>NC_135736.1:24912500-27312500 GCF_041903045.1 Epinephelus lanceolatus | reverse complement strand
AGGAGAATGGTTAGTATACAGTGCATATGGAAGGTATCTGTTGTGTACGCAGACAGCTGGAAGGTAAAAAGGGACACAAAAAAAGTGCGAGATGCATGTGCACTACCTATAGCCACATTAGTTTGTCTCCATATGCTCTTGTGTACTTTGTTTTTATTCTATTCTTATTACAGTTTTATATACCTCTCATTATGTATTTATTTTACTTTCTGTTTATCTGTACTTAATGTCCTTCTGCTGCTGCAACAACTGGACCTCCCTGCTGGGAAGCAATATACAGTACAGGCCAAAAGTTTGGACACACCTTCTCATTCAATGCGTTTTCTTTATTTTCATGACTATTTACATTGTAGATTCTCACTGAAGGCATCAAAACTATGAATGAACACATGTGGAGTTATGTACTTAACAAAAAAAGGTGAAATAACTGAAAACATGTTTTATATTCTAGTTTCTTCAAAATAGCCACCCTTTGCTCTGATTACTGCTTTGCACACTCTTGGCATTCTCTCCATGAGCTTCAAGAGGTAGTCACCTGAAATGGTTTTCCAACAGTCTTGAAGGAGTTCCCAGAGGTGTTTAGCACTTGTTGGCCCCTTTGCCTTCACTCTGCGGTCCAGCTCACCCCAAACCATCTGGATTGGGTTCAGGTCCGGTGACTGTGGAGGCCAGGTCATCTGCCGCAGCACTCCATCACTCTCCTTCTTGGTCAAATAGCCCTTACACAGCCTGGAGGTGTGTTTGGGGTCATTGTCCTGTTGAAAAATAAATGATGGTCCAACTAAACGCAAACCGGATGGGATGGCATGTCGCTGCAGGATGCTGTGGTAGCCATGCTAGTTCAGTGTGCCTTCAATTTTGAATAAATCCCCAACAGTGTCACCAGCAAAACACCCCCACACCATCACACCTCCTCCTCCATGCTTCACAGTGGGAACCAGGCATGTGGAATCCATCCGTTCACCTTTTCTGCGTCTCACAAAGACACGGCGGTTGGAACCAAAGATCTCAAATTTGGACTCATCAGACCAAAGCACAGATTTCCACTGGTCTAATGTCCATTCCTTGTGTTTCTTGGCCCAAACAAATCTCTTCTGCTTGTTGCCTCTCCTTAGCAGTGGTTTCCTAGCAGCTATTTGACCATGAAGGCCTGATTGGCGCAGTCTCCTCTTAACAGTTGTTCTAGAGATGGGTCTGCTGCTAGAACTCTGTGTGGCATTCATCTGGTCTCTGATCTGAGCTGCTGCTAACTTGCGATTTCTGAGGCTGGTGACTCGGATGAACTTATCCTCAGAAGCAGAGGTGACTCTTGGTCTTCCTTTCCTGGGTCGGTCCTCATGTGTGCCAGTTTGGTTGTAGCGCTTGATGGTTTTTGCGACTCCACTTGGGGACACATTTAAAGTTTTTGCAATTTTCCGGACTGACTGACCTTCATTTCTTAAAGTAATGATGGCCACTCGTTTTTCTTTAGTTAGCTGATTGGTTCTTGCCATAATATGAATTTTAACAGTTGTCCAATAGGGCTGTCGGCTGTGTATTAACCTGACTTCTGCACAACACAACTGATGGTCCCAACCCCATTGATAAAGCAAGAAATTCCACTAATTAACCCTGATAAGGCACACCTGTGAAGTGGAAACCATTTCAGGTGACTACCTCTTGACGCTCATGGAGAGAATGCCAAGAGTGTGCAAAGCAGTAATCAGAGCAAAGGGTGGCTATTTTGAAGAAACTAGAATATAAAACATGTTTTCAGTTATTTCACCTTTTTTTGTTAAGTACATAACTCCACATGTGTTCATTCATAGTTTTGATGCCTTCAGTGAGAATCTACAATGTAAATAGTCATGAAAATAAAGAAAACGCATTGAATGAGAAGGTGTGTCCAAACTTTTGGCCTGTACTGTAGGTTCATCTTTTTTTTGCAATTTTGGTATGTGCCACAAATAGACTGTTTTATAACTGGTCAAAAATGATCTAATTCAAGTGCATCTTAATCTTAATTTAAAAAAGGCATATATAACTATGATTCATTCTAAGATATCCTAAATATGCTGCAAGGGAAATAACGCAGCTATCACAAATTCGAATACTGAACAGAAATGTATTTGAACTTTGAGGAGCTACATCAAGTTCAAACTGCTTTTGAATAAAGTAATGTTTGCATATTATTTTCACAGTGTTCCTTCTATGAAATATTGTTTCTAGGGTATCACAAATGGACCACAAATTAGGAAATAGTTTATAAGCAGAGCCTGTTTTTAACTGGAGCTGAAATTATTAGTCCATTAGTCGATTGACACAATTTAAATGGGAAACTATTTTGATAATAAATCATTTAAGTTGATTTCTTAAACAGAAAAGAAAAAGGGCAAACACAATGTCTGATGAAGAGGCAGTCTCTCCAATGTAAGAACTTCCTGCTTTTCAGTTTTATATAACTGTGGGATGAATATCTTAATCGTCTGTCTCCAGTAGGTTTGTGACTCACCACTGTAATAAAGGTGAGTGAGGGCACATGTGTGATGGTAAATACATGTAAATGGACCAGTGCAAAGCAACATTTAGCTGAAAAATGTATGAGTAATCAGTACACACAGTGGCTATGTTTGTGGTTCCTCACGCAGAGTAAAGCCACACAGGCGGTGAAGGTGTCACAACACGAGACATGTCAAGAAACTTACTGCGACCCCGACCAACCTGCGGGTCGTGGACATCCTGACCTCCTGCATTAGCTGCAACCCGCCTCTCAAAAAGACCTGATATCCAAGTATAGCTGCCTGATTGCACTGCTTCTCTCCTAACTTACTGTCTGTGTGTGTATTATTCTGAGAGTCCTAGGCCTTCTTATGGAGCCTTGTAGTTAAAGCTTAGCACATAAAGGCATTAACTTGTCCTGACTCATAAGTGAAACTAGGGGACGGCCTGGTCACACAAGGTGATGAGAAGCTGGATGGCAAGGGCTGGAGGCCACGACCTGGCTAACACACTGATGATTAAGCCGGTTAGGGTGTGGCGTGAGCCTTGAAGTGGTTAATGGTTTAATTAGTGCTATTAGAGCTGGAGGGAGAGGGAGAGGGACACAAACAAGAAATGAGGATCGTAAGAAACCCCAGACTGAGGAGAGAAGACACTACCTCCTACTTACTTATTGTTTCTTGCTTATAGGAATACATCACCCCCCAATGACCATTTGTCTATCAATTAATCACCAATGTTACAT
Organism: Epinephelus lanceolatus; assembly: GCF_041903045.1. NCBI lineage: Eukaryota > Metazoa > Chordata > Actinopteri > Perciformes > Serranidae > Epinephelus > Epinephelus lanceolatus. The sequence goes on along the minus strand of NC_135736.1, from coordinate 27,309,277 downwards.
TGAATTAATGAAGAAAATGTGTTTTTCAGCATGTCTCCATGATGGAAAAATACAAAAATGGAGAAATTCTTGATGAATTTAAGGCATAGGTGTCTGTGTTTAACAGCAGTACTATATCAAAACATCTCATTTCAAACTCCCACACAACTCTTGCAGTGTTATCTGAGTTTCATTTATCCAGTCGTATACTCAGTACTACTCAAACAGACCACCCTTTCCAACAAGGAATAAGTGAAACTTATCAGTGCTCTCTTCAAAGCCATACTCCATTGACAAAAACAGTAATTTTACCTTTCTGAACATGGGAGTTGCTGGTCTATCGCTGCCTCAAATAGTTAGTTTATTTGTGCTATTATGGGAATTTGCTGAATTCAAACTGACCTGTTAAAACATCAAAATCAGACAATAACACAAACAAACAAACAAACAGATCAAGGCAGTGATAAATTACTGTTTTTGTCAGCGGAGTCTGGCTTTAAAGATAGTGTACCATAGATAAGCTTCACTTTTGGTTCAGTACCCTGTCGGAAAGGAAAGGGAAAGGATCCCCTTTTAGTCAACTCATCAAGAATTTCCCCAGTTTTTGGATTCTGGGTTCATTGGAGGTATGCAGGAAAAACAAAATTTCTTCATAAATTCAACGTAATACAAGGTAACTGAAACACAAATGATAATTGGAGAGGTAAGGTTTTGGCCTCATGCACCATTAGCAGCCATTAAAATTAACATTTTTTATGTCTCAGAAATACTATTAAGGGTGGTTGCCAATTATGTAGCTCACAGATAAATAGTTGTGGAATGAACATAATCGTCTATGAGCGTATAAAACTACAACCCTTATCTCCTGGTGTTTAATCATAACTTGACTATAATAATATAAATAAAAATAACTATTTTGCATTCTAGAAAAAAACAGGTACATTGTCAAATACATTATTAAAATATCTGCAATAATGATGTCAGCTTTTCTTAAATACACGGCAAGTTTCAAGACAAAATAACGACAGCTAATCTCTATAAACCGATATCTGTATGCTGAGTATGTGGGCAATGGGGCAAGATTTTGGTATTGGACGTGTTCTGGTTTCTGTTTGTCGTCCATGTTGTTTTGACCACTCGTGTTTGAAGGGCAGGTAAACAGTCCATGTGGAGAGGCAGTACACATTGGCTGAAATGCAATCTTGGAAACCATCAGTCATAGTTAACAGTTTAACTTTATATTTGTTATTCAGATATCTGTTTATGAAGATAAGTTGAAATGACCAGCACACAGAAGAAGAAGTCTCACCCTGGGTATCTGCTCTCTGCACCGGATCAGCCTGAAATATTGTCTGTCGCCTCTAGAGGCTTTATTATTGTCAAACGATAGCCGATGGGTTCTGAGACTCTAACACAACAGTCAATTGTCACTCATTGCTCACCAACAAGTGGAAACTACAAGCGCTAAAAAAAAGACGCCAGCGTGAAAGTGCCAAAAACTGCAGTTCCTCTAATACCCTGTTGAGGCTGGCTACAAAAGTGAGTCAATCCCAATAGACACCCAGGTTAAAATGCTCAACTTTATAGCAGAAATAAACATGTTTACAGCCTACGAGGCATCATCACAGTCTGTGAGTCAAATATGGTCACTTCTGCCTCCAAGAAACCAAGATGGTAATGGTTAAAATGCTGAACTGGAGGCTTTAAAACAGGAGTCACGGTGGCTACGTCTATAATTTCATACAGTTTTTGCTCACACATCATTTTAGGATCTAAATTAATAATACCACAATAAACTTAGCGAAACCAATGAGTCTCTTTATGTTGTTGTTTTGGAAAGGTGGCATGAACTAACAGGAAAGGACACTTAAGTTCACCATCCACTATACAGAAAATCTGTTTGATTGAAGATCTGCCTTCCTACAGCTGCAACTTCAAACGCTCACCAATATTTAGAACAGCAGGGTGACAAAACTGACAGAAACCAAAATGCAGATAGACAAAAGAAAAAGAGCAGGCGTAGAGAGGCATACAGTGAAAAGAGTAAAACAGTAAAAGAGCGAGCAGCAGAGGCTGGATCTGAAGCTTAAACACACAAGGGAAAGGGGAGGTGGTCTGGGCGAATTAACTTTCAGGACACTCTTGACACCCAGAAGCCAATCAGATTTTCATTAACTGGCAGAGGGACAGGCAAAGCTGGCACAAGCTAATTAACCTCTGGATCTCTCACTGCCAAAGGAACATGGAGGGAAGTTCTGGGATGCCAGGGAAGAGGGGAGGAGAGGGAGACGGGGGATGCCCTGGGCAGAGGCCTCCGGGTTGGGAAATGCGTGAGAGTGCAGAAAGGCCGCATGGAGCTCTAAAAATGAAACGGGGAGAGGGGGTTTACCAGAGAGGAGGGTGAGATCATGTTAAGTTGGAGGTGGTTAATTGAGATGTGTCCTTGTGGCTGTATACTAAGATTTAAAGGTGTCTTCATGTGTAACTGGATGTTGAGTAACTCGCCAAGCTACAAAGCACCTGTGTGAGAGTGTATGTGTGCAAGGAGTGTCTGTAAATGTATGCATATGTATGTGTACAGCATGTGCATAATGAGCATCTCTGCATATACAATTATTGCTACGAGCTACAGTGAAAATGTCATGAAGACTTGGACATGTCTTTGAAGACACTGTGCTATGAATGATGCAACAGTACTGACTGTTGGCAGTTAATTACGTCCGCGTCTTGACCAGCTGCAGATCATTTTCTGTCTATTATTTATTTGGAGAAATGGTAAAACAACGTGAACAAACATAAAGACACTGTGTCTGCAACTAACGATCATTTTTACTGTCGATTACTCTAACGATTATTTTCTCGGTTAATTGTTTTTGTCGATGAGGTGTTAAGAAGTAGTGAAAAAATGCAATTCACAACTTCTTACTCACACTGCACAAAAACCCACTAACATTTGGCTTTTGTATTTAATGGCAAAGGTTACAATCAGCATTTACTACTACGACAAATGACTCTGCAGTGGTCACGGGCGTTTATCAGCTCCAATCGGATGTGATTCAAGGTGCATCCGATCCAAAGTCAAGGTGGGTGAACATGCCAACTTTAGCCCCTTTGCTGGTGTGATGAAATGACAGGCCGCCACAAAACACTGTCCATGTCTGCCTGAGCAGCGCTTGAAAATCATTCCAAATTTAGTTGTCACTGATTCTGAGAGAAAGACTCGAGCCGTACACGTGCCACGTTTTTTGTGCCCTCAAATTCATCGTTTTTAATGTAGCCACGTGGCAGGTGTTCTCAAACGCTGAGCAACGCATTCCTGAAGGCCTATTTTTTAGGATGCAACAGCCACGCCCCAAGATAAACCGAGTTTAACTTTTGGAATACAGCACCGCATGTCATGTGACGAGCAACAACCAATCACAGCCAACAGATATCTTTCTCTTCTTCCATAAAAATCAGTCTGTGATAAATACAGACAACTTGATCATTTTGGTGCAGAGCTGTCAGAGCTTTACATCTGTCCCACGGATGATACGCCCACACACATAAGATCAGCTCTGCACTCAGGATTTGAGGTAAATAGGTTATGATAATATGACTGTTAAGGCTGCTTAGCAACGTCAGACGCAACCTGCCGCCACGCTCATGAAAGCTGGCTCAAAATAGGCACAAAAGTAGAGCCCAGCACCCGACCTTGCATTTTCCAGGCGATTAAAGACGCAGCATGTGTGCGGCCCCTTAATAGGTAAGGCAGATTTAAAAAAAAACAGAAGTAAACACTGTAACATTTTCTTTGAATTTTTTTTTCCAGGCTTTTTTTTTTACCTTTAATGGATTACGCAGATGAGGGGGGAGAGTGACACGCTGCCTGCTCCAACCACTAAGCCACAACACCGTTACATTTTCAGTGACCTCCATGCTGCTTTCTAATGTTTACTAGCCTGGCGGTGATGTCAATCGGATGCAACAGAAATAAAAAATCAGAAAGGCACACTCATCCACTGCAGAGCCAGGGTACACAGCTCTGGTCTACTGGAAACAAGAAAGCAGCTACTGCCTATTTTTAACAGGTTTTCCATCTTTTAAAAAACCTGCATACACCCACTAATTTTGGTGAAAAAAGGGTATCAGATCCAGGATGATGTCTTTGCACAATCAAGAGCCAGAGGATATCCAATTTACAGTTCTACATTACAAAGGAAAAACAATAAATATTTACATCTGAGAAGCTGGAACCAGAAAATGTTTCACATATTAGCTTGAACACTGATCAAAACGTTAAATTGATGGTCACAATAGTTGCACATTAATTTTCTGTCAACTGACTAATCGATTCATTGACTAATAGTTGCATCTTTAAACAACACAATATGAGCTGATGCCCATCCTTCTACTGCCTACAAAAAAACTGCTAGTGATATGTCTGTTCCTCTACTACTATAGTTATGTTCCTGTGTGTGTGTGTGTGTGCGTGCGTGCGTGTGTGTGTCTTACCGTGGAATGGTGCCCTGGTAGAGGAGCTGGCTTCTGCGGGGGAAGAGCTCTTGGAGCGCGAGTTAAAGGGTGATTGTCTGAAGCACTCGTCCAGGAACGGACTGAAACATGATGCATAATACTAACAGTTTATACAGCTACTAAATAAAACACATATTCAGACTGTATTTAATACAGGATATTTCCTTATTGTGAAGCAAACACACAAACAGGGTATTATTGACTCACCTGTTTATTCCCACCATGTTACTGTCTTTGTGGTTGTTGGCTTTGCTGACTTTTTCTGGAAAAACAAACAAACATATCAACCCAGTCAGTACAGTAACATTAATATATTTCCACTTATCCATTTGTGTTAAACATTACACCATCTATTCAACCCATAGACAATCTGTAAACGGATACAGGAGTTACATCTACCTCATATGTACAAGCATTTGATCAAGTGACTGATGTTCCATTGTTAGGACACACGATGAAAACTCAGCCGTCTCCATGACAATTACGCACACTCTATCTGCTGATGAAAACGTGGCTGTTGTCTCCAGGAAAAGTGGACCTTGAATTAAGAAGTTAGTGTTTTATGTTTTCACTCTGAGTCCTGAGTAACTGTAGAGAACAGATATGTAGATGTAGAAGCATCTTGATGCCCTATAAATTATTCTGTTAACAAATGGTTGCCAAAAATGTCCTAAAGCTTCCCCGCACATTGCCCATTATAGAGCAGAGAAACAAACACTATATGATCCTGGTTCCTTGAAGTTTAACTCGGCTGGTAAAGCACAGGTTGGCCATGCCAGCAGGGGTGCACTGGCCATCTGGAGTAGTGGGAGTCTCTCTGGTGGGCCCGCCGACCTGTGGGCCGAGAGTTAGCCCAGGAACACCAATATGAGAAGATTTTTGAAAAGTAACAATGTGCATGAATGGTCAGATCAGACAACCCAGATGGCGTGTGTGTGTGTGTGTGTGTGTGTGTGTGTGTGTGTGTGTGTGTGTGTAGATGGTAAAACAAAAACATTACAAACACCTCTCAACACTATAGTGTTCAATATAAATCCACTGACAGCAGCCTCAAGAAGCGCCAAGAGTTAAAACAACACCGCTAACATAATGTCAAAACACAGTTAAGATAATAAACTTGAGAAAGTTTGGATTTATTCTAAGAATGTCTTATTAGATTGCATTATAGTGTACAGATCTACCTAACAGAAAAGTACCCAGTGTACAATAATATCCACCACCTTTGGACACGCAGGAAAAGTCTGTTGAAAGCCATTTATCAGGACGAAATATTCATATATCTCATGGTGCTACTTTAGGAGGAATAAAAGCGAAATGTGTTTCCAGCTGGTGATTATCAACCTAACCTGTGTCTGACCTGCAATGCAGAGATTTTCTCACACATCAGCACCTGGTTCTAACTAGCTGCGCTTTTCCTCTCTACTTTTCCCAACTCGTAAAAACTCAAAGGCTTTTTATTTCCTGACATAACAACGTGCTGCTGAGAATAATCTTAATGTGATCGATCAACTGAATTCGACATCTCCTGACGCTTAAAGGGAGGTTTTGCCGGTATTCAACCAGCCTTGTATCATGATACAGGTAGTATGTGTGAATGAACTATGGTGAACTTGTCACCATCTTGCCAGCACCAAGATCTCCCGCCAGATGACATGCCACTTGGGCTGCTGCTCAAACTACAGATTGTTCTTCCCTATTTTTATATACCCGCCACCACAGACACAAAGAGTACAGGTATGATATAGGAACAGTAAGCTAAGCTCCACCTTCACATGCCTGTTGGGTCAGAGAGGTGACGGCACACCTAAAGCTACAAGAGCTGAGATATCACAATCAGGGCTCTATTAAAAAATACTACAAGGCATGGCAGCCCTTCCTGGACTACTTTAACAACCTTCCATGTGCCAGGTTGACTGAATAAGGCCTTCAACCCCACCCCCTTGATTTAGTTTATATTCAGTTATCAATTTATTCAATTATTATTTAATTTAGTTCAGTTGATTTTCTCTGATTTATCTATTTTACTGTTATTATTGATCTTAACATTGCTTTGAGTTACCTATGTCTGGCTTTACCTCTCCTACTTGTACTTTTTATTACTGTTTGCCCATGTGCTGTGTTCCTTTTGTACAGATTGCCTGAAAAATGCAATAAAATCAGTTAAAATAAACAGTAAACTAAGTAGTTGATGCCTATTTCTCACCTAAAATGTTATCAGAAACACTGTTTAGCTGTCATATAAGATTGCTGGTCACCTGCCAGCCGCCATATTTTTTTCGGACCGGCAACTCGCATTACGTCACCCACCAGGGGGAACCTTTATAGGTCCGGTGTGGCACAGTGCATTCTGGTAGTTGTAGGTTTTCTACCTCTTGAGCAAAAGCAAATGCCTCAGTCCTTCTTCTCTGTTTATCTGGTCATGTAGCACCAGTTTCAAAGTATGTGCGTCTTTCTCCTGCATAGACAGCCCCGTTTCATGAAGAGACCGTCTTTCCAGCAGTGAAATACTTCTTTAATAAGCCTTATATTATATTTCAATGGAATAGTTTGTCCTGATATTACTAGTGGCACTTGTTTATTTCCAGTGCCTCCACTACAAAATGCTGCAGGACACTGTTCAATAAAGATTAACATAAAAGCGTTAATATAAAAGTGTCAATAACTGCTTGTGTTTTCCAAAAAGCCTTGATGCCTTGGGAGTGTTCACACCTGAGATCACACCTGTTCATGATCATGCACTAAGACAACTCTGTTCAAGAATAATTTAAATACTGTTGCATGCACCTGTAGTGACACAAGCAGAGGGCATCAAAGTCCACCGCAATACACCAGATATTTGGAGTGCTTCTTCTGAGTGAGTCACTTCAGGTCCGACATGCTTGCAGCTCATGATCTGAATACTTGTAAAGTAGCAGCCATTTCTGGTTTCTCACAGAGCGGCTGAGTCTTAAATACAAACGATTTTAAGAGGTTTCTAAGTGGTAAGTAAAGTGAGAATTGTAAAATCAGCTCTAATACCGCTACTTGGCCAGCTGCTGTGAGCATAGTGTATGGGTTTCTGTATTCAGCTGTAAAGAGTGCTATACAAAATGCCTGAGAATGGAGCCATATGTGTAAGTTTCAAGGCGATGCACTGAAGTGAATTTCAAAGCTGCAACCATCTCAGTGTTCAGAGCGACCTTGCTACTGATGTGTCTCTGAGGTCCTACTGCTCTGGGTAATTCATATTGATTGCTCATTGTGTGACAGCAGCCCACTCTGTTCCAGTCCCCCTCACATTCAAACCCAGTTCTAAGGGGGCGGTTGTCGCTGTTGCCAGGCTAGCGATGCCCTGGCCTCCCTGGGTGGGCATACTGTGTACCCCTGCTGCCCTCTCTACCCTCCTTATCCTCTGCCCCCCGCTACAACCCCCCACCCCCACCCCTAAACACCCCACTCCGTCACACTGCTCGCCAAGGACAGAGGTCTCTTTCCACGTTGCCATGGAGATGCCGCACGGGAGAAATGTAAAGGGAGGAGGGAAGAAGCGAGGGAGGGGAAGTGCAGGGGGCGAGCGTGTGCAGCCAAGTGTGCTTGAGCCGGCATGTCTGAAAACGAGTCAAGGGAGAGAGAGGGAGGGAGAGGGAGAGAGAATGAGAGAAAGGAGGAGAGGGAGGAGGGAAGAGGGGGCATTTGTGCAGACACCACTCCCCATGGGGCCTTGTGTGAGTGTGTAAAGGTGTGCATGCAAGACTGTGTGGGAAAGAAAGACTGCCAATGTGTGAATTTGTGAATATGTGTGAGAGCAAGACGAGGAAAAAGATTTTACACGAGCTTGTTTCACTATATGGCATTTCAGCGAAGCAATCAGAGGCTGGATAGAGCCGAGGTCACAGCCCAGGACTACAAGCCTGACCCCACACGTGCACACACACACACACACACACACACACATCTGCACCTTCTCCCTGAGGGGGCGATGGTTCCACCTCAAAGCTCTGTCTTAATCTAGCAATACAAACAGCTGTCTGCAGCTTCAATGTCACTTTCATGGCCGCGCAGGTAAAAAGCAGGATGTCATTACATGTCATATATCCTCGACTTTACAAGAGAGCCACCAGGGGATGGAAATGGAAACATGTAGGTTTTATGGTCGAGTATCAAAAAACTGTCCAAGGTTTACACTGCGGCGCTGCGGGGGAAAAGAAGACATGTTACTGTGCATGTATGTGTGGATCTACCATCCCTCGGAGAGCGGCGTGTGCCTGACAGCGTGCATGTCTTGAAGGAACATACCTGACAATTTGAACAGTAGTTCGGAGGCCATTTTGACCGATATGTCCTGGGAGAAGAGGTCTTTCTGGGGGCGGGCCAACGTCTCGGGGAGGTTACTCATTGGCTCAGTCTTCTCACTCGCCCCTAAAGTGCTGAAGGCCAGCAGGTGAGAGGCAGGTGGGGTGAGTTCTGCAGGGGGTGGGTCCACCTCCATGGGCTCTGCCTTTACCTTCACCTTCTGGTACTGATCTTTGTTGTTCTCTGCAGCAGATAATTGAACAAGAGAAGATTTACTGGTTAGACTCTGAGGAGATTCAACCGTTATACATTATCTAAGGGTAAACACGTTTTTGTTTCATTTAAAGAATCTGGGTTACTGTGACCAGTTTAAGGATTATACACTAACCAGCAAAAACAGAAACCTGTGTAATGTGATGCAATGCATTACCCTTGACTGAGGTAGGATTTTGAATGCAGGACTTTTACTTGTAAAGCACTATTTGCCTAGTTCTGACCAAGTTTTCATACACAATATATTCCAGCTTTTGCCCTTACTCTGAAAAAGACAATATTCTCACTAAGCTGTTTACAGTGCTGCTAATGAAAATGAATATTCTGGGGCACTCACTAGCTCGAAAAAGAACTCCCGCACACTGTCTAACTTGCAAAAATAATGATTTTAATGCTGCTGCAACATTTCAGTGACTAGCTCTTCATCAGGCAAACAGTTTTGTAACAAAGAGAAGCCATCTTAAGTAGGAGTGGCTGTGAGTTTGCACACATTACCCACGTGCAGTAGGAAGACATCAATACCAAACATCAAAAAGTTAACAATCAACATTATACACAGAAACAGAGGAACAAACAGCTTAGTGACAATCCTAAACACGCCCCCACTAACTCACCTGGTAGAGCAGGTGTCTCATGTACAAAGGCTGTGTCCTTGCTGTAGCGGCTGTGGGTTTGATTGCAACCAACAGCCCTTTGCTGCATGTCATACTCCCTCTATCTCTGCCACCTTAATGCTGTATCTGTCCTATCAAATAAAGGCAAAAGCCCCCCAAAAATAATCTAAAAAAAATGAATATGCTAGTATTTGTGTTGCATACTTTGATTTACATGTCAAAATACATGAAAATGTAACAATATAGTGTACCTGCATACCAAATTAAGGCCTTATGCGATGTGTTTTTTTGATGTGTTCATACAGCCCAAATTCACGCGTCCCACATCTGCCTCAAGAGGCTCTACACTCAGTAAGATATATGACACGTGGTCTATGGTTGTAGACTCCACATGGAAAAAAATCCACACACACACACAAACAAAAAAAAACATTAACACTCCTAAAAAGCAACAGAGGAGGGATCCCTCTGCTGTAAATGCCCTACATATCGAATGAGTCAGAGGATAACTTAAATTTTTTCATGAAGATTTGCAGACTTGAGAAGTATAAAAATTTTTAGGTAAAGACATACAACATTAGATAAACACTTGCTGACTTTCACCCAAATGTACAGGTAAATAATTTATCCAGCATACATGTTTAAAGAAGTTGTAAAGATAGAAATAAAACCAAAAGGGGGAAATCCAAATAACAGCCAAAACATTGCAGCCAAAGCCGAGCTGAGCCGGTTAGCATCTAGCTGTGTAATTATTAGGGCAAGAGGCCACCAGGAGGTCACACAGTCGCTCGGGGAGGGCTCCAGCAGCTCATGTAGGTTCACTGAAGCAAACAGGAAAGACATCAAAACACTATGAATGTTAACGAAGACGGGATGAATCTATGTTTAGAATAACCAGGGGTGTTTGGATAGAAGAGGCTCTGATTGACAGTGGTTTTCCAGCACACGAACAATGGCCTGAAAGGGTGAAAACAGCTGTTGACTCACTTCTCATACAAGTTCGAGAGGTGAGGCGAAGTGAGCGGGCTAAAAATAGTCGAGATGGCATCTGTTAGGAATGTCCCGAGCCGATCTGCAGAATCAAACACTGACTCTCCTCTCTCTGTGGATATTAAACAAAAGACTATAGGCCGCCATAAAAAAATATTGGAAACTATTAAAGGGAAACTGTGTGCAGGCTATATTTTCTTAATGCGGAGCTATTCCACTGTAAGAAATTGGTTCTCTAATGGCCTCTGTGGCTAAATTTACTAGATTAAATGTAGGCCTACTTGAGGCTATAGTGAGTATACACTGTGCAGTTGTATGATTTGGAATAAATAAACTCACTGGTACATCTGTTAGCATCTGTGCATCACACACATCTGATCTTTGACTGCAGGGAAGGCAGTGTCTCGGTGTGGTGACAAGCAGGAGCAAGACAAAGCAGTGGGGTTGATACAGTGCTGCTGACATGGCGACTCAGCACGATTATGGGATATATGAATTTGGCAGGGCATCGGGAGCAGTGGGAGGGGCAGGGGGGGAGGTTAGGAGAGCTGGAGAAAGAGTAGGGAGGGAGGGAGATACAAGGCAGTAACCCTGCGCTAACCCTGCCACCCCCCTCCCCTCACATTCTCCACTCCTCTGCTGAACGAGGCCAGTGTGAGACACCAAGACGGGTCCTGCAGTACATGGTGTGCACGTGTGAAACATGCAAGAGTATCCACTGAATCAGTATGCATGCTACTGTGTTTACGTGGGCGAATTAAAGTGTAAACTCCCCCTCGCCGCCTCCCTAGGGTCCAGGTGTAGCCAGCATGTGGGGGACACTGACAACCATCAGCCCCACTAATCCTTTAATCAGGTGGCCAGAGTTGGCCAAGAGTAACCTAGGAGAGGCTGATGGAGGGGCAGAGCAGAGGAGGAGAGAGACGGGAGGGCGGAGGGGTGAGGGTGGGGGTGGGGGCACAGCTCTGCAAGGGTCAAAAAAGGGACACGCGAGCTTCCATCATTGGATCACCACCCTAACGACAGAGGCTGAGTGGACCGCTGCACTGCAAAAACACACACACAGTCACACACAAAAACGCATCCCTGGACTAACGGATACTATATGTGCTTGAGTTCCCAGCGCAGGGACAAACATGCTTATGACTCAAAGTGCAGTCCACGTGACAGAGAGAGAGAAAATATTTGATTCGTAAACACACAGACACCACGTTGAAAGCATCACATCACAGCAGGTCAGATCAGAAGTCTACCTGTCACACAATGAAAATGTGGCCTTACTCCCACACTGATAATAGCTATGGCTTTTTGGTCAGGGTCGTGACCTAATGTTCTGAAGCCATAAAAAGCAGCCCTCAGTCCGCCTGAATCCAGCTTGTGTGTGTCTGTAAGTGAGAGCGTGAGAGTGTGCGTGTCTGTGTGTGCGCCCTGTGTGTCTATGAGCGTATGTGTCATCCCCTCTGGAGCAGAAGCCTCTTCTGTGATACACCAGCTGCCATTAGGCCACAGAATCAGGTCTGGAGGAATGTGTGTCTGTGTGTGTGCCTGTGTGTGTGTGTTGGTGTGAATATACAAAGTGCCTGTGCCCTTTCTAAATAAATATCATAGCTTTTCTCTAGTTACAGTGTTGCTTCAATTCCTCTTATTATAACTTCAAAATACGCCATACCTACAGTTATTTTCACAAACTAAGGGACATATTGGAGTTTAACTGCAGGCTGTTATTTTATGTGTGTGCATTTTAGAAATTTGTGAGGTAGTTGCACCACCACTGAAAATGAAAACTGGTATTTGGTGGTTTATATTGTGATATTTTAGAAACACCATAATCGTGTAGATGGGAGCCACTGTTGTGGTTATATTTGAGGAATAAAAACCAGGGAAACTGACTTCCTATTTCATTACAAATAATCTACTTTATTACACTTTCAAGTTTAAAACTTGGCCTAGATGTAAAAGACTATTAATGTTACAACAAAATGCACAAAGTCCTCTGCAGAGTTTGGCTGGCTGTCCTCCTGTCTGAAGGGACAACATGGTCCAACGTAACTATCAGTACTATTAATGTTAATTAATTAATTAATGTAATGTATTAATGTCAATAAATCTTTTTAAAACTTTTGGTCCAAAAATTAAATTTTCTTTTTTCCCCAAAGGTTTCAACAGTGAATTGCTAAAACTTTTTGTAAATTTAAGAGCAGGCATAACAACTGAAGACCCATTGAAACGGTAGTTAGAGCGTCTTTAGCTTCTGCGCTGTGATGAATTTTCTAGTTAGGATGGCAAGAGAAATGACACCCACATACCGATTCAACTGAGCTGGACAGCCACAAAAAAGGTTCACTGGCTGAGATTGATGCCAAAAGATATCAATTTATTCAAAACATCCATGCACAAAAAGAAAAGTGCTTAAAGTGCAAAAAATAAGTAATAAAAAGTGATAAAACCAGCGTCAAACATTTCAGTTCTTGACTCAGCCTGTGAACCTTTTTTGTCGCTGTCCAGCTCAGTGGAATTGGTGTGCAGGTACTTCTGCCATCCTCTCTTGATTGTCCATTGTACCGACACACCCAACTTTTTTTTGTTGCCCTAAGTTGGCGCAGTTTCACAGCAGCCTTAAGACTATGTATTTTATCATGAAATCGATTATTTGAGCCGAGTACAGTAACAAGAAGAGATCAAATTTTTTGCATTTGGGACTGTTAGAAAGTGGGCGGGGTGTTGTCTTTAACGTGATACAGCGGAGTCCGATGCTGAGCAAATTGTCGGCTCCTCAAACACCCCTCTCATCATAAGATCAGGAGGATGAGGGAGGGATGAATGAATTAGACCTCAACCACACAGTTTTGAAAATGAAAACAAAGGTTTCGCCCGCTGATATCCAAACACACATCTCATTCTATCTCTCTCCATATTGCTGCTAGGTACGACAACCTACAAACAATGAAGTGTGGTTTTATATGACCAGTGTGACTAGCTAGTTGCCCATTTGATTGGACAAACTGTTGCAAACTCCCCTGAGTGCAAAATGAGTTATCAAACATTTGAAACAGTTTCACGTAAAGAGGAAAGACACAGATTTTGATGTAGAAAATGCTCTGATAGAGATTTTTCGCTGAGTATTTAGCATATGACAAAAGATTAATGATCAATTAACACAGGGGCACAGGATTAAAACTAGGAAATTGTATATTTCATTTCATGGAGACTTGAAGTTCACATGCACACATCTGTTCGTTTGTTTGGTAAATAAAATGTGAACTTTTAGTTTTAATTGGGTTTTACTTTCAGTGTTTAAGATTCATGTCTCTGCTTAAACAGATGCACATGGACTCTATTCATGAAGCAGCACGTGCTTTAGAAACTAATGACAAACTGTTAGTTGAAGTCTCTCCGGATCAGACGGGTTAAAACTTATCCAGATGTGACCCTTTAGGTAAAAGGCTGCAAACCAAAGCTTCTATCAGCCACACTACACGGTTTTACAATGTGTGTGAATGTGATTTGTACGCCAGGTTACTTTAAATGCACTATACATACCTTGTTCCCTCTGACGCAGCACTACTCAAGTTCTGAGTCAGAGCGAAAGTGACTGGGGTTTGTGCGATGTTCTGTTTTTAGTGATCAACTTTGACCTCAGGTGTCTACTCGAATCTGCGTGGACGGCGTGACAGCCTGTTTCGCTGAGAACATACAGTAGGAAGGTGCAGACCCAGGACAGATTTGTAACTACACTTAGACGAAAAAAGTCACACACAGTTAGCAACTTAATGCATGCAAAGTCAATTTATTGCACCACTTTGATGCGTCGATGGCACAGGAACAAAAACTTGGACAGACAGGCAGTGAGGGAGACAGACAGAGGAAGAGGCAAAGAGGAAAGAGAAAGAAAAAAAAAAAGTCAAACAGTGCCAGAAAAAGAACACCCGAGGGTAAGAGAGGAAACAAGAAAGTGGGATGAGAGAGAGGAGCTGGGGGAGGACAGGAGGATGAGGAATGGCTAGAGCCTAAATGACAACCTCTCAACCCCCCCCCCTCCCGTTATCCAAGTCTACCCTTCTCCCTGCTCTGTTATTCCACATCTCTCCATCCCTGCCCCCATCCCTCTCTCTCTCTCTCTCTCTCAATCTCTCTATTCTCCTGCTCTCTAGCCGACCTGCTCAGACAGGGGTGAAGAGTTCATGCGCTTCAAAGGCTGCAGTGTGGAGACTGCATGTCATGTGGGAGCCACAGCAGCCTTGCCTGCAGACTTCACAGACAGCTGCTGCTACAATTGATCCTCGACCAGCTAGCTCTCAGTAGTTCAGCCTTCCAACGGTCGCAAACTGGAGCTACATCTGACTCTAGAGCAGCATGCTTGATAAACAGCCCATAAGGAACCAGATATGGCCCGTATAAAGTGGTCCTAAACAAAAAAACATTTGGCACAAGCCAGAGCTGATCCAAGGCTGGTGAAACTTCATCATATAAGGTCAAGACAAAAGCTGGCCGATGATTTGCCCTGGTAATTCCGGCTATCACTTCCGCATTTAAAACTGCCTACCCAGGAAACAAACAGATGCAGCGAGGGGCAAAAGGATTCAACTGTGTATTTCTCTAAATAGAACTTTAGGCAGTGATAAGGAGCTGGTGAGACAGAAAGAAAGATGTGGAGGTAGGAAGGGTGGGAGTAGGAGAGGTCAGCGAGCGGCCACACTGAGGGGGCATGATGAGGACACTGTCAGAGCAGTGTGGAGCTTAACATAAAGTAATACTCCACAGTAATGCCAGTGTTGTTGTGAATTAGAACAGTGAACTGCTTACACAGTCTGCTGTGATAATCCATGTTGAATAAATAGTGAATGCTTTTATGTGAGCGTACAGATGAATAATAAGCATTACATTCACTCTCTAAATAAAACGGGAGGGGCGATGTGCATTTTTAATACGTACATATATTTTTACCATAATAAATATAATTATTTTCAGTGCTCCCTTTGTTTTGTTTTTAGTTTATTCCTAAAATGCTTGATGGTGTTTTTTTCTGGAAGCCGAAGAAACTGAAGTCTCCAATATCATTTTAACTATTTCTGTTGTTTTAATAGGATTTAAGATCAAACCATTATATTTGTCATATAAAAGTTGCTGACCAGTGCAACCACTGCTGTTAGGGCTGGGCGATATGGTCAAAATCTTCCATCATGTTATATGTAATTATATATCATATATTTATATCACCATACATTAATTGTTCTGTAAATGTAATAAAAAATGGTTTAAAATGGTTTTAAATAGCCCTGTGATAGTCTGACCTGTCCAGGGTGTATACCACCTCTCGACCAATGTCAGCTGGGATATGCTCCAGTCCCTCTGCGACCCCCAACAGGATAAGCAGTTACAGAAAACGAATAAATGGTTTAAAAATAAACATACTGTACTTCATCACATTTAATTATTTTCTTCTTTTTTGGGGGGGGGGGGGGATTTCCATGCAAACAACAACAAATAAACAACTGCCTCACATGCAAGACTTCCTAGAGCTTAAGGTCAGTTAGATTTAAGACTTGTTTATGCCACTTGAAATGACATTTAAGACCAATTAAAAAAAAAAAAAAAGCTGAAAAGAAAAACAATAAATGCCCATTTTTTGTTGTAACGCGCAATTTTGTGTTTCTCACTCTGCATGTGGGATCCCACTGCCCATTGAGTCAAGTTTGAAAAGCTTCTTGCGTAAAATACATTGAGCCTCAGATGCATTGCTTTGTACCAGGTTCAGCCATGCTGTGAATTTTGGTTAAACAGCCGATTTTTGTTGAATCTGCACTGCCCCTTATCATCCAGGGTACAAAGACAGCTAGCTAGCAGACACTGGATCCTCTGCTCTGAGCATCCCTGCCATAGACAAAATAGTTTTAAAGTGTTTTTGGTTCTGCTTTCCTGATCTGTGTGACGTTAATACTAGAGACATTTGGTAAAATATATTTGTAAGAAGCAGGTTTTACAATGCAATGTCAGAAAAAATCCTACTTTCCATGTCTCAGCATTTTTAAGACTTCACACACTGATTTAAGCCACTTCCAATACAAATTAAGGCCTTATTTCTACATTAACAAATTCATTGCTTTTTCAGGCTATTAAAGGATCCGCACAACATTTTACAAATATTCAAGTTAAAACTGAAAAACTCCAAACAGTAACAACTAAAATTCTTTCAAAATGGAGGCTTTAAGGTTCTAGAGATCAATGACTTCAAGTGTTACAGGTTTCTGTATTTAAAACTTTATTCCTCCTCCTCGTCTGCCAAGATCAAGTTACCTTGCGAGGCAGCTAGACTTGTGAGATCACACAAGAATCCAGCCCTGATTTACTACATAGCCTGCCCCAAATAATCCCCACAGAAGAAACAGTATTGCCAAATCTCTACCAGTGGATGTATTTCTATTGCCGTTCAGTATATACCGCCATATCCCCCAACCCTAGGTGCTATGGTACTATGATACATTTTCCTAAGCTTCAATTATGCTTTACTGTCAATGCTGCACAGTTGGTAGGAGTAGTGCTATGACATGTACGCTCAATACAAACAAGGTAGTGGTGGCAAGGTCTTGGTGAAAATTAGCTGTCTGAATATTTGAAATTGAAAAGCTTTAAAAAGGGACCATGTTTGTTTTCAGTGCACAATCATTGAGTTGATCATTTGGACATTCTGTTATTAATTGCAATGAATATGTGTGGGTGCAAATATGCAGCATTACATAATAAAGCCCAATAATGTAAATAAACACATTCTACAATCAGCAGACACAAACATAAAAAACATGATTTAATGCAATGTAAGAAACAATTTCAATAAGTCTGTCTGCAGCTGTTACTAAACTGCTTTAAGACTTCACGAAAGCCTTCCACTTCGGTTGACTAAATCCCTACAACTACCTGAAGGCAGCAGGAGATGTACAATGTGTGTTTTATCTGTAACAAGTGCCGCATCAAAGAGCAGAGACATTACGCACCATGATCCGCTGAGGTTACCTTGAGGAAATCATGCACAACCAAACAGGGCGCTGCAATAAAAACCTGCACACATCAGGCTGGTCTGCTTCAACGTGGATGGTATTCTGCCACTTTATCTGTTGCATTTTAATAGCAAAATGAAGAGGTGGAGCGGACTTAAAATAGGAATGTTTTAGCAACATTTAACACTGGTAAGTTAAGAGTTGACTTTTAAGCAGAACAAAACTCCCACAAAAAAGAAAAACTCTTGATGGAGAGTCGTGTAACTGTCAGAATATCCAGTTGACAGTGACGATTTCCACACTGTAGGCCGTCAACATGCGGTGTGTCAGTCAGTTGTGGCTCCTTCAGTAGAGGCAATCATGTGCAATCTTTTGAGGGGAGGCCAGGTGGAGCTGGCATCCTTTGATTACAAACAGCGTTAATTATCACTCAATCAATCAGCTTTGGCCACTGCTGCAAGAACTGCCAATGCTTCTGGAAATCAACACCCACTTTCCAGCTTTTTGCTGCGTTCAGCTAATTGCTCTGACACACAGACAAAACCAAAACAATACAGTTTTCTTATAAAACCATGTGTGTCGACTATCACTAGAGCTGGTAGACCAAACCAAGACTTACCACCGGTTAATATAAAACCTACATTTCAATGGTAACCACAGACAAGCCTTAGATACTGCTTTGTTCCTTCTGGATGTTTAAGTAGGTTGTTGTTTTCTATAATAATCACCAAAAAGAACCTCATAAGCTGAAAATTTGTTGCTGTCAGTTCACCGTCGTTCTGCTCCTTAGTGGTCAAAATTGCTTAATGCAACTCTTATTAGGAAGGTAACGAGCGCTGTAGAGGGGACAGGGCCTGTAAAATGTCCTCAGAGATGGAAGGCCTGTTCCTAAGGAATGAGGAATGAGTTAAGCAAGTACAAAGTGTGATTTCACACCTATAGTGAGGGTGGCTGGATGGTGAGTGGGTGGCACGGCTGTTACCCACACGATGCCAGTCTGCCAGGGCACCACCTAGGGCCCTGTACCCCCTCCTTCCCCCTCCCTCCCTGTGACGCCATGTTCCCCTTGCCCTGCAACACCAGTGCCCATCTGCTAGGACACGTTAGCCTCTGGCGCCAGGGACTATTTAGCCTGGCGTAATTAGCCCCCAGACACCAGCAGCCTGGTTTTAAACAGATGTGGGGGAGGTAGCGCTTGCAAGGCGACTCAACACGACCAACCAATGTTTGATAAGGAAGAGAGGAGAGAGGGGGGAAGGAGAGAGAGAGAAGAGAAGAAGAAGTGACCTAGTTAAAGGGATGATGCAACTCATGTTACAACACAATGGGCAGTAATGATGACAACCCCACTTGCTCGGACTGTCCAATGCCATGGTCGAGGAAGGATGAGCAGCGGAAATCTAATTAGGCTGTGTCCATTTGCTGTACGACAAGCAAGGATGAGAAAATAAGCAGAAAAGTGATGTTCTGAACAAAGAAAATGCTCCGTCTAAACTCCCCAATGTGATTTCCCTATTCAAATATCCTTACTGAGTTTCTGTGCTCTGGGGCTGACCTTTAACAGGGGACACAGAGAGGTTACGGTTTAGATGCCCTTGAACCTCACGACCGTAATCACACGTGACTGTAACGGCATTGACCTTTCCCTGGCTCTCTCCTTTCCTCCTCGCCATCTTTTTCTCCTTCCCTTCCCCCAGGGTCATTTGAGGGTCCAGACTCTTGTCAAGGCTGTCACTCTAGACAGCCCTCTCCATCTACCGCCCCCGCTGTTGCCATGGCAATGGACGGCACTGCGCTCCGAGGACTGTGTGAGGGGGCAGAGGGAGCCAGCGGACGGATGAACGCTGCAGCATCTCTCCCTAACCTAGGTCAACCTTGCAGAGCTAGTGTAAGTGATGGGTGGGGATAAACGCTGGCCATGCTGCTTGAGGACCAAATAAACTGGCAGGATAACATCAGCGCAGGGATTGGAAATGGCAAAATTGATGGGAGAGGAAGAGGGCTAACAGTGATGAAACAAAGAACATAGGTGGAGGCAGTACAGTGGAGGAATTATATACTGCCCACATCATTCTCTCGGCTTCTCGCTCGCATTTAACACAAAGTCCAATATCTTAAATTTGGTCTTTCCGCTGTTTTAAAGTAGTAATCATGTCATCTTTGTCTTCATCAAATGCGCACGCAAAAGCACATGCGCGCACACACACAGGGAAACGTGACCTGGGGGCAGGCAGTGGAGCAGCACACGTGTAGTACCACAGAGCTCCCAGCCAGCATGAGTCACTCCGAACACCAGTCAACCCAGAGAGAACAATGGCAACCGGTGTGTGAGGTGTCTGTCAAGCACGCACACACTGGCACAGGATGAAGCGCCTCGGATGGAGTAACGCCCCACTGCGCCACCATCAGACTACCATTTGCTTTGTGCTTTTTAACACCGTGGATGCATATTTGCATGAGTGTGTCACATTGTAAATTTTACGGCTGCACAATTCTAGCGTACTAATGATTCCATTATTCAAACCAGTCTGTATTTCTTTCTACAGGAAAAGTAGTTCATGAAGCCTGATAGATATCAGATCGAGAAAAATTCAAACAGTACAGCAATATATTATTAAACCATGATAAAAAACAATCATATAGCTAGGGAAGCCAGCTCTGTTGGTACATACTGTTACATACTTCAGCAGATTTCATTCTTGACTGCCTGAGAGATACACTCCAGCAGCCCACAGCGGACAAACACCTGTCCATAATACACTTGAACTGGACCTGGCATTCACTGGTGATTTGGGATGTAGGCTAAAATAAGCAGCGGCTTTAAACTTTATTTAGCAGCCGCATAAAGTGTATGGTGATTGAAAAACAATAGATAAAACAACGTAAGTGCAGCAGCACACGCGCTGTGCTACAAAATAAAGATGTAGGTTTGAGTCCCTGCCTGAGGACTTGTTTCCAAAATTCTTGCGAAGCTCAAACCAGCAGCTGTAAAGGCAAAATCATGCTGCATTGGATGATGTCAGAGTGGTCAACACAGGTTGAAACAGGCTGCGTGTCAAATATCTCATTGTTTAACTGTCTGTCATGGAATGAGTGTTGAGTTTAACACAGCAAGCAGATACTGTAGATCAATGATACTCAACTACTGGCCTGTGGGCCAAATGTGGCCAGTGATAGGGTGCCGGGTGGCCCAACAAATGTTTTATAATGAAAATAAACGTATTCAAACTGGAAATAGGAGGATATGGTGCCAGAGTGCATCAAAACATCAAAACAGAGATTGTTAATCAAAAACAATGGCCAGAGAGGATCCCCAGACCACCCAACAGACCCCGGTTAATTATTTATATATCAATTATTAATGTTTGTTTATTAACTGGCCCCTGGCCTCCTGTCATTTTGCAAAAGTGGCCTCGGGCAAAGCAAGTTGAGTATTCCTGCTGTAGGTCTTTTGCCATTTGATGGCATTGTTTTGAAGAGGAAACGGTTGCACAAAACAAAGCACAACTGATCCTCAACACGCTGCCTCTTGTTCACAAAAACTTGGGAGTAAACTATAGATGCACAGAGGGATACTGTAGAAAGAAAAAAATCTGCAGCCACCATGTAGAGCAGAAGCCTCAGAGAAACAAGGACTATTTCACTACATACACTTTTTCCCCACAGGTACACTTTGCTCACCTCTGAGAAGCCCCCAATTTCAGCTTGGTTAGGTGTGCCCTGCTAGAAAACAACAGAACCCTTTGATGGCAGTCCGAGCCATGACCTTTGACCTACAGCTAACCTCCCGAGCTGCTATTGGCTGATCTGAAACTCACACAGCTGACCAGCACAACAAATATCAATAACACAGAGCATAGCCTGTTCTTTCCTAGATGTACTTCTGTGTAGAGATGAGATGCATTAAGGGTTTTACACAAACTCAATACTGTAAATGCATCCAGTAAAGACCAGACACTTTGCTTCACTTTAGAAGAATTAAATAATTGAATGGGTCAGAATGAGAACTAAAAAGCTCATTTGCATTTCCCCCTTATCGCAAACATGCACAGATCCATAGAAACAGTGCGAATACAGCCTTACCTGAAAGCTTAATCAGCAGCTCAGAGGCCACCTTAACGTTGATATCCTGGCTCAGCAAGCTGTTCTTTGCCATGGGGCTCCCTTCCCTCGGTTTCAGCGACCCTGGACGCTCTGTGGCTGCTGTCGCCCCCGCTGGCCCCTCCTGGCAGAAAGTGGCAGGGAAGCTTGGCTGGACCTGGCTCTGGGACTGGGAGGATGGTCTCGGGCTCAGCGCTTCCTCCACTTTGGGCTCTTCCTTCAGGTGGAACGGAGACTTGAGCGTCTCCCTCTGGTTGGCTGCTGCAGTCGGAAAGAAAAGAATGAGAAGAATTAAGAAGGTTAATTTGAGGAAAGCAAGCAGAAAGGAGTCAAAATACTAGTTGTGACCAAACAAGTGAGGAGGTCTGTCGGGTAATTTGAAATGTGTAAGTTTAACCCAGAAATAATAAAAGGCCAAACGGAGGCGTTCTTTCTATCACCGCATCTGCCTTACATTACTTACTGAGTGTATGGCAAAAGGTCTCTAAAACTTGCATGCACCCAAGGGTCACATACTGCATTCTGTATATCCTTCAGCGTGTGGCGAACATCTATCTGATGTAATGTTTTTAAATGGAAAGTGCTGTTAGTTTTATATGATGCAATGTTTCTTTATCTATACCCCTGTCTGAGATCTAACATCTGATGCCAGTATTCTTTTGTTGATTTGCCTGCGCAGGGACTGCTGAGACTCAACTGTCCCTGCTAAAAAAAAAAAAATGGAAAAACTTCTTAAATGTATTGTGGTGTTAACGTTTACTGAAAAAACAAACACCTGAAGTTAAGTGTAATACGCCACAAGGACATCACATCGCCGTTTTCAGACAACATAAAGTACAATACACGAAAATGCAAATTAAATGGAACAAAGTGGTCCACAGTGGATTGTCACAGCCCTATCGCTGCAACAGACACCACAGTTGGCTCGCTGTGGGCCAATACAGAGGGTGCAACCTCGTGACTGTCCTTCTCTCTCGGTCTTTAGGGCATCCACAACAAATTCCCAGTTCATTTCCCTCCTCTTTTCTCCTTCACACTGTCCCCTCCCCATCCCATTAACGTCCGTACACTCTAATTCTCGGCGCTATTCTGCTTTAAGTCTGGCTCCCTCATCCCGCCTGAATTGTCTGATTCCTCTTCAGATGTAAGAGCATAAAATAACTCCTGTACTTCTGTGGAGCGCGATAGCAATCTGGCTTATCTGCCATCTCTGCAGTGTGTAGCCTAGGTTAGGGAGTGAACTGTCACATGGATCCCTCTGCTCTAAAGTCATCTTCAAGAGAAACTGGGCCACATCTAATCCGCCTTAGATGAATAATTAATAATTAGACATGGAGCAACTTCCGATAGCCGCCAAGAAAAGAACAGCGGGGCAAGCGCCTCTCTTTGTGTCTCTCAGCACGTTCCAAATAAAACTCCGCACTAAAACGAAGGTTTACACAGGCTATAGCTTACACCACTGTTGACATTTAAAATGGCTATAAAGCACCGAGAGAAGCCATAGAAATATGTTTTAAAATGCATTCTGCTCGCCTGTGCAAAGTCACTTGATATCTTCTTTTCATTCAGTGCAACTATGGAAACCATGGGGAAGGTTAAAGGATACTATTGTCCACTATTGTAACCTGATTTACAGCGGGTGCGCCATGCCATTTTTCAGAACCAATTACAGCACTAAGTACTTCATTAAGTGGATTGGCTGTTGGCAGTACAGATCTGAATACATGAAACTTTAAACACTTACATGCATGTGTGTTTAAGCTGTTGCTCAATATATATCTTTACAATATGCCATATTATTAGAACTGTGTAAAATATTCATTGTATTTTGTCCTTTCTGGTTTTATGAGCCAATATATTTTGTAATTTTTTGACTTATTACGGTTAATTAGATAACAAACACCTGCTGTAGGAGGAAGTGGGGAAGCAGAGTTTATTTGAGCAAAGCATGAAGTTTGTAGGAAGTGTGTGTGTAGAACCTCATGTTCGCTGCACTGTTGCCATGTTGTCGTCTGCCAAAAGTAAAAACAAATAAGCCACTATGGATGAATTAGTATCTGCGACTGAGGTGTTGTGGTTAAGACGGTTTCACACGTGAGTCACGAAGCAGAGCCTCGTTGCTATAGCGAAGTTTGAGAAGCAAAGGTTGCTTTCTATATTTTTCTTTAATTGTAAAAAATGTATGGACCTTTAGAGTTATTTCTCCTCACAGCAGAATACTACATGTATGGTATGATATGATGTTAATGTTATAGTAAACACACAAACACATTTTAGGAGCTGCAGAGGAGCTTCACAAAAGTTCACCTCTAAAATTACCTGTACATTTATGTTCAAAAATAAAATATAGGGTTGTACCGAAGGTCTTTGTTTTACATTTGAAGCTTCTATTGAGGTTTTTAAGTGAAGCTTCGAATGTCTGTCGTCATATTTTATGAAATCATCACCCTAAAAAAGAAATAAAATCCTTGAACAAAATCCTTAATTTGAATACAGTGATTCATCGGATCAAATGAGTCTTTCTCTATTAAATCAAATTTCTATAATGAATACATGTGATTTATGGTGCTGTTGGATTACTGCTAGACCGTCTCATTACTACAGGTGTGTGCCTCTTTTTGCAGCGGGAGAGCAAATAGTTTTTGTCTTCAGTGATAATATCGTTTTTGTAAGGTTAAACAAATATGGATTTAAGATGAATATTTGTTCAGATAAAAACCTGTCATGAATTTTAGAAATGATTACCTTTGTCTTTTTTCAATGAATTTTGACTTTTTTGACTTTGAAATGTTTGGCTGACACAAGTTGTAAAACAATCCTACATCGCCACCACTGAAATCTTATTCAACACATAATTTAATACTAAATAAATAGTATATCGTACTATATCTCTGTGTATTGCACATTCTTTGGACAATTTTTTTTTACATATTTTTTACCACTTCTAAGAACTGCACAGCTAATTCAGATAGATTGTTCATATTTTTTTTCAGTATTTTTATCATAACTTTATTCTATCCTATATTTTTGTCTCTCAATTTTTGCAATACTTGTTTTTATTTTTTAATTTCATTTTCTCTTACCGTGTTTATGTTATGCATCAATACACCAAAGCAAATTCCTTGTGTGTAAAAACATATTTGGCGATAAACCAGATTCTGATTCTGATAAGTGTAACCTGATCTTTATCTGCAGCTGTGCAGAAATACCAGGTTTAAACAGACGGAACAAACATGCAAAAAAAAATCTGTGCAGCATTCAAACTTTAATTTAGACAACACTATTTACAGCCCTAAAATTTGATTGAAATTACAATCTTAATAAACTTATTCCAATGGAGTTTGATTGTGTCTGAGCCAGGTACCAGCAAACATATCTATTTATCTCATGAACATCCTTCTGAACTCTTGACACATCAACAGTTTTCAAGCAATCTGTACACTCCTGCTGTCTGTCACACACACACACACACACACACACACACTCATGTGCACACACACAGACACAGGGCATGGATATAAGAGAGGCTATCACTCTTGGGCAGACTGCTGTCCAGTCTCCTCTGGCCCCAGCAGAGATCTGCTCTGCTCCTCACCCTACCGTCTCACCTAACATCTCTAACCGCCACAGGCCCGCCGCCCCCTGCCCGCATCATCAATCTGTGCCGGCTCCGGCCCCTCTGATTAATGATGATCTATGCCGGAGGGATAGAGGGCTCAGGGACGGGGGATACGGGGCAGGAAGAGGGGACAGGTGCTGGTGTTTTGACCACCCATGTGGTGCCACGATGCCACAGTGCCACACCATGGCGGGCCGGGACTGCAGTTCAAGAGGGGGAGAAGGAAGAGGTTGAGCGGTGGGGGGGTGTGTGTGTGTGTGTGTGTGTGTGTGAGGGGTGGGGGTGGGCAGTGACCTTCAAGTTCAGGGGCAGTGGCGCAGGGTCGCATGCGGCACCAGCTGGAAATGTCACACCGTCAGATGTCAGCGGGCAGGCTAAGTATAACCTGGTCAGCACCTGGAAGGACGTCCTCTAATTAGAAGCGTGTTGGGCCATGTCGGATCAGACAGGGACAGCACACTTGGTCACCGCCTTACAAACACACATAAAAATACACTATCCCGTTTACCCACACAGACACACGCTTATCTATATCTTCAGAGAAATCCTGACTTGGTGTTGTCACATACAACAGTGCAGTGTCATGCTGCATTCAAACCATATGGGAATGCCGGGCTGCACATAAGCCACTGACAACTACAGACGCAACACAAACTTAAGATTCTCAAATTCTTCTCCTCTGTGGCCTCACGAGAACAAAAACAACCCCAGGACGTGCACTCACACACAAAGTCACACCACTCCGGTGACCTTTTGGATTGTCGCTATAAATAGAGTGTATTTCCACTCAGAATCTATGTTACAGAGCCCAATGAATTATTTAGTAGCCTAATCCAATGGGCAAGTTTTTTTATTCCTCTACGCTGATGGCTCAATAACAAAAAGTCAGAGAACACTACCAAGAGGAACAATTCAGCCTGCAATGCTAAGCTTACACTTTGGCCTTTTGTCTGTCAGAATTTCACAATCACAATAGCATCATGAGCACTGTGAAGTGAGCACAGATCTGAGGAGGAGACGGGCATCTCTGGGTGACTGGGCATCTCCTCGGTGAGCTTCCTGCCTGCGCGAGTACGTACCCCGGCCAATGTCAGCTCCCTGTGCATGATACTGTACGGCTGGTTCTAGCTCAGGGTTGACGATGCTATCAGTTTGTCTCCATGTTATCACACCCTTCTGACACCTGCCACCAATGCCACTTTCATCCCCGTTCTCTTCCCTGTTCCTCTCCCCTTCACCACGCTCCTCTCTCGCGCCTCATCCGTCTCGCTGCCAGGCGCTTGTCCACTCCGCCTCACCTCTCGCTCCGTGGCCAGGGCTGCCGTCAAATAACTTCATTAGCTTTCCACCTCTGTCACGCCGGCCTGCTCCCCCTCTGACAATTGGCTGCTGTTTTCTCCCGGAGAAAAAAAAAAAAAAAGCACAGGGCTACGTGGGGCAGGTTGAGAACCCAACAATAGCTGACAGTGTGCTAGACACCGGACAGTGATACTGATGGCTGCAGTGGGGATGTATGGACCAGAGGTCACACACAAAAGGCCTGCCTGTGTCCGCTCATGCAGAGCTGGAAAGCAAGGGACATGTAGATTAAATCTTGATGTTCACAAAGTGACAAAACTAAAGACGAGACATTTCAAGATTCTAAATATTCTGTGTCATCTGCACTACGCTTCTACATTCAATAGATGCCCCTATGGTGTTTTAAAATACAGCAACACAAAAAATGCCTATATCTCGGAAAATGACGTGACAAAAGAGTGAAGAAAAAATCTATGATCTCTAAAATTACTCAAGATTTTTCATGTACGATGATGAAATTCTGCCTGCGCGTCGTTTCATCGTAGCAAAGCAACACATGCAACATACTCTCTCAGGAAAAGGATAAATAAGACAACTGCAGAAGCATCATGACAGATGCAACACCTCCCACAACCCCCTGCATGCCAATTATTCACACCCAGCCAGGGTCAAGCTCATTGTGCCTGTGTCACCGCAGCGGGGGGTGGGGGGGTGTCGGTGTTTGGAGGGTGTGCAGTGCCCACTGTCATTATTAACTCAGGGTCCACTGGGCACAGGGTAGGGGCTGTGCATTTCAAAGTGCCTCCGTGGCTTTCATCTCTGAATCAAAATGTGGATCACACTGGATAGCTAACGGTTGTGTCAGCGTGCAAGGATAAAAATCAAAGGGTATCAGTATAACACTCAATGGAAAGCAGGGCAGCCCAAAAAATGATATGCTTATTATGTCAGAGGTCAGGAAGAGTTCACTGGCTCTTTATGCCTGGGGAACTCGATGCAACTCCCTCTTTGCCTCTTTCTCCCTCTCCCTCGCTTGCTGTCACTTTATCTGTCTCTTTTTTTTTATCTTTCCCTCTCCAGCTTTTTATACCCCCCCCCCTTCTCCTTCTTCCAGGCCTTGTGGGATTGAGGCACTGAGACAGCAGTGTAAAAGCAGGAGGGATGAGCTGCTCGTGTACACATTCAATCTGGGTTGGCAGGGAGGTCAAAAGAAATAGAGTCTAGAGGTCCCAGGAGGAACTTCCTCACCTCTCCCTCCCTGGCTGCTCCGTGGCATGGGTAAGTCTTACAAAGATCTGAGCCCAGTTCTTCTTAGTTTCATAACCCTCTATCTTTAACTCCGCCCCCCAACAAAGGGAGAACTTTGTGATCAAAGACACAGTATTCATTAAAACCCATCATCATGCATTGAAGTTCAACATCCTCTCGTTCTGTCTTTTTATATCCGTTCTCATTCTCCTTGAATGATGCCCTGACTAAGATGTCCGCCACTTGACACTGGACTGACATTGCGAGGAGCCATCTTGGCTCCTCTGGGACTTGCCTGGGCTTGATTGTGCAGTCTGGGAGCGAAGTGCAACTGGCACCCAGGGGGCATCCATGTGGAGCCCGGGCGTGCGAGATCGAGGGGGAGTTAACTAAGCCAGCCCAGTCCCTGTGCATCCTGGCGGGGTCAGAGGATGGCGCTGAGGGCGCTAATCATTTCAAATTATGAATTCCTTTTTAATTATGAATTATGCATAAATTTTTAATTAATCTAATGTTCCCAGGGTTTTTTCCTCCCATCCGCGCTCAAGATCTCAATCTAATTACACAGCATTAAGTGGAAGAGTGGCAGCCGTAGCCTCGACCCCGATGCTGAACCTTGGTCAACCTTTTTCCATCAATCTTGCCATCGTCTCCGAGCTCATCCTTTGATATTTTGCAACATGGTGAAATGCATCTAAACACAGTGTGGACCTGGTGTACCTTAGAGCAGCATGTTTGTCCAGTTTATTAAAATAATGCTGTATCATTATGTTGTAAAGCTCGGGGGAAAAGTCCATGTCACAGTGCAACTTCTCCAGTGGCAGAAAATACTGAATTACATGTTAACTTGTAAGTGTTTAACTGTTTCATATTACTGCTACCATTACTGTTAGCCATAAGTTCTGAGGTGCAGACATCTAGGTGTACAGCATCAACTGCAAGAAAGGGCAAGACTTCACCAAAGTACAGTAGGGTCATATAAACAATCATTAATGCAAGGCTCCAGACCAACTTCTCATCATCAACTTTAGAACAGGGCTGAGTAATATATAGAAATTACATCGAAATCGCAATATGAGACTAGATATTATGTTAGATTCGGAGTCATAACATCATTAAGTGTCGTCTTTTATCACTGCAATATCGATATTGTGGTTTTTGGTCAAAGATATTGTCGTATTTGATTTACTCTAAATCACCTAGACTTATTGTCATTTTGTCAGTCATAATAACAGCAACACACAGGCAAAGAGAACTGTTAACAGGACAAAGATGCCTAGAGGTTACAGATTTTCAACTCCCCCGACTACTGATAAGATGTGGGTGAGAAAAATTAATCCCTCAACAACTTTTGTCGAGGTGCCCTTCAGGGAATTATTTAGTCCCCAACTGCTTCAGTGGAGCTAATCAGTGGCCGACAGCACAGGGCTGAGGATGTACTAACTGGGCGGCCATCAAGTGTCATTTGAACTGTGTGCAAAAGAAGCAAAACATATACAGTATACCCTTCAAGTATTCATCCTTGGGTGAATAAATTATGAAAACAATGTGAAGGGGAATGTAGAAGAATCTGGACATTGTAATGACATTGTTAAGCAGATAATATGTGGTTCAACAGACCATTTATCTACGAGATTAGACATGAACATACTGTACATGCTCTGATTTGGGTCATGACTTTAGTGCTTCTCAGTGGTACTTGAGTTGATTTTCATGTGCACGTTCTTCTCTGTTGCTACCAATCATGATAAATACCCCCCAAAAAACATCCCTGTTGGCCATTTAGCAAAGCATACTTTAGAGGCATGAAGCCACTGAAGCCTTAAGCAAGAAAAAAGCTTAATATAAGAAAATTCTCAGTCTATTTACTCCTTCACGGTATGCGTGGAATCTGTTATCATGCTAAGAATGTCTCCTCTCTTTTGCTTATCCCATGACCCCTTCGTCGTACACACGAGTGGCACGTCACAACGAGGGTGCCAGTGAATCAGTTAGCCCTGCTGGGCTTAACAGTATTCACCGTTTAGTATACATGGATGGAGCTTTCATTATTGAGATGCGTCATCTTTAGAATACAGATTTGCAAAATCAGGACTCGCAGGTGACATCCTCCCTGTGTTTATCCCAGTGTTACATCAGCTGGGCAGTCTTCATTGGGGCTGACCTGAATGCGTCGAAGCTTGCATCGTTGCCATGGTGCGATGGCTTTGTGACTTTCATCTAACATCAATTCCAAGCAGCCCAATGCTACTCAAATCACTTTGAAGTTTGTCTTGAAATCATGGCTGCTGTTGCTGCGACCTGGACACTAACAAAGTGGCTAACTGTCGCATTATTTTAGATGCACTGACCAAAAACTGATATTTCAAAAAAGTTACTGATGCTTCGATGCCCAAAAACTAATATCCTTGACAGCACTAGTTGTTACTGATACTGGAATATTTCAGGCCTTTGTATCTCTGGCTGTCTACTCTAGTTTTCAGTGAATATAAGCAAACTCTATTTAGTCAAACATACAGTATGTTGTCCTCTTCAAATCAGTGTGCAAAGAGCAAGCTTTGAATTCTTTGGGTGTTGCCCTAACCAGTTTAAAAAGGCATGTGGTACTTGTGAAAAGGCTAAAAGTCCATGGCCTACTTTTCCTCCATACTCAAGGGAGAGATACAGAAACCAAGGTTGTGAGTAACCCTTGCGTACAAGTGAAGGCATCCCTGATATCTTCAATATGCAAGATAATAGTTATGGTCTGAAAAACAGCTCAAACATACATGTCTGAACTTGAGAGACCCACGCAACTTTGCCACCTATTTTGTAAATAATTTCTATTCACTTAGCTGCATAAAGCATAAGCAGGGTTTTACATTCGAATCCTATGTTAATGCCCACAAAACGTCTAAACACATTAATGTATTTGCAGCTGTCAAAAGCTGAAACTGTCTATTCACTAAAGGTTTGAACTAACTCTCAGACATTGTAGGCTCCCATTGTTTTAAAACCCATTAAAAACAGCTCACAGAGACATACTGCGGCCTTGACCTGAAACGATAAACATAAAACTGTTTACACTTCTTACGAATGTTATTTCTGGTGACAGTGAGGAATCAAAACAAAACTTGAGGCAAAGGGGAGACAACTTCTAGCTGGAGATCAGAATGGATGTCTTCACGTTTAAGTCTGGAAGAAGCGCAATACTTTTGATAAAAGTGGGACTGCAATGACTGGAGATAGAAAGTCAAGTTGAGAAAACGGCACAATAAACAAAACAATTATGGATCACAGGAGTCAAGCTGGTGTGTCTGTGCACGCTGTTTTTCCATGTATTTCTCAAAACTCACTTACTTGATGCAATCTGTCTTTCATTTAGAGAGTGGTAACTTTAAACTGCAGCACAGAACATACTGTACATTGATGGGTTTGTGCTTTTTACAGGCAGTAAAGAAAACAAACTGGCAACTATTTGATAATTTAGAAATTAAGCAAGTATTTGTAAGGAAAATGGCAAAAATTCAAAATTTCCAGAGTTCCAACAGTGAATATTTTCTGGTTTTCTTGGTCCTCTGTGATACCAAACTGAATATCTTTGACTTTTTGACTCTTCTTGGAACAAAACCAAACATGCAAACTTGAAAATGATGCAAACCTGAAAGCTTCATAAGCAGGTCAGTGGCCGTCTTGGTGGTGATGTCAGGGCTGAAGAGGGAGGCTGTTGTTGGACCGCTAGGACTGGATCTGACCCCGACTCCTACCCCAACTCCAGGTAGGTCCAGGGAGTTGGCACTGCTGCTGGGACGGTCCCTGCACATGCTAAAGGGGGACAGCACCGACAGATCTCTTTCCTGTGGTTCCTCCTTGATGTGGACGTGATTGGAGGAAGCCTCGACCGGAGGGGACGTCTGCTGCTGGGTGTCTGAGTGCAGCGGGGACAAGTCGGTGCCTCTCAGGTCTGCGGAGCCGCTGTCGCCCATCAGGGAGCCCTCGCCCTCCGTGTCGGTGGTGAGCTCCTCTTTCACCTTGACGTCTGTGCGAGGGAAGTGCTGGTGGCAGCGCATGTGAAGCTTCAGGCTGAAGTGACGGGAGGAGGTGAAGGGGCAAAGTTCGCACTGAAAAGTCTCACCCCGGTCCTGGTGCTGATGTACCTGGAAAAAGAGGACAGGTTTGTGTCAAATCGCTTCTCCTCTCCGGCACTACAGGACATCACAAGGAAAGACAGGACTCTTGGCTTCATTTCAGTTAAATTCATCTACAACAAACATGCAGTCGTGTTTAATTATGCCATGTAGAGGATATATTACACGTTTAACTAAAGCATGAGTATCCTTTAATGTTAACAATTATTTTCCAAGAGCCGTAATGACTGCTAATTAAAAATGATGTGGATGGGGGTGACAAGGGGTGCAGGGTCACAAGATGAAGAAAATCCATATCATCTCACCTTCATGTGGGACTTAAGATTGTCTTTGCGAGCACAGCGGAAGGGACACAAGGGACACTGGTGGCTTTTCAAGCCTGTGTGGATGACCATGTGTCTCTTCCAGTAGCTCTTGCGTTTGATGACCAGTCCACACACAGGACACTGGAATGGTTTGCCACCATCCTCAGGAGAGCCTTGAGGGCACCAAAGAACATTGTTACAAGGAGAGTCATTAGTCTTTTAGTGCATGGAAATACAGCATGTACTGTGTGTTGCTGAAATGTGCCTGTGTTACTGTAGCAAAATAAAAACCATGCCTTTCCAAACACAGACTACAGTATTCACTGATCTAAAAGAGACAACTACTCCACACCTAATGGTGAAAACTATCAAGGGAAATGCCAGCTGGAAGCAATGGAACAATGGAAGTAAAAACTCAAGCATGTTTTAGTATCTCGATTATTGTTGTTGGCTTCATATCCGGCATCCATTACTGTTTAATTGGTCTTATTAGAAAGAGGCATGATTGCATTACAAATTCTACAAGGGCCTGTCAGGATGGCTTCATAAGTATTCCAGTGCCGTTCCTTGAAAAACATCTGGTAATCAGTGTTTGGTGAAATTACTGTGCTCAGCCATTCATTGACCTGAGGTGTAAAACCTCGAGACTGCCTATTTGCAACAATAAACCGCCATCTGCGGCCCAACCTCTCCAAGCACAGCAGAGATCACAATGCAAAAATGACTTCTGCTTATTCTGAGTCGAGCCGAGTGGAGCGGAAATAAATCAGGAGAGAGGAAATGTGCGTCGGTTTAGTGCCTTCGTCTTAGCGCTTAACACGTTTGTTTCCTATGTAATCACAACCATGTTTCAGAAGAAGGGAGAAAGCATTCCCTTATATATTCAAAGTGCAGAACATGCCTGTGCAATAGAGTTTTATAGTGGAACTGGCAAGGGACGACAATAAAACAAGACATGACGGTCAATAATCAAGGTCACATTTTTCAGTCTGGCGACCAAACAACTACCTGCATTTTTACAGCGCTGCTCGACCTTGACGGCTCACGGGTTAGAGCAGACCCCCTTTTTAGCATGCAGATCACAGAATATTACATCGACTGCCTCATCTGTCTGAAGTCAATTTGATCCAGCCATTTTAGATTTGGCGGGGTTGCGACACAATCCC
Organism: Epinephelus lanceolatus; assembly: GCF_041903045.1. Classification (NCBI taxonomy): domain Eukaryota; kingdom Metazoa; phylum Chordata; class Actinopteri; order Perciformes; family Serranidae; genus Epinephelus; species Epinephelus lanceolatus. The sequence continues at coordinate 27,275,777 of NC_135736.1, read as the reverse complement.
TCAAAAGTGCCCATCCATCTCCCTGAAAACATTCTGTTCTCCCTAAAGGCTACTTAGCGAGAGCATGCACTATGAGGCTTTCTCTCTCCCTGCGCACGAGTGGGATCTTTGTGTGCACCCTTGTTTGGTTATATGTCTACATCTGAGTACACACTTACAGAATATACTGCATGGCCATTTGTGAGTAACTGAGGAGGAGAGAATAAGAGGGAGAGAGAAAGAGAGAGTGTGTGCACGCATCTGTATCCAGTCAGTGGAAAGTATGATGTGTTTGGCCTTAAGTCTGCTGTGCTGATCAGTGCAGAGGGCTCTGGCTAGTGGGGGTTGAAGCCAGGAGGAGGCTGCCGAGATGGATATGGACTCCAGGGCTCCCCACTGTGCCGAGCACACACTGACGGCCCCCTTTTGGCAGCACGCACATCCGAGCACAAACGAGCTGGTCTGGGAAGGCAGTGAGGTCTCAGTCGGAACCCCCCGTTGAGCCCACAGACCATTTCCCAGACTAGAAGGCCAGCCAGGGCTGTTTTCTCTCGGCTATGCTCTCTGCTCGGCTGACAGTTAAGCTGAGGCTACACTACTTGCTACTTCAGCGCCAGTGAGGTGAGAACAAAACCATTACAAAACTAGAGAAAACATGTCATGGAAGTTCAGAATTGTGCTTTTTTGGTGACAAGTAAACCTGCTACTCTCCCACACAATGACAGCGAAGACATTGTGTCTTTTTGGAGTCAAGCTGCCGTTGCAATATTAGTTTTAACTTATCAGTACTAACAGTTTTGATTTGCTCGTCATGACTTAAATGGCATTAGTTCTTTAGTAAATGCTGAATGGGAAGAAGTACAATGAGAGGGGAGAGTTCTCTTGAACTTCAGGTAAATCTGTATGATTATTTTTCAAAAGAAAACGGCATGATGAAGGAAGATGAAAACTTTTCATATAGTGCATGACGTGTAGCAGAAACGACCTTGAACCTTCACAGACTCTCTCTTCTATACAAACATAAGGTCATTTTGTTTCATTGTAGCAACCTTGTTTAAGCGTAAGTAGCTTGATTCTGTGTTTAATATAAGGCAACAATTCAGTGTGTTTTAGTGTTTTGCAATGAACAGAAAAATACAACTTTTCTCTGCTAAAAATATCCAAAAATGCACCTAACCTAAGCTGGGCTGTACTCTTATCATCAATACTGATGCAACTATAATATTGATGAATGTAGTATTACTGTTACAGTGATCGCAGTACAGACATTATTCCTTTAGATTACCTGCTTGGCTGTTGGGTTTGCCTCTGCCCTTTGGAGTAGAGGGTAACAGCAGGTCTAGGCTCTGGGTGGGTGTAGAGGGCGTGGGAGCCTTCTGGTTCTTGTCCAGCAGGGGCTTCACATCCTCTTGGAGGACCCCAGGAGTCGCCAAGGAGGAACCATCCTTCTTCTCTGCCAGCAGGTTTCCCGCTGCCCTGGCTGCCACCTCTTTGAGCAAGGCAGCAGAGGAGGTCATTGAAACAAGTGAGAGAAAGGAACTAGCCGAGGACTGGTGGTCAGTAGCAGCACTGGCGGTTGACGAGGCTTGGCTCCGCTCGCTGACTTTCTTGGAAAGTGCAGCGAGGGTGGAGCTAGCTGACTGTGGGCTGAACGGAGAGTTGAAGGCATCAAAGCGCACCACGTCTTCTCCCCGACCACCCCCTCCGAGGGCGGGCACTGCAGATGAGGCAGAAGTGGAGGAGGAGGAAGGAGTCGTTGAGGAGGAGGCCACGGCATTCTTGTCTTGGAGCACGGCATTCGCTGCTGCTTTTAACTTCTGGATTGCAGAGTCTGGGGACAAGCTGGAGCCGCAGGGTGTGGAGCAGCTGGCCGGTGGCCACTTATCTGCAACACCTGCCCATACGAAGCCACTGCCGTTGCTAGGGGTGACAGAGTTAAAGGGGTCAAGGGGCTCTTGCTTAATGTTGGTGACTGAGGGTGCCAAGGAGGCTGGTGAGGCTGAGCCGCTGTTGTTGTTATTGGCCAGTTTTCGGGCAAGAGCACTTAACTGCTGGGCGTGGTGGGAAGACGGGGAGAGAGTCAACGGTGGGGCTAGACCTATCGGAGGAGACTCCCCCCCAGCACCTCCCCTGGATGACCGACCCAGAAGCTCCCCAGTGTCAAGTTTCAGCGACCCAGCCTCTAGGAGGCGCCGTAGGTTGCTGCTGAGGGGTTTTCCCAGGGCACGAGATGCTGCCTCGCCATACAGTGACGATACCACAGAGGAGAGTGTGTCCTGGGTCGAGAATGCACCTCCATCCAGTCCAAGAAGTTCCAAAGAGGCACGATGGACGGGCGTGGGGCAACCCAATGAGCTCTCACCTCCACAGGTATCGTGGTCCCCGGACCCAGTGCTGACTCCAGGCCGTTCATCAGGAGAGGAGCCCCTGGCCAAGAGAAGCTCATCCTGGGTGTCTCCGTAGGACGACGACTCTGAGCGTGTGTCAGAAGCATTCCCAAACCAGCCTTCTTCCTCCACAGGACCGTCATCTGGCCCTCCTTCCTCGTTGCTGTCCACATCTGAAAGAGGAGAGAGATCATGCATACAGATATCTCCATGTTGCTCAAGAAAAGACAGTTAGACTAGGCATTATCTGTCAGCTTAACACTTAAGCATCCTAAGTATGAATTGTGAAAGCCAAACACTTAAGAGTTCAGTAGCGGGCATGGTCATAGCCTCTGGATAGACAGCTTTTAACAGTGGAAATTACTATTTACTATTAACTTTAATTATTTCTCATCCTTGCTCGTCTGATATTGCAGAGCAGTTAGTAATCTGTCCTATGTGGAAGCCTAATTGAAACCACGATTTTGAACATTCATAAACGCAATTACCTGCCCAAACCAAGTCAAACGGCCAATTGAAGCTGCAAAAAATACACTTTATTGCTCAGCAAGGAGAACACTAAAATGACTTCCAACACAAATTGAACATCTTTTTATACAATGGCAGCTTTCCACCAGGCGCATCCAAGATGTTTGAGTAATTTAGATTTTTCTGTCCTTTTTTAACCATATTTTTCCCACCCTTGGTCTGGAAGAGTCTAGTAAAGGGGTTACCATGACAACGGGTCCTTCTGGGAGGCTAGACAGCAAAGATTAGGGTAATGGAGGTTACAGAACTAGATTAATATTCATGAGCCTGCAGATACCACCGGGGAGCCAATAAGGATAGGGTTAAGGTCACCAAGGGTCATTAATATACACTTCATGTATCAATATTCATAAGCAAAACATTACAGCTTGCCAGACAAGGGCGAACAAAGAAAAGTGAATATTCCTGATACATATTAACAAACCTCCATAAGAATATGTCAAAAGCACCAAGCCTGGGCAAAACAAAATGTCAAAACTGACTTTTTTTCCCCTCCTCTTTGGGTTCGTGTACACAACCTCACAAAACATCTGATACAAAGCAAACTGGCTGAGATTTCTCAGAAAATTGGGCACTCATGCAGCTGCAAAAACATGTGGCAATGAAAGAATTATTTAAAATGTCTCACACGCCAACATACATGCAGTATATCCACACACACCAAAGCCGTCTTCACCCTCGCGACCCTGACAGAGGCCTGGTGGGTCTGCTCTCTGTTTACAGGCAACGGCAAAATGGTTGCCTGGCAACCCAGCCCAGCGACCTGTTGGGATCATTAGAGTTGGCTGACATCTGGCCAGCGTGGCTCGCCATGGTCCACAAAGGTGACCACAATCACAACCCACTATGACCGCTACTCTCCTGCTGCAACAGATATCAAACAGGGCTTACACACTTCCACAAAGCATCTTCTCATCGCTGTCTTTCACGCACACACATCTTACATTTTTCAGCAACACACAACCAAAAGCTGACAGGAAACATCAGATGCCAAAAACCAAAACAATGGATTATGTTATAACACTGGCCTTAGGGGCCTCCAACCCGTCTGTGACCCCGTGTCTAATAGACATCACCTACACAAACAATGCAAGATGTAAGAGACTGATGAGCAAGACAGCGTGTATGATCCTTCTCATTTCTTACTACTGTTCTAAAGGTGAATGGAAACGTCATAATGCGACGATTGTGAGCCCAATTTTCCCATGCTCCTTGAAGCCATTTTGCCACCTGAGTAGGGTTAACAGGAATGAAAGAGAAGGAGCGGGAGAAAGAGCCAGTGAGTCATGCAGGGCAGGGCTTGACCCATTTCCATGTGACATGCGAAAAAGCAGCAAGAGCCACTAATGGCTGTAATGTGGTTAGAGGGAAATCGCTAGATTGCTGACCCAAGGTCTCAGCTTTGAGGCCGAACTCTCTAGCTTCCTTGGTTCACTCTTAAACCTCAGGGTTAGGTACAGCTGAACGCAACACTACACCACTAGGCTTCTGCCAGAGTGCTACAGTGCACTGATGCACTCCACTACCATGGCTTTGTGTGTCACAAGTGAGCCACCCCTGTGGGCGGAATGACATTTCCCAAGGTCATGGTCTCCGGCCCAAGCTCTAAGGGGGCTTCGTCTGAGCTCTGCTCTCACAACTGCTGCTGTATGCCCACCACACGCACGGGGACAAACATATGCACGTGCATACATATGTTTAGACTCCAAATGCACAGCCAAGAATGTGATTTAATACTGAAGTCCTCCCCTCACTGCATTTCTGACACACATTCAAATGCTTTGCCTCCAGTGTGGTGGCTGGCTCTGCGACAGTAACTGTAACCCCCCCCCCCCCAAGTGATGAAGGCATGGAGATACGGGCCGAGGCGGCAAGCGTCTGCCACTGAAAGGGAACCATTTAGCGGTGTAATGGCGGGGATGACTTGCATGTTGAGACAAACAGCTGCGGGGTGCTCAGCAGTCTGGTTCTGTTATCACTCACACACGGGTGATTCAGTGGTGCAGCGGCAGGGGATTTTCTCTCTGGGCCACAAAGATGTATAGCGCCACCACATTATAGACAAAAAGAGAGCCATAACAGGTCAAAGTGCAAGTTGAAGCTACATAAAGAGGAGGCCGTGAGGCTTCGAGACCGGCTAAAATAAACTGCCTTGAGCTTGAACAGAGATGTACACCAAGCAGCTAAAAATATTTTGATGTAGCACCTCTGTGACTTACGGTGTTTGGAAACCTGTGTGTTGTGTTAACCTGTCACAAAAAAAGAGACAGGGAGCTCACAGCCTGCAACTACAGCTAAAAACAGTTGGACATTACAGGTAGTGTGCTTGTTCATTGTTTCACCACGCAGTGCTGTCAACAATCTCCATTTGTGAACTTGGCAGGATTATTTTGGCCGTGGCTTTTCTAGGTCAGAGAGGGGTGCATGTATGTGTATGTGTGTGTGTGTGTGTGTGTGTGTGTGTGTGTGTACGCACATACATACAAGTTTAGTACAGGAGTCAGCCAGATTTCCTTGTCAAACAGAATGATTGCTGGTAAAGGGAAGAGTGCGAGTTAGAGAAGGGAGAGAAGAGCAAGGGACTGGAGTAAAGGTAGGTCAGGAGGTCACTCACCACATGACTTGTGTGAGGCTGCTGACTAACATATTCCCTCTCTCTCTCTCTGTCACACACACAGACACACACACACACACAGACACACACACACACAAAGCTATTCTGTGACTTAGCCAGGCATGAAAATTGGCCTCGCTGACCCCAGGCCTGAACAGGGTAGGGGGAGAGGAGACGGGGAGGCGAAGGAAGGAAGGGACAGATACAGGGATGGTTAAGGGAGGGGTTGATTTGGCTTGGCAGGAAAGAAGAGGAGGCCATTAGCCGATTAAGGCTGGACAGGGGTGCATCAATACTGTGCCGATGTCAAAACGAGAGTCATGCCCATGAGCTAATATAGCAATGAGAGTAAGAGAGTCAAAGGGAGAGGGAGCACGAGCTAGAGGGAGGTAGCGCAGGTCAGGGAATCACTAAAATCGCAAAGATTGCTGACCGCAAAAGCCATTAAAAGTGAGATAACATAAAAGACTGCCACAACATACCAAGACTAAAGCCATCACATCTACATCGGCAAAATGATTAGTCTTACATCTTTGCTGCTGCGACTGGGAGGGGGAGACTGTGGTGGTATGTGTGTGTCTTTGGGTGTGGGTTAAGGAGGTAGAGCAGGGGGTGAGGATATAGGAAGGAGGGCAGTGAGCATGGATGCAGTGAGGAAGGAGCCACGGTGGTAATTAAGTGTCCGGCTGGGCCCTGGCGGGGGTTGCCACGGCCGCGGGCTATGCTAATGAGCACGCCCGGCGGTCAGGGCTGCCTTATTAACGCCTGCTGGACAATATGGTGGGAGAGACGCTCTACTGGCGGGCTCACGTCTCTGCAAATGACTAACAGTCCTCCCGAGGAGGAAGGTAATTCCATTAATTGGGACACACTGGATCAGGATCGCTTCCCTTCCCTTTTCCATAATCTCTCACCAGCTTGATCTCTTTCACACCCACATGTTTTTTTTTCTTGTATAGATCACTCCCTTCATCCCTGTCCCTCTTTCTCCCGACTCCATAACTTGGAATACAGATATTAAAAATAAATAAACAAATGAAGCGCAGATGCTCTAAATACATCCAGCTGGATGTGTGGGAGCTAGCAGACATACTTTCCCCCCTTCACATGAAATTATACGCCATCAATCTGTTAAATGCTGTCTTTTGCAGGAGCAACATGATAATTGCTCCAAAGTTTATCCATCATGTTATTTCCATTAGGAAGTTGATGAAACATGACAACCAACAAGGCTGGGCAAGACATGTGATCACTAAAGCAAAATGTCACACAATGGAGCATTTACTTTTGATGAACTTGGTGATGGTGTGATAGCCTTTGTCTTGTGTTGGGATGCAATGCCACTCCCTTCTACATTAACCTATTAAAGTAAGTGCCTATCAGACAGATTGTACTCTTAAAAGCAGCAATTCCATATACATACACATGGCATATGTGTAGTCACTTATATTCTTGTCAAGGCCTTTACTTTCAACGACTTGAAAAACTGACAATTTTTCTTCCACGCAAGAGTAAGCTGAACCATTAAACATTCCTCTAGCAATTAATTATGTTGACAATATGTCTTGATACATAGGAAAAAAAAAACCCTGCTGGTTATTGATTGAGGTTCACATTAGACTTCATGAAAACTAAGAATCAACTCTTCCATTTCAACTCCAGCTACCTCCGTCATCCTGCACAACTGGCAGTCTGTGACAAAGACGAAAAAGAGCTCATCTTTTAGCTGGAATCTGAGGTGAGGCGATACTCTTGGTGAGGATCAGGGTTCAGGCAGCAGGGCTATATATAATGGCGGTTGAGTCGTATTGAAATGTAGTGCAAATTACCATCTGTGTATTTTCGGCCTTGGCCTCCGTGGTTTGTGGGTACTTTGGGCGGCATGCCAGAGGTGAAACAGGAAGGAGAAGTGTTCTTGGAAGAGAATGAGACGACTGAGAGCCCCAGACCTCTGAAATTCCTCATTGCAGATGAAGTGCACTTTACCCCCTGGTTTATTTTTCCCTTCCATTTTTAGCATCTCATGTTAAAAAAAAAAATACTTGCTCATAACCTCAGATGTGTCATCAAAGCTATAGACCTAAACTGCTGGAGGGAGAGAAGTGGTATGTCTATTGCATCTTTGCAGCATAAACTGACATATTACAAAGATTGTGATTAGAGGAGATAACAACTGAATCTGATCAGTGACTTTATTGTCCCACCCTGAAATGATTCAACCTGGGCTGGAAGTTAGTGTGTCTCACATGTTTGGACAAACTGTGTATTTATACTATCACCTTCTGTAATGGTTGTACCATTCATATATTATTTATTGTGTCTCCAATGTGACATCTGAATGTTACTACATAAAACAAGCATAAAAAACTTAAATTCAGATATATCTGCTGCCAGGTATCATAGTATAGGAGTTTAGTTCAACTGCAGTGGGCTGTGCAGTTAATGTGGCTCCTGCAGTTATGGCCAATTTAAAAAATTTTCCATATTCCTGAACAGTGAAAGCCAATTTCCATTTCACATGCAACAACATCCTGATGCAAATGTGTGAATATGATGTGAGACCATTACAGAAAGCCCACATAAGCAACCAATCGCCCAGAAATAGACATACATATTGCGATTTTAGAACTTTTTCATCTCGCTTAAGAACACCCTCTGTCGCTGAACACAGACAGTATCTCGCTAAATGATTAGGAGTATCATTCTAGCAATAATCTACAGCCCAGGCTTGAGGCGAACTGCAGTATCCAGCTAATGACACTAATTGGTGACTGGAAACAGGGCCAACGCTCGCTGTCACAGTCCCAAAAACAGCATCAAAATGTTTGAAACATCTTTTACACATGAGACTGTCAAACCCCATGTCTTTCTACCAATTCCCATTTCAACTGAGCAGACAAAGGGCATTCACGTTCTAATCACTGTGCCATACTATCAGAGACCTTCAGAGTCATGGTTGTGTACTTTTTCTTCAAAGTCTACAATAAAACGCAATTGAAAAGGCAGAATGATGAAAAGTCCACCAGATTGGTGCATTAACATGCCACTTTATAAACTAGATGAAGTGACTTCCTAAACAGTTTGTGAAGTATTAAATGTTAGAAATCAATTCTGTAAATTCTCAACATGTGGAAAACACTGACTTCACTGAGTTCTCTCAAACAGCTTATAGATAATATATTTTAATGTCAGTTTATCAGGCTGCTGCCCAATTTGCAAAAGCGAACATGCTATAAACAGGGAGATCTGCAACACCAAAGGAAAGCAAATGAATATCTTGAAAAAACTTCAGGCAATAAGGATCAACAACGACCTGTCCGATGTACTGGACAGTCAGTGGTGTGTGAATGGTAGCCAAAAAAGCCTAAAGGCATCTACACACCACGTACTATTTGTCAGCTGGACTAAAACCAAAACAGCTTCGACAGATCTGGTTGTCTGTGGACGGATTTGTAAAAAATATATTTTGATTTTATTTGATGTTTTATTTAGAAAACTGCACGCTTAGTTAGTTTATGTTATACAGCCACTTTGCATCTCATCTATTTCGTCTTTAGCAGCAGTGGCACCCCAGAAATGTGTCATAGGGATGGCCAAATGAAGCTGCTAAAACCTTGGTTGTGGCACACCAAAAGCAAAATTTAAGATACAACAGTAACACACACCAAGGATTATAGCGAGGTGCTGATCACTGGCAGTAGACTTGATTATCAAAAACAAGAGTCGCATACTCTGGCTCAATAAGCATTTCTTTTATTTCATTTTTCACATTTCTTTTATTTCTTCAAGATCAACAATCTGTTGATCTTGAAGAACGTCTGAGGGCTGAAACATCACCATCGACATAAAAGAAATGCATATGGAGCCAGAGTGTGTGATACCTGTTTTATGTAATTACACCAAAAGCAAAAGCCTTGACTGAGTTTCAGTAACTCTATTATAGTGTTGAAGTATATAAGCTAGTTGAAAACAATGTCAATACGAGAGTTAAGGAATCACATACTGATATACTTTGTTTTGTTATTTTACAGCTAATATTACAAATTATCTGATGTGCATAGACTAATACTGGTACAGTTAACATTTTGAGTTCCACAAACAATCCTGTTTTAAAGTATTATGTATCTGTGTATACATGTGTCACGCAATTCATTGTTCTTCATATGGGCTAGTTGTCCTTTGTTTGAAAAAAACAAAAAACAATATTCAGCTTTAATTTAAAGGAGTACATTAACTGTAGGGAACATAACATCTACTTGGAACAAGATTATTCAAGTTTAAAAACACCACACAGATGCCTCCAATTATTTTTGACTATTTTCACGATGGAGGGCCAGTGATTGTTTCAGTTTGGCCCTTGACGACACCACTGTTTGGCAGTCTGTAATAACCTGCGTGAATTATTTTCTAATCTAATTGTGCAGCTGATCTCAGTTGTAAAATGTGCAAATACTGACTGCCAATGACATCACAGTGGGCGACTTCTGCATATGGTGACATCTTGGGCATTCCCTTCATAATGACAAGCCACTGGCGTCCATTACCAACTGTTATCAAGTCCAACAATGGCAGCTATCAGCCAATTAACAAATTATCAATGCATAATATAACCAGAGAGGAATGTCATTCAAAGTGATAAATCACATTAAAACCAAAACCATAATTCAATATCGCCACTAATCAAATATTACCATTAACAGCCCTGCTCATTGGTTTACATCAGCGGCCATGACATGCACAGTATTTGCTGCTAGAGCCAATCGTGTATATCCTGTGCCTTTGTGGTGACGGCTCTCTTAAAAATCAACCAGATTAAACTTCCTAATATCACTAACAAACATATGATATGTATGATAAACATCCCAAGCACTGTCATGTGTATGTGGAATGAGTCGCTTTAAATAGCTCTTCAAGCTACTAGATCCTTGACTAACTCTGAGGTGGCATTGATTCTGACTGGGCACATAAAACACAACATAAAGGAGTGGGCCTGTGCCGCAGCAGAGAGGCAAGGATTAACTGGCTAATTACAAGGTGAGAAATACTAAAACCAGCATACTGGTGGTAATTCCCAAAGGCACTGGTTTGGACAGTCAACTGGCCCTGGGTCAACTTTGTTCTGGATGGTTTTACTGTCAAACTCTGTGCCAAAGGATTTATTTTATTATGAATGACTTATTCACTGCTTGCAGTGTTTTTGGTTACGATGAGTCATGCTTTTTTATTGAATCTACTTTACAAGCACTGGTAAATAATCTAAGCAGCCAACAGAAAAGGAGATCTCATGTCCGACAAGGTTGTCCTTTTATCTTTGAAAGCAATTCTATGTACAGTTCTCCACTGAATGAGTAAGAAAAGATTATTTGACTGACAAAAACAGCTACAATGACTATCTGTGGATCACCATAGCCCACCCTACTAAACTGATAGCACTAACATTTTAAAAATCAGAAAAAAATCATTTTAAGAGTATTAAATGTCAAGAGGTCAAATGTAATATGTAGTGCGTGTCACAGGGTTAAGTCTCCCACTCATTGGATATCATTTACTGGTTCGTTGGTTGGTGAAGTGAACATTTCCTGGCATAATTTTTAAAAAATTCAATTGCCCGTGTATTTAGAAAAAAAACTGGCAGAAAAAGGTTTCCACCCGAGGAATGCATGCAAGGAAGAAACCCCAAAACAGATGAGTGTGCTGGGGTCTTTAACAGCATGGTGTCGGTCAGGGGTATTACTCAACAGCGTAAATCCAATCCCAGCATTTAAAACTGCTGACCAGCCATTACTCAAAAAAGGTCACTCGGCCACATGGGTTTGAAAAGTGCCAAATTTCTTCAAATATTTTCATGTTGCATTGTACAACTGTGTCTCTTGTACTCTTCACTGCTTCCGTTTCCACACTTTTTTTTGTCAAGTGTTTAGTGCCCTGTCTTGTTTCATTGCTTGCGGGCTTGAGGCACTGTACAATGTTGCTTTAATTTCAGTATAGTACAAATGCAGTCTATCCAAAATTTGATATCATGAATCATAATATAACACATTTATTGTGGATAAAAGCCAGATGCCAAGTCTGTCTGTAACCAGCCAAAACACAACCCTTTCATTTTTTAAAGAAGTAGTAGAATATTCAGAAGAATGCTGCGTAAATGGCATGTTCCCTCAGACGAATTAAGAACAACCAAGTGAAAATAAAATTCAGTGTTTAGATTTTTTGACCTATTGATTTACACCATGGATTTAGGAACTTTTATGACCGCTGCTGATGCACATTAAGATAGTTCTTCATCTATCAGCATACATGCACAGATGATATAACCATTCTCAAAGTGACCAGTTTAATAAGTAAAAAAAAGAAAAAGTTCCAGTTTTTAAACATAAGTGCTTTGGGGGAAAAAAAATCATTCATACGTTGCTAGATAAATGGGACTCATTGCCAGCATAGTGTCTGAACACTAGACACAAACCAATCTCTTGATTCTGTGAGAAAGAGCTGTTCATATTCATCAAGACTCAAGCCGTTGCCTCTCATAGGAATAGGCATATGTGGGTGGCATCCTTCTTTGTGAAACTGAATACAAGCAGCATGCAGCACACTTTAAAACACCACATATGGTAGAAAAAAAAAAACTTTAGTGTTTTTTTTACATGCACATGTCCTAGGGATGAAACAAATAATGCCTCTGACACAACATGTCCAGTGCTGCTCTGCTTACCTAAAAACTGCTTGGTGGTGTTACATTTTCATTGACATAACCAGATCAATTTGCTGTACTGCAGTGGTTGTTTCACAGGGTGTCGTGTATACAGTGTTTCCTACTGTACAGACTGACATAGCACCACAACTAAAGGACAGCAGGATGATAAGCACTTCATTACGGCCACTACGGAGAATTATTTTTTAACAATTTCCTCTTCTCAAGCACAGAGTGACTAACATATGTATGTGACTGTTTAACTAACACAACTCCCTCGCATATTTGCTTTCTATCAACCAAAATTGTCATGACCACAGCTCAGATTACCATTTCATGTGGTTTTACAAACTACTAATTATAAGCCACTTGACATACTAGTCAGATCCCATCAATTTGTCTTCCGGTTGACAAAGTAACCTCATTCAACCAAGACGTGGATGTCGCGCTAGCATTCTCAAGTAGACAGGGTACATTCTTTGGAACAAGTGCGAAAAAGAACAGGCCATCACCCTGCTGCGTAGTTTTCTGGCATACTGAAGCTCCTCACAGAGGTGATTGTGTGTCTGTGGAAGAGAAGTGAGAGAGAGTGGGAGGGTGGAAGGTGGGAGTGTGTACAGCGTTCATGTATTGTTTGTAAATCACCCTACTGGCAAAAGGGACACTCGGCTCTATAGCAGCCAGTCCACCCAGGGATACAAAGCAAGGTCCGGTGGGAGGTGGGGGTAGAGTGAGAGGTAATTCTATATGTGCGCGCATGTATGTGAGGGGACAGTGTATTAGAGCGATGGAGGCAGTGTCTATTAGAGACACTCAGAATGGACAGCAAGGGAGAATGAGCAGAGGAGCGAGGAAGACGAAAGAGGGAGGGAATCTTGAGAATTGAGGGGGAGGGGGGGAGATGCCTTTTTTATGGTGGTATTGCTTTGACGGCTGTTTGGCAGAGGCGCCCAAGGCAGTGCCTGCTTGGATTTTAGCCTGTCACTTAGGACAGGGACACTAATCAGGATTGGTCCCGGTCCCTACCCCGGGAAAGGGGGGAGCACTTTCAGGCCATTATTAAAAAAAAAAAGAAAAAGAGGGAGCAAGAGAGGGAGAAGAATTGCTGTGGCACAGCAGGAAATGCTAACCGCTAACCTCATTTACATGCAGGTCCAGGGAGAATGGGGGGGGGGGAGCTTATTCCGTTTCCAATCTCCATGTTAAATGCTGGCCAGGGCAGCTGATGGGAATGAGAGGCATTGTTCGCCCCATGCTGCTCTTCCCCTCTCCGTTACACCAATACCTGCCTCGCTTTCTTCAAGGTATAAAAAGAGACATTGCCTCAGTAATTCTAACCCCATCTATATGAACTTGACATGTGATGTATGCGGCTGTTTACTTTGTGCAGATCGTGTACTGCAACCAATCCTCATAGGTCTATCTGTTCTGTCATAACCAGGTTGTGACCTGAGGCTGCCGCATTCAAAGCCATCCTTCACCCACTGAGTCTGTTCTGTGGCATAATGATTGCTATGACAACCATCACTTAAAGCCATGGGTAGGTGGAGGAGAGATGTCAGCTTCTCGTCTACTCTTCTGATGATCTCATTTCTGGCTGGCAGGTACAACAAGGTCAAACCACTGAAACTGGAAAAGTGGCTGCTTGCTACATGCAAATGACAAAACCGAGTTTCCAAACAATTACACTGCCCTGTCCAAATCGACATGGGGCTAAGCTCTGAGAACCACAAGGTGGGGGGGAAAAAAAAAAAAATCAGGGGAGTCACAGAGAATGAGATGTAGAGGGAGGGATGGCTGTCTTTGGCCAGCTATGAGCACAAAGTCTGGCTGTGCGTGCCAAATGAGGTTTTTAAACGGTTTTTCTGGGAGGATTTGTGCTAATCTAGAAAACCTTCTGGAGGAAGTGCAAATACATCTGCCGCTGACCACTCCCCTGTAGAGTACGAGGGATTAATGACATGGCAATCTGAACCAACATGGCCCCCATTCAAAACACTCGTGGGGAGTGGGAACATACGGGCAATCATGAGCTGAGCCATTAGATCCAGTTCTTTTTAGGATAGCCTGTTACCTAAAACCATTCATTCATTACCACACTGTTAATTTGTCCAGCTTCATTTGTTCCTGCGTATGGTTATGGTTCTTACAGGTACCATAAGCTACAGGGCTCCTCGCTCAGAATGAAATATCCAGTGATTAGCTAATCTCATTAGCATCACAAGGACAAAATCAAGTGACCAAACGCCCTTGGTAAACAATGAAAGGATGAGACCTGAGTCACATCGTTCTTTAATGCACTGGGAGTTGCGACGACTACATTGTGCAAATGGGGAAGCCTCCGCTACGAGACTGAATTAGTCAAGATGCTCACCTGCATTTTCAACATCATAAATAACCTCACACCGCACTGACAATGGCTTTCGCCGAGATGACATCACACCAATGATTTTAACTTCTCTGGATTTTTGTCCCGGAGCCAAACACTTCCACTCTCCTCTTAGAGGTGATATATTGTTTCCCTAGAGAGCTGTCACTGCCTTATGGTCCTACTATCCTGTGTCTGTAACAGACCCCTCCCCCCTCCTTCTTTACTTTTAATCTCCCTATAAAACTGATCCTACGTCCCAAAAAGCTGCAGACACACAGCTGTTAGCCCAGCTAGTTAAAGACATTAGCCTGTGCCTTGCTCTTGACTGCCTAAATGTGCAATGTGGAAACACTTCCACACCGAGAGGAGAGAGGGGTTAGCCTGGCTAGTGCACTAAAGGCTAACTAGAGCCAGGCTGTGCTTGAGAGAGAAACTCTGTGTGCATGTGTGTGTAAGAGGCCTCCTGCCCTGCTCTACCCACACAGGAAGTGAGGTCATCTCATAGCACTGCGCTGTGCAAGTGCATTCAGCGAGGGCGACAAAGATCAACGTGTTGGCCAAAAGCCATTTTAAGCCCCCTGGCAAGATGCACATACTCTGATGACCCACGCTAGATTACTACGTTTCATAAAGCAGCTGTATGGACAGTAACTTATAATATGCAAATAAAGCTGTAGGTTTGTAGAGACGGTCAAAAAGCAATAACCAAAGCAGAATCCATAGCCAAAAAAACTATAATCAGATGCCACCATATGCCAAAAACTTCTTAATTTCATGCACCAGTTAAAGATGTACCACATGCTGCAAAATATTCTTTGGAGCCCACAGGCACTGGTCTTTCTTCTAAGACAATTGAGGAAGTTCTTTATCTCTGTAAAACATAATTTTAGTGTCTTTCTAGGAGTGAAACGTGAGACAGAGTCCAACAATAAATCACATCCCTGTTTAGAGCGGGCGTCTGGCACGACTGGCCGGCTTCAGCTCCCCAGACCACTACCTCCTTCACCGCCGCCTCCTCCTCCTCCTCCTCCTCCTCTCCTCTCATGCTCTCCATCCCTCATGCCTGTTAAAGGCTTGTCCTGCAGGGCCTGGATGCACTTGTGTGGTACAACAACAGAGAAACCGCCCAAAGCTCTTAACAGCTCTTCCTCTCCACTTCCTCCCTCCCTCCATCTCCACTGCTACCACCACCAGCTCCTCTCTCCCTCTCCACTCTGCTCTGTCTTTCCCAGCTGCACCGGCGAGCTGTTCCGTATGAACTGCTGCCAGCTGAAAGCCTGCTACTCCTGTGAGATTGCTATTACTCAGTGCAAGCAGGGCTCTGCGTAGCCAAAGGGCTGCTCTCCGAGCTGTAGATCTCCATGTTGTGACTTGTCAACACGGGAAAAATCGTTACCAAGGCTGAGGCACTTCCATTCCACACAGAGGGGGTTCTGATTGAGACCAGGCAGACAGGCAGGTACTGTACTGGAGGTATTAGGACGAATACTGTAACCTGATTTTGTGCTGCAGAGGATTCTCTGCTTGGAGAAGGCACTTTGAAATTATTAGATAACAAAACATCTGAAGGGGAAAAAATACGTTTCTGATGACTTTCAACTTCAGTTATTGATACTGAATTAAGTAACAGCTGAGCAACATGAAGCAGATGTTTTCATCCTTCTTTCAACACTTTAAAAGTTGACCACAAGGTTTTTTACCTTACGATTTTAACTAAACTGTGGTGCAGATTTTGCAATTTACTTTTTAAAGATGCAAGCAGACAACTAATAAATCACAAACTGGAAGGAGCAACTTGTGTTTTTCCACCCTCGCTGGTAAATGCAGGGCTGTGTGAACGTTTACTCGCACTGAGAATATCTGATTACAAATACATTATTCATTAAAATAACCTGAACTTAACTGCATCACAGTTTACAGCCCTATGCCTACATTAAAAAAATAGTACAAAATTGACAAAATAATGTTATAAGTTGAGCCAAAGTTGATAAAAGAACAAGTAAACTACACAAAGAATCTGAACAAGCACTCAGCAGCAACTTTTGTTGGACAGTCTTTGATGACTGGGGCAACAAACCCGTTTCAGCTGGTATTAAAAAGTATTCAGATTGGTATATTAAGCCTGTTTTGTTGCCTGCAATTAGATGTCTGAGAAAACTTTGGTTAAACTACTTTCCACTTCTGGGACACAACTAGCCTCTCGCATGCACATATAAACTCTTGACCAGCTCCTCTGCCGAAAACACATTTGTGTTGCTACATTATTAAACACTCAGGTCTCCTTCCACTGACCTCAAACATTCTGTGATCAAAAAAATTGTGGTTTATGAGACAAGATAAGAGCAACAATTTAGGAGTGTGAGTCAAGTCCGTTTTATTTATAAAGCCCAATATAACAAATCACTAACTCGGTTCTGTCTGATCCACTACTTGTTGCCCGGAGATGCTATAATTTAACAGGAATTCACAATGTTCCCTAAACAGGTGACGTAAATCAAACGGGACGCTCATTTACTTTTTCAATACTATTTATATTTTATAGATGTGCTAGGCTACCCTGATTGCCTTAACCAACAGCGAACAATTACAGCACCATTAAAGCTTTTCTTCCAAGACAAAGGCCGCACCTCAGCAGTTTACAGGTCGGACTGAGGCTAACGTCCTGTACGGGACAATCTACTAAACTTAACCAAAAACTACACCCTGAAATTCATAGTTATTATCCATACACAAGAATCACACCTATAAGAATCAGCCATTATTTTTCAGCAGAGAGTTATTAAAGGCTAGAAAGTTGTATGACATTCTAATGGGGGGCTTTAAAAACAATGTGGATATATGACAATTACGAGACACAAAGTTTGTCCTACATCAATGCTCTATTCCCTGAGTTGTTTAAGGAATAGTAAAGGCATTGTGACTACAAGCTCCCTGATTTGAATAAGTGAATGGGCGGTGAAAATATGGGAATAGTGAAAAACTGTGCAGTCTCCTTAACATCTACAATCAATGCAATGACAAACCAAGTACGTCACCATAACTTTTACAATACTGTACTCTGCAGGTCCCAAATGACAACTTGACAAAACTTATCAAAAGCAGCTATGATGCTCGCCAAGATACAGGAATCTGCACCAATATTTCATGCATTAGCCTAGCTCTATAGTGACACTACAAGGTGCTATGTGAAATAAATGGGCACTCAAGTTCAAATGAATTATTCAATGGCAATGTGAAAGAGGTAATCCTGAGAAAACTCCAATTTCACGTGTTATTCTAGGGTAACATATGGACCGGACCCGCAGAGAGCTTTGATTCTTGAGAAACATTTATTTTTAAGTTGTATTTACCCTGAAACGCATCACTGACACCATGATAAACCACCCTGCTGCTTATGTGCCTTGCCAATTGTCTAAAGTAGCAAATAAGGTTACCGTTCGCGCATAAGATCCACACCCTGAGGCTTGTCCAGGCCCATTTAATTTACCCATTTACTGTCAAGTAAAACACAAAAGCCAGAGTCCAGTTTGGCCACTGAATGTTCAATGAGAGCCTGTTTCTATGCTCTCTGTGACAGCGTATGGTGAGCGAGGCATCCGACACCTTTCCCCTGCCCTTTAATTCATTTCTAAGTTAAAGCCTGTGTATCATTATTCGCTTGAGCTCCACTCGTCCAACACCACCAGAGCACCCAAGCCCCATCAACTTGAGGTGGGGGGGCATAGCGGTGGTGGTGAGGTACGGGATTCTTGGCAGAAATTCCCCACAAATTTTATGCCAAGAGCGAAATGGAAACCTCCTCTAATTTTCCCTTCCCCTTAATCCAATGTTTTCAAGCCCCAGCCCCACCAAGGTCATTATAATCATAGCAAGTGGAAGGGAGCCAGTGACCCGCCATTACGGTAAGGTAGAGAGCCACACAGCCAGTCAGCTATTGGCTGACGAAGAGCGGCCAATATCTGTCTAGAAATGTAAAAAATCTCTCCATCTCAAATGTAGATTACTGGGGGATAAGTAAGCAGAATACAAATGTTCCTCCCAATACACTTAAGGTTGTGCTCTTTATGATATGGACTCTCTCTCAGTCTATATTTTTAACATACTCACCCACTTACTTTAAAAGACTCCGAGGATGAGAATGTCGACTGGTTGAGAAATACTGAGGGGACTTGCTTGAACTAAAGGCTGTAAGATGTACATTTTGGAATATAAAATGCCAAACAACACAAAATATTAAGGTTCATTCTCACTAACCTAATGTCATTTTTTTTTAAAAATCAGAAACCAACCTACACAAAACATTAAACCTTACAAGCATTTTCATTAACGCTAACTTTAAAGAGTGAGTAATAAGGCAGCAAAATTACACAAACAATAACACACTGCAAGGTCATAAAGAATGGCAGTTTTCATTGTGGCACCAAAGGTCATGTTTACTTGTCAGAGTGAAGGCGCCATACTGTACTGTGACCTCCATAGCCGGCTTATGTACCCACAGACACGCGCACACACACACACAAACACACAAGGGTTGCCTGTTCACTTTCACATGTGCGTGCCGTGCACACACACTTAAAGAATAGTATCCTCTCACAAGCTGTGCCACAGACAATAGGACAGTGCACACCAGGCAACACAGCCCATATATCTGGGTCTGTGCTAAGATAAAGCACCTCCAGCATTAAAGCCAGTGTATTAGCTTGCCCTTTTTCACCACAGATGAAGAGATTTGAAGCTCGATATTGTGCTTGTTGGCTGGCACACCACCAGGGTGTTGTTGGCTGAATAATGAAAACACACAGACTGACAGCGAATGGCATGAGGTGACACTTCCATTCTAGAGTGGGAAGATCCAAAACAAAGCGCAAAAAGCTTCTGACAAATTCATACTTTCCTGTGACAGTTTGTTGACTGAGGAGGGAAACAACTCCTAAATCAGAAAAGGCTTTCATTTAAGCCCAGGAACACAGGCACAGCAGTGCTCCAGTACAGTGCCTACACAGGAGTACATGGTTTCAGATACGTGGGTGAAGGGTATTTTTGTTCCAGACCAATTAGGAAGCAGCTTAATTGAGAGGATGACACAGGCTAACTTTGGTCTCCTTGCCCAAAAAAAAAGAGGGGGAAATATTGGATGTTTGACTGATCCAGTCTGCATAATCATGACACTGTGAAATACAGCTAAACGGTGCACCATCTGAGTGGTCTAAAATCAGGAAGCTTTAGCAAACACAATCTCAAACAACTTAATTGTAGGATCTCACCATTTTCCCAACATGTTACAACAATTTATTTAAAATCCTGCTCAAGCTGATTTAACCTTTAAAGTACTTTACATTGAAACTGACAAAGCATATACTTCAATATTGTAATCATCATAAAGCAGGGCTTGTTTTTGCTTTTTAAAAATTCCTGGTAACATCTCCTGCACAACAACATGAAATTCATTTATTTATATCACAAAAATACCCAATAAACTATGAGCATACATGTGTCCCTGTTAACACGGTGTCATAAAATCCTACGCAGTGACTCACTCCAATTGATCAGGAGACTTTTTTTCCTATCTGGGGAAAAAAAAATGTAGCCTACAACTTATCAAAGCATCAGTTAGCCATACTGTACTCCATACTGTATTCTCCACCTAACCATAAACAGGAACATGAACGTCACTATGGAAGAAGGGAAATTCAGGAAATGGAACCCAGCTTCAGGTATTTAAATAAGAAATTACTGCTTGTATTTCATGATAACGCTGCACACTTGATATGCTTCGTAAAACACTGATTTTGGAGGACGATGTTCAGTGGACAAGCTCCCTAAACGAAGCCTCGGTATGCAGATCGGTGGTAAAAAGGCTGCAGTGGATTACCTTTGCTTATATATGTATATGTGATACATAAATATCACGACCCTGTTCTGTGCAGTTCAACCATACAGCTTACATACTCCTAATGCAGCATATGAGTGAGGGCTCACTGTCCAAATATCTCCCTGCCACTCAGTCACATACACACACAGATGCACTCACAGTCACTCACTACTGTCACCCAGTCTCCACCTCTATGCCTCCCAGCCAACGGCTGCTATTTCCCAAGTTCAACCCTAGGTCAAACACCTGGGCAGTGCATCAGTGACCACAAAATAATATGTGTGTATTGTGTGAATGACTCTGTAAGGCACATTTTGATTTAAGGTGTCAGGTGCTGGAGCTCATTCATTCCTCAAAGCCTTTGAAATTAAAACTATGTGAGCAAACTGAGAGACAACTTTAAGTGCTTTTTCGTTTTTATGGTGGCTGGCAGTGATGAACAGCTGGCGTGCTTTGACATTTAAGAAATGAAGAAGAAGACTGTCATAAGATAAATGTATCAAGCCCTCGTTGATTTTAAAGATGAATCACAGTTATTCATTACATTTGCATAGCAATGTGACTAACTGAGCTGTTTGCTTACGCATGTATTGAGCAGAAATGATCAAGAGCAGAGAGATGTCACTCTCTGGGGATAATTCCTTTAATAATCCTTGTCATTGCCCACTACCATCTAAAAGCAATCCTCTAGTGGCCGGAGTGTGTTATCGCAGCTTTTCATTATCTGGACTGATAAAGGCACAATACGAACATCCAAGATACGGAGGGTCAAATGTACAAAAGTAAACCAACCTCCTGCTAAAATCAACTACACGGGGATTACAATGGGTTTCTGCTGCGGCACGATGTTGTTTCGAGCAACGTAGCGGAGCATAACTGCCGTTTCCCTTTTCTAACCGCGTTATTGATCGTAGTCTGTCTGCAATGAATGGCTGCAAAGGGAAGGGGGAAAAACCCTGAACTTCAGGTGACCGACCATGGCTCTGACATAGCCTGCATGCAGACTGGGAGGGGTAGAAAAAAAAATACACTGGCTTGGAGGCAAGAGAGGAAAAAAAAAAACCTCTCCACACTTTTTAAAGTCGACGACAAACAAGCGCGAACAAAATTCGGTTCCGCGATTTCTGGAAGCAGCGAAAAACTATGAGGCGAAAGTTACACGTTTAATCGCCGAGGAAATGAAGTTTACCGAGCGTTGCTAGATAGCGCTATTGCTAACTAGGAACACTAGGGTACGGGTAGCCAGACTCTGGCTTGTCTGATCCGACTGACCCTTCATTTTATTGCGGCCAGACTCCCAGATCCTCCCCTTTCTACCCGAAAAGCGACCTAGCAGAGGCGAACACATTGCCCGAAAACGCTCGGCCGTTAGCCCTCAGACACACACAACCGACACATATGCCAACTGACCGCAACCTTTAGCGGAACCGGACCTTTATCGATTATACTCTTTAATAAAGCCACGTATCATTTATCCACTCACTGCCTAGCTAACGTTACCCATCGCCAACAACATGGCTGCCTCGCTCGGACCTAAAAAGGGAGAAATAACCTACGCCGAGTCTTTTGTCTGTTTCACCTCTTTAACCCTAAACTACTGCGCAAAACACACGGAGAGCCGTTAAAATAGAACAAATCGAGTGAAGGACTTACGTGAAGGCAGGCGCTTGGGTTGCTCCTGCTTCCTCCTTGGCATTTTCCCCCGTTTTTAATCACATTCTCGTCCTTGTTTGGGGATAAGAAGAAAAAAGGTTTTTCCCATTGAGACTGGAGGCGCCAGTGATGGCAGGGACTTGGTCGTGCACCTGGCTTTGCTCGGTTTAAAGTGTATTGTTGGGGAATGGGAACACAGGCGGAGGAGGTGCCGCTGTTGTTGTTGCCGTGTCTTGACTATGGCTGCTCTCGGTGCAAGTGTGTCTCCGAGCCCCTAACTAACACTAATGCAGGGATCAAAGGGCAGCAACAGCAGAGCAGACACACACACGCGCGCACACATACACGCACGCACACACACACACACACACACATGCTCACACTCACTCACACCGCGTTCACACGCTCTCTCTCACACACACACACACTCACGCACACGCTCTCTCTCGCGCACGCACACATTCGAGGAGCTCGCCCCCGAGAGCAGCGTACGGACAAGGTGCCCCCAAGCTTTCAGGGTGTATTGCTGAAAAGAAAATGTATTTGAAAAAAGAAAAAAGCAAAAGAGGGTATAAATCAGCAGAGAGAGCATATTGATCAGGACGAATTACATTAACGGATTCTATTTAATTTCCTTTTTTTAAAAAAAAATATAACAGTAAGTGACGATAATAATTAATGCGAATGATGCAAACATGAATTTAGACGCTATGAAATACATAAAGCAGCTTGCTTTACCAAAACAGACAATGAACCACTGCACTTAAACCTTTATTTAAATTAAAGTTAAGTATCCTAATTGCAGCATGGTGAAATATAAATGCTCAAAATGAATTTTAGTTGCCTAATATTGACTGGATGACTTAGTTAACGCAACAATATTGCAAACTTACACATTAAATGTACACTGCTGTAATGTTGTAATGTTGCTGTAACTCTAAAAATACTTAATTTTATTTAGCACATTAGTATTTATAGTGTTATAGTACATTCAAGTTATTTATAAACTCAAAGAGGAGGACATTTCAAATCTAACGCCCACTCTTTCCCCTGAAAAGTTTCTATTAGGCTGCCATTTCACCATGATTCATAAACTATATAAAAGTTGCATTTAAAAAAAAAAAGGAAAGCTGCAAGTTGAGGTGAGCACTGATTAATAATAAAACATCATTATCAAGCATCCGATATTTTTCATTTATAGTTTATAGTCTAGTTTATTTCTGTCATCACATTCTACCTCTTTTTCATACACACAGGAAACCTTTGTAAGAAACATACATGTCAAGCTGCTAATTTAAAAACTGCCTGCTGAGTTATACCTAGAATTTGTCTATTAAAAGAACAGTAAAAAAAAAAAAAAGAAGGTACATTGTGTGGGAACCAGTATCAAGTCAGGTGGGGATGATAACAGGTGTCAGTGTCAGAGAGACGTCCAACAATTATCCAACCCAATGTAGTCATCTCCTCATCAAAGTTGAGAGACCAAAACTGGCCAGAGCTGAATCCTCCTCCCTCTCAGCTGGGTGTTGGGGCTTTTTCACAGCGCAGGCTGTCCCCCACTCCCTGCTGTTGGACTCCTCCAGGCTGCGTTCTGTTGGCCTGCCGCGTTCTTTCACACCTCGGCCGTGTGTGAGGAGAGCTGTGTCTTCATCCCTCCATCCTTCCATCCTCCAGTCCTCCTCCTGCCATGCCTTCCACCCACCCCCAGCGGAGGCGCAGGAGGCTCGTTACCGTGGCAATTAGTGAAAAGCCCAAATTAGCCCTCTTGGCTGTCCACAGGTGACAAAGACACTTTGCATTTCTGCTAATTAGGAAACAGAACAACATGATTAAATGGGGCCTATCAGGAGGAGAGTGGACAAACATGTTCCACAAATAGAAAAGAGTTATATATTATTGCATCTTCTGCATGAAATGATTAAGACATCCCATTAGGTTTTTCATTTGTGGCGAGGATAATGCAGGGTTGTGATACTGAATATTATAATGGTTTACATTACAATTTTAATGGACTTGTGTGAGTGTGTTTGTGTGTCTGTGTGTGTGCGTAGACAGCTGTGTTTCTCACCTTCAGCTGCAGATGGATACTCCACGGACAGGTGTTCTGACCAAAGTGTGGATGAGCTGCTACAAGGGAAAGGTTAAATTCTTTTTGGTTTTTGCATTTCTTGCACATTGTCTGTATTTCTGTACACAGCACAAAATATGCATATGGCAAGACCTCTAGACGATTTCTCAAAGTACCTCAGGGAAAAAGTAGTACTATAGTTCTGGTAGAACATTCAACTTGGGCAAACAGTTATAAATTAAACACTATGTCCAGCACATATATATGTTTGAGATTTTATGAGATTTTGTAGAAACAAGTTGAAAAAGATGGAAAAGGTGACTTTAAGAGCACACAGACACATTTTCTGGTTCAGATCAGTTACCATGTCTATAAAACGCAGCACAGTGCAAACAATATTTTTATGATTCCACTAAATCATTGTAATGCAGCAGCTCTGGTTTGTACGTCTTGATGAAATTACAGATGAATGTCGTTGTTCTCTCGCTTTTTAGATTTCCGAGAGTGATGTTTATGCTCACAAATTAGGTATTAACTGTCCTACAGAAGCTGAAATTCTCCTGCTGGATGAGTGTTAAATCTTGCTCTGTGTATCCACCCTTTGCTTATTACACCACATTAGTGCTAATTAATGATGGCAAACTCAGTGTAATAGCCAACTTCATTTACCAGGCTGACTTAACCCAGATGGAAATCTGTGTGGAAATCTAAAAATTCTGCACCCATAAATTCCACTAAACATTTTCATGAACAGAAAATAAGATACACTGGACTAATAGTGTCTCATGGTGTCTTTGTCCCTAGTTGAGTTTGGTTACGACAGGGAGGTCACAGCCTGTTCTCTGACCCCGACAATGCCAGGCAGCTGAGGTAATGCTGGCAACAGAACAGTCTGCTGATAGTAGCCATGGCAACACTGACATGACCTCACTCAGGGTTGAACCTAAAGGTCATTCCTCATTGCTCCTAAGACGAGTGCTCCAGCTACATTACCAGTGACAGTTCTCAGGTTTCCCAGCAGGAACACTG
Organism: Epinephelus lanceolatus; assembly: GCF_041903045.1. Lineage (NCBI taxonomy): Eukaryota > Metazoa > Chordata > Actinopteri > Perciformes > Serranidae > Epinephelus > Epinephelus lanceolatus. The sequence goes on along the minus strand of NC_135736.1, from coordinate 27,250,585 downwards.
TACACTATATACATATGCTAATGCATAAAGGCTCTCACCCAATAGGCTTTAAATAACGCCACAATAAGTGCTGTGCATTGGTGTCTGCTTTTCTAACTAAGTGAAGCTGTAGAATAAACTTGAGGTCAATTAAAATTGTTTTGTTTCACTCCCCAATAACTGGCGCAGGTTCCCCGCTTTGAAAACGGCTCATATTGTCAGTCGACATTATTACTACTTATTAAAATGGTTCCCTATAGTGGCACAACAGTTAGTGGGGGCTAAATGAGTTTCAGGTGCTTCAGTGGAGGATGGAGCAGACTGGAGAGAAATGAGCTAACTTGCTTATGTGCCTTGGGGGCAAACTGAACATCCTCCAGTTTCTTCTGCTTTCCTCTCTCTTTTTCTTCCTCTCCTCTATCCTCTCAGGCCCTGTCCTGTGCGGGCAAGGCTGGTTGGGCTAACGTTAGGCTCGGCCAGTCAGATGTTGCCCTGGGGTAAACAGAAACATCTGTCCCCTGCCCAGCCGTGACTGTCGCTGAGTGATAAATCCTGTGGTGGCTTGTGCCAGCGCTGTCCGGCGTGCCACCTGTCCCCCTCCTACACAATATCCCCAACCCAACCCCGACACATACACACACACTTCACCCTATTTGCACTCGTCCGCCTTCATCCTGACAGTGTGACAGAAGCAGGTGGTTCACTCCCTTTTTGCCCTCTGGCCTTCTATGCTCTCGTCCTCAGTTGGCACATTTATGCAGGGAGCGAGAAGGGTTGTCGCCTCTAGCAAATACCAGCGGAGAGATCCCTACCAGGTTATTCAGCAACAGTCCTGAGAAACTCAAAAGCCTGTAGCGGTCGTTTTCTTTAATCAGGCATAAAGTCTGCAGATCAGATAAACTAAGTTTCACAAAGGTCAACAAAAACCTCAGTGAAAAAGAGAAACCCAGGAGAAAGTGCTGGAGATTTTACAGAATGTGACTTAAATGACAATGATTTTTACGTATTCAAGGATTCTTATTCTACAACCCGTCTGACCTTCTTGTAAGTTCAGCTGTCAGACAAAAGCACGGACATACACTGACATATACTCATACTTTATCTCTGCCTGTCATGTCTTACTCTCTTGCTACCACTTCCTCTCTTTGCTCAACTACTTTTACTAAAGTGACAGAGGCAGGTGGCCAACTTCCTGCCCTTTGACCTTCAGCAGTTTCCCCGCAGTAAGAAGACATGCACACTCACTTCCACACAAACACTCACAGAGAGAGCGAGAGAGGAGGAGCCTAGGTTGGCCTGGGTGAACTGGGGCAGAGGTCTTGCAAAAAGGCCCTGGAGGGAAGCGAAGGTCCTTCAACTCAGGGACAAGAGTTATTTTAGCAGTGCCAAACCTGACAGGCTGAATGATAATCCTCGCAGTGTCAACACAGTGCATATGCACATCAGGAAGAAAGCGATATGCACAGTATCAAATGCAGCCCAGTCCAACTAAAAACTGACTAGAAACTGAAAGGAATTGGTGAGCTGATTAGTGGCACACTCCTTGCGAGCAGAGTTCTAAAAACAGTGTGCTCTCAGTTTGCATACTAAATTGCAGGACATTTTTCACAGAAACTCACAAAGAACTATACAGTAACACTGTCTGCCACCTGCCTCTAAATCACTTTTTTATTCCAGAGGCAGGGTGAGCAAAAATTATTATAATATATAATATAATAATTACAAAAACTGTTATGAACAGCTATTCATTTGTCCGCCCTTCTGCCCTTGGCTGCTTGACTATCTTTTTTCTTTACAATATATCTGAATTAATCTCGCAAAAGGCCAGTGATAAATTCTTTACACCATTTAAAATAATATCAAATGAAAGAGCACTTCAACACTAAAACGTGTGTTCTTTTGAGCTGTACTTTAGGCTTGTGCACGCCTGTGTGTATGATTTGCATGTTTGTTTTATGCCTCTATGTGTGTGTAAGAGGACCCCCGCTGATTAATGTCACTTCATATTGTAATGGAGCGTGCTGAACATGTTCTGATATCTGTAATGTGTTACCAGTCTCAGCTTGATTTTATTGCCATGGTCTAATAGGATATTGCCACTATCACAATTTGGATTAACTTCCATATCACTGCTGTTAAACCGAGTGAGGTTTTGTATGTGTGCGTGCACAAATGATAGAGAAGTGGGGATGTCTATCAGGGTGGGCTGCTCTGGTCGATTAATTTCACATTCAGCACCTCCTTCATAATGCGTCTCTTCTGTTTGTCACCACAATAGTTTTCATTATGAACAGTTACAGCTGCTGTTTTTTTTCCCCCTCTCATTGATGCTGTGGTGAAGGAGGAAACATTTTTGACCCTGTGTAAAATAAGGCACTGCTGTCTGAATTTGCTACAGGGGACACTGTACTGGCAAGCGCTTTCGTTTTTTTTGACCAGTCTTTTATGATTGGCTTGCCTCTGATGCACACACACACACACACACACACACACACACACATGCACACACAGGTATAACGAACCCTGGTAAAGAGGTCTGGCATGCTTTTGTACGAACATTTTTTTGTCAGCGGGGAGCAGGGAACTCTATGCAGAGGAGGCTGCCCTTGCTCTGTGAGTCCTTTGTCTCCCTACATCCCCAAGCTCCACCTCTCTCTCAGCCAGCCCTCCAATGGGAGAGCCTTCAGGTGTTGACCTTATCGGGTGGAGGTCAAAGCCAGGTCAGGGATCTGTTGCTAGGCTACCATCAGATAAGTGGCTGGGGTAGGCAGCAGTGGGTAGCTCTGTCATTCAGGGCTTGTCATGTAATCTTGTTCATTTGCAGACAATTGTCTGGACGTCAGAAAGGCTATCTGGCCCATACTGTTGTAATGAAACACATTAAAATATTAAAACCAGCCATGCTGAGCATTGGCAGCTCCACTTGGCACATGCCTTTTTTTTACATTCATGCCAACTGTCATGCAGTAACATGAACCCCTTAAATACGCTTGTGTGGTTGGCTGTGTTAAAATTGCTGTAGAGGATAGGGTGCTATTCCTTTGGGTTTTTTAATTTTTTCCTACATCATTTGATAGTTTTAAATGTTAAGGAAATGCCACATTAATAATAAAATTAGTAAAACCTTGTAAGAATGTTAACTTTAGGAAAAAATATTTATATAATTAGCATTTAAAAACTTGATTGGGAAAGAACTGTAGCTACATCTGTGTATGTACAGTATGTATGTATTTTTGCTGTAAATACTGTACATAAATAAATGGATGAATTCATTCATGACTCGTGACTCATTTAGGGGTACAGGTGGGAAGGCATCTTGTTGTTTGCTAACCTACAACCTTTAAATAGAGTACAAAGAGTGCTACAGCAGTCTGTTTGAAGAGGGAGAGGGAGGGGGGAGGGAGGGAGGGAAGGAGGGAGGGAGAAAGAAAGAAAAAGAGAGAGATAGTTGTTGCATCTTCACACAAACATGGTCTGTTCTCCCACTCTGCCATTCCACCACCTGGACCGAGCTATGTGGGAGACTGCGCCACACAGTGATGAACGACACCAAAAAGGACAATTTCTGTTCACACTGCAGGTCATGTAGAGTAAGACGGGTTGACACAGCATCTGTGTCATATCACAGGTTCCTCTTTTGTGACACCTGCATTTTGTCAATGTCACCCACTCAGCCGTTCAGGTTAACCGGCAGGGTCTGGGAGGAAGTGGCCTTTGGAGGCCGAGTGAGGAGCAAGACCTCAGACAGTGAGACATAAAGAGACCTAGATAAGGCACGTGGCAATTTATCCATGCCAGTCCTTGTACTGTAGCTCCAACATGGGATCTCGTCTGTTAGATTGGCGCATTGTGAAAAGAGGTTCTCAGTGTCTGGGCGCTTGCCAGCTGACATTCCACGGAGACAAATTGAGAGAGAGGCTCCGGCAGATTTATCGGGCCATTGGCTCGCCTCAGGAATTCTCTTGTAACATGGCACTCCTGTGAAAGGGATAAAGAAATTAGTGTAAAACAGCCCCCCACGCCCCCTCTCCCACTGCACCCGTTTAGATATCTAGTACTACTTGTAGCCCCCCCCTTCCCTAACACACACTTCCTTTTTTTATATAAATGTGGATGAATACAAGATGGATGGGTCTGAGCTTGAGTCCTCTTATTTCTATGAATATTCAAGAGGGTGGGCAAGAGAACGTTGCTGTATTCTGGCTGTTGAGTCACAGGTCCTCAGTGGCAGGAAGCACTGCTGGTCAAATGACAGAGAGAGAGAGAAGGAGAGAGAGACATGGAGGGGAGAGAGAGATATGCGTGTGTGTGGGATTTGAAAGGAACTGCTCCTGGCTGTCTTGGATATTTATTCCTTTCTAAAGCAATGAGGTGTTTGGAGAAAGAGGCCAGTTATGTTCTTAATGCTACAGTGAGAACAGGGAGCATTCTTCTACACTTGCCCTAACAGACTCCAGGTCTGTGAATGTGAGATCATGTCTCTTCCTCTGACCTGTTATTGATCAATAGAGAAACGTGATTGACTCTTTCCAAACTGTCTGGAGAGCATGCAAATACACAACGTGACCTTCTTTTGAAATATTCATACAACCATACATTATATACACCATAAAATAATAAGGATTAATTATTAATTACTGGTATAAGCATCCCGGCTGGAAATTCACTTCCTGGTTTTGCATACAATAGAGCCCTAATGCCAGCCCCCATATCATCTGTCAGCATCTAGAGGTTATCTGCCAAGTTGATGAACAGAGAGATTGGCTATGAAACACAAGGTGTGACAGTATGGCAATATGTTATAGTATGCAGGCAGAGCTCATCAGGAAAGAGAGGACGAGCGGCTTTGTTCCAAATGTCACGATGCATATTTATGGGCACACTGGAGTGGCTCCTTGTATAAGCACCATTCACCATCTATCAAGCAAAACCACTACAGTGTCTCTCTTTGACAACTTGGTAGGATAGTGTTGTGTGACAAAGTGATCAAACTGGGCGATCTGCTCATGGCTCCAGCCAAATTTTCTTGTGAAACTGACTGTCATTTAGACAGTTGAGACAATAAAGCATGCTGAGGTTAACAAAGTGTAATTATTAGTTACTGCGCACATAATTATTTTCATGACAGGACGCTTCGAGGCAAACCTATCCACACAAGCTTGTCGTGTTGTTAAGAATAGTTTATTTTAAGGATTTTATAATGCTGTTTTTCTTCCCTAATGTGACAAAAGAAATCACTGGATGTGGAGCCTTAAAAATGCCTTCCCTCCTTGCCTAAGATTGAGATATTAAAGGCAAGTGAGAGAGGATAAGGTGACATGAGAGGGTGTCAGACAGAAAGACAGACAGACAGCCAGATACAAGCAGAGCCCTCAGCATAAGCTCCACTGAGCTCTCTTTCCACTAAGGAGGATCTCAGGAGAGTTGTGTGCTGGCTGGCTGGCTGCGCCTGGGCCATATAGCACAGGATGGGCAGTCTGACTGTCTGTCTGCGGTGCCACTCCTTGGGGAAAGAACATGGCTCCAGGGCTGTAGCTGATTTGAGATGGTCCCAGGACTAACCCCTGGGGGACACCAACCAGGCAGAATTGGTTCTCTGAACCGCTCTTTTTAGGGCTTTGAAAGCAGTGGAGCTTGGTGGCTGAGGAGAGGCGGAACAAGAGGAGGCTTTCATTTTGACTGTGAGCAGCTCAGTGGATTTCCTCCAAATTACAGGGAGTGATTACATCCCACCTCGTCTGCCTCGCACCACCCCCTTCTCTCAGCATGGGGGCCCCCGGGCAGCCAACCACTGTCAACTGTCGGCGCTCACAGCTGAGTCATTAAGTGGAAGTTGAGCGATGTGTCATTGGCACGGAAATAATAAGGAGCAAAACCCAATGCGCAGGGACACTCGTTGCACCCCATGGGTAATTCACCACTGCTCATACATTTTGATTCTCTATTCCACAGTTACAGGCTGTGACGAAGTGATTCAGAGCTCTTATAGGGGATGTATGGATGTGATGGTCTGACCACCTGTTCTGGCATGTGCTGCTGTACAGTCACATGAACAGAGGGCATGCATGGAGGGAGTCACAAACGCTTTGAACAAGTCAGCCATCTAAAACAACCTTCGGTGCCACAAAGGCAACAGATCCAAGCATCGAGCCATGCAGCTGAGGTTTCCTGGCCCCTTTTTGATGGAAGAAAGGTTTCCCATCACTTCCAAGCTATTACCTCCATACAGTTAGGGATTACATAGAGGCAAGAGCAGGGACACTCTGTCTACCAATCTGTTTTTTTTTTATTTGAAAACTCCCCCAAGCTTTTCCATTATCTTCTCCATATCAAGCTTGACCTGAAGAGAAAACCTGGCTTCAGAAGGGTCAATGCAGTCTAGACTTTCTCCTCATCCTGCACAGCTGACCCCCACCTCCACCCACATCCTGCATATTGCCTTAGGATACAAGAGGGATGTGTCTCTCCCCCCCTTCTTATTCCCACTCACCTCAAGCCCCTGCCTCCTTTGGTCCAGTCCCCCATTTCCCACCTACAATAGCATCTCCCGTCACCATAATCTTTCTATTTCACTAGCCCGCCCCTTGGGCTTAAGAGGTCTGGAGATGGAGATGGGATTTGTCTCTCAATTGACAGCACTGCTGTTGTGCTTTCTGACTGTCCACTCTTACACTGCAACGGTCAGAGCATTTTTTTTGAAGAGAAGTCCTCCGCTGTTTGTCCAGACATCTTTATGTTAGATGTTTAAGACATTTGGCTTCATACAACTGATGAGCATATAGGAGCAGCTAGAAGAAAATGATTTTCAGTTATCTAATGATATTAATAATTATATCATTTACGGGCGATAAAATATTATATAAAGGACAATTACGCATTATAATGACATGCTACTGCTTCTGCAACTTCCTGACTACTACTGCTACTGAAAAAAATATGTTTTTGGTTATTACGGGAACCATTTTAAAAAATAATGAATATTTAATTTACTGTAACCCATGGACTTTAAACCTGAATTAATTGACTTCTGGCCACTTGGGGGCAGCAAGCTGTGAATACAACACTGACATATTATCTAACACCTTTTACGTAAGTTGATATTGTGTAACTTGTTAGCAAACAGCTGCTTATTTACACATCCAGCACTTACTGAGCAACATTATCATTCATTTGAAGTCAAATTTCTGGCCACCTGATGAATGTAAATCCAATATTCACACTCTTTTAGCTCTGTTTTTAGTCTCCACCAACTCCCGACTCTTACACTTCACTATGCTCATCAACTAGTCAACAACTGTCTATCTGCTGTTTGGTGCTGAGCAGGGAGTGTAGCCTACATTGAATTTTTTAAGTATTTTTTTCAGAGAACAGTTGCCTGCTGCAACTGGAGACGATGCTTTCAAGTGAAACTGGACAAAACAGTAAAGTTGTGTGCCGTAAACCCAAAACAGTGAACTGAAAGACACCAAAATACTTTATGAAGCTGAGAGGAACAGCAGTGTCAGATAATGGGTTTGTCACTACAAGCAAGCTCTTTGATATTAAATAATTTCATTTGATCCATTTTTAAATAAATGAAATTCAGTAATCTATAGCAGCTATAAAGTAAAATTAAAAATAGACATCTAAATGAATTGCATTACAAAGAATAACTAATATGTCCCAATGATAACTACTGTAAGAATTATTATACAATAAGACAGAAAGAACTAAAGCAATTAGACACAAAACAGGAAAATGTGCTCACTCAAAAAATCCTGCAAACGTGTGATCTGTAACTAAGTCAGTGTAACAGAAATGGTGAGGTTGCTAACTGGTCTTTAGAGGAAATTAATTGGTATAGATGCAAATTAACTTAATTAGCTGTGATACCAAAATTAGTGTACACAGCACATTGTTAAATCGTATATTTTAAATACTGACTGTGAGCCTTCAGATGGGTCAGAGAGAGAAGCAAAAACAAAGCCTTCTAATGCTAATGTGTTTAACTGCTATTATAGGGCATGTAAAAAAGGCTTGGCATTTTAAAGGTGCACTCCTACGCGCTTCAATTGTAAATAATGTATAGGCTGCAGAATGTGTGGTCATCACTGACATGTAATCCGTGGTAAAATGGGATGTGATGTTGACGGTGATTTCAGACCACAGTGTCAATGTTTACAATTAACCCCTATTTCAGCTGAATGATTATCTTGCCTTGGTGAATTTTCTGCAGGTTACAAGCAAAACACACTTATCTCAGGGCCCCTGGATACTGCGATTTGTCTGGGATTGCTCAGTTCAAGCGCATTTTCTCATCGCCTGCCCAGTTACCAAGCTGCATATTAAAACATCCGAAACAAATGCCGGTGAGGACGCAGCCTTGGTCTTAAGTTTAAGTTTTATTTTAACCACAAATTTTACGACCTGGAAAAGAAATCATCACATTATTATTACATTATTGGTTTTATTGTATGAAGCAATCAAATTATGGGTAGTTACATTTGGTGCATTCAGGGACAGAGCTGCATAATGAGTGTGCCACATTTCAAATAGCAAAAAGCCACTTTCTATTACGACTAAGGCCATCTATTATGATAACAAAGGACGAGTAAATATAAGTGCACAGAGGTCATTTTTGAAGGCAACAGAGATAAACTGGGATTTTTTTCTTTCCTAAAATTTCCCTCAAAGCGAGAAACAACGAAGGGAACAGGGGACAAGGGAGAAAAAAAATCTTCATTGAATATTCATTAACCGGTGCCTAGGTGTATACATGGCTCTTAACCACTCTTGTTTATGACTTAAGGACTTGTAGTACTGACCTTAGTTTAACACAGCAGCAGATACCAAATTAACCTCTAGCCTCCACAGGGCTAGCCATGCCCTGCTAACAAGCAACCTGTCTAGACACACAAGAAGTACTTTATGATTCCACCTCTCACAATCCTCTCTCTCTCTGCCTCCCTCCGTCTCTCTCTCTTTCTCTCAACCTCTCTGTCTCTGTTAACACGTACTGGCACATCCTCCCTCCCTCTATCCTCTTCTATCTTTCACCTCACCATTTCATCCCTATTTTGCCCCTGCACCATTTTTCATGTACCTCCCAAGCTGTGCAGTGTTTGGGTCATGCACCCAGCAACCAGAGTTTTATCAGATGGTAGACTTTCTCTTATCCTTCACAACACAGCTCGGCCAGAGCAGAACAAAATGATGAAAAGATCTAAAACCTCTAGGATGCTTGATTTCAATTACACTCACAAAAAAAAATTGAAACCACAGTAAAGCTATAATGCATTTAAAATATACTATATACATTTCAAAGCAGATAGCAGATGATCCTTTTACAATATTATAAGACCAGGAACAAGAATTCCATTAGAGATTTAAAGATATTTTAAATTTAAGGTGCAATAAGATGACTAAACTCACTTTTGGGTATTATATGTACAGTATAATTATAACACTGTTACAACAATATTATAATGGGTTATGCTAAAGGAACTAAATGTGAGCAAATAATCATACAACTGAGAATTAGAGTTGGGGAAATTAAAATATCCTCCTGAGACCCGTTCTTTTGTTTGGTATGCATTTTTAATTTCTCCTAACTATTTGGGATCAGTAGGACCCGATAAGTATAAAAAACGAAACGTTGTCAATGATAAATAAGCCCCAATGTCCTTAAACGAGACGAAAATAAAGCCGCAAGGCCTTCAAACGAGCACCTTCTAATTAACAGTGTCTTGTCTTGTTACTTTTGCTAAAATTGGTCAAATTTGTTGCAATATCAAACTACAAATATTATTAATCACAAATAAACAAGTTTCAACCATAAAATGTGATCAGGTTTTGGTCCACTTTTCTGTCGGGATGGGCTGCAGGCTGACTTGGCAGAGATGGCTGCCATCTTCTTTTTACGTGGATTAGTGTATTGAGCCACTACTACTACCACTAGATGGCACAAAAAAGTGTACGAGGACAACAGGCCTAAATTAAGCAAAATGAAGTATAAGGTCAAGTAAACCCAAAATGAGATCTCCTCATATGATGATGCAGGGTCTCAGGAGGATATAATGTTCAGTTCATGGCAGGAGAAGTCTGTTATAAAGTCAAATATTGAGGCATTTTCAATAGTTTTACTATAATTTATACTGATATCATTAATATCTTTTGCTCTTGTTGAGGAACAAAATACTGCACTATAGTCTTGAATTTGTTTTGGCAGAAGAAAGTGAAAAATGCTTGTTATCATTCCCCTAACCCAATGTGATGTATTAATGTTTTACTCAGTTTACTATCTGACAAAGAAAAGCATTAAATCCTCACATTTGAGACAAATCAATTCATTGACTTATTGTTGCAGCTCTCCTGTACTTACAGTCCACACTAAGATCCAGATCCATTGCTCTCTTTTCCATGCTGGCAGATCAGACCTCAACCCAGTATATGTACATCTGGTGACCAGCTCCAAGTCCACTGTCCAGCAGCAGCCAAATACTGTGGAGGTTTGCATGGCTCCATGAAGGCTGTGCTGTAAAAAACTAAACATAGTGCAAAACACAGGAACAGATTTCTCAGATTCTGAGGCATACATGTCTGTGAGATTCAGAGCATTCACTTTGATGGAAGTAAAATAGGGTTGGTCATAATTTAATACTAGCTTCTATCATCTTTCCATATTATAAGTTTGACAACAAAACTATCAGACGTTAAGGTTTATACTTCTATTTAAAAATTATAAGTAAAATGTAAAAGATACATTCATATTTGTACAGGATTTTATAGAAAATATGATAAATTTGAACTCTGAACTTGAAGTTACTAAAGATAATGCTGTGTATGTTGTGCATATTATGTTTGTTTTATGGGCTTTTTTTTTTTTAAAAGAATTCTCTCTTGGTTTTGTTTTTTGCTGAAGATGCCTTTACTTCTTTTTTTATTTGTATGTTTCTAATAATGATTTCAAACAGTCTGCAACTAAAAATATCTTGCTGTGGTCATGATCTCACAAGATGGCTAGCAATATGAATTGAAAATATGAAACACACACTTACAAATTACCAAACACCAAGGGGAAAAGTCTGTTATGGTTTTCCTGTGCACATGTCCATTTGGAGCTCGAATTATATTACTGTTACATGCGCAACCTCGGGATCAGACTACTTACATGTACTACTAATCTGTCTAGAATTCTAGAATCAAATATTGAATCAATATGATCTTATCCTAGTTTTAGGTAGAAACATAGGGACTGATCTTTTCACCTGCTTGTAAAATGTACAAAAACCTACAGGGTAATCTGCATAAATAAAGTGCCACTGTGTTGTAATTTATTGATCTTCTAACTAAAAATGTGTCTTAAACACAGTGAAATGTGTCAGACTCTCACACCAGAACATATCTATATAGTCTCTGTCTCTATAACCACTTATAACTACAGTTCTGTCTCTCTCTCAATCCATCTGTATCACTGCGCTCCACAGATTTTTGTCCTCAATCTGTCGCCGTATAGTACTCGCCTCTGATTGGTCAGTTCCCGGTCCATGCCAAATACAATCGTTTGAAGAACGTCTATCAGGTAAGTGAAATGCTACCAAACATATAGCTAATTATAACAATTTCTAAACGCAGATATCTCCATGAGCTCCCGCTTCAATTCCAATAAACGTATATAATGTATTTACCAAATTTACGACCGTCTTACACCAAGAATTGAAGGCATATTCACTAAAGAGTTGGCAGTTAGCCGGTTAGCTTCACAAATTAGCAAGCAGCTAACGCTACTTTTCCACACAGCTTTTAACTTGCTATCACTTATTACGGTAGTGTTTGGTCACATCAGAAATATTACCAAGTTACGTGCTCCCACACGCAATACTTACAGTAAATATAGCTCTAACAGATTGAACGAAGGGACGCCATCGAGCACGAGTTAGCTGATGTAATGCTAATAAGCTAATGCTAATGTAGCTCATTTAATTGTACTGCAACCATAACATTTGAAGTTACAGTTAATGTGCTGCCTTTTCAGATCACAGTCAAGATGAGTCTCAGAAAGCAGACCCCGAGCGACTTCCTGAAGCAGATAATTGGGAGACCTGTGGTGGTCAAACTGAACTCTGGTGTCGATTATAGAGGTAATGCATCTGACATGAACAACCTATCCACTTGTTGTTTCCATATTGTTATTTTGAAGTGATTACTTACTCTTTAGCTCACAAACTGCACATGCATGGTGTGTTCACAGGTGTCCTGGCCTGCCTGGATGGTTACATGAACATTGCCATAGAGCAGACTGAGGAGTATGTCAACGGACAGCTCAAGAACAAGTATGGAGATGCTTTTCTAAGAGGAAACAATGGTAAGATTCTTAGATTTATACTCATAGTTCTGATTTGTAGACATTTTTGCACTTTGAGACTTGAGGTGCATGGTTCTTTTCATCATTGTTACATGTGTGCAAGTTTTCTCATACACGCCACAATGAGGCACTCAGATTATAACAGTGTATGGACAGTGGAGGTCTGCAGACTAGACCAGAAAGTTTGTTGACACGTAGGCCAACAACGTTTTGTCTCATTCTAGTTCTCTGTTCTATTCGAGTGTTTCAGTATGAAATTTAAGTAATGCCATCCTTAAAAGAATAACTTCACCCACAAAATGACCATTTGGATTCTAATAGTCAGGTCATGTTACATTAAATTTGTGGAGAAGAATTTTGTTTTCTCGTATGTCACCACAGAAAACAGCTAACATATTGATTGCTTAGGAACCACGTATTACAAGTATATATCATATAAGAAGTATATCAAAACATCTGTTCACAAACTCTCACACAAGTCGTGCAGTGTAATCCAATTCTCATTTATCTAGACGTATGCTAAAAAAAACAACAACCAAAACTTTGTATTGGATTCTGGCTTTGAGGAGAGCATATATAAGTTCATTATCAGTTCAGTTTTAATTAGTGAGGTTTTAGCGAAAATGCATGTGTTTGGGAAGTAGTGAGCATACGACTGGATACTTGAGACTTGGATTATACTGCACAAGTTGTGTGACAGTTTGTAAACTGATATTTTGAAATAGTTTTGCTGTTATTAAACACGGCCCCCAGTCACTCAGTAGATGAAAGTTTGCCTTTTTTAGTGGAGCCATGCAAGATAAACACATTTTTCTTTATGAAATTAAGCTATCAAAATGGTCATATTGTGGGTGAAGTATTTCTTGAAGAGATTTCCTTTATCATTATTATTTTGTTATTGTTATTTTTTTTAAACAATTAAAGTGCCTCTTTCAAAAAAAGTATTTTTAATGCAGTGATATTGATGCAAGTATATCAGCTCAGTCTGAGGATCTCTGGAGCAGAGATATCCCAGGAAGTGTGATACTGTAGATAGAAATGAAATGCTTCAGATGATATGTTATGATTCAGATAATAAAACAGTTTGAGTGACAACACAAAGCTCCACTTTTCAACAAACGAAAAAAATCATGATGGGTAAATCAACCATCAGAAATACATCAACACTTTATTGAAATGTTTTCTTTCTTTTTATTTTAAAGTGTTCCTTAGCTGGCCCCATTCGCAAATTAGAAATGTCTGAACTCCGTAAATTTATGTAACAGGCTCTGCTGTAAAATATTAAGAATGTGGGAAATGTAGAGCAGCCAACATTAGGAGCTCTCTGGTGTGTTTTTTTTTAAATGTTTGTCTGCTGTCAATCTTTGATAAATAAAAGATTTATTAAGATTTATATGAAATAAAAGTCTATTTAATAAGTTCTGTAGTCATCATGATAGTCAGAATGTGAAGACTCTGTTGTTTTAACTTGATTCCCCCGTCTAGAATTTTCCTTACACCAGCTACATACTGTATTTACTGTGTGATTTCCCTCTGGAACATGAGTCATGCTGGCCAGTGGAGTTCTCGGTGTGATAAAAGGGCCAACAGCAAAAGATGAGGCTATTTTAGTCAAAACAGAGCAGGTTGATAAAAGTAGATTTAAGTAAAAGGAATAATTGGTTTACCTGACTGCTTTTCTGCACAGTCTGCAGACTCATACCTCCACCTAGATTGACCCATCAAAACCAGTACACAGTTTATGTCAGGGATGAGAAATGTGGCTGTTTTTTAACAATAAGATCTGTGTGAGTGGGTCTATGTTTCCCGCAGAGAATTTATTAGTGGTGTATCATGGGAGGTGAAGGGTGGGGTGACGGCAACCAGCATTGAGCATCAATAATGAGCTGTAAAGTTGCATTACGTGTATTCACAATCCAACTGTAAAATTCTATATGAATGCACTATGCAGCAAAGTTGGTTGGGCCACTTAAATTATTGACCTCATCTTTTGAAAACTGAGAAATTTTAATTTGATGCATAAGCACACCAAAAGACTACAAAACAAGAAAGTATGTGATAAATATCAGTAAACATTCTAATGCTTTTCCCTCTCTCTCTCCACAGTCCTTTACATCAGCACTCAGAAGAGGAAAGTGTAGTGAAGACCATACTTCTTTTTTTTTTATTCTTACATTTTAATTTTCCAGTGTTTCATGTGTCAGTGGACAGCAGTCCTGTGTTTTTGGTTCTGTAAAGCCTAACGTCCTGAGGAATGTTTGTTTTTGTAAAAGTGGAATAACTTAATAAATCCTGAGTTTTGATTTATGTCTGATTTGGTGAATATTTTTACATATTTTGATGTTAACAGTACAAGGAAACAATACTTTTTTCCCCTGATCTCAATTGTTCTTTGTTTAAAGAAAGTATGGTTTAAAAATAACAGTATCATTTCAACAGGCCTCATTTTGAAAAAAAAAAAGGTTGTCATTCCTGTGAGGAGTTGTGGTTTATATTGTTATATCTTGTGAGTTAATTCTTGAGTATATCAGGCTTCCACAGTGCCAGTGGGATTGTAGCAGTGGAATAAAAGATGGGTGTTTTTCAGCCAAATCATTCACTCAAAGTTTATCCCTGGAGCAAGCGAGGAGCAAGCAAATCTGCCACTGTTTTACCACAAGGCTTCAAAAGGATTAGAACATAATTTTGTAATTTGTCACTACTAATGTGCTAATTTTGTAATTGATCTTGATACGACTCGCCTGCAGAAACCCATTACTGAATGGCCTGTGTACAAATGTTCTCATCATCCTGCATTTACTTTATATTACACAGTAATTTAATGAACAGCTGTTTTGTATAATTCAAAATAAAACTGTGAAAGTTTGACATTTAGGTTTTTATCTTAAGCTTACTTGCTTTTACACTGAACATGATTGATGTTGCTGAAAGTATTCCTACAGGTTTATATGACAAATCAGTGCGGTAACGTCCCTGCATCTGACCTTTGTCAGTATCCAGCAGCATAAATCATACAGCATGGGCCTGTGTGATGGAGCACCCATACACACAAAAGTAACTTGTTCCTTGTTTTAATGCAGCATTATGGAACAATTCAATATGTACCTGTGAAAGAAAATTCTTCACTTACTGGCCATTTAAATATCCATTACTGAGTAACACAAAAAGAATGTAACTGCAGGGCTGATCCATAAATGGTGCCACCTGCAGGCTGCATTAACATGTAAACAGATCCGTCAGATCAACTCCCACTGCCCTCTGCAGCAGACCTCCATGTTTTAGTGCTTTCAAATGTCTCCGAACACACATCTTACCTTTTGTCATCTGTGACTGCACACGTATGCTCTTTGTTCATAAGTCCGCTTTGGATTGGCACTGCCGCCTCTATTGCACTGTGAATATGAATGCAGCAGCATATGCAAGGAATTGGAAGTTTATTCCATTTCAGTGTGGCCTGTGGTAATTTAGCAAATGAGTTCAAAAGTGGCATCACCTCATTACGCTAAGATAAGAACGCTATAAATATATGATTCATTAGGCTCTTAATGAGAATGCTGTAGTGAGGAGGCAGTGAGGGGAATTCTTTTCCTTCCAAGGGTGGATTTTTGAGAGCCTTGTTTTCCAACCTGTACATGCGCACTCTGGCCCCTGGAAGGAGACAAAAGGCTGCCAAGGTCAGGCCCGACTTGAGAATGAAGGACGCGTTATTGATCAAACTCTGCCGAGCTGCAGCTGTAGAGAGGGAATGTTGGGGGGGAGATTGAGCCGCAACACAGACACACACACACACACACACACACACACACGGGCAGACATAGGCACTGAGTGATGTGTACACAGAAACGCATTGTACACAGTGCAACACACAAAGAATCATTATGGCACCTAGTGAGGGTTAGTACAGGCAAATATTTACCCACTGGAATCATAACTGAGCCGCTGGCTGTGTGGCCTCGCAGGGAACCCAATTAATACCATTCACGCAAATGACCTAGTGGCAGACATCACGCTATTGAACCAAAAAACACTGTGAACTGATGCAGTCACTTTTTCATTTTGCATGTCCATGTCAACATCTGAGTATTGATTTCAGCCTCGCAGCCCCTTTTCAAACCCACATTTTTTTCTGTCGGATCATTGACATAATGCGCAGAATGAATGAGAGAAATAACCCCCTTTTTATTCCTTTTTTTTTTTCAAGCTGCCTTTTCTTCTTGTGTGGCGTAGTTTGTTTAGGGCACTGGTCCGTTCCCACTCACCCCATAAAGGCAGACTAGCTCAGGGGCTGCCTGGCAGAGGATGCTGCAGTGGCTCAGCGTTGACGTATGGAGGTGAGTGATGGAGGGGAGAGGACAAAGGAGGATAGAATAGGTGACAGCCTTGTTATGTAGGAGAAAAAGCAAACGGGGGAGACTCAAGTCTTACAGCACCACCAGCTGCCAGAGCTACAACACTACAGTGGAGTCACAGGAGGGAGGAAGGATGGGGGGAGGGAGGGAAAGTGGAGTATGACTTTGACCCTGACTGATCACTGCAGCATGACTGTCTAGCCTTTTCACAAGGGATCAAAGGATGACAAGGACAACCTGAAAATCAGTGATTTTTTCCCCCCCTCATGTTTGGCTGTACCATGTTCTCATTCGGACAAGGACAAATCTCTGTTTTCTTCTATGCAAATCTATTCAGAGTGGATCTTTTCATATGAATGGTTTTTGCCAGGGTTGATGGAGAATTTGCTACACATCGGGAACATTCAAGTATTTTTTCTCTTCCTTTTTTTTTATCTCTTGTTGCACATATTCAGCAGTATCAAGGTGAATTACTGCACGGTAAACTAATGCATCGTGTATGCGTAGCTGAAATAATGTAGCGAATGTACAGAGATCGACAAAATATCAGAAACACCTTAAATGCAGCACTACAGATTACAGCCTCATCGACACCTCTCTGTTAGAGAAAGCACAATAAGTTAAACAAGGATCATGTTGCATTACATTACACTATCATTACATCCACTGCCTGTGTGTGTAGATGTAAGCAACAATCTGTTTTCGCATGTGTAAAGAGACCTCCCTCCTCACAGTGCACTGGGATCTGTGCCGTCCTGTGTGAACTTGACCAGTGTTAACCTCTGCCTGACAGCCTGTCATGTGTTTAGGATGTAAATGATGGCAGTGACCTCCCACACTGTGTCTCTGCTCTCACAATCCACCGGCTGGGTCAGAGGTCATGTTAGGTTAGCGCAGAATAAACAAACACCTTAGAAACAGCGTAACAATGGCCGACTAATGTTGAAAACAGCTGCCTCTGATTATTAAACTGACGCTCTTTGTTTTGTCTATTAATCCATTAATCAGATGTGGTTATTTGTATCAAAATATATCAGGATAAAGTGTGTGTTACTGGTGGTTTGATCCAGACGGCTCCCTGCTCCACTTCCTTGTCTTTCAGTAACCTAAATCCAAGTTCAAGTTTGACGGTTGTTTTGATCCTAATTGAGTGTGAGGGCCTGTGCTAGCCTCTGCCGCTCTGCAACCCCTAGGCTCTTTATTTAGCCCCGAGGACAGTCAACCTTGGCCAGAAATGTGACCCTTGACCTTCTTATCTGGAAGAAGCTATTCCCAGCATGGACAGGGGCTTCCGTGATTTATCTTGGCTCCAAATGGCAGCGTGATGCAGATGGTGAGGTTAGGGGGAGCGTAACTAGGTACCCTTCAGGAGGCCAGAGAGCAGTACTGTTGCACTCACAGAGCATTTTTATGTGTTGCATGGGCTCCAATGCTATGAACAGCAACAGACTTTCAGACAACAGCCAGGAAAAAGTCTTGCGTGCTACGGTAACGTGGTCCACGTGAGTCCTTGAACCTTGACCTCCAAAAGGCTCTCCAGCTGTCCCACAACAGAAGGGTCTATTTTGGAAACACACTTGCTTGAAATCTCTTACTAGATTATGACCATATTGTATTATTGACCATGACCTGACCCACTTACAACACAATGAGCCCGGTGGAATACAAAGCACACCGACACTATTCTGCTCAACAGGTTAAAAGTTGTTTTGTTGATTGTACGTGTTTCTGGTGTGTCTTACTGAACTTTTCATACCTATTACAACTCAAAGAGATGAGGCTTCAGGGCTGGAACAAGGTGTGGCATCCATGATTGACTCCTGTATCCTAAAATATACAACAATGAAGAATATTTCCTTTATGTATTTAATTTTGTGTAAGAGGCCATCTTACAAAGCTATAGACTTAACACCAGGGGTCAAGTCAGACTTAAAGGGTAACTAAGGTATTTTTCAACCTGGCCCTGATTTCCCATTTTCTGTATCCAAGCAACTAATGGGAACAAAAAATGTTCGTAATTGGTCCAGTATTGAGGCAGAGTGCTGCTGCCGTCAGCAATGTAACCACTCAGGGGCATGTTCACACCGTCCACTAAAAGTGCTTGCTTTTGCCACTGACAGGCTCCGATTATTATTGTAAATGTCTGACATTATAGACTGCATCCCTACAAAGATAACACTATTTGTTTAAGAGTAAGTCCCTTTTTGTTAAACCAGAAACAGCCCTGAAATTGCTACCACCAATTCCACCAGACTCCATTTAAATAAACAGTAATTTTGGCAAGTAGAGAACTGGCATATTTTCACATCTAACTGGGTAAATTAAGAGTTTATTTTAGCCAAACCAGTGTTGGTAATTGTTGGAACGGTGGAAAGCTGAACCAAGATAGCTTTTGCGAAGTTTATTTAGTCTCTGTCGACTGTGAATTACGTGTGTTTTATGATGATAAAATGACCATTTATTTATATGGAGTCTGGTGGCTGAGGCGATGGCTGCTTCTGGTTTACTCTTGAACAAAAAGGTCTATCTCTGTTGGGATCCTTTCCATAATGTCGTCAGACGCTTAAAATAATATTCTGAGCCTGTCAGTGGCAAAAAAAAGCACTTTAAGTAGTCGTACACAGAGGGGCGAACGTGCCCTGAGTGGTTACACTGCAGCCTGTTTTGCTGCTGCTGGCTGCAGACTTCTCGCTAAATACCGGAAAAATTTCAGAAACTGTCGTTCCCATTAGTCACTTAGACACGAAAACATGGGAAAATAGGGTCCTGGTTAGAAAATACTGATGTTGCACTTCATTTATTTTTTTATTTGTAATTTTGAGAATTATTTAACATGTGTAAAGACAAAGAAATAAGGTCAAAGCAAATTACTCATACATCATTTCATAGGATATAGTTAAAAAAAAACCCATAAATTTAAGTTTAAGTTAGATGATACATTATATAACATTTAGGTATACCTTAGGTACTCATAGATATAAACACACGACACCCACATGTCTAATCATACATGCTTGCACCATCGAATGTGTGTGTACCCAAACATGGACACATAGTTACCCATATGTTTATGTGAACGATAAAGAACAAGAAAACACTTCTATGCTTTCAATCTTATTACCTCAGCTGTCATATAATCAAAGATCATTGGGAACATCGTCTTTTATATATCTCAGTCATTTTTCCCATCTTTTTTAAAAAATATAGACTTGATTTCTAACTCTCATGAATTTTTTTTCCATTTCAAATATCTCCTTCACAAGATTTTTCCATTTAACATTGGTTAAGTTTTTAACTAGTTCCTTGTTTTTTGTTTAATCATCGCTCCCCTGATTATTAAAAATATTGCACTTTCAGTCACAAAATAAGGACTTGATACTTCACATGATTTGCTTTGGTACTTGACTTACTTACCCAAACATTAAAGTCTCCATCAGCTGATGAAGATCATGCAATATGACTGAAAGCTCCAGACCAGCAACTAAATAGACACTGAGGTGAGGTTGTTTTGCCAACTAATGGTTCCAGTGGTTAAGATGAACTTTTAAACTCAATTTTTAGTGAACCTGGACAAGAAGTCCTAAAAAAAGCTGAGAAAAAACAGAATTTTGAACATTTACAGCGTATGACAAGACAACAGAACAAATTCCTAGCACCCATGATGAGCTACTAAACTGACCTTGAGGTGAGATAGGTTTGTTGAATTTTAGGTCTTGACCTGGTAAAATCTCTGAACAATAACAAACAAATAGCAATGCCAGGCAGGCCTTGAATAACCACACAGCTTGAATATTTAATTTTTTGGCTTATTCATTAAAAGGACTGCTTCTCGACTTTCTGAACACAGATTCGAAAGCGAAATCTGACGGATCTGAAAGAGCTGCTTTTCACTTGCACTTTGACATGACATGATTTAAAACTTGACTTCTGCCTCTTGTTTGGGAAGTAATTCATATCCTAATGCTCTAAAGTTCAATTTAAAAACTTTCTTAAGCTGAAAGAGAAATAGACATGGCACAATATAATGACTTCAATTAAAAAAAAAAGCTGCAAAGAAATAATTGTGCTCTACCTCTCTGTATTTCTGTTTTATTCCAGGTTATACAAAAAGTACTTAGTAGCATAAAATCCAAGGTTTAGGAAGGTTACTGAATGACTGTCTCGGGACCTTATCTCACGAAATAGTATATTTAAGAATGAGGTCATCAGCGCTTGTGAGCAGTAATTAGTGTATATGAAGTAAACAGCCCGTGTCAAAGAGCCATTTTCAATCGCCTTTTTGCCTCAGAAAGGCGATTGCTTGTTCTGTTTGTCAGCCAAGTCTCACTACTATGCACATGAGATTTGCATGAAATACAAACTAACCCTGCACTCGGGCAATTAGCCTCCATTACGCTGGCGTTCCAATTGCCAATTTGTCTGCCATGCAAGGTAATCCGGAGTGTTACTGGCAAGCGCCCAAAATGGTAATAATGGTATTGCAAGAGTCTTTTGTTGTTGTTTCCTCTCAGACTAACGGCCACAGGCGGCTGGTGTGTCACTGGATGAAATGTTGAGGAAGTGGAAATGTTTGCACGGCAGTCAGGAGTCACGACATGACCCTTTGCCCTCGAATGCTACAGTCCAAAGGCTTGTAGGCTGCAGTTGTTTAGAATTTGGTTTGACTCTGTCTCACTGAGTTATTCAGGTTTGGTCTCATGTCTTCTTCTGTTGTTGTATTTTTGGTCTTGTTCTGAATCTGGTTTTAGGAGGACCAAAAAAAAAAAGCTGCTTTAATTAATTTTTTTTATATTAACAATGGATTAATTAACCTAATCACAAGACTAAACGTTGGCAGTGCAAACTACCTATATTACATTTATACGTTTCATATGTGGCAGATATGTGGAAACATCCCTTTACAGTTTGCGAAAACTGCTTGGTTATGGTTAGAAACAAAATAATGTTTTGACTTGAAATACTCAGATCACCACAAAAACAGCTCCAAATGTCTTGACGTCTCATAAAACAATACCCAGTTTGGTCAACACAAGCACGGCTGGAAATGTCACTGGTCTCGAACATTGCTCCACTTCTTGGCAGCCTGCTTGACAGCTGTCTCGCCCAGGTTTCGCGCCATCCACCATCCCCTCCTCCTGCTGATGAGAAACCTCACTCATGTACATGTAATATGAACTCTGTCACTCTAGAACCACTGATGATACATATGAAACCTACAAATGTAACATATCCATGATTTGCAGAGACCTACAATGTGGACATTTTATTCTGGTGACTGTGCTGGATCAAGTGACTGTGTACATGTGAGAGGTGTTGCTATAGAGAGCTGAAGTAACACAGATAATTATCACCTCATTGTGTATTTCCCCTCAGCTCTATGGAGAGTTTCAGCATGTTCCAGCTCATTGTTTTGGTTTTAAGGCCTGCAACTTTACTGGTCTGGTTCACTCACAGCTGTTTCCATACCTCTAGAAACCCACTGTAGAGGGGCAGCTAGGTTAAAATATTCATAACAATTGTGCATTTAGCAATAAAAGCAACAGAACGATGAACGATGTAGAAAAGTGATTTTATGACTCCTGATGATTGCCGAGGTGTGTGCAAGCTGATGATTAGACCTGATATCAGAGGACCACAGACATGTTTTTTCCCAATGTATTTTTTCAGCATGCTTTTAAAAGCTTTTAACCTGAGAAGAACATGAAAACCAAATGACAGGAGCATGGGCACTTCAGGGTCAAACTTCACCCCTTTGCCTTGACGACAGAGAACCAACCAATACACCCGTAGAATGTCAAGATATCCTGTTTTCCATCAGTGCATTTCTCTTTACATTAGCAGAACAACTACCAGAGATACTGCTGGATAAACTGCAGGATCATCGATAACCTCTGGTCACAGACTACATGAGAGCTTCTAGTTGTGGTAAGAACGTCAGGTTCATATGATAATGAATTATTTTTGCAGTAGCCTTCAGATCTATACAAGGGAGCTGTATTCTTGCCCAGTACCAAACAGCAGACAGACAGTGTTAGCGACCAGCTGGTGAACATAGCAGAGCATATCAAGAGCTGGTTAAAAGTAAAGCAAAACCAGGATGAGAGTGAATATTGGACATTCATCAGGTGGGCAGAAACACGACTTTGACTGGCTGAAGTTGTGCTCACTGTGTTTTTCTGCAATGAGGAATTATTGCCACTATTTTGGGCTTGTTTAATGTCAGGTTAAAGAGCTAAAAACAGTGTTGTACTCTAAGTATTTTTTGGGAGTATCGTTACTTTACTTAAGTTTTTACATTTCTGTCAACTTTTACTTTTTAGTCCATTACATTTCCTAAAAAAAAAAAAAGTATACTTTTACTCCAATACATTTAACCTAAGCATTTTAGTTACTTTCTACAAAATAGGAAAGGAAGCAAGGAAGGGACGGAAATAATGAAAGAATAGGAGGGAAGGAAAAACTGGATTTTTTTTCATGTTAAATCCTTTCAGTTGTAATGTAGGCTCCAGTTTTAACCTTATGAAACCTGAAACGAAAAGAAGGTAATGAGCAATGAAAGCAGAAATGACCCCCAAAATTTGCAAGGAATTAGTAAAAAGAAAATATTAACAAGAAAATTCATTTAAAAAAAAAAAAAAAAGAAAGAAAAAAAAGTAAAAAAACAAACAAACAACAGCCTGGAAAAAGTGCTTAAAAATTATAAATTAATAATAATTAAAAAAAAAATAAAAAATGTAATAATAATATTTATAGCTGTTAGCTGTTTTCATTCATTCATTCATTTCTAGTCTTTTTTTTTTAAAAAAAACTTTCTGCATCTATTATATTTTTTGCAATTTGTTGGACATTTATTACTGAGTTGCTCATTGCCTTTTTTCCCATATTTCTTAGAAAAATTGCTCAGGGTTTAATGGTTTAAAAGGTTTAAGTACTTGCGAAAGGTGTCTAAATGCAGCACAAGAAAAATGATGTCACTCCAGGTTTCACAGAGTTAAGGTGGCGTACATGTTAAGAAGAAATAAACTTAAGAATTTTCAAAATTCTGACCACTTCCTTTGTTATAGTAGCACTTACTTGTACTTTTACTTTAACATTTAATATCCTAAAATTACTTTTAATACTTAAGTACAGTGAACAGTAAATACTTTAAGACTTTTACTCAAGTAATATTTCAATGGGTGATTTTAACTTTCACTAAAGTCATTTTCAAGTAACACGTGGGCTTTTATTTAAGTTTGGTTTTCAGGTACTTATCCATCAGTGGTTAAAAATGGCTAACACAACCTGTCTGAACACCTGACTGCTTGTGTTTCTCGCCCTGTCAGTCTCTGCTGTAGTGATATCACAGTGAGCCTTGATGTCAACGACTGCTTAGATGAGTAAAATGTTATGATAGCTGATAGAATGGTCACGACTATGAAAATAAGACCCAAGTTGTTACACCATAAACGGGAATTACCCTTTAATGGTGCTTCTCTGACAGCTTATAATGTAAGCCTATTATTGTTGGCTATGCACGCCTCTGTATGTGTGTTTGCTTCACTCTGTGTGTCCACAGTTATGGAGAGAGAGGCTCAGTGGTTTGACTCGCTGCACTCAGACTGCCTGTGATATTGCTCAAGGGTAAAGCCAGACAGAAGAGTTATGACTTCAGCTCATCTCTGGCCATCAGGGAGGTCATAAGGAGGCTACAGTCACACACACACACGCACGCACATTTACCTAACACTCAGGAACACACACTAAGCAACCTAATCTATCACAAACACACACACATACATGCACGAATGCACACGCTTGGACACTGGACTAGGGCCAGTATTAGAGTCAGGGCACTGTCATAAACACAATTACAGCGCTTCAGTCTTGGGCCTGGGCTGGGTCTCTCCTCCGTCTGTTTGTGTGAGTGTGTGTTAGAGAGAAAGACAGATAGAGAGCCTGCATGTGAACATTTGCGTCACAACATATTATGAGGCAGACGAGGGAGAGCACCTTTCACATCAAGATATGATTTCCCGTAGAGCGCGGCGCAGGAACAAGAGGCCATTAAATTCAATGTGACACTCCCCAGGTTAGCCACTGATGCTTTTTACGTGGGCGTGTCACTTTGAGACTTTTTAACGACCGTCATGGAAAGTGGAGAGGGGATGCTCTCCAGCTCTCTCTCTCACACTCACACTCACACACACACACACACACACACACACACACACACACACCTCCTGCAGAAGTAGCTGGCAGGATTTGAGGAGCAGCTTTTATAGGGAAGACACATATAAAGGTAAAACCTGGGAGAGACGTTTATGAAGTGCCAAAAGTGAAGGCTTTTAACTGTGCATACCAATTGCAGCTTGAGCATTGATGTAGGCTTGTATAACCTTAAGTCAAATGTGTAAGGTGATGTTTTGGGTGTTTGCATGTTATCTGGGTTGCCACTAGTCCCTTGACTGCTGTACTGTATTGCTCTAAGATGTGTTTGCTACCTTTCTGAGACATATCTGAGCCCCTTGTGCCCTCTTGTGGCAGATCTTGGCGGTGATCTGACTCTCAGCCAGCCACTCAGCCCTCTTGTTCCTTATTTTAATTGACCTGGATTTGTTCCTTTGCTTTGCTGTAATGAAAAAGCGCGAGGTGCCCCGAGACTGAAAATCCTGTCAGCTTCGCCCTGCAGCAATTCCCACACCCCAAAACTGGGTCCCCTTTACAAGATCTACTGTTTGAAGCTGAGCAGAAATAAAAAATTTAAAAGACCTGGGTGCTTCAATGCCTTTGCGATGAATAATTAAGAAATATGCATTTCCAGATAATGGAGAAGGGAATTTTAATACAATTGGATGTAAATTCATTGAAGAAACACTTTGGCATATATTTGTGTGGGGCTTGTACATGAGTTTGTCTTGTATCCTTATTTCTCTGTGTAAAGAGATGGTAAAATATTCATCCGGCGTTTCACACTGAGTTTGCCTTTATGTTAAACATAGAGGATGAGCAGGATCACTTTTTAAAAAACAGAAACCTGTACAAATGGGACATGTGCTCATTCGGGTCCTGCACTAAGAGAATATGAACAGGGATACCACTGCCGCCTGTCTCATACATCTACATATTAATGCTGCCTGTGTCGGCTTTTCAACGTGCTGCTGAGAGACTGGTATTATCAATACAAGGCAATCAATAATCTACATCATGAGCAAGGTCATCCAGTCAAAACATGTTGGATTAAACATTAAAAAATGATTCAGTTAGTTTCAGAAAGATGGAGAATCAAACTTTGTAATTAATAGATTATACAATGATTTGATAGCTACAGAGGCCTTCTATGAATATATAAAATACTATATAAATATACAAAGTACTGCATATATGTGTGATTAAACAAAGCCATCCCCGCAGCAGAAAAGATAATAGAGCTTCCCTCCTTTAATGACTGAAATCCTGCTGTCCGATTGAAATAAAATCAGCTTCTTTGAAGTTACCTTGTAAAAAATTATAGATCTAAAATGCATAAATCATAACAATTGAGTCAGTCATACCTGTCAGCACCTCCATCTGACAGTGTTATATCACATAAAAAGCATATTTGAGGATGAATTCTCCCTCGCTGCTCCTTTGGCTTTTCTTTTTTTTTGTTCTGTTGTCATTACAGAGATGAGCTTACAACTCCCTGTGCAGTTATAATCATAGACCATGGGCCTGTTTGATTTTACACATGATGACTCATCAGAGGTTTAACTCTTCACATTAAAGCCTGGTGACAAATTTACGGCCTCCACACTAGAAGGAGAGTGAATGCGTTGTGCCGTGCTACAACAGAAAACCTCTCTGTCTTCATCACTCATCTGCTGTGATGGCAGAGCGGGATTGAATCATCTTTGCTCGGGGGCTGGTAGCAAAGAGCCTGGCAAGGCTGGGGCTGAGGTGTGCGTATGTGTGCGTGCGTGGTTATTTGTTGTGTGTTTGCGTGTGTGTGTGTGTGTGTGTGTACATGTGCGTGTCGTCCTAATTAAGCATCAGCAGCTTCTTGGACCAGGGGGAGGCAAGACTTCACAGCCATTAAATCAGGACAATGCTTTTTGTGTCACTGGTGCTGGCGTAAGATGCCCTGCTTCCCCTCCTTCTCCCTGCATCTCTTCTCTCTCCTTACCCTCCCACCTCCTCCTCACCCTCCGTCAGTCTCACAGCTGCCATGCAGCCTAGGGCTCCAAAAATAAATGATGGCTTCCCAAGTGCATGGTCAAGGCCAGGCAAGTTGGCAGGGCTGGGGATCCTTCGAGAGCTATAGCAGTGGCTTCTCTCTGGCGTGCCCTCTACTGGTGGGTTGTGTCAACTACAACTACACTTGAGGGTGGTACATTAATGCACAGAGTTTGAACAAAATAATAGAAATACTGTTGAATATAACGCAACATCAGAAATGATGGCTTCATTGTTGAATCAAAGCTTCAGTGACAGGAAAATGATTTATGATTTTACTCTCTTCATGACCCCAGACTGCATATTGGGTAATTCTGATTACATGGGTATGTAGGTAATACATATTTAACATGTACTTTCACACTTGTTTTTCTGTATAAATAGACCTTAAAACGTTAAAAACTTCACTATGGTAGACAGATTTCAGTACAGCTTTCCAACTTTGCAAATGGATATTCAACCCTTCTTTAACCCTTCTTTTTAGAGAGAGATAACTGATCTCTTCGACCTCAGTCACTTGTTTACATGCTGTACGTCAGATATAAAACATCTTCATCCGACCCTGGTGTTTGGCATCTGCAGACATCAATTTGTGTCTTGATGAAAGCAAGCTGGACGAGTAAAGAATGTTCCTGTCTCCTCTCTTCATCCAAAGTCTCACTGGGTGACGGGGAAGTGAAAGTGAGGGCACTGACAAGAAGTCAAAGTGGGTCAGTGTAGAGTGTTCCTAATACAGGCACGACCTCAGGCTCAGTCACTCTAAGACATAAAAGTGAGGTCAGCAAAGGACCGGTGTGTGTGTGTGTGTGTGTGTGTGTGTGTGTGTGTGAGAGACAGAGCAAGAGAGAGAATATTTAACTTGTCCAACCAGACACATCCAAAACATACGCACCTTAAAGGTCCACTGTGTAGGATTCAGGGGGATATATGGTCAGAAATGGAATATAACAACTATGTTTCTTTAGTTTATACTCACCTAAAAAAATAGTTGTGGTTTTGTTACTTTAGTTTAAGCCTTATATATCTACATATGGAGCGGGTCCCCGTCCACGGAGTCTGCCATTTTGCACAGCACAGACAAACTTAACACTGCCTCTAGATAAATGCCATTAGCGCTTTTGCCTTGGCCACCATAGTTCTCGTACATACTCAACACACTGGAGAAGTTTCAGTTTGTTGCAATCTGCAACCTCAGCCACTAGATGCTACAAAATCCTGAACACTAGACCTTGAAGACCAGAGCTGAAATAATTATTTAATTCATTGATATGTCAATAGAAAAAAAAATCACTATTTATATGGTAACTTAACAGTTTCAGTCATTTTTTTCAAGCAACTCTCTGTTTTAGATTATTCTAAATTGACTATACTTGGGTTTGGGACTGTTGGTCAGACAAAATGAGACATTTTAAACATGTCATCATGAGCTTGTGATGGGTATTTCCACTGTTTTCTCTCTATTTGTTTAAAAAAACAAACTGTTAAATTGTTAAATTGAGAATTTAATCATCAGATTAATTGACACTGAAAATGATCATTAGTTGCCGCCACTCTTGATACAATCACTGTCGCATATAAACACTTAAAGGTCTAGTGCAGGGGTGGGCAACCTGTGATTCTGGAGCCACACGCAGCTCTTTGGCCCCTCTCCTGTGGCTCCAAAACGGGATTTTTTTTAAAATTTTCAGTCAGCACCTTTTCCTCTATATTTTGCCAAATCTTAATAACAGTAGAAACAGTAGTTGAGTTTCCCTAGCTTGGCTAGCTATGGATTCAAAATCCAAAACAAGAACTTTTTGAAAGAAAACAAAACTTAATTGTGCTTGGAGCGATTTGTTTGCTTTTACTGCCAACTCTTCAAAGTTAAAGATACAAATAATCTTTAATAGCCCACTGCAGTGCCACCTGGTGGTTAGACATATCCATGAATGCTCATTTAGACCTTATTGATAGGCTAATTCAGATTTAATAGGCTGTGTTACCTTCATTACAAGGCTTAATATGTTTTGTGGCTCCGCATAGATTTTTTAAAATTATTAAGGTTTCCGATCCTGGTCCAGTGTGTAGGATTTAGCAGCATCTAGCGGCGAAGTTACATAACCAATATTTCTCCCATGCGCCAACCGTGTAGGAGAACTATGGTGGTGGACGTGACCATGTGAAAACGCGAAAATGCCAATGGCCGTATCCAGAGCCAGTGTTTGATTAGTTCATTTTGGGCTGCTGTAGAAACAACATGACAGACTCTGTGGACCTGTATGTAGATATAAATGGCTCATTCTGAGGTAACAAATACACAACGATTCTAATTTTCAGATGCTTACACACTAAAGAAAACATACCTATGAATAATATATACCATTTTTGCCAATAGATGCCCCTAAATCCTGCACACTGGGCCTTTAAAGAGCACTGTTTTTTGACATCTGTAAAAAACCAGGGAAATTATCGGGGACATAAAAGAGGGTTGACAAAACTACAGGAAACTTTGCAATAAAATAAAACTCAATGGAACAACACAAGCTCAAAAGTATCACTGAGTTGAAGTCATTGACACAGTCTCAGATAAACAGCTCATCTCTGAGGTCATGCTTATTGCACGTGTGTTGTCTGGCATTGCATTATATTGAACAGGTGTTCTGTCCACATACTCAAGATTATTCATATTCCTATAGGCAGCATCAAATGCAGAGACTATATAACACTGGAAATATACAAAAGAGAAATGTCTGAAGACACAACAACAAACGCAGATTATGCACGTGAGCGAGCACACACACACACACACACACACGAAAAAGCAGTCTCATCTGCCCTCCATCTACGCTCAGCACAGTGTGGAGGCTCGGTGCTGTAGAGTGGATGAAGTGGCTTAGAGGCAAGTCCTTTGGTCTGGTATTAATTTTACATACTCTGAGGAGGTCATATATATCTTTTATCCATTTAATTAGTTCTGCTGTTTCTAAGTTGGTCGGATCTATTTTACCCGTATAAGCCGGTCCAGTCAGTCATGGAATTCATCAAATATATGCATTGCATCTCTGAGGACTATCTGGGCTTTAATACATATTCAGTGTCTGAGTTATTGTTGTCAAAGGCAGACGCACTGAACGGAGGTTCAGAGAATTGAGAGCAATTTAACTCACATTTCTGTACAGCCCCTTATTGACTTTGGCATGAAACATTATGAATAATGGCTTAGTCTACTTAAATACAAATAAATGTTCATAGACACAGACCAGTGCCAAGGGCCTAAGGCGTTTTAGCTTGAATACTTTCTGCAAAACAATTCAGGACATGTGTTGCTTGTGAAATGCAATCAAAACATCTCAATAGATGATTTATTCATTCAAACAAAATTTATACAAGTTTTATAGATGTTTTCCTTTTACTGTTTTTGTCTAATGCCTCTATAAATGGGAGAGTGGTGCGCCAGTGGGTGAACTGGGTGTCCACTAGGGGTCAGGCTGACACAAAACATTCAGCCCCTGCTGTGTGAGCTGAGATAACTTTACAGATGCTAAGATGTTTGAACAATGTGAAATAATGTGAGGCCAGATCCTCACAGAAAAATAGCCCAATTGATGATTAGAAAACATGTTAATTTTGATCAAAATACACTTTATTTATGTTGAAATATATTTATGATTTAATTATGTTTCAATCCATTAGCATCATATATATGTAATTATAAACTAACAAATGTCACATCAAGAAAAACTCTTTAAAGACAAAGAGAGAAAGGAAATATTTGATTTCAAAATGTTTATGCAACATAAATATATTAAAGTACAATTTTCTTTGTATGATTGGTTGTCAGAGCCGTATTTAAAAGCTGTTGTACAAATAATTTTTACATTATGTCACCACAAGCACTGAGCCATTGGCAATATTATCAGAAATGACCTTTAGCTATATCTTATATTATGTTGTCCAGTGTTATATACTGTAATATCTCTTTATAACAACCCTCATGGCTATAATCAGATATGCAAATCAAGATGGCAAAAATGTATTAGAACAAATATATTCCAAAATGTCAGTGTTACTGATAAAAGTTTAGACTGAGTACTTATTTGAAGGTTGAAACTTGCGGGTGAAGGTGGAATACGCTGAAAGTGAAACACGGTGATCGTAGCAATAACAGTAAAACATCAAATTTGTATTATTGCCCAATTCCTAACATTAAATCACAAGTAAAGCCCCTTTAATCAAGATGTAACTAATATTTTTAAATATCTGTCATGTGAAATCAACATTTTTTGTAAAATAAAATTAATTTCAAATCTAAAATATGAATACACTGAATCGCCAACGCCCTGGTATTGGAACATTCCTGCATCATATTTCGACGAAGCTTTACCTCCTGACTCAAACTGTCTTAATAACTTTTCCTTCAATTTGCAATTTTGTAATTGTGCCATTTGTTTCTGTGAAATTTTGCAAGTAAAGAAAAAGTGAGAAGTCATAGACCTGAGTCACATGTGATTCTCATATTTTAACATATATATATATATATATATATACATATATATATATTTATATATATTAAAAAATAAAACTATAAAAATGTACAGGAGGAAGTTTAGTTTGAAGAGTACGGTGCAGTGCTGCTGTAAATAGAGGAAATTACTGTGTGTATCACTCAGTATTCATAGTGCTGTCCTGGACATTAATTTCATTCTTTAGTCTTTCTTTATCATGTGTTGCAAAGTCGAAAGTGACAGATATTCAGAATTAGTCGGTATCTAAATTTATACTTCTTTCTTATATTAATACTTATTTATATTGTCTTTAAACGAAGGCAAGCACTGCCAGAATTTAGTCCATTGTTGTATCATTTACAGCACGTTTTATTAGGTTTAAGTATACAAATTAAACCTAATCAAAAGACAAAACAAGAACAAAATATTAGGTGTATACTGAAAAAGTCAAATAAATGGAGTTTATAAGGTTTGGTCTGCTCACTGAGTGACAGCAGCAGTTTTTAAATTCATTTTTGTTTTGTTTTTCTATGAAGGAAGAGAAAGTTTCAGTCAAAAAACTGCACGAATTTCTGCAGTGATCCACTTATTTCTTTACACTCCCACATAGCAAACAAGACGATGTGTTTCCTGTATGTGTGTTGAAATATGTGTTGTGTATCGCAGGGTGCTAACACACACACAACACAGTGGGAGCAGCTCCAACATGGTGGAGTCTTTAACAAGCTGTCAGGGGCCATAACATTGTTCTCCTGCAACAGTTAACACAGCACATCGCTGCAGCTCCAGGTAGTGACACCCTCAGCGCACTGCAGAGCACCTTTGCTGTCCACAAACACACACACACACACACACACTAACACACGCATACAAGTGTGTGTGCACAGACTCTCGCTCACATTCTCACTTCTGGCCCCGTACACACCAAAGCAGCTAATAGGCGGCAGTGTTCTTGCTTAATGGAAGTGCAGAGAGAGTTCTGCTGTTGAGGTAGATAGGGCCCTCTGGGCAAAAACACATTAACCTATTTGGAGGGCGTGAATTCTAGATGGTGTTATTAGCAGAGAGTCTGAGCACCTTGAGCTGAACTGCTCTAATACTCAGTGTGAGTTTGTGTTTGTGTGTCAGAGAGAGAAAGGAGGTGAGAGGAGGAGAGAAAATTCTTGTTTCAGCCAACCGTCTCAGACCGGAGTGAAGGTGTTAGCACGATCCATCTCCGTGGTGTGAATCAGCAGGTCGGAGGAAAAGCTGGACTTCCTTCACCGAGGGTTTGATTAGCCATTTGGCTGCTGCACAAAAAGTCGATGCAGTGCACTAAAAATCTGGTGAGAGGAGAAAAAAAATGGCAGAAAGAGCCGGTCATTTGAGTTTGACAGAAAAATGGACCAAGTTTGGAGTCGGCTTGATGACAGGTTATGTTGTCTTACCCTTTTAAAAAAAGCAATAAAATCACTTCGCTGTCACTGCCACTGCTACATACTCAATTTTGCAGTAAATGCTTTGAAAAAAGGGGGCAATTACGCTTATGCCATCCACCAATTCTATCCAATTAGCCAATTAAGGCTAATTACAGTTTTAGCTTTGGCACAAGGGTTTTCATAATTAACCATTTATCAAATCTCCACCCTCTTTCTCTCCAGAAGACACCCAGGCTGCAGAGCAGAGGAGGCTGCCTCCTGCTCCTCCACACTCCCAAGTCCACCTCTCCTCAGGGGAGTGAAGCCGCAACTGGGCTCCACTTTGCATCATACTCCCCCAGTAACCTTGTAGAGGTTTTAAATACATTTTTATTTGACCTCTTTTAAGAAAATCTTAATTAAACATCACTATATAATTATTTATACGCACTAGCAGCCTGGCTACAGCTACAGTATGACTCTGACCATACTTCACACAGTGTGAATTCACTGAGGTGACCACAGGGTCAGCAGGGCCTCCAACCTGAACTGTTCCTCTCTGCCACACACGCCACTCTAACCCCTATTGTACTACTGCATTATCTACTTTTAGTTAGATTCTCGGGTTTCACAGTGTAAGTGAATTTCGTCGAGTTGTGCATTATTAAAGGGCAGAAATTATTTATCTAATATTCATTATTTATATTTATACAAGGAGCTTGTCCGCAGGGAGCAGGTCTCATTTTCAGCCTCATATTTTGTAAACAGGCAGTCACAGAAGCGACAGTTCCTCTGATTTAAAGAGACAGGCCTGCTTATGGAGAATGATGCCTACCTTGAATTCAAATGGAAAGGTGATCAATTTTTAATATTTTTTTTTTTTCATGCAGCATTTGCATCGGCTCATTCTCAGATTCTGCCGCTGCTCCCCCTTTCAGATGGACAATGAGGGCAGACAGGTGAGTCTGAAGTGGAAAAAGGGAAAAACGGGGGGAAAGCCATGTGTGCTGCAGCTGCCTGAAACTGGACAACATCAACTCAGGCAGGAGAAGGATTTATTCAGCCTTTGCTTTCGAGAGAGCACCTTTTGCTCCGTGCTGAAGCTTTCACATCTTGTAAGAAATACTGGATAAGTGATTAAATTAATTAAAGGTGATGACAAACAGGATGAATTATTCAGTCATGGTTTCTCTACTTTGTTTAAAACTGCTCCACAAAGTGTCCACAAATACCCAAAAACCAACAGTCTCAGCCACAAACTCAAATTCTGCTAAAGTAAAGTTCTCCGCTGAGAACTTGCTGGAGGCCTGCGCATTAAAAAAGCAGCGTTCAGTTGGTCGGGATTGTAACATTCAGTATGCATCTTTCCATGTTAACAGCGCAGAGCAGACAGACAGAAGGGATGGCAAGGCTAGACAACCAAGTGCGTGTTTGTTAGCCCGAGTGTGTGTGCCCGCACCTCCACACCCGTCGCGTCTGAGTAGCTTTAAGTACGAACAAAATCGCTTTTCAAAGGGAATAATGTAGAACAACATCATGTCAACTTTAGGATATATTTATATATTTTCCTTGGGCCGATATTAATTTTAAAGCAGCATTTTAAAGTTGAGGAAAAGGGAATGCTGTGCTCAAACCGAGACGAAACAAGAGACATGGGGAGCAGTTATGCAAATGAATGAAATAAATGTCAGAATGGCAGTGAAGAATTGATGAGGACAGAGAGCGCTTGTCTTGGTTGCGAGGGAAGTGGATGACTGAGAGGACAAGTGACGTTCATTTTCAAAGGAAAGTTTCACGCCGATATCATGGCAGCCATTGTGACTTGCAGATAAATTTTAATGCCCCACTCTGACGATTCTGTGTCACTCTCCCCCTTCCTTCTTCTTTCTTTTTTTTGGGCGAGTACCCATTGCTATCTCCTCTCCCTATCTTGCTGCGATGACATCCGAACAGACACATGTGCATGTGGTGCGCCAGGACCCAGAAAGCCTGTGCACATAGAAAAGAAAGATGGGGAAAAAAGTCGACATAAAAGATTCATCACAAATGTCTCTAATCCACTACTGCATTGTCAAGGAGATGTTATAAAGCACACATTGTAAATGGATTCTTCCCTCACTGACTAAAGTCATTTCTGCAGAGGGATGGGGGAGTGGAGTCGGGGCGACAGGGGGCATCCTTGTGTGGCACCAGACAAGTACATAGTGTGAGCAGATGAGCAGCACTCTCTGGGACTGCATTACTACCTGTCCCCAGTGCTGCGCTGCCTGTGAGCCCGACTCTAATGTACAAGCCGGCCACATTCCCCTTGTCAAGGCCTTGACGTGCACGTCAAAAATTACCCAACCTAAAGTGACAGCCCCCTTTCTTCCCATCTCTCCCCTCTCTGCAGCCCGGCCCGCTCTCCAACCTGCTAGAAGAGTGCTTTGAAAGCCAAGACTGCCAATGCCACTCTACAGCGGCAGGCACTTTATTTATTCCTCACTGCAGGCAACGGGAGGTAAAACAATATGGATGGCACTGTGGAAGCTCATAATATTAGCTTTGGCTGTGGGCAATCGGCCATAAATATCACCCTTCCTTGTGGAGAATATGACTGGAGCCACTTGAAGTATCGAGATTTTGAGCAAAGGTCTGGAAAAAAAAACGAGGGACCGCAGTGTCACTACCTTTCTTTCATCTCTTATCAAATCACCCTTCAGCTGCTCCATCCTCCCAGCGCAAAGTGACATAAGTCTCTCATGCTTTTAGTGGCACTTTGAAAAATAAGACCTCAGTGAAGCAAAAATAATCACTCTTTTCAACACTTCACTTCATCTGGCGATGCTCTTCACTCCTCCATTTCAGAGCCCCTTCAATCACATATGATGATATTAAGTATTACTTATTTATTTTCTGTTGGAGAGGTGCAGGGGTTGAAAAAGGTAGGAAGCGACAGGGAGGTGAAAAGGGAGCCCCGTCCCGCCACATGTGTGTGCCACAAACACACACACACACACACACACACACACACACACTCACACACACGGAATCTGACACATTTTGTACGGCTTTGATCTCTTCCACTGTTTGACTTCTACATTAGTGAAAACATGACATTTTATGATTTGACGTTTTTAACCTCATCGTGGTAATTTGTGTGTGTGTTTTGTGTGTGTGTGTGTGTGTGAACATGCGTGTGTGTGTTTTGTGTGTGTGTTTTGTGTGTGTGTGTGTGTGTGAACATGCGTGTGCATGAGAGAAAGAGAGAGAGAGAGAGAGAGAGAGAGAGAGAGAGAGAGAGAGAGAGAGAGAGGAAAGGAAATAAATTGGTTCCTCATTTCTTTTATGACATGTTTCTCTTGAGGACATTACTTTTTGATTCATCATTTGGTTAAAAACCGGCTGCTCAGATATGTATTGACATGTGTTTTGACACACAAACAGGCATAGACACACACACACACACACAAACAGGCATACACACACACACATTCAGACTACATCCTGCTGTATTTCCCTTTCCCCAAAGACATGTTCATTAAGATAAGAGAACAGACTGGATCAAGGACAGGGATATGGACACCTCAGCCTGATCCACAGTGAAAATGTTTCCGTTTCTCCGATCAATAATCTTTTGTAGCTTTGATCTCGGCTCTGTTCTGCTCTGCATGTCCCCAGACTGATACTATTGTTTGTATGCTGTATCTCCATTAAGCACAGAGAAATGAGGAAAACAAACTGTTTTTTTAACATAACAGCACAGAATAAAAACATAACTTACACACACGACACAGGGGAAAACAGGGCAACAACTAAAAGTTGCTTCAAAGATCAACACAACTATCATTGTTTCTACAATAGAATAAACGCGTGTTTACAGGCGGCAATGATAAAAATGACAATTACTACATGACTATTACATTACGACAACTCCGAAAAGGCTGACGCACAGAATATTCTAAAATTTCTTCCAGGAAACCACAGATGTAACTATTTTAAGGTGCTGCATCACCTCCCTCAGCTGCAGAGCATACAGGAGATAACAGTGAAATTGACTCACAAGCTCACAGAGTTGCAGAGGCTGCAACTGTATATTCATGGGTGTAGATTAGGTGTAAGTAGGTTCAGACACAGGGGACATGTCACCCTCAATATTTACAACAACTTCATTTGTCTCCCCCAATAAAACTAGGAAAGTTGCAGACAAAATTAAAGACATTTACACCATACACTGATGCAGAAAAGGCATAAAGCAGTGCATTAAAGTTCATCAGAATGCAGGAAATTAAGTGTTTCACACTCTTTTTTTCTGGCGGAGGAACCAAAAGCCCCCCTAACACATGTCCCCCCCCAGTGTTGAAATTAAACCTACATCCATGTGTATATATTTGATTTCTGTTGGGTCATTCTCTCCTGGGAAGGTATATATATATATATATATATATATATATATATATATATAATTTCATACAAAATATATATATAATTTCATTTCAAAAGACAGATGATTTTAAATGGGTAATATTTCAATATATGGTTCCCTACACTAATAAAAGAACTATAAAAGAACATAATTTTAATACACATATTTTTGTGTTACATGTAAGTTAGATTTTGTTTATTTAATTTAATTTTTAATTAATTTTTCTTTGTATGTGCAGGTCACATGTTGAATTGAATTTCTATGTATGTTGTTTATGACAAAATCAAATCACATCAACTGATACAACTGTACGTATATACATACAACACTACATCATTTAGTTCAAATGATGTAGAGAAAGTGGAGACAGTATCAAATTGGTTCAACCTCAATTAGTTAGCATGATGCGGAGAGTTAACAGCAGAAAATGTTAAGATGTAAAATGCAGTTGTAAATTACAGCCAAACATACAATAAAAATATCATGTGTGTTTACAGGTCCAGTGTGTAGGATTTAGGGGCATCTGTTGGCCGAAATGAAATATAATATTCATAACTGTGTTTTAATTAGTTTATAATCACTTGAAAATAACTGTTCTGTCACTCCTCTCTGGCATAGACCATAAATCACTCTCCCACCTCCAACTTGTCCAGAACGCAGCTCCCTGTGCGTTATAGAATTGATTTTAAGATTTTACTAATCACTTTTAAAGCCCGTCTGGGTCTGGCCCCAAGTTACATAGCAGAAATGTTGACCCCATATGAGCCAGTACGCAGCCTTAGATCCTCGGGCAGGGCCCTCCTGGCCGTTCCAAAGTCGAGACTTAAATCTAAAGGCGACCGCACTTTTTCCATCAGGGCCCCTCGACTTTGGAATGACCTGCCTGAGGAGATAAGGCTTGCAGAATCAGTAACATCTTTTAAATCTCTTCTTAAAACCCATTTTTATAGACTTGCCTTTATGTGATGTCGTCTTTTTATTTATTCTTTTTGTTTATTCTTTTTATTTATTTTATTTTATTCCTTTTAATTGTTTATTCTTTGTTATCCTATTGTCATTATGCAATGTTGTCTTTTTATCCTTCTATTTGTTTGTTTCTAGTATTTAGAAATAATAGTTTTATTGCCTTTATTGTTCTTATCTCTTTTAACCTTCTGTCTTATCATTCTGTCTGTGTTTTGCTTAACTTCACCTCAATTTTAGCTTAATTTTGTTTGCTTTGTTTGTCAAAGCACTTTGTAAACTTTTGTTTTTAAAGGTGCTATATAAATAAAGTTATTATTATTATTATTATTATTATTTTCATTGCCATAGAAGGAGCCTTGTTTAGCTACATACAGAGTGGATCCTCCTCAGACCCCTCGGAAAGCACTTCAGTCTTGCAGCAAATTTTTCCCAGTGGTCACTTGCAGTATTGCAGCAAAAAAATCTCCTATGGCCTAAAAAGCATTTTCCCCATAGCCCACTATTCTGAATCTCTGAGCCATGGTCGTTTTATATTTGTAAAACTTTCCTCAAGCCAAGAAAAGCACATGGGAGAAGCTTCAGTTTTGAAACTGCACCTCTTAATGCCACAGTGGTTTCCAACTGGTGGGTCATGGTACAATAGTGGGTCACAGGTCCATTCTGTTAGGACTGCAAGTATGGTGAATTTCCAGCACAAAGCTTTTATTTTGAAGTGCTGTTTACTGCTGTAGAGTGAGTGAGTAACTGACAGCTACTTGACAGATGGTGCTTCTCCAAGTTGAGTAAGGATCCTTAAACGGCTGAATTTCAAGAAGGCTACGTCATTGAATCCCACCGAAGTACTGTCCCAATGTCAAGGATTCTTTGAATTTTACCGAGGACTGAGTCCTTCCTTCAGAGGATTTTAAAGGATGTATCCTCAGCAGGCATAATTCTTTGCGCATGATTTGCTAGAATTAAAGGCAGGGCCTTGTCAATGACGTACACCTGAGCACTCGCTAGTCTGTGTGTGTTCACTGAATGCTAGGAGGGAGTCTTGCCTCGCCTCTGTAGGACCTGACTTGGATGGACCTGTCGTACCAAGGAAGCATCCTTGACTTTGAGGAGCACCAAGGGACAGCAAACTAGCTCGACGACATGGTGAAACGCAAATATGATGCTGAATATATTAAACTCTGTGGGCCTTTAACTAATGACTATGGAGAAATCTGAACCAGTTGAGAACCACTGCATATAAGGATCTCAGTTGTTAAGATTTAAGGGAAAAGTTATCTGAAAATTAACACCTGCTACTCAACAGTGAACTAAATCAAAACAGCTGTACCAGTGCCCTGATGTGCTACATTAAAATGCACCTGCTGTTTATTTTAATATGACACTTTCAGAAAAAAGGGACAGAAATGCACCCACTATACTCCTCTATGTATGTTCTTTTGATGTTGTACAAACTTAGTGAAGGAAAAACTGCAAAGCACCTTGAGCTTATCATTTATATCTAGAACAGTTATTTCAATACAATCTGAATAATCAACCATCTTTCATTAAAGTTTATTTTGTGGGAAGTTTGAAAAAGTACATGTACCATATCTTCATAAGCAGTAGTAGTTTGAATTTAAAGCAGAAGCAAAGCAAAGAATGAGTATCAGCCCTTTCTCTCTTCCTGTTCTCTTGTATCCACATCAGCGCACAGACAACACTCACATCTGAGCCGGGTCACTTAGGACCTCTGCTTCATCACTTTAACTAAGTTACACAATCCTCTGCTCCGCTGTCTTTTCATCCCCACTTTCCCTCCTCTCATCTCACCCTCCTGCACTCGCATCTGTGTGCATCTGCCTCCCCAACTGCTGCGCAATTAAAGAGAGATGAGCAGTGCTGTTAGTTTATAAAAAAAAGGAGTGAAAAAACATAATGTAGTTTGTGTGTCACCACCAATTTACTGCATGCTGAAATTTTAAAAGAGCAGATGAATAATTCGAGAGGAGTGCAAAGGGGAAGAGGGGTGGCGGCGGTGGCGGGTGGTAAGAGAAGTAGATGGAACGTAGGGAAGAAGACGACAACAGGAGAAGGGGGAGAATGTAGAGAAAATGACATTGTTATTCATCCGACTCTTTGTCACAAGTTGAGAGTGAAAGATGCAAAACTTCAAGCGCACAGTCTCCCGTGGGTGAGATACTGCAGTTCAAACAAAGTAAACAACTGTTTTACTCTGATGCACACTTTAGTCTTGCTGGAGGCTAAGTTGCCTTCCTGCTGCAGCTGGTACTGTGGCACACTTTGCCGGCAGGGGAGAGCGCGAAAACTGTTGCAAAGATCTCAGAGTATTCTCACCAAGTGTGGCACGCGGGAGACTCTGCCTTGTTGTTATTTACATAAAACGAACAGGTTGGCTTTCATGTGCGGGGAGCTGCTCGAGTAGAAAAGGATCATGAATGCAGTGTGACAAAGTGGAGATACTCTGTGCTCACAGAGGGAACTTTTACTGTCAGAGATGAAGATGAACATTTGGGAAGAACAGAGACGTTTGGTGAAAGTTTCCACATTTTTTACTCCAAACTTTAAGGCACCTACATAAGTTATTTTATTTATTTTTTTTGGTAGTTACATAAGTGACCACTGGAGCTAGATATCGTTTTATCATATTTTATAGGGATACTTGTATGAATCTCCAAAACCTTGTTTTATTTACCAAAGGAAGCCGATATTCTCAAATGTTCAAAAACACAAGCAACCATAAAGTTGAACAACTGGAGGAAAATATCTAATTTTGATTTTTCTGACCAGGAGTGCAATATTTTTTTAAAGGAATTTAAGTATAGGCCAGTATATGTGTTCTACACTGTATTAAAGGAGCATTTTGTACGATTCATAGGATTTAGTGGCATCTAGCGGTGAGGACTGCAGATTACAACCAGCTGAAACTTCTCCCATGTGCCAAGTGTGAACTCCTGGTTAGAATTCCTTCACTGTTCATTATTCAGAAGGTTTTTACCGGGAGCCGAATTATCCGCAGAGGTCTCTTCCTCTCCACAACAAACGGACCAGGGGTCTCATTTATAGACACTGCGTATATACAAAACAAGGCCTAAAAGAGGTATTTGCTACTTCACACAAAAAGTTGTGATCTATAAGAACAAATTTCACAGGACAAATTTTGACCCATGCTGACGAACATTTTGGAGACAGGAAATTGGGAACACAGATGGTGAGGTAGAAGCCTGGTTGTAGAATTTGTTGGATATTTTGCATACCATTTTTGGCTTTTGTCTGTATGTACATTTTGAGTATGGATCCTACATATAGTTTTATAAATGAGACTCCACCAAACACCAAACAAAGCAGTTTCACGCTACAAATCAGTGTTTGATGCTGGTTAGCTTGTTGCAGATGGGCCGCTAGCCTAGCACCTGCTAATGTGTGCTCACCTTTTTTCTCTGATAACTTAAGATCCACATGTTAGGGAGGTTTTAACAGGGAGACGAAATATTCAAAGAGGTCTTCTCCTCTCCAAAACAAACAGACCCAGGGATTTAAACTGGTAAAATCACTGAATGAGGCAGTTTCACGTAAAAAAATCCATGTTTTTCTGATGCTGTTTGGCTCATTGCGGGTTGCTGCTATCTACAGAGGTCAATGTGAAAACGTGAACAGCCCTCTCAAGAGCCAGTGTTTGGTTTGTCCGTTCCGAGCTACTGTAACATGGCCGTGCAAAATGGCACTGGACTCTGTGGACGAGGACCTGCTCCCTGTATAGATATAAATGACTCATTTTAAGACAATGAAAACACGATGATTCTGATTTTCAGGTCAAAATACACTAAAGAACACATACTTATTCTATTATATTTCATTTTTGCTAATATATCCCCCTGAATCCTAAACATTAGACCTCTGCCCATAAATGTGCACTTTTTAAACTGCATCATTTAACATGAACATGAATAATCATTCTAATCTTTGACTAAATAGTGTTAAGTTTGCAAAATATGACTGAAATCAAGAACTATCTAATCAAAGATTAAGCATGCAAGAAATGTGTCCCATCATTCAATGCCAGCTGTCAGTACAGGACATTATAATACGCACACGATTCAGCTGCCACAAAGGTATTGACATTTAATAGTCAGCCCTAGTGGCGCTGAAAAATAAATGTTTCACAGGCGTACAACCAAGATCTCCACAGGGGTACAGTATGTGTCTAACACTGTTTTAAAAAAATAATGCACAACAGTATTGTCAAAAAACACACAAATGTGAAAAAAAATTGATACAAATGGGTGCAAAAAATAAAAGTGCCCCAGGTGAGCTACAGCTGTTTAGTGAAACAATGAGGCTTTAATGTTTTACCTGGTCCAGGAGAGAATCCCCCACAAGAACTCAAATCAAAGCTCCTGTTACAAGAAGAAGATTACACAGAAAACATGTGAGAGTTTGTGCAGCAAGCAGGTTGTTTATCTGAACCATATCATCAAGTCTAAAGTCTGGAGGCATAACTACCATTTATCCCTCACTCAAATGTGGGATTTGAGCTACACTTAGAAAGAAAGAAAGAAATGCCCTCAGTCTTTCTACTGTAGCAATTTAACTTCTAACAAGACGCAGGTTGAATGTGTGATCCATGTAGAACAGCAACATCAAAAAAAGGATTAAAGCTAGTTTAAGAGATGTACAGTAGCTGCTTGCTACAGTACATGGATTAGACATTAAACAGACGGGGGTGATGGTGGAGCAGGAAAAAAAGAAGAAGAGAGAAACAGACGACGAGAGAAACATCCATCTGTATCACTTATTCTATTCAGGGTTGCAGGGGGCTGGAGCCGTCACAGCTGACATTGGGCTAAGTCAGGGTACATCTAATTGATATAGAAAAAGGCAATGAAAAATTTGTACAAAATAGTGAAAGCTGCTTTCTGTTTTAAATTCAAGACAGCAAGATATTACCAATCGCTACTGTCCCCTCTAAACCATGTATCGTAAAACTTAATTAATAGCCCGGGCTATTATTTGCTTAAATCGCTGAATTCAACAAGCTTATATTTTGGACAAGCCTTTAATTCCTTTGACACAAAACTGTTGCACAGCAAAGATGGGAAATACTTTGGAAATATTTTTTTGAACCAGTATGAAAATTACTTGTATAAAAATTAGGCTTCGAATAACATATCAATTATGAATCATTCATTACATCAGAAAGAGAGTGAGTGATGACACTTGTTTTAAGGCATCCAGCATATCAACACAACACCACTTTATCCTGTTAAAACAATATTCATAACTTGGATTAATTTTTATGAAAAACCCTTTTGATTCTTTTGATCGGTTGACCCTTACGCACTAAAGGAATGTGAATAACTTACTAGGTAATCGAGGAACACATATTCTGACTTCTTGAGTGCTTCAGAGGAAGAAAGTTGCCACCTGTTTTTTTTTCCTCATGCCAGTAAATCTGAATTAATTATTCTTTGGCGCTCATGGTTTCAGTAAAATGAACTGAATGATTAAACTGTGGAGAATCTAACTGAGCTAGCAATGTGCAGCATCTACGTATTGACAAATTTTAAGCGTTTATATTTGTATGCATGATCTAAGCAGGTAATGAATGTTAGCTCGAGTGAGTAGCCGATTTTATACATCCAAGAACTGCTTGGCAACCAGACCAGGCCTCTAAATGAGACAGGCATTTATTTGTCAAAATGTGTAGCCAGACCAGGCTAGTAAAAGGGACTGGGTGTTTAACTGGGACTAGGCTTTCAATCAAAGTTTTACAGTTTTTCCCCATTTGGTGATTTTGAATTTTTAGATGAACTGAGG
This sequence comes from Epinephelus lanceolatus, assembly GCF_041903045.1. Lineage (NCBI taxonomy): Eukaryota > Metazoa > Chordata > Actinopteri > Perciformes > Serranidae > Epinephelus > Epinephelus lanceolatus. The sequence continues at coordinate 27,206,657 of NC_135736.1, read as the reverse complement.
GATTAAAGGAGCTGAATATAACATTTAGCGCATATCTATGATTCAGAGTCTGGGGCTGGGTTGTCTGCAAACAGCTCTCAACATGGAGGTGTGTGAGCCAGCAGCTTGCAGCTAACGGTGCTAACTTCATAAACAGTGCTAACAATGGTAACATTGCTGACAGAGCTAATGGTGTTACTTCACCCACAAAATAACCATTTGTATATCAGTTAGTAATTCCATGTTACCTTGAATTCGGGAAGAAAACTTTGGATAATGGCAAACATATTGATTTATTGATTAATTGGGGACCAGGCTAAAACCTTACTATTTAAAACTGAACTTAAAGTGAAACTTATCTACGCTCTCTTCAAAGCCAGACTCCAATACTAAGTTTTTGTGTGTGAAAATACATGTGTTTGGGAGGTACTGAGCATATGACTGGATAAATGAGACTTGGATTATACTGCTCCAGTTGTGTTACACTTTATAAATGGATGTTTTGATATAGTTTTGCTGCTGGTAAATGTGGCCCCCCCATCAATCAATAACTCAATATATTCGCAGTTGAAGGCATGTGAAATTCAAGGTAACATCGCATGACTAATTGATTTACTAATGGTCATTCTGTAGGTGAAGTACACCTTTAACCGGGGGGAACCAGAGGATAGGTGCTATGCTTCTGAGTGCAGTGCAAAGTGGCGGCAATCAGCTAGCCAGTTGGACACACTCACAGGTCTCACATGCAATAACATACACAAACCACTGTATACCATCACAACAGAGAAGCTCTGATTACAACACACACAAAGGGAGTGTGACTTTATTCTTTGCCCAGGACGCCATTACTCCACTACAGTTTTTAAAAGCAAATAGGGGTCTGTTGCTATATTAATGTGTCGTATACAACTCCTTCAAGTGTTCTTTAGTGGGCTGAGAAAACTATTCTTCTTTTTAAACTAAATAAAGCATTCAAACATCCACTGGATTATCTAAAAAATGTCACACAGCTGAAAACAGGCCAGATTCTCTAAGTTTCACATATACATAGTTATCACAGGACAGTGATGACCCTTTGAAAACGCCATGAACAGCTAGAAGTTCTTTCTTGACCTTTGGGAGCATTATATGCAACAAAATAATATACAGCTATGAATACATGCATGTTATGTATATGTGCATATATTCATATCATGTTCACGAGAAAGCAAAAAGGTGTAATATGTGATACTGAATTATTTTGAAAGTTATAAAAGTGTACTGCTGTTTTGACAAAAGCAGATCAGTGATGTTTGTATGCAGGTGTGTTTTATGTGAGAGAGTTGTTTGATGCAACATGTTTATAATATTTGTGTTCAAACTACATGCACAACACATACATGTATATACACATGCAGGGAGCGCAGGCATCAGCTGGATTTCTTCAGACATTTAATAACAACATGTGCACAATACCTAATTAAAATAAAACTGCTCACAAACAGACAAATGTTACCACACACAACAAACCGGCGCATTGCTTTCTGTTCAAATGTACATACTAAATAAGATATGGGGGAAAATGAACCCATTTCCCCTCTTGTTACTTTTAAATGCAAATTGGGTCCTTCATTAAAATGTGTGGCTAAACTTCATTAGCAGCAGATATTGATTTTCAGCCTGCGACGATCTGATAGGCCCTATAGGCAAGTGAAGGTACAAAGGTTTGTCTAAATGCTAACTGGTAGTATGTGGCTCGGGGGCTAGTTGGAGTTCTGGCTCTGAGAGCTATAGAACATCTGGAGAGGTAACATTTACATAAGCTTCTCTTTGTACATGGGAACCTTCATTAACATCACGCTGCTTTGAACTCAGGATGAGATGGTAATACAGACGAAACAGAAGTTAAGGAGGGAGGCGCTGTGTTGGATTGTTGCAGCAACGTGCTTTTTTCTCTAAAGGTGTTTCCTGTTTTTGCACAATATTTCAGGAAAGTGCAGGAGCTTCTGGGTAATCCCACAATAAAAACAACACATGAAGAAAACACAAAATTTCGAGCAATTTCAATATCAAGATTTCAAACATTACATCAATGAGGCCTGCCCAAAATCCAACTGCAATGTTTAACTTTGCTGACTGCAGATTTGTGGACACAGAGACCTGTTATAATGACCCACTTATACTCTCGTGCTTATTCTGTGCCAACTTTCAAGAGTGTGGAGACAGGTTGCATCTGAAGTTGCTAAGCAACCATAGCAAGTGCTGTTTCATAGCTTACATACATGAAATCCCCCTTCTTCCATGTGCTGCTTTTTAAGTGTGTAGGCCTACAATACTGTCCGTGGTACAGATGTAAAGCTCTGGGTCGCCCTGCACTAAAATTATCAACCTGATTGGTTGTTCCTTATTACATGACGTGGTGCACACTGCTACGTACCATAAGTTAAACTTAATCTCAAGGCGCAGTCATCACACCCTGAAAAATATTCACTCAGGAACACATTTGCTTTGTGCATCTACATTGAAAACAATGGATTCGAGGGTGCAAAAACCACAGCATGTGTGCAGTCCCTTAGCATTAGCATAGTAAGTTTTTACAGCAAACATGATAGAGTGTGTTGTTTTTGGATGTAAACTGGACCCCGGAGCCTCCCTCCACTATCTACCAGATATTATTGTATGTTTCACAACCACTAACGCTGAGCCAATTCCAGTTAGCCTACAAGCTAACATGAACAAATAAAAGATGCTAACTACACTTACCGTTCTGATACGTCTACTAGTCGCCAATTTTTGTGCACAACAGACTCATCATCTCAGTCCGAGTCTGACTGAGGCTCAAACATGTTTGGCTGAATCTCTCACTGCCTAAACATCTTGATGCTCTTTCACCGGTCAACCTGGTCAAACTAGCACTGATCTCACATAGCCAGACTTATATCCACACTTTGTTTTAGTGCTGTGTCAGCACTGGAAAAAAACAGAAAGTGAAACCTACTGCAGGCAGCGGTGTGGGCAGGGTGGAGGCCAGATTCAGAATTTCTTAGTGAGGGAGAAAGATCTGCTTCCAGCCCCTTTTCAGGGTTTATTTCTTTTAAACTATTATGTAGGAAAACCATGTTAAACAAAATATTAGTATACTTAGTCTAGTAAGTATCTAGTTTGACTATTTTGCCTCCATCATGTGTCTTCTTTCAGACTAGTGGAAAGAAAACATCCAAAATACACATTTAGATGGTTATTGTAGTTTAGATTCTGTTCTGGAAATGTATGTTTAATTAGATAAAGCTTCATTTGCATACATAAACATAAAATTTCAGAAAGCTTGTGATACAAAAAATAATTGTCTTAATGTACGTAATCAACTGGGGAAGTTTCAAAGTGATATCTAGTAGTTAAAATTTTAATCCTCGTCACCAGGGGCCCTTAAGTTCACACTGCCCTCTTAACTCTATACTGAGACCCATCAGCCTGCCCGCTCACAGAGTAAACAGAATTTTAAAGCAATCTGGTTAGTTATTTTTTTGTTGAATACGTTTGATTTTTTTTTTTTTTTTACCATTTTACCATTAAAACGAGCGACTTGGCATGATAGGAGGTTCACATGATCACAAATTCACCTTCCTGCTTTCACACAGCTGGATAGTTTTCCCGCTATCCTCCCTCTGCCGCTTACCCTTACCCCCTCTCTTTCATATTTCCACCACCCTCCCACCTTTCCCTCTGATACCTGGGTCTCCACCATAGACTCTCTGTTAATTCAATCTTATTATTTTCCCAAACATGGTCATACTGTGTGGCTCCCCCTCAATCACTGGCCGGCCTAACCCCCTGATCTCTGTCAAATGGGGGCCCAGTTGTGTGCCACTCTTCTCACCGTACGGCGCACACAAAAGGCCATGACCCAAATTGCAGGGGATTTAGGCCCTAATCTGTCTTTACTCTGCAGAAAAATGGATGGCTTGGATAGAGACCAGAGGAAAAGGAGGAGGAGGAGGAGGAGGAGAACGAGGAGGCGAGGAAAGGGGGTAAGGGTTTATAGGATGGTAGGTATAGAAGCATTAGGAGAACACCCCCAGTTGGAAAACATTTGCTCTTTATCATCTGGGGCACTCATCTGGTCCAAAGCTGTGTGTGTGTGTGTGTGTGTGTGTGTACATGGAGGTTGTGGTCGGTGGGCAGAGACTAACATGGCCTGCTTTACATTTTTAAAAAGCAGCACACGAGGCGTCTCCTACAATCACCTAGAGTGTAAATTATTGAAATTATCCCCAGCGTCAGTGGTCTAAGACAAGCACAACATGATACACAGAGACATGATGTGGCTCTGCCTGCCAGGCCCCCTAACACACTTGTAAACAACTGTAATTCTCTGCAAAGCAAGCACAAGTACAGTATGTCTGTGTGTAATTTATTTATCATTTATTTATCCGACTCCCAACAGGCGGTTGGAGGTGAGAGATGCTGTATGTTTACTGCTCTGCGAACATACACACTCAGGCCACACGTGCACCAACACACACACACACACACACACACACACACACACATACTCTCACAAACACAACTGTCAGAGTTATGACTGCTCTCCATTATGGACTACACCAAATCTTCCTTTAACCACAGCAAGTTTCTGATGCACATGTTTCTGATTCAACTGACATCACATAGTCCGTCAAGGCAAGAATCATAAGATGATAAGACAGTGTGTAAACCACAGACTGTATAAAATAATGGATGTAGCTACCATAATGTCACCCATTGGTTTGTGGACTCCTGTTTTGAGGCCTCGAGTTTGACATTTCAGTTGTCACCATCTTGGATTTTTGGAGCCAGAAGTGACCATAGTTGGATGAGAGGGTAGAGCCATGGAGGAGAGAGGGGTGAATCAGATGCCTTAATTATGCCCATGCCCTTAATTATGTGTGACTTTAAGATCTAAATTAAACGTAAACGGGTGAGTTATATTAAAATTCACCCCTTGTACAGTTGTCATGAATTGACAAATTAGCTATAGAGACCAAAATGTTTTTTGTACCAGGCTGTACACATGATTATTTCTGCTGTTTAGTTGGGTTTTTTAGATGGGCGTCTATTGGCACTCCTGGAACCGGCCTCTAGTGGCCATTCAAGGAACTGCAGGTCATGGCAGTTCCGCCCTTTATTTTTTTAGCACTGGAGGTTACCACTTGGTGTGAACGTGCCAACAGTTTAACTACCTTATTTGGACACCTTCTTTAGAATTAAGTGAAAGTGAGTCTACCACAAAATATCAGTGATAATCCCTCATGGGACAAGACAATGGCAAAGTTGCATTTGGGACATTGGTCTATAAACTGTGATGGATGTTTAAATGAACAGTTTGGCCAGTTTTTACCATTTGCCTCTGTTTTCCTTTGCAAATATGTTTGGCCAAAGACTTCTGAGGCAAAGTCAAATAATTTTAATGGAATCACTGCAAAGAGTGGATCCACTCCTGGTGGCAAAATAAATCCATTGTTATCTTAGCAAGCGAGCCAATGAGCTTGCTAACTAGCTAGAGAACTTTTCCCCCTCTACAGCACCTCTTTCTTGAATGACAAACAGTCCGGGGGAATAACATGTCAGCGGGGAGTAAACTGCCCAGTAGAGAGAAAATACAAAGAAGCTTAAGGAGCTGTTGTGACTGACAAGCACAAGCATATTCCCGACTAGCTAGCATGTTTTAACCTTAACGTTAGCTAGCAAGCTACAGAAACTTACCAACTTGCAGTACATGTTGTATCTATATCACCAAACTTCTTGCATCATATATTTTGCAAGGACATGTAGAGGCTTCCTCCCACAGCCCAAAGACATGCAGGTTGCTTGGTGACTCTAAATTGATCGTAGGTGTGAATGTGAGTGTGAATGGTTGTCTGTCTCTATGTGTCAGCCCTGTGATAGTCTGGCAACATGTCCAGGGTGTACCCTGCCTCTCGCCCAATGTCAGCTGGTATAGGCTCCACTTAAACCTGCACACATGCAATACGTGGTGTGTGTACAGAATAAACCAAAATCGCAAAATTTGAATAAGGAAAATAAGGATGTCAAGCAACATACAGGTGCTACACAGAGACCTGAAAAAAGGACAGACTGCACAAACACACAAGAGACAAATTAAACCATTTTTAGTGATTGTTACTGCACTCGCATATCTTATCAATTAACTTGGGGTTACCACGATATTATTGCCAAGACTGAGATCCAAGTTGTAAAGAAACTGAATGATCTTTTAATAGGAGACGCTTTCTTTTTTTGTCAACAACTGCTGAAGTATTCTCCAGCCATCAGGCTTAGTGTAGCTCTCAGATGCTAACGGTGAACACAAAATGCAAAGCAAGGTGTCTTTAAGAGAAAAGATGTTGAAAAGAAGTTGATCAGCATTATTGTACATGAAGATGAAACCAAGACAGTGTTCATATGTGTGTGTTGCCTCTGTAAAGACTATAGATTAGATGCTCCTGTCCTGCCTGAGCAGGAGAGTCATGCTTAACCAGCCCCAGGGAGCAGGATTATGAAGAATAACCATCTGATTTCTTCCTTCTCCTCCAACCCCCTGCCTTTCCCCAAAACCTCCCATCTCATCACCACCCCTCACTCACCCCAGCCTCCTCTCGCTCGTATGATTAAGGGTCAAGCGTGCCACCTCGTCTCCAGGCCATCATTAAAGGGGCGACAGAAAAGAGAAAGAGAGAGAGCGAGAAAGACACCCTGGCACACGGGGCTAATGAAAGCCATGAATCACAGTGTGGTCTTTAAAGAACATATTAGTGGCATCATTAACTCTGCACAAAGGCCAGAGCCGGGGTGAACAGACAGGTCGCTCCACCAGCAAAGCCTGCTGCCCCACCCCCTGCCACCCGCCCTACTGCTCTGCCTTTCATATCCCCTAGAGCCGCCTCTCATTAGGGAGGCACCCATACTGCCACATACGGTACGGCTCTCAGTCTTTTACTATTTCCCCAGACGGATTTGAGAGATCTAAGGTGCGACATGAAATAAATGATAGACCTGCACAGTAACAACTGGCTCAGTATGTTTAATTACTAGAAATAGCCTGAACAAAAGGAGTTATCGATACATGAGTCACTGGCAAAATGTGCTTTCAGAAAATCCTGGAACAAACTCCAAAAACAAAAGCTTCTACTTCTGTACGAGCAAACAGCAGACATAATTTTGATGGACACGCTCCTCTTAACCTGCCACTTCCTGTTTGAACAAAAACAACTCTCCCTCCAGACGCCCTGCAGCAGGGGCCTGTGGGTACTCCTCACGGGCAGTGACCTTTTCACACAGCCTCGGGACAAAATGGGTCTCCCAGCTCACCCTGGAGCAACACCCACCACCACCTCCACCACCACCACCACCACCACCACTTTCCCTCCGCATGCCCCCCTTCAGATACCCAGGACCTGATGGTGTTGCTGGTAGAGGCTGGAGCCCCTCAGTACCCTCCATCAGAGGTGTGTCTGGAGCCCCCATGCTCAGGGAGACGGCCCAGGCCTCATTAGGAGCTCCATGATGAAATGAGCTGAAAGGCCCCAGCCTCAGCCAGCACCATCCAGCAATCACAGCAGCCTGAACTGGCAAGGCTCATCTCACGGCCCCATAGGCGTTAAATCATGGATAACCTTCTCGTTTCTCTCGCTATCTAACTATCCGCACCCCCTAACTTGCTCTCTGTCTCACTCAGACTATGTATGCTTTCGCCTCTTCTTTCTGTTACTCCAACAATGCCCCCTATCCCCCCCTCACTGCCACCCCCAACCTCCCCACCATCTCTTCCCCTCTGTCTATTAATGCTACTCACAGACCACACTGTACTGTACTGATTCACTCACCAGAGGCATCAAAGTTTAACACCTACAACTTACAGCTGTCACTCATGTCTCATCTCTCACTTTCTAGATTTCCATGTTTCTCTCCCAGATTGTTTCTCCAAGCTTTTCATCATGCGTTGTAATCATATTTCTTTTACCCTTTACTCCACTTGTGTCCTTCACTGACCTCTCTTTGATTTAGACTCTCTTCTTCCTTTTGTGTAGTTCGTCAACTCTGTCAACTCTATCTATCTATCTATCTATCTATCTATCTATCTATCTACCTACCTACCTACCTACCATTAAAGATCCACTTCCTGCTTCGAAATTTAATTCATAATTCCCCCAGATGAACTGTACTGGTGACATGCAGGTGTAAGTGCCTGGAGGTACGCAGGTACGGAGCACAGTCTGCTCTGCATGCACCGCTGAAAGTATCAAAGCGACGGCTCTCTGGGAACCAGAGTGTTTGAGGACCTATCAGAGTGAAGGGGAATGATTTTAGAGGACTAAAGAGGACAGTGAAGACGGCAGTGACAGAGATATTAGTGCCTCGTTCACTCGTTGTCTGTCCATGGGGCTGAAACCTAAACATTTCAGTGAGCTGTGACTCAGTTGTGAGCAGCGAGGCATTACTTGCAATCCGAGTATCTCCAGAGGAGTGGAATGCCAGGAGCAGGTGATGGCGAGCATTATACAGCCTTTCTTGAATATATGTTTGAATAATTGAAACCCACTTAGTCCCATTTGAATGGTTGAGTGTTGTGGATCAACTACACCTATGGAGGGACGAGGTCAGTAGCAGTAGCTAGCAGGGACAGGCATTTATGCTAAGGCTTCTAATATATTCATGAAATGTGAGCGTATGAATTTTTCTGAAGTCCTCACGTAAGTCACAACACACACAGAGCCATGGATAATTAAGGACTGTCGCAATGCTTTATTTCTGCAGGCAAAACATCTCTCCCCCCGCCCTCAACTCCACACCTTGTATTAAAAGCATAATTCTATGATAAAGCTAGTTTAGGGAAACCTAATGTTATATTAAAGCAGCGTTAATCAATGCAAGGGGAGCCTTCTTACCATACATTATTATGCGCTACAGAATGCTTTAATGTGCAAAAAAGACCTCTTTTGTTGGCCAAGAGTAGACATTATATTACTACAGGTTAATAAAACTTTGGGTTTCTTAATTTTTCATAGTGGTTAGTGCATATGTAAATATTTAATGAGGTCTTTATGCTCCAGATATTCCAACAAAAAGGTTAATAAGCTCTAAGATGGAGGATAGGGTATATAATCGCTGCCCTGTCCTACAGAGAGAGGAGGAATGAAGCAGTAATAAGGGACTCCGAAGGAGGAAGTGAGCAGGAGGAGGAATGACACTTAAACTGCACTATGAAGACAGATACTGTATATGTGTATATATATATAGTGTACATATGTGTGCATATATATATATATATATATATATATATAGTGTACATATGTGTGCATATATATACATACAGTACAGGCCAAAAGTTTGGACACACCTTCTCATTCAATGCGTTTTCTTTATTTTCATGACTATTTACATTGTAGATTCTCACTGAAGGCATCAAAACTATGAATGAACACATGTGGAGTTATGTACTTAACAAAAAAAGGTGAAATAACTGAAAACATGTTTTATATTCTAGTTTCTTCAAAATAGCCACCCTTTGCTCTGATTACTGCTTTGCACACTCTTGGCATTCTCTCCATGAGCTTCAAGAGGTAGTCACCTGAAATGGTTTTCCAACAGTCTTGAAGGAGTTCCCAGAGGTGTTTAGCACTTGTTGGCCCCTTTGCCTTCACTCTGCGGTCCAGCTCACCCCAAACCATCTGGATTGGGTTCAGGTCCGGTGACTGTGGAGGCCAGGTCATCTGCCGCAGCACTCCATCACTCTCCTTCTTGGTCAAATAGCCCTTACACAGCCTGGAGGTGTGTTTGGGGTCATTGTCCTGTTGAAAAATAAATGATGGTCCAACTAAACGCAAACCGGATGGGATGGCATGTCGCTGCAGGATGCTGTGGTAGCCATGCTGGTTCAGTGTGCCTTCAATTTTGAATAAATCCCCAACAGTGTCACCAGCAAAACACCCCCACACCATCACACCTCCTCCTCCATGCTTCACAGTGGGAACCAGGCATGTGGAATCCATCCGTTCACCTTTTCTGCGTCTCACAAAGACACGGCGGTTGGAACCAAAGATCTCAAATTTGGACTCATCAGACCAAAGCACAGATTTCCACTGGTCTAATGTCCATTCCTTGTGTTTCTTGGCCCAAACAAATCTCTTCTGCTTGTTGCCTCTCCTTAGCAGTGGTTTCCTAGCAGCTATTTGACCATGAAGGCCTGATTGGCGCAGTCTCCTCTTAACAGTTGTTCTAGAGATGGGTCTGCTGCTAGAACTCTGTGTGGCATTCATCTGGTCTCTGATCTGAGCTGCTGTTAACTTGCCATTTCTGAGGCTGGTGACTCGGATGAACTTATCCTCAGAAGCAGAGGTGACTCTTGGTCTTCCTTTCCTGGGTCGGTCCTCATGTGTGCCAGTTTCGTTGTAGCGCTTGATGGTTTTTGCGACTCCACTTGGGGACACATTTAAAGTTTTTGCAATTTTCCAGACTGACTGACCTTCATTTCTTAAAGTAATGATGGCCACTCGTTTTTCTTTAGTTAGCTGATTGGTTCTTGCCATAATATGAATTTTAACAGTTGTCCAATAGTGCTGTCGGCTGTGTATTAACCTGACTTCTGCACAACACAACTGATGGTCCCAACCCCATTGATAAAGCAAGAAATTCCACTAATTAACCCTGATAAGGCACACCTGTGAAGTGGAAACCATTTCAGGTGACTACCTCTTGAAGCTCATGGAGAGAATGCCAAGAGTGTGCAAAGCAGTAATCAGAGCAAAGGGTGGCTATTTTGAAGAAACTAGAATATAAAACATGTTTTCAGTTATTTCACCTTTTTTTGTTAAGTACATAACTCCACATGTGTTCATTCATAGTTTTGATGCCTTCTGTGAGAATCTACAATGTAAATAGTCATGAAAATAAAGAAAATAAAGAAAAATAAAGAAAAGTGAGAAGGTGTGTCCAAACTTTTGGCCTGTACTGTATATATATATATATATATACAGTACAGGCCAAAAGTTTGGACACACCTTCTCATTCAATGCGTTTTCTTTATTTTCATGACTATTTACATTGTAGATTCTCACAGAAGGCATCAAAACTATGAATGAACACATGTGGAGTTATGTACTTAACAAAAAAAGGTGAAATAACTGAAAACATGTTTTATATTCTAGTTTCTTCAAAATAGCCACCCTTTGCTCTGATTACTGCTTTGCACACTCTTGGCATTCTCTCCATGAGCTTCAAGAGGTAGTCACCTGAAATGGTTTCCACTTCACAGGTGTGCCTTATCAGGGTTAATTAGTGGAATTTCTTGCTTTATCAATGAGGTTGGGACCATCAGTTGTGTTGTGCAGAAGTCAGGTTAATACACAGCCAACAGCCCTATTGGACAACTGTTAAAATTCATATTATGGCAAGAACCAATCAGCTAACTAAAGAAAAACGAGTGGCCATCATTACTTTAAGAAATGAAGGTCAGTCAGTCCGGAAAATTGCAAAAACTTTAAATGTGTCACCAAGTGGAGTCGCAAAAACCATCAAGCGCTACAACGAAACTGGCACACATGAGGACCGACCCAGGAAAGGAAGACCAAGAGTCACCTCTGCTTCTGAGGATAAGTTCATCCGAGTCACCAGCCTCAGAAATGGCAAGTTAACAGCAGCTCAGATCAGAGACCAGATGAATGCCACACAGAGTTCTAGCAGCAGACCCATCTCTAGAACAACTGTTAAGAGGAGACTGCGCGAATCAGGCCTTCATGGTCAAATAGCTGCTAGGAAACCACTGCTAAGGAGAGGCAACAAGCAGAAGAGATTTGTTTGGGCCAAGAAACACAAGGAATGGACATAAGACCAGTGGAAATCTGTGCTTTGGTCTGATGAGTCCAAATTTGAGATCTTTGGTTCCAACCACCGTGTCTTTGTGAGACGCAGAAAAGGTGAACGGATGGATTCCACATGCCTGGTTCCCACTGTGAAGCATGGAGGAGGAGGTGTGATGGTGTGGGGGTGTTTTGCTGGTGACACTGTTGGGGATTTATTCAAAATTGAAGGCACACTGAACCAGCATGGCTACCACAGCATCCTGCAGCGACATGCCATCCCATCCGGTTTGCGTTTAGTTGGACGATCATTTATTTTTCAACAGGACAATGACCCCAAACACACCTCCAGGCTGTGTAAGGGCTATTTGACCAAGAAGGAGAGTGATGGAGTGCTGCGGCAGATGACCTGGCCTCCACAGTCACCGGACCTGAACCCAATCGAGATGGTTTGGGGTGAGCTGGACCGCAGAGTGAAGGCAAAGGGGCCAACAAGTGCTAAACACCTCTGGGAACTCCTTCAAGACTGTTGGAAAACCATTTCAGGTGACTACCTCTTGAAGCTCATGGAGAGAATGCCAAGAGTGTGCAAAGCAGTAATCAGAGCAAAGGGTGGCTATTTTGAAGAAACTAGAATATAAAACATGTTTTCAGTTATTTCACCTTTTTTTGTTAAGTACATAACTCCACATGTGTTCATTCATAGTTTTGATGCTTTCAGTGAGAATCTACAATGTAAATAGTCATGAAAATAAAGAAAACGCATTGAATGAGAAGGTGTGTCCAAACTTTTGGCCTGTACTGTATATATATGTACACTGTGTGTGTTGCACATTATATTTGCATGTTTTTTGGTGTTCTTCTTGCTGTGTTGGTTTTTACATTATTGTGCAGAACTGCCATCAATTACATGCGTGGAATGGAACGGCTGCAGACTTGTACTGGTACTGGACTTGCTGTCTGCACTCATCGAAAAAACAACCACATAGGTCGACTGTGCAAGCAGGAGGAATGAGCGAGTACACCATTATTTGTATCTATATCTGTATCTGTTCAATCAACTAAATTATCTGCATATGTACTCGGAATGGGCGGAGTATATGCCAGAAGTGGGTGTGGTTTAAGATGAAAGTGGGTTGGGCCTAATCAGTTGTTATTTTAAGACTGAAATTCATGTGGATTGATCTGAAGTTGCCATATTTATCACCCATAAGAAAGCATTTACAGAACAGCCTCAGAATTGAGCTTCAGATCATTTTTTATCACGAGTAATAAATTAAAAACAGCTACCAAGAGGATTTTTCCTTTATCACGAGTACAGATAATGACACATAAAACTTGTATGGTATTCGTACTCGTAAAAAGTACATAATCTGTACCGGATACTTGTTTTATTCGAGCATTCAGCTCAACCCTAGCAAGCAGCTTATTACAACCCATACTTAAAGCAGCTGTGCGGAACTTTTTACCATTCATAAAACTGTCCCTAGTTCGTATCACCTCTCCTTGAAGATGCGAGTAGGATTTAAGAAACAGGCTAAATGACATGTAGTAGGGAGTAGTCTCTTGCACAGTAGGTGGTGGTATGCACCTGGAAGTTGTTTAAGATCCGCCAATAAATTGAGAGAAGAAGAAGAGCCGTGCTTACAGAGAGTGTTCTTTGAGTAAGCAGTACACAACGGGCATTGCTGAACACATAACAGTTTTACCAGATGTATCTATAAGGACTTGGTTGTACTTTCGATGTCATGGTGGATAAAGAAGGAGCACCATCTAAAAGAAAAAGAACAGAAGAAGGCTAAACGGGACTGTGATAGGGCTCGAGCCCAAACGTGTGTAAACCTCGATCGGGTATTCACCAAGTGGAGAGAGCTGAGAATTTGAAAGGTTTTAAAACTGATCCCGAGTTGGCCCTTTTCCTAATCGACAGGTATGTAATTTTTGTTTTATTTAGAGAATATACCTTAACTTGTTAGACGTTGTTTCACTTCAATATATGACGACATGGAAGTTCTAAGTAAGCTAAATGTAACGTTAGCTGATGTGAACCGCTTTTGTCTAGTAACGTTACAACAGACGCCACAAAATTATCTGTGACTGTGACCATGAACACAAATATACAGCAGGCAGTTGTCCTCAGTTTATAAGAAATTCAGAGCTACACCAGAACATTTATGATTTTCCTCTCGCTCTCCAAAACAAATGCATGCAGTAATTGCCGGTTGCAGTCGAGATCTTACAACACCAGGCTGTGAGTGTCATACCGCTTTGACCAAAGGGGGGCACTATAATCAATGAAAATGTAAAGTTCTGCACAGCTGCTTTAAGTTTATTGTAAGGTGGCGCCCTCTAGTGTCCATAGTAATTATTATGGGAGCAGAGAAGGAACTAACATTATGTAGCATAAACAGCGACAAAGTCTGCGTAATGTGTTACAAATATCGAAGAAGCCCCCATAGTGTCAGCCGGAGGGGTGGATGGGTGAAACAGAACTTTTACCCAGGAGAATGGTGTTTGTGTCCTGAAGTCAACATTGACTTCTTTTAATAACAACGTAGCCTATACTAGTATGTGTAGACATACAGTGACAGAAGTTCTTATTTATTTCCAAACCATCATGTTTTTTTAATACCAACCACATAGTTTTGTTGCCTTTACCAAACCAGGTAGATTTGGAACGGAACTGTGACCAATTCATGACGTTAAGCTGCAAGTGTTAGAACAGTAATATACGCATGTTGTTTTGGGACCAGTCAAATAAGTTCTTTATGTTGTTTAGGTATGAGAAAGTGTTGGGTTGTGCTGACACACATGGGGGGTTTCTTTCACACTACAAGAGAAGAATGCAGAAAGTATGCGCAAGGCTTTAATCTTCCAGTCTGTTACGAAGGTATCCTTATTGATATTAAAAAATGTAGGACTGCAACTAATGATTATTTCCATTATCAACAAAAATATAAGGTTTTTTATAAATAAATAAATCACTTAGACTGAAAAACATGAGCAAAATATTAAAAAAAACAACTCATTACACTTCCTCAGAGCCTGAGGTGACATCTTTAAATTTAGTATTTTTGTTCTAAAAACCCTTCAAACCACAAAAATAGTCAAATTACAGTGTCACTAAAATGACAAAATCAGCAAAGAAACTGGAATCAGCAAACATTTGATTTTGTTCCTTAATTGTTTAATAGAATAGTTGGTGATTAATTCTATGTCAATGGATTTATCAGCTGTGCCCTACACTGATCAGAAACATAACCGGTATATAACTGCTATCTTCTTGTTATAGTACTCCATTAACAGACAGATTTGTTGTGAACCAAACATACAACTTAATTACTTCTATCAATAATAGATAGCAGTATAATAAAATAAATATGATAAAGACAGAAGCCGTCACTGACTGCTCTCATTGTAAGATTTCACTTATACTTTACTAACATACAAGCACCTTATAAAATGAAATCTACATATCGACATCAGCCTGGAGCTGGGAAACCCAAATGTCACTTCCATTTAACTCATCTTCCACCATTATGGTGCGTTGAAAGCCCTGTCCCATCCAAAGCATATAGCTCTTTCCTTAATTAACACACACACTGTGGTGTGTTGCAATATCAAATTAATATTTCAGTGCCTGCTTCGTTTTATGGCCGCTACCATTTGAATAGGCCTTAATAGAGTGACAAGACATTCCCACCGACCACTGTCCCATGAAAAATGCACAAGCCACTTAAAACCAATGGCCAGTCACAAGAAGACACTTGGCCCCTCAAGACAAACCATGACTTCTTTCCTGATGAGGGGAAAGCAGGCATATTTTCAGCGCCTGCTGTGGAAACTAATGCCTTCCCCTGCACACACATCTGTTATGAAGATTGGATGAAATGGTTTGATAGTGAAACATTAGCTTCTTTTAAATCTCACGCCTGGTGAGCATTCTTCAAATGTAACGCAGAGTTAATAATTAAAGTGCCCCATTCGCCATAATATTAATCGTCAGAGCCATCTGATAGTCTTCTTTCCCAAAAAAAAAAGAGCCTTTGACTCAGAGGTTGCTTTAACATATTTGAACAGATTATTTGGCTGCAGATGACCTCATTATGAATGGAAATACAATATGGAGGCTGAGAATGTCTGTACTCAGAATGTTTTCATACAAGTTAGAAGCTTAAAATAATCAGTGGGTCTGAAAGAAAGCAGGTTTAAAAGGTCAAAAGACTTAATCTGAGGTAGCTGAAGGTCAGTTATTCGCTTACTAATTCATGATGAGAGCTTCTGAATGCTGTTGACCTCACAGAGCTGAATCTGTCTCAAAGTGCTTCTTTATAATATTCACAATTCCCTTGACAGTCGTGCAATCAGCATGTTTCTGACTTGAGCACCTTTACCTTTGTTTGACCAGTTCAGTTAACAGTATAATGCAGTGAAGTATCAAACAGTATGAGCAGCTGAGGAAAGCATCACTTTTTACTGTCTCTCTTCATCTCTCTTTGATTAGCCAGCAGTACCCCAGTGCGATTATGAGACGTCAGTGAACACAAGAGTGTTTACAGCAGTGAAACATTATTGAGGCGTGCAGCGAATCCAGCCCTTCTAACTGTGCAAACTGCTGAAATATTAAAACAAATTAGAGTCAAATAACATCTGGGGAGGTCTGGTGGAGGCGAGAGAAAAACAGAGACAGATAGAGAGTGATGTTATTGACTGTACTGAACTGATCAGGTAACAAAGCACCTGTCAGTATACACATTTACTCTTTGTACACTCTTCTAAAAAATACATGTTAATCGTTCACATAGTTTTTACACATCTGTCATTCACAGTAAGGGAAGTGACTGACACACAGTGACATGGCAAGTGCTGGCAATAATAATAATGATATCCACGCTACAGGAGCTAACAGACTATGATGAGATTAGTTTGATTACATAGAGCGTGAAATTAAAAGAAAACTGTTATTTGCTTTGAAAATAGCATTTCATCTCGGACCCCTACGTATTAAAGACACATTACAGTAAAAGCTGTTGCCAGTTATGTTTTAAGTAAAGAAACTAAAGTCACCTTTAGTGGCAGTGAATGAAAGGGTGCTTAGAGGAAGATTGTGTTTGACCCAAAAAGGATCTCAGAGATTTTCTTGAATCAGATTTTATTCAATGAAAGATTTGCACTGCTGTCTCTCTCTGTGAGGACCCACTGTCAGGACTATTCCTGCACCATGAACTAAAGTACATTAAGGGAAAATTTCAGGAAAAGCAAACAAGTAACCATCTTCGTCGCAGCCAGTCCTCATCAGCAGCCAGGAGATGCTACAGTACGTGTCATGTTAAATTGTTCTAATGAGCTATTCTATTAAGACCAGGGATCAAACTGATCCCTCAAATAGCTTATTGAATTTGTTTTGCCACCACTAAAGCTAGTATTTTGCATAAATGATTTTGTCAATTCAGTGTCAGAATTCAACATGTAAACACAGAGTGTACAATACTACATTGATGAACAATACAAAAAACAATAACCACATTAAAAATATATATTTAAAGATAAAATTGTGGCACTTTGATCAAACTCTATATGAAAGCAAATTCAGCACAAACTAAAAAAAAAACCCCAAAAAACCCAACTAAATAACTAAAGTTATAGTAAAGTATATATGTAGCTACAGGGACTCTAAATAAATACTATACATATTCAATTCACGATTAATTCATCCATACAATTAAAGGTATACTATGCAGGAATTATCAGTTACTGTTTGGAAACAGTTTCACCAGTGAAAGTGAAAGCCAACATCAGATTCACTCTTGTTTTGTCTGCTGCTCGCCTCGCTATATGATATATATGTATACATATACATTTTTTTTTGGGCACTTAATCCACTTGCTTTTTCGCCTTGTTATATTTGCATTTTTTTGGCGCTTTGTCTGCAATTTTTGTATCTTCCTTTTGGATCCATGCTGCATATGGTCTGACACCTGGTTGCTACCTTTTTATAAAGTCTTGACCTCACCTATGAGCTGTGTCCAGGAACTCCCTGAACATGGCAAAATAAGAGAATAATATGATAATACAGGCAGAGGAGAGTCTGTGCAGAAAAATACACCACCACACTTCTAGTGTGTCATGAGTGATGATAAGTAGGGATTACTTTTGTCTCTATACATTGTTTTTTAGGAGAATCCTGCACTTTTAATTGCTGATACACACACGTCTCGACACTATTTAAATCAATCAATTTTCTGCTGTTTACGACCAGGAGTTCCTTAACATGTAATATGTGCAAATCACATAGGAAAAAACATTTGCCATCTTAGTATAAGATCCCAGACATCATCATCATCATAAATATCTGACACCAAAACATGCCAATATGCTGTATTTCATAGTATCATATCACATTCATCCATAGAATTGTGCAGCAGATCTCTGATATAAAGGAGATTTTAAGTATAAAATGTTTCTCTGAGAATAAGTGATGATGATTGAGGGATTGCGGGAGGAACAGAGGAAGAGATGAAAGGAATTTGGAATGACAGGATGAGACAGGAGAAAATAAGACCCCACGCGATGGGGGGGCTTGAGAGGCCGTCTGCAGCGCTGCCTGATTGACACACAATTGCAGCGCTACTGCCAGGGTCCCTCCCAGAGTTTGGGGAAACAGAGCACAATACGCCCCGACTGCGAGCAGACAAATACACCTGTTCAGAGACACGAAATGACAGGTAGAAATACACAGAAAGACATGAACACACACAGGCATACAGTGAGGAAAAAAAATATCCTATGGCTTTCATCTGAGAGCTATTTCTGAGTCAGAGGTGGGTGAGGTATTTATCTACGTATCTTCTGCAGGAAAGTGGAGCTAAAGCTAACAGATAGCTTTAACACGTAAAGGAATAAATAACCGTCTGGAGCAGAAGATTAAAGTAGATGCTGGTTTATAATTAGCCGGCTGGCCCACAGCTAGGAATCACTAGTACATCTTTGCCACTGGTGATGGAGTGTGTGTGTCACAGGGTTGACCGGGGAAGGATTGAGCAACCTGTCACCCATAATTCACACATAAACTGTACAGTGAGCTCTGTGCATGGGCTGTACACACTCTCACAGTCTCTGTCTCCGTGTTCCTCTCACACAAACACTTGCAAAATATATATATATACATATCATACACTGTCTCACTGTTTTTTGCTCACACATACAGATTTTTTGGGGCAGACAAATATAGCAGTCGCTTTTTACATTTTTGACATATACGTGGCACACCCAGTCGTTTATGTATTGAGAGCAGAAGTTTTCACGTCATTTTTGGGCTAGCTTCTGTAACTTGTGCTAGTAAGTAAGTGCTATATATGTTCCAGCTCTTTGCTATTTGCTTGCTATTAGAATCTGCATGCTTTGCTATTTTGAAAAAGTTAAAGGACAAGGCTGGTGAAAAAACTTAAGAGAAAAACCATAACCAACAATAAATTGATACTACAGGCAAGTATTGTTTGTGTAACCAAAATGGGACTGCACCAAACCGACGAGAAGAGAACTAGCTGTGACATGAGCCTCTTGCAGCGCTGCCTCTCGTCGCCATGTCTCGGCCAAGAAGGTGCACATGAACACACCCAACCAATCACCAACAAGCGTGTGTGTTCTACGCCTACGTGAGAGGACATACCCCTCCATACCAGCAGATAGTGGTCTTCTGTAGGGGCGGCAGTAGCTCAGTCCATAGGGACTTGGGTTGGAAACCGGAGGGTCACCTGTTCACGTCCCCGTCCGGACCAAAATACGGAGCGTGGTAGCTGGTAGCTGGAGAGGTGCCAGTTCACCTCCTGGGCACTGCCAAGGTGCCCTTGAGCAAGGCACCGAACCCCCCAACCGCTTGGAGCCCCTGTCATGGGCAGCCCACTCTGACATCTCTCCACTTAGTGCATGTATAGGTCCTGTTTGTGCAAGTGTGTGTTTGGACCTGTGTGTAATTGACAACAGAGTGAAAAAATTGAATTTCCCCTCGGGGATTAATAAAGTATATAAAATTAAATTTAAAAAAAAAATTAATTCCAAAAGGGAACCGGAAGACCATCTTGACGCTTGTTAGCCAGTTAGGATATCAACAATGCAATCCAAAGTTGAAAGAACAAAGCATATCTACAGTGCGCCAGTGTACAAAAACACCATCAAAAATTGTTTCTGCTAAAGAGCTAGATGGCTAAATTAAAATTGTCTCATATAACAAGTTAGTTTTGACCTCACTTCCTCAAGTTTAATCAATCAATCAATCAATTTTATTTATAAAGCCCAATATCACAAATCACAATTTGCCTCACAGGGCTTTACAGCATACGACATCCCTCTGTCCTTTGGACCCTCACAGCGGATAAGGAAAAACTCCCCCAAAAAAAACCCCTTTAACGGGGAAAAAACGGTAGAAACCTCAGGAAGAGCAACTGAGGAGGGATCCCTCTTCCAGGACGGACAGACGTGCAATAGATGTTGTACAGAAGAGATCAGCATAATAAATTAACAGTAAACCATATGACAATAGCTCTGTGTTTACATTTCTCACCTCTGTTTCTCCTCCCATGCACTGAGCTAAACTGCCAATCAGAGTGATTTCATTCGCTGACAGGCTCTGCTGTGTCAATATCGATTTAACATGCTGAATTGGCACAAAAAACAGGCCAAGTAGTGCCTATGAGGGCCAACAGCGTGGGACACACCGCGCTAACAAATGCGTCAGACGTTCACCAATGGCTCAACTTTGACCGACGGCCAACCCTCTACTTGGTGTGTCAGGGTCTTAAAAGACATGTCAGTGAGACACACAATTGCACTCAAGCTGCAACCTCCAAGGCTGAAAACAAACAAACAAAAAAAAGCCAACACGGAGGTAACAAAAGATGCAGTTCCTCGAATGGCCACTTGAGGCTGGCTCCAAAAGCGAGTTAGTCCCCATATACGCCAATGTTAAAATCCCAACTTTACAGCAGGAATAAACATGTTTACAGCCTGGTATAAAATAGTTGTGGTCTCTATAGCTAATTTCCCTCTTCATGACAAGTGGGTGAATTTTTATATAACCACGTGTTTGAATTTTATAATGGCTTAAAATAAATATTAGGGTTAAAAACAAAAGCTATCATTTATCATATGTTGTTGTATCTACTTCTCCCTTTGTCATGATACCAACCCACTCTCTTGTACAGTAATGTCATCTTTTCAATGTTTTAACCGTAATCTCTGCTTTGTTAAAATGTCTATGCCATCATGCTATTGTTACAGCCATGTAGAGACCGGGGAGATTGACATGTCCATTAAGCCAGCCACTTGAGTGGGTCTGTCAACATGGTGACATTTAACCTGTGAGGGTCTTGGGCTTGTGGGAGATGGTGTTTGTAAAATATATATATACAGTACACATACCTCAGTGTCCCACTGTGCTAAGGAATATAAAGACACTATTGTAACTTTGATTTACTGTATGTTTTTGCATTTATTGATGCTTGTATTTGTTTGTCAACGTTTCTAATTAAAATTTTAGTTTTCTTTTAGTCTGACCTTTTTGTGCACCAGATGTCCTCCTTCATCTTACCTCAAAGCCTTGTAAAAACAGTAATATTAATCAAAAACTATACTACATTCATTTGTTTGTACAATTTACCATCCCCGTCTAGACAAATGAAGTGAACTGCATGGCGTACTGTCGCCTGATCTTGTGGGGTTTATTCATGTCAGCGTGATTTTAAATGAGGTTCTTTCTTTTGCAAAACAAACTGGAAGCTCCGGTTTTATTTTGGCTTTCTGTGTAGACACAGATAGGTTTATACAAACATGTACACAATGACAAAAACACGCATGGCACCACAAGTCAACAGGTTGCATCCTTTGCGTTCAGGAGATAAAACGAGTTGGACAAGGGGCCTCGACATGGCGACAGGAAGTCATTGTCGCACCCCATCCCTTGTTTCACCTCTGTCAGGGGAGAAGCCTAATGTAATCATCTTTCAGTCCAGACCTGATAATGAGCATAAACTCTCTCTTTTCATTCACATCAGGTCAGCTCTGTGTTGACACACTCACGCACACCGGCACCCATTAGGGTTCCCAAAGGTCCATGACGACTCCTTTGTCTCTAATGGAGGAGTCGACAAACAATCTGTGAGTGCGGGAGTTCACAAAACACTGATGGAAATGCAAGAAAGCGGCGGGAGTGAGAAGAGAGGGAGAGAGAGGGAGAGGGAGAGAGAGGGAGAGGGAGAGACAGAAAGACAACAACTGACATCTCAGGGAATTTCACAGGGATGGCTAATCCAATGTGATCAGCGGAAGATTTTAATATTTAAATAGCTAGCAACGCACCAGAAGTTTCTAATTAAATTATAACTCATGCTTGAAAAGCAAAAGTGCATGTGTTGTGGGAGCTTAAATAATTCAGCCCGCCCTATATCTCGTCTTTCTGCTAACCCGGAGACAAATGGCACTTGCTAGGGCTTTTAGACAGGGGGCTGGCACTGTCAGAAACATGAACAACATCAGCTTGTAAAGGGCCTCACCCATCAGGGCCCAAATCCAAACTGACTGGCCTCACTACTGAACAACGTTTCTAACCTAGGAATTAATTTGGTTAATTAATTCATTATTAATTACCTTAAAGGCCACACAACATTGGCACATTGTAAAAAGATGACAGGAAAAAAGCCTCTTCCTAATGAACCAGGGATGTTAATGAGGCACCAGACAACTATGTTCTGGCTCCTCTCACTATATCATCCTACCTGCTTGCTCTTATTACAAGTTTCCAGCGAAAAAAGTATCAGAAAAGAGTTTATTAATTAATACACTCTTGAAGGATATATGAGACACTCACAATATCCACGAGAAGCGTAAAATATTTAGGGTGCTAACATTCATATTAATGGCAAAATTACACATACATCTCAGAAATTAAATTAGAATTCGACCCAACATTGATGGCAAAGTCATGTCAAGCATATAAATGTACTTATGGCTCGAGGTTAGAATATCTCTGTTCATTCATTATTTTTTTTTTTTTTCATCCACCAGGTATCTTCGCTTTTGGCTACTCTGCCCTCGCGGCGTAATTCCAGAAAAGAATTACATTTTTGATGGGAACTAATTAGGCAGGCCTTTACCTGAAATTCTTCCAGACTGTTGCGTGTTCCTGAGTTGGGATGATGGTGGTATAACTTATTGAGGGGCGCCAACTGTTCTAACTTCTGCTCAGGAACAGAGGGAGAGTTGAGAGCGCAGAGGTCTGTTGCACAGAGCTTGTACTTTGCACAACAGAACAGGCGAGACTCTTATAAACAAACTCCAACGAGACAGAGAGTCAATCACTCCATAAAGGCCTTTCAGGCTTTTGACAAATACTAAACCCTGGTGCCATCTCGCTCTGCCCTGCGAGGCAAAGTCAGCGTTCACATATAGAACGCATATGAGGCAGCCGGAGAATTACAATACAGATACTGGAGCACATCTCTGAGAGAATAACAGTCCCCGCTGTGATTACTGCATTTGATGGTGAGTACACCTCAGACATTTTGCTGAGTACTCTCTATTTTTTTCTGCTTTACCTGTTTCTTTTTTCCGTCTTTATTACCATGTCAGTGCACACAGAGACACAACTGGCAGAGGGTGGTAAAGTGGTAAAGAGAGTGCGGGTGAGGTAGGCAGTATCATGATCTGAGATGATGAAATAAAACAGTCTGGCTGCTCCCGTCTCTTCTCTTGCTGGCAGTTGTAGAAAAAGCCGCAGAGGATTTCAGGTAGGAGGCAAGACGCAGACATGAGAGATGTGTCAGCTCCGATACAGTTCAACACAAAGGAGACCAAACACCACAAACTACCAACACAAATTTGTGTCTTGTCCTCAACAACAAGAGCAGAAATGGAGGGTTGATTCCAGGCTTGGCTGAAGGAAGGAGGAGGGGTGGCGTGGGGGGGTGGGGGGGGATTGAAGGGGGAGCTAAACTTGGGGATGTTTATTCTACAACTTGGCGAGCACTTTGAGAACATGGAACAAAGACGTGTGGTTCTGTTCTTTTGTGCTCGCAGTTCACACAGCCTTTGGCCTCAGTCTTCTCAAGTCCCCCGTCATGACTGATGTGAGCCAGTCAGGACGTATAATTCAGATCGCGATGACAAGAAAGCAGCAGAGTCCACCGCAGGGGTCTCTGTCTGTCTTTGTCTCTCTCTCTCACACACACATAGACACACACACACAGTGTATATATGTATGTATGACTTTGAGAGCAGCCCTTTTTATGATTGCCGCTAAGTTTGTAATTGTTCTGATCATAAAGAAATACCTTTCAAGAAGCTTCTGTTTCAGACTCGCAGCCTGATTAAAGAATGCATGATACTTCAGTGACAAGACTGTATTATTAATTCATTGCAAACAGTGGAATTTGGGTGTGTTACTTTGAAAAATGTTCAAAACTGGCGGCCTGTAATAAAAGCACTGAGAGAAATTCCAACTCATTAACATTTAATCACAAAATTCTCTTTCATATGAAATACCCAATATAGGCTGTCAGAATCAATCAGGTGTCCACAAAAAGGGAGATGACATGCCAAAAGGATGGGGAATATGTCAATTGTGGCACTCACTGTTTCTTCTGGCTGTCATATTGCCAGTGCTGCCTTTAAGCCGACACTGTTAGGAAATGTGGCTCCGCAGTGCTGCTTTAAAACACTCGGGGAGATGTGGAAGAAGAAGAAGACGACGGGGGAAAAAAAAACAGGCTTCTGTTGCAGAACCTTTGGCTGACAGGAGCCAGCACTGGAGGTTGTGTCATCTCTTGGTGTGGGAGAGGTGTTCAAAGCCAAGGCTTCTGGGTAATGGGGTTCTCTGGGGCGATAGGGGATCTAGAGGAACTCTTCACTCATAATTTTATAATCTGCCTGCTGTCCCGGGGATCCATGCCAGCACTCTTGCCTACACCTTCAACTTAACTCTTTGAAAGCCTGAGGTTTGGCCCTTGTGTAAAGACTGGTTGTAGGGATGCAGAACGAGGATCAGTGGTGAGGATGATGCGGAGTTCCCAGGATGCTTTTGGAGCAGGGCAGAGGCGGAGTTTTGCTTAGCAGGAGCGAGGCTCAAAGAGCTC
Source organism: Epinephelus lanceolatus (assembly GCF_041903045.1). NCBI lineage: Eukaryota > Metazoa > Chordata > Actinopteri > Perciformes > Serranidae > Epinephelus > Epinephelus lanceolatus. The sequence continues at coordinate 27,181,741 of NC_135736.1, read as the reverse complement.
GGAGAACAAATTTTAAAGTTCGGGACTTTGTTTAATTATCACAGTTCTGAAATGTTAATGAAAAGAACAGCACACAGAGGATGGAGAGGCTGAGCACAACGAGAAAACAATAGCTGATATGTTTTTAGCTTTTCATGTTGATTAGTAAATTTTTAAGTCTGTGTCAGGCCAAACATTTTGCTCATCGAATGTGGGATTATGAGACACTGCTGTGTGTAAAACATAAAAAAAATATAGCAAGATATTTTCAGCTAACACCTATACGAAGCCAAACAAAAGACATCACTTACAATATTATACAAACCTCTACATGTGTTCGGGTAACACAATTTATTGTACAAATTTCACATGTAGTTAATTCCTCTTTGTATAACAGAAGAACAACCCTCATTATACAGCCCTTGCGACATTTGTTCCATCAAATACACAATAATGCCACGTCTGCAATGATGTACAGTATTACTTGTTCAGAGGATCATTGTTTCACACCCAGGTTTCTGACCCATTGACCTCTGTCTGGCCTTTCTGCAAAATATGACAATGTTCATTTGCATGTGAATCATTTTAAGAAATTTGTTTCTAATTCATTATTGCATTACTCTATCACAAAATATTAAAGGTGTTCCAAAAAGTTGGTCCACAGCATGATTGAACATGATCTGGGACATTTGTCTGACAAGTGGGAAACTGACCATCAAGACGCGTATTGGAAAATGGCTGGTGATATGCTTAAATGATACCGATTCAATTGTATTTATGTTTTAAATTGGTTGCTTTTTCTGCAAAAGCAGAGCTGCAATGTGGTGTATCGTCTCGCCAGAAACTGGAAGATAAGTTAATTAAACCCAGAGCCACTACCTTCAACAGTAGAAGTAAGCTCAGCAGCATTTGTGCTTTTGTCACTCGTTTTTCTTTTCCAAACCATCTTGGAAATGTTGTGGCATGTTGGCCCAGATAACATTCAAAGAGACAGTATAATTTCTTTTTACGTGTGTCCTTACAAATAAACGGCAAACTGTACAATGCTTGGCTGAAAATAACACCTGAGTTAAAGAGATTCTTACTGCCCCATTGAACAAAAGGGTCATGTCCTATCTGCTGTATGTCTTGATGGGGTTGTTGATCAGTACAACCTACTTAAGGTAGTGGGAATCAGGGTTCCTTTATAATCACTGTCTGTCTATGTTCATTTCCAAATGCAAATCTTTAAGAGAAAAAAAGCAAGCAGCAACACATTTTTATTCACAACTAAAAATGCAGCTGTAATTTATGAAAATATGATTTTAGGTTTTGATTCAGTTACAGGCCGACATTCCTCAGAGGGACAGGCAAGGGGCGTACCTTTGGTTTCAACACTGGCATATGAAACGAGGGATTTGGGGGTTCTCCACCAGATATGTTGAGCATCAAACACTTAATTTCCCACATTCTGCATTTTCTATGCACCAATTTTAGCCTTTTTTTGTCATATTAAAAGTCCTCTGCTACTTTCATGTTTTTATTGGGCAGGACAAATGTTCTAAATATTGAGGGAGACGTGACCCCTGCCCCTCCCCTGAAATCTACACCTACGGGGACAGGAGAGAGCTGTGCCAGGGACCTTTTGATGTTGCCAATTTAGCTTGTTACAGATAGATGTTGACAGAGGTCACACGCCATTAAATGATTTGCATCACAATCAAGTTTGGTGAAAGAGAAGCTGGGCGGCATCTGGAATCTTTGTGATACTTTCAGCAAATGTGATGATTGATGGTGAAATATTTCCTGCCTTCTGTATCCGTCCCCACGGTGTTGCCACCTCCTGTGATTTTATGTTTTGACTTCATGTCATTCTGACAGACACGTCACTGCCTCTGGAGGCCGCGGTAAGCACTGTGTCTGTGACACTAGCAAAATGGAAAAGAGAGATTCAAACTGGAGGATCTAGAGGGACAAAGGAGCGAAATTTCCTCTTGCCTTGTGTGTGGTGCCAATTTATGTCTTCCTGTCCAACTGCAGCTATGTTTTAGCTGTGTCAATCCAGAGTGATTATTTCCCATGTTGAGTATTGCAGAGCTTTTACCTAAAGACTCAGGATAGGTTTAAAGACAGTAGGGAACGCTTAAATATTGAAATGACAAAGTTGGTGAAGTTGGTGAATCCCTCACCACTTTAACTTGGGCCTGTGTACATATGACTGATGTTATTTTACATTGAGCTAATAATCACACGTTTCCTACTGTTCTATGTGCATCAAAAGTATTTGGAGCCATTTAAAACAGGCCTTGGGAGCTGGAAAGCATTTGCGGTCATTTTATGGCACCAGAGGATCAAAGCACCCAGCATACTGACACATCAAAACAATATTCACAACTTGGAATCATATTTATGAAAAAACCTTTTGAGCCTTTTGATCGGTGGACAATTCGAATTCGGCATTTTAGCTATGGCCATCTTGGGGTTTTTGGAGCCATAAGTGACATATTTGGACGAGAGGGTGGAGCTGTGGAGCAGTGAGGCATGGATCTGACTCAGACTGAAGTGACACCTTGCAGACAGCCTTTGCTGAAGAGGCCCTGCTCCCAAATATGCATAACTTTAGGCCTTAATAGATGGTTTGTATAAAAATTCAACCCCTGTACAGTTGTCATAAATGTTGAAATTAGCTATAGAGACCAAAACAGTTTTTTGTACCAGACTGTAAACGTGTTTATTTCTGCTGTTAAGTTGGGCATTTTAACATGGGGGGTCTATGGGGGCAACTCTCTTTTGGAGTCAGCCTCCAGTGGCCATTTAAAGAACTGTCATTTTTTTGTCACTTCCACATTGGCTTTATTTCTCAGCCTCGGAGGCTGCTGCTTGCTGGACCCTAATGGACTAAAGGAATATAAACAGGAATAGACACATGTTCAGACTTTAAGACCGCTTCACAGGTAAGGAGTCACCACCTTTTTTCGTTATCATCTCTCTTGTTTACCAGGTCCAGATTGAAAGCTGGCACAATGTAGTGATTGGGCATGTTTTAGCCCGACCAGCCCCTCTCATTTTCAATGAATTGCTAATGCACTGTTGAGTTTGTTGCCTCACAGTCAGCCAGCTTCTGACCTGGGGGCTGCAGCTTATAGTTTTACAATAATGTAGTTGATGAGAACCAGAACCAGAAGAACTCAGTCGTATGAACCTTTGAACCAAAACAATGAGCTGAGAACAGCTAAACTGTAAACGGTTTCATTAATATAGTGCCTTTACTAAAACCGACGGCACCAAGGCGCCATGCAAGGTGCTGCCTGACCCATGGGCCCACGGTGCTGTCTGACCTACAGAAGCAACTTGGGGGTCAGTGTCTTGCCCAATGACACTTCGACATGTGGACAAACTGCCAATCCTGTAAGTAGTGGATGACCTGCTCTACCTCCTCCCTGCAACTTAAAGCTAAAAGCTACATAAAGCTGCAGGCTGTTGATTCTTGATGTGATCTACAGCACTAACAACCAATTGATTCAGTGTCAATCTTGGAACCCATCGGCTATCTGGTTCCGGTGAGGCCTGCAGCTATCCAGACAACGGCTATCCAGGCTAAGACTTCCTCTTCCATGTGGCAGTCATTGTTTACAGTCTGATTAGCAACTTCAGACACAAGAATGGAGTTGGACTTCAGAGACGATGTCTACGAATGGATTGTTTCTCTGCATTCATTTGTAGATTTATAGAGATTAATAAAAAGCTTAGTCGCAGTCAGATGATAGACGACTGGTGCTGACCTTGCAATTTGGCCAATGAATTCCACCTCTTTTGTAATCTACACGGACTCGCATACCGCCAAACCCCACTCAGACATGACTGGTCAATACTACTCAAACTACAAACAGAAACCAGAATTCTTCCGATACCAATATCTTGTCCTGTTGCCGTCCTTCAAAGAGATTAATTCAGTGTTAATACAGTATTGACAATATTGCTTAACGCTTTCAATTCTTACATTATATTACATTATACACTTAAGAGCCTTTGTTTTTCCATCTTGTACCAATCACAATATAATGTTGTAATCATGAAGTTAAAAAGAGAGAAGAAATCCTGGACAGCCATTTCCCAAGCTATGGACAGATGTTTTCACCATAAATCCAGCAGAGTTGTACACAGTGAAACTAAAATTCATGAGGTTAAACCTCATGTCAACAATCACCCACCCTGCTGAGGTGCCCTTGAGCAAGACAATGAAATAACTGTAACACAGACTATCAGCGACTCTGCATTCTGAACTCTCTCTGGAAGAACAAATGATTCCCCCGTGGGGATCAATATAGCATCATTATTATTATTATTTAACTAGAGCTCGGACAGATTGTGAACATGATGTAACACAGACTGTACTCCTGGAGCCCAACCTCGATACTAACCTACTTGACCTTAGCGAGAACTTCGGCAGCAGGATCGCGCAGCACAGAGAGGCTATAGGTTAGTAGACCCTAGAGCTATGTGAGGGTGCTATTACAACTGTATGGGCTGTTGATCTCTAATGGCTGTGTGCTGGGCTGTAATGGTGCTTGGAGAGAGTGGAAAGGAGAAAATAAGAAGAGGTAATCTCAGAAAATGCTGACCTCTGAGCCACAAAAAGTAGGTGGGAAGTGTTAACGGCTCCTTGGCACTACTCCAAGGTTTTCTATGTAACCTTTGGCCTTTTCTCTCCGTAGACTCCAGAGAGCAGACCTCCTCTTATCCACCTCCTGTAGTTACTACAGCCTTTTCAGTGCCCCCTTTTTCAGGGTCAAATGAAACCAAAGATAAATCTTTTTCAGACACATTCTCTCTTTTTTACTCTGACTAGAGGCTTAATTTTTGGGTCTGGTAATTTTGTTTGTACATGTCCCTGTGCGACACACAGCCTGGAGAAATTTGAGTATAAAGACAATTTTAAATTAAAAAGACAGAGGAAAATAAAGTTACCTCCTTTTCTGACACAGTCTTTTCAAATAATGTGATGAATCAATCAGATATCTGGAAATTAAAATTACTACCAAACAAATTTGTTCTTTCTTTCTTTCTTGCTTGCTTTCTTTACTGAGATTGTGCAAACTTGAGTCTTTGTAAAATAGTGTAAGACATAGAAACTCTCACAACGAGAGACAAAAATTAAAATCCTTTTCATGAGTAAAACATTCCCCTTTGAAGTAAAAGTCATGTAATCAGGTAAATAAAAAATAGCAGTAAAGAATATTTCAGTATTAAATTTACTATTCTGAAGAATGGTCTCCTGAGTGTTGAACTATTGATTTATTAACATATAAGCAATATTTCAGCGTTGCGTGTGGTCCAAGTTTTTTGCTTGCTAATTAAATTAATAAAAATGCAATTTCGTGATCTTTTCATCAAAAGATTTTACTTATGTACTTGCAGTCACACTTGTATTTGCTTTTCATGTGTTAACATGTATAATGTGCATCTGTCTATGTTTGATCTGTATGTTATTTTGTACATAGGTCTCTTTTGAAAAAGAGATTCTGATCTTAATGAGATGACCTGTTTAAATACAGGATTAAATAAAAATAAGAATAAAATAGAAAAAAAAAGTAACATTACTTCTGAAATGCAGTGCAGTATAAAGTGTCATAACACAGAAACACTGAACTAAATATAAGCTTTGTTACTGTCTACCTCTAGTCTAGATATTATACTAACTTCGTTGGTGTCAGGGACGTGCACAAGTACATGCTTAAGTTGCCTTCTTTGGCTGTGCTGCCCCTCTGGAAAGGGAAGAAAAGTTTTATTTTTGCTTTTGTGAAAGAGAAATATGAGCAGCCCATAATTATTAAAGGTAGCCTAAACTGTTTAAAAAAAAAAAACATATCACAGAACCTAACATAAAGTGATGTCCTATGACCTCTGTCATGTGACACGGTTGCTGCCAACTGTTCAGAGCTCCAGTAGGGTGAGTCTTTTAAGATAGTGGTGATAAAAATGTCCAAATTTGCCTCAGAACAATATGTAGTTGCCATTTTATCAGGTAAAGCAACAGGCCCTCAAAATGTCTGTACATGCACCTAGTCAAAGTAAATGTAGAAGGAAAAAAAAAATATAACATTGGCAAAATAAATATAAAAGTTATGCCACATTAAACGATTGATTAAAAAAATGCTACTAAGAAACAAATAGTTAAAAAACATTTGTAAGGCCTTTTTATCAAGAACAACACAGTGTCATCAGGCTGGTTGGCTAAAGAGGACAAATGACAGTTGTCAACTCAAAAGTTGGTGTTACCTTGTCACCAATATGTCGTGACCCACTCCCTCCCCTCGGCGCCTCCATCACACCCCTCCAGCCATTAACGCAGCTCAGTCCCGGCCAGGGGAATACGCCTGCATTAGTACAGACAAGTCGGCTGGTGTGATATTGATGGTTGTCATTGCCATCAGTTGTTTGGGCCATGACAGGACGGTCACACAGGAACATTTTCAGAGCAATGGAATCATATGATGCGCTACTACAGGTCTACTACGCTATATTAACCCTTGCATGGCATCTGATTGATGCTATAATTAAGTACAATCTTTTCTTTAACAGCGGTAAAATGATGATATCGACATGCACAATATAAAACAAATCTAGACCACACACACATACACACACACTCTCTCAGATTCCCTGATTAAGACTGACTCAGTGCTTGCACACCTCATCAACCCTCAGCGACAACTCCCCGGAGAAAACAGGCCTCATTATGCCAGAAAAAAACAATGACACTCAGTGGTAGCCGTGACTCTTTTGCTAATGGACGAGCCGAGCAGGGAGGAAGGAGGTAGATCTGGATCTATGGGTAAAGGCTCGTACCGGGAGTGCACGAGCATGAAACCTGATGTGATAGCGTGCCTCGTGGGCAAGTATTATTCCAACTGTATATCATTAGCAGGGTGCGTTTTCTAATTAGCAATAGGGCAGAATAATGAATACAGCTCCATTAATCAAAAGGTAATATATGTAAAAGTACTGTTTTATGGCCGTAGGGAAGAGCGTGAAAGGTGGGAGAGAAAACACAAAAATGAGATGGAATGTGAAAACAGCTATCATTGCCTTGCTGAAAAGAACATTGCTTTTCATATTCATTTACACACATCCTTTTATGCAATTTATGGTGCTTGCTCTCTGGATCCCAAATATAGCCGACTGGAAGCAGGAAGAGTCAAATGAGAAGGGAAATTTGAGTCAGCACAAGCCCTTCTGCTCTGTTCAAATCATCATATCACATCATAATTCAGGACGTACAGTGTGACATATTCATTGGTAGGCCGGGTGTCTTTACCTGTTTAGAAGTCGCCAAACTGTCAGAGGAAAGCAAGAGAGAGTTTGACGGAGCTGGAAGGTAATCAGCTGTCAGCTCATGTCAAGAGAAATGTGAACAATGGTGAGGACCTGATTATATTATCCACATTATATTCAGCTGTTCACTGCTCACTTCTTAAAACAGTCACAAAGAGGAATACTAGGGTATAAGTTTCAATCTGAGATCCTTCTTTATCTCACATCAGGGTCAGATGATAATGCTGGTACTAATCTATATCTTATTGTCAACAAAGCCCATGAAAGAAAGGAAACCTACAATTAATTTGTGTAACTTCTTTTTAAATTGGAAATTTCACGAGTCACTGTGTACATTTGATTTAGAAAAGCTGTTCTGGATACAAGAACTCTTTGTAATTAAGAAACAAGAATTCAAATCCTTTACATTCACAATACAACAAAGTAAAATGGTCCATCAAAAGTTAAAGATTAAAATTGGAATACCAATAAAGTGTATTTAATCATGAAAGACAAGGTATTACTCCAAAAAATAGCCACATTTTAAAGAATTAAATTGATGGTTAATATTTAAGCAAAATGTTAGTGTTGCAAAGAGGGACAAAGAGGGCTGCTGAGGTCAAAATTTAAATCTAAATCCTTTCTTTACCTCACTCACATTGGGCTAAGCCACTGTTTCTCAAATTGTGGGGAATAGCACCACTGCAAATGAGGTGTGGATGACCAGAAGAAAAATATGTAGTGAAACAAAGTTAAATGAATATGATTTGTGCAGGGAAAATAAACAAGCAAGTGTTTGCTGATGCTATCATGCTGACCTATATTTCACTAAAATTCAACATGGATCCCTTTTTCATTATTAGCTTCCCCAATTATTGTTAACAATTCATAAAAAAATTATTGGGTCTGGGGGCATTTACTTTTTTCGGCCCCTGAAAAGGGGGCATGAGAGAAAAGGTTTGAGAACCACTGGGCTCTGCTAACAAAGTTAGTTTACTGATATGTCTCTCTCTATGTAAATCTTTTAAAAGTAAAATATACAGTTGCATTTTTACAAAAGACCAAGCCATTTCCTAAAACAGCTGGGCACTGTAGTTTTCAGTAAACTTTACAGAAATAAGAGTAAATGGTGGTGCTTTGTTAGGGACTATTTTCAGTGGTGGATTAACACACATTTGGTACACGAGTATTTACAGCAGCAGAGCCCTGTCTCTCAAAAATTCTGTTTATGTACAACTGATTTGAAACAGCAAAAACGTTCTGAGGGAAACGTGATATCTGGCAAAATAATTTGTCGTTAACATGAGGAGGAAATGATGGTGATTAACGTATATGACAAGTCACAATATGTTGATACTGAACGTATCAGCAGAATCTTCACTGACGACGTACTTCATTTGTTTTTCACCAAATAGGCAATCTTGTAATAGGCTGTTTTTGCACTCGTAGTGACTACAGCATCATTTTTTATGATAACTTTTGTTATTAACATTTAACCTAAATCACGATCCTTCCCTAAATATATCCACAGTGATTTTGTTGCCAAAACCTACCAAGAGACAGGATTCTGGATGTGAACCCAGGATCCTGGTGTCACAGTCCTGTACCTTGTATGTATTATGAATATGAATGTAATTAAGTAATGTACATACACAATATGCAAAATGTCTAGGAGACAGGTTTGAGCAACAGGATGGTGTCTGTGAGACTGAGTGAAATAAGATACAGTACTCAACAATGGAGGTCCATGGAACAAAGGAAGAAGATATTTCAGGCTTTAGATACACAGACAACACTTGGTTAGTCGGATAAATTCGAAGTTGGTTTTGGTCTTTTCAAGGAATTTTTTGACAATAAGAAAAAAATGAGAATCATAAGAATTTTCCTTTAAACTCAGGGTTAGGGTCGATTTCAAAAATATCTTTTTTGTTTTTCATTTCAAATAAAAAACGCAAATCAAATTTTTTCTAACAAGAGCCAGGTCCTTACTGTGCTGACAGACTAGAAACAGCACACAAGAGGAAAAAGAAGGAGAGCAATAAATAAGTGCTGAAGATAGAAAAATTACTCCAGTGGTATTAATCTCATTACACTGGCATTATTTATCTATTGGTCTCTCAGGAGTGTGCAGAGGGAGATCTGTGCAGATGTAGGTGAGGTATAATTTTAGGGACAGAGGAGGGAGATAAAACTGAAACACAGGAATAGAGGGAAGAAAGGATGGAGAGAAAAATAGCGAGATAAAAGATGATCTTGGTGCCTCTTCAAGAAATGTTTGAGAAAGCATTTAAGTGATCTGATATTTCTGCTGCCACAACACTCCCGGCTACTTTGCGCTGAATCTCCAACTCGAGCCTTTTTTCATACATTTGCACCTCGCAATCCAAAGTGAGCAAAGCCATCTCCTTGTGACAGCAGCCCAGGCTTTTAAATGCATCCTAAGATATAAATAAACTTTGCTGAGCGGAAGCTGCAAATGCATTTATCCACCCCTACAAAAAAAAGAGTATAAGATGAATCTTGAAGTCTTTCTGAGGGGAGAAAATAGAAATGTCATTAAATTCCTCTGAAATATAGATCACTTTTCACAGGGAGAGACACTTGGCACGCTGGCAGTCAAGTTTATTCATCTCAACAGAAATTATTTGATAAAGTTCGGCGTATGATTCAGATGTAGATGCTGAAGATATTACTGCTGAGATTTAGGTACATGTGAGACTTGTAAAAATAAAAGCTTGCTATTTGGACAAATTTCCAATACAAATAAATGAAACCACTTTTTCAAAATTTAAAATTATTTACATGTTAGGTACGTTTAGCTAGGAAAAATAGGCCTAAAATGTAAAAGACATCATATTTACAAGGTCTGCTTATATCAGTACATCATTTGGAAATACTCCAAATCCCAGAAATCAACCGGAAATAAAAATATGAAAGAGAAATCATAAGAAGTGTAAAGTGCTGTAAAATAATCAAACTTTGTCCACGTTTGTAGGCTTCAGTGAACAGAAAAGGAGTTCAAATTTTCCAAAGGAAAAAAAAAAAGGAAGAGTTTGTTCCTGACATGCATAAGATTCTCTGTGATTTGACATGTTGTCTCAACCATGATTTGTTGCCACTCCCTGGAGAGCGGAGTTAAAAGACTCGGAGTGACTTGAGGAAGACATACACTTTAATCACGTTAGCGAAGTTTCATGAAAATTTCAGCTCAAGATGCCAACATCTGCTTTCCATTATTAATCACTGTTGTCACCACAAAGAAGATCCCGGCAACATGATACACTTGACTTCTGAAGTTACTTACTTTTGACTGTAACACAGGTATTACTGTCACACACACACAGAGGCAGGCACAGAAATTGTACATGCACACACTTTCTTGCACGCATGCACAAACACACGCACAAATGCACCCGCAATTAAGTGAGAGATATGTGAGAAATGGTTGAAAACAGGCCGTATTAAAGGAGTAAATTGGACTGAGAGAGACTGACGAGATGGGGAGACAGACAGAATAAAAGAGGACGAGATCAGCTGGCTTTTTTGCATTCTTCTCTTCACTTAAACATCACGCTCCTCCCTGCACTTAAAAGGCCTTCCATGTCTATTCTATTCCATCTTACCTCCTAACGAGGGTAATGATATCAGCAATATCAAAGTAGCACTTTTGTCATGTTGCATTAGAGTCCCTCCCCCTCTACCTGCTTACACACCTCTGATCAGCGATTGTTTGCAGAGATGCAGAGTGAAAGACAACTATTTATGTATAAAAGAGAGCGCAGCCTGTCGTCGACTTGGCAGTTGATCATTCTTAAGCAGCTCACCACCTCCTAACCACCTGCATCTCTTTTCATTCTGTCTTCCTCCCCTTCTTCTTCTTCTTTTTTTTTTACTTTGCTCGGGCTGTCTTTCACTCCTCTCTTCATGTGGACTGGGTTATCCGATCAGACTGTGAAACAAGCCAGCGAAGGGACGCCTGACAGCGCCAATTAGAGAGGACAGAACAGCGAGGCCCTTTCTACATGCATTACTCCAAATAAGTCTTTTGTGTACAAAGAATTGCGATGAAAAAAGTGCGGACAAGCTTCACCGGCTAGTTTGCAAACAAATGAGCTTCAAGGCTTGTTGTGATGCCAAAACATGACAGATTTGCTTTGCACTTCGCAGGAGGAATTTATTCTGGAGATAATTCAAATTTAAACAGGAGCACATGAAGTAGAAGTGTATGATGTAGGTACACAGATATGAATTAGTGTTATAGACACATAAAAAATAAACATACAGAGAAGTGGACTGACTTATTTTCTCTGTGTCATGCAGCCAAATTTCAGCTATATTTCTAAGCATCTTTCTAAGCATAATCTAAAGTACCGTTCAAGAGCCACTGCACTAAAATGAACAGATATATTGGATTTTTTTTGCAATATGTCAAACAATAAAACACTCTTACCTGACTTAACGTTGCCCCTTAAAGAGAGTTTACTTGGGGACAAATGTGGCTACAACTGTCACTCATGAAGCACCTAAACAAGTGTTTCGGGGGAAAAAAACAAAAAAAAAAACAACTGCCGTAAAAGTTTCAAGAGTTTCCAGAGTCTCGGGGTGAAGTTTCACATCAGCTCTCTGCAGTTATATCTTAACCTGGGGATGAGGGATCATCAGTGCACACCAAGTGCCATGTTCCATCACCACCAGATGGCGCTTTAGCCCTTTAGATCTCTCTTACTACCTCATGCAAAAGACACACACAGAAACACACACACACAGCCTGTATGAATGAATAGATTAGGCCCCATGTAAACAGGCTGCATCTAGAATAACATTAGATTTATATGAGGAGCTCTGGCATGATGTTACTGGACCTCCCATTCATTTATTTATAAGGATGCCTGTAGTTGCTAATGAATGCATATTGCAATTATTAGTATTCTGTCAAATATTTAGCACTATAGTTTATTTATTGGGTTTGGTGTCGACTTCACTACATAGTTATGTTTGGCGTGAAATTATGTGCACTTCTGCTTAATGTTGTCTGTGCTGCAACATTAACAAATTATATTCTTAGTCGAAAACAAATTTTAAACGTATTTCTCGTTGTTGTCATAAATATTATATTATTAGGTTATTTTTTCGTGGGTACAGACATAATTAATAAATGGTGCAAAAATGTTTACAGAATATATTTTATCATTGAATATCTTTTTGTGTTTGAGTGTAGAGATAAATTCAAAACAAGCTAAGTATATATGAAGGAGCCCACACACACATATACACACACACAGCAACACCTCACTTGCAGCTTTTCATGACGGCACATTAGACTACAGCGGACTGAGATGCAGTGCAGCAAGAGCACAAAGTACGCCAAGGCAGCCGGGTTCAAGGAAACAATATAAGATCGATATGCACGCGCCTCTCTGCTTCTCCGAGGTGTGCGGGGCCTGAATGCCCGGCGGTGCTGCTCTTCTAACACAGGCTTCATTACCACACTGCAACACGGGGTCTCTTATCAGATACAATAAGAGAGGGAATGAAGTGAGACAACAAGGAGAAACACTGGGGAAGGCCACTGAAAGGCAAGGCTGAGCCTTTCTCAACACAGAGAGCGGTGTTTTATCTTAATCAAAATTATGTCAGAGCAACCGGGCTCACATGGAGACAGATAAAAAATATAAAAAACGACCACACACATGCAGGAACAGACAAAGAAAACGATCCCTAAATTAGAAAACGGTGACTTGAAGAAAGACGAAGTGGATTTAAAGGGTTGAATCCTTGTGTGTCTGATTACAGTTTGTGCTTCAACATTGCAACACTGACTAGCTGACTGAAGGACTGATGGTCTGTGGGAAAGACCTGCCTCAGCCCTTCACGCTCCCATGCTCATCGCTCAGCCACCCAGGGAGCCGTGTCCTTCATGGGACCTCCACCTCACACTGCCCTGATAGCGCCTCTCTACCTTTCTGCCTCTCCATGCTTCCACTTCTGCATTCACGCAGGGAAAGGGACTGGTCGTGCTAATTGGTGATCAGGGGATGGGTGTCGCACCAGGGGGTGGCCTCTTGATGACGGGGGGCCAAAGGGTTGGGGTAAATGTGAGGGGAGCAGGCAGTTGCTGAAAGGTTGAAGCTGAATGTGAATGGTAAGTTGAAAAACAGGAGGTTTTAGACCCTACGCTCACAGCACAACACACTCACGCATGATTTCACATGGGTGCACACACCTTTAGATGGCTGCAGACTTGAAATGATACTGGGTACTTTAAATGTTTAGTTTCTGTTTCTACAGGCTTGATCCTGATGTTGATTGATGCACACTGGCTAATTGCGGTCTTTCAGAATAACTGATCAAAAACATAAGCACTATATCTGACCCCCCTCCTGCACCTCCTTGGGCATTTAGTATGCCTTTGCCTGTACTGCAGGTAGAATAAACATTTGAATAGTGTAGGACAGCAGAGAAATGAAAACCCTCCTGTGTCCACGCTTCAAATGAACAAACAGCTGTGTTGCTGCTGGAGCTGAACAGAGGCATCGAGCCGTGTGGCCAGCCCCCCTGCCCTTTCCCTGTTGCCTTGGCTGGCTGTAAACAGACTGAGAGGCAGGGAGGTCGAGGCACGCTGCCTGGGAGCCCCGGCTCCACCGAGGCACGCTAATTACAACAATAATGGAGCCTGATCGCAGGTCCACGCAGGCCATGTCTCCCAGTAAACTACCTCTATGTATACTAGCTTCCGATGTTGCTTTTTCCTGTTGTTTGAGATTAGCACGTAGCTGTTCTCTGTGCCCCACTAGGGGGATGCCTGGGCTGGTTAGAGCATGTTAAAAAGGCCCCCAGCTCCGGCTCAGGCAGCAGGCTCTGGCCTAGCATAGTTAGGCCTAATGAGCAGGCGTTAGCGTAAACACGCGTTAATGCTGTGGGGAAACAGGCAGGGTCGGGTCAGGGAAGTGATGTTACCGGTAGGGTGGCTAGCACACCAGAGCTGGGATCCTGATTAGTGCTCATAAATAATGCAACAGGCGAGGCTGGATGGAGGACGGGATTGGCTACAGTGGGGTGAAGCTGCATAACGATGACAGGGAACCTGTGTGAGGTCGCAGCGAGTCAGACTCTGCTGGTAAAGCTTGTGATTCAACCAGAACCATGCCAGCTATAAAAGAAGTCCTCGTTTACTCTGTCATCGCAGAGATTGTGCTCCTGTTTTGTTTTTTGTTTTTGTTTTGATGGTATTAACCTCACCTGCATGTCTGTTTGCTCAGATGACATATGCCATAGCAGAGCTGATCATTAACCCCTCTGTGGCAGGGATGTGGAGTGTAATACGGACGACACGGCTGCAGGCTACAGCCGGTAGGGCTTCACACTTGCCTATGTGTCAGTTTGAGAGGCAGTAAGGGACAGGGTTCAGAGGTCAAATCCATTACGGAGGATTGAGAGGGAGTTTCTGTTTGAGGGTGACATGTCATATGTTGCTATGGGAACACGGGGGATGAACTCTGCCCTCTGTGAACTTCAGCTGAGACCAGAGGAGAGAGTGAGACTCGGGGGTTACCACACAAGTCCATTAAACCACTGAATCAATCAGAATACATGAAGGAGTGAGTCTCCTTTGCATTGTGGCTCCCGTGACTCATTAAGGAACTGCTGGACAAAAATTAAGTGTTTAAATTGGTTAAAAAAAACAGTGAACAACTAAAAATGCTTCCTGATTCTGTTATGGTTTTCACAACACACCCAAATCCCCAAATCTCCTCATGACTCACTGTTGTTCTGAGCGTCAGCACTGTTCTCAGTTGAGTTTCAACACTTCAACAGTCAGTGTAAGATAAATATTGGGATTTGGGGTACACAGTGCATCTTTAATGTGGTATATAAGTTTCTAACATTTCTATTTTTCACATTGCTGCTAATCTGTATTATCATTAAACAATAAAAATAGAGGTGAACACAAGTTCCACAACAAAAAGAGACGAGAATCAAAACTGAAAATGTTTTTATATGGCGTTTTGTTTCACTGGTGTTATGCATGTGATTATGATACACTGATCTGAAATCTGAAACTTGATTTTTTTTTTTTTCACAAATTGTGTCACATATTAATTCATACCTGAACACTACATATATTTTACTGTCTGTAACTGTGTTATATTGACATGTAATTGTGTTTCTGTCCTCATACTCTCTTTTGTGTTACTAAAACAGGTACGTTCTAAGTCTGAACTAGTTGTTCAGCTGTGAGTCAGACAGCAGAGGCAGCAGGGGTCCAGAACCAGGTGCTAAGCTTGACAAATATGAAATAGTTTTTCAGTTATAGAACAAGTTCTATGCTTAATACTAAATATTAAAGTTAAAACAAGTCCTGATCAACATCATTTACCAAAAACATTTTCCCACAACTTTGATACCAACCCAGCACAATGGCGAAACCAGGTCTACAAGCAAAGGAATCTCATGTGAGTAATGACATCTAAGTCTATCTGGTAGTTGCACTTTTGCCTTTATTTAAGTATCGTTGATGGCAAAGGCAGTTATACACACAACCAGTAGGTGATTTGAGCGAGGACAAGGGGAAAGCCATCCCTCTTGTTAGCAATACAAAGTGCATCTCCCCCTTGTTAACCTGACATCCCTTTTCATTCCCTGATTCTGGACCCAGATGCTGTCCTATCTGGGCCCAGACCTACCCGCACTTAAGAACGCATCCTCACTCCAACTTGTCAAATATTGCTGCTTTGTCAGTGACCTTTCATGTCTAAATATTACCCGCTAGGTAGCCTCCTGCGTCTGTTGCTGACGTTCTGGGACGGTGCGTCAATCTCCGCTTGTTACACGCATTATGTCTTTTCAAAATCCACTTTGTTCTTACAGGAAATGTAAAGTTTTTGCTCATTAGATGCATACTGTCCTTTTCAAAACAAACTTACAACGGCGGTAAAACACTGCATTTTTACATTTATTTCCTTGTGCAACAAAAACACATGGTTAGGTTTAGGCAACAAAAGCAAAACAACACTCACATGGGAGGCAAACAGCAGGCTCCTGAGTGAAAGATTGTTGGATCCATCCACCTCCCCTCTTGTCCTTCCTATAGGGACTTCCGAGCTCCTTATATTACGTTGTTATCTGCAGCGTTTCAAACTGACACCACTGCACATTCACACCGTCTGCCAGCATTACACACTGACTCCACCTGGCGGCGTATCATACAGCCGCAAAAGGTGCCTTTGTGCGACGCCGAAATCACTGACAAAGCGGTGGTATTTAAGGAGTTCGGAATGAGAACGGGTTGCAATGAATCATTGAGAATTATTATATTTTGAAGAAGCATTTCTATTAAACTGGTGTAGCATCTGTAGCACTGGTTTAGCAACCAGGAAACTCACAAACCAATTGCATGCATTAAATCAGTGGTTTCCAACTGGTGGGTCATCGTATAAAAGTGGGTCACGGGTCCATTCTGAATGGACCGCAAGTGTCACACAAACGTGTCAAGTTTGATTAATAAACTGTGTGGAACTTGAACTTATGACAAAGGAGAAATTTGGACCCCATGGCTGGACCAATTGGGAACCACTGCATTTAACCACCTCATATGACGCAGCTCAGCCAATCAAATCTGTGCATTCTGATAAGCATTGCGACTCAAGTGAGTGAGACGCACACATGGGTGAGACAAGATGAGAAACAACAGTCAGAGGAAAGTATTTTCACATGGCCTGTTCGAAAGAGAGAAAAGTGGACAGCAACAACAGAGCCATAAATCAAGAATGGACAAACTCTTACATGTTCATTCTTTCAGTCAGTTTAAAACCATAAGTCTCATCATATGCTCCGAGACTGTGGTGAATATTAAAAGCAGCAATGTGAAGCGCCATTACGAGACAAAGCACAAAGCATCCTTGGACCAAACACGCCCACTCAAATCCAAACTGAGAGCACAGAAAGTAAAATATTGCATGTCAATAAATATGTTTCTTAAATGAAATCATGAAATCTGTTAAAATTTAACAAATCACTCTGCACATGACCCCAACCCTTGTCTGTAATCAACAATCAGAGCTCAGCCTGACGTACTATGCTGAAAACCTACACGCCAAACATTTATCCTCATCTCCATCACAAAAGACTTGCAGCTAAGTACTCACACAAGTAGTGGATCACATCACACGCGAGGCCAAACAAATCACCAGGGATTTGATGAAACAAGATGTTCTCAAATGAACCTTCACTGAAATCTGGGAAAAGAGTAAGGTGAGACCAAACAAACGCCCCAGGACTTGGATACCTGATCAATTAGTCCCCAGGAATCCACAAAGGTAGCAGCTAACCCACTGTGCTTCTATTTATTGTGGAGGTACACAGGATCCAACAAGTGTAGAATAAAAAACAACTTGTAAGAAATGTAATTAATATTTCAAAGACCCCAAAATTGGAAAACCAAACCAGAAATTAGCAGTCAAAAACACAAGCCAAACTGGAGCTGGAAAACACAAGGTTGGTCCATTAGATTTTTGGCTGCAACAACCAATATCTCACACACACAGTCACATGCACACACTCGCACATACAGACACACACACTCTCACATAGACCATTCCCTCTCCATTCCCTCTCCACACACAATGATGGCTCAGAGTCAAGTCCAGACGAGGGCATGCATCTGAAACCAAGAGTGAATCCATATTACATGTGTAGTGTGCTGTCTGTCTGGGTCCGGGTCATCAATTATGAATAGAAATATACAGCCTCCACAGCCCAGGCCCTGGTGTCTCACCACTTGTAAAGGATTTCTTAAAAGGGGGACAGACACACAGGTTTGTCATTCAGATGCATGCCCAGGACTTAAGAGACAGATACAGAGAAGGTTTCCTTTTCTCTTACACTTCCCGCCAGGGGAACTTTATTCTGCTTTCATTTAGGCCATTCCCTGTTGCGCTGAACTTAAGTGAGGCATCAGAAACTTGTACTGTAAAATACTAACAGCTACAGTACCGAGAGTGAAGTCAGACATACATAATGATGTCCAGTGGTGGAGAAAGTACTCAGATCCTTTACTTAAGTAAAAGTACTAATCAAACACTGTAAAAAATATTACAAGTTAAAGTGCTACAGTCAAAATTTTACTTACAGGAAAACTTCAACCACACCCTGTGTTACTTTGAATTTGTGAATAAAACTTTGTCTTTCTTGCATGCCTCCATGGTGAACGAAGAATCCCAAAACAGGAAACATTCTTGACAAACTGAAGTAAAAAGGATCGTGTTCAACAGTAGCAAAACTATATCAGTATTAAAACTATATCTTTATCATATTTTTGGATTCTTTGTTTACAGTGGAAGCATGTGAGAAAAACATTAAATCAAAGTAACACAGGTGAGTAATTAATATACAAATAGTCATTTTGGGATTAAGTTTTCCTTAAAGTAAAAATAGACTTAGTATAGTCTTAGTATCAAAAGTACCTAAAGTACCAAAAGTAAAAGTACTCATTATGCATAATGGCACATTATTCTAATTGTTTGATTTGATATACCTCAGTGCAATTTACAGGGCGATTGTTGCCAAATTTGCTTATCTGCTTCAGTGAAGATATTTTATATTTATTTTATTTTTATTGTCCTTTCTATTTCTTGAAATTGCCTCATTTTCTTATTCGTATTATTTATTTGCACAGTATTAAAACAATTGGCATAAAAACATCAACAACAGCAACAAACAGATTGTGCAGGTGAGATGAAAAACTCCTTAAAGGGTTATAAGTTATCTCACCTAAATATTCAATAAAACAAAAAGTCAAAGATTTAAAATTGCCTATAAAATAATCAATAAGATACAATATAGTACCAAAAATAGAAATATAAAGTAAAAAAGAAAGACCATCTAATAAAGTCCCTAATCAATGCTGTGTGTGTGTGTGTGTGTGTGTGTGTGTGTGTGTGTGTGCGTGTTTTGTATATTTATCAGAAACAAACAAAATTGAGAACAGAAACAAAATACTAATCAAATACCACTGAAGGTGTGACACTAATCTGCATTCAAAAGATCATCAAGCACCATTTTATTTGTTTGAATCCCTCATTGTTTTAAATCCAGGATTAACCATGTAAAGTACTTTGTAACTTTGTTTTAAAAGTGCTTTAAAAACAAAGTTTATTATTATTATTCATTTATGTATTTTTTTTTTAATCATTGTTATTATTAGTTCAGAATAAAACAGATGGCGGCACGGTGTTGTAGTGGTTAGCACTGTCGCCTCACAGAAAGAAGGTTCCTGGTTTGAACCCGAGTTTGCATGTTCTCCCTGTGTTAGCGTGGGTTTTCTCAGGGTACTCCGGCTTCCTCCCACAGTCCACATGCAGGTTAATTGGTGACTCTAAATTGTCCGTAGGTGTGAATGTGAGAGTGAATGGTTGTCTGTTTCTATGTGTCAGCCCTGTGATAGTCTGGTGACCTGTCCAGGGTGTACTCCACCTCTCGCCCAATGTCAGCTGGGATAGGCTCCAGCCCCGCCCACGACCCCTAACAGGATAAGCGGTTTCGGAAAATTAATGAAAATAGATGTAATTATTGTGTTCATCACTTCATTGTTAGAACTAGTAAAGGTGGGCCTGATTCTCTACTACTTTATATACTGCTTGACAGATTACAAAATAGCATAAAATGGAAATGCTCAAACACAAGAACCTCAAATTAGTACTTATGTACATGCACTTCGTGAGATTTCACCGCTGATGATGTCTGTATACAGACCTGCATAGCTTAAGACTAAATCACATTGATTGTGTGGAATAACTTCCAGGGAGAAAATTCCTGCATCATGTACTGTACATAAAATGATAAGGCGCTGAGCAAACACTGTCGCAATTAGTCAGTTTTTCCAGCTACCTCCAAAAAATTCTCACCTAAAAATTAATATCAATTCAAGTGCACACTGTATTTTAAATATTAGAAGAAAAAAAAACTTTACCTCGCAGAAGACGGGAGTTGCCGGTGTACCGCTGCCTCGATTGGTTGGCATGTAAGATAAAGCTGTGAAAATACTCCATATATAGCATCGATTTTTTTTTTAGTGGCTAAAATACGTTTGCTGCGGCCCATGGCAGTACTTTGTTTAGCTCTGTGCTGCTAGATTTCGTTTATCAAAGACACTAGAAAAGCAACACAGTACATCAAAAAGGCCCAACAGAAACGTCAGATAGGTGGGACCACAGTCTTTATGTATCTTTAAATGCTACAATTACGACTTAAAATGGGAACAACAGAAATATAAAAAGTTTAACAATTTCACATATCTTAAAGATTTAAATCAATTCTCAGTTGTCTATCCAGAATGACTGTTGCTGATAGTGTGACATCACAGTGATTCAATCTATTTTCTTCTGTCACAGTGGCAGAAAAACCATGACCCTCCTCTTTGTACAGCATCTAATGTCAATCCAACATGAAATACAAAAACCTGTTACGTGTGTTCTTGTCTCTCTGTAGCTGTTCAGAGGAAAAACAACAACAGCCAACAACAAAACAACACAATGGTACATCATATCTACTGTCTGCATAATGTTTCTCCTGTGGAGAAGTCATTAATCATAACTAAACACCCCAAATCTTCAAAGAATTAAACAAAACACCCCACATTTGTGTGTGTGCAAATCTAACACACTCTGCTACAATGCAGCAGGCATGGAATTACAGAGCACATGTAGCTGGCAAAACAAATTTGCAATTCTCCTTGTCTATTCCCAAACCCCCAGTGTACTGCTCATGCCCTCTAGAGACAGAACAAACAGCGGTTAAGATGTTTAAAAGGCTTTGCTTTCTTAGATACCTGTGCAGCTGAATACCAATAGACTGCTCTTACATTAAGGGGGTGTGGTGACAAGGTACTACATTCAGAGCTAGCGGGGAAATGCTAACTCCTCTGGTTTCCTCAAGGGCAAAAATGTGCTTAATGCCTTTGCGTGATGTTGTGTGAAGGCGTGTCTTGTGCATGTGTGGCTCATTCTGTCAGCCTGTTTAGCATCTCAGCGCATAAACACCGAGGCCCCACAAGTGTGCTATAGTGTGTGCTGTAGTCCTTTCAACTGGTGGAACACATCCTGCTGATTTCTAAAAGGTCACTGTCATTATTGTTGCTTAGCAACCTTGTATGGGGAGCCATAGGTGTACACTGTACAGTAATTGTGGATGCTGAGACACGGAAGATCATGGGAAAATAAGATGGGTGTATGATAAACGAGAAGGATGACATTGATCTATTATGTTAAACACACGCTGCTGTGAGTATTTGTATCTGTTTTTGCGCTGCCTCTTTTTTTTTTTAAGTGAGCTTTCAAAATAAAAAGCCCTGAAATGAACCTGCCATGAAGACAAAAATGCACCTAAATTCAGAAAATAGTTTTCACTTGGCTGGAGTGGAGAAGACAAAAAGTAGAAAAAGAGAGAAAAAGAGGTTTTTCAAATAAATGATGATGTTGCAGAACCTGCTCCTGCTTCATTGAGGATTGTATAGATGTAGCTATCAGTGTAGTGTTGCAAACCACTGTTTTATGCCTGTTACACCAAAAAGACCCAAAACTGGGAATGGCATCAAAGAAAAGAAAAAATGCAGTGTGGACAGAGGAAACATATTATGAAAGTAAATACATAAAAGAATCACAACTGGCCTGTGAGGCGGAGAGCTGCGATAAAATATCCTTAGTTGCATAACAGTTACTAGAGCGAGTTAAAGTTAAAGTTCAGACATTTCTGATACTGTTATCAGTCTACATTTTGCACCATTAGCTATTCAATGGATTTGCATTCTGTAATTATCCCTCTTCATGGTTTTCATTGTTACAGAGAATGTTAGCTTTCCACCCCTGTGCAGGATTCAATTGTGCACCTAGACACAAAGGATTTACAGATAATGATGCATGCACGTACTGGACACGCAGCCCAGTATCGCTACACATAATGTCCACATTGGATGTATTTGCATTTCATGGAAGTTGTATGATCATTCTGTAGGAATGTGGAAAGTAACAGTGTTGAAGCAGCACAAGTTTCATGCAGGAGACCAAAATCTGAGTCTCATCAGAGCTGCAATTACCATTTGCCTATTTGTTAACCTTAACCAGTTTATTTCCTGAACTATAACCAAATGATATAGTTGTCTAACCATAACCATACCCTAGGTAAAAGGTTATTCGTGACAACAATGCTCCTTTCCAAACCTTAAAGGAGCTGTATGTGACATTACAAGCATGTTTACGATTTAGAGTCTCATCCGGGATTGTCTGCACACAGCTCTCAACATGGAAGTGGATGAGCTAGCAGCTAGTAGCTGACAGTGCTAACAACAGCAACAGTGCTGACAGAGCAAACAGTGTTAACAAGGGGGGAACTGAAGCATAGGTGCTATGCTTCCAAGACAACTCCATTCTGCAAATGTTGGCCAGGATGGTGTTACCAGCGGTGACCGCCATATGAGCAATGAGCATGGTAGTGATGAGCTAGCCAGTGGGATACACACACATGAACTCACACTCACTAACATACACAAGCAGTTGGAACGACAATCTACTACAACAATGAACAGAATTACTTAACTTAATTTTTGGCTCAGGACGCCATTACTCCGCTATATCTTTACATAGCAAATATTGTTTTGCTGCTATGTTGCTATTGTTTTAATGCTCTGAATGTAACATACAGCTCCTTTTTTTGGACTTGATCCTGGGTTTTGTAATATCTTCAGATATTCTCATTCAGCACATTCTTATTCTGACCTCGTCACAAATTGACATTTTTGTCATGGACTTTGCTCGTCTACATACAACGTGCAAGGTACCCTGGGTGTGCTGGTTGTTGACGTTCTGGGACACCATGTCAAGTTCTGCCTGTTACATGCATTGTCTTGTCTTTCAAAATACACTTCCGTTTTCACAGGAAAGAAACGGACTACATCAGTACAACACCGCAAATTGACGTTTTGTTTTTTTCCTTCAACAACAAACACATGGTTGGGTTTAGACAACAAAAGGAAGTAGTTAGGTTGAGGAAAAAAGAACAGGGTTTGGCTTTAGAATCTTACAGGACGCAAACACCGCTCTCCTGGGTGAAGGTCGATGTTTTATGGACCTGTCCACCACCCCTCCTGCCTGCCCAACTCGAACTTATGTTGCCTTAACTTTTGTCCTTATCCCGCTGCGTTTCCCTCTGACTCCATCGGATGCCATTAAACTATAACGGCAACCGGCCGTGTATTATGCCAACGTTAAAGGATGCTATTTTTTGTTGGTGTCTGATGCCGCAAGTCACTGCTCAAGTGCTGGATTTCGACGACTTCGGAGTGAGACTGGGCTCTGTCGTTCTTGTCTGGTGATGGGGTTGGGATGTAATGCGAAACACAAAAATGCACATTCCCCATAATGTGGGCAACATTTGTTCATGAGCTGAGTATTAATGCCTCAAACAACATTGTTGACTGTCTTCCTCTACTTTATAAAAACAATGGGACGAGATTATTTTCTCAGCCCGCGATTTGTTAGGGGTTTGGATGCTGTGCTATGAACCGCAGCAACCCTGAATCTGTCCAGGAACCTGTGCTGCTTTTCTCTCTCCCTCATTTCCTGTCATTTCTCTACTACTGCTGCCTAATAGAGGCATATCTTTTTGGGATATTCATTTAACTTTTGCACATACGATCTAAGACGATCTGAAGTCACTTCCAGGTATTATCCTACACACTGTAATAACAGTCTTGAGTGTACTTTGTTAGGGATGTGAAATTTTCACTGGATGTTTTTGCATCTTGTACGATGATGTCCACCCGAGCCAAGATGGGAGTTGGTCCGAGTTGTTATACAATGACAAAGCCAGTGTAAGGTATGTACAGAGCCCAGTATAGAGGCAGAGTGATCTCTGAGTCATGTCCCATTTGTGGAGGTTGATGGATTTCCCCCTTGCTCTGCTCCCTCAGCTCAGTGGGGAGAAGGCAGGGCTGATAAGGTGATTTATCTGCACCTTTCCACCTCCTGTAATGGATGGCACATCCACCTTTCCCTGAAACTTCATCATCTCACAGCTGCACCCCCTCTCTCACGAAGAAGTGTGAGCGAGAAATGAAACAGACATGCTACACGAGAAAAAAAAAAAAATGAAAACAGACTAACCATATAGTGACTTCTTTTTTCACACTTTCTCATTAAGGTTAGGAGAGTGTGGGAACATGACACTTAGCGCTCTGAAGCCACTAAATCACTCTCCGACGTCAAGCAGAACCAAAATATTGGATAGGTCTCGGCTTCAGTTCATTGCTACCGGTGCTTTGATTGATTCTTTAATTCCTTCATCTGGCCTCGGTCCTTTGGGTTCCTGCTCTGTGTTCTCACTGCATAGCTACAAGAGCTGATGAGTTTATATAACACCTAAACCAAAAAATTGGCTGTTTGTCAGTGTCTTCTAAAACAAGTCACGTGACTTGCGCAAAAATGACTCTCTTAAGTGTTTTGTCTGCCACATGATTTTCTTTAAATATAAACACTACTTTCTTATTACCAGATACTGCACCAGTTGCTTTTTTGCTCTACTTCCAGTAGAGCCTTGAAGCTATGACAAGCCGATAAAGCTACACGGGAGGAGTATATTTAGCTATGTTGTGGAACAGGAGTTCCAAAATGTTTTGACCTGCGTCCAAAAATGAAGATGATGATGGTCCCTCGTCACAGGTTGCATATGTCTACAGGTGAGAAACCAATGGGTGACACTTCCTTATAAAATTGTTATTTTTGACTACATTTTGGGGGCTTAAAGATGTGATTCAAAGGGTTGCTAATGTAGCATTCGTTAAAGGTCCAGTATGTGGATTTTAGGGGCATGTATTTAAAGAAATATAATATATATAAAATGTATATATTATTAACAACTATGTTAGTTCATTAGTTTATAATCATCACTTGAAAATAAAGCCCAGTTCAGACCAAAGATTTGCGAAGAGACAAACTGAAACAAACAAATGCTTGCAATGCGAAGTTCTGCAAGGTTCTATAAACCTGCCAGTTTACACCAGTGCAACTAGATGAGACTGTGTATCATCTCTATGCAACAACTCTACGTACTTCTGTTCTGATTTCCGGCTTTTCAGGCTTTTCAGGCTTATTTTGTGGCTGAATATAATTTGCTGTTTCTTAAAATGTGAATGAGGATAGTGAAAGTGAGATACTGGCTACAGGTGCATTTGTAGGCACATACAGCAAGCAGCAGCAGCGGCCTACCACCTGACACCGGCACACAAGTGAACATGCCGTCTGTGGTCATTTTGACTTGAATGGTGGATTTCACTACAAGCTGATTGGCTGTTGAAACAGGTGATGTGCTTTACATTCTTAAACCAGCTGCCGGCAATTTGACTAGCTGAGTTGCAGATGACACCATCAGCTGGCTTGAGTCAAGCTCGGACTGGCCAGTTTACACCGCAGTTCACACCATGGTTTTGTCTGGTCGCAAATATTGGTCTAAGTGCTTTAGACAGAGCCATTCATGCTTTTGTGTCGGCCACTGTAGTTCTCCTTCACACTTGGCATACGGGAGAAATTTCCTTTCAGTGCAACCTCACCGTTAGACACCACTAAATCCTACACACCTTTAATCCAAAATGACTACAACTGACATTTCATGCATAGGAGCAAGCTACAAACTTCCCAGAGCCAGCTTTAAAGCCTTAAGGTGGTGAGCATTTGATACTTATCATCACAGTACTGATGGTGGTTATGGTCAGGGAGAAATCTTGTTAGATACAAACTTTGGTGTCTTGTGCAAAATTTATGCACTTTGTACATCCACCCATCCACTCTGATCTCACCTCAACAACTTTTCTGTGACTGTGCAACAGCTTCATCCCATGTTTTTCCACTTACTGAATATCGTTTCAATAAAACACTGCTTCAGGAGTGCAGTAAATAGCCTGGAAAACGCAGATTTTGCTTGCCAGGAAAACGTGAACATATGTAGTATTAAGCATTACAACATTGCAAGTGCAAACGCATTTCCAGTAGGTTTAAATTATAACTATACACTATAAAGTAACAATAAAGTTCCCTTATTGAGTCTTTGCCTTTGACATCAATCTGAAGGCAGCATGGTATCTACACAGGGATAGAAGCCAAGGATTCCCTGCTGATATCCAAACTGAAGAAAGAAGCCATTCGGATGAATTGGGAAACTTTTCCAACCCTACAACAGTCTGGTGTTTTGTTTTTTTAAATTATTAAAACATTATTAAAACAATTATTAAACTATTGTTTTTGTTTTGACTTGGCCTGTTGAATAATTCTACAGTTTGTTTTATGCACATGCACTTTCAAAAGCGCACCAAGTAACCAACTTCTCTGTTCATTGCTTTGTGGTGTCTTAAAGGGATAGTTCGACATTTTGGCAAATTCACCTATTGCCGTAATCCCTATAGTCATATGGGTAGGTACATTACCTTTAATTATCAGTGCCTGTTGTTCTGATATTGGTGGGGCAGAGCTGCCTGCTGCTCAGCGCACAAAATGGAGGTGAACGGTACGGCCCCCTCTCTCCCTCAAAACTAATCAAATACACCATCAAATGACTCCAAAACGCTCTTGTGGACAACTTGTAGCTTACACATTCACCACGCTATGAAATAATAATGTAATATTACGAGACAGAGTTGTTTTGAAGCCAAATGCACAGCCGGAACTACATTCCAGACATACAGTACTTGCTGGGCGGAGTGATTTTAAACAGCGTGACATAATGTTACTTAATTAATGATTACTTAAAACCTAAAATATCACACACTCTGCTAATTGGCTCTAAGGTATGATGACTCACCAGCACAGATGATCATTTAATTTAGATTACATTTTAAGTTACATTTTTTATCATGTGATAATTTAATTATTTTGTCTGTGCCCTGTCCACACACAACAATCTAATACTCTGAGGATCTAATGTTAAACAAATGCAGTCCAGTGGCCCTGTTTGAGCCAGCGATGGTATCATTGTGAGGGTCTTCTGTATCTGAAGCTGTATCTGTATTCTCCCCTGTAAACAGCTCCCCAGCTTTCCTTAAACATAATTATAATTTTTACACCACAGAGAGGACATCAATTAACCTTGGTGGTCAGCAATAGAAACACAGCAGCGTGCCGCTGGTTTGTGCTTCAGCGCCTCAGGCCGCTGGCTGACTCACCTATGTTTTAACAGTAGCGAGGAAAGAGGGCGGAGGGATGAGGAGGAGGAGGGAGACAATCAATAGCAGATCAAAGTGTTTTAGCTTACCTTGGGCTGCAGAGAGAGAGAGGCGTTGTAATCAGCAAAGACACTGTTTACTCGCCGAGCCTTCCCAAGGCGGAGGGGAGGACTCCAGGCGGTGGGTTGGCTGCTTGTGATGCTTTCAACAACCAATCTGAAATTAAAGAGGGGAAATAGAGGAGAATGATGTAAAACAATGAGCTGGTTTATTCCATAGCCTTTTGCAGAACAGTACAGAATTTTCAACATTTAAAAGATTTATTTATGTTTACTAGATTATAATGTAGATTTTAACATGTAGGTCTTGCTTTACATCTTAAAAAGCTGCTGAAATTGACCTGTCAATTGAATCTATGACCATGCTTACAGCTCTGTGTGAGGCTTTACTAAGGCACGGCAATGCTTTGGGATAAACATGATAACATGCTCACAATAACAATGCTAAGAACGCACAGTGTTTATCATGTACACTATCTTAGTGTAGTGTGTTAGCATGCTAAAATTTGCTATGTAAGGATTTATAACAGACGAAAGATGAAAAATATTTTGACCTCATGGATGCGCTACATTAAAAATCACAAGATCACAAAAGTTATAACAGTTCATGTTGAGAGAAATGAATATGTGTTCTAAATTTCATGGCAATATATCAATTCCACTAAAAATGCCAAAAGTCACTGAGGAGCTAGAGGAAAAGTCAGGGGTTCAACAAAGTCATTAGGATTCATCCTCTGGACACAATGAATGTTTGTCAAATTTTGTGCCAATCCATCTTGTAGATGTTGAGATATTTTTAGGCAGTGGTTTCCGACTGGTGGGTCCTGGTCCAAGAGTGGGTCCTGGGTCCATTCTGAATGGACCGCAAGTGAATCACAAATGTGTCAAATTTGTAAAAAAAAAAAAAACACACTTAATTTTCAAGTACAGTGAATTTCTGGCACAGAGCTCTTACTTTGAAGTACCGTTCCCTGCTGTAGATTGAGTGACTAATTTTAAAGTTTCTTTTTGCTTCTGCGTACACTCAACGCAACGTGCATGCAGTTGCTCCGCAGTTGCTGTGTGCCTATCATAGTTCTGCGTCCTGTTGGTCTATGTCGCAATGCAATTCCCCGCCAAAGCGCTTGGCGGCGCGGTGTTCTTTTATATACCTACCTAGACTCTGTGACGTCTATGGTCCTTGCTTGTTCATTGTCTGTTTATCTTCCAGCTTTGCTCTAGTCACAGTGAAGATGGCGACCGAGAACGAAAGACAGTTGCTGGAGCTCGAAATGATCGACATTGAACAACAAATGCTCTTATTACAAATGTTACAACAACGATGAAGAGAGAGGTGACTGCGCTGATGGTCTGTACGCCCATTGAATGGCTCGAGGCGGTGTTGTGGTACTGCAGCAGGAAGTGAAACCTTGCGAAATGCCGGAAATGATGTAGTTTGAAGGACTAATCATAGCTCTTGCGGTCTGCATTGCCTCAACGCGTAGCTACAATTTCTTGGAGGCAGAGGGACGCAACGCCTCCGCAAAGCCCTCTCCGCCATAGGTAAGCAGAAGCATAAACCTTGCTTTACTCTGGACCAAAGTGATGGACTGACTGGCCAACAGATCAACATTGGCACTCCTAAAGCTTTGCCACCATCATGGCTAAAAAGAGAAGTATGGAGCAGATGACAAATTTAAACTGTCCGTGGCATTTGTACAATGTGATATAAAAGGCTTCACACTGTAGTTTTACTGTCCTAATTCATTTGAAATTAAATCCAGGACCATGCAGCCTCCCTTTCAACACCAATACATCATAAACCTCCACCTCTTTAGTGGTGCGTTTAAGAGGTCCTCACTAACTTAGTTAATATCATGTAGCTGTTTTGTATCTCAAGGAGCATGTGTTCAGGCGGTCATCAGTCATTGGTAAATACATTAGATGAACTACAGCAACGGATAAGTCAGACTGTAAATAAACCAGAAATAAACCCCAAAGTTTGTTCTTGATGCAAGCCTGGGTGTTTTGTTGTCTGATCAATAAAACATCAGTATACTTGCAGACAAATGGAAGTTATAACCTGTAACATTAATTTACTCATTTGTGTGGAACTTCCTGGTGATAAACTTGAAGATTTTCTTTACTTTGTAAGTTCACTGAGACCATGTCAATGTAGCACGCATGAATTATTTTTGGTCTCTGTGGGACTAGAGGAGGTCTGAAGGGGCAGTAGGTTCACTGGTGCTCTCAGGCACTCAGAAGGTCACGACTTGTCTCACGACTCACGAGTTGTGTCCTTCAGAGGATCTGGCCCAGTACCAATGTCCAGCCCTAAGCCACTGAATGAACTTTCACACAGATTAACATCGCCTGTGTGTTTACTGAAAACATTTGAGTGCAGGACAATGGAGGATAAAAGTGTTCTTTAGAGGAATGGGACTGCACTTTGTGAAATCACGTTACCTAGGGCACAGTCATTTTTATGGATGGTAAACTGCATATTCTATGTATGTAATTGTAATAATTAAGTGTTTTTGTTGCTCATTTTTTCAGATCAAAAGCCTGCTTCTTATTAGTAATGTCTGATTAAATAAGAGTAAAACAAATCACATTTAAATTCATCTTTGAATCTCTCAGACTGAGCTGTAACGTTAGCTAGCTCAGTGGTGCGAGGTGAGCTAGCAGTAGATGCAAGTTTCCTTCTGCACAGTAGACGGTTGGCAGGTGTAGCTCGGTAGAAAGAAAATAGTTCCAACAAGAAACTGCTCACAACAAGGACTGTGGATTATCTTAAGTCACCAGGTCATGATTTCTGTAAAGAGACATCGCTGTTGAGTTTTTCAAATGAGTTTTTTGGCTCTTTGAGCACCACAAGCCAAGGGGCCATCTTTCATTATACTGGAGAGAAAGCAGACATCTCTGCGGCCGATATCTCCAACACTCAGCAACTCACACCAAAACAATCTAGATTGGTAAATGGCACTACGGGTAAGAGATGTTTTTGATTTTGGGGCTGAACTGTCCCTTTAATGTTATTGAAAAAAAATGTTGCCACATATTGTCTTGACACACATCGCTTATTAATTGGGGTCTGTTATTTATCCTAATGGCAATCAAGAGACCAGAAGAGACAGTGTAAGAAAGTAAAAGTTAGCCACTGGGAGGTCTCATATTGGCGATCCACATCCATTGAATAGACGTTTGGCTGAGTGACATTGACCCATGACACCAACCTCCCTCCACTGCCACATCCTTCAAGCTGTAAAAAGCATGTCTGAAACAAGGGGGGTGGTGGCAGAGAGGGAGTGAAATGGGAGAGAGGAAGAGGCGGAGGGGGAGGAGAAGGAGGAGGGGTGTTATGCTGAGTGTCCATGGAGGAAAGGACCAAAGTGCTAAGATTTGTGAATGAATTACGGGATTGATTCCTGTTTTTGTGAGTTTCATCATCATAAGGGGAGTGAAACTGTTTAATAGCCTGTTTTTCTGCCTCTTTTATTGTCAGTCTTTCTTACTGTCGTTTTTTTTTAACTTGTGTCCTCCTTTGGTCACCAGGGTTGCACCTGCTCTTCTCTCTTCCTCTCTCTCCAAGCTGAAGTGACCACACACCACACGTGTCACAGGCCTACCAGACAGGGGAAACCTGCAGTGATTTAGCAAACAAGCCCTCAATCAATGGTGCAGTGAAGCGCGTAACACATGCCAGTCAAAACCTATTACGTTCAAACAGCCCTCTTCAACTTCCACTCCACTGGTCTGACCCTTGGGCTGCTAGCCGAAGAGACTGGCCAGAGGACAGCCACAGTGTTATGAAGTCATACACTTGTGAAAAAAAAGTTGCTTGTTTACCAGTGATTAGGGCTCATTATTCTAAAATTTCACTCAAAAAAATATGGTAATATACCTGGTGTAATTTCATTATTAAAAAAATATCTTTAAAACTGGATTGTAAATAAAACAATGTGCAGCAGAAACACTGTAGTTTAGCATTTGTACTCACTTAAACTATAGTGACGAGCATCTACTAGAGGCAAAAAACAACTTCTGAATGCCCGTGAACATATTCATTTTTAAAAATCTGTTTACTAAACTGCTCTGCATCTTCTGCATATTTTTGGGTGAAAATCTTCTGGGAGGCAAGTATCACATTTTCCTTGAATATAAGAATGCAAGTACAATGAATAATAGGGAAAGGTACTTGTCAAAGTAGTATTTGCACCATACATTAGTGTGTAAGTTACTTGTTATTACAGTCAGACAGTCCAAATGTTATGAGAAAATTAAATGCCTTTCTGAACAATGTCTTGCCTCTACTTAAGTTATCTTTATTGCACCTCACCTCTGCCACACACTATTGTCTTTTAACTTCTTAAACATAAAAAAAAGATGTTTTCATCATATTTAAATGTTCTTTGTAACTATAAATGTTGATGTTATCAATCAATCAATCAATCAATCAATCAATTTTATTTAGAAAGCCCAATATCACAAATCATAATTTGCCTCAAAGGGCTTTACAGCATACGACATCCCTCTGTCCTTAGGACCCTCACAGCAGATAAGGAAAAAATGTTATATGACCCCAATGAAGGCCACAGGCAAAAACACGTTCTTCTTACAATAAAGTTGCTCTCTAGACCAGTGGTTCCCAACTGGTGGGTCGCTGTCAAAAGTGGGTTGCGCGTCCATTCTGACTGGACCGCAAGTGACTCACAAATGTGTCAAGTTTCTAAAAAACACATTATTTTGAAGTACAGTGAAATTCTGAGACTGAACTTTTATTTTGAAGTTCTCTTTCCAGCTTTAGAGTGACTAACAGACAGTTACTTAACAGAGACGGCGCTGACTGTATTCAACTGTGTGGACCTTGAACTGACTAGAATGCAAGTGTTGCTAGTTTTGACAATTTAATGGTGCCATTGTTTTCTTATTGTACTGTATATGTTGTTTTAGTCCATACTACTTAGTCTGTCTCGAGTCAGTAGTTGAATTTCCATCCAATGTAGCCCAAAGTTCAACAGAAATTTGAGAAAATTGTCAAAAGAAAATGCAAATGTGTGTCCGAATATTGAGAGTTGTCTCATAGAGATAAGCAGTAGGTGGTGCTAATTCTTCAGTCAGATGCCACTGCAGAGGAGGACACACGGCATAATTAAAAGAGCGCTAGTCAAACCTCAAACGAAGGAAAACAATTGATAAATTAAAACAATGGCTGTATAATAACAAAGAGCACAGTTGACAATGGAAATAGAACATTTTCAGCAACTAATAGTACAGCTATGTGCTCTTGGAAGAGCTCTGGTAACAGCGCAGTGTGCATATTAGCTGAGAAAAAAACATCCAGAGACAATGAAGAGAACTTGCAGTGGCCTACACAATGACTCTACGTCATCATTTATTCACTCAATTCTATTGCACTTAGTTGCATTTATCTATTATCAATACGCTAGTCTCACCACCAGACAATCAGAGATCTCCGCCTCCTGATAGTCTGGGGACACTCCTTTCTAAAGTGTGCTTAACACACCTGAGAAAACGGCCGGCAACAAAGCAACGCCTCTTGCATTTTTTAAAAGGACACACCCTCCCGGAAATGTGCGCTCACCCTTTTCTCATCCGAGCTTGAAAATGGATGCTGAGAGATTTACCTCCGTTTTATCAAACGTGTGCTCAGTCCACAAGATTGTGGAAATGAAGGACTTACAGCGAATTTGTTGAAAACTTTTAACGCAGTCAGACTATGTTTACGAGCACAAGAGTTCAGCGAGCCACCGAAGGAACGCCCTGCGGATTTACTATTGGTTCTGCAACGTAGGGAGTTTTTTTAAACTCTGAAATTGTATCCATCCATCTAAATAGAATACTGTACAATTTCAATTAGTAGCCCAGGCTATTATTTGCCTAAATCACTGAACTCTACAGGCGTCTATTTGGGACAGGCCTTAAATTCCTTTTACACAAAACTGCTGTGTAATTGAGGGATGGACACATATTCTGACCTTATGACAGCTTCAGAGGAAGGTAGTCATCATGTCGGTAAATCTGAATGACTGTCCTCTCTGGTGGTTTTAGTATGAAATTAATCAAGTTAACAAAATGTAGCATCTCCAAATTGACAAAAGCTTAAACATTTATATTAGTATGTGCAATCTTAACAGCTAACTAACATAAGCTCAAATGGGTAGTCAACAATCCAGTTTTATACATCAAAAGGACTTCTATAAAAACAAATTTCTTGGCAACCAGACCAGGCGTCTATTTGAGACAGGCCTTGATTCACAAAATGTGTAGCCACAGCAGGCTAGTAAAGTGTTTAATTGGGACCAGGCTTTTAATTGAAGTTTTACGGTAACATATAAAAATGTATAGTGAAAACAGTGAAAAGAATTCTCCGTCCACATGTTTGGATGTATATAAGGGCCACACAGACCACCCGCAACTACAACACTGCCTCCGTTTGAAGGTACAATATTACGAATTCCTCCAATCTCGCCTCATTTGCTGTCACGTGAAAGTTTTGACTTTGCCCTCTAGTGCCATCTATCGGCTGTATTTATGTCATCATATAGGATGCAGTGAAGTATGAGAACAGCGACGATTACAGTGTTTAAAAAGGATGTATCTATGTTCATATGTAAAGGGAGTATAAATGAGCCTTAAGTTTGATACGTCAATCATTTAGTGACATTTATCTTAAGACCTGCTGAGGAGTCAGCAGCCTCAAGTTGGGAACCACTGCTCTACACAGATACACAGAAGACAAGTGGACATGTTATCAAGATCCCAATATAATATTTACTTTATGAATATATCACAGTGAATACCAGCTGACTGTGTTTCCTAAGCTGAAAAGATATAGCCTAATGCTAATAGCACCAGAAAATGTGTAGTGATGGACTCGGTCCTCTGGTCTCTTTCCCTGTTCCTGTCACTGTTTTTGGCCGTCAGTGCAAACTGTGAGGATTCTGGCACCATCTTGTGATGTACACACATGCATGTACACATGCACTTGTGCAACAACACACACACACATAGACACAAACACAAGAAGAATCTGAAACACACATCCAAACACACACACACAGAGACACACAAGTTTACACAGACACAGACTCACACACACACACAAGAGGCAGGCTGCGAGCAAGCCGGGTTTTTGTGTAGCACCACATGCGAATGAGGCTAAAAGAAGTGAAATGAACCCTTTGAGTCAAAGAGGAGCTCGGGGCGTGCTGCAGGCAGAGAGCTCAGTCAGAAAGGGAGCTTGGCAGGCAAATGTGCCTTCTGTTGACAGCTTCCACTGAACATCTAATGGCAAGAGATGGGGGCCCACAACCGCTTTCTTCCACGCCATTGGTTTCCCATTTCATCGCATTTAGTAGGGCGCCTCTCAGCGCATTTGTAAATATGTCAAGTCACCATTCATATTTTACAGTTATTAGCATTGTCTCTCGATTTTTGTTTTGTTTGAGCGATGGTGTTTTTCTTCTTTTTCTTTCCAAGGAAAGTTCTTTGTTTCAGCTCTTTTTCTGTTTCAGAGTTGGAGAACAGGACTCGGCACTGATGCCTTGGAGACTGGGTAGTTTTTTTGGAGAAGGGGTTTATGTATTCTTTATGATGTGATATACAGCCCGGGAGAGGGAACATTGGATAAGAACATACCAATGCCAGGCTACGTTCTCAGCATGATATGAGGATGAAAATGATATGAGAATATCTGAGCACTTGCTCTCTTTCTGTCAATACCTGAGGCTGCTATTGTAACTCATTGGACTATCAAGGTTTTCAAGGTGCTCTTGCACAATTTGCTTATTTTGGGAAAAACTAAAACAAACACAAACAGCTAAAACTGAAATAACAGATATGTTTAGGGTCATAAAGAACTGTTAGATGAAATACTCGCTGTATTAAAGATAATATAAAGGATGTGTACAGGATCATTTCCATTGTAACAATTACAAAAACAAAACAAAAGTATATACTAAAACATGAAAGCTGTACTAATCAATATTTTATATTAATGGATCAAATGTGCAATGTGAGAAGGGGTTGCTCATGACGCAGCCACAGAGAGCAAACAGTTCCCTTTAGCTCTACAAATTTTTTTTAGTGTCTTCCAGCTAATTATTTTGGTTTTATAGCCTGTAACATTACTGGCCACAAGTCGAAACAACAAAGTTGTTCTTTATACTGCAAGTGTTGCTACAGTTTTGACACTTTAAGGGTGCAGTTGTTTCCTTATTGTTCTGTTTATGTTGTTTGAGTCCGTACCATGAAATCTGTCTGTGGTCAATAAAATAAAATCAGAGTTAAAGAAAATCAAGATAAATGAGCTTTAATTACCAATGCTCTATACCAGTGTTTCCAAACAACCCCATCTAACTGCTGACATGTAAAATACCGAAGATTGGTCAGTTGGCCTTGGCGCACCAAGGCACCCTTTAGCGGCGGTAAGAGACGCACCAGTTGGCAGCGTTATTTGATGCTCCAAGTAACTGCTGTAGCATAAAGAGCAAGATAGTTTGCGTAGGGAGGGTGGAAGGGGAGGTGGATGGGTCAAAAATCTCTGGACTTTTACCAAGTAGACAGCTGTTTGCGTCCCTTGTAAAACCAAAAGACAAACCTACTTAATTAAAGCCAAACCATTATGTTTTTTTCAACCTAACCACGTGCCTTTGTTGCCTAAATCTAAGGAAGTAAACCTAAAAATTTACCTTTGTTTTAAGTTTATTTTAAAAAGAGACTAAATGAATTTAATGAGCGGTAAGTGTACATTTCTTGTGAAAATTAAAGTTTATTTTATAAAGACACAATACATGTAATGAGCATAAATTGACATGATGTCTCTGAGCGTCCAAAACTGATGTTGGAGGGGTACTTAGAGCCTCATCCCCTCCATTTGCCTCCCTAAATGTAGCACCACGACACATTGTCCTTTGCCACTTTTGCTATCGCTTATCTTAACCAGCAGTGACCAATAATTGTCCATGATTTACCCCTGACAGTGTGTGATACTGGATTCTGTGTGTCTGTTTTGTTGTACTCATGACTACTGTCTGTATCTCAAATTGCTCCTTGGGGACATTCAAGTTTACCTGACCTTACCTTACTTTATTATTTGATGTGTAGGGCCACTGACCAAGCGTTGCTGACTGGTTGTCACAGGTTTCATGTGTCAAACTTGTTAATCATCTGGTGACTCTTTGTATTTATGTTACAACAAAGATGGAAACCACTGCTGCACACAGAGAGGAGTGGACAAGTTATCAGTCTAAAATTGATTTTACGACTGTGAGTGAATACCAGCTGACAGCGTTTCTTCAGTTTGAATGGGCTAGCGTAATGCTAAAAGCACTATAAGAAAATGGCTCAGTAGTAAATCGAAGTTGTGCTAAGACTTCAACAAGCAAAACAATTATGGTAATTGTAACTGATACGCAAAGTAAGTTATGCTTGCCATGTGGTTACAACAACAATATATGGTTGCTACGCGACTTCGGATTTTCAGCCATCCTTGTTTCAAGTCACCGCTTGCTTCTATAGAGGGCAACAATGTTCAGAACTTACAAATCTCAGTTTTAAATGACTTTGTAAAAACCTTGGTCTTAGTGTTCAAACAGCCCTTTTGCATTTCAAGCCAGTTTCACCGTGCCTGTACAGTAAAGAATGACATCATTACGTGGAGGTACCTTGCACTCAGCTCTTGTCCTCTGTCTCACAACCTTTAGAGGAAAGGCCACATCTCCGGCCATATTCCAATTAATATTTCCCCCTCCATACTGTACATATATACATCACCTTGATGTACCCACTGCTTTGAATGCACTGAAGGAAATGAAGCCAGAAATCCTTAATGCTTGGAAAT
Source organism: Epinephelus lanceolatus (assembly GCF_041903045.1). NCBI lineage: Eukaryota > Metazoa > Chordata > Actinopteri > Perciformes > Serranidae > Epinephelus > Epinephelus lanceolatus. The sequence goes on along the minus strand of NC_135736.1, from coordinate 27,144,366 downwards.
GATAAACATGTTGTTCCTTGGCTATCTAATTTGCTGTGATGGCATTAATCAGTGTTGCACGGCGGGCGACGGCAAAGCGGAAAGGACAAAATGAACCAGGACATTAGTCAAGGAGAAGAATGATGCATTAGCTGTTCACTCATAAAGTCATTGAGTGGGGAAATTAGACAAAGGACTTATTGTTCACATGACTTGGATTCCCTGTGTAAGTATTGTACCATAGCACAAACGAGGTGAGAAGGTGTGAGGAGGTGAGGACTTAGATGATTGGACGCAATGATCTCATTTGCTAGTGATGCACTCCACACAGAACCAGACCAAAATAAAAAGTATTTCCATTACTTTGTATTCTTATTAAACTGTGTTGAAGATTTTAATTTAACACTTTAGCACTGAGCTGCGTTGTGCATCTGCAATTTGTTCAAAGCACTGAATTGATGGCACAGTTATTTCTTAAATTATGGATATTCGGAAAGCAAAACAGACTCACATTGAATATTCTGTAGTTTCTGTTAAATCCACCTATAATCCAATTACACAATATTAGAAATCAACAATAATTAGAGGGTTTAGATTTATGACTTATAAACCTACATTTTATCATTGTCTACATTGTTTCCACCCTTGGGTTACTTTTCAAATTCATGACGACATTCACCAAACTGTTTTTAAATAGGATCAGGCACTATGAGGAACTTATTCTTACTGAGGGAAAAAAAAACAGACTCACCACAGTCAGACAGAAGTCTATATCAGACCAATCACTTTCATCAATTGGTGGGTTGGATTTTTTATGGCCTCCATCTGATGTCAGAAGCATCGGTCATGGGATCCCTCGCTCCAATTCATGTTACTGTGTAAAGACATTAAAACTGTCAGAACAGTGGCTCTGTGTTTAATAACTTAAGAAAACATTAGCATAAGCACAGTTTACATTACAAACATATTCTTTTTGGGTTTCTTAAAGATTCAAAATGTATTGCTGGGTTTAATGGAGATTTAAAAAACAGAGGAAAAACAATTAAGTGGAAAGATATAATGGAAAAGAGAATAAAATGGAAAATGTACAGTAGAATACCATGCAATATGCAAATATTTCATGACACAGTCACTGATCTATTGTGACAGAGCAACTTATTTCATTAGGAAAAATTGAAACTTCAAAACTTCACGTTTAATTTATATTACAGGCAAAATATTCAACCAAAGTTGCCTTGAAACTGTGATGACTTCACAGACAAGGATCCCATTCCACTGTACACCCAGCACATTTAGCAAAACCTATAATCATAACGTATCCTGTTGGACAAAGTATCAAAAATACCAAATAACACATGAATTTCAGACACTGTTAAGGTGCACATACGTACAGTACTGTGAGGCATTAAGATCACGTGTCACATCATTAAATTCTTGTTTAATGTAACAGGGTTGTGGTGAATTTGTGCTTTAGAGCAACTGTATTTTTAAATGCTGTTTCACTCCTGTGTGAGATTTGACCAGCGACTGATGCACCTTCTCCTACCACCTTAAATAATTATGCAGTTTTTTGGACTAATGCCACAAAAACTTGACTTCTTCAGAAGTCTTTGCTTTATACTGTTTAATTTTTAAAACCCACAAACAGAAGAGGTGACAGTCACACGTATTTCAGAGCTGACACATTCAGCTAACAAGTGTACCCTTTCTAATTGTGATTTAGTTTTTTGGTCCATTATGAAATATTGATGACGTCTACCTTTCAGTAACACATTATAAAACCATTTTAAATCTGATTTCTACACCAATTTTTTTTTTCTCGAATTAGGTATTATTATTGTTGTTCCTGACTAACTGTAAAGATGTAGAGAGTTTTAGCTAGAAAGTTGCAGAAAGTCAGAGACAGCGGAGGAAGAAGAGCAGACATATAGGAGGAAGTCATGGGGTAAACAGAGAAAGATACTGTACAGATTGCTGGATGGACAGAACTGATGGAGGAGGAGTAAGGAGGTTGAGCGGGGGGACGGAGCCAGACCTCTAACAAGTGATTATACTGAACCCCCCTCCTCCTCTCCCTCTTTCTCTCCCCCTCAGGGCATGGGGACAAGAGAGCAGCAGGCTGGCAGTGTCTGCATGTGTGTGTGCATGTATGTGTGTGTGTGTGTGTTTACGTGGATATATGTGTGTGTGTGCACCCTGCCTGTTTCAGCATATTGTGCCCTCAAACACAAAAAGATGATTAGTGGGATTTTCTGTGGGCTGAACAGCATGCCTTTAAGACTGAGACAGCTGGTAAAGGATGTTCAAGATGAAATGGTCCTGGGGTCTCCTCGCAGCCATTCCACTTGAAGAAAAGACAGAAATTAAAAACTGTTTCTGGCCAACTAACAATGGCTCTATTCATTCGCCGTGTTACATATTCCAATGAAGTCAGCTCACCCAGGTAGCTGAGCGTTATCGCCCTGATGGACAGGCTGGGAAAATTTAAACATCTTTCCATTTCCCCTCAATTTCTCCACCACAAACACACCCTGTTACACACACACACACACACACACACACACACACACACTAAGGTGTCCCCTTGGCCCGGAGGTTAAACAAACATATTGACTTTAATCAAACTAAACACTTAAAGTCGGGCTTATATTAAAACAAGGGGCGAACCTCTGCATTCCCTCAAAGCTCATATAAATCCAGCCAACAATATCTATTTATTCCTTTATGCAATATGCCTTTAATAAACATAGTGTCAGAGGGAAACCAAATCATCCGCGGCTGAGAGCATGTAAGAAAATCAATTAAAATGAAGTCACGGAGCTGGCTGCCCAATTGTCTGTGGCAGTTATTTGATATAATATGGTTAATACTACTGGCTGGGTAAATTAACACAATTTTGCCATAGTAGGCTGTGTGTGTGTGTGTGTGTGTGTGTGTGTGTGTGTGTGTGTGGGGGGGGGGGGGGGGGGTGTTAAGGGAGGGCACTGAGGCTCCCAGGGGACCTCAGGGAGTCAGAGTAATACAACACTTGAAGTAAACAATAGCAGTGGCTGACCACAGAGGACCTCAGATGCTCACTGAATCTACCAGGATGTAATTAAAGCTCAGACAAATTTTCACTTGTTCTACACACGTGCGCTAAATTGTCAGAGCCACAATTTTCAAGGTAAGTTACACAATTAACAGTGTTTGAACAAGTGAGGAGCAGAATTGACTCATTTAACATTTTGACAAACACGCTTATTCACTTTCTGAAGGGGAGTCGACACCACTTTTATACCTGCATATTTAAGGTTAGCTTAGCTTAGCACAAAGATTGAAAGAGGGAGAAATAGCTAGCCTGGCATAGTCCAATGGTCTCAAACTCTACCCAACAGTACCATGGCGCACTGTCAGGATTGACAAACCAGGCAAATGTTTGGGGACTGCCAAAAAAAATTGGGAAAAGGGCCCCGTGATCATTTGCAATCTCAACTATAAACCCCCTAAAACCTCCCATAACGGCACTCTACAGTGCACCACCGCTGCCCCCAAAAAGCCCTAAAGGGCTCATTTATACTCAACGTTAGATACGTATACAAACACGGATGGAGCCTTCCGTCCGTATTCTGAATTCCTGTCATCTGTATATGTGCCCATTTTCCAAAAGCTTAGAGTTATGAACTAAACAGAGCAGTATCACCACAAATCGTGGAGGCAGTGTTGACAATAGTTCAAGCAAAGACTTTTTCAAAATGGCTGAACTTTTTAAGGACAAGTTATATGAATATGTCTAAACTTTTGACCATCGATATGATGTTACCTCGCCCAGGCACAGGGCCAGTTACTGAAGAACAGCTGGGAGGAGAGCGAATGGGAATTAAATGTGAACTGGACAGTAACGAAGGAAAACTGGAGGTCCATGTGAGACCACTGCCGTGTAGTGAGTGTATCCATGCCAATGTGAACAGCACATATATGTGGGCATGATGGTTAAAACGTTTAAAATGTACATATCTATTTTCATATTTAAAGCGAGAATAGATGAGCGTTGAGTGGGGCCCCTTATAGCTACAATATGACAGCAAGATACCATTGGTTAGGACAGCCAGCTACCTACTTATAATTGTCAGACATAGAATGTTACATGTAACTGTCAGTACAACCATCAGGGTCTTGAAGGGCCTCTTTGCTTGGGGGGCCCTCCAAGAGTCTAAGATTTTATGGAAGCTTATAAATCAAACTATTTTTAAGTTCTTAGCGGAGACTCCCGGAAGTTACAGCTCTCAGCCACAAAATAGTCCAGTACATAAACCTCTGGGAAATGCTGCATTTTTTGTTTTTACACTTTGGTTTATGTACAAAATGCAGATTAGAACAGATTACTATTACTAATAATGTTTAAACAGCATTTTAATTATGTAGCTGGTCAAAGTGACACTAATTTTAAAGCCCCAACAAGGAACTTTCATTTTGAGTTGATTTTGGCGACCCTGTGGACAAAAGTGGTAGTGTTTTGCCGGAATGACGTCTACACATGAGCTCTAGCGCGTATTGTCGTAAAGACGCTTACCTGGCTCGCGCATGTGTTTGTTTTGGGGATGAATGAAACAACAAGACGGGAAAACTTTGCCCCGGCTCCTATCGGGGATCCCACCTCACCTCTGCCACGCTCCAGCTCCACCTCTCCGGTGTAAGCGCCACCGCCGCCGGGGTAAACGCAGCGGTCGGCTGGTAAGGCTGAAGGCCTGTTTGGCGAGCACTTCCACGGCTTCTTGGACTGAGTATGGAGCGGTGCCTCGCCTCTTTATTTCTCGGCACTCGCTGGACCCTGTCGACGCCTGGCTGGTACCTGTCGTCGGCCCGGATGAGGTGTTCCAGCCCCGTGGCCCCTGCTGTCCTCGTCCCCGCTGGTGCAGGGTGAATCTGCGCAACCTGTGGCCTCTGTGTGTGGCTCCCCAGACAGCTAAACGCCATGGACCCACTGGCTCCTGCCAGGATTGGGCTGGTAAATGCTAGATCGCTAGCGAACAGAACGTTTATCCTGAAGGATTTCCTGACTTCCCGAGGATTGGATTTTCTCTTTGTGACTGAGACGTGGCTGACTGTTGGTGAGTCCAGTGCTTTCACAGAACTTTTACCTGATAATTGCTGCTATTTTAACTCCCCGCGGATGTCGGGTCGAGGAGGAGGAATAGCGACTATTTATAAGAGTCACTATAAATGTAAGCAGCTAGGTAAGATGACGTGTGCCGTCTGAGTGCCTTAAATCGTTTCGTCCTGGAAGCGACCTGGGGCGGACTCGGAGACAGTTTCCTAAAGGTATGGATTTTTTTTTATAAAGTCATATGTTGTTAATGTAAACCGTGTAAATCTGAACTTGCAAAGTAAGTAATGACAAATAGCTGTCAGATAAATGTAGTGGAATAAAAAGTACAACAACAATTTGTCACTGTTATCCCAAGTGGACAACTCTGTAACTGTTATCAAAATGCTATGAGCTACAGTACATAACTTTTGAATGTAATGATTCAATATTTTTAAGTAATTTCAGGTATAATCTATACTAATGTGATATCTTAATACATGTGAGCTACACTGGTTACTTTTACAGAAAACTAAGTTTATTTAGATGTTGGCTTTTCTCTAACTGACTGGAGTGAACACTGGATGACCTCAAGTACAAGCAACTGCATTATTTTATGGGATCTGATTCATGTACAAAGAATATAAGTTGCTAAACATGATTGGTACAAATAGAAATGTCAACCAAAACTACAGGTCTGGGGTTTAATTTGTAAATTATGATCTAAATCTGATGAGTAATCGCAATATTAGTTAAGAAATATCAGTTAGATATTCTCCTCAGATAGTTCTGCTCTAACACGTGCACAATGTTTTACTCTCTAGTTTTGTTTCTGCTTCCCTGTCGCTCTCTTTTCACTTTCCTTTTCTGTTTCATATTTCATATTTACCCGTAATAACTCTCCATCTTACTCCTGCTTCCTCTCTCTCAGTCCTCAACCACATGGCTGGCCATTGTTGGTGGTGCATTGTACTGTGATGCATGGACTTCAGTGGATCGTTTGTATGGTGTCGCAGAGCGATTGATTCTGGTGGAGGTGGAGGGGTGTAGAGGGAGGCGGGTAGAAGGGCGGCGGCCAGGCCCCCCACGGCCTGCTGGGAGAAGGAGTTGGAACCAGGCGCTGAGCTGGAGGGCAGTACTGAGGGTCACAACACATTGTTCTCCCCTTTCAACCCGTCTGGAACCTGTCACACACTTGTAATGGATGGTGAAAGAAAGACTGTGAAGAAAAGAAAAGGGGGAGGAAGTGAAAAAAAAAAGAACAGTTGAGGTACTTTTGGATTTTTTGTCTGTGACTGTGACAAATGAGGGATCAATCAGGCCCTGAGACATTAGAAACAAGATGACACCAGTGCATCTGTTTTTTAAGAGGGTGTGAAGCAGAAATATTATTTTTGCCTCGCCTTCTTTTCCTCTTTTTTTTTTTTAAATGTTTGTTATTGCTTTGTTTTTTCCAAGGCATCCTGTACAGGAGTGTACGTTTTACTTCAGCTGTTGGTTTCCATTTGTTTGGTCAGTATAAAAAATAAATTCTAATTAAAAACCTGCTCGAGATAAACACTCTCACTGCTAACATCATATTAACTTCAGTTTACAAAGTGCAGCAATGCAGCTGAGAGTAGGTACAGTTTGGTCAAAGTCTTTCTTGGTGCGTTGCCGTGCCTGAGACGTTACAGTCATCTGTTGACGCGCAACCTTAATGCAATACAAAACAAAATTGGCATTATCCTTTTCATGATGCTGGTATATTTCTAGATTGAATACTTGTAAATGCAAGACTTCGGGCAGCTAGCTCTCTAAGATGTCTGAGCTTTATAGGACAAACAAAAAAGGAGGAGATTTCAAAACAGTCCCTGCTCGAAAAACTGGAAAAATCATGAAACTAATTTAAAAAAACTGTCGATATTGGAAAAAACTTCATATTGTGTTTTATGACAACATGTTTCCAAGAATAATGGTGTACTCCATTTGCACGAGGAAATCAGAATTTCCAAGCTCCCAGTCAGAAATTTCAGCCTCTGAAGGCGGATTTCCAACTCGGAAAGTCGGAGGAACCTTACAAACACTGACCTCAAAATCGGTCAAATAGTAGTGAAAGCTGTAGTAATATTCTGTTTATTAGCACGTCTGTCTTATTTATGTATCATTAAAACAGTCGTACACACAGTACTGTCAAATTCCTATCTGTGGACATGTTGCTACGGTGTTTGTATGCAAAAATGCAGCGCAAAACGTTGTTAACAACTGGTGTCGCTAAAATTGGCTAACTTAGCTTGAACTGGCATTGCTAACATCTTGGTTTTCTGACTTGTTGTACTGGAACGCAATCAACTCGGGTGTGACGTCTTTCCCAGCTCCAACCTCCAACTTCTGAGGGAAATGGAACGCAGTATGATACCATGGTTTTTAAAATTCCCACTTGGTGGTCACTTTGGTTAAGGTATGGTTAGAGTATGGCAACTAAAACACTTGGTTAAGGTGAGGGAAACACAAATTTTACTCTTAATAAAAAAGGCAGATACTAACTGCAAATTTGTAGCGAAACAGGAAGACCGGTCTCTAGCATTTAAGTCAGATGCGCTACACACTTGTCTACCATCCTGACCTCCGCACCTTTCTGCCCGCCTACATATCTGACACGCTGCTTCTTGCATTTGGACTGAATATTGGCATTGGACGTAAGTCGCGAGTTGTAAAAATGTCCAATACAGATAATTATATTCCGAGGGGTACTGGGCAGAACAATCCTAATCATTATCACTATCATTACTACCCTCCTTGTAGACATAACTATTTTATAAATTAATAAATGGAACTAGAGGGGCACTTGGAGAACATAAACCTCCTCCAAGGCCAAATGTCCTGTCTCACAATGTTAATGAAATGAAAAATAATTTGGGTATTTGTCAAGTGAATTGGATCCACTTACACCGAGTTCTTCTTTAGCCCGCACTACACCCTTCCACCAAGTTTCATAAAAATCGGGCCAGTAGATTTTCCGTAATCCTACTGACAGTAAACAGAACCAAGAACATAACCTGCTTGGAGAAAAGCAACTTAACATTCAGCTCTCTCATGTTGACTTTTATGCAGACGTAAACTGAAGCCAGCGGCAAACTAGAAGGAAATCAGCTAAAGAAAAATGGACTATACCAGCTAAGAGTGAGTGTTGTAGTACGACAACAGCAGTTCAGTCCTTTTCCTGCGGATCAAAAGGTGATGAAGGCTGAACAACCGCTGACAGATCTGACGGTCCTGAGAGTATCCCCGACACAACACGTCTCATCAGCAGCCCCAAAATGAAGACATGGAACAGGACACTGGATGACAGAGGCTCCCTTGGTATGTGTATGTGTGTTAGTGTGTGACTATGTGCATCTGTGTGTGTGTTTGTGTGTCGGGGTAACTTTGGCACTCTGGACCTTGCAGCTGTGGCACATCGCAGAGCCAGTGTTCCACGTCAACATCAAGGAGCCATGGGTGTGTTCAACATGCAAATGATAGCACATCAGTGAGGCCGGTCTCTGCCTGCACTCTCCTGTGAGCCGCCGAACAAAAACAAAATCCCTACAGCACAGCCATTTCATAGAATGACAATATCTGTCAGATTATGTGACATGACTCACTGAGATATATCACATGGCTCAGTTTGTAAATATTAAGTCCAGGCTCTCTCTTCCCTTCCTCTCACACAGTATTTCTTTCGCACGGCAGTGTTCGCTGGGTGTTTTCTGCGGTCCATTTGAAAAGGGGGCAGACAACACAAAGGCAATGAGGCTTAATTAAGACACTTTAGCGAGCGATCACAGTGGGCAGATGGCTTTCTGTAGTGGATCCAAGCCCAACCACGGGACACTGTGAAGTTGAAAAGAAGTGCCAAAGGGGGCACTGCAAGTGGGCTTCCCTCCTCACCAGCCAAACGGGTGGAGGGTCGGGGGAAGGATGGAAAAGAAGACATTTGGGTGAGAAGGGCAAAGTGTGAAAGGAGACCACCCTGCTTTCTTTTATTAAAGTAAAAATCATACTTACGGGGAGGTGTGTTAAGGATTAATGATCATTATTAAAGAGGTTGTAAAAAAAAAAAAAAAAAAAAAGGAGTCTAGGACGTAGGAAGGACAAGTTTGCCGCTTTTTTTGTCTGAATCTTTGACCCTATGTTGCTGTGGGATTTTTGTTTAGAATACACATCCATGTAGACAGGGTTACAGCTCACAATGCCTGTCGTCGCTGCTCTCTCTCAGCCCTGTAAGACAGCATGGCATGTCTCATTTCTAGCTCAGTGTGTTTGTCAATCCTCAGCTGGCCCTGCTCCAGCAGCAGACAGATCAGAGGATTATGTAAGCTGGAGGGGCCTTGAGCTAAGTGTGCTGAGAGTTACTCAGAGGTGTGATTTGACAATGTACGTGCCAAACCATCGCCCAGCCCTCGATACATGCAATAGATGTTAGTGATCACATATCCAGAGGGGTAGAGCAAGCAGAAAGAAAGCAAACCAATATTTTTTGCTGTGTTTACTCACAGCGTTCTTCTTCTTTTTCTTCTGCTGTGTTGCCGTTTCATTTATGTGAGTTGAAGGGAGGTGGGATGAATGGAAGATGGATAGAAACAGGTAAAAAGTTGCGATTCATCTTCAAGGAAACTGAGCTGGGACTGTAAAGAATAAGTTTTTTTAATGGTAGTGTGGCACAGATAAAACAGTGTAGATTGCCAGTGGCTATTCTTTATTTACACTCTACTGTTAAGGATCAAACAAGTGAAGCAAATTCTGTTTTGAAATTATGGAAACTTAAGCGTAATAGAGAGTACTTTGCAGACATGCTCATTTAAATCACGCTACTGTAGCACTATTTTAGTTTGCATTACCAGTTTTACTATATAAGGAACCACAATTTCTGCAAGGATCCATATCTCAATGTTTTAACCATTTCTTGCAACAATAATATACATTTTAGTTTGGCAGTGTGCCTCTGCTCACATGATGCTAAACAAGTTTGACAGGGACTGCCCCTGAGCTCACAAACCCACCAAACAGAGCCTGAGATACACATTTGATAAACATGAACACATGTTTAAGGAGACATAAAAATTGAACATAAAAAAAACCTACGCCTAAATACTGATTCAAGTGGAGTCTGAGGAGGTGGAGGCAGTTACACTGCTGAAAGCAGGCAGCAGTGTGGTGAGGATGCAGCGTTTAGCATTGGTATATGCAGATAGAGCAGCAAATGTTGAAAAGGACTGCCTTGTGTTGGAGATAGGACCAGGGCCATGCAGGATTTGAGACTGAGTAAATTATGTAAATCCAAACTGTTCCAATACAACACAAACTAATAAATTTCTACTCAAAAAGCCTGAAAATCTATCATTATATTTAATTTGTCCGCTACGTCTGCCTACATCACGGTTCTCATCACGGTTCTCATGGTGGTTCTCTACGCAGCCAGGTACTGCATGTAACACTAGGTGGACACTAGAGTTATTTTATTGTAACTTATTTTGTTTTCTGCCTTAAAACAGTCAAATTTTAACATACTTAGACAAATGTCAGAATCATCCTTAAAAAAACCTTAACATGTAGTAGGGCTGTCGTTGGGAATGAAAATTTGTTTTACATGTAAAGCTTCTATCTAGATTTTCCAATGTCCATTGTCATTTTTTACAATGTCATCAACCTAGGAAAAAGAAAAACAAAACCTCAAACAAAATCCTCAATTTGAATAAAGCCATTCATATTATTAAGTGAGGTTTTTTTTTTTTAATTGAGTCAACTTTATTTAATGATTTAACTTAATTTAAAGTGCTGCTAGATTGCAGCTAGACCTCTGCTAGCATAACGCGGCTTGATTTTAGCATGGGAGCTAACTAGCCAATTAGCAGATAATATCACCTCTGTTTTGGGTTATGACCACCAACACCACCTAACATGCTTACCAAAGGTTGATCTTAAATAGCAGCAGGCCTGTGTCAGTAAGTCGTTTGATGTAGGACTTTTTTTGTAACCCTACAAGACTACATTCCACTGGAGCCCTCGTGGGTATTGTAAACAATATGAATGAAGCTTCGAAGCTACGAACTATTCGGTACAGCCCTGATGTGTAGTATGTGTGTAACAGTAGATCATGTTGATTCCTTCTGATGTCACATTAGTGGGTACATGACCTCTGTGTCTTCAATGGTAGCTAAGGGCAGGACACTGGCTAGGAGATATGATTGGACAATATATGGAACATGTTATTATGAAACTGTGCCTGCCAAAACCTAAAAGGTATACATTTAATATCAAAGAATTTGCCTCATTGGTTAAAAAAAAAAAAATCAACAAAGCAGCACTCAGACTCGTTTAGCAAATGTTTCAGCTGATAATCACTGTAAATATTTGAGCTAATATGATAACTTGATTAATCAAAAATTAATTTGCTATTATTTTGATAAATGATTAATCATAAAGTGATTTTTGAATGCCAGTCATTCTCTGGATCCACCTTCTTCAGCGTGAGCTTTTCCTTGTTTGTCTAACTGACAAAATTCACCAATTGATGGTTGGCAAAAAAAAAAAAAACATGTTGAGGACAACGGGCTATAGTATATTGAGATCGGCACTTTTCACTATTTGCTAATTTTTACAGACCAAATGATTAATCAGCTAATCAAGAATATAATCGACAGATTGATCAACAATGAAAATGATTATTCAGCCCTAGAATACATAGACATGTGTTTACAAGTAACAAACCCTTTTATCAGTAAACATGAATTAAATATCTGTCTGATGTTAATCCCTGTATTAAATAAACTTATCAGTGAATTTAAGATTGAAAACTGGTGTTTGGAATTTTGATGGTAGAGTAAATCTTTTGTTTATAGATCTCAGATTTCACCTTAGAGGCATCTATGTGCCATCAATTGATAGAGTTAAATTATGTATAACCACTGGTGAATGCTGGTGAGCATCAGAATAATCAATGCCTTATATACTGACAATGAATAAAACAATCTTTGTATACTGTGCATATGCATATATGTATGCTGGTGCACTGTTTGTTGATGCAGAATGACGGATGTGACTTGAAACTCTCCCTTGAAGTTTCTGTGGTGACAAGCCCCTGAGCTGCGGATGAATGGATGAACATGGGCATCGGCAGCCCTGCCAGCGTGGTGCCCATGCCTTTGAAACAGCCAAGGTAAACGTATGCAGCATGCTATTTTCATCCCTCCGCGGCTGTCAACCTAAATCTGCCTCTCCAACTGGTCATTTTTATCACTTGCCAAAACTGCCAACTGGTGGTAAACTTTTAAGTTAGTTTTTAAATTTCATTTCCCTAGAGTCAAACCGAACAGGAGTCAGCCAGAATTTGCAATGAATTGCCCAGGGGCAAAAATGTTTTGTTTTTTTCCTGCACCCACTCACAGAGAAAAGAAACAAATAACTGGAAAACAAAAAAAGAATAGGGGAAGAATTGTACACAGACAGCAAGGCGAGCCTACAGACATACAAACACACAAACAGATACAGCATGCTACAGTTCTTTAGTACAAAAAACAGACTCACATAATGCTTTATCTGTCTGTCCAAGATATCTATCTATCTATCTATCTATCTATCTATCTATCTATCTATCTATCTAGCTGTATGTCTGTGCAGGAAGAGTCAGGCAGCTGTAATGGCAAGGCAGCACTTGTTAGAGAGGTAATATCAGGGTATAAATAAATCCTCTGTATCACAGATGGGGGAAAGAAAGAGAGTGAGCATAAAGAGAGCCATCCATCAGTCTCCCGGGGGAGCGGGACAAATTAAAGCCCATAAAAGGGCCTCATTACTGGGGGCAGCTCTCCTGTCTCAGCCTCCCTCATCCTTCCACATCACCTCTCTAGCTCTCTCATTCTCCTTCTATTTCTCTCTCTCTCTCTCTCTCTCTCTCTCTCTCTCTCTCTCTCACACACACACACACACACACACAAAACACCATAACCACCACCACTATCAGGGGGAAATTATACACATAAAACACTAAGGAATCCAGTGCTGCTGCTAATATGTCCATATGACAATGTCCACGGGCACTCGCTGATTCATTCCACACCATCGTGGCGACCGCACACACAGACACACAGAGGCGCACACACACACATTCTTTGCATATTGTATTTTAATTGATTGTTATAGCAGGTGATGAAACCACTTTATGACTGTTTTCCTGCTTGGTTAGAGCACCTTTTGATCATTCGGACTTATGAGGGCTTATACATTTGCATTTTAATTATTTTTTACTAAGTGTTGTGTAAAGGTGCAAAACACAGAGCACTTTATACTTTTATACCTACAGCAAGACTCAATGAAAGGGTAATTTTCACATATACTGCACTTGTATAACATCTCACTCAGGATTGAGCCCAGCTGATGAGCCCATAATGCTGCTGTTGTCATATGAAAACCTCAATAAATGGGGATTTTTCAGGTTGTAGTTTACTAGTGGATTCTATTACAATCGGTTAAGGAAATCCTCACTTAAAAACTGAAACCGAAAAAAGAACTGTAATATGATACATCTATAACTATGGCCATTCTCCAAAGGTTAAGATTTAAAGCCCAGCATACACTGTGCGATTTTGGGCTGTCCCAGGCTAAAGATGACCATTGTGAAAGAGATGTGTTGATATCTTTGAGAGGTTCAAGCATGGCTGTTGTCACGGTCTTGTGATCAAAGACAGTCTGGGATAAAATTTTGACAGTGTCAGAAATTTGGGATGACCATCTCACAGTGTGACTACTGTTACGATCCACGTCTACTAACCAACCGATAGAAATGCAGCACGAAATGACACATGGTGCTACACCCAAACAAACAGACGGATAGCAGCTCGCCATGGAGGCAAAACACGCTAAAAGAAACGTGTGGAATCCCAGCAAAGAGGAAAACCATGTCAAGTTGTGGCAGCAGAAGCCTTGCCTGAATTATGTGTCCTCCAGATCTTACCATGATTGCGTAAAGAAGAACGAAGCATGGAAGAAAATAGCAGCGGAGTTGCAGCTGCCAGGTGAGCAACCTAGCAGCTGGCAAACACACTCAGATACACAGCAGTATACAGTGCCCACAAAACCTTATTTATTTAATAATGTGACCCTCTATGTTGTGGTTCACAGTTGGAGAAGTAAAAACCCATGCAGCCTCCTTGCACACTCTGTATGGGAAGCTATGGCATTGTACGTCTTAGCCTGCGATTCATTAGGCGCTGTCATCGTACAGTCTGCATGCATCAAACTTGATGTCCTACCCAAGTGTAGTTGCACAGCGTAGCTGCACTAAACTTAAAAGATTGCTAAAATCTTACAGTCTGTAGGAGGCTTTGGACAGCCTAAGCTGAACAACCAGTCAGTTATTTAAGTTACCTAATGAGCAGATGAACTTCTCTCTAAAATCAACATTCTCTTAAAACTTACATTCATATACAACTAACTTGAATCAGATTAGAACATTTTGTTTGCAATGAAATGGAGTGGAAACATTTAGAACTAATACATTTTAATAAAATATTCATCAATATCAGTAATTTATCGAGCATAAGTGCCACCATTCACTGGTTCCATCATCTCAAATGTGAGGATATACTATTGTCTCCCATATGCATAATTGCTAATTGAATTTATTTGGGTCTATTATCTATGGCTTGGACAAAACTAGCAATTTGAAGACATTACTTTGGCCTTTGGGATACTATGACGGTTATTTTATCACTTATTTCTGAAATTTTATACACTGAAGAATCATTTTATCTATGGTTAAAGGTTCCTTTTGCGATATTCATAGCATTAACGTATCAGCAAACCACTACTTGCTACACTCTTACAAATAAAGTGCTGGAACTATATAGGGTTTTTTTTGGTTTGTCCCCATAGGAGAACCTTTTTGGTTCCTGATAGAACATTGCACATGGAACCCTTTTAGATGGTTCAACCTAGAACACCAAATGGAGGGTTACTGATTTATCTAGCACCATCCTTGAGAGGTCTGACTCAAAAACTATGTGAAAGGTTCTACAGAGAGCACTTTTATTGTGTAATGGTTAAACCCAAAACCCTCTCTGGGGGTGCTATCCAGACCTAAAGGATCTAACAAGAACCCACCCGTTGTATTCTACCATGAACCCTTTTATAGTCCACTAATCATAGTCTTAGTCGTGCAACTTTAGCCTGGGGCCAAGGGAACCGCATCCAACCACAACCAGCCTCAGGCTTTATGAACTCATTGAGAGCTGGGATTGATGTTGTTGAGCCCAACCCACAACACTCATGGCTCATAATCATGTTTTTAGGGGGTGGGGATTTTGTGACATCACTGCCAATACAACCTTTACTATTTATTTTTTTTGCATGTCTAGTTTTTAAATATTGAAATCTTTAATCTGACTCTTTCCCCTTGACTGCTGTAACACTGGAATTTCTCAATTGTGGGATCAATAAAGGTGTATCTTATCTTATCTTCATGGAGCAGTGGCTCTCAACTCCACCAGGATGCTCAGTGGCAGAGTGGACAGTATCTCCACCTATTAGCAAATTAACTCGGTATGATGCTAAAAACTGGCAGGCAGAACACAAGTACTATTAGGCCTAATTAAGTGGATTTCAGATACAACTGCATTTAAAAACATAATTTGAAACATGGGTAAACATTTAAATATTTGAGGGTGAGGACTGTTTTAACACTCTCAACAATCCATAAGGAACGCTTTCTTCCAGAAACGGTCCTTTGTATGAAAATGGTTCGTAATGAAACCCTTAGTTTTACAAAGACCCGTCTCTCCAGAGAAGAGTTCTTCAGAAGCAAATGGTTCTGGGTACAACCTCTGCCTTTTAGAGAGAACTCTGTTAAAACACTTATCTTTAAGACTGTATGTTAAGATAATGGCAGAGAATCAAGTCATGCTACCTGTGTGTGTATTTTAATCCAAGCGTCTCTGAGGTTTTTTGTGGTAAGACAGTCCAGCCGTGCGTGTGTGTATCCTACCAGCTAGCTCATCACTACTGCTTTGCACTGCAGTAATGAGGTTGTACCATACCAGGTAGCACCCACTCTCTGGTTTCCCCGTGGTTAATAGCGTTAGCTCTGTCAGCACTGTTACCATTGTTTAGCACTGTTTATGGAGTTAGCACCATTAGCTGCAAGCCACCGGCTCAGCCACCTTCAGACAACTCTCTGAATTTTGCATACAGCCCCTTTAAACAATCATTACACGCATCCCAAACCAGGATTAAGTTTCATATGTTGTGTTAATATTCTGCATTTCATTTGTTTTCCTACAATATCCACACCTGACTCATAAAGCATGATAAACATTTTTATTTCAAGCACTTGTTTAGGAAAAGTTTGCAGTCTTAAAAGGATAATGCACCCAAAAATGAAAATTCAGCCATTATCTACTCACCCATATGCCTACAGAGGCCCTGGGGAAGTTTTAGAGTCCTCACATCCCTTGCGGAGATCGGCGGGGGGAGCGGCTAGCACACCTAATGGCTGACGGCGCCCCAGACTAACATCCAAGAACACAAAATTGAAACCACAAAGTATCTCCAACATGCTCATCCGTAGTGATCCAAGTGTGCTGCGGCCCCGACATAAAAAGTTGTTTCGAAAAACGTCATTTGAACTCTCTTTGTTTTTAGCCTCACTGTAGCCTGCAGCTCTGACTGCTTCTCTGTAATCCGTGCTCACGTGTGCACGCTTGCGCTAGACCAGCGAAAGCATGAGCTTTGCTTACCGGTGTTTACATCACGTGACACGTGCACCGCAGGGGGAGACAACAGTAACCACAGTAGCTAAAAGATAATTTGCACTACGGTCTTTTAGCAAAGGACAGCCCAACATGTCTGAAGACTTTGAAATTGAGGAGGAACAGCATTTCTTTGTTGAGCCGTATTTGTTTGAGCCCAAGTACACGGACGCGGAACTCAGGCTACTGGACGAAGCAGCCGCCGCAGCTCATGAGCCTCAGCCAGCCGCAGAATACCGGAGTCGAGCACTGGAAACCTGGTGGGTTTCAAATGCAAAGTAATGCCAACAGATGAGGAAAGTCTTTGCTGCTCAGACTGGGAATTGGCGATGCCTGCACTTGAGAATCTGGACATCAGTACTGACGAGACTGCTGCTCTTCAGAGACCGTGCATCACCGATCACCCTGAGCGCGCACATGTGAGCGCGGAGCACAGAGAAGCAGTCAGAGCTACAGGCTACAGTGAGGCTAAAAACAGAGTTCATATGTCGTTTTTCCAAACAACTTTTTATGTCGGGGCTTCAGCACACTTGGATCACTACGGATGAGCATGTTGGAGCTATTTTGTACTTTCAATTTTGTGTTCTTGGATGTTGGTCTGGGGCGCCGTCAGCCATTAGGTGTGCTAGCCGCTCCCCCCGCCAATCTCCACAAGGGATCTGAGGACTCTAAAACTTCACCAGGGCCTCCGTCGGCATATGGGTGAGTAGATAATGGCTGAATTTTCATTTTTGGGTGCACTATCCCTTTAATAACGACAAAGTCAATATAGACTTACTATGCAGCAGAATGTGTTTAGTTTTTCCAATATTTAACAAAAAACACAATCACTCCTAAAGGCTGCTTGTGCATTTTTCATAAATAAATAAAGTTATGTTAGCATTCAGCATCTCTCACCAAAATGCATGAAAGCTTATTATCTAAACATCAGCTGCCAGTTTTCTTCTCTGCCTTTGCTTGCAAATGTCTTTTTCTTGGTGCGTTACTATCAGCAACAGCAGATCAACAATGTGAAAGCACCATTGGTGGGACTGTCTATGCTCATGGGTGTGTGTACTTGTGAGCGAGACGAAGATACAAACGTAACAGGTATCAGCTCATTAAGACCTTGTAGCACTACTTGTTGTCAATAACTCCAAAAAATTTCTTTAAAACAATGTTTTAGTAGCCTTAAGGTAACAACACTTGGGATGCTTTGTATACCCATTCATCCACACAGACTATCCCAAACATTTTAGTAAGGCAAATATTGGTATATATCTATATATTTTAGGAGACAATGTTGCTAAAATTTATCTAAATGTAGAAAAAGCCAAAGTAGAAAAGTTTTGTTCCTCAGCATGGCTGACAACCATACTGTAGAGTAACAAACCAAAAGCACCCGCCACCACACAAACACAGAGACAAGGACAAGGATGAAGAAGAAAAGAGCGACCTGTAATGAGAGCGATAAGCAGGAAAGCTGAGGGAAGCAGCTCTGGGACCCTTAGTGCAACCAAAGCCCCATCGGCTTCTTCCCCTCCACAACACTACCACCACCAATCCCTTGTTTTCTCCCTCAGAAATTAGCCTACAGACTAAGTACAGAGTTATGTGCGCCTTCTTATTTCATTACAGGCCCCGTGTAAATAAAAGAAATTTGCCATCAATACGGGCAAATGTATCTGCTGAATCCCATGAAATCCCTGACATGAATTATTGACAGTCTAATGGGACTGAGGGAATGGTGCTGGAGTTGAAGCCTGAGAGCAACCATGGTGAGGAGAAGCTTTAATATAATATCTATTTCTGTGTCTGTGTGACGTGTAACAACCCCCCACTAGCACCTCCAACCAACCTCCGCAAACCCCATAACAAACCAGCATCACAACTATCTCCATGCACAATCATGAGCGCGCACACACACTGCCAGCACCACCTAATCCAGCGAGCAACCTCGCCCTAAATTTAAATCACCCCAGGTTGAGTTAACAGCTGACCAGGGGGCTTTGAGGGCACAATTAAAACGCAGAGTGAAACTCAGCGCCTGTTTACTCTGAGAAACCTTGTCAAATTACACTTTGACATCTCGTATTACGGCAGCGTGAAATGAGGAGGGTTGATAGGATCTAAATCAGAGAAAGCTAGATGAGATGGTACAGCTCTTGAGGGGATTCATTCCAGCATTCACCCGCGGAGACGCTAGAAAGAGGCCTGTGTTACATCTCACTTTATTTTCCTCAACGCAATGTGAGGCCCCACTTTCTACTTTTGTCTTTCAGCTCAAATTCACACACAAACTGCATACTCAATGATTATTTGCATTAAATTATTAATATGCCAATGGTAACTGTGCTGGGCTTTGGAGTCGGTGCAACCAGCGCACATTCTTTCAAGATGAACATGGCAAGAAGGAACTTCAGAGCTGGTAGCCCTCATTTAAATCAAGTAAGAAAAGAAGACACTATTGATTCCATGCTCTCTCCCGCACATTGGTTTGGCTTGCCTTCCAAAACATTATTTTTTTGCAAGGGGGGTCCCCATAGAGCTCAAAACAAAGAGGACAGACGTGTTTGAGGGTAATACTCTTGTGCACAGCGTGAGGCATGCACTAACAAGAAGGAGCACACTGGAAAAAAACAGATGTTGCAAACTTCATCCATAGTTGCAGAGCTTCTACCTATGTGGCCGCACAATCAGGGACAAAATATTAACAATTCAAACAACAACAGGACAGCCATATCTTAAAATATGCCATACACAGATGTCTCGCAAAGAACTTCCCGACTGCCAAAGACATGTGTACAAACAAACTTCAGGTAATGATAAAAAATAAATAATTTCCATCCATCACCATGGCACCATGTGTGATTTAACCCCTCCAGAATTCAACACTTTTCAAAAACAACACGCGTTCATTTCTCCATCATCTTCACAATAATGTAAACAGCCAAGTTTGAAGGTGCGGGACAAGACAAAGCAGAGTGTGACTCGCTCCGCTCACGATCAGTAGAAAAGAAAAAGACACAAACTCTGGAGTCTAATTGATGGTGCTGCTGTGACTGCTGCCCTTCAGAGAACAAGAGCTTATTATTCGCCCGTTGATGATTTGACACAGTTTGATCTGCACATACCCAATTGCAGGGCTTCTGCATGGGGGTTTGTTTACGGATTGACTGATCAAAGGGCCCCCGCATGTCTCTTTGTTTGTTTCATGTACACGTACAGAGGGACAGTTTGGCTTTTATTACCGTAGTGTGAAAATTGTAATTTTTGAGTCCATTTGATAAGCACTGAATAGATTTATAAAACACCTAGCTTTGTGAGAGGCCTGACCTTGGTTTACTGCACTGTGGAGTGTTTTCGAACAAGAAAGGCAAGTTTACACATTGGACTGAGGAATCATAGAAGTTCTACACCATGTGAAGATGTGTGATCACAAAAATTCAAGTCTGGAGTGATGGCTTAAAGAAAAAAGAAGTCAAGTATTGCAGGAGCTGATGTAATGATAATGGCTTGACTGATAGACTGCCAATGAAGAAACACACACATGCACACAGAATCCAACTGAAAAAAACTGAAGTTCATTACCTTTTCACAGCTTTGGCCATCGTTTCTATCTGTTATGACACAATTTTACATTAGACTAAATTGCTAAAATTTTGAACGTCGAAGTCAAATTCACAAGAAACACGACAGGTCAGGTGAACAGACTGTAAACTAGCCAACACTTTGGTGAGATCATCTAAATCACATCTAACGGACAGTCTGGGTAACAATTCTTACCATTCACCTTCAGTACCTCTCCTCTTTAAAGGTATACTATTGCAGCAACTGTCAGATCCTGTTTGTTAACAGTATTGCCAGCAAAAGTGAAAGTGAAAGCTCACCGCTTTGTCTGCTTGGCGTTTCACCTTGCTATATTTATGCCTTTTTCAATTTTCATAGCTTCCTCTTGGATGCCTGCTGCTTATGGTCTGACACCTGGTCGTTACCTTTTTATAAAGTCCTGACCTCACCTGCCCCTGTGCCTGGGAACGTCACAAACACAGCAAAATAGTAAGAAAAGAAGAAAATGCAGGCGGAGGGGAGAGTCTCTGCAGATAAATGCACTGCCACACACTTCTAGTGTGTCATAAGTTATGATTGAGGGGTTACTTTTGTATGAGTCTTGTTTTTTGGGAGGGGGGGGGGGGGGGGGGAATCCTGCATAGTACACCTTTCAGACCAGTCTGATTGACTAATATCATCAGGTGACCTGTTCTATACATCAAGCCTGAGAACAAACAAACAAATAAAAAGGTCCCTATGACACAGCCAAAGCAAAAGAAGCAAAAGCCCACTCCCTTGATCTGTATGATAAAATTCTAGTTCATTTCAGTACAGTGTCAGTACAGTGTCCAGCTCCTATGACATGTTTAGTCCTTTTATTAAAGACAAAAACTGATTCCAGACAAGCAGATATGATTCTCCATGGTTACGCAGATTGGCTATCATTAACCCAAATGATGCATTCTCTGTCATTAACTTAACCCAATCTCTATGTCTAACTTGACTTTTCCAGTTGCAAAGAATGACCCTAGTGGCTGAGATAAAGCCTGTCGGGGCTAGAGCAAAAGCTGGTTTGGAGATCTTGTGTGGACCTGACCTGTCCCCCAAGAGGCACAGTTGAACTGATTCAGGAACAGGCACACCGAGCCACTCTTGTGTTGTTTTGATTATCTCTGTCCAGAAAGGTAGAACTAGAGGACAGGCCCACGACGCATGGATAGAGGTGCCTTCCTGCCTTTTACATTTCCATCTTAGATTATTTTCTAGTAAACCCATTTTATGACAACAGACAGTTTCTTTTAATGTATAAATTTTGCCCGAGCTTGTCTTGTAAACCAGCCTGCACCGGACATTATCCTTGCCCAAGAATCTTTATATCAGATTAGTCCGAGGTTCTCACAGTTGCCATATACTGTGTTAGCGGTTATCATATAAAAGGTGGAATGATTATTTTTTTGTTAATTTTAAAATAGTGCTGTACCATATTTTCTTTCTCAGTCAGCTGCTTCACTACGTCCCCCAAACTACTCCTTATCTGTAAATATCTCCAGAAATCAGATTTATCTTTTAGGTTGAACTGTGCACTGAGTTGTTGATAAGATTTTAATGCTTTAGTGTGTACAATGTTATCATAGCCAATGGGAATGACGGACAAACTGCAAAAATAACATCCAGGTTGTGATATAGCATAATCATGCTCAACATAAAACCTCCTTACTACAGATTAAGGATGGCTATTTTATATTTATTGATACCTATCGTCTCACAAAAAGTCCAAAATCACAATAGTCGCTCTACACTCAGTCCTTGCCTCTCAATCCAAAGTCCATTAGTTCCTACTGAAAACTGGTCACAAATACGTTCTCTTGTTTCTTTTAGTGTAAATAATTTCCTAAAACAGGTGGACACTGTAGATTTTAGAATTTAATTCTCAAGCAGGAGTAAATAGTGTATTTGTTGTGGACTATTTTCAGCTGCCGATTGAGTATATACCGCAGCAGTGCGGTGTATGTGGCATCAACTTAAAATATATAACAGTGCTCACATTAACTTTAATGACGGAACATGTCAACCAGTGCAACACTGTGTGTCACTGATGTGTTTTTAATAGTTTGTGGACAACAGTGGAGGTCTATGGCACAGAGAAATAAGATATATCTTTAGCTACACAGACAAATAATTTAAGGATTTGTCCATTATCACACATACACACAGAAACAAACAAGCATGCTTGAACAAAGGCACAGACAAACTGTCAGTTTCTGTCTGAGATGTACACACACACACACACACACACACTGTACATTCACAGTCTGGTACAGCATGAATACTGCATGTACAGTATGTTTAAAACACATACGGTTTACAGAGGATCACAACCTACAAATGCTTCCTGCTGGCAGGGCTTTGGGGAACTGCAGTGGCATGATTTGTACAACTGGCACTTCATAAAGCATTTACCAGTCAACATTTGTGTGAACTGTATATTCACAGGGAGAAAACACTTGATAGACGGGGAGAAGGGTTAGAGGATGATGAAGGAGCAGAGGGCAAAAGATCCCAGCTCAGCCGCTGACAGCTGGCACAACTGTGTCTGTGTACAGGTAGGTTATGTGTGTGAAATTTATTCATACATATATCTTGTGGGTTGCGGTTGCAGCCATGTGTGTGTGTGTGTGTGTGTGTGTGTCCTGGTCCAGGTCATTAGAGGCAGCTTGCTGTGCCCTGATTTGTGCACTCACAGTATGTGAACACAGCAAGGGATCGATTAGTACTTTGTGTGGCATTTCACACAGGTCTCATCTCTCTACCTTCATTTCCTACAGCCGCTGGATCAAATCTACAATATATGGTGTGTTTGTGTGTGTGTGTGTGTGTGTGGTGCAAAAAGAGAGATAGTGAAGCAGTGACCTTTTTTGTGTTAGAGTAGCAATACCAACCAGTTGCAATGTAACCAGCCGGTGTGAGTGGCAAGTATAAATAAAAATCTAAGTTTCTTTGTCCAGTTAGATGATATTCTTCCTTCACACGGCATTAAAAATTCATTAATAAAATTGTTGCTGTGGGGCTACGTTTGACCACATTTGACCAAGTTTGACATGTAAAAACAGTAGTTTTCTGCTAGGAACTTTCCAAAACACATTTACCCAAATACACTCTGTACTTCCCATTAAATCCTCTTTGACAGGAGATGTCAACAGGAATACTGTAAGTGTTTAAATCTTTGCAGCATCATGGTGGTTAAAGTAATTTACCTTACCATGTATATTATTTATTCTTTAGCAAAACAAGAATTTTCTTTTGAAACAGAAACTAATGAGGCCACCAGGCACAGGAGTACAACAAAAATGTAATGACTTTCAAGGTTAAGATAAACTGAACTACACCTGCCAACAACACGCAGAAGGAAGCATGATATGGTACAGTTGTACGATTATGACCAAAACAATAATAATGGTTATTTTTATCACTATTATTTATCATTGTTCATCGTTTTTAGGGATAAAATATTTTTAGTGCACTGTCACATTTATCCCAACAGAGCACTGCTTTTATTTTCATGTTGTGCTACAGTCCTGCTAATGCACACATCTCTGCAAATAAGACATAAAATAAGGTTCTTCTTCATCTGAATTCAGAGCATCTCCTATGGATAGGCTATGTATCCTTTAGTTTTTTTGGGGGTTTTTTGGTCACAGTGCTGTGACCCATTGCAGCGTCGCAGTCATGGATGTCTGATGTCTTGTCCCTGGATGAAGAAGGGGGATTAACTGAGGGATGGACGTTATTGTTCTTGGCCTTCGTGCATTCATTGATCTGCATATTGTAGAGTTTTTAGCTGTGAAAAGGTAATGGTTTAGTGAGTTAGTGGTGCTGCTTTGTGGTGCAGATACAAGTGTTGTACACTCTTTACATATGATTTAATCTCTCCTAAATCTGAAATACTTCCAAATAGTGGATGATGAGGTTGGATGAAGGAAGATTTCGTTTTGCCCATCTGCAGTGGCAACAGTCAGGAAGGTTTTTTACAGGCTGCCACTGCAGGGTGCACAGCTCTACAAAAGTGGAGGCTGGTTGTTAGTTTAGGAAGCACTTGATTTGATGTGCTGTGGAGTTTTCTACCAGTGAAGCACGCATTTTAAATGTCAATATCGCAGACGATCATGCATATTTAATTGTGGGAAGCCAAAATCATGATCATGATTGATATTTGATTAATTGTGCAGCTGTATGATATGATGATACAGTTGGCAGCTGTAGTTTGTAAGAAAGTAAATAGCCCCTACATGAAACTGCTCACAACAAGGTCTGTGGATCAACTTGGGGAACTGGGCCATCATTTCTGGAAAGAGACACTACTGTTGAGTTTTTTAGATGTAATTTTAGTGCCTTGTGTCATCTGGTTTCATTATATTCTAGAGAAGGCAGACATCTCGACAGCCAATATCTGTGCGAATGTGTCCAGCCAGTCTGTAACTTTATGAAACTAACAATTTGGCATTCCAACCAACTTGAGGCAGTGATTAGTAAGCTGTGTGGATGTGAGACAGGAGTTTGAACTTCTGTCACTTCTCATGTTAACAACTGAAGGCAACAATATGAAAGATTTCCAGGAGAGAGAGTCTGAAAATTTGCCATGTGTTATCCCTATATTAAAACAACATTGCACCTCCCCCCTCTGTATAGCCATTTTCTCATATGAACTCTGGATAATGTCCAGAGTCAGGTCAAAGTAGTGTCCAGAGTTTCCCTTTCACACATGTAGCGCACATGTAGCACACATCAGGAGATGGTCCACTTCAAACGTGTTCTCACCTACTGGAAATACTCCCATTTGTTTTAGGTAAGAGGTGGCACCTGGGTAGAGTGTGCAGGAGGCAGGACATGACACAGATTACATTGCCATCTCATAGGCAGTTTGTAATTTGGCCATAAACAACAATGTCTCTTGCCGTTCCTTGAATTTGTCTGGCGTTTTCAGCTTTGGCCCTTACTGACAGAAGTTCCCGAATCTCATCATCTTTCCATTTAGACATTTTTGTTTCCATCTTTGTGTAATTGACCCTTCATCATTACCCAAAGATGTGTGTCTTCTTTGGGTTTCGTGCAAGCCACGTGATCAAGTCATCAACACAGCCACTTGCTCGGTGTGATTTCTCCATACAGTTAGCTAGTCTGTTCACACATAGGCTCAATCGGAAATTACTTAGACTTTGTACTAAAGGTAAAGTTGGTTTAATGTCTGATCCTACTGATTTGGATATCTGTGCTCTCATGCACAGCTTCTCAGGGCAATGTCAAGATAGTTTCAGGTTTGCAGTGCATGTGCGAAAGGGGCTTATGTCAGCCATCTATGCACTTCACCTTTTCAGTGTGGCCGTTCTACTATAAAGACGTTTGCCCTCTGATGAGATTGGACTATACGCCATAAAAACTAGTTTTATTTGAGCATAATTAACAATATGACCTAACCCTTAGGGACACAAACCCTGGTCTCTGTTGCCTAAGTTAAGTACTTTGCTATATACCCACCCATCTACCCAAACTTCCCCCAGCAGACTTTTGGCTCAGTTTTAATAGAGAGGACAGTTACCAAAAGCACACAGGACTTTACAGACTGCACTGCACTTATTATTCCCCATCTCGCCAGCTGTAGCACAAGATTTTTGTCTCATTACATATGGAGAGTAGATGGCGCAATGTCTGATCACCATGTGACAAATGACAATAGCTGGTAGACACAGATGATGCTGAGCCCAGACCGGCGAAGTGGGCACTACAGGAGGTAAGGGGCGAGAGGAAATCAAGTGTCTGCTCAATTAACATTCACTGGTCTATTTACATACACACATCCAAAGTGAGTGGCCCTTAACACGGCAAGGTGCTCAGGAGGCTGCTGGAAGCATCGAGGGTGGAAAGCTGAAATCAGCACCACATGCACAAAAAGAAAATCTGGCTGAAACTACACAAGAAACAGAACATGTCTTTTAATGAAGCAACCGTGGTCCTCGGTCATAATTTTCAAAGAAGCAGCCAAGATTAAAGTCAAAGGAGTCTCCCAATGGCTTCAAGTCTGCACTGCTTTGAAAAATACCCCCAGTGTACAAAGCACCCCCCCTCCTCCCCTCCACCTCCTCCCCCCTTTTTCGCCCACCCCATCTTTCTCTCTTTCACACTCTTCTTGCTCTATGTTTCTCTTTCTTTTCTCCTTTTTTCAAATAACTGGAGCTGCACTTTAGCCACCAATTCTCGCCCCTGATCCCATCATTAAAAAGGCTCAGGCAGAACAAGGGCTTTTTACGTGTGTGTGTGTGTGTGTGTGTGTGTGTGTGTGTGTGTGTGTGTGCGTGTGTGTGTGTATATGTGTGTGTGTAAGAAAGAGGCAGAGAGAGACAGACCGAGACAGGCTGACAGACCTGGGCCTGCCAAGCGACGTGGCGCTCACTCTTTAAGTGCAACAGACACCTCCTCTCCGACTACAGAACTAACACTATGCCACGCGCACGCACAATAGGATGAATAATTGATCGGCCTGGGGCTTCACGTGTTAAGAACAGAGGAGGCGTGCCAGTAGCGTTTTCACTTCAAATTTGTATTGTCTTTAGTCTCCGCCAGCCATCTACATTTCTAACACCTGCCTCAGTCAGATGTGCGCTGGTGCACTAGCCCCGGAACTATCTTTCATCTCGCACACACTGTTACTGGAAGAAGAGGAAAAAACACACACTTTCAAGAGATCATTATCTAGTAGGGAAACCAGGACACAAGTTCGATAGCTTCCCTCTTTCCTCCCGCCTCCACCGGCAGTAACCTTTGTTAGATCATTTCAACACCTGCAATGTTTTTCAAAACAGAATAGAGGTTTCTCACTTGCAAAGGTTTTTGCACCTGAACTGTAAAACCGATAAATGTACTGTTAGCAGTAAAAATAACCCCCAACAGAAAATAAATACATTGAAAAGGCCCATGATGCCTGTATTGTCATTGGCTGTGCATTTTTGAATTAGCTACAGTATTAACTATTTAATACTGTCAGTGGATGCATAAACATCTTAGTTACTTTATTAGCTCTTAAGACAAAAATTGATAGTGAGACAGCCGCTTACTATCTAACTTCTGTACAAAAAGTCAGACAGAAAAATAACACGAATATTTAAGACACTATCACAGCTCACTACGAACACTCAGACCTCTTAAGAAGCACTGAATGGTTGACATTCTCATATTGATAGGACTTGTTACCTTCCATCATGTGCAAGTTTTCCAACCCCTGTCTCCTAGAAATTATGTTTGTGTGTTACTTAACTCCTCTCTTAATTACGATGTTATAGCAATGTAATCAATGCCTGGATTATGTTCAGACACAAGTTTCTTTCAGGTAACAAAACACTACATTCATGGACCGCAAAGTTTCCGAAGGAGGTTGTCGAAGAGGATGGCGGGCATACGAAGTGCAGGACCTTGACACCAGAACTTCGGGTTTGCGTCCAGACTCTTGTCCTAGGTTTAGGCAACAAATGTACTTAGATTAAGGTTAGGGAAAGAACACGATTTTGGTTAAATATTAATAAAAAAAGGCACTAAAAATGCTTTAGTCTTCATTATGTTAAAATACCACTGATTTTCTGTTTCAGATTAGTTGTATATAAACATAATTTCCTGGGGACAGGGCTAAAATTTTAAAGTACTTCAATACATTGTCACTGTTTGTAGAAAACTGTACGAGCTTTGCTGAGCTGGAAAATGTATAACTTGGAGGCAATGGATTAAGACCTAATCTTATTTTGTTGGCTTGCTCTTATTTACACATGCTGTATATTGAGACACAGTGCTGTTTGTTTGGCTCTTACTGTCAGAGAAAACATTTATGTTGCAATACATTTTTGCCCAATGACTTTTTGCCCCCTATTTAAATCATGACACGCGATGACCTTAAAAGAAAAAAAGACTGGAGTCTGTCTATGATCTCTAGAGGTTAAATCCTATCAGATATTTGGTGACTTTAAGTAAATAATACAATGTATAAACATACTCTGAATAAACATCTGGTTCTGTTACAAAGAGCTATAGCAAATGAGCATCCTGTTTAACACCTGAGCACACTGACGTGTTCATTGCCTTTGTTCAGAACCAAGGGAAGTGATTTTCTAAAAAACTGTTCAGAAAAAGAAAACCGACGAGACAAGCTAATGCTTCTGACTTTCATGCTTCCCCTCCATGTTTTGCCGAAAAAGGAAATCCCTGAGTAAGTAATGAGTCAAATTTTCAGCCCATATGCATTATACATTAAGCAATTAAAAATTCTAAATCTTCACTGTGCAAAACCAACAAGGGGTCATTTGGCTTTTTGAGGAAGTGGACCATCCTCTGTTCTTGTCTCCTGAATAACCAAATCATCTGCGTTTCAAAGTCGACCTTTGTGAACTCTTTTAAAGTCTGCACTTTTTTCTGTCAGCTTCTTATTTTTGATTTCCTTCTGTCTCTATGCCATAAGTTTAACATTTCTCTTGATTTCTTTAGATGGTATAACATCAAAAATGTATTCTATCCTTCGAACCTGCTCTTTTGATTCTCATTTGTCTATAATATATATGATATTCTTCAGGTTTGCCTATTAATATGTTGAAAACGTCCAAAACCTCATAAACAACCAAGATATGAAGTGAAGAAACACCTTATATTATAAGCAAAATTAAAGGATCATAACCCTCCAATTGTCAAGAAGAGACTTTATAAACCTAAGGTCATAAAAAGACAAAAGCATTTTCTGTTTATACAATATGAGTGGGTTTACACCTGCTATTAACATATGTTTCGGTGACCCGAACACAAGAGGACAGCTGAGACGCATCGCCGTTCACACCTGTGTCTATCATGTGTCTCCAGCTGACACTTGTGTTCAGATTTTGTTACTGCCTACATCACTTATGCGAGAAGGTACAAGAAGAGCCCTGCAGTTATTATGTCCACACACTCACTAGCTGCTTGCTAGAATGCTTGCGTGTCACATTAGCAGTCAATTCAACACGTTTCCTTCCATAGAGCAAAATAATGGATGGTCACGAACACTTTGTCCAACTTGTCTTGAAATAGGCAAGTTAAAGTGGGTTAGCGCACTGCCACCAAAACAACCACCATATCCTGCACTGATGACGTAGTCCTTGTCAGGGACGCATCAGGATGCATTAACGTGCACACTACAACAGATAAGTGGTAGTCAAATGCGTTCCAGTACTGGAAACAGAGGGAAACAGGTAGCCTGACACTATTTAAAGTAAATAAAGTACTCCTACTAAACCTATAAAGCTCACTAATTAAAATGTTGTTAGTTTAATCTGTTCACAAACTGAAGCATAAAGAGTTGGCATTGTTTCACTGGTGTTGCTATATATTGGTATCAGTCTTCTCGTGTCGAACTACTCCTTTAACCTGAAGGTACATTGAAGAACATGAAGTTCTTTCTGAAAGTGTCTAACAAGTTCCATCACTGCTTCGACTTGCCTGCCAAGCTGTTCATAACTATGTAATGTCCTCATGCATTATAAAGACCTGGCCACGATTGAAAACAGCGCAGTCAAAAACAACAAGTGATTAAAGAGCCTGAAGTTGACTGAAGAGGAACGGAGATGGCTTGACCTTAAACATACTTGGGCTCCCTGGTGGACACAAGAACCAACTCCCTCCCCAGTAAACAGTCCTGTAATATTAAACACAGAGGACGTCAAAGGGCTCTAATGTTTGCTCCTCTCTGCTGTGCATTGGGATATTTTGCCCAGGGTCGGCGTCCCACCATTATGACATCACTCAGGGCCCGAGCAGGAGACTATCAAAGGCGCCGCGGCGGTGTATCATATTCATCAATGGAAAATATTCATATGCACATACACCCTTGCCACCCTGGAAGGGAAGCATCTCCTTTTTAAAGGCCGCAATCCACTGGCAACGCATGAAAAGTTACAAAACATCAAATAAAGGCGCTGGGAAAAGAAAATTAAAAATACAAAAAGGCTGTGGTGAAAAGGAAGACGTGTTAAAAGAAGAGGAAATTCTTTAAAACAGTAATGATTGAGCAGCGCCTGATTAATCAGCGATGGCGTTCTCGGGTAACTGTCCAACATTACTTTTGATTTAGCGTGCTGGGCGATCAATAGAAAGAGCTCCGGGGGTAGTTTCTAATTAAGGTAATTCATGGTCTGGCTGATATGGGTAAATTACAAATTGCTTTGCACATGTAGATACACGTCATGTGCAACTCTCATCAATTAAGTTGAGTTTGCCAGTTTTATGTTTCTGCATCAGGAACCTTAAATTGCAGGGCAGGATTGTAATCTAACTATCATCCAGTCAATCTATCTGGTCAGTATGTCCAGATCGTTAATCTATAAACTACAAGTGAATGATTATGACTTGACTGACTTTACACTTGTTCTGATTAAACCAGAAATAGAAGAGACTGTATGAGTGTTGTCATATACATAATTAAAGACCATTTATTCTACTCTATGTCACTAAACCTTCCTATCAGTCTAAACTCAAAGCCTATAAGTTTAGAGCTTAAAGCTAAAGAAAAGGTTCACAAGTCTATTCGTCCATATATGTTGAAAGAGTTATTGGTTGCTGCGATCATTCCCTCTGTCCATAAAGAGATCCCTCTTAATGTGTTTCCAATATAAGTGAAAATTCACAGTCTTTGCTTGGTGAAAAAAAGCACTGTAAAGTCCAGGTGAAGCTAATGTGAGATTTCAGCAGATGCAGTTAGTCAAATTAAGTGCGTTTTCTTTCAAAGTTACGACCATTTTAGTGTGAACTTTCCTTTATCCTCGGACACCATCTCCTCCCTGAGACGGTAGGACGACAAAAGGAGGGAATTTAATACCCTATTAATTGGACTAACGGCTACTGCTAAAGCTTCACATTAGCTTTGGTTAATATGACTGAATATTTGAAAGAGGACAAGGAATTTTGTCTCACAACTCTTGTACTGAAAAAAAAAAAACACCATGAGGGGATCTCCTCATGGCCAGTATTTTAAAAAAGGTGTTAACACTAGACACATTATCATCATAAAGGCTTTATAATTCATAACTAATTGGCTTATTAATGTTAACAAATGAACTACCAATGCTTTATATAACAGCTACTAGTAAGAAACAACTTTTGGGTTGCCAGGTTGTGAAAGATCTCTCTGGCCTTTGAGTCATTAGTAGTGTTATTAATAAAGTTTTTTACTTTTAAATGAGCCATAAGAGAAAGTTAGTGTCGACTTAAATTATACATAAAAAATAATAAAGGTACAGTCAGTGATTTTTATCCGATACACCTTTTGGTCTTTGACAAAGGGTTGTAATAATCCAGGAGGAGAAATAAAAATGTATATACTGGAATGTGAATGTTGTTAAGAGACGAATGTGAACAAAATAACTGTTAAAGTGTAACATACTGTAGAGAAACCTTGTGTCTATCTCACTGTGTTCGTGAGAGGAGGTGTGTGCGTTTGTGTGTCGGGGTGTTAAGGGCCCGGTCTCGCAGGTCTGGGACATCACTCCTGAAAAGCCTGTCTTTTTATTGGCAGCTCTTCCAAAGACAAGATTTAATGGAAACGGCTGAATGTTGAACCAACTGCGGATCAAAGAGGCTTGACAGCAGGTGGATAATTCTTCACCAGAGAAACAAAACTTCAGGACTCCATTGGCCAAGAGAGGGGGAAAGATTTGTCTGTGTCTCCTACGTGATAGCACATATTGAGTTTTGATGAATGGGACGTGTCTCCACTAATAATCTACTTTTCAGCTCAACAACTTTATGGAAAGAGTGTCTTATAAACATAAGACATAAGACACTGTATTACTCTACACCACATCACTAGTATTGTTGCATTATGTCCTTTTTGCTGTCTTTCCGTAAAGAAGGAGAGAATTTTAAGAATTTCATGATGCAGGCATTCAATTTAATGTGTTGCTGGCTAAAATAAAGGTGTAGGGGAGTCTGGAGACGTGATGAAATATAGATGTCTGAGTTCAGGGTGAGCGGGCTGGTTTGTGTGTGAAGCATGCTCTTTATTGTTAGAGAGAGAAAGCAGCTGCATTCAACATCTGTGAGATAAGGCAGTAAACACCAGTTCACCACCATAGCAGCGCCGCGCTAATTCAAAGCTTGTTGTGTTTGTCCACTGCCACTCCACAACAAAATTATGTCAATTGAATAACTGCAAATCTTGCTGTTTAGTGTATAATCACAAAGTGTCTCGTGCTACTGCAGGCCTCCGAGCCACTATTAAACCTGAAGACTTTACTGTGATGGGGCCGCGATGCAGCGCGAGGCATCAAAAACACAAGGTGCCACGTTCTCAAACAGAGAGGTAGGTTAAGTGGCAAAGAATGGCAGAAAACGACAGTCATTTCCGAACGCCGCTGCTGTGCTGCATGCTTATGCCAGCAGAAATGGCTTAAATACACCCCCATGAATATGCGATTTCTGTATGAAGAGTTTGACAACAAAGGGCCCACCACATCATTTTTGATGAGGCTAGATTGTCTGTGTTTGTGTGTCTATGTGTATGTGTGTGTGTGTGTACAGATCGGCAGGTCTCTACCTTTCTGTCCTACTTACATCTCTTATTATGCTCAATTACA
Source organism: Epinephelus lanceolatus (assembly GCF_041903045.1). Taxonomy (NCBI): domain Eukaryota; kingdom Metazoa; phylum Chordata; class Actinopteri; order Perciformes; family Serranidae; genus Epinephelus; species Epinephelus lanceolatus. The sequence continues at coordinate 27,111,394 of NC_135736.1, read as the reverse complement.
GAAGTGAAGAAAAATGAATGGTGTTTAGAACAGCTGATTTGTTTGTGTTTTTAAGTGATGACCAGAATCAGTATATCTGTCAGAGCATTATTAAGAAAATAAATACATGAAGAGGAAAAAAAACGTGATAAAAAATACATCTTTTCCATTTGTTAGTGACGGTGACTCTTCAAACGGGGAAAAATAGTAACCTACGTATGGAAAATGTTTTTTTTTTTTCAGCTTAATCACTGACCTGCAATGCTGATAAACCTCCAGGAAAATCAGGCTTCATAACTCTAAACCGCAGTCGGTCATGAACTCCATGTAAACAACCGGCAAAATCAGCACTGTACTTAATTTATTCTGGATTACTAACCAAATTATTAAAGGTCCAGTGTGTAGGATTTAGTGGCATCTAGCTGTGAGACTGCAGACTGCAAACTGCATGTAGGAGAGCTACGGTGGCCAGCATGAAAACATGAAAACATGAATGGCCCTATCTTAAACCAACCTGCTCTCACTCAACAGTCATCGAAATCTGGTGCTTGGGCAGTGACATTCTGGCATCAGACACAGACAAAAAAAGCTGTCCTTTCATGTCAGCACGATACACGCCCAGTTGCCCTGACTGTTTAACGGTGCCTGGGACTTTCACCCGGGAGGACAGTGTTTGCTTCCTGTATGATGGTAAAGCCAAACCCTGTTCTTTATTCCTAAACCCAACCACATGCCTGTGTTGGCTAAACGTAAGCAAGTGTGATTGTTGATTTATTTTGACTGAACGCAAACTGTACATTTCTTGTGAAAACGGAAGTGTATTTTGAAAACAAACAACGCATTTAACAGACAGAACTTGACACTGCGTCCCAGAACATCAACAACTAATGCACCCAGGGTACCTTGCACATCATATGTAGACGTGGAAAGTCCGTGACCAAACGTCAATATGTGACAGGGTTGGAATGAGAATGTGCTAGAACCAGTGTTTGATTTGCTCATTCTGAGCTGCTGTAGAACAACATGGCGGACTCTGTGAAAGAAGATTTATGAAGATATAAATAGCTAATATCATATACCATTTCTGCCAATAGATGCCAAGAAATCCTACACACTGAACCTTTACGGCCTTGGTTTTCAATGGTGTAAAATGGAAAGTAATAATTATCTCATAAGTAATATAGGATTATACAATGTATTTATATATAAATATAAAATGTATAGATGGTGATCACGTCTTTTTGAAGTTACCGCTCCTTAGTAGACATATGTGACACATTCTGTCCACTAAGATGAACACTGTGGTATCACTTTCTAATACACTCTTTGTAAAGGGTTTATTAGTTGTAACTGCTGTCTTATTTTATGGCTAATAGATGATTTACTAATGCTTCTAAGATTAATTATAAGCCATCAATAAGAACACATCAAGGTTGCTAGGTTTTGGCTGGTGTTAATCTTCCTTCAGCATGACACAATAGTTGTTCTAATGGGCCATTTGACCTTTTACCTTCTGATAATAAGCTACAAAACCTCTGTCCAATTATCCATCTATTATCAACTTATTAACATATATAACCAGATAGAGTATCACAACACTTTATCAATAATCTAGAGATGAAGTCTGCAACTGAAGAATGAAGTAAGATTGTTGATATCTGAACAAAGACCCAAACAAATACATTTGTGCTCCAGTTTTCTTGTGATCATGATGTGGCTCAGTTCATCATTGGCAAACATGTGGAAAAGAGCAAACAGCCAACATAGTGTTGTCTGGCTATATCCGAACCACCTTCTGCATTTCCTATTAGAAATGGGACAAATTTGACAAGTGTACTGGATAAGAATCACTGACTGTACCTTTAATAATATTTATGATTACAGTCGACAACAACTTTTGCTTATGGCTCATTTAAAAGGTAAGAAACTTTATTAATAACGTTATTAATGACTCAAAAGAGAGATCTTTCACAACCTGGCAACCCAAAAGTCATAACTTGTTAGTGGCTGATATATAAAGCACTAGTGAATGATTTGTTAACATTAATAAGACAATTAGTTATGAATGATAAAGCCTTTATAAGGGGATGTCTTAGTAGTAAAACCTTCTTTTAAAACCGTATTTCAACAATACATAGAATGAATATGAAGTAAATATCAAGTTAACATTGTACAGCTTCAAAATTTATAATGAAATGTTAACACTTTAGGAATTTTGGGGCAGGCTGTTACCGCCCACTGCTGATTTGGGTTTGACAAAATAGAGAAGTTTTTAAATGATTGAGTACAGATACCCGGTGATTTTGACTACACCCCTGTTACCTATTAAGTTCTGCAAATGGTCTATCATTACAGTTGAACCATTGATTCGATTTTTAATTTCACAAATGGTTTTTCATTCAAGTTTCATGCTAAATTGCATTTGTGTCGGCCATTAATTTAGGACAGATGAAACAGTCATTGAGTGATGACTTGTTGGGTCACTGTGACTGATGTGGTTCATGTGGCTAAAGCACTGACATGATGAGGGATGAGTGTGACTCATGAGAATCTGAAAGAATCTCATGTTATGAATTTTCTACTTCTCTAAAATAAATATTCTGACTAAAATATGACTTAACTTGCTTGGTATTGAAAATAAAAGAAATGTTTTAAGATGATCACTTTTCAAACCATTATGCTGGTTACATTTATTCAGACTTTCACAATTTTAACACACCAGGTTGTGCCACATTTCATAAAGTTGATGGATAATATCATTCTTTTACAATATTATTTCCAAAAGACTTTTTCTCTTCACATCATCTAACCCAAATTACTCCACAAAATCTCCCTGTGCTTCCCCTTGAACTTTATTTCTACATTTATGCTACACTTTGACTTTTTTTTTTACTTTAATTTTACAGTTCACTTCCTCTCCAAAGCCCTGGTAAAGTAGCTCTCCTTATGACTTAAGCAGAATTGACAATTAGCCTGCTAGCTGGAGCAGAGGTCTCTGCAGTGGGTCCCTGATGGTACTGTACGGCAGATGAAGAGATTGAACCACCACCATCAATGGCTGCCTGTCGGAGATTGGCTGCTGTAATTGGTACCCACTCTGTAACACTCACATTCCATCACACTTTATTAACGCCCGTCAACCAGTCAAAAGCTAATCTTTTATTCTGTTTTCCAATTATTGTAAAGTGGTGGGCTTTAAATGAGGAGGAGGAGATAATGAAATTAACTTCCTAACTTAGAGCAATTCTCTATGGCACAATGATCAGATATTCTCTTGGTCTGGGAAATGTATGCTAATTTTATGCATCTATCATTAGTTATTACCATTGCAGCAACATAAAACACAGTTTTCTTGAACAATTAGACTTAAAATGGTGCATTTTAATCAGTCAGGGGAGGCTTGCATGCATATTAAAACGGCTGTAATTGAAAAGCCTGAACTTTTGACACTTCTTGAAGTAAGTGTTTGACAGCAGTGACAGTTTGTTTACATCCTGCTGCGTCTGTGTTCAGTTTCAAAGATTCTTTCGTAATACCTGAGAGCAACCGTGGGGAATACTCCAGGGCTTTTTTTTTTTTTTTTTTTACTCTGCTTGTCTATTGTTGGTGCTTCAACATTACTTTTTGTCATGAGTAAAATATCACACATTTTTAAGCGTTTTGTTTGTTTGATTTTTTTTTTTTTTAGTTTTTGGGGATCAGGAAAATGATAGTTTGGCCTTTGTTAATGCAACAATGAAGTATGCTGAAACCTTATGTCAGGCTTGCAGGGAATCATTTATACTGCCAAAAACACTTAACAATAATAAAGACATACAAGACAAAGCTCTGAGAAAGCCCCTTCCAACACCAGGATCAGGTCTGATGAATAAATGGGGCTTTTAAATGATTCAATGCAAAAGCAAATCTGTTTTATTTCTGCTTTTCTGGTAATGTGTGCTGCCAAATTACTTGCATGTTAATGGACAACAATAAACTCAGAACATGTGTACCTCCCCTTGTACCAGAAATTTAAAAATCACCCTAATTACACTGCAGGAGGAATTTTAGGATATGAAGATCATGAGCTCAATCTGTCTTACTTCTTCCTGACAGATGAATATTATGGTTAAAAAGCTGTACAGTAAAACATGTTGGGGGTTTTCCCCAAGTAAAACAAACTAGTGTTTTCCCTTTTTTCGTAGAAGCAGCTCTGTTGCACCGCAAATTAATTTGGCTTTGCTTGACTAATGAATCTAACACTCAATAAGCACCCCCTCCCCTCTCTGCTTTGCTACAGGCCCACAGCTCCGAGGCCCCCAGACGAGCTACCATCCCCATCCGGCTCATCAGTCACCCTGGGCAGTCTCTCCCCAAACGGGACCCCCTGATGCCCAGTAATGGCTGTTTGATGACCCTCATAAAAGGAGTCAATGTATTGATGGAGCCCTTTGAGAACAGGCCTAATTTGTATGAGGATCAATTCAGCCAATTCATAAGAAAAGAAACAGCGGACAGAGAGAGGGTGTGCATGTGTGTGTGTGTGTGTGTGTGTATGTGGGGGGGATCAAGACTTCAAAACACAACATTACACCTGTGACCTCCCAGCTCCGACTGTGTGCTCGCGTTGACACACACAATTTGTTTTAATGATAGTCTGTCGTGTTGTTATTAAATAATTGAATCCCTCTCAGATCAGATTACCATGTAAAGGACGGCACATTATATTATGCGTGTCACTGCTGTCTGTCATGCACGGTGCTTTGTGTCATCAATTTTTATGAGAGGGCTACATGCATATATGGGTGATCTATTTGGGGTGTTACAAGGCTCCAAAACCACGGTTTAAGTCATTCATTCTGAATTCAAGTAAATAAAATGCTAATAGATGATTATTTTATCTATCAAATTGGCAGAACAATCATTTAGTGCATTTGTCTACAGATAAATGAAACAGGAAGGCCTCACCAGAAGGGAGCAGCTGGGATTCAAGAAGAAGAGTGACTATGAGGAGAAAGAAGAAAGTTAAATGCTCTTTTATGCTTTAGAAACAAAAAATATATACACAGAGAATGATTAAATAAGGTGAAATAGTTCCTTTCCATGCAGCAAATTTCAAAGCTTAAACATAATCCTACGCAACAGACAAGATTAATTCATTTTCCAGAGTCAAAGAGGGCTCTGAACTATAAGAGACAGTAGCTCTAATCAGGTGTATAGCTGAAGTGATCCTCCAGATATTGCTCTCAGAATAATCAGTGTGTCTAATCAGGTGTATAGCTGAGGTGATCCTCCAGATATTGCTCTCAGAATAATCAGTGTCTGGGTGAAGCCCTGCTGCCCTGGCCTCTGCTTACCTAATGAGACCCCATGCCCGTGATTTCTCAGCGTGCTTCGGCTCGCCAGACCACTCCTGCTCCACCCAGGGAAAAGAAGAAGACGAGGAGGAGGAGGAGGAGGAGGAGGGGGAGGAGGAGGGAGAGGAGGAGGAGGGGGCGATGAATCCAAACGGAGCCCCCCCCCCCCCCCCCCCCCCCCCCCCCCTCCTCTCCCTCCCATATCATTTGCATGTGCAGAATCAGGAATGATATCCACAGAGAGGCAGTCAAGAGGGAGAGCTGGAGAACAAAAAAGAAGAAAAAAAGAAAGAGTAGGCAGGGGGAAAGAGGTGTGCTCTCTGACCACGAGTACCTCCAGAAATCAGGTCAGCTTTTTCTCTCTTCATCTTCAGGAAAAGTGAAAGAAATGATAAATGAAATTAGCCACCAAAGAGTTCCCGTCTTCTGAAAAGCGATGAGGGTGGGGGTGGCAGGTGGCAGGTGGCAGGTGAAGTAATAGGGAAGACAAAAAAATATATATATATGCAAAAAAAAAAGAAAAAAGCAGCGAGGTAGGGGCGGAGGAACTGAGGGAAGGTGGGAGGTTTTTTTTGAATGGAATCCAATGGCAGGTCCTGATGATGAGGAGAGGAGAGAGTGGAGAGCCCCAGTGTCTGCAGCTCCAAAAGAGGATGTGATGAGACTGCATGGCTAATGAAGCAGCGCTCCTCTCTGGCTCCACAGAGAGCCCAGCCTTTTCTTATTCCCATTCATCATTAATTCAACAACGTTGATAATTTCATTAGTTTTTTTTTCCCGCGCATTTTCCAGGGCCTTTATCAATAAATGATGGGCAATGGACCAGGGGCTGCCCCTGCTTAGCTAAACACACACTTCTCTCTCTCTCTCTCTCTCCATTTCTTTTTGCCTTTTTCCTTCTCTTTCAAACCAGCAAATGTGAATTAGTATAGTATAGAAAAAATGGGGGTACCTTGCGTCAAATTTAGTGTAATCTACAAGCTCCTGCTTTCAGTGAGAGTCTAAGCATTTAAATCTGGCTGTTCACTTTACATGGATGTCATGGGTGAAAGCTCTTACACAGGCCGTTTCAGTAAAGACGTTTTGACGTGTAACAGTAAGAAAAGAACGGGTGTAAATGATAAAATGAATGATGGCTGACTTCCATTGACCTCTACCAGTGTCAGAGTAATGGTGTTGTGCATACTGGCTCACTGTTACACTGTCATGGCTTACTGGGATTCTTGAATGAAACATAGCTATTGTTATTGTTGACTACTATGAAAAGTCAAAATGTTTAGCTGTTTGAAACTCTACTCATCTCAACACATGCCTGTATACATAAACTGGTTGACAGAGGCATCCTACTAACCCAGAGACTATTCTAAAGTGTGTGTACTAAAGTCCGACAGACAGAGACACTGGATTTTTGAGGCCAGTGCTGATATCAATATTCAAGAGTTGAAAATCATGATAACAATATATCTGCCAGTAGATTTCTTTATACATATAATATAAGCAAATAATCTTGATTGCTTATCAGCCGTCAAATATACTGATACTAATGTATATGGAATAAGCTAATATTGGCCAACATATCACCTTGGTTGATTTATCAGTGTAGCTCTAGTATGTACTTTGCTGAACACCAAGATTACATCAGATTTAGAGGTTTTTCTGTATTGACTTATCTCACAGATGTTTGGTGATGCATGACTAACATCTTATAAAAATCAGACCCAGATCAACTTCACCTTTAACCCTTGTAGAAATGCTCTGTGTGAGTAAGGCTTCAGCTGGCACTTGTCGGGTTAGCAAATAACAAGTTAGCATGAGCGGGTACGTTTTCTCTTAACCTTGTAAAAAATATATACATCAGGAAGATTTTGCTGTAGCCATGAGCCCGATCTGATCCAACATTTTACTTAAAAGAGAAACCTAAATTCTGAGTTTCAAACAGGCCAGGTAAGGTTAACAAGGTTAAGGTTAACATTTTAAAGGTACAATGTGAAACACCTGGCCACGTGCTCCAAACCAATAGGGGGCAGCATTTCACCTCCAAGCTAACTACTAACTAAATGCAGTGAAAGAATATGCAAAATTCGAGCAAACTGCTAAAACCCTTGAGCTGGTCAAAGTAACTGCTATCTTATCATCTTCACATAGCTGATTTGGCAAGACGACTGTAGTAAGAAAACAGCCACATCAAAACATGTCAACGACATTTGGAACGTTTTTTGGTACGGTTCGTGTTGTCATTAGTTGCATTGTCTGTGCTTTGTTTGTCTCTTGGCTTTTCTACAGTCTTTTCTTGAAAACAACAGATTTTATATTTTGGCTAACGCCTGGATTGAGACAACCATGCTAGATCACGGACTTGAACAAGCACTGAATAGTTAAGCTGTAAGATAGCTTAGCTTAGATATTTTAGCTTGGCTGTATACAAGCTTTTAATGGCCAGCTAATCACACCGGTATCTTGGATTTCGGACCTCGAATTGTCCGATCATCGGATTGTAAATTAGACAAAAGGAAGTCGAGGACATAAGAAGATCGCTGAACTTTTTTTTCTGCAGAGATTGCAGATATGTCAACACAACAAACACTGATACTGATCTTGACTTCTTTGTCCACTCATGTTGTTGGACAGACTGGACGCTACAGTGACTCCCAAATACCTCTTTAAGTATAAGTAGTACTACAAGACAGGACAGACCTAGCCTAGCTGGTTAGCTCTGCAACACAATACACAAGATGTTTTTGGCACATTGTCATAACTTAATTTGTCACATTCTGTTGATAGTGTTAATTCATGTTTTAATGTTTTAAACTAAAATAATATCCTTATCTTATACATTGCACCTTTGACAGACACCCTGTCAATTAAAAAACAAGGCCTTGAATTAATTATTAATTTCATGAATATACAATATTGTATGTGACTAAAATTGGGAAAAAAGGGGAGAGGTGCATTCTGGGACCAATTGTCCTGGGATCTAACATATGGCACTTGCAGTGATGCAGGGGGCATCTCAGGTAAATAAACCAGTATCTGGCACACTACAGTCGAGTTTGCCTTGGCATGGTTGTAGTGACATAGGGAGCTTGGCCAGGGTATGCATGTATGTGCACGCACACACACACACTCTCTCTCTCTCTCTCTCTCTCTCTCTCTCTCTCTCTCACACACACACACACACACACACTGAGCTAGATTGGGAGCTCTGAGGGGCTGGATCCAGGGATTACTCTAACCACATTTATTTATTAACTCTCAATTAAGTATGGGTGTCCCAGGGCTTAAAGTGGCTTAGTGAGCAAGTGGGACCCCAAGCACATTTTGATGACAGTCAAGGCCCCTGATCTCAGTTCACTCCATTTTGCTGATTAAATATAAGCTTTTCATCTGTGGATACAATGCTATTAATTAAATCATTAGACGAGTGATTCACTTATGAGCAAAGGGAGCAGTGAAAAGAGAGACTCACACGAGTAGCTCGCTGCAATAACTACTGAAATATTCATTATATAAAAAAAGATTGCCTAAATTCATTGACAAGGATTACATGTGTAGAGACCCTCTCCCTTCCTTCATTGGGCCAACCCCCTTCAGCATGGGCACACAGTCCCTTTTTGATCACTAGATAAAGGGATCGAACAAATGCAGGAATCACACACACTAGTATAATGGGCGTGCGCTGCCTCACACTCTCTCACACACACACACACACACACACACACACACACACATACACACACACACAAAGTTACGATGAGCCTATTAAGAATGTTGCATTTTAAACAGTTCTTTAATGAAATATGACCATGGAGTTGTAATGGCTTGCTCGGGGGAAGTAGGATCACTGTAAATGAAGAGGGTAAAAACAGAGCTGCGTTTTCTGTTTCCCTGCTGAATTACAAACCAAACATGATGCAAAGTGTCCGTATTTGTAGTGCATCCCTCGGCTGATTAGGGGCCGTTCATACACAGACACATTGCTTAGGAGAAATGCATCTTAAATATCATATATTTCAATGAAAGAATGCAATGCATAGTGCTAATCAAGAGGCAGTGAACATTGTGAGGTGGCTGCATTTTTTTGTCACACAACACAAGTTGCAAAAAGTTGATAAAGGCTCAGTTCTTAAAGAGACACCATGAAGATCACCTGGTCACACCAGTGAGTAATAAGCTATAGGCATAGATTTTGGGGGGCTGCAGGAGACACGTCCCCCCAATATTTAGGACATGTGCATTTGTCCCGCCAAATAAAAAATGACAGTAGCAGAGGACTTCTATTTTGACAAAAATAAAGAGGTTTACACCATAAATTGATGCAGAAAATACACAAATTGGTGCATAAAAATTTCCTGGAATGCAGGAAATTCAAGGGTTTGACGCTCAAAATTTTCTGACGGAGGACCTCCAAACCCCTTGTTTCATATGTGTCCCTCAGTGTTGAAATAAAACCTACGCCCTTGAGGAATGACAAATCTGCGTTCCCACTTTCCAATCATCTTTCTTTCTCCTCGTTTTATGAGGCACGCTAGTTTTTTGTCTTGACCAAAGAGGTCTTGATCACACTGCATGGTTAAAAGATCAACCACAACATGTCTTTCCAGACAAAAGTCTTGGTCACTCTGAATTTTCAGCCGCATATGGTAGTGGTTTGGATTCCTGGTTTCTGAAAATCAAATATGCACCACATGCTTTTCTCGAAAAAAATAAATAAATCTTGGTCATTGAAAAAATATCAGTCCCATATGGTCTAGCGGTTAGGATTCCTGGTTTTCACCCAGGCGGCCCGGGTTCAACTCCCGGTATGGGAATTGCCATTTAAGAGCCCCTGGAAACTTCAAAGACAGCATCAATATAGTGTTGTCCAATGACTGTGAGAACAATTTACTACTACTATTATTTTGCCAATACAGTAACCAAACTACTGACTAACTGCCGTAAAGGTGTAGCATGGAGGATTTAGTAGCATCCAGTGCTGAGGTTGCAGATTGCAGCCAATTAAAACTTCTCCTGTGTGCCAAGTGTGTTGAAGAACTATAGCAGCCAATGCAAAGACGCGAATGGCCCAATCTAGAGCAAGTGTTTGGTTTGTCCATTCTGGGCTGCTGTAGAAACAACATGGCAAACTCTGTGGAGGAGGACCTGCTCAGTATGTAAATATAAACGGCTCATTCTAAGGTAACAAAAACACAACAATACTTAGTTTCAGGTGATTAGAAATTAATAAAAGTATAGTTATGAATATTACATATTGTTTCTACCAAATTACCCTTTGGATCTCTAACTGACAACATTCACTGAAGAAGCCGAAAGCTCTGAAAAAAGCACCTGAAGTTAAGAATATGTCATCAAAGATATGCCTTCCCAAGATCAAGAATACATTTTAATGCTCATGATTTAACTGAGAGCAGAGGTAGCATTGTGGGTGGGGACATCTTTCCATTATGAGAAAGCTCAATGCAAATACACAGGCTACCAAGTATGCCTCAATAACTTAATACAAAGAGTCAGGTTTAAAACTACCACAGAAATAGAAAACTTGTTACTAAATTACTTGCTGTAAAGAAAATAATAATGATTGTGTATTTTTAAAAAATGACTTCCCCATTCACTTTCCTTGGAGCCAGCATCTCATGGCCACTGGAGGAAATACAACTTGGTACTGGCAACTTCTAAGGTTTTTGCCTTCTCAAGGTCAATTCATAGTTTCTGCATCTGTGTGTCTACAAGGGTCAGCTTTGGTCCATGTGACGTCAGTGACGTCATCCACCTACGTCTGCAAGGATCCCTGCGGACCCCTATGCAGACGTCTGTGTGCAGCCCATTATTTCTGACCATGCAAGACTGTACGCACAGCAAGCAAGCCAACCGCGCATGCTCCAGTTACAAAATATCATCTGTTCCACACAGTCCACTCCATAACACTGCAGTCCAGCCAGCTGTAGCCGCTGCACTGCTGTGAAGTTAGTATTAACTTAGATATTCGACAGGCGAAAGTATGTCAGAGCCTTCAGATTATTAAAACAATACCCCTAAAACACTGAGGATTAGGTTTTTATATCAGTAATACGTCATTTGCTGACTCTCTACATCAATGCTTGTATTTACTTTTAAGGTTCTTGTGCGTAAAGGTTTAATTAAACCAAGAAATTAATTTGACTTCTTATTGTAATTTGTATCAATCTACCTGACATTAAGTTATACAATATACACATGGTGCTGTCCTAATTTTGTGTTGTTGCATATCATATTTTTGCTAAATTTCCATTATCCATTATTAATCGCTGAACAGATGGATTAGAAGTATACCAAGTAATAGAAAGGTATTTGTGTGAGACAGGGAAAAGGTTTGGTGGGAGGCAGCACTAGAGGCTGATAACCACAGACAGCTACAGCACTCTGTGAGGTGTAATATGAAACAAAGCTGCAGGTTCTTCTTTACTGTAAGACACCTCTTTCACCTCTCGCTGACATGAGAGCACAGGAGTTGGGAGAGGAGTTGGCTTTGATAGATGGACGGGCAGAGTGAAAGGGATACAGAGAGGCAATGGAAAAAAATTGGGAGAAGGAAAGAGATAAAGAATTAAAGAGAGAGAGGGAGAAAGGCTTGTCTTTCAGGAGCCGATGTTCTGGGAGGCCTGTCGGAGGAGGTGAGTGCTGTCGAGCAGATAGAGGCAGCCTGAACGAGCAGGTGGAGTACAGCGAGACAGAGCAGGTCAGAGCTTCAGTGCTGCCACCCAGGAAGCTAAAGGCCAGACAATCAGCATGGCAGGGGCTGCAGCTGTGTGATGCTATGATGGCTGAACAACTGAAAAGATCCTGACAACACAGTGTGCCCCTCTGTGTAGGCAGCAAACTGTATTGCAGTTCATACTCTTGATAGGAAAAACCAGTGTGAAATGCTGATATTGAGAGAAGAAATCTCATCTACGTCTACAGTGTCTGTGCCAGAAGTGCTCCATAGCATGCCTCTCGGTAAAGGGTCAGTTAACAAATATTAGAAAGACATTTGCTTGCCCACAGTGATTCCTGGCCACATAGGTTCATTTGGTTTAATTTGTCCACGTTTTAGGATTGCCTTTACCTAGATCTCTGCTACCCTCACTGTTCTCTGTGGTTCAACTCCCACTTTGAGAACTTCAATTTTGGGATTAGGGGTGGGGGAAATTTCCGATTCTTAGATGCATCGCGATTCGGACGTGGACGAATCTGAATCGATTCACAAAGGTCCAAATTTCGATTAATTAGAGTAATACAGAAGGTTCTAAATGATGCGGAACTAAGAAGCGCGGTACGCGTCATCTCCGGGACACTTTGGGATGCGCTCCTGGAGCGGACACGCCGACACGCGCACAGAGGAAAACAAATATGGCTGACCACCACCCACCTCGCCATGAGATCCGAACAGCTCCTTCTAATTTAAAAGCAGACGTGTGGAAATACTTCGGCTTCTACAACGTTGACGGCGGAAGCGAACTGGACAAGAGCCACGTTATATGTAAGCTGTGTCGTGCTAAAATAAAATACTTTGGCAACACAACAAACATGAGAAGCCATGTAACTCGATTCCACCTGACGGAGGAGTCAGGGAGATGGCAGGCTGTTGTTGCTGCGGCTACTAGTGGTGCTACCGACCAGAGAACAATCGAGGAAGCAATTAGAAAGCTGCCACCCTCATCGGAAAAGGCCAAGCCAATTACAAAGGCCATCGCGGCATTTATTGCCAAGGATTTGCGTCCTTATTCTATCGTGGAAAATCAGGGATTTCGAGCACTGCTGCATACACTGGAGCCCAGATACACCATCCCATCCCGATGCTATTTCACCGACACGGCCATCCCGACACTCGACCATCAAACCAAAACAGAAGTCATGGCCTCGCTGTTGAAGGCAGGTAGGAACACGGTTACATGTGATGCGTGGACGTCTGTCGCCACCGAATCATTTGTTACTCTAAGTTAACTGCGCATTTTATCTTGTGATTTAAGATACCTGTTGTTACCTTTGGTTCCGTACAACGAAGTTGTAACTTTCCAGTTTGCAAGCATTTCCATTTATATGTTTAATAAAATATAATGGAAATGAATTCAACTGTTTCTTATTACAAATGCACTGTTTTTAAAAATTGCAAGTGTTGAATGCTTATTCAGTGAGACAAAAAGAAATGTGTGTTGTGAAAAAGTGCATCAATATACATAAATTAAAGATCAATAATCGTTTTACAATCGAATCGTAGCCCCTGAATCGCAATCGTTATCGAATGTGAGGTGCCCAAAGATTTCCACCCCTATTTGGGATCCTTTGAAAATTAAATGGAGCATCAATAAGGTGTTTTACAGCAATTGTGAGGACAATTTATCAAAACCTCAAATCTGAAACTCAAGATGACGCTAGAGGGAAAAGTCAGAGAATCACCAAAGTCAAAAGCTTCATCCATGACCATGAATGTCAGTGCAAAATGTCACACCAGTCTATCCAATCATTACCTAAATTTTAGTGTACCACATGCTTTCTCGAAAAAAAATAAAAAAAGATTTCTGTTTCAAAAACAGTCCCATATGGTCTAGCGGTTAGGATTCCTGGTTTTCACCCAGGCGGCCCGGGTTCAACTCCCGGTATGGGAACTGCCATTTAAGAATCCTTGAAATTCAAATAGAGCATCAAGATGGTAATGTCCATTATTGTGAGGACAAATTACTACAAACCTAAACGCTAAACATCATGGTGACACTAGAGGAAGTCTATAGGCTTTATCCTCTGAGGACCATGAATGTCACACCAATCCACTATCTAATCATTAACTATATTTCAGCTGGAGCAAAGATGGCTGACAACCTGACATACCAATATTGCTATACTGATGGTATAGCTAAGACTTCGACCACCACATGCTTTACTTCTGGGACAAAACAGTCCCATATGGTCTAGCGGTTAGGATCCCTGGTTTTCGCCCAGGTGGCCTGGGTTCAACTCCCAGTATGGGAACTGCCATTTAACAACTCTTGAAATTCACATAGAGCATCTAGATGGTAATGTCCATTATTGTGAGGACAAATTACTAAAAACCTAAACTCTAAACATCATGGTGACACTAGAGGAAGTCTATAGGCTTTATCCTCTGAGGACCATGGATGTCACACCAATCCACTATCTAATCATTAACTATATTTCAGCTGGAGCAAAGATGGCTGACAACCTGACAGACCAATATTGCTATGCTGTTGGTATAGCTAAGACTTCAACCCCCACATGCTTTACTTCTCAGACAAAACAGTCCCATATGGTCTAGTGGTTAGGATCCCTGGTTTTCACCCAGGTGGCCCGGGTTCAACTCCCGGTATGGGAACTGCCATGTTAGAACCCCTTGAAAATAAATGGAGCATGGTGATGACCAAAATTTGAGTGGACAACTCAACAAAGCTCATGGTAATACTAGACGAAATTCAACAAAAAAGAGCAAAGTTTATAGGACCATGAATATCAGTACCAATGTCACACCAATCCAATCATTAGGTATATTCAGAGCCAACATGTCTGATTTACTAACAGTGTCATCCTTAGAGCTAAGGCACTGGCATGGCTTAAAGTTTACAGCAAAATGCCTTTCCCAAAAAATTACATCCTGGTCAATCCTATATGGTCTAGCAGTTAGGATTCCTGGTTTTCAATCAGGCAGCCTGGGCTTGACTTCCAGTGCGTGAACCACAGATTTAGGACCCTAGATATGTTAGTGGCACCACAAATCAAGAGAGGCATTAATAGTTTCAGACTGATATGTCATGGAACCAAATATCTTCATCCCTGGGTACCACTAGATAACAGAGAGACAATACTGTATGTTTTCTAAATAAATAATTGGATGTGTCCAGCTTTTAAAAGGTGAAATATTCAAACTACAAGCCTGGAGAGGGGTACTAATCAATCAATAAACAAACAAAACCAAAGAGAAATGATCATAACGCCACAACTAAAAGATCTATTGTAAATGCAAGAATGAATTTCATCACTTGACTGCACAATGTTTTGAGCGGGAACACAAATCTACAGACGACAATACAGTTGAAACTAATGTCTGGTTCATGGCTGCAAGGGAAACCAATGGCAGGGGTACAAAAGCAGATGAGAAGGATGCTCCTCCCGTCTAGATAGAGTTGTGTGGTTTGAGCATCTGCCAGTTCACCACCCATAGGGGAGTGTCGGTGGGCTCTTCAAACACCCTGCGTGGGTCCTCCTCCTTTTGATGCTCCTGGAGAGGGAGAGGACAGGGGGAACAGGAGACACTCCTCCACACACGCTGCTGAGCTCTACTGGACCAGATGGGGGGAAAATGTAGGAAATAAAACGGGAGAGGAAAACTGGAAAATAAAGAAAAAAATGCAGCAGAAACAGAAATGTACAGAATCAGCTGGTGTACATGTGAAGCAGAGAGAGGAGAGTGTAACAAAGTCCCAAAGCGAGATTGAATAATCAGCACATGCAAGGTCTTTACAGCTTCATACTGAGCTCCAAAATGTCAGGTCCCCTTCTCTAGACTGTAGTCCAAAAAGATACGAGTAAGGTGAACCAACGACCGTAAATTTCTTATAGGTAACAATTTGAGTATTGTTTTTTTTTGTGCGTCTCTGTGGTTACCTTCCAATGATCCTGTGATCAACTGCAGATTTGTCCAGTATTCATTCAGTCTCTACATTCATAACAATCAAGGACCCATATCTGCTCACACCTTGGTTTTCATGACAACCTTTTGCCTTGAATAACCCCAGTACACCTGGTGCAGCTCTCTCAAGCTTAGAGGCCCTGATACACCAAGATGACAGTCAGCCGTTGGGCCATCGGTGAACTTTTGCTGCTGTGGTGTGTCCCGCACCATTGGACCCCATCTGCTTTTCTTTTTTTTTTTGGGACAGATTCACCATGTTGAATTGGTTTGAGCGTTGGCGTTGGCGTCTGCATCAGCATCGGCAGAGCCTGTCAGTGAATGACATCACTCTGAGTGGCAGACCAGCTCAGCGCACGAAAAGAGAAATGGAAGTGAGGAAAGTAAACAAACAGCTACAGTCAGGAGGGAGTGTGATCGAAACAAACTTGTTATATGAGGTAAGATTATTTTTCTTTTGCCACTGAGTCCTTTACCAGAAACATTTTGTGATGGTTTGTGTTACTGTTACTGGCGCATGGTAAATATGCTCTGTTCTTTCAACATTGGATTGTGATGTTAATGTGCTAACTGGCTAACTGGCATCAACATGGTCCCCCGGTGTTCCATTTTTGAATGACAAATACAGACTACTGGCGTCTGCTGATGTGGAGAGTTATGTCCTCTCATGCACAGTTAAAAAACTGAAGAGAAAATAGCCATACAGTAAAAACAACAGCTTGTGCTTACTGTTGTGTGGGACTATTCCCTACCTATGAGCCCTGACAAGCTGGAGTCTTGAGATCCCCGTAAGGTTGTCAAGTCTGCAGATTTTGTTGCCTTTGTAAAGAGTCAGGCTAGCTGTTTCTCACAGTTTCCAGTCTTCATCCAAAGCAAAGGTAACCTGCTGCTGATAGCTTTGTGTTTACAATAAAGTATATCTAACTCTCTAAATGTCAAGCTATTAACATAAATGCAGTTTCTTCTTAAGTTGTGATACTAAAATTCCAGCCTTGTCTCATAGTAATACATGACAAAAACTCGTAAAGTTTTTCGTGGTGGTAGGAATGAAATGTGTCAAAATGACATGCTGGCAACATGAAAACAACGCTAATGCAAAGTCAGTGAGGATCTTTTGTCATGGTGGACACAAACTTATTATAAAGAGCAACAAATTCAACATGAAAAGGGGAGAAGGGGTGGTGGATTGGTCAAACAGACATAGACGTTCAACCAGGAGACTGCTTTTGGTGTCCCATGTGAAACCACAAGTCAATGTAGTTACGTCACTTTAAGGACATTACATAATTATCTTTTTTTAATAATGCTTTCCTAAACAAATGTTTTTCTTTCCCAAAACCAAACCAAACTGCAAATGTTTTCCAACTTTAACCACATTAACAACATGTTAGAAACTGCAACAGTTCATAATAGCGTTTGCATTGGCAGTGTTTTCATGTTGCCAGCACATAATGTTAATACATTTCATGCTTACTACCATGTAATACATTATTAAGAGGTCGTGTCTATTTATGTATTTCTGTGAGACTGTGTGTTGAAAATTCAACCTTTTCACTTTTATTCAGTTGCAATGTGTTAACACATTGCTGCGCCAGAAATCTCTGACCTTATGTTACCTTACATAAAAATGACCACATAGGCAAGAAAAAATAAGAGAGCAACATTAAAAAGAATATAAGAAGTACAAATCTATTAAATCAATTAATCTGGAGTAAAAATATATTTCAGAATAGATAAAATTAAATAAAACACAAATAGACAAAAAAATAATAGACCATAAATACAGTTATAGAACAGTAATAAGTTGTAAGCTGCCCCAAATTCAACAAAGGAAATGAAAGTGCAAGAGAGAAACGCATCAATTAAAGTCACAGGAGAACAGCAGTGTTTTTAATTTAGATTTCAAAGTGGCTTAAGTTTGAGCGCATGAGATCATCGGGTAGCTGGTTCAATCTGTGTGCACCATAAGTCTTAGACTTTGTGTTATATATGATTTTTTTTTCAGTTGTGTATGATTTAATTAATGTCCTCCATCTCATAATGTCAACTAAACTAAACAGCTAAAAATAAATCTTGCAACATTTGCAATTTACAACAGGGTCATTTTGCTTTGGTAAAGCTGCCAATACTGCCAATAAGAGCAAAGGACAAACACACACACAGACACACACACAAACACACAGCAGGATCAGAGGGAAAGCATCACAGGAAGGGAGCAGTAAGGAGGAGTGAACAGCCTCGATAACTCTGAGTTTTTCTCTGTGTTTTATTGGCTGCTGAGAACAGACCCATACTCAGCAGTTTTATATCTTGGAGGTGTCTTCTGGATAGGTTTAAGGCAAAACCTGCACTCTGACTGTACGTGTGTGTGTGCGCCCATGTGTGTGCGTGTGCTTGTGTGGAAGTGAGGGGGGTGGGTGTTAATCTCTGGCTTTATTCTGAATTCAGAGCATCCAATACCAAACAATGCACACAGACACACAAACAGAATCCTATTTGGACAATTGGGAGATCAAAAGTGACTCCTCAAAGCCTAACTTTTTGGGTAATTGACAGGATGCTTGTATAAAAAACAGAGAGAACCATAAATAAATGAATACATGAAGCTTTTGTGTGGTTTTGGGTGAGCATCTGGTATCAAACATACTCACACCTCGCGGATAAAAGCCATGACAGAAAAATTACAGCAACAATCAGTTAAACCCTGTACAAGAGGAAAAGCTGTTTCTCGCCGGTCTCCAACGGCTACCGTTTGACTGACAGGTGTAGGTGAGAGGTAAGCTGTGGAGACCAGCAGTCAAATGGACAATGGAAGTCTCGCCCGTGCTGACGTACAGATAAAAACATCTTACACTGTCTGATCTTCAAAGACAGAGGACTGAGGAGCAGTCATGTCGAAATGGTTCAAAAGTGTTTCTGAATTATTGAAGAGCCATGGGTCTTCTGATGACGTGATGACAAACCAATGAGCTTAATAATCAGGTGAGGAAAAATGATCTCCTTTTAAAAAACACAAAAATCAATAGCCCCATTTGAGAAGTTAATCAAAACATATAAAAAACTAAATGGCCCCCTCTTGACATAAGAGTGTTACTATTCGAAGACATAAAATAAAAGAGTGATGATATAATCTACAGCAGCTGAACCAGCCCAGCTGACTGGAGCTACACCACCACATTTGAGCTAAGGGCATTGTGAGGGATGGATACTGGGAGGCAGACATGAATCATATGTCTGGGAATTATGTCCACAACATTTAATATAGTGGGAGTGTATTTCTGTTCACAGCCATGTGGTCCCAGCAAGGCCTAGACGGGAGAAACAAATCTGTAATGGGCGCACAATTGAATCAGGTGTCTGGTCCTCTTAAGGAAATTAAGTTGTCGCTGGAGCGGGGCCACTTAATGAGAGGCAGGCTTGCGGACAGTGACGAATGGAGGGTGACACTGGCAAGAGTGTGAGGCCGCCACAATATCTGCATTTGGACTGGTGATGATTTTTCATCCATGAACCCCCCACCATTCTGTTTCTTTCTTTCATTCTCTCTCGCTCAAGCACACACATATACACACTGCCTCACCGCCCTCCACCTTCCCATTACCAAGGCTTCATTGGGGACACATTTGCTCCCTGTGTGATACTAGCCATTTATTTGCACATATATTCAAGGAAATGATGACAGCTAATAAAGAGGGGAATCTTCTTTCCATGTGTTTTTCACTTCACGGTGCATGTTGATGGTGGCCATTATGTGATTTTGATAGATGTCTCTCCATCGTCACAGTCAGTCGCAGCACAATGTACACAGCATGCCCTCCAGTATGAATACAGAGATATACAATACTATTATGTTGCAAGGGAACCCCGTTTTTATAGAGAGGTACTGCAATGTTTATTTTTATTACATGATTTGATTTGGTCCATTATTATGCATTCATAAATGAATGCACCAAGGATCTTATCTACTCAACCTTTACTCATAAAATATTCATGGACAATTATGACTCAGTAATAATATCATTTTAAACAGAAGGTATATAATACTTATACGACTTACACTCCAACCAAAAGTAACAAAATCAATGCAGCTGAACCAGAAATATATAGTTTTTTATTGCATTAATTTATTTCTTTTAGTTAAAACCATGGATGTATAAACATAACTGGATACAGCATTAGAGGCGGGGTCCTGTTCATTTCTGAAAGTTGCTCAGATGCATGAAGCCAAAATGGTTCAACTGCCATGTATGAAAATATCTGGATGATCAGCCCTGCTCCCGCACTATGTGGACCATAGAGCAGGCGCAATAGAGACGTCCACCATCCTAGCCAGCTACTTCCGCTTAAGCGCTCCGCAAACTTGAATGGGGTTAAAATCATTAAATTGTGCTTCTAGACTTTTCAAATGTTATCAAACCAACTGGATTTAACATTGATAGTGAAACGAGTCGTTTTGTGGGGGTTGCGATGCTAAAAAAATGTATCCACCGATTTGCAGAGCTGTCTTTCACCATGCAAGTCCATAAGAAAAAGTCTTTTTGGGCTCAGTGGCATCATATGGAGGATGTAATTACACTGTTTCGCCATTATAAAAATTGATGCACCTCCTGAGGGCCTGGTTAAAACCTGGCACCTGCATTACCCACAATGCAATGGTGTCAGGTGTCTTCCACAAGTAGCGGCAAATTCAGCCTCGAGCTGCTGGCGTTTTTTATATTTTTCAAAAATAACCATTTTCCAGTCTTGCATTTGCAAAACAAATCGTAAAAAGGCAAATAAAAGAAATACAAACAAATCAAAAGCAAAACAAATACAATATCTCAAATATCCCAAAAATCTGGTAATTACTAGCGTAAAAGCTGACTGAGTTTTATGTAAAAATTTATGTAAAAATTTAATCTGCAATGTAACTAGTGACTACATCAAATATTTATAGTCAAGTAAAGATGACAACATTTCCCTCTGAAATGTAGTGGACTAGAAGTGGTGAGGGAAAGAAAATCAAAATACTCCAGTGAAGCACAAGTACCTCAAAAGTAAATGTACTTTGTTACTTTGCACCATTGTATATTAGAAAAAAATACAGACACATTAAAGTGTTCATAGACACTCAAATTACTGCTGCAGGAGTGTAAATAGCTTTTTTTTTTGTTAAAATACTAAAAAGGTCTCTGTCACCCACCATGAGACTGCAACATAAGCATCTGTTTTTTGGGAAAGACAGACAGGAGTGATATGAGAAGTTTCTATCCATATTTTGATGCTATTTTTTGCAGTCACATTGAAATCCAGTTAAAAGCAATCAAAGTGGAGGTATACAGCCTTTATATAGACAGCTTTCCACCCTAAAGAGGTTGACTTTGATACTTAGCTTTTACACGGATCATGACCGCACTTACTCAGAGCATCCATGTAGATACAGTAACAAATAGATTTGTTTTCCCCCTCGAACTTGTGAACTATTAAAATGCAGACTGAAATGCAACTTGTGAGTGAAAAGCTCAGCAATCTGTCACCTAAATGGATTATCCTGACGTTGGAGATATTGCCACTAAACATGAAGACATGGAAATTTCTGCTATGGCAAAATGGCCTTGAAAGGAGGAATCAGTCTTGTTCCCATGGGTTGCTCCATCAATGTCTTCAATCCCGTCTTAAACGGATGTGAAGGGGAGCATCTCAATAGGTTTGATCTTTCTATGCTGCCTTGTCAATGATCAAGTGCTTATTTGTTTCTGACAAAAGCAAGAACATCTTGACTCTCTGTGATGTTTGAGGAGTATTACGCAGCATTCCTTTTGTGTTTGACCTTCTCTATTACCTTCAGCAGAGACAACATCTACAGAAGCATCTACAATGCTAATTCAGTAACATAATCCACGTCTAGCACAAACAGTCAGGACCAATACTTGACACCGAGGCTCTCCACGTTGAGTAATTCCCTTTGATAACTGACCAGACACGGTCTACTGTATGCATAATGACAGTACTTGGAAACAGCTGTAGTGTGTTGACGATCAATGTCTGTCCTTTCAACACAGTAATTGTGAGGCCAGAGAATGGCTGAGTAGCCAAGGCTACTGCTGCAGGATGGCCACTGGAGTGAGTGGCCACTCATGTATGCCTTTTAAAGTTACACTCCATCCACCAAGACAAGACTTGGGCTTAGATTTAGTTGTGTGGATGGAGGCAGCGCTGCAACAAAAAAATCATTGCGGAGTGTGTTAGAATTGTAGGATTCGATGAG
The DNA here is from genome assembly GCF_041903045.1 of Epinephelus lanceolatus. Classification (NCBI taxonomy): domain Eukaryota; kingdom Metazoa; phylum Chordata; class Actinopteri; order Perciformes; family Serranidae; genus Epinephelus; species Epinephelus lanceolatus. The sequence continues at coordinate 27,089,178 of NC_135736.1, read as the reverse complement.
GCTTCAACACCCCTCCTCTCCCGCTCCCATCTCTCCCAGCTGACTCGGTATGAATAATTGACCCCATAGTCTGGGCCCCTGCTCATTACTGGGGGAAGTGTCGGCCTGGTTTGTGATGCTATGAGGGAGGGTATGAGCGCCCACTGTCCGCATGCCTGGCTTGGTTTTCCCCTCTACCTCTGACCACACACCAGTCCTTCATCTTTAATGGCCTGTGCCGTGATCGGACATCCAGCCTCTCCAACCTTCCAGCCTTGCCCACTTCATCAAGCAGGTGAACGGACTGGCAGTAACACATCTACTGCCAGAGAGGAGTTTTTCAAGAATTCTTAAGAATTCTCTTGTGAATTTAAGGAGTTTTGGGCAGGATTATCAAAGGGTGCAGGGGTAGATGGGGGAGCGAACACTGACATCCAGGAAAGTTCTGTGGGAAAGTTTTCAGGTACACACTCAAACTAGACGAAAACTATTCATGGTCTTAAGGTGAGGACTCTACTTGCATGGAGTCATGACTCTTTTGATACGGAAGTTGGGAAAGTCATCCAAAGAAAAGTTGCGAGGGCATTGTAGTGCATTGGCTAAAATACAAATAACCAGCAAATTCACAGAACACCACAATAAAATGAATCCCTTAATTCTTCATGTCAGACATAAGAAAAGTGCGCCTTAGTTACTGCTCATAGGTTACGGTAATTCTTAGGTCGCCATACGACCCATTTCTCCTGCAGAACAACGAATCTGACACATCCGTATCTCCATACTGTAGGTGGGACAGATAAAGCTGGTGAGCGAAGCCACCAAACGCTGGCGAGGAAAACAATAGCTGACGAGACGCCCCCCCCCCCCCCCCAATACATCAATCAGACAAGTCTGTCAGCTCAGCTCCCTGCAGAGAGATCCATGGGAAGCAAAAGAGGGACCACACAAAACACAGAGCCTGCAAATGAGAAGCCACAGTATGGATTGCTGTGTGATGAGCAGCCAAACTAGACGGAGACAAGGGATGGATGAGGAACCGGCGTGGGTCATGCCTACAAGGACAGTTAAATAGTCTGTGGGTGAGGATTTGCCTTGTGCCTTGTGCAATGTTAAGGAATTTAAAGGAGAGACATAAACTACATTCATTTTAATTTAACGGGTATTATGCTTATTGAGTATAGGATTTTTGCAACTGAATTCCATTGTTAAACATCGTTAGTATTTAGTGAAAGTATTTGTTTGACAAAGTCCATTACCCAACATTTATTAACAGGCTTAATGACAGAGGTGATCCAGTTCGATGTCGGTGTGAGTTAGCTGCATCGTAACTTTTTAAATCAGATATTTTAGATTGCGACAATCACAAAAACAGCCTTCGAAATCCTGGAGGGACTGATTATAAAATAATTCCAAATAATAATTAATTCTCTAATATGTGCATAGAAATGTTCTGTCTTTGAACACAAAGTACATGTGCATGCAAAATTACATTAAAAAAAAGCAATCAAAGGATTCATGACACATGTGCACCGGAATATTTTGCTCTCACCACTGTGCGTATGCTAGTGAATCAGAATAATTCTAAACTGCGAGGTGTGTGCCTGCTATTTGCAATCAGCATACTGCCATGCCCCCATTTCTCAATGTATGGAAGTACGTTTGTCTAGGTATGTCATGGAGAAAGCGATGAAGTTGTTTTACAAACATATCAGCGAACGTCTTGGTGGTCAGAGACAGTTAACAAGCTCTTCGTCATTCTCTTCAAATGTGAAGATGCACTCTCTCATGAAAGCATGGGCTGCGATATCCTCAAGCAAGGTTAGCATCTTAACACCAGCTTGGAGGTAAATCCGAAACTTTTATATACCCTTTATATAGCCGCAATTTCCAGGCACTAGAAATTGGTGAGAGTAGTCGATTATTATAGACCAAATGAAATAAAAACAATGAAACCCAAAACTGTTTCATTTCAATATTCTTATATACTCCTTCCTAATACTTCCAGACAACTAACCATTTGCGTCATGACTCATAAAGAATAACTACTTTCCCTGTAAGGTGGCAAAGGTGTAAGTAGCATGATGTTTTCATGCCACCGCAAACCTCACTGTGAGGAGGTAAGAGTGGATGGTTGGGAAGACACCAACAGTCAACTTTGCTTTTGTTTAACCATGATTATGAACTTCCCCTAACCAAGTAGTTTTGGTTGCCTCAAGTTCAAGTAGAATGTGCCGACAAAGGCAAAGAAGAAGACCGCCAGCAAGCAAACATTTATGATAACAATGCAAGTTTCGAAGTTTTCCAAAATCAGCTCTGCTAATGTTTTATCTATAAGGAAATGCAATCAACATATGTTATTAGTCTTGATGGATAGAGACGATAGGTTTGGTAAGAAACACAGAATGGAAGCATCATTCCAATTACAACAGAAAAAATCCACAAGGTCTCTTTAACCAAAATGTAGCCACAGAAGTGACATAGCGACTTTTTGTCCAAGAAAGCTACAGGTAGCAGACAAAACATCGCAAACCACTGATTAAAATTTTGCTGCATTTTTTTTAAACTGTTGTGAGAGTGGAGATCTGGGGGCTCTACCTTTGTGCTCAGTAGATTCAGTAGCCATACTAATTAAACTTACTCAGTGGTCACTTTCCCATGTGACCACTGGAAATGGCTTGAGGCACCAGGGTAGGTACAATACATTTGTCTGTAGAATAAAGGTCATGAATGGCTTATGTTTATTACCATTTATTTTTCCATCTTAAAATTTAAAAGGGACCTCAGCTATGACATTAACAGCATTCTTTATATATTCTGTATACATATATATATATATATATATATATATATATATATATATATATATATATATATATATATATATATAGTATATATTCTGTATCAAGGGGTTCACATCTTACTGGCAAAATTACATTTAAGACACTGGAGATATAATTCATGGTTCCCAGTGACTATGATCGCTGTATCGGCCTTCTATATGTTCATATTAAGCTTCTTTTGATTTCAAGTCAACAGTAAATGTCTAATACCGAGTGTGGACAAACATACAACCGTGCAAACAAACAGCACAAATCCTTAGCTCAAAAATCACTGAATTCATTTCCAAGCATCACACCCAAAATTCTGAGCACGCTCAGTACAAAATGTGTGAGAGGCACAAGTTTCAGTCCACAGAAACAAAGAAGAAGAGAGAGGTGTCTTACCCACAATGTGGATGAAGGAGATTATCAGAGCTGTTCCTGGTTGTTTCATTGGTCGCAGGCAGCCAAGGAATCTAGAGGAAAATATCGCAGAGCTGTCATTGTGTTTTCGGGGGGGGGGGGGGGGGGGGGGGAGAGATTGTTTGAACTGGGAGTAAACGCTGTGAAAATGGTGGAGCTGGCATATTTACACCCAGGGTCTGCACAGGGGGATTACATGCAACGTTTTTATGTCACCCATTTGACAGCATCATCTCATGGAGGTTTTGAAGGCTCCCCCTCATTAGCCGTGCCGGGGCTGCATTTAACACAGCTTTGAGTTTATAAAGACAATGGCTGCCAAACCTCGAGGCCTTTAACAAACAACAAAGGAGAGGGTAACAATCAAAGTGCCCCTGTTCCATTTTGCCAAACTTGAGTGAAAAGTCACCTGCTTGTTAAAAAAAAGAAAGAAAAATAATTTACATGACAACTGGAGAGATCTAAATGGATATAAGTGAAAACTAGTCAACCTAATTGTGCCTCAGAGGACTTAATAAGTATCTAGTGTAAAGGCATGCCACTGATTGAATGACGGCCGTTAGTTGTTAAATTTATACTGGTCAAAAAATTGTATCTCAATCAGACCATGGTGAAACTAATAACTGTAGGAAATGTGACAGTGAAAAATAATAATGACAAATCCCATTAATACTTAAGAAACTTGAAACGTGTGATTCCAGAGCAAACTGCATGCCAACCTGAAGCAAACAACGCACACTCCTGCACTGTGTCTATTTTTGTTGAGTAAAATCATGTCACATTGGCAGTGTTGGGTGTAAAGTGTTACTGTAGGCACATTGTACATTTGTATCACAGTAGTGTAACGCGTTATCGTTCTAAGTTCAGTAATCCCATTACAGTTACTTGTCAAACAATCAGGTAGTTACTTGGGTTACATAAGTTCTTTAATTATCTGTACTATGGGCGGCTTGAAAAAAAATCAATCACAGTCCCAACAACAGCAACGCCATCCCGTACGCATGTGGCGAGGCCAACAAGCAAGTTGAGGATCTACTCCTCTTGAGGTATAACTGCTGCTTTATCAATAGGGACATCAAATAAGCAGGTCTAGTCTATTATAAAGCCATGGTTGGATGAAAGACTGACTCAAGTGTGCTTGTTTGAGTGTGTTAAATGCAGGTCATATGGCATTTAAACTTGTTTTGTTTTCTTTTGAGTTTGTAATCAGCTGCTGGAGTAAGGAGGGCTACTTTGAGATCACTGATATTTGTACTACGCAGCTTCGGAAGGCCAATCTCTTCACGTGTAGTTTTATTTTGAGGCAGTTATAACCTACTGCAGTGTCGTCTTGATTCTCTTGATCCTTTCTCTATGCCGATATAAGGGCACATGTAAGGTTTAACATTATATTACTGTCAAGTGACAATGCGTAATGTTAACAATAGTGTTACTAATCACTTTTTACAGGGAGTAATTATGTAAAATAATGCATTACTTTTTTTTAAAAGCAACAATTAATGTGTAATACATTACTTTTTTGGAGTAACGAACCCAACATGGCTCACTGACTGGACATCTCTGATTTTATGTTGAGGTAATGCAAAGCATTTTTAAGGACATCAGGGAATCAAAAACATTTTATCCAGTGTCGATAACACAGTGATAAGATGCAAATCATTTCGTTTATGAAATGCAAAAAGAAAATGATGAATTAGGGGAAAATGTACTTCAAATGTCTTGTTTTGTCCGACCAACAGTCCAAAACCCTTGGTCAACTGAGTCATTTTGTACGTAAAAACAACATAAATGTGTTGATTCCAGCTTCTCAAATTTGAGGATTTGACACTGTTCTACTGTTTTACATTTTTCAAAAGGTGCAACATGCGATTCTGGAGAAAGATAGTTGATTGCTGAGTCTCGTTCCCAGGTTGTCAAATATCGATGCCTTGGGTTAGTTGTACCAAACCATCAGGAGCCTTCGCTGTTGTTACTGTAGTTGTACCAAACCACCAAACCAAAGTGTCACTTTTTGGTGACCAGGGAATGAGACTGCACTAGCATTTGATGACTTGGGAAGAGACTTAAAAGTGAGACTTTACAATTATCTATCTTTCTTCGGAATCACATACCGCAGCTGTAATATCTTTCAGTTATGGACTGCTGGTCGGGCAAAACAAGACATTTAGAGATGTTTTCCAAGACTCCTGGAAACTAAGACAGCTGTTTTTTTTCATTACTTTTTGACATTTTATAGACTAAAAAATTAACAGATGAAATAATCTGCAGATTGATCAATGATGAGAATAATCATTAGTTGTAGCATTAATCAATTTACAATGGTTTACAAAGCAGCATATTCGAGAAGCTTAAACTTAAGAATGTTTGAGTTTAGTAATTTGATGAAAATGATTAATTGCTTATCAAAAAGCTGACTATTAATATTATGTCAGTCAACTAATTGATTAATCATCTAATTGTTCCAGCCTAGTCAACAAAGAGGGTGTAGGCTGAATCCATCACAGCTCCAAATGGTGTTACAAAATATATTTAGTTCATTTTTAAAGTTCACACAGTCAGCTCTTGATATAAGAGAAGCCAGAAAAACAACAATTCAAGATTTTTTGTTTGATGCTCTGGAAGAAAATCAGGTAAAAACACAGCTTAAAGAGCTTCTCCACTTACTCTTTGTCTTTGTCTGCCTTCTCCTCAAAAGCAGCACAACAACCTGCTTGTGTTACAAACTCTCTTGCTCTGACGTTTAGTCACAGCAAAGTATTTATCCACCAATTACCCACAGATACCCTTCCCCTCGTTACAGCTGGGGCTCCGTGAAAGGGAACAAACAATAACAACAGTGAAGGCTCCTCAGCAAAAAGAGACACATTATAATCCGGGCAGACGTGAGAAAGAGGGGTGTGGGAAGAGCTTGTATTGATGGAGACGAAATTGAACTTGATTAAAAAGCAAACAAAACAAACCCTCTACAAAACACAAACACTCGGCGCACTTTGTGAATGGGCCTATACAAAGCTAATATGTAGCTACCCGAGCACTCCTGAGGAGGCGAGATGAAAAAGACAAGTGTTTAAAAGGAGAGATCTTCCTCTGTTTGGCTGACATTTTTACACAATTATGTGCAGGATCCAAAGCAGTGCAACCGGCGTTTCTCCCTCTCGACAAGTCACAAGAAGTTTAGTTTTTTTTTTTTCCTTTCTCTCACCTCCCTTTTTACTTTCGTGTCAAGTTGATTAAATGAGAGTGTGTGACATAGATCTGCAGGGTAACGCCATCTGGCAGAACAGTGTCATCATTTTTCCTGATGGAGCTACACTGACTTTACCAACTCTCCATCAATTAATATTAAGGCTGTTACACATTACTGCGCCTAAATGACACACCGAAGCTGCTCTGTAGCATCCCTGACATCTTAAAATATGGGTTTGATTGGATGTTTTCACTGACAGCACTCAAACTTAAAGCTCATCTAATTGCTTTTATTTACATTATGATCTACATTAACCTGAATCTTCTCTTAGCCTCATATTGATTCCTACAGGATGATTAAAAGCATCACTCCTTGGCTTGTTCAGTGGGAGCCATTATATTTACAGGTGGATGTGTCACTGGCTCATAATGAAAGAGTCCATGCAATAAAAGTACAATAAAATACATGGCATGAGATATATAATGCTATGGGCAATTAAATTCAGCTGCACAAAGAAGGACCACACAGCCCTTATACATATTCACCCTCCCACTGAAATCCATAGGAATTGCTAAGTCATCCTCCATGTCTCTGAGGCATTCGCGTACAATGGCACTTTTATCATATGCTTATCAGTGGTGGCCCCTCTCTCATAGTGCTCGATCTTTTGGCCCCTCAATCACGGAGCATATTACTCCTCTGTCAGAGCAAAGCACTTCCTAACGACAGGGAGGCCAGCTGGGACTGAGGAGAGGGCAGGAGGCACACACATTAACATAATAATCCAACCACACTCCCACAGGCCCTGGGGCCAGACAGCATATTAGGTAGGCCCCCCTCATGAAGGTCCTTGCAGGAAATAAAGCTGCTTTACAGTGAGCCTGTCAACCTGTGGTGAAAGCTAGGCTTTACCTGTGCTAATTGTTGCCTGAACAAACACATGGTGTTACTATAGCCCCGCACGTGTAAACAGTGATCTTGTTCCATGCTCAAAAGGGCTAAGTGTTGGGTAATGTGAGGTATAACTTAACCTAGTTCTGAATATCTCACGATGGATTAAAGGGAATAAGTAAGGCTGCTTCTTTCTCTCCCTCTCTGAGCGCACTTGCTTTGTTGCCTTCTATATCACATTGCAACACAACATAACCCAGTAGCCTGACACATATTTCTGAGTATAGGAAGCATCTCCTCGCCTCCTCATATTTACTGAAGTGAAATGCGAAGAGACATAGGCTTTGAGGACAAGAGAGACCAAGAGGGGAGAGAATAAGGGGGCTGGGTGTTGGTTCCGCAGCCTTCCCTGTGGCATAAACTGGGGAGCGTTAGCAGCATGCACTGAGGCCTGTGATCCTTTGCACTGGGGTCCCATGGTACCTTGTGTGGCCTGCACATTTCAAACCACATGAGACACTTGCCGTCATTGCGTCAAAGCCATCATAATAAAGCCATGCGGCTATAACATGCTGCCTATGTCTGGAGACACAACAACAAAAAGCCAATACACTAGCAACAAGAGAAAGTGTGGAAAAAAAAGAGACTCAAGTTCAGCTAGTCGGAGAAACTTCAGCTTCTGCCAAACCCAATTCAGCGTCACATCCATTGGGTAGAAAAAAAAAGTTCATATGGAGAAGAGAGCCAGCAAGTAATGTATTAGGCAACCAGCAGCAAAGAGCTGTGTGGAGCATTTTCACTGGGAAACCTGTCTGGCACAGCCTGACTGTCAGAGTACCTCTAATGTGAATGTCCCACTGACTGCTACTGTAAGGCTGTCAGTCGCTGGTTGGGGTCCTTGACTGAAGACTCTCACTAGCAGTTCACACACAGTAATGCCTCAGTGGCGAGAGAGAGGCAGGCGAGGAGGAAGAGAGGAGTGAAGAGAAAAAGGATCCCCACAAATCATTTTGATCAAGAGACAAGGTAGCGGTGAGGTAGACCTCCCCCAGCCCCCGCCCCACGAGGAGACAACTGTCTAATTGGAGGAAAGGGCAGCCTGTCCGTGGCCGTATGCACTCTCAGATCTCTCCCAGGACAGCCAAGGCAACGTGCCAATTACTGCCAATTGTTGGCCTGTGGTTGAGATGTGGACAGTTGTCCGCATGGAATAAGAGTGAAGGCCCGGCAAACGCTCCTGCTGATGTTGATATCGTACAACAGCAGTATAATATTGTACTGTTAGCTCACAAACTTTCATAAAACAAGCTATTACTGTCTTTTTTAATACATTCTGTTTGACTTAGCGTGGGGATGTGGTGAAAAACTGATTAAATACAATCCACCTTTCAACACCGGCAACTAACGTGGAGTGTGAGCAACTATTTCAGGCAAGGCACCTTTAACACTACCTGACTTAGACTCTGCTTTTTAACAGCCCAAATATAGCTCATGTTTAGTGGGGCCAGCACACCATTATGGGGGTCCTTTCGGCAGAAGTTGAACATATACTACTTCATCCATTATCCATTAGCCGCTCATCACGGTATAGGTCAGAGCTGGAGCACAACCTCTCCAAGTAGTCAGACAGCAGCAGAGAATAGCAGGCCTTTACAACTCCGCTCACCCACAGCTCATAACAAGGAAGCCAGAAAGTGTAGCAGAGAGGAGGGAAAACAGTCATAATTCTTGTTCAACTAAAAATCACTATAATGCTCTTTAATTGTGTAGGCAAAAATCTTTTCAAAAGAGCATGGTAATTTTACCCTGTTAAATTATTCAGCGCACATTAATAACGGTCAGGGCCGGGGTGGATGAGAGCGGCTGTTTTAGGAGTGATGAGCTGCCGGAGCTGGGAGACAGGATCTCACTAAGGCAGTTTTAAGCCTCGTTTTAAAGTTACATTTTCAAGTAAACGACATTAAAAAAATGACCCGGAGTAACCCTGAAAGGTACTGGGACTGGATGTTGGTGCAGGGTTTTAAATACACTCATAAAATAGGTCTTTCTGTGGAATAATTTCACTGTGAGACGCTCCATGTGAACAGAAATTGATACATTTTTGGTTCATTTATTAATCGTCAGCATATTTTAACCATCACAATGAGGCTTAGCTTTAATGAAACAAGGCATGTGAGCTAGAGAGAGCCTTCTGTAAGGGTTGTTTAGCATCTCTTTGATATACAGTGGATATGCAGCGAGCAGAAACACAGAAAAGGTGAACACTTTGGGAAACCAAGGCAGTCAAGAATTACGAATCTCCATTAAAAGCCAAAAACAATGAAACCTCAATATGGCGCCTTTTTGTTATTTGTTCATCTCCGCACTTCAAACAGTGCGAGCCATAGTGGGACGACAGTTACAAAGAGAAAAGGTCAAAATCAAGATTGGATGAAGGGCAGTGTTCACCATAGGCTTTAAGGGATTCCAGCCAGGAGATAGCACATTCAAAAGAGCGATGCAAATGAGAATTTGCATGAACCATGCACCAGCAAAGGTAATATACATAATTGGGGGAAGGGGTGGCTCGGTGTGAGAGAGGGGGTCTCCATCAAATACGGACATGAAGCAACACTTTCTATACTTAATAATTAATACAATACAGTGAGCACACACACATTGCATGGGATGCATATCATCCATCCACTGAACAATGACTTTTAAGTGCACTAGAACATAGTGAGCCTGACAAAATATGCACAAATGTGTGTGAGATGAAATACGCCTCTTCCCCCCATAAAGATGAAAAAAAGGCAACAAACGCCTTCCCAAGGCAGAGAGAGCTTAACTATTCTTCTCAGTTCAAAGTCAGGGGTCTACTCTAAATATTTGTGTATTAAACATAACGCATAAGATGGAATAAATGGAGGACTCTAAAAGAAGTGCAGGGCCTGCAGGAGAAAACAACATGGAACTGCAATGCCTCTTAATGTCAGTCTGACTAACACAAACAACCACAGTGAAAAACAAGCCGAGGCTTCAAATCTTGTAGAAAGTATAAATCAGTGTGAGTCAGATGCTTGGTGACTTCAATTTGTAATTGTACTGGAAAAGCTGGTGTGACTGGACTGGTTTTTACAGATTAAGTGTAACCTTGTTTTTTTATATTTGAAGAAAAAAATGAGCCAAGAATTAATTTGCTAATGACGTTTACACCTCACTTAAATCAGTTCAATGTCAACACATAAAGCTTTCGAGGTATGCATCAAGGGCCAGTCTGAGGAGGCACCATGCAGCATGATTAAATCTAAATACGCTGACTCTTACACTGTTTGTTTGTTTATTGAGGCAAGTCAGGGGGTGTTCTGAGCCTCAGAACTGCATTTAAAGCTGATCTGGCTCCTTCAGACAGTGCTGCATCCGACTTCCTGTTGTCGACTCGCAGTTGCCACAGAAAAATTGCTGCTGCAGCCTTAGACAACCTACAGCACTTTGTATGCCGAAAGAAAAGAGTTAATTAGAAATACAAATTCTCCCAGATTGTTATTAATGGGAACTGTAGAGTAAGCAACACATATTTTGTGCCCATAAGTAATTCTCAGGTATCTTTGATCTGTGGCCCACAGCGGATGCTGCTGCGTGCCGCTGTCTGGCTTCTGGGACTCTGCCAGCGCCAGACATCTGGCTACTTTGTTATCATTGGCTGATCTGCTCCCGGGAGGCCACTCTTGTGACACCAGGCAGAGAGTGTCCTGGCAAGGAAAATTATCAGCACATTTTGAGTGGATTAGAGTTCCAAAGTGGTCTTCAAATCTCTACAGGGGTCTGGTGAGCCATGCTCTACTGGGGGTTCCTCAGGGCTCTGTTTTGACAACACTGTTGATTTGCAAGGCAGCGAGGGTATGGCTCCCACTGTTGCATCACAGGTTTCAGGCAACATCTTAGGAAATGAAAAAAAAGACCCCCAATTATGATCTGTCAGATGTAGAAGGGGGGCAATGCACCAAAGACTTCCCTTGATTAGTGCGGAGATTCGGAGTAGCAGTAAATGTTTGTACTAGAGTGCTGCATGTCGTTTATACTCCAATGTCATCTCTGGTAAAAACATATTAAGTCTGCATTCGTTTTTACTGACTAATGCAGTTTTGTTGTTCCTCAAATTCTGCAGCTATGAAATTTTCAGTCACGTTCATAATACCTTTGCCTTGAGGTTTTTTTTTTTGTTTTTTTTTTAACTCTAAGGGAGTTAAATATGACTCCATCTCAAAGGTTGTGTCTGACAATCCATCATACAAAACACTTGTTTAGAGGTCAAAGAAAAGAATGCTGCCTAAGCACTGGCTTAGTGGAGGGGAAAAAAAGCCATGATGTGACAATCTGAACCTTATTCACGGGATTGATTGAGGTATCGTGTCTTCTCCCTTTTTTCTCTTGGCGTTTCCATTTGTGAATACAAAGCTGCGGTGACCCATAAATATTACATGGTGTGGAGATGCAAAGCAGGAATTAATGACTGGGGTGTGTGTGTGAGAGAGCGTGTGTATGGCAGGTCCCTATGGGATTCTGCTTAGACAGGCAGGCATGGTGAGGGTGTGGTCTCTCTTTTGCTCTCTCACACACACACACACACACACACACACACACACACACACAGTGTAGACTGTATTTGTCTCTCCACATCTCCACTGGGCTGCATGATTTTTGGTCAGTGTGCTAACCTGCCTGTCAGTGGCTCTGTGGTCGCCCAGTGCTCAGCATTGTTTCCACTCAGTTACTCACTAAACTTTCACCTGTTATTCTGCACAGATGGAGGACACCAGCTTCAAAGGAACTTTGGTTTAGAAATAATGACTATGAAATGATGAGTCAGTTTATCAATTATTCAATTACTGGAAAATTTTGATAAGTTATAATAATTTGAGGCACTCACAAAACAAGGGCATTTTCCTACTTCCTGACCTTTTATGGTCGATCAGATGGTCAGAAAAATAATTGAGAGGTTAAGTGAGGACAAAAACAATTGTTAGCCGAAGCCCTGATACTGATTTCTATGAAAGCACTGAGTGAAGTTCTGAAATCTAATGTGTCTCGAAAGCAATTTTGTCTCTAAACCTCAAGTTCAGTGACAGGAAATAATCTGTAAATAGTTTGATAATTGATTAATTGACTGAAGTAATTTCCAAGTAAAGATGCCAAACATTGCCCGCTAGGGTGGGAATCACCACAGGCCCCATAATACGACATTATCATAGAATTTAGTCACGATTATTGCGATTTTAAACGTTTACAATATGCTGAATATTGTGACATGTATTCAAATATATTGTAATGTATTACCTTTTTTCAACTACAAATTATGTCCGAAAGAGAAAACTTTTTTAACATCTGTTTTATCAAATAAGATAACATTCTAAAATTAAGTTTCTCACTTCAAATCATTTTTGTTGCAGTAAAACGTATCAAGTGGGCTGAAGAAGCAATTAATTTTTAATTCTAGTAGACTAACAAAAGTTACATCATTTGTATTTGCAATATTATAAGATACGATATTGCCACACAAAATGTCGCAATACTAAGTTGTATTGGTTTTTACCCCTATCATTATTGTCCGGTTCTAGCTTCTCAACTATGAGGATCTGCTGCATTTTTTCATTTGATGTGATATTAAATTGAATATTTTTTTGAGTTTTGGGTGTTGTATGGACCAAACCAGCAATCTGAATACATCACTTTGGGCTTCAGGACAATTTGATGGACATTTTTCACAAGAATATAACTGACAGTTCATTTGATATGGAAAATAATCATTAGCTGCAGCCCTGCTCTCTGTGTTACGCACCCACATACACACCATATGTTAATTTATGCTCAATAAGCACTTGATACAACATGATCGGTTTGTTATCCAACAGCTCGAGCCAAGTTGTGGACCAAGCTCTGCCTGCATTCCCAACACTGTCGTAAAGCAAAGCTACCATGTGATCAGGCCACTCTGAGGTGATGACAAAGTAGTTATTTGAGGTTACAAGAAAGAGACAGACAAGAAGAAAAGTACAAAGCCGGAGAGAGAAAGAGGGAGAGAGGGAAAGCCTGAGATCGGCTTTTCCTCTCTGCTTAGCATGATGAATCGGTTGAGGAGGGGCCACTTGACACCTGTCACCTAACCAGCCAGGCACAATTACCTCCAGGGGGAGGACGCGGGACTTGCTAGGGAGTTGTGCATAGCTCCCAGTGAAATAGACGAGCGTTTGAAGATCATTAGTGTTACAGGCCCTGTCTTCGTGGCCCTGTCCAACCTCCTGAATGGCTCGCTTTGATCACCGCGCTGCGTTTTTGTCAATAGTATGGGTACACCGCATAAATTATAAAGTTATACACACAAAGTCAGCAGGTAAAATGCCACACTCAATTTCTGTTTCGGCCACAGATGGGGCAGCTGATTGCAGGTAATGAGCGTTATCGCCGCCCTGCAGCCAATAATGTGTGGTGGCCGAGCCCTTGTGTGTATCATGTTCAGGCCAATGGCTTTGCAGAGTGGCACTCGCACGTTTCGAGTACAACAAAAAAATAAATAAATAAATTTAAAGCTGTTCAGAAAATATACCAGAGTGGATAAATGTTAATTCAGATTTCTGTGATTGAGAAATTAAACTAATGTCACTGTATGTATGTGATCTGTGTTTAATAAATAGGATTAAAGACTTTTTTTGGTTGACAGTGAGCATCTTTTTCAGTGTGACAGTGCGAGGCAGGTAAATGTGACAAACTGTAAATAATCCAAGGCTGTTTAAGAGGAAGTTACACTGGTAATGTTTTTAAGCCTTTGAATAAAATATAATCTACTTTAAATTTGAAGTTGTGATGAATAATAGATGCTGCAAATTTTCCATATATAGGTAGAACTCTTCAAAAATGTATGTGAACATTAAATTTACTTGGTTAAATTCAGAATTGGAAATTTCCACAACTAAACATGAACTCAAGCTTAGTTCTTCTTCAACAAAAAACCCTCTATAGGTTGAAGGACAGTGAGAGATTAACAGTACTGAAGGTTTCCCAGATAACAAACATTCAGATGTGTCACACATACCGCACACAACTGCAGCAGCGTGCCCTCTTAAGTATTGTGTTTGGCAGTGCACTGCAGTGGTTGCAGTGAAGGAAAATGATCATTATAGCTGATGAGGCAAGGGCTTCGAATGATGACAGTGTGACAGCAGAGAGCTTTTTAATTTGTCGGATCAGATTGTGACATGCTCCATCACAGGACGGAGGAAATCTTTTCATTTGTGCAGAAGAAAGGGGGAAAGGAGGTCAATTAGCATCAACCATTAGACAACCCAGTGACAAGCGATATATTACCGCGTGGGGACAGTCAAACTAATGAGAGAGGCAGAAGAAATGTTCATTCAGGTTGGACAGAATTCTCCCATCATCCTGCTGCATTAATCACTTGTATAGCACTTGACATACGCATTCTTTATAGTCACATGCTCTGAGGTGTAACACCTCGTATACGCTGCCTTCCTCGCCACCGTTTGTTGTCATATGAGGTCAGGTTTACTCAAAGGAACATCTGTCATGTCAAACGTTATCCTACAGAACCATGTGCATCAGCTGCATGCAGATAACACTGATTCCTGTATTACTATGTAGTTAAAATTTTAACCTTTTTTTATTGTTTTTTTTCCTGTCATTCAAGGTTGATCAGATGTGTGAATGACCACATTGTTTAAAAGATCACAAAGGCTTCCACCGATATGATCTTTGCCAAAAGCAACGTGAGAGAGAGGATCTCATTTTATCAGAAGAGACAATCTCAAAGCGAGTAATTTTTTTTTCCCTTTGCCAGGCAGGCTTTATTTGACTGGCTGTCAGGTATAACGCGCCTCTCTTGATATTGATCTGAAGTACCTAAAGGTATGTGACATCATTATGAGGCTTGACCTTATCATCTGCTGCCCTGCAGCCAACAGGCAGGGCTGGGCCAGAATCTAATGCCGCCCTCCCCCAAAGGGTGGTACCTGGTGCGTAATAGGGAAATGGGTGGTGGTGATATTTGTTTTCCTGACCTCATGGCACACCTCGCTCTCAAGGCCTCTCATAAGTCATGGCCTGAGGTTGGCTTTGCTACTAGACCAGGTTAGCTGGCTTTGCTGTTGGTTATCATACTGAAGTCGACGTTAGTGATGATACTGGACATAGTTGTGGGGAGAAATATGGAGACACTGTCTGTGTTTAGTCAGCAACAACCAAACTAACATGAGCAACAGCTGCAACTAATGACTATTTTGATTTCGATTAATCTGCCGATTACTTTCACAATTAATCAATTAATCATTTAGTCTTTAAAAAGTAAAAATAAGGAAATGCTTTTCACAATTTCCCAAGTGATGTCGTCATATTGCTTCTTTTGCCCAATGAACAGTCCAAAGCCCAAATACTTTATATTTACTATCATAAATCACAAAGAACAGCAAAAAAATGATATTTTTGCTTGAAAAATGACTGAAACGATTAATCAATTTTCAAAATTGTGTTTTATTTTCTTTCAATCGACTAACTGATTAATCGATTAATCAGATTAATGCAGATATCAGGTGACTGCACTGGGGGAAAACATCACAGTATGGTGCGAGTCAGGCCTACCCAAAGAAATGGCTGGGCCCCTTAAAGGTACCATAAATGAGCCCTCCCCAAATCAGCTTTACTCATTTCAACACATGTGTGTGTTCTCTGTTTTCCTTAGTTTAGATCAGTAAATTTCTCAGGTCATGTGGCCAGCCGCCTGCAGGTTTTTGTTTTTTTTTGCAATGGTTGCGCACAAAGAAACAAGGACTCATACCATTCTGCGGAGAGGGGGTTGTCATTATGAAACAGGCTACATTCTACTAAATAAACACAATGGGGGTTTTTGTTGTTGTTGTTTTATTAAGTGATTGTGAATATTTTGGTTCTAAACAAAATGTGGTCACGATAGCTCCCCCTAGTGGCTGGGCCCCAGAAAGCGTTCCCCTTTTATCCCCCTGAATGGGCGGCCCTGGTGCAAGCTATGCCCTCAAGCTGTGAAAATGCTGTCATCACCCAGGGACTTAACATTTAATTTAGCATTTACAGGCAAAACCAGCAGCTGGCTACACTTTCATTGTGGGTCTTCTTAAAAACTGCACTGAACAGCACATTTTGATGTTAAAAATCTTGGTTTCCCCATTTCCTTTTCTAAGGTTGCATTGTTCTGTTGTCTTACAGAATACGCAAGTATGTATTACCTTTAAAATAAAGTCACCTTGCTGACATTTTTTTCTCTTGTCTTTATTTGCATTTTTGGTGTTGAGGTAATCCAAAAGTAATGGAAAGTGATAAAGCTATGCTAATTCAATATTGTAATATTTGGATCAGGTTACTGACTACTGTTTATGTTCACGGACAGTGGCCCCTTTAGCCACTAAGGAGCCCAAAGCTTCTCTCAGGAGATGGTGGAGACCAAAACAGAGCTAAATGAAGAGGGAGTATTGGACTTTTATTTGTCAGATGGACACAAACATGACTCCGAATGAATGCTAAAATTACTTATGATTGATAAGACAGCTGCTAGCTTATGCATTTGCCGTATAAGGTAATATATGTCAATGTTGTAGTTACATTTTGTTCCACGGCCCCCAAGTGGCAAAAAAATCTATTAATGCAGCTTTAAGATTAGGGAACAATCACAGTTTTGAATAAAGAAAGCGTTAATTGTTGGACTGCAAAGACTAGCTAATTCTATTCTTCTGCATGAAGGTTGGATTCACTATGTGCCCATCCAAGGCTGCTGGGCTGAGGCAATTTATTGCAGCGATGCTAAGACTTTTATGAAGCAATTCTATGAATGCAAACTATGACATAAGAAGGACTATTGTTTGATTACTGCATGTTTTAAGCCTTTTTCAATGCCCTGTTGTTGTGTTCAAATTACTTGTTTTTATCAGAAAAGAGGCCTAATTGGCAATATGTCATTATAACCCGCCTTAACAATAGATGCTCATACGTTTCAGGTCTTATTAACTATTGCAGGAAGTGTCCCTAATAAAATGTCACAGACAGACAAGCAGTTCTGTATTTAAACCAATAAGAAGTAATTAGAATATCCTGAGAACTGTTGGTGCTTTTATTTAGCCCCACGCAGAGATCAAATAGAAAACCGTCTTACAGTTTGTATACCAGTTGAGCTGCAATTCAAGTGCAGTTTTTGAAACCTCTTTCATTATCTCAAGTGGTGAGCCACTTGTTCCCTCTGAGAGCTCCAGTACAGTGTGTGACATTTAGTAAATCCTGAAGGCTTCTACCTTTTGTTGTATGCATTTAAACAACACATTAAAGCCACACTGTTCCTTGCAGAACCTGTCACATTTCCCAGGTAAAGCAGATGAATAAATAAAGCACCGCTGTTAGTGGCTGAAACACCCCCCTTCTTTGTGTGATTTGCTGTTGCCTTGAGTCAGATCCTGATCTCTTTGTAGACCCTCTCCCAACAAGCATTGACCTTCTGCTCCGACATGTAAAGAGCTCCACGAGATCAGAAAAGGGAGGGGGAAGCTGTGAATAAAGGCATCACCACTGCGAGCAGCCAAGAGACTTCATCCACTTCACTCCACACTTCTCTCCCTCTCCTCTCCTCTGTCTCTCAGCGTAGCTTTATCTCTGTGTTCAGTCTAGGAGCGGAGATACCTTGTTGGCGGCACAAAGGAGCGGCTCTGTAATAAAAACAGCTGTCTCTGGTGGTCTCGGTGTAATTGGGATTGTTAACGTGGAGAGCTCCTGAGGGAGGCTGAGAAGAGTATGTCTTTGTGTAAAGCACACAGACACCTCTGCAGCACTCCTTGATTCAGATGTAAGTAAGAGAGTGAGGAGGAAAAAAAGCAAACAAGTCACCTGAGTTATATCAAGCCTCGCTGCATGTGCTCTCTCTATTTTACTTGGGCTTTACTTTTATTTTTAGACAGTGCCGATTTATTTAGATGTAGCAAAGTGCCTTGAAGTGAGAAAAATCTTTTCTTGCACAATTCTACCGAGGGTTTGTGTTTTAAAAGGCAAGGTGTGACTGCACCTTCCAGCGTCGAGACAAGTCTTTGTATGATAGCAACATACTCTCCAATTACAGGATCAGTGTGAGGACACAAATTGAGGCCAAAAATATTCTTAAGTGGATGGGCATTTAGCTGACGATACAATAACATTTTCAAAAAGTGGCAACAAATTCAGCCAAATCTCAAGAGTATGGGATGTGTCTCATTTGGAGGCCTGTTTATGTTCATTAAAATATATGTTGTTTAGCAGAATAATTCTGAAATACTGTTATGATCAGTGTATTCCTCATGAGTTGGATTTATTAATTTATTTTTGCTAATAAATAATTAAAGACATTTTGCATACAATGTGCTAACAAAGTCCATATATGTAAAAAATAATATAAAAATTACAAACATAAAACTACATTTTATGTTATCTAAATAATTCCTAGTGCAAAAAAAAAAAGGGTGTGTGATTCTTACTGAAATATCCGGGTTTGCCACCTCACAGTGTTTCTGTTTGCCATGGCAGACCCTTCAAAGGTGATTCTGTTAACCAGTCTGACAAACTGTCCTCCCTCAAACGTGAAAAGCCTGTTGGCACAGGACGTAAAAGCCTTAGGTACGTGAACGCACTCAGGAAAAAGTGTTGAAAATGTACTTCAAAGTCAATTGCAGGGGAGCAGGTCGGGCTGATTTATTTGACTTAAGATATACTTTTTTGTGTGTGTGTTTCATTGTGGATGAAAATTTCATACACCAATTTAGAGGTGGTGAAATATAAATGATTTCTTTAAAGTTTCATCATAAATCAGTCTGTCGGTATATGTGAGCAGACACTGATTGCTCCTTGATGTCTCCTGAGCCTGATCTCTGTCTCCTGATGTCTGGAGGTGGCTCCAGCGGCGCCTGTTGTCCCGCTGGGGAGGCGACATATTTCTGCAGCTGGATGGCTCTCTTGCAATGTGAAACTGCCATGCAGCAACACCAACAGGGTTTCTGTCGCAGCCGTGGGGACGCATTAAATGTCTACGTGGATCAAAACAACAACAGAAAGAAAACGGGAACTGACAGCACTTCGACGTATTCAGGAGAGCGCGTGTGCCGTCACGTTAACACTGTAACACCGGTAGCCTCCATTAGGACGCCTTTATTGAGGCGGTGCACAGGCTGTGGCCACATACCGGGGCGGTGATGTGTAGCCTGTGATGAGGATAACATCACACTTAATATTTTTAATCTCATTTACTGTGAAATCTTTAACATTAGCGATTTAGGGCAACACATTTAAGGTGATTAAGGGGTCAACCCCACTGTCTGTCAAAGACATTGATCACTGCTTCATAACTGCCACATGTCACACCTTCTTCCTCTATGTGTGTGTGTGTGTGTGTGTGTGTGTGTAGACAGAGAGAGAAGAGTGTTTTGAAAAATTAGAGCCACACAGGAAAAAAGGAAAAACAAAAATCCACGAGGCATTGTTTTCCATAACAATGCTTTCCAACCTCAGAGAGAGAGACTTACATCATAACAATTATCTCATCCTATAGACGTGACCATATTAAACAAATTAAGACACCCCCCTCTCGTTAATTACAACGTGATTAAATGTCTTAATTGCGTTACCGATGATGTGGCTTAATTAGAAGAGACATAAGATAATAGCCTGCTATGACAAGTATATAGATTCGCAATTAAATAGTGCTAATTATTTTTTAAAATATCCACTTTTGTCGTCGCTCACTGAGGAACTAGTGTCCGTTTTGTCCATGCAGAAAACAGTACAAAATAGTGCAAAATAGGTAAGAATTCCCCCACAAAATTAAGTAATTTATTTCTGGTATTTTCCTCAAGTTAGTCTAAGATTAATACAATTGTCATAGCAACAAATGAGGAAAAAGGCAAGCGAAATTTTATAAATAATCTGAGCCAGCCCAGTTAAATTAATTTAAAGGCAGGTGTCATAATAAAATCATTGTAATATATATTTGAATTTACAATTTATGTATTGTAATCTAAATGGAGGACAGGAGCTGTCCATGGTATTCTCATCAGAGACGCAATTTTCTATTTTGCATTCAATCTATTTACAATAATCAACTGTAAAAAATAATTTCAGGTGCAATAATCAGAATACAAAAAAAGTCCCTGAACTTCATAAGACGTGGTGGCGGTAACGAGGTGTTGGTGGTAAGAAGTAGTCATTTGAAATAAATGCCTTGTCGCAGACTGCCCATGCGCAGAGTCCCCAGCGGCGGTGGCGGTGGTGGAGGTGGTGGTGGTGTGGCTAATGAAGAATAATAAATCATGAAAGGGTTTTTCAGGTACAGCTGAAAAGAGTGTGTGTATGTGAGAGGGTGAGAGACAGAGAGCTGTGCATGTGCAGGGAGAGGGAGAGAGAGGGTGTGTGTGTGTGTGTGTGTGTGTGAGTGAGAGAGTAAGAGAGGGAGAGAGATAGAGGCGGAGAGAGACTCAGTCTGCCCTTCGCCTCAGAGCAGAGGCAGTTCGGGTCCCCGCAGCATTCAACGTAGTCGAAGAGGTACAGCACAGAGACTGTCACCGCCATTACTTCTCACTTACGGTCATTTCAAGACGGAAACTTTTGACACAAAACCCAAACAGGTCAACGAAAGCGGCAACAGTTTCAAACTTGAAGTATTTTGGAAATCCTAAGAGACGGAGAGAAACTTTTTTTGAATTTTGTTTTTGGCGTCGTCAATGAGGAGTTCTGGCACAAAAAAAATCCACGGCAAAAAAATATATATTTATATAAGAGGGTTGCAGGAGAAAAAAACAGGTTATTTTTTTGTTTTTGAACAATCGCGCCACAAGTCCACAACGGAAAAGGTATCGGCTGCGCTCAGTTGCATGGCTGGTTGGTGCCTGCGATATCTCATTCGCCAAAAAGACGAGACACCTCCATACCTCCGCTAGTAATAATAAATAGATGTGATAACTTCAGTGTTGGACGACCGTCTTCAGCCTACACTTTATTCGACAGTGACTTGAGATTCCTGCGAAGCAATTGGGCTTCAACTCCCGACTGAGGAGGCGGAGTCTTAACTTATTAAAAGGAACTTGCCGAGGCTCGGACGCCTGCAAATATGATGATGATGTCTCTGAACAGCAAGCAGCCTTTTGCCATGGCTCACACCAGCTTGCCCGAACCCAAGTACTCGTTGCATTCCTCATCCTCCACTTCCAATGCGCCCTCGTCCTCCTGCTCGTCCTCCCGACACAGCAGCACCATCATCAGCAGCAGCGGCAGCAGCAGCTCGGAGGCGATGCGCAGAGCCTGTCTCCCAACCCCACCGGTACGTATTCTGCATAATCACTGCTTAAAGGCACATTTTGACAGCCCACTTTTTTGCTTGATGTTTTTTTCATGTCTGCACAGCAAATCACCCAACACCTCCATATTTTTTTCCTCTGCTCAACTTATGTATTCAGTCGGCTTTGCCTTGCGTATTAATTTTTATGACCTGGGATGTTGCATGTGTCTTGTTTTGTGTGCTCCTTTTTTAGGATTTCTTTTTTTCACATTCTGGAAATGTTTTAAACCGAGGAGTGGAGGGAGAATTCCCTGCTGACAGTTATGTGTGCATTCTATTTGCAATTGCAGAGCAATATATTCGGAGGCTTGGATGAGAGTTTGTTGGCCCGGGCTGAAGCTCTAGCGGCGGTGGATATAGTCTCGCAGACCAAGAGCCACCACCACCCTCCACATCACAGTCCCTTCAAGCCGGACGCAACCTACCACACCATGAACACTCTCCCCTGCACCTCGTCTTCCTCCTCCTCCTCCTCGGTGCCTATTTCTCATCCGTCCGCCTTGGCTGGCCACCACCATCACCACCACCATCACCACCACCACCAGCCTCACCAGGCACTGGAGGGGGACCTGCTGGACCACATCACCCCGGGACTGGCACTAGGAGCCATGGCAGGGCCGGATGGCTCGGTGGTTTCCACGCCTGCGCACCCTGCCCACATGGCGGGCATGAACCACATGCACCAGGCAGCCATCAACATGGCACATGCCCACGGGCTACCACCGCACATGGGCATGAGCGACGTGGACGCCGATCCAAGGGACTTGGAAGCCTTCGCAGAGAGGTTTAAGCAGAGACGGATCAAACTCGGGGTTACCCAGGCGGATGTAGGGTCAGCGTTAGCCAGCCTGAAGATTCCTGGGGTGGGCTCCCTCAGCCAAAGCACCATCTGCCGATTCGAGTCCCTCACGCTCTCTCACAACAACATGATTGCTTTGAAGCCCATCCTGCAAGCGTGGCTAGAAGAAGCCGAGAAATCACACAGGGAGAAACTTAATAAACCCGAGTTGTTCAACGGCGCGGAGAAAAAGAGGAAGCGCACGTCGATAGCCGCGCCAGAGAAGAGATCACTGGAGGCCTATTTTGCCATTCAGCCGCGTCCCTCCTCGGAGAAAATCGCTGCAATCGCAGAAAAGCTGGACCTCAAAAAGAACGTGGTGCGGGTCTGGTTTTGCAACCAGCGACAGAAACAGAAACGAATGAAATACTCTGCATGCGTCTAAAAAAATATCGCTTTAAACCACCACCCACCAAAAGACTTGGAACTGTTTAGAGACGATTTGTATCATATTTCCTATCTCACACCTTTTTTTCAATCATCGATGACTTTGTGCTTTGAACTTCGAAAAATTCCTAAAATTGAACAATGACTGAAAAACTCGAGAAAAAAACACAACCCACAGTCAC
Source organism: Epinephelus lanceolatus (assembly GCF_041903045.1). NCBI lineage: Eukaryota > Metazoa > Chordata > Actinopteri > Perciformes > Serranidae > Epinephelus > Epinephelus lanceolatus. The sequence continues at coordinate 27,066,113 of NC_135736.1, read as the reverse complement.
GTCTTTTACTCGCAAAGGAGAGACGTGGAGTCAAGTAAAGCATCGTTTGACAGAGCAAGTAAGAACCACTGTTTCCACACTTACTATGCTTCACCTTTTTAATGTCAACGCAGTATGACTTACAGGACTCTATATGCTTTCATTTTTATTTGTGATTAATTTCCAATGAGGACTATTAGTTTGCATTAGCAGAAATACCCCCCAATGAAAATAGCATTATTTACACACAGCGGGGCTAGTTTAACTCAAAGCACTTGGTTGGTGACTATTGGTGTTTATATTTTTGGCTTATAGGATAAGCTACATTTTCCCTCTTGAGTTCATGACGATGCAGTCTGACATTTATTCAGGGTCCATGAGGGGATTAAGAGGATAACACACTACTTGGTCTCGAAAGCTAATATTAGATTACTGCCAAATATCCCTCTGTAAATTAATAATTTACTTGTCACACACTTCATTTTGTGTCTAAATGTGTAATTAATTCCACTTATTTTGTTACCATGTGTGATCGAAGTCAGGGATCTATTTTCAAGATACCCGGGGTTTGGACTAAGGTAGGGTTGTTTATTATAAGGCCTCAGTTTATGTGGAAATATCGAAATAGTGACTCACTTGTAAGGATTTCACAGAATCTCGCAATTAAAAAAATATGATTTCTCGCCGGCTGCAATAAGTTTACAATCCAGCGTGGGCCGGTATCTTATGAACTATTTATTGAGTGAGGTCATGTTTACTTCATTATATATTTATTGGGATTCCCCCCCTCCTCGTTTTGCTTGAGAAAATCAAATTCTGACAGCAAGTTAAGCGTGTTGTTCTGGTTTTAAAGGGAAAACGACTGTGAAATAGACAGTCACAAATTTCAGTTTACGATTTTTAACATTTGAGATGGTACAATCGAGATATATATGAGATAGTATTCTCTTTTTAAAATTATTTTATGTATGTTTTCTGCTATTTATTTGTATAAATATACGCGCATCATTATGAAGTCGTTGCTTGTTAAAAATCACCTTGTTTAATTAATGTTTTTTCTTGAAGAGAAAAGAAAACAGCTTCATGGAAGTATACATGTACAATGTAAATATTTCATTGGAACCAGTCGATGCACATAAATATATCCCGTACAGGTTTTTGCTGTATTGCTGTTTTAGCTGAGGTAACTTATTTCTGTAATGTATGTTGCTTTTTTGGTTCCTGGTTAAATTATTCTATTAATTTATTACATCCATGTAATTTTAATTTATTTAATTATTGAACTGCAATATGTGTTTCATTAAAGAACAAACTTTAACATTTAATTGGACGTTTTCCATGACTGCACTGTGTAATGTGGCTCATCCAGACATATTAATATTCTTTTATTTATTCAGCTATTTATTTATTGATGAGGAGGCTGGAAACGCTTTAGCTGTGGGCTGCTCAGCTATTAAAAGACATGCTGTGGATTATTTAGGCTTATTTGACTACAAATATTGCCATTTGGGTTTTTGTTAAAGGTAACGTGAGTTTGCCGTTACCAAAAGGTGTCAGGTTGGGTGTTGCAGATAGCCATGAGCCCTGTCACAGTGCCCATGAGCAAGACACCACCCCCCACAACCCAATCTGTTCTCCCACTGTAATATAACAGATGAATAACTTAAATGAAAACGTAAAATGTAATTAGAAGCAGCTATTTTGTCTGCACACCGTCCTCCTCCAGGCCTCATCACAAAGCAGGCCTTACAGGAGCCTCTCTTCCTCTATTCCATCAATGTTAAAGACACACGTGGCTCCTCCACTGACTTGCTGCCAGCTTATGCAGCTCACTGTTGCCTTACCTGAGAGCAAATGCTAATATTCTATTAGAGTCTAATCAGGGGGTCTATGGAGAGCTGGATGGGTCCCTGGAGCGCAGACTTGCCAGATGTCAGCCCGCCAGAAAAACAGCTCGCCTGCCAACGTGCCCGTCTCTATTTAAATACACACTCAAACATGCGTCGTTCGTGCATGCGGGCACGCAGGCTTTGAAGCAAAAACCTTTGGTTGGAAGTTATGGTTAGATATGAGGAGGAGGAGGGTGTAAAAAAAAAAGAAGAAGAAGAAGAGGGGAGCATTTTGAATGTCATGTCCATAGCAGAGTTGCTGTTTGGGGGGCTCCAGGGCTGGCTGGCTTGTTGAGCGCTGAGCAAGCGTTTCAGCACCATGGACAGATACCTGAGAGGCTGCACGAGCCCAGCATTTGCATTTCTGAAACCTGTCCTCTGCATTTACACTGATTATTTACAGCACCTGGAATACATTTGCATGGGATTATGTGGGGATAATTTTCAAATTGATCACTGCAGGTAATTGTAGCTGGAGGAGGAATTAGTGCGATACAGAAAATAATTTATTCTAAAATAACCAATAGTTTTCTTCATATTATTTTTCAAACCATATTTTTTTTCCCAGGCTTTTCTAACAGTGTCACAGCGAGACAATGTCCACCAATTGTTCTGACTTGTTTTTATTTTATTAATTACACAGGACACCCTTCCTCAATATTTATCCAATAATAACCGTCTTAAGAAAATGGCTCTAAACTGCAAAGACAACGCCTCCATAGCACTGGATCCATAAACCAAACATGTTCACCCGCCATCCTCGTGACAAATTAAGAGTATCAAAACGAGCCTTATTAATGAGACAGCGATGATGGTTCATCAATTAAAAGATGCTCCTGGTGAGTGCTTCTAATTTCCCCTAAATGAGCCATTCACTTAATACGTTAATAAGAGCGAATTATTAAATTACACATCGAATTATGAAAACCAGATAATTATGAAGAGCGAGTTAAGTAGTCATTAGCTATCCCTGTTAATTACCGCTGGTCAGGGAGGGCTGCCGAGTGAGTGTCTCATCGGGAATTGAAATTAACTTTATGCAGTGAGCCTCGCTGCTGCTGCTGCTGCTGCTGCTGCTGCTTGACAAGCCGGAGCTCTGCACACACACACACACACACACACACACACACACACACACACACACACACACACATATAGACAGACAGACAGGCGTGCAGGCAGCTCCTCAACCAGACTGCTGCTCCCTGCTTTCACTTTCACATATTGGGAGAAAATCGATCTGGATTCTTTGATAGCGAATCAATGTGGCCCCTGCACTGCAAAAAAATAACACACACACACACTCATGGAGCAGAAAGGCCTCAGCAGCACAATGAGGAAAATCGAAGGTCTTTTTTTATATGATAAATATGTGAAGCAAACAGTTTACCTTAAAGCCACAGTGCTCACATCGTGCTGCATGTGCTCCATACATTGCAACCCGTACATACAGCACGACACTGTGGGAGCCTTGCTACAAAACGAAAAGGGCAGCGCTGTTTCCTTTTGTTATAATTACGCCCTCTGTTTTATTTTTCTCTTTCCCCTGAACATTTCCCCCCTTTCACAGGGATACTGATGAAAATTTAATGAGGCCAGGGACTGTCGGAGCTCCGCCTGGGGACCTGAAAGTAGAATATTTTAACTGTACATTTACGCCAAGTGTCTGCCTTCAAAGACGCGACTGCTCTCGAATTAGACGAAGTGTGCGCCACGAATTGAACGCGCCGCGCACCGTATAACCCCCTTTTTATTTATCATCTGTTGGGCTCTCACGCGCCGCCAAAATATTGTGCAACAACCCGTCAGATGGCTGCATGAATGTTAAGCTGCGATCGGCCATTTGATACTGTCGCCAATCAGTTGTTGTTGATGCAATATTAATCAGCCATCAGTGGTCATTAGTTTGTTAAGTGTTTTCAAGGAACTAATCGATGGGGCAGCGTTGGATGCCTAGAAGGATTTTGGTGGGATACTTTTTGATCTAGGATGGCATGTAAAAGGAGGCAAAGCCACACTGTGTCTGCCAATGAAACAGCTCCATCTCTCTCTGTCTCTCCCCCTCGTGCTCTCTCTAATATAATCGCACGCGCACGCACGCACCAGCCACGCGCGCACTCATAAACAGATGACTTGATGCCAGGGGTAGGCATACTTTTTGTTCAAATACAGCTCATTTTTAACATCGAAAAACACTTTAAAGTCCTTTCTTTTTATGCTGATTGGAGACTGACTTGTTAATTTAACCACATGACCAGTTAGTGTGTTAAATCCACACCTGTCCAACCTGGAAAAATAAAAGCTTGGTCATTCTGTAACTCTGGAAATATATATTTTTTTTTTTTGCAGTGAAAGAGTAAAAAGACAAACGCACAGAATAGTTTGAGGGACAGGCCGGCGCTTTGAAATGTAATGGAAGAAATGTAGATGTGCTGCAAACACTAGATACTGTCCAAAAACGCACAGACGAGAATTCCTTCTTTATTAAAAATTTATGACACCGATGTATTCAAACACAGTGCTTTAGATTTAGAGTTTTGTAATTTAACATCGCATATTTCCAATGCAAAAATAAAAGAAAATTCGTATGCTGTTTGCGCGCAGCCTGCGTCAAATCAAACCTTTAAGATACGGATGTTTTATTACGCACCTTTTTTTATTTCGATATGAATAAAAAAAATGTGATTTGCTCTGAAAACCAAACAAACAAAAAGTCCCTGTTAATTTAATGCCAGTGGAAACGTTCACAGCCTTCATAACTAAAATAGCTCAGGGGCGTGATTAGAGGGTGGTGCTGAGAGGCCACAGTCACCCCTGACATGTGGCTGCCACCAAAATAATGATTTGGATGCATAACCAAGTTTCTACCTTTCTCCCCTGAGCTTTTTTATTTCTTTAGTACATTTGTTATTAATAGAATAATAATGTTTTGTTTAATTTCTATAAAATCCAGCAATGCAATTCTTAGTTTTTGTAGATTTATTGTCTATAGCTACGGTTGATGCCATTTTGTGAATTTGTGGATTTCTATTTCTCAACATGAAACTAAATGAATATTCAAACGCTTTTGCTTGAGGGGGAATACTGTCTACACCCCGGCTAGACTGTTGCAACACAGCTACCTCCAACATGGCGAGCGTGTTTTAGACACTATCAAGGACAGATTATGTGTTCAGTGAATTAAGCAATATGGATGCCACTGGGGTTTACCAATATAGATAATGGTAAATAATTCAACAGTAAGTCCAGTCTGGGGAATGGGACTGGGACCCATTGTGCTGCCAATTACAGCTTATTTTAATGAAGATTATTATGAAGTTATGATTATTGTGAAAAACAAGAACTGACCTTTTTCTTTGTCTGTCACCAATATTATTAATCATTCGCAGTACTTTTTCTTACAGCTAGGGGAGTGTGAAGAACACCAGTTAATAAAACACTATTTGCACTGTTACACTAGTGTCTATGTAGGCAAGAGGACAAAAAATGTTCCTCAAGGAGATGAATTCCGATATAATTTTATTAGCATTTTATGAAATTGTTATTTGGTGCTTGTGCTCAGGTGCTGTTTAGACTTACAAGCATAAAATGTCTACCCGTGAAAATGAAAATGAAGGCACATGGCATCGCCAGACTTTAAAAAAGATGGAACAAGATGGTCAGTTGAGTTTGTAAAAGTTAAAACTTAAACTGGTCTTTCTACACTTACTGTAGTTTAATGGACGAGACTGTTTTCAACCAGAACCAGCAGTTTATTATCCAGAAAAGGAAAGATGATCAACTTCAACAAGAATTTACTAAGTGAGAATCAAATGCTCGTCAAAATAAAATAACTTAGAAGACATAATCATGTGATATCCATTCCTTTTTACCTAAAACATTCCTTATTAATTTGCTTTTTTTCTTCTTGTATTGATTAATAAACATTTATTTACTAAACACACTAAAAAAGTCTAGACTAAAAAGTCTTTGTATCATCTGATCTGAATGATAACATTTTAAACAGGTTTTAGTTATTTTCACCTTCCGTAAATGCCAAAAACAGCGCGCTCAATAACTTTATATCAGCAAACCACGCTGTGCTGTAAATTAAAAAACTTGCAGTGTCACAGAAACACGTCCAGCCGAAGCTTGGTTACCTCAAGACTGATCAGCGAAGACAAGATAAAGCAGGGTAATCTTATATATGATAAATATTGGAGTCATGTGCTTTAATAAATCACGTTTTTACAAATGACACAATGACACTGTACAAAATTCAAACTGTCTATTTGTCTATGTTAATCATTATATTAAAAACATTTTATATTATACAGAAAAACAAAAAAAATATCCCAAAGTATCCTGTTTAGAGCACTGAAACATATTCAGTCACTCAGACAGGATATTCAATCGTTAACTAGGTGGATCAAATCAGTGCTGTTTCATGTAGGACGCACACGCCAGGACCTTTGACATCAGAATGACAGCTCTTAATCTGTGGATTCTTCATAATGTGTATATGAATATATAAGCTATTAACTAAATGTGTTCATCATTTACTTCAGTCACACCGTGTATACTCGGTGATGCATTATGACCTAATGTGTAAATTGATGGCATCAAAGTGCCTTCAGCCATCAAATATTTAACAACATCGGATTGGTATACACGTTTATGAACAGCTAGGTCTCCTCCTTGCATTCCCTTTTCACCTGATCTTCCTTTTGCAACCACCGAGTGTTCAGACTCGCTCGTTCTCAGAGGCTGTTTTGGTGTTCCGAATGAGTAAGTTGTAGACCTCGTAGAGATTGGACCTTAATGAGAAGGTGGTAGAGCTGTCTAGTGGATGTGTGTTCATTGGGTTTTGACAGCCGTGCTCTGTTGCAGATCTATTAATCATACCCACAAGGAGTGCTAGTCCCTCTCCCTCTCTACCTCGCTCACTCACTCACTCTCTCAGTTTTCAGTTTATACAGAACAGAATCATTTACATAAAGTCCTTAAGGCAAATAACTGTTGGGGGCTCTAATTTATATCTGATCGAAAATTAGCCGTCATTATGCGCACCATTAGCTGCGTCTTTAATGTGCTTCTAAGCACCATTTGTCAAGCAGCTTGTTAATATCCTTCAAGTCTTTAAAGTTGAGAGCTCATTAAAGACTGCTGTGCCTGCTCTAGATGCTATTTCATAAAATTCGGTGGGAAGGGACAGAGCATTTAAAAGTTTTTTTGCATTGACATTGTCAAAAAAAAAAAAAAAAAGAAAAGGAGTAGATGATGTACTGAATGTGCATCGTGCTTGCTTTATGCATAAACAGAAAAGACAAAATTATCTGTTTCAGTGTGTAAAAATGTTTGAAATTATATGCACTAAATGAATTCAGGTAAAACTATCAATTTGCTTACAATACAATTACACCAGAAACATATTTTATCATCATGAAAACCAATTCTCTTTTGACCGTGAAAGAGTTGTGAAAACAAATTCTTCTAAATGCACACATCAGAAAGACAAATGCGTATAAACCCTGTACTGAAAAGGCTGTCCATAGTTGTCTTGCCCACAGCCTATAACAGGAGACCCTCGCAGGCCCAATCTTTGCCTATGGGTAATAGGAGTTATGCTGCTTTATTATTGGTTAAAACTCCAGTGTCCTTAGTCTTTTTTTTCCTCCAGTATAACAGATTCCTCCAGGCTAAAGCAATAAAGAGAGTAATTAGAATGCTAAAGACAGATGTAAATAAAGGGAATGAGACAGTGGTGAGGGATGAGGCGTCTAGGTCACACACTCTCATCAAAAACCCAGTTGGTAGCAAATGACACAACGTTCAGTGCCAGAGGCCTGGGGCTACGACTGCAAACCAGAGGACATAATGGACTAAATTATGGCCTCAATGGCTATGCATCTCAAAGCACCAATAAGGACACACACACACTCACACACACACAATCTCAAACACCAAACACAAACACAGATCTACTATATGATCGGATTTAGTCTATCTAAAGCATTATGTGACTTATGCACATTATACGGTATATCGTATCCAAACAATATGCTCTTATTAAGCTGATTCAGTGGTGACGCCCCCATAGAACATGCTAACTGACTGCCTTGTGGATGGTCCCCACTGATAATCCACTAAGGATTGAGGATTGAGGACTTTTTGTAGAATCTAATCTCAGTTTTGCTCTGACACAGTCTGAGGTTTTAACTTGTGGTTTATTCATCAATTTATTTAGACAAATACAATGTGGAAAATAAAATGAGAAGACCTGACTCAGAATCATGTCAGCCAAATCAGAATTGGCGGTTCATTACGAATATTTGACTATTCGTTTCCTTTTATTTATTTATTTATTTATTTTTTTTATTCCCATAGAGTTTGAGAGTTTGCGCAGGGTTTGGTGGGACATTCATGGCGACATCGACATTCACGTAATATAGTAAACAAGCCAAGTTAGCCCTGCGAGCTAATATGTGCTAACTATGGTAACAACTGATCAGAAATGTAGAACAACTTTTTTTTTTTTTTTTGTACCAACAATAGATATCACGGGGCGTTGGTACATAGTGGATAGTGCCGGCGCCCCATGTGCAGAGGAACTGCCTCACTGCAGTGACCGCGGGTTCGAATCCGGCTTGTGATCCTTTGCTGCATATCAGTCCCCACTCACTCTGTCTCCCCATTTCATTCTGTCCTGTCATTAAAAGCAAAAAGCCCATAAAAATAATCTTTACAAAAAAACAATAGATATTAAACAAAAACACAGGGGGACTGTATTGTATTGCATAAGTTGCTGTGACCTGTAAATTCACCACTTCCAAGCAAAAGGCAGAAGATAACGTTATCTCAGAGCCTGACTGGCAGCCTCCGTCTCGCTCAGGCTCACCCTGGGTCTGGGTCTGGGTCTGCACCTGCCTGTATTGGAGAGCAGAATGAGAGCAAGGAGCACTCATGCTACAGCTAAATCTGGGGACCGAAATGTCCCGAGAAGTACAATGTACACTGACTGACAAAAAAAAGCGACTCTGTTCAATTTAAAGAATCTCTATCAACTGAGGGGGGATCTGAGGGGAATCGAATCTTTGACTTCCAGGGACAGGCCTGAGACTAGAATTACTTTGGATGGATAGGAGAAGGAGATGTATCAGAGTGTGTGGAGGCAGACCCGAGCAAACATCAACACTAAACACTATACACTTGAGATTACATGCATGGAGAGAGGGTTGGGGCTAATTAAAATATTTGCATTATTAAAAATACATTAACTACTAGAATGCTATCATATTTAACAACATGAGACATCAATAAATCGGCCAACTTTTCTCTGATGAAATAAAACCTTTGTAATGGGCTTCAAGGGGAATTCCTGCAAGTCACGGACGCAAAGATCAGGTCAGCAAAGCAGCAAGAATATTGAATTTCCAAATAAATCATTATTGATCATTAAACTTAAATCATGTCAAGTCTCTGTGGTTGGTGTGAACTCCACAGAGTTTTTACGATGCGGAAACTGAGGCTATTGAGGACAAAAATCACATACGCTCAGTATCCCATTAGACTGTTTTACACACTTTGGATCTCGCCTTGTTAATGAGACCCTCTATAAGTTTCCCAAGCTTCCCACACACGGTGCTTTATGTCTGTTCGTCTCTCTTTTATGTTCCTCAGTTTGTGCGAGCCACAAATCACTACACCACACCGCACATTATGCAGAGATGCATACTGTACATGGATGTAGCGTAGTGTGAGACACCAACGTTATGGATTAATGATACGCTTTGTTAGAAACAGATGCTATCAACTCTGCTACCTTGACATTATTTTTCTCTCCTCCTATGCTGTACTGTTTTTTTGTTGTTTTTTTTACTCTATAGGTTCGTACTTGAAGAATTTAAAGTTGCAAAAACATTGTTCCCTTTCAAATGCTTAGAAAGAGGTGATATGGAGAAATCTGTGTGGTGCAGTCATGGTACTGATAATTTTATTATTCTATTGATGAAAAATCACATTCTGAAAGTTCAATGGAGAAACCTTTTAGAAATAAAATAACCAGATGGCCTTTTTTTTGGCTCATCCAGTAAATTAAATCACTGAAAAATCAAGGTACTTCATCAAGTTGACGGGAAAACATGTAAATCCAAAGCTGCCATAAAACAGCCCTGCTCACTGACTTGCAACGTTGCCCCAACCACAGATATTAAATTGAGAGATGCCTCAGTATAAATACAGCAAGATCTCTGATGACTGACAAACTATAAAACAAATGCTATGGGTTTTAAAACGATAGAATAATGTACAAAAGTATGCTTCTAAGCAACTGTAAACTATAACTATAACTGTCTTTTGTTGTTGTTTTTTGAAGGAAAAAAAGACACCAAAGGTTAAAACACCACTTGAAATGTAACAAAAACATAGGACACAGAACAGGTAGTCTAAAAAATTAATTAATAGACTCACAAGTGCAACCCTGTCTGCTTAAAATCACACAGTATTGTACCCTCTCAGGTCCTACAGAAAATCCCCAATCTTCTCCAGTCTCACGTTTATGACTTTGCTGGATCATTTGTGTGTACTAAATCTGTAATTGCAGTGCTCTGACAGCACTTGAAGGCAGCATTTATTAGCATTATCCAGGGTACAGATTATAAGCTGCCAATCTCGCTGGAAATGAGCCACCAGACACATTTCAGGCAGACATTTCCATCTAAGGACTGCTACCAAAAAAGCCACGGACCTCATACAAATATGAAGCAAGTATAGACAGACAAAGTTTCCTCTGCAAAATTATATATTTCTTTATTTTACTATTATAATTGCATAAATTATAATTATTACACATGCATATGTGTGAAAAATGACAACATATTTCTACCTGACCATCGAGTCCCCATTGCAGGCAGTATGTCAACTACTGTAATGGAAATGAGAGGTATATAGCATTTTTATTGCCTGTGACAAAAGTTACATGATCTTGCCATGCAAATTCTTTGTTGGAAGTAATGTCTCAGCAAAGCAAGTTGATGCCACCTTCTATATTAGATTACACTGTGCTGTTGAAATGTGTGCTTCTGAGGTGCCTTTGCAAAAGGTTGATTACTTTGCATATATTTCACCTGCCGCTCTGGGCTATTATTGCTTGAGATACAGACTATAGTCAGTACCCTGATGGAGCGATCCTAAATGGTCAACGTCCCTAGTAAAACCATATAAAGTGATTCAATGCGAACATAAAGAAATGTTAACGATCGTCAAAGACCTTTGTGTTGGATGGCTTTCCTTCCAGTTACTCTCTCTTTCTCACTCTCTGCTGTCCTTTTTATTTCCTTCTCCGAGAGCATCGAAAGCGTGAGCATGTGCAGACTGCATTTTTTTCCGTGAGAACATTTTGAGGAAAACAATAACTCTGATACTGACTAAAAGAATAAGACTCATCCCCCAAAAAATAACCCTGTTGCTGAAAACCCCCAAAATATACTCCATCGTCATGTTTCTTTAAAACTGCTAATATTGACGGTGAGCTATGCCGGGGAGATGGCTGTGTATCTCAGTGGCTGTGCTGTGAAATGTGGCAGACAGACATAGTTTCTGACCTCTATATAGCAGTGTGGAAGGACCTCAACAGCTGTAAACAACACTGCAATCAGTGTCCCATCTGCTCCCATGTCCCACTTGTGTGGATGCCTTTTTGCCATTTCTTTCACCCTCTGCCAAGTGGCTGCCTCAGGACATCTAACCCAGAGAAAAGAGCTCATTTACCCAAGGAGGAAAGAAGCAAACTAGATTTCTGGGTATGTTTGCTGACAGGGAAACTTGGTTGTGGCAGAATGTAGCAGCATTACCATGTGCAAAATATACCATTTTTATAAAAACAACAAACTCATTTCAGTGAAAAATCAACGTGAAAATAACCAGTGATCATCTACAACCAAGCAGCTATGCAGCTATCAAAGCAGCTTTTACATGTTGATTTAACCTCTTTTAACCTCTATTCAGGCTAATGATGCTTCACAGGCATTATATGGAGTGGGTCCTTGAGCTACACCCACTCCGAAGGTAAGTGGTGCGGCTGCTGTTTTGTATAAGTAATAAGAACCCACTCAGTGAGCCTAAAATGTACCATGATACTGATCATTTTCTAGGAAATACCAAGCGGCAACCTCTGAGGCTGAAAAATGAAGCCAACGTGGAAGTGCCAAAAGCTGCAGTTCATCAAATGGCCGCTTGAGGTTGGCTCCAAGACAGAATCAATCCCCCAGACACCCAGGTTAAAATGCCCGATTGTACAGCAGAAATAAACACAGACCCATAGCTAATTTCAACATTCATGACGACTGTATGTGGGGTGAATTCTTACATAACTCAACCCATTTACATTTTGTTAAAGTTACACATATCTATATGACTATATATATTGATTCATTCATTTTCTGTAACCGCTTATCCTGTTGGGGGTCGCACGGGGGCTGGAGCCTATCCCAGCTGACACTGGGCGAGAGACAGGGTACACCCTGGACAGGCTGCCAGACTATCGCAGGGCTAACACATAGAGACAGACAACCATTCAAACTCACATTCACACCTACGGCCAATTTAGAGTGACCGATTAACCTAATATGCATGTCTTTGGACTGTGGGAGGAAGCCGGAGTACCCAAAGAAAACTATGGGGTCAGATCAGTCTCATAATGAATGAACTCACGCAGGGTTTTTCACGAATGCACATGCTCTGGTTCACAGTTATATTTCGGACTCTCTAATGCACACGATCTGTTTCACAATGCACACGCTCTGGTTCACAAATATAATGTTTATGCAAACTTGTAATATAAATTCGGAAATGCACACGCTGTGCTTCACAAATATTATTTTGAGGCACACTTGGAATATAAATTCACAAATCGCTGAATGTGCATTTACAAACTGCTTCTCATTTGTGAACCTCTCTACATTTGTGAGAGAAATCTGTGTGGTGAATTTTGAGACTCCCCTGACGTTGCAGGTCAACGAACGTCACCATTGGCTGATAAATCTGTCAATCAAATTTATGATTCTAATTGACAGATTCATCAGTTAATCAGGTGTGTTCACTTTCAGCCAATCGTATGGCTCCTTACATTTTCTCCACACTTTTAAACCAATCGCAGAGCTACTGAGCTACTGTATGCAGTGTTCAATCAAGACGCGCTAGACTGAAACGGTGGAAGACACATGGATCAATCTCAACCTGTAAGTAACACATTTATCTTATTATCCCCTCTTTGTAAATCATGCAATGTTATTGAATTATAATGAGTTGAAGCGTTCTGCTTAGCCAAGTAACATGTTTGAATGAACATAAACTATGAATACACCCTATGTAAGGAGCCATACGATTGGCTGAAAGCAAACACACCTGATTAACTGATGAATCTGTCAATCAGAATCATAAATTTGATTGACAGATTTATCAGCCAATGGTGACGTTCATTGACCTGTGACATCAGGGGAGTCTCAAAATTCACCACACAGATTTCTCTCACAAATGTAGAGAGGTTCACAAATGAGAAGCAGTTTGTAAATGCACATTCAGCGATTCACATGATCTGTGAATTTATATTACAAGTGTGCCTCAAAATAATATTTGTGAAGCAGAGCGTGTGCATTTCCGAATTTATATTACAAGTTTGCATAAAAATTTTATTTGTGAATCAGAGCGTGTGCATTAGTGAGTCCGAAATACAACTGCGAACCAGAGCATGTGTATTCGTGAGAAACCCTGTGTGAGTTCATTCATTATGAGACTGATCTGACCCCATAGAAAACCCACACTGACACGAGGAGAACATGCAAACACCACACAGAAGGACTCCCCCACCCTGGGTTTGAACCAGAAACCCTCTTCCTGTAATGCAACAATGCTAGCCACAGTGCTACTTGAGAGACAGGCTGCATGCAAGGTGTCACTAGTTTATAAGTTAGATCCATCCCTTGCTCCTCCACAGCTTCACCCGCTCACCCCAGTATGGTCACTTCTGGCTCCAAAAAACCAAGATGACAACGGCTGAAATGCCGAACTCGAGGCTTCAAAACAGGAGTCCACAAACCAATGGGTAGTGTGAGGGTAGCTACGTTCACTATTTTATACTCACTTTATGGGAAATACTGACAATAACACTATTTACAACTTTTTGTATTGTTGTGCTCAGATACCATGACTAATTTCAAATTTAAACTGTGCCCTGTGGAGTTCCTGACCACAAGTAGCACTCTAAAGCAATGTTTGCAACATATGAGTGGCTCCCTGTTATGTTTGTATAATGAACAAAGGATGCATGTACACAAATATGCAGACAATGCAATACATTCTCCTGTCAATGGTTTCAACTTTTCCACATATCTCCAGTTGCTGAAGGGAATTCGCAAAGAATTTTAGCAATTAGCCAGCAAAGGCAGTGAAGAAGAGGACTGCTTTCAAGCAAACATGGATGTACAACACACAAGGGCCTCCCTGGTGTAGTGGGGTCTCCCTAGTGTAGTGGTTAGAGCACCCGGTCACAAGAGGTTCCCACTAGTGAATCAAGCGGAATCACACTAGTCTGAGCCAAGTCCTCAACGAGGACGCGTCTCAAGCCTGTCGTAGACGGGAGGTTCCAGACGTAAAAGCGGATTCATGAATATACAACACAAGAAAAATATTGGATTACCAAATGTTTTACGAGGAAGGAAATTAATTTATCACACCTGTTAGGCTTTAAGGAGCAACTAAACATCCCCTACATTTCTTGTTTTTGCTGACCTCCAGTGGTTTCACTTCTTAATTTGCTGCAGCGATATATAGAAGTGTACCCAGGACCCCATGATACCACTGTTGGGTATGATTACAGGTCCAACAAAGCCCACTTCTGACCACACCCAAGCACACCAATCAGTAATGCCGTGTGTGATCAGAGTTAAAACCAACTAGAAACGTTCAACCAGAGGGGACAGTGAAACAGCCTGGTGTGGTATGGGGTAGCTCTGGAGGAATTGCAAAAGGGCTTCTTGAAAATGTCTAATTCTGTCCTGGGAGATAACGGTGAGGTTTTCTACACTGGAATATCTGGTCAGCAGATTAAGCCAGCGGTTCATGGATAAATGGGCTCTGTCCTTGCAATTAAGTAACATAGTCTTAAGGCTACTGTTAGAGCTGTTAAAATAAATGGTGTGAACTACTGTGTGACTTTAAGTGTAGAGAGGTCACCCAGAAGACAAATGGACAAAGAGGGATATGCTGAGGCCAAGAATCTTTGACAGCCTGCTCATGACCTCTGACCAAAAGGTCTGAACTGGAGAACAAAGCTTTAAGAGCATTAAAGAAGTTGGCTGAGTTTGGACAGAGTGGGCTTGTTTGTGGGTGGTGATATGGAATAAAAGTGCTTTCCTGAGTTCTTCCAAGGTGAAAGGTTCTTCCAAATTGTTTGTCTGGGTTGCCGTTAGTTTCAGTGGAGAAATATTTCTCATAAAATCTTCAGCTTCCTCTTGTTTAGAGTAATGCTCAATACTGTGATCATGTTACCAAAAGAATCTCCAGTTGATGTAATAATTGATTTTTCAGAGTTCTGTTTCAGTTTGTTTTTGAGTTCAAAATATTGTTAATTGAATTGGTAAGCTCAAGCTTAAATATTGTTAAGTGAATTGGTAAGCTCATGCTTACTTTTTAATTGATCTCCGAGGATGGCATCTGTCAGTAATTTGTGCAAAATTATATTATTTCACCTGTTATTACTTTTGCCATTTCCCAGAGAGTGCATGCCGACATTCCTGGAATGTTGTTGGTCCTAATTTGATGTAGATGTAAGAGTGAAGTGAAAGCGGGGCATAATTGGATAGAAGGAAGTTGGTGTAGGTAGGTTGGGGCGTTCAACTGTGAAAACAGGCATGATCTCAGAATGTAACTATCTCCATGTTAATCTATTTTGTCAAGTTACTTGTTACTTCAAGAAGAGTTGATGTGATGGGGACAGATATGGGAAAAAGAAGGAGAAACAGAGCAGTTAAGGCCCGAAGGATGAGTAGGAGGGGAAGAGCATGGAAAAGTGGGCTAAGAAGTGACATGGAGACCATATAATAAAAATAAAATAATAATAAAAGGAGCAGTGATATTATTATCAATGTGGCCATCATTACCATTGACGCCTTTAGTAATGATAGTAATGACAGAAAAATAATCTAAACCAGTATACAGAGTCATATAATAATTTGAAGTTGATCCAATCAGATGACTCATCAATTGGACCAAAAATGAATCAACAACCATTAAGATAACAGATCAATCGCTTAAGTCCGTTTTTTCTCCACTTCTTTGCTGGTTCCAGTTTCTTCAATGCAAAGTAGACATTTAGTAATTGTTTTTTTTACATTGTTGTATATTAGATTAATAACAAGGAAAGAATAGAACTGAAAATGGGCCTGGGTGATTGTGACTTTTAACTATACAGTGGAGATTTTAAGTAATTTACATATTACTTACTACTTGGATTCATTCTTATCAACAACAAACAAACAAAAACAAACAAATAAGAATTCAACCAAAGAATAGGTTATTAGGGAAAAGAACACCCAAGTGAAAATGCGGGGCTCGGGTTAGTCTACCTTTCACACTGCACAGACTGTAGAGATTAGCTATGATAAGCTATTTTAATGCTACATGCACTGCACAATCATTTTGTTTATTTTGTTGAATTACATCCAAACATCACACTTACGCCTGGTTGCTTTTCTGCCTGTAACATTAGACTGAGGGATGTCTGACAGAAAACATCAAACGTTACCTTTCGCTTATTTACACATGCAATGAAACACATGAAACACATGCAATTACTCTACACATTGGACAAATACTGAGGTCCTAACAAAGTACTTAAGTACTCAAACCCATCCCTAACACGCATATGTGTATGAGCAGGGTTTTAGGGGGAAGTTCCACACAGTGAGGCTTGTGTCTAACACAGCTTTTTGGACAAATGACTTATTGATATCTCATTCATTACAGCCCCAGTATTGACTGAACGCTGACCACAGGTAGCCGATAAAATTTGGCCCATGTTGAAGCCTGTTGGCGAAGCATCTCAGGTAAAGTAGCCACAGCACATGTGGTAAATGATGTATGATGATGAAGATGATCAAGAATATATGCTGCCCTTGTCAGCTTGATGCAGGGAGGTCATTGTGCCTCAATCAACCTGCCTTTCTCTCTTCTCTAAATAATTGCCTTATGTTTCTATAATGAAAGTATTACATCTTTACAAGCTCTTCATTCAGCGGTGGGCTGAGGCAGCTTTGTATTCTGTATGCATAATCCATGTATAAATATGCCTCACACCAGAGCCCTGTGTGTTATGTGATTTGAGTGGGGGTCAGAGCCACTTGTATTCCTGTGGGTGGGATTGTGGAATTGCAGGAGATTTGATTGGAGCATTATCCCTACACGAGGGCCCTCCAGAACTCCTATCTGTTGTTCCCCCTACTCATTTACTTTATCAGTGCACCGCTGTAATATACATAATTCAGACAACCGGGGAATGTCTTTGGGCTCCGAACCACCTGCTGGCTTTTATTAGCTAATTAATGGTGATTTATCAGAGCTGCTAATTTGAGTGGGGCCGCTTGCCTTCAGGAGTCTCAGAACACCGTATGAATTCTGATGGTAATTATGCTTATTTGATGGGCAGTTTGCTAAAACAAAAAGTTCTGTCTTTTCTGCCCCACAGGGATGGAATTTCTGTTCTTACGAAAGACGACCTTGTGTGATTTTTTTTTCTGTCTCATTAAGGTCTCACACACAGTTCATTTTAACACTTAAATTCAAAACAGCTTTTTTTTTTACCTTTTTACCTGTAGATGTGTGTCCTTGGGAAGGTCTTTTTTGATGTCCTTATGTTTCAAGTATATTTACTGTTCAAGGACCACAAATTCACCTAAGGTTTAAGCCTGGATATTTGGGGAGCCTTAAGGGAGAATATTAACATCAATATGCCTAATTTACTTCTACTTATGTGTTTGAAAAATACTCCAAACATTTACAGTGCTTTTCGTATTTCACATTTACTCTTACTTTTGTTTGTTGTTAATAAAAACCTGACAGTGTTAAAAGGCTAAAATAAACCACTGTCTCAACAAATAAGAGCAAAAAAGACAACGTGAACATGATTATTACAATGTGGCAGGCAATGTGGGTTTTCTGGAATCATTCCCCTGAAATAGAGACTTCCATTTCTTCCGTTTGGTGACAGTTGATTGGCAGAAAGCAAAAAAATAACTATGCATGCAATAATATGCAAACAAAGGTTGTACAGTATGTGGTAAAGGACTGTCAAGCTGGTAATCATCAAGTTTGTTGCTCATGTCAAGCAAAAAATAAATGGCAAAAACTGGTTTCTCAGAATGTTTAAAAATCAGTGGGATAACTCTTACATTTCCTCTCTGGAAGATAATGTTCTGCATATTTAGGAGAGAAAGATTTTCCCAAAAATCAATGTCATCTTCAAATCCTGGTCACTTTAAGTTTTTCTGTTCTGTGATAACATCATTTTCTTTGTCATTGCCATTGTTACAGGTTGAACTTTTGTCAGAAGCTTATTCTTTATTAAAAAGGTCACAGCCCTCCCTGAAGACATCTCCTATGAGTCCAAAGTGAAAAACCCATAAATGTAATGAATTGGTGTTTTCTTTTTGTCCTCTCCTATTTCTTGATTTCTGTGTATTGCATTTTCCTTCACAGCTGATGCAAAGCTTAAGAGGTAAGTGTTTTCATTGGAAACACACATTATTACAGCTATGAAATTAAAAAGTACTATATGAAAATTTCTATGTGGATTAATCGATTTTTAACGTAATTTAAAAACTGAGACCTTCTCCGACTTTCTCTTTTGGCCATGACAACCACTGGACTGATTTCTATGTGAGGGACTCAGGATGTGACGTTTAGGTGCCATCCTAAAAGCAACAAGTGATCGGCACCCACCACAACATATAGTCCACGCATGCTGTTTTTCCATTACGTATATTTTTTAGCAGCAGCAGCCCAGAAACCCGACGGCCCTACAACTCACTCCCTGCTGCTAGGACACAAACGTTACTTTACTTTTCAGAGATGAACCTTAGCCCAAGTAGCCACTCGAACTCAGCCAGAGTTGACTGGGGTTCTGATCCTGCTCTGCCCTGAGTCCCTTTCAGATGAGCAAACTTTCTGTTGCTGCCTTACCAGGTTCAGAGCCCACATTTAGACACAGACTATAGAAACTTCTGACATCTTCTGATAGGACTCATTGAGGCCGGAGGTGGTTTTTACTGCTCTTTGCCTTCTTACCAGTTGTCTGGAGCTAAAAAAAAGAAAACAAAACACAAGTGGGAGGAACCTAACTCGAGGTGAGGATGATCAAGCTGTCACAGCAGAGAGTGAAAGCCTGAGAGGCCTCTCAATCAAGCAAACACCCCCCTTAATTGTGCTATATCTGTAAGCCTTGATGTCTTGCTTTTGATTTGTAAGAACTATAATTGATAAAGGCCTCTTTTTCAGTAATTAAGTGAGTAGATAAGTCGAGGGTTTATAGATGTCTTTGTTTTGTGTTTTCATGCCCATTAACTCAATATAAAACTTACAACATGCAGTAATTTGAAATATTCATCTGTTTCAACTTGTACATTTGCTGAACTTGTGTTCTTTAATGTAGCATGACATCAATAATTAATATTAGAACCAGCTTATCTTTTATAATTAGAGTGATGTGCATAAAGTGCATTATGAACACTGAAAAATGCAATTTTACAAGCTTTACAAGAAAAACAATGCACAACCCAGCAAACCTTACACTAAACAACAATTATCAGTATCCTACACATAACCCATGTCCACAACATATGTGTTCATTCACAAATCTTTTACACAACCTGCTTGCTTAAAACACTGCGCTGAAAATTTCAACAACTGTAAATGAACCCTGCATCAGACCTATGAAATTATCTCCCGATATGCTTCTGTACCTAATATTCAAGGTCAAATTTGTCAATTATGTTAGCAATTATATTTCCCCAAACACCATTCATTTGGCAGTAATTATGATTTGGGTTTGCCTGATTATCTGTGTGGCTCGATCATTAGCATTTCTACCTAGCTGCATTGCTAAAAACACAAATCATTGTTCTTGATTATTTAGGAAGAGATCAGATACATTAGGTGGATGAAATAATGGAAATAAAGAATGGGTTAGGTAAGTGAAAAATCACTAAATTCAGCCTCCACCCATAGCCTGTAACTGTCTGTGCAGTATGTACAGGTATATCAACCAGGCTGCTCATACTTACAGTAAATGTTTTGCTGACTCATGTTTTACTTGGCTTATTTTGTAAACAGGTTTTACTCCAGCAACTGTACCCATTTGCTTGAAAAAGACAGTGATTTCCACGGGCTACCAAGACAAGCACCGTTGTTGCTGGGAGCTGACACAAATTCTATACAGATATGTTTCTAAAGACTGTACTCCCACTAGTTTACAAGCTCAACTCTTTTTATTGCAAGGAGACAGGTCTCATACTGTAGCCCTTCAGAGAGCCTGACGTGCAGGGCACGGCCTTCTCCCATGCAGGGCAATTACGGCGTCACATTTTTACTATATTGAACTGTAAATCACAAAAAGCTGCTTTATTTGTTTGTTGCTGTTCCTGGACTAACAGAAGAGTATGATTTAACAATTCGAGACCTTGTTTATCTTTAAAAAAACTTTCATTTGAGACAATTCTGCTTAATACTGCTTGTAGGTAAAATTGCTTTAGTTACAGTATCTTATAATATAACAAGACTAAGGGCCCAGACATACCAAGCCGACTTCAGAGAACTAGTGGCAACAAAAACCGACTGTTTCTCACTAGTGCAATGTGAAAATACAGTGTGGAAATGCAGAAATTCCACATGCAAATTTTCCACATGACAACTATGCACATTGGGTATGGCACAAATCATTGACGTTGCCATGTTCAGTTTTTGAGTTTGCTCTTAAATAGTGCCCATGTCCACTCCTTACAACAAAACCCAATCCAAAAAGAGAACATTATCCGGAAAACAAACACCCATTGCTCTGAAGTCTTTTTTATGTGACCAACATGTAACAATAGCAAGTGCATATCAGCCACATTAGCATCTTCATCCCTGCTGAAGCAGAAACCAAACTGATAAGACATTCCATATGTTGGCAGCAAGCTAGCTATGACCTGGAGGTATGACATCAGTTTGACCAAAAGCATTCATTGGTCAAAGATATATTTCTGCAGGCAGAAATCGACAGAAAGCGAGGGCCATCCAAATATTTTTTCCCCTGCGCTAATGTTCTGCAGGGGTGTGCAAGCATTCACAAAAACCCATGAAATCTGTCTTTACAAATTTCCATGCAAATTTTTCAACGGGAAATGCGTGCTTATTTATCACATGGAATCATACAAGTTACAACTCCAGTGAAATTTGATCTCATCAGCTCATTTAAGTTGTGCACTGTCCTTTTTTGTGTCTTCTTCCATTGATTGCTCCTGTTTTACAATTATCCAGGTTTCTGAATGGTTCAGGTAATCTGAACCTATGGTAACTGCTCCCGAACTTAGGCAGTGACTCCACTTTGCTGCCGGCTCCAGTCCTTATCCACCATAAAGCACATGCCTCCTCTCGTTCTCTCAGCAGAGTTCTTTGCTCTGTCAGATCGACATCTATAAAAACAGTCACCTGGTTGAATGGCCAGTCCAGGATTTCGCAAGGTTTCGGAAAATGAAAGGATATCGCAGTTCCTGATATCCTGTACAAAACTGATGTGGTACGGAGGTCATCCAG
The DNA here is from genome assembly GCF_041903045.1 of Epinephelus lanceolatus. Taxonomy (NCBI): domain Eukaryota; kingdom Metazoa; phylum Chordata; class Actinopteri; order Perciformes; family Serranidae; genus Epinephelus; species Epinephelus lanceolatus. Next base: position 27,044,424 of record NC_135736.1, on the reverse strand, counting down.
ATTATTTTCCAGCACCTGTAGAATGGCTAGCAGGATGCTTACTGAGCTGGTGTCCATTTCTTCTTCATCTTTTCTCGATGTTTGCGGATGTTTCCGTTTGAAAACCTTGACTTGGCTAGCTAGCAGCTAGCCAGAAGTCGGAAGAAGGAAAGTTTACAGACTGTTGATTTGATGTCCACATCCAGATAAATGATTCTCAGCCACACAACACCACCGTCCGAAGGAAAACACAAAAAAACACTACAAACACTCACAAAATAGACATAAGTGCTTAAATTTAGCACAAATTTGGCAAAGCTGACAGAGAGGCAACTGGAAGCTTCCATGCCTGCATCATATAATTTGCCACATACACTTTCATAATAAACACATCTGTGAATACTAACAATGCCAAAATATCTGATCCAAAATCAGGTTTTCTTTTCTACAGAATGCTTCATTTCATACAATTCAAAACATTTGACAAGACCTTGTCACATCAACAAAGATCCAATGTGTAAGGTGGCCGATTGATGTTTTCTGCCCTCTGCATGCATATCCTTGGGGAAAAGCTGTAGACTCTCTCCCTCTTTGCCAAAGCAGGTTAAATCCCAAAAGGCACACAGGAAGAACAGAAGTATAAAACACTATGTCAAGTCATTTGGCATGTCTGAAATTAGAATGTGGAAGAAGAAGAAAAAAAAACTGGGGTTAAGATATGTCTGCCAGCGAACACCATCTCCTGATCTTTTCATCCCAATTCAAATAAAATTCAAAATAGCAGGTAAATGGTAATATCACACAAGCAAGCAACGATGCCTCCAGCAACATGCTCCATTAAAAGAGTTTGCCACGCAAGGTGCTGCAGCTCTCTCTGCACAAGTGAACTGAAGTGTTTGCTCAGTGGGAATTGAACAGGAATTCTGAAAACGCACTTTAATGTTGAAAAACACCCTTTAACACAGGGGTTTTCAAGACAATACACATGTACAAGTAAACCTATTATGTGTCAGTCACAGTGTTAAGGGCATCATTTGTACATGCATGTGTTGTATCACATCAAAGAACGCTTACACACTGACAGCCAACCTGACTTTGTAACCTGATGTTTAGTGTTAAGACTAAATAACTCCTGTTGATCGCATTCATTTGACACAGCTTGGAGAGTCAATTAAGATGCCAGTCAAAGCCTCTACATCAAAGGTGGGACATGTCTATGTAATTCCAGCAATGACCCAGAGAGGTCACACTGTGTATGTTTGTGTGTCTGTGTCTGTTTGTGTGTACACAATAGACTTCTGGTAGAGGCCTCAGCCCCTCTGGGGAGGGAACCTTCAGTATAAAAACTCGCTATTCACAAGGACCTCAGCAATTGTACCACAAGGAGAAAAGAACCAATCCTTCCCCCTTCACCACAACACACACACACACAAACACACACACACAGACTCAGACTAGGTTTGATGGGGGAAATGGAAATAAGCGCCTCTGTGCCCATGAATGCTATCATTTCATTCCTCTACTCCGAATGCTCCAGGGATCTCTGAGAAGGAGTAGGAGCAATAAGTTCACTTTGCTGAATTAATGCTGTAATTCTTTATCAGGAGAGCCTTGGCATTACCTTGAACCGGGCTGGTTTTATGCAAAATGGTTTCAAGCCTAGTTTTTTTTAAATGATGGTCCTAATTTGTTGGCTCACTTTAAATTATTAATCTCTTTTATATTCAAGTAGTTATTATGTGTCATACCTGTGTATCTACGGGGTGAAATTTAATAGCATCTGCTGGACCTTAGGAAAGGAGCCATTGCAGAAATGCTATTAAATATTGATAATTAGCTAAATATTTGCCTTGGCACCGGCTTTGAGCCACCGTGCTAATTGGCATGGGAACAGCTGCAGTGGTCACTGAAGACACACAATGAGCTGTTCACACAGAAACTCACTGACGGAGGTGAACAAATCAATTAGAAAAGACAGATGAGACTGTGACATTCAGACGATTACACTGGTGTCTGCTACCATCTGAATATTGTCTCATTTTTAAAGTGTTTAAAAAATACCAAGAACTTTAAATGCTCCTCTAACTTTAGGTAAAGTTCTCTCTCTGGAGCCATGTGGAGCTGGGTATCAAACCTCAGGGCTTTTTTGGTACCAACCAAAATTTGGCTGTACCGCTAAGTATCAAAAACTCAAAAAGCTGACATTAAATGCTTGCTCATATTGGTGCTCTTCTTCAACAAGACACATTTTATATTGTATTTTCTGAGCCAAAGTTATTATACAGCAGCTTGTGTTAGACAATACTTATCTTTTAATATGTTTTTGGCTTCTGTACAGAAACGTCTATATTTTCAAAGGTAAATTATCAAATCAAGTGTTGTTTTTGCATCACTATTGAAACTCAGATACAGTATTGCCAATGTCCCATCTGGATAGGGGCTGTTATTTAAAAAAAAAAATTAAGTTGGTACAAATTCAAACTAACAAGTGACTTGTGAGTGACAGATTTATTGTTGTGGTAACATCACTGAAAGAAAGCTGCATTTTAAAGTCAATAAACAACCTAACTATCCTCCAACATTTATCCACATATAATGTCAAATCCAAAATGTTAGTTTACTTCATTTTACATTAACAAAGAGAACAACAACAGGCCGAATCACAGTGTTTGTTTACAGCAACTTCCTGGTAGAAAACCCCTGTTTCAGGTCAACTGGTTAGTTTTTAGCCACATAAAAAAGGGACCACCTAAAAAAAAATCAATACCAGTTTAAGTGCATGCTGTATTTAGAGTATTTTCACCAATTTACCTTGCTATCAGACAGCCGTTTCCGAAACGGGAACTGAAGCTGTTATCGCAAAGCCACCAGACTCTGGTGACAAAAACAGTAATTTTACTTAATAAAAAAACACAGGAGTTGCTGGTCTACCACTGCCTGGATAGGTTAGCGAGTATGTTGAATGGTAAACATTTTACAAAAAAAATAACACTGCAGAACCGTCGGATATGTCGTACCATCGCGATTATAAATCTTTAAAGGTTACAGTTACGACTGAAAGTGACAACAGAAATAAATAAGTTTGCTGATTTACTTATCTCCAGAGTTCAAATCAATTACCAGTTGTCTACCCAGAGGTAACAGTTATTATTAGCGTGGAATCAAAGTGATTCAGTCTATAATGGCCTAGTTTATGAGAAGTTGATTACAGGGCAAGGCGCTTACACGCTTATCATTTTGAGCATGGTTCATTTTTGATTGTGAGAAGTCATTTAAGGTTATAAAGCTAGTATGAGTAGGTAGGAGTTGCTATTTTTTTCCACACATACTGTGTATTACAGGCGTAATATTTAATTTTTTTTTTGCCTTGTTTGAATTGTAATTTAAAGTTTGACTAAAAAGCAACAGCCCCAGTCTGAATGATATCCTATGAAATGTTACCTTCATGTTTATTGTTGAATCCAGGAGCTAAGGATAAGAATATGCCAAAAAACAAAGAAATGGCAGTCCATGTAACTGTCATACAAATGGACTTCTGTAGAGATGGTGACCATGCACACAACACAAGAATGAAAGAGTCAGCGCTACACATCCATCCATCTATCTATCCATCCATCAGTCAGTCCGTCAGACATACCACTGAACCATCTGCCAGCCTCCCCCATCCCTGACTGAACCCCCACCGCCACCAGCCAGGAGGAGGCTCTCTCCCGGGGCCTGATGTGCTAATGTGAACCTTTGTGGTGCTGAGCTAAGTGGATAGCTAGGTGGCTGAACTGCATCTGAAGCTTAGCTGTGGTGTACTGTTTGGATATCACAAAGCAGAACTGTTCAAACAAAACAGGCATGAATTCATCTTGTATTCAGGTGATATAAATAATAATGTAGAAATCTAACAACATACCAAATAATTCCTGAGTGTAATTATATTCATGCATCTATTCTTCATTTGATAAAACTAAAGGATTCAGATATATATTTTTAGTTTTGAAAAACCTTTTGTTTTAGTCTTAAGAACAGATCTGCTACAGTGCTCTGCATGGCGTCCTCTGCAAAATTCAATTAGACATAATGTTGCACTGCAATCTATTCATTTGAGGCACCCAGTGAGGCAGCCAGTGGGAGTGTATTGATTGGAGTGTGTCATGTGTGGAAGCGAGAGAGGGGTGGCCACAGTTTTTTGCTTAATGGACTGAAATAAAAGAGGCGGGAATGGGCTTTAATTAGGGAACAGTGGCAGGGGCATCCAGTTTCCCCTCCCAGTAGTTACCCTGCACCCCCTCTGCAGACACACTCATCCACCCATGCATTTTCACATGCAGATGCTCACAATCGCACACACACAATTCCACTACCACTGCATTCACACATACAACAACAAGCGAACACACTTGCAGCGTATCACACGTGCGCACACACACACTGAGACACACAGGAGGAGGGCAGAGGAGAATGGAGGGGGTGATGGTGGAAAGGATGAAAAAAAAAAGAGAGGGAGTGCTGGGCTCCCGGGGTCTCAGCTGCTGCGAGGGTGCTGCCTGCTCCTCGCAATGAGTTGCAACTGTCAGTTTATTTTATCTCAGGCTTTTCATCATCGCACAGAGCCTGGTTGGAGGAAGCCACCTGAGAGTCTTAGGAATTTGTTGGCTACAAGTCATTAGCAAAGACTGCTGAGATGCGCCGCGGCCAGAGATGTGCGCAGGGTACTGCTGCAGACAAGTGTGTCCCTTTAACCCTTGATAGGCTGATTGGCACGGCAGCTTGGCTTTGATGGCTGGATAATTACATGCGGCTTAGATGACACAGGGCAGGCCATAGAAGCTGAGCAGTGCAGGTAAAGAAACAAGGAAAGGGGAGATGGTGTGAATGAAGGCATGTGGAGAGCATTAAAAAGGGAAAGCAGGTCTTTCTCTGTCCCCTCACAGTTTCAATCTATTATAACTAGAACCACTGTATAAACTGTTCTTCAGAGAAATCTCTTAACACAGGGCCTCATTTCAGAGCGGGACTGTGGTTATTGCGTGTAATTTCATCAATTCTCTCAAACCTAGCACTCAAAACGTGGGAAATTCCGACACTTATTTGAAGCAATGTCTAATAAATTTCAGCCACAGTTGCGCCAGTCCTGAATGTGGGAGGATTTGCGGGAATGTTGCCTCAGATGGACCAACTTCGGTCCAGGACAACACACCTGGCACACTCTCTCTCCCTCTATCCACAAGGCTACAAGCCCCCTCTGCTGTTGCAGCAATTCTTGCTAGCATATACAGACAGGTGTAAATGATATGAAATTGAAGGCATGCAAAAATAATGGACTCCTGGCGAAACCTGACCTGACTTTTCCAACTTTGACATTACATCCACATTACTGATGATTATTTATCAAACATGTCATTGTATAAATATTTTGTTAAAGCACCAATAGTCAACTCTACAATCTCGTTGCGATATCGATATTGAGGTATTTGGTCAAAACTACTGTGATATTGCACAAAGGCCAAGTCCTGCTGCAGCAACTGCCAGTTTTGCCCTTTGCTGCATGTCATCCCCCCTCTCTCATCAATCTAAAGCTATTTGCTATCTGGTATTTGATTTTCATATCGCCCAGCCCTAAATGAGCTGTTCTTTTTGTAAAATGTATAGTGCTGAGCCTTTTTCAAGCCGATGTTACAAAACGTCAACTTTAAGTCATCAATTAGATGGTGTTTCTTATACAGCAGGGAAAGGGAACGAATAGAGCATAGAAGCATAAAAGAGGAGAGCCGCCAAAATAAAGACTGAAGAAGGACACTGATGCAGTTCAGAGAGATGAGTACAAGAGAGGAGGAAAAGACAACAAATTAAAGCAATGTATATCATTTAGAGAATTCCAAGGAGAGGAAAAAATGCAAACTGAGGAAAGAATAGGACAAGGTAGGAGTACATGTAGTCACAATTCCCCATATTTTGAATTATATGAATAAGCTTATATGAATTTCAGGCACTGTGACACATAGTGAACATCTTGTTAGGACAGTGGATCTGTGTTACTTGGCTAGACACCCACAATGAGATGGAGATGACTTAAACATATGAATAGGTAAGTTGTTATGAGGCAGGTGGATGGGAGGTTGAGTTATAAAATACTGTCAAATTGTTGTCCATTATTTACATTAGTAAATATAACTGGGGACATGGTAACATTACTACAACAAGGTCTGATGAGGCAAGAAACAAGTCGTCAGTGAGGAGGCGTGCTCAAAACAAACCAGTCTGCACGACATGTTGTCCAATCACATCTGAAGGCAAGTGTTTATAACTGTGTCAAACCGCTACACTTTGGGGAAAAAAGTGAAAAGCTGACCGTCATACAAAGGAGAGAGACGCGATAATCATTCAGATGGGGTTAACGTCGGACAGTCTCTCCTCAAATGCATTAATAGTGTTGCACTTGTTTGTCCACGAGAAAAGTGACAAAAATTGTGTGAGGACTAAAAAAAGAGAGTTTGAGAGAGAGGCTTAAGCCATGCTTATTGCCTCACCTTCACACACCTGGCCAATCCAGTGTGTGAAGTGGGTGCGTTTTTCGAGTTTGTTGGTTCCAGGAAGTTACAAAAATCTGTTGGAAGTAGCCCTTCCAATATTGATGTCGGAAAGGTGTGGGGAGACAGGGTTTGACACATCCAACGAACACTTCTGCTGAGGCACACTGACGCTTTTTCACCTCTTTCTCACAAAATGCAAGCGAACGAACTCTGGTGGATGGAGCACAAAAAATTATCCCGAAATACTATGAACAATGTTACAGAGCGATGAGGGGTTTTTTTGCCACCCTTGTGATTTCTCCCTCTACAAATGACGAACTGTCTAAGTTATTTATTTATAACTGACTGAATTTCCTCATCTAGAATGATTCATTTTTGTGATTTGGGTGTTTTGGATCATATGAGATGTTCTGCTTTTCAACTTCATAAAGGAGTCTCTCTTCATCTGTGTTGACTGCTGACTGGAGGGAAAATGAAAACAGAGACCTCAAGGACATCAGCACCAATTTTGACCTATGAAAATACGTTGGAGCCAGAGCAAGTCTGTGAAATTTGGAAAAAAGAGCCAGGGTAAGCTGTTTTTCAAATAAGTGACTAGCCTGTTCGCTGACGCACGGAGCATCTGATGTTCGCTCATACGTATCGCGTCCAATTAGGAGTTGTTAGACAGGATCAGGCGGGTAGTAAACGAGTCAACAGTTTAGCCACAGGGTCCAGATTTCTCCTCAGTAGAGCTTAGATTATCTGCCCGAGCCCGAACCCGACCCGACACAGCCGTAATTTCCCACCACTATCCTCGGGCTCGGACGGGTCAGGCTCCTCATAATAGACCTAGGTTAGGGAGCCAACTAGAGGCACATGACGAAGGTGCGATAAGAGGCACATGACGAATGCTTGCCATGGAAAGAAAGATGAGAGTCAGCCTTCAATGTCCACGTTCGTATCCTTAAAAAAATGTTGGGTTTTAACCAGGCTCGGGCTCTTAATTACAGTTAAAAGGACGGGCTCGGACAGAACATGCACGGGCTCGGGTGGGGTCAGGCTGGATTTTTTGGGCCCAATCTAAGCTCTACTCCTCAGTCATTAGTCTGAGGTCCCGCAGGTTGATTCATTCAGCGTCATTCAACGTTTGGCCATGTTGTAAAGCTAGTTTGCTGTCTCTGTCAAATAGTTATCCGTTAGTCACTTATTCTACAGCAGAAAACGGCACTTCAAAATAAAAGCTCTGTCCTGGAAATTTACTGTACTTAAAAAATAATGTGTTTTTTAAAAACTTGCCACATTTGCAAGTCGCGGTCCTTTCTGATTGGGTCAGCAACCGACTTTTGGACCTTGAAGCACCTGGGAACCACTGATCTAAACCATAATTTGAAGGTAAAACCTAAACTGAGCTTGCCCAAAATTTTGCTAATATTTCCTTACTGTATTAAAAAAACTGCAACTGCCTCAAGTACGGTAGGTCAAAGCTCAACCAAGAAGGCACCCTGTAATGGAGCTTTACAGAGGACAGCTTGGATAATAATTTTAGCATTTACACTACTGCATTTGTTTTCTTTTCCTAGTAAATTTCTAGATCTGTATGATCACCTGACAGCAGTTTCTTGCCCAGATGGACTTCCTTCTAGCAATCTGGCTCTTGTCCCAGATCTCAGCAATTAATTTAGTAGGTATAATGTTACATACGCAATAGGACAGATAAACCATAGTAACTGTCTTTAATAAATTCAATGGCAGCAATAGGTACTGTAGGTAGTAACAAGCAGCACTAATGTGTTCTGTGACCGCTGACTTCATGGATGAGTTTGGATCACTGAACATGTCATTTCCACTTCGCTTACATGCTGGCCAGCTGCAGATACAGTGAAATGTTCGGCCAAGTCCGTGTGACCATTTTTAGCCAAGCTGTCGGTAGCCCTATTGTCTTTTTTCTGTGTGGGATTCCACCACAGATTTACATTTACTTATACAGGGTACCAGCTCAGATGCCACAATGCCTTGGTCAAAGAGAGCAAAGTCTCTGTAGCTTCTTTTATGCTGACTTGAAAGAGTACATGTCCAAGTGGGAACACCATATTAAATATGGATTCTGTTTGGGTCCCACTTCAGTTGCCTCCTCGCCCCCACCAAACTCCCAACCAGTGTCAATGTCTCCATGTATGAATCCGTGTAAGTGGATGTTTTTGTAATGTGAAGGCTCCAGAGTGGAGGGAGGCTTACCTTGGAAATGCTGTATGATTACCCAACAAACACAAACAGTGGTTGTAACCTTGACCACACAGAATTATTCTTTGGAATGGATGAAGGGTGAGGAGGAGTAAAATGTGAAATTCCAGAGGGTGTCTCTGTGTGTGTGTCTAACCTTGGGAAAACACAGAGACGTGAGTTTGATAGAGTTATTACACATCTGTGGTTCTACCATTTGTGCGGCTGAATCCATTATCATGAGAGAGACAGGGCTAACCTGAGATTCTGTTGGGACGTCTCATCACCTCTGTGTCACAGGTCAGGCAATTGCAGCAGCCACTGTTTGCTTTTCATTACTAAAATACAAACTTTAAGGATGTCTTTTTGTGTTCCTTAACAGAACAGTGTTTACTCTAGCCATGATTAGACTGTTATTATTTCTACCGTGCTTCTGAAAATATAATTTTGGAGGCTGTGAGAGAGTATTTTGGCTTGCCGAGCTGGCTTTTGTTCCAACAATGTGCAGCCAGTTTATTGTGGTTATAAGCATTCAGGAAAATAATTAGCCAAGCACATGTTGTGTATATTAACTACAAGGCATCTCCGTCTGCTCTCTGGAGTCTTATTTTCTCTTAATATACGGTAGTTCAAAGAAACAGGGCTGCGCTCCACACTGTATGGTGGTGATGTATCATCGCTCTCACATCAGTCTAAAACTGGTGTATTTCATCATCGCAGCAATCGGTAAACACATTCCATGTTGAGATCAACAGCAGCACATTGTTATCATTGTTAGCTCTCTGTGTGTATTTTGCTTTACATTGTTGAAGCCGTTTAGCTGACGTATTTATCTTTTCCCTACATAAGGTGATCACTTTCAAGGTGTGTCATATATCCATCAGGGAGGGGAAATAAGACGCTGGTTATCACTGCTAGACCTCCCCTGACAACTGTCCAATTATGTATATCACACTCTGCCTACTGTTTGCACTAGAAGTAATCAATAAAGGATGTGGCTGAGTGCTCATACATTTTGGTGGAACCAAATGCATGAAAACTTAATCATTCGCTCAGGCTGGCGGGGAATCAAATATCGGTAGGGAACAAGTAGGCAGTGGTTCTTTGCGAGGGGAGGGACTGATTAGTGATTGTAGCACCAAGTTTGATGGGGTGTGGTGGGGGTGGCGTGGTGGTGGTGGTGGTGGTGGAAGGGGGGGGGGGGGTTCTCTCCTGACGCGGCAAATGGAATGGGTGACAGGTGGAAATGGGGATGAAAAGGCGGTCCTCCGTTTCATGAATAAATGTAAACACAGCACCATGCAATTACTGCGGCTGGTCATCTCTTTTAGGTTGGGGTGGGGGGTAAACGTGCAGCTACATCCCTACAGGTCCAATCTAATGAAAACGCGCAGGTTACTGGGGCGTTTAATTGTATATACGGTAAAGCTAAGAGTGAGGACTGTAGGGGCTTGTTGCGGATGAAAGCCCAACCCTACAACTGGAAAATTTGATTCAGTTTAAACATAGCGTTTCGTTTATTGATCCGCTGTGGAAGGTGAGATCATCACAGGAACACGACCTGAACAGATGGATTCATTTGAACATGTCATGAGAACACATGGGTCTTGTTGCTCCGGAGAATAACTTGTTACACAGAGATGGCAGCCCAAATGAAATTTTTAATGGCAGTGATAGATAAATACTTTTGGTTCACATTTTTCTAAGAAGTTCACTATCTGCGATCTTGTATTTTGTCACAACAGATACGTTGAATAGATGATGACTTTTCATTTTTTTTTAAAGTTAGATAAGTTATATAAGATCTTAAATCGTCTGGATCAACACCCTTAAATATGATTCACAGACATCTTTTTAACAATTAGACAAGATAATAAATAAATGTAATGTATTCTCTATTATTCAAACAGCAATCACACAGACAAGTGCTAACCTTTATCCTATTTTAAATAAATCTTATGCAATCATATGCTTGCATATGCATATATCTACTTGATATTAACACTTATCCACCACAGAAGAGGCAGGTCAAAGCATACCACAGTTATATCTTTTCTATTACCAAGGTTAATCAATAATTCATGGGTCACAATAGCAGGCGGTGCGAGTCGGGGGGAGGGGGGGGACACCCTGAGATCCTCTCCCTAAGCAGGATCCCCTCAAAAACAGGAAGAGGAAATCAGAGCCTAAAACCACTCTGTGCAGGGAAAAAAAATCATCACAATGCTTCCCTTACACCCACCTCACACCCACCCACCCCTCTGGCAAAAGGTAGACCATAATCATGAACATCATCACTGACACCACGGCGCCCGTTCAGGCATTCCTTAGTGAGGCGATAACCTTTTCTTTCCCCTCTTTCCCTGCGCCGGTCTCTGAGTAGTACTCACACCATCACTTAGAGCATTAATCAAAAAGCATGTGCCTAATGGCTCCTGACAGGCAGCGCCCATAATGGGCTGCAGTCCAAGCCTGCATCTTCCTCACGCATCTGGTAACACTAACAGCAGCAGCCCGAGTACAGCTGCCTGCGTGGCCACCACTAGATTGTTAATGACAGTGGGTGATACGGTCTCACTCACCATAAAACACTTAGGGCCCTGAGATGTTACCACATCATGCATGAAGAAAGCTTTTTGATAGTATGCTAATCTCAGCCATTACTGTGGGATGATTTACAATCACTTAAACAGCACATGAGCCGGCTGTAGAGACACAGGCGGGCTGGCTGGGATAATAAAGACGCTGGCGCATGTTGATCATTAGAGAGCTCTCTCTCTTTCTCTCCCTTTGTGTGTGTGCGTGTGTGTGTGCGCGCGCGTGTGTGTGTGTGTAAGCATGCACTCTGGATGCAGTGGCATTTGCCTTAATTAGTAAGCGATTTTAACATGAAAGAGACAAAAGACAAAAGGGAGAAAGCGTGTTGTGCTTTATGGTGGAGCGGCGTTGTTTACTACCTGTATGTATGCTGATGGTGATGCATTAACAAAGAATTGTATTCAACAACTCACCTCTTTTGATTCCTCCCTCAAAGTGCAAAGACCTATTATCCCTCTTTCTCCAAATGATGCTTTTTCATAAACATCTTGTTTATAATTTAAGATGAACCACCAAGGTGTTATCACTTCAAAAATATGAACCCTTAACAACGAATGAAGCCTTTGGAAATGAATAAACTGTACATACAGGAAGTGAATGGAGGATGCCAAAGGTCAGGTTTTCGGTTCAATCACATTGTTACGATACAAAACACTGTGACTCAAAGCTGATAGAACTTGACTCAGCTGCACTCTCAGCTCATATGAAGTCAGATTTGACATGTGGTTCATCAATTAAAGTGTTCAGAAACACGTTTAATACATTAAACAGAGTGGCTCAAGATCTTACCTGTTGAGGAACCACCAAGAAAAAACTGTCTGTCGCCACACCACAATAAACAACAAACATGGGCAGGCATACACAGGTAGGCAGTCCTCAAAGGGGACGAGGTTTTCACTGAAATGCTGCTAAATGACTTTTGTTTATCCCAATTAGTGTATGATCAATATAATTATAAAAGTGATCTTTTATTTATGTGACAGAAAAAAAGTTATTTTGATCCTTAAAATAAAATAGCTGCAAATATTTTTTGTAATTCACAGCGTGGCCTGTGTTCAAGCAATAATGTGTCCTCCAATAAACATGACAACACGCTTGTTTCACCAGCGTCTCACCAGTGTTTTGCTGTGTTTGACAATTTATGTTACCAGGCGACATGCCATTCAGCAACCTGCTGCCAGTGTGTAACACCTAGTTTTCGATTGCTTTTTCTACATGTAAAGCTAGGAAATTGCATCAATATTTCATAGGAGGCAGCATTTTCTTGTGCACAGATTCAATGGGCAAGGAGATAAACAGTGGGGTATTAATAATGCAGTGCGGTGACACTGACCTTATTTTGTGCCTTTCAACCTGCACTGATATTTTGATGCACAGTGCCCCGCTACTCTCTTGCACACAGGAGGTTTTCACGCTCTTTGTTCAAAGCCTGAAAAAAAAAAGACACTTCCTGTTTGACAGAGGTTACATCACTGCCTAAACCACCTAAAGACATTAACAAAAATGCTGGGGCTACGTGCTGTTTTTTTTAGGGATACACTGTGGAAATACATATCTTCATTTTCACAGAAACAATGTGAATGCTAAGTGTCGGTTTGACAACTGGTGTTGACAGCTGAGCAGATGCCTTGAAGGTGAACTGTGAGAGGCTTTGACAGGGGACTAAAAAGGCAGTGCAGCAACCTCTTCTTCGCGGCAGTATGGGGAAGATACTGAGCAGCCGAGAAATGCCTGTTAGTCCAACTCCAGGTCACCTGTGCAAATAAACATGTCTGAGAATATATTTGGTTTTTGAAGGGGAAAATCCAGTGTGGCTGTGGTGAATACGGAATTTTGCGCTTTGTATATGTCATGTCAAATTTTCAACACAACGTTTGAACATTGTTTTCAACTTTTGGAATAATAGGTATGATTTAAGTGGGAGCACCCTAAAATTATTCTGCTTTTTTAAAAAAGATTACACAAATTTGGTCGACAAAGGATATTAACTACTGTATAATTTTAAAGGTGATTTGTGATTATTTGTGTAATTATTGTTATTTAAACATGTATATTGTGGTATTATTTTGTTGTATGATTTCTTTGTTATAGTTGGAGAGTCTGGTGAGGAGGATTTATCACCTGTACCAGAAAATTTTCAATACATTTTAATAAAACGTCAATATGGGAAAGACATGAAGCACACTCAACAAACCAAAAATGTACAAAAACTTTAAAGGGTGGTTGAAATTGATAAAAATAATTCTGATTTCTTGTGATGACTATGATATAAAGTTCCTGGCAATAATTTAATATTGTAATTTAACAACTTTCTGCAGAAATGTGCCACACCATGATTTATATATGATTGATATTCTGAGAAAACAATTATCATTAATATCATGAGATTGATATCAACCCTGTGTCCCAGTTTTTCGGCATTTATTTATTGCGCACAAACACCCTGACAATTAAATTGTAATGGAAAACAACAGAACTTCACCTGTATAATATTTTTCTCTATGTAATAAACAGCCTTTAATGACTCAGTAACATCTGAACGACTCCTTTGAAGTTTAAAGTAAATAATTAAATGAAAGTCTTAACTGCAATTCAGCTATTAATAATCTGCAAACAAACAGATTATCCTGTTATCAGACATAACAATGAGCAACAGTAAAGGGCAGCGGTGTTGTGAGAGTGTAAAATGGTATTAAAAATGACACGCTACAACTGAAATTCATCTCTGGAAAAATTTGTGGAACAACTCGCGCCACATGTCATGCATCACACTAATCCGTATTTAGCACCACTGCTGCCTATTTCCCCCATTTCCATCTATTACTTAAATACGATGCCAGTGTTACATATTCAGCCAGAAGATATCCATTTAAAATCTATAATTCATGTGTTAAACATTTTATTTGGCATGTTTTAAAAATAAATAACCTAAAAGTGTTTTTAAATATCTCTCTGACCCCTGAGACTGTGTGTGTGTGTGTGAGTGCATGTTTGTGTGTGTGTGTGAGTGCATGTTTGTGTGTGTGTACGTGGTCTGTCCATGAGCTTGTTCTTTCAATCATTAGTGGTTTAGCAGCGGTCATTTCTCCATGCAGAACAGAAAGACTTGTCCCAGTAGAAAGTTGCTTTAGAGAAAAACATCTGTGTGTTTGTGTGTGTTTGGCCTCTGGTTCACACATTTACAAAGGTGACAAACAATGACTAAGCCCTATCTGCCAGGAGCTTTTACAATGAGTGTTATAACAACCAGTAATAAGTGTAAATAATAAATGGCCCATATCTTACCATGAGGGGGCCTCGGCAGCACTGCTAAACTATTTAAGGTGCCTTGTTGATGGGAGTTATTTTTTGCTGTGGGGTTGTAGAAATTCTCTGGCTTCCCAGTAGAGTTTTGGCCTGACAATAAACAACAGTTTAATACTTTATCTAATCCCTGCCAGGAGGTGAGTCCAACAGCAAGCTCTTGCAGATGTTCACATCCAATAATCTATCCATAATTGATGAAACAGGGAGGTCAGATGTAATGGCTGCTGCCATTCCAGCAACAAATAAATGGTTATTGACAAAACAAGCCAGTGTGGCACTGAGTGGGCTGTGAGATGACAGGCATAGAGCGGAGCGGGGAGGAGAAGCATGGAGGCGAGGCAGGAGGAGGGAGGCTGAACTCTGGACCACTGCTCCTCAGCTGGGCCAGCCGGGGCCAGACTGAGCCTAGAGAGAGAGGATGATCCCCTGGTGTAAGGTGGTGGACACACCCCTGAGGAGCCGTCAGGAGAGCGTAAACAGGAGGAGAATGAGAGCAAAAGAAGAGGGGGGAGGAACGAGGAGGGGGGCGAGCGGCATGGCGAGGTGAGTGCAACTGCATGGAGTGTGCTGAGTGCAGTGGGCCAGCTGTCCGCTCTTCTTTCATCTCTGGGCTTTATGTCAGATACAATCTACCTGACTGTCAAGCCTCGGCAACCATCGCACAGCCCTCTCTCCCTCTTCCTCCCTCTCACCTTCGATAACAACCCCCCCTGCTCTCTCCCTCCCTTCCTCTCCCTATCTATCCATCTCTCTGGTGGCTGTACAGAGGCGTCCACCTCTGTGTCCTCTGATTCTTCTGGCTAAATCTCTGAATGGTCTGCAGCATGCTTTATTCTCTGGCTTCAAAGTCTCTGTCTTTTTAAAACATAAAGTAAGTGCATTTTCCACATAGAACAACAAATTTAGCTAAAAGACGACAATTACGTGATGCTAAATTAATTCCCTAAAATAGATTTCTGATGTATCTGCACTATTTTGCAACATTGTGTTGTATCTGTGAAAGCCAACAAATTCAAAATGCTGTATCTCATCTGCTACAGTGTATTTTTTAAATGCTGAGTGCATAAATGCTGATATAACCCCCAAGTGATCCTGGAGACACAGAAAATAATAATTACCAGATATTATTGTGCTCAAATGTCTGTGAATTATAATATATCAAGATGGGTTAATAGTGTAAATTATTGGAAACTGCTCGTAAAAAAAATTACTTTACATGTTTTATTCCTGTGAACTATCAAAGTGATTAGAGTTTCAGGCCTGAAGTACTTTAAATAAAATCCTAAAGTGAAAATATTCTAATCCAAACCTAAGCGTAATATGTTACTCAGCAGGTTGCCTTCACCACTTACAAGTTTTAAAATATCATGGGGTAAGAGATTTTTTTAATTCTGTTGCAGTAATATCATCTGAGAATTTCATAAGTTTCAGTGTTTACATGGAAGATATAGTAAAGGGGTGGTTAATGATGGACGTGGGTGGAGAACTGTGGGTTCTCTCTGGCACTTAACTGGAGTTAACTAACTAAATAAAAACTGTGCTTCTTTTAAACCTCATTAACTCTTACATGGCAAATGTCTCTGTGTTGCACAACAGCGCACACGACGAGGAAAATGCTTCGAAGGATTACTGAGAAAGCAGAGGACAACATGGTTTTCAGTGCTGGAGAAAAAAAGGCCATTTTTAACTCCAGCAGAGGGGTAGTGACTCTCCCTCGTAGAGTTCCCTTCTCCACCGCTTAATTACTGCGTGCGATCATGAATATTTCAGGCATATGCTTTCCCACTTTGTCACTGGAGTTCAGAACTAAGAGAAACAAGTTCATATGCATATTAATAGGGGGTTTGTGGGTGGAGGGGGACAGGAGGACTAAGGGTTGCCAGTGTGCTGGTGACAGCAGGAGGAAATGGCACTCATTCCCCAGCAGCTGCTCTTTTTAGATCCCCCTCAGAGGGAACTGCCCGAGGAGGGCCTCCGCCACAAAGGGGATAAAGGAGATGAGGGCTCTTGATGGAAAACAGGCAAACAACCACTGGGACCCCTTCCTACCCCCCTTCAAACACTAATGCTAGTGCGCACTCGCACACACGCACGCTCAGAAACCCTTGGCCCTCACTTAGCCGACCCCCAGGAGTTGTCAGGACCTCTTTAGCATTTTCCGCGGTGGCTGCTAAACTGTGCATTAGCACCAGGCTAACGGGACTGCTCTAATGACTGACTGAGACTGAGGAGAGATTTTTTTTTTCCTAGCTATGTATAATGACAAATGGGATGCAGTCCTGAGGGAGGGGGGAATGAGCTGGGGCCCTGCAAGCATCTGAGGCCCCTATCGGTTGAAGAGGGTCGTACTATTAAAATGACAATATAAATGTAAATCCTAAGTAATAATTCTTAAAAATGGCTGACGCGACCCTCCCCTGGATCACGTGCGTCGCTGCACTAACATGGTCTAGGGGCAGCATTAAACGTTGTCTAATTGAATTTATGGACCTTTAAACACCACTTAGCACCCAGTAGAGCATAATGATATGCTTTATTTAACATATCTAAACAAAGACGATTACGGCATTGTGCAGGTTTAATGGTGCACAAAGTGTTCGCTCTCCACTTGATAAAGAGGCCCATTTGCACGTGTGGATGTCTTGTTACCAAATCCTCTGCAAATAAAAGCCTCTTCAGAAAAGTTGATATTTTTTTGCTGCATGTAGGACAACTCTTGATTAATTTGAACTCTGTCAAGTCTGCGCAGAGATATCAGGAACTTTCAATGGCAAGTTCAAAGGGAGCGCTAATTAGTTTGACCTTTCCTGTCATAATTAGCATGCCCATTCAACCTTCCACAATTTACCAGCGAGAACAAAAGAGGTAATGCTCAAGCTGCGTTTCTGGATAGAAAAAACATTCTCTTAATTGATGTTTTCAAACAATACATGACACTGTGTTTTGTTCCACATGCCCCTCATTTGCACAATTCTTTAGATGGACAGAGATCTAATAATACAAACACAGAAGTGCTCAACTTGGGCAAGTGTCTTAAAATGTAAGAACAGGAGCACAAAGACGAGGCATGCAGGGTGAGGCAATTAGAGCACTGGCAGCTATATCACTTCCTCTAACATGTCAGAGGTACTAAATGTGATTTATAGTGGGAGTTCCTGCTGGGCACTCTTAAAGGGGAAAGAATTGAGAGCCATTCAGGAGGAGTGTAATGGGGAGGGCTTAATAATACTATGTAAACAAATGGTTTTCTTTCTTTTTTTTTGTTGATTTTTTTGAGAGGCAGAAAATAAATTCACCACAGCCAAAGACAAGACAAAAGCACAGATCACACAACCACGGCCGATACGTTCTGTTTGTGCACAAATGTGTGTTAAGTAATCTTACAACTGCAAAACCCCTTGCTTAGGGTACTCAAAGTATTATTAACCATTTATCTGCAGCCAGGGTGAGCCAATGATAGCCTATGGACAGGATTAGAGTACAAGTCTAATGCTTATATCTGCAAACACATCAGAATGACTGCCACAGCTACAATAAACCCTTGTGATCTGTTTCAGATCTTGTTCCACTTTCCCATCAGTCGTCATCACAGCCGCTATAATTCCCTTTCTTAGTGCCAAGATTTTTCTGTCTTTTTTCCCTTTAGATAGAAGGCACAAAGAGAACAGGACAGAGAGGGGTGGCTTTTGTTTTGGTACCTCTGTGTCTTCCCCCACTCTTTCTCTTTCTCTTCCCTTCCCTCTGTGGGGCTCTGGTGTGATTATTACACTTTCAGTGGAGGATTTAACCACGGGCCAGTTGGGCCATCGCCTCGGGGAGGTCCCGATTTCAATGCGTGTGTGCTACTTTTTCCCCCAGTTTATTGCCTTGCCTTTTATTCTGCCAGACAGTCCCACTGACATCAGGGGGCTCTTAGAATAACTTGCCCGAGGCAATCAGATCCCTGAACCTTAAATCAGCCACCGTATACTGGTATAGGTTCCAGATCTGAAAATGAGCTAGTGCTAATAGATAAAGATAACTCATATGATGTTGAGGATGAAATTATTATTTTTTTTACTGTTTTAATATTTGCGTAGTCTGTCAACCAAGGAAATGTTCATGTGCTCACCTTTAACAACCTTTAGCTGAGACTATAAAACAAAAATTGTGATTAAAAACACAATTTTGACACTTTTATATCTGATTGAGCATTTCAGCACCTGGTTTTGTAAAGTGGATACCATCATGCCATCACATTTATCAGGACTCTATATCCAGTGCACATAATTGCAACCTGTAACAGCAATTAGTATCTTACCATACCTGCATTACAAAAGCTTCAATATTGATGCTACTCCTCACACTAACCCAAATTTCAGCATTATCCTGAAACATTTAACATCTAAAACGTAAACCTCTTTACCGCTACAAGACATCAAAGAAAGTTTAAAAGTAATTGTTAAAAGTACTTAAATTTGATGTCATACTGATAACATATTTGGCATATATGATTTCTGTGCTCCAAACAATCTCTCTTCTTTCTCTAACGTCTTTTGGAGATGCAGAACACGGAGAGAGAAACCTATCGCTGTTTGGATCTGAAGGGAGGATAGCAGCTAAAATCGATCTGTGACAGTTTTTTAGTCTGTTAATTGGTCTATATGAGAATTTCAGCATAATTAGCATTTGGCAAAGTCAACAGGGACCCTCTTTTGTATTGATGGTCTTGGCCTCTCACTCCTCTGGTCAGTATAGACTGTGTGTGGATCAGTGTGACAAGTCAAGTACAGGTCAAGCTTATGCAGAAAATTCAGTCCAACTATGATGAAATGAAAGAGATCAATATTCTTTTGTGCTGTGTGAATAAACGGCACTTGTATCCAACATTGTCAAACTGATGAGAATATAATAATAATGAGAAAAATACAAAGAAGAAGAAGAAGAAGAAGAAGAGGAAGAGGAAAGCTGTGGTATTGGACCTTAGAGTGCTGCATGATCTAACCCGAGACTGTAAAAAATGAAGTACTGGGGCTTTAAAAATGAACATATTCAATGTCATACATTCACAATTTTATGGTTAAAAGTTTTTACGTGGCGAACTACCATGAAAAAGTGCAATGCCCTTTCACATTACAGCAGCAGTGGTTCCCAACCTTCATGTCCTTGAGGAGTAGGAATCACTGAAGGATCCACGATACGATTTTATCATGATATATTATTATTGCGATTTTACATATGTTGCGATATGCTGAGTATTGCAATAAAATATATAGTGATTTATTACCTTTTTTTACTGTAAATTATGTCCCCAAAAGTTTGTTCATCTAACCTCAGCCATTTTTTGCAGCAAAATATATCTAGTGGACTGAAAAAGCAATTGATTATATTATCCTTGTGAGCTACCTAAATCTTAATTTGTATATGTCACATTAATAATTTATGTAATTAAAAAATCGATACTTGGCACTGTGTTACGATACGATATTGCCACACAACTATTTCAATACTACGCTGTATCGATGTTTTCCCCCCATCCCTATTTGACTCCTCAAAATAAACCAATGTACACACCATGTAAAGCATGTATAATGCAGAAATATGGTTTTACTTCTGCCTGATCTTGGTTATGATCTGGCACCCTTCAGATTTTTTTTGTGGCCCCTTTGGGGGTCCTGATACCAGAGTACGAAACCATTGTATTTTCACGTTGCATATAGAGTAACATACCAGTCCTCCATGGGAATAACAGCAAGTTTACAGTGAGGAAACTTGGCCACATTCTGACCCCATTTGACCTCATCTGAAATAGACTCACATGAGCAGACAATCTCAGAATTTACCTTTAATTAATCACATTTGTTTTTCTGATTTCAAAAAACACACTCTTTATAAGAAAAAGTAGACCCATAATCAATCAAGTCAAGAAAAAAGAAAAAAAAAAACACCATTGCGAAAAATGCAAACCAAGACATGATTAATTCACACCACTGAGTAAACACTTAATAATTTCTTAATGTAGGACTGTCAAAGGACCTGATTTGTTGGAGGCTGATATGTACATAATTAAGACATACTGTAATTTCTGTCCTGTGGGTGCGTACCCTTGCCTGTATGTATGTGCTTCAGTGTATGAATGACGGCTCAAGAAGCCCATGTAGTGGGTAAATGCTGCAGAAGGCCAGAGTCTCAGGAGTGAGCACTGTGGATCTGTGATCTCTGATCTGTGCGGGAACTCAGCAGGACACTACCACAGACTCTGCTATCATATCAGCCGTCGACATAAACTCACATTTGCTGAGCTCCCATGTCTCCTGCTACAGGAGGTTTAGCATGTCTGAAATTGATGGCTCGCCCCTCCTAGTAAAGGTGGAGCAGGAGGAGCAGTGGTGGATAGAGTAAACTAAAATGGTACTCAAGTAAAAGTACTGTTACTTTATAATTATGTGGAGTAAAGTTGAAGTAAAAGTAATCATAGAATTAACTACTTGAGTGAGAGTAAAAAAAATATTTTCCAAGTAAAACTACTCAAGTAGTGAGTAACTTCACTGGAAGCAATTTATTACATCACTGTATTATGTTCAAACAGGTCCTCAACAGGTAATAACTACAGCCGCCCCCTGAAAGTCGAAGGTTTGAATCATCAGTCGAAGACCCCTAAGTCAACTGAGATTCCTCCAAGTCGAGCAGTAGTTTGGATGTTTTAGGCTTTTAAATTTAGCAGCAGACTGAGTGCTCTTTGCTTTTATGCTGCTCTCCAGTACAGACAGCTGCAGACCCAGGGTGAGTCTGAGGCAGCTGCCTGGAAGAAGAGAGGCTTTGTCTGGTCAGGCTCTAAGATAGTGGTAGAGGTGGTACTGCCTAGAAGTGGTGAATTTACAACTCACAGCATCTTAATACAATACAGTCTCTGGCTTTTGTTTGATATCTAGTGTAGACAAGAAGATATTGTTGCATATAGGCCTATCCGATCCGTTGTCAGCTTAGTTAGCATGCATTCGCTTGGAGGGCTAACTTGGCTAATTTACTATACATGAACGTTGCTTTCACCCTAAACTTGTGAAGATTCTCAGTCATCCAGGTCATGGTAACCGTAAGTGCTATATCGTAGGCAACTGGACTTGCATGCATTTCTTGAAGACGTTACGCCTCTCATCCAAGAAGTTTCTTCAGTTCTGACTGAAGAAGCTTCTTGAATGAGAGGCAAAACGTCTTCAAGAAATGCAAGCCACAATGTTCCGCCGAACCCTGTTCAAAGTGAAAGGTTCAAAGTGTCAATCTCTATATGGAGAAAAAGGAGCGAAAAGTGGAATATTTGTATTTAAAAGCAAAATCGGATTCAACTAATTCCGAGTCCAGAACAGCCCTAGTATTAACAAATATGAAGCACAAATTAATTGCCGCTAAAATGCCATATCCAGAATCAGAAAACTGACAAAACATCTGCTGTCAATGTGATATTCTTATTCTGGTATTCCCAAGATGTCCACCTTTTTGAGCTGACAGAGTAGGCAGCACATAATATGACTGTTGTTCCTTGTCATTTGAAAGGCAAACAGGGTCTGGATGTTGGGCCAGGGACGGTAACTTGCCTCCTCTGAAGGAGACGGAGGTGTTTCATCTACTGCCATGATCTTGAACTGTAGTCACTGTAGTCGTGAACGTGGTAGGGCCACAACTCCATTCCATCTACACTGCTATGATTCGCTAGAAGGCTAACTTATTTTGCGCTGTCGGACAATTGCTGTCGTGTATGTGAACTCAGCTGAATATAAGAATCATTTATAGCATAAACAAAGTAGTGAGAAGTGTGTAGCCCAATGTAATGGAGTAAAAGTTCCCTTTTTTTAAATCCCAAATGTACTTGAATTAGAATTAAAAGTATCCCGTAAAACAACTACTCGCAGAAGTACAATTTAAAAAAATGAATCAAGTACACGTAATGGAGTAAATGTAACACGTTACTACCCTCCACTTATCAGAAGTCAGAGCTTTAATAAGAAGTAATTGTGCTCTTGCTTTAGTCTGGCACACCATGAGAGATACAGGTCAACAGAACAGCTAAAATGTAGAGATTGTTAAAAACAGACATGGTTGCTTGGGGTTTATTTGTAGATCAGCTCCAATATGAATTAAAAAGCATTGCTGAGTTCTTGCAAGGCTATAAGAGGGGTCTTCACAGGAAAAGTCACGGATTTTAAACCACTAATTGCAGCTGGAATAAAGCAGCTGAAGCTATGCGTGAAAAGGAATGCATAGTTACAGTTAAAAAACAAGAAAAGTGCTTTAAACTGAAAAGAGCAAACATTGAATCATTGTTAAAATGATGTTAAGTTAAATTCATTAATATTGAAGCCTTGGCTTTGTTGAGACGGTTTTAAGTCAGATCGTATCAGCCTTTAAGATCTGAGTTTAAGATTTTATATGCAGTTTATGCAAGCAAAATGGGCCACTGCCACATCGAGCTCTCGCCTCACTCTTTATTGAAAGCTTTCTTAAAAACGACTGATAAAAGCCAAGGGCATCTTTAAGAATTGACACACTCTTTAAAACACACATCTCATGAAAAAGACTTAAAGAGGGCCAGTTGCAAATTTAATATA
The DNA here is from genome assembly GCF_041903045.1 of Epinephelus lanceolatus. Classification (NCBI taxonomy): domain Eukaryota; kingdom Metazoa; phylum Chordata; class Actinopteri; order Perciformes; family Serranidae; genus Epinephelus; species Epinephelus lanceolatus. The sequence continues at coordinate 27,021,233 of NC_135736.1, read as the reverse complement.
ACTTGGGGGATGCAGCAGTGAAATACCATCAGTGTGCAGGCAGCGGCTGCTCACAAAGTAACTGCCTGGGTCTGAGAGAATACTACGCTCACATCACATCTAAAAGCCAAACACACTGGCAGACAGAGGCGAGGCAGGCAAGGCTGATGAAGAGTGAGGAGAAAAGGCAGGCTCAATTGAGCTGGAGAGATATACCCCTATTTCACCTTTTTGCATCACTTGCTTTTGTACTATATGTCCATTCAGACAAGAGCCTTTTATGGCATGAAAGCAAGGGTTTGATGAGTTCATCTAAGTAAATAAGCAAAAAAGAGAATGAAAAAAAAAAGTTTCATGACATGTCTGATTCTTCCAACACCCTCTGCAACCCAAAAAGACAAAGAAACCTGGACAAAAGAACTCAGTATTCAGAACAATGCAAGTCAAGAGCTCCCAACACATGAGAAACTTAAGTGTAATTCTGTTCACTTCTATTTTGATGCACTTTTTTTTACTCCATAAATATTTAATGAAATGGGTCCAAACCAAAGCTATATAACACTCCTGCATAACTGATGCTCACACCCGTGAGCCATCAACATTAGGGGCATGATTGAGTGCATTCAAATGAATTAAAACTGCACATTGATTACTTGATGGAATAAATGGGTCCTTCCCACCACATTCCCCCGTCATTCTTCAGCTCTGCTTACATGCAATAGATCCCAGAGAAAGCAGCACTGGCAAGACAGCAGAGAGAGAAAGGGACGGATAAGACCTTGGCAAATGCTCGTTTTGACTTGCCATATATTTTAAAATGATGTGTTGATTTGATCTCTGTGGGAAGTTAATTAGGTTCATAGATTGCTTCAGGTATTCTTCAGGTAATTCAGAGTGTCATGATCTCTGGAAAAAAACCCTGAGACCTTACTCTCTGCTCCAAACACAGTGCTGCATTATTGGGAGTAGCTAATTATTTTTACTGTGTCAGGGGTGTGCAATTTTGCCCGGTAGTAACATAGTGAAAAGGAATAATAATTGGAAAATCTAATAAGATGAGGCGAGCAGACACAAAGAACCTAGCCTACATAGTAAAAAGTTAATGCAATTTACAGAAGTTGCTGTGATCCTCTGAGGCTGACATTCATTCTTCAACCTCACAAGTACCCTTTTTTCTTGCTTTAAATCATCATTATTAGCTGCCATTGGCCAGTAAGGAATAACTAATCATTTTTTTCAGTAGTGCCCTCTCCATTTTAACACTCAGACTGTCAATCAGGACTACAAAGGCTTGAAGTGTCAGGACAAACAGTGCCACTGATATTGCATTGCAATTAACGGAAGACTGCAAAAATCCAAGTCTTTCTGCAGCAGCTCTGCTCTCACAAACCGAGGTAGTAGCTTCAGGATGAGCCTTAGGCGTCTCCCAGCTGTCAAAGTTGGGAGGATATACAATGAGGCCACTCATTTTCCGCTGAACAAGTTGTTCAGCTCAGAGCAGGTACAGGACCTGCAGGGTGGTTTGCATATTGGAACAGTGAAGGTTGAGAGAAGCAGAACCTCTCATTAAAACCTTCAGATATCATTAGTTCCTCTATCAACACTTTACACCAGCCAGCTCCTTTCCATCTCCTCTGCAGCTTTTCCTCTGTGGAGCAGCTGTCTTAAGAATAGCGAAACCTAACATAAACATGAATAAATAAATTTCCCATCTAATCACTCGCTTGAAAAGATTCATTCACACTCCCACCTCTCAGCCATATTTTATTTAAACAAAGGACATCAATCCTTGAATCATAAATAAAGGGGCCGCTCCATGCCAATTGTTTTAAAATGTTAAGCTATAACTAAAACCTCATAATGAAGCTGATCCGCAGAGACCAAGGTCAAAAGTAAAAATCATTTTGGTAATCCGATGTACAACAGTTCCCTTACACGGTGGCATAATTAACTTGAATATATTAATTCTTTAGTACATTGCTTATTGAATTATACATCCTCAATTTGCCTTCGACAATACAGTATATTGAGCAATGATGGTGAATAAGGAGTAGTAGATAGGACTTGTTGGCATATCTCAAGCCCCTGAGCATGAATTATTATCTCGTCTCACTGAAGGACATTCTGTTGGGTTCAGGGAAATCATGAACCTCCCCTGAATAGGCCTATTTGTCTGAGTAAGCTGTAATTGCTTTCTCAGGACATGGGGAAAAATTTCAATATTTTACATAAGTAACATTGTAAAACAAGAGTACACTAAGGCTGCAGTAACTGAAGCGCCTATCAAAGAGAAAGTTGTGCACAATGCTCTCCGTATGATAATAAATGTCTGACTGATGTATTTGTTCAACACCACTGTGTCCAGCGATGGGCAGCAAGCAGAAGTTTGACTTTGGTCTTTGTCAGCAAACTCAGACTATATTTATTTTAACTTTACATGAGGGTGGCATTTAAATCATAGCCAACCAATATGGGTTTTTGAGAGTTTGAAAAAGTTTATTTTTTCAAAGCTATAGCAATATATCAGTCAATATTAATTTTTAAAGTAAACATACCTGCTACATGTGTGTTTGTGTTTGGATGTGTGAATGTTTGGGTCTTTTTTGATGCTGTATCAATGCCAGTTGTCAATACACAGTAAAATGCGCCAGAAGTTGGACCACATGACAGGCGACACCACTGTCAAGTCCTAACCTAACTTCCCTTTAATCAGACTTTAAGTCAGACTACTCTCGCCCAAGCAAAGAGCAAATAAGCCCCGGCCTTTTATCTCTGCTCAGGTTAAACTACAGTGGTTGGCCCAGCTCAGCTGGCTTGGCAGGCAACTTCATCTGAATGCCATGACCTGCTCTGTTCTCCAACCACCATCACTGTTTCACAAGTCTTACCACTAGCCATTAATAAGAAACCCCAAAGTCATGAGAAACCTAGCTTGAATTATGTCCCTTGACTTGTCATACCAATTAAATGATCATGGCATCAAAATTAATTTGTGAGAGTGTAAAGGCATTGAGACACCTGGGGTGTGAGATGAGTAAATGACAAAAAAAAGCAAATACTTGCCTGTGAATACTTCATATCAAAACTATTAATAATGGCAGCAATGCAAATTTGCAACAGTTTGAACACTTGTTCAATAAAAGTTTTTGATGCGGGGAGATTCACAGGCAGCGATGCCAATTTGAGACAACTACTGGCAGTCTGTCTGAGATACGTTGTGGTATGTCCTAAAATACTGTATGCTATTTTATTGAGTTTCCTTTAAAGCCACAGTGTGTAGGAATTTCTCCCATCTAACGTTGAAATCATATATTGTATTAAACAGATGGCGCACTCTAGCGCCTCACTGTTTCAAACACGTATTGCAACAACTGTAGCCGCTGTGTACCAAAAAGCTATGATAACACTGATGAAACCATGTCATCTGATACTACATGGAGTATTCATTCAGGCTCCTACACAGACACACGCGAGTTGACAAACCCCCTCCTCACCATGCTGGCTGTGTTTACAACGTAGGACTGTTGGGGCGGATGTAAATTGAAACAAACCAATCACGTCTTGTCCTTTGACAACTGACAAGTGGCTCAACCTCACACACCTCATCCGTCTCCTCGCATTACTGCGCCGCTAACAGCTGTTAGTGGCCAGCGGCACTACTGCCGCATAACAAAGTCCCACTCTTTGAGCATAATGCAGGATCATGTATTATGCAGCATCACAGGAGACGGAATCCTCGTCGCCAAGAAAGTGCAAAAGGGAATCAAAAAGGCAGCGTGACCGGCGAATTAAAAAAACAAGGGTCAGCATTGGGGTTGCCTTTCCCAGGTGGAGAGAGCTGCTGAAGGAGAAAGGTAATACAATCACAGGCCAGCGGCTAACAGCGGCTAACAGCGGCTAACAGCTAACAGCGGTGCAGTGATGCGAGGAGAGGGATGAGGCTGTTAGCGACTGGCCGCTAACAGCGGCTAACAGCCAACAGCGACGCTGGCCTGTGATTGCATTACCATTCTCCCTCAGCAGCTCTCTCTACCTGGGAAAGGCTACCCCGATGTGGGCCTTCGTTTTTTTAATTCGCCAGTCACGCTGCCTTTTCTATTCCCTTTTGCACTTTCTTGGCGACAAGGATTCCGTCTCCCATGATGCTGCATATGCATGATCCTGCATTATGCTCAAAGAGTGGAACTTTGTTTCAAATTTGCCAGGGTAGTAGCAAAGCGCCTCTTGCTCCTCTCCTTCGGCTCCTCAGTCACGCAGTGCTGGCCTGGCTCTCAACGAAAACGCAGAAGGCGGTGCTGTATGTCCCTTGCTGGCGGGTGTATTCTCAAGATGGCGAAACGTAATGGAACCCCACAGACGACTTACCCACACAATGTACAAACAAATCTGAAATTCTCCTTTTACGAGAATAAGTCAGATTATTGGTGGAGGTAATAGTACACCAGTGATGACATATTTATGAATGCAGACATCAATTTTTGCCAATAAACAACTGAAAATGTTACACAATGTCCCTTTAAGCAAAATACTCTGAGTGCTTTCACTCTGATAAACAGACTCTTCCAGACTCTGGAACCTCAGTGTTGTTGTTTGAAAATTCTCACAAGTATAGGCACAAACCGACTGGTTGATGCTTTTGTTGTGGTGCAAAAGTTTAGAAAATCAACCTTATTCTGCAAAAAAAAGATGCTGCTGCTTAATAGTCGCCTTTTTGTGTTAACGTACTCACGACAAAAACAATAGTTCCAAAAAATACACTGACCTGCAAATTAATCACACAAAAAATGTCCCCAGTTTGCAAGTGCCTCAAAAGTGCAGGCAAGTCCACAGGATCAGGAGGTGTGCACCCTCTGAGTAAAGGCTCAACAGTGTGTTCCAATCATAGACTATAAAAACACATAGCTACTGTAACATGACCCACTGATTTGTGGACTCCTATATTGAAGCCTTGAGTTCAGCATTTTGGCAATCGCCATCTTTGCTTTTTGGAGTGACCAGAAGTGACCATATTTGGGCAAGAGGCTGGCGCTGTGGAGGTGCAAGGGGTGGATCTGACTGCGAAGCTGAGGACACTAAGGGCAGACAGCCTGTCAGTCAAAGCAGCTCGCCCTAAATTATGCATAACTTTAAGCCTCAATAAAATGTAACAAGTGAGTAAAATAAAAATTCAGCCACCCTACATTTGTCATGAAGGGGTAAATTAGCTGTAGAGACCAAAACCATGTTTTTGTATCGGGCTGTAAACATGTTTATTTATGCAAATTTCTGTAAATTTGAGCATTTTAACATGGGTGTCTATGGGGATTGACTGTCTTCGAGCCAGCCTCAAGTGGCCATTCAAAGAATTGCAGTTTCTGGCACTGTATTGGCTTCATTTTTTAGCCCGAGGTTGCTGCTTTGTTCCAATGTCCCAGAACCACCCAGCAACAGCAAAATAATCACCTTTGCCTACCTCAAGCAACAAAGCCTAAACTCCCATCTACCACATTGTGTAAGGCTAATAATACATTAGGCTAACTAACGAGTCTATTGAGCCACCAGAAGTTCCAAACAACCTGTTAAACTAACTAGTCCACTAAGCTAACTAGCATGCCATGTGACTAACACGCTGCGTGAGCCACCACAGACCCAAATAATATTCTGCAGTTACACAATGACAATCAGCACACCACACACTTCTGTCTATAGCATGATAAGTTAGCAATATAAGTGTACTAACTGAAACAAGGTATAAATATTTTTCATTTTCCACTTAGTGCCCTGCATTTAACTCACAATCCTCTCTGTCTGAGTGCTAGCTGAATACCAGTTTGACAAAGACGGCGACACTGTAAAACTTCCCATTGTCTTGTCAGTCATGCCTGAAGAACTCAACATTCACATCTCTTATTCTCATTTTTTGATCCGCAAAAAATGGCAAAGATTCTTTTATATTCAAATGAGAACATTAACATTAGACATCCGGCATCACAAAGTCCCTCTCTGTTAGCATCTCATTTGAATATCTCATATCTTCAAGACACAGCTCAGTTAGAGTCATCTGGGCTTTTGTCCCCAGCACGGGACACCACAGGCAAGTCAGAGAGGTGTCACACATCCAGCCTAGTAATTTGTCATGAAAGAACCCTTTCCTGGGATGAAGGTAACGAGCTGTCAAGGTTATAATGGCTAGCATAAACATAGCTAATTAATTAGAAACCAGGTGACGCAGGGTAAGGCCACACTGCTGAGAGAATCCATAATTAGCTAATATGTTACATATACTCCTCAGAATATATTGTTAGAAAGGCAAAACAATTATGTTGGTGTGAATATCAACAAGGAGAGACTGACGAGGAGTCTCTCAGTGGCACCTGTAACAACCTCAAAGAGAGCATGCATTATAAATACAAAAGACAAGCCAGTCTCTATTAGAAATGAAGACCAAAAGGCACTCAGACAATAACATGTCAGCATCTCTTAAAGTGCACACCAACTCCCTCAGACGTCTCAAAAATGCCAAACAAAATGAAAATGGCATGCTCCGGCTCAGAAACTTGGCACTGGGTGAAAACTTTCGACAATGCTTATTCTCAGAGGACAGAGTTGTCTCTTTCTAGACTTTGATAGTAATATGCAGCTAATCCATCTATACCGTTGACTGGGAGGAGCGAAGGCTTTTATTGTGTCAGGTTCATAATATCATTTTGATATTGCAATTAGTGAATGAAACTAGAGATCAAGCATTGCCGTAGTTGTGAATTTAGCCTCAGCCAAACAAAAGCTGTGTGGGATGTAACATTCAGGTTCTAACTGAAAACTATAAATTGAGGCGAGGAGGTAAACATAAGCAGTCTGACTGACGGGTAGCCTATATGTCTATAGGTATCTTACAAGAGTGGCGTTTCAGGTTTACAGGAATCCGGTGTAATTACCACTAATTTCCATAAATATTGGGGAAGCTGAAGACACACAGCATACCAATTCTTCTGCCCCAGGCTATATTTCTAAAATTTGCTTTATTTGATTAATGATGAGCAAAGTTGGAAATCCCTGCATATAGCAATGAATACATACTCTGTTTCTTGAGACTAGAGGTTTCTGTTTGTAGATGCAGATTGCATATCATAATCTAGACAGCCACACACTTTAGGTTGAAAAGGCCTCAATCTCTAAGCGTTGAGAGCTTTTTACTGGACTCATACAGCAATCCAACATTTACAGTATCATATTGCAAGATAGATAGAGTCTATCTGTATCAGTGATGGTATGCTAGGCTTGTATATTGTGGAGATTACACAGCCCTCTGACACAAATGTATGATTCATATACATGAAGCCGACTTGACAATACTGTTATCTATCTATTATTCAAACAATGCAATGTGGGGTTTGGGGGGCAACATATGATGTGACATGTCAGATGAGACCTGGGGAGACAAGGGACGGATGCACGGACCATCACTATCGCACTTTTAGCTAGCATAGATAGCGATGACTCTCAGGGCTCTTGTGCCATGAAAGGTTTGAGAGAGTCCTCTTAAGAAGATCGACTGCGGCAGGACTTCAGATCAGAAAACGCTTCCAAATGTCGTTCTTGGCTATTTCATCACAAGTGAGTAGTGGCCTCAGGAGACCAATAGTTGAGCAGTAAAAGTGTTTTTTTGCACTCAAGTGTACTGTGGAAAATCACCTGTATTAACATAATTTACCAAAAGAAATTTGTTATTATAAGTAGAGCACAAAAATAATTACATATTTAGTTCCTGTTTCAGCTGAATGAAAACCATTTTAAATCACAACCTGAGCAGCATCACAGTGTTTATCTCAAACTCTGGCTCTTCATGTTACTGGCACAAAAACATGAGTGGTTTAGATGCTTTACACATGTTCTGTGGTGTTTCTTAGCTGACACTGCTGGTTAAAATTCAGGATTTACACAAGTGCAAGTGAGCAGCAAAGGGAGGAAGGCCTTGCAGTCAGGAACGCTGAAGGGAAAGCACATTTGGAGGGAGACATGGCTACTCAGCATAAAATTCTGAGCCATAGGAATGCCATGATGCAAAATGTTCCATCCTATAGATTACTGTATGAATCCATTCACATTTGGTTTATGCAGAAAATATCAAAATAAAACAAAAGTCCATTTTATGTACACTTAACTAGTAACTACTGAGACATAATGGATAAATATTAAAGGAATACTTCCCCCACAAAATGTTCATTTATATATCAATTATTCATCATGTGTTGCCTTTCATTTGTGAGAAACACTTTGTTATTCTTGCATGTCTTAATGGTGAACGAAGAATCCAAAAACAGCAAACATTCTTGATGAGTTGCCATAAAGGTGAACCACGTTTATTAACAGCAAAACTATCAAAACATTTGTTTACAAACTCTCACAAAACTCATGCAGTATAATCCAAACGTTATTTATCCAGTTGAATGCTCAGTACTTCCAGAACGCAAGCAGTTAACACTAAACTTAACACCTTACTATTTAAAACACTTCCACATGTGTGTTTGAACTCTGCTCATGCATTCCACTGAGTTGCCCAGATGCAAATTTGTCCATGTGTAATGAGAAGTGTTTTAAATGGTAACATTTTAGCAGAAAATGCATGTGTTCGGGAATTACTGAGCATACGACTGCATGAGTTGTGTGAGAGTTCGTGAACACATGTTTTGATAGTTTTCAGTTGTTAAACACAACCCCCATTTACTTCCAATTCATGAAGAATTTTCTCGGCTTACGGATTTTCCCTTCATCACCGAGGCACTCAAGAAAAATTCAAGGAAACATCTGGTAAGAGAGGGAGGCACGGTGATGCAGTGGTTAGCATTGTCGCCTCACAGCAAGAGGGTTGCTGGCTCGAACCTGGGGTGGGGGAGCCATTCCTGACATTTCCCATGTTAGCGTTGGTTTTCTCCGGGTACTCCGGCTTATTCCTGCAATCCATAGACATAATTGGTGACTCTAAATTGTCCATGGGTGTGAATGTGTAGGTGTGAATCGTTGTCTGTCCCTATGTGTCAGCACTGCGATAGTCTGCCAGCCTGTCCAGGGTGTACCTCGCCTCTTGCCCAGTATTAGCTGGGATAGGCTCCAGCCTCCCATGACCCCAACAGAATGAGCAGTTACGGAAAATGAATGGATGAATGGGGTAAGTGATTTATGGTCATTTTGTGGGTGAAGTATTCCTTTAAGCACAAAATTAGGTTGAAATAGTGTTATCTCCTTCATCAATTCTAAACTATCAAGAAACTGGTTTAATACTGTTTTCAGGTTCATGTCAGTCTCAACCATAACATCTCTTTTGTTCTGTTAACATCTCTAAGGACGTGTTACACCATATCCACCACTGGTCTTCTGTTTCAGTCCAGAGAATGGTACGGTCCACTCTGACAGTGAAGACTCATGTACCTGCCAACAGACAAATGGACTGTCTGTTTCTCTCCATGTACAGGTCCTGAGAGCTTACAGTCATGTTACACTGGACACACAAACCAGTTGCCAGACAGAACTATTCAGGTATCAATATTGCCCTTTTCACTGACAAAACTAGTTGTCACTCATACATTTCAAAATGTTATACATTCAAAAAACTTAAGCATGCAATATTTATAAATGCTTTTGACAAGAAATGCTTTGTGATTACTTTCTTTCTTTCAGACGACCTCATAGATTTTGCTGCATAATATGTTTTGTTGAATTTGGCATTAAAGAAAGAACAACTTCATATGTATATTTTTAAGTGCAAAAATGCTCAGTGATACTGACACAAATCCTTATATGATAAAGGATTTTATATATTCAAACTATCATTTTTTTTGGCCCAGACTTTGTATTTTGAATTAAAGTCTGCATCTTCTACAAGTCTGACACAGTAATAATAAAGAGAAGGTGATTCTCCACAACTTTCTGTGAGCTACAACCCCAGTGTAATCTGTCTCTTAGCTGTATTTCACAATAAGTCAACACTGGATTTATTCTGAAAATAAAAAAACTATTCAACAAGTTATCAGTCAGAGTGTTTTATCAGAGAGGCTCAGCAGATTTAGTGTAAGTTTCAGCAGCCCTGACTTTAATTTCCCTTAGCATTGCAGATGCCATGGATGAAACCATTTCCATTTCTCTGCCCTCAGGCTCCTAATGGTGCTGCTGTGGTTCCTGCTGCTAAGGGATAGCTGCCACCACCCCCCTCATTTACCTGCTCGGTGGTGCGGCCCAAGCCTCGGTCAGGAAGTGCTGAAGCTGATCCAGCTTATCGGGCTGGCTCCTCCAGGGGCTTCTGCCACCATATGGCTGACCCAGGCCCTGCAGCCTCCCCAGGGGTGACTCGTGCCTGGATCAGAGTAACAATTCTGAGTATACGGCTCTCCACGTTACCCCTCTACCCCCAGCATGACTACACAGATGTTGTTTCAGCAAATTCCTGAAAATGTGAACTAAAGTTGGGAAATGAAAAAGAAGTTGGGGCACTGGAATCATGCAAAGAGGCTAAATTGGATCCACCAATCTTTAAATGTGTCTTATTTATATATCAGACATGTTACATATCAGCTAGTCAGGTTCCTCCCCAGTACTTTGATGTAAAAACACAACAACTGCACAGTCTATCAGGTGGACAGAGTGCTCCACCTGTGGCAGCAATCACCACAATACTCACAGCACCATGTGGGAGATGCACTTTCCAGCTGTTTCACTTTTCCAGGCAGTGCCCTGACATTTTAAATATGCTTTCACCAGTAGTTTCAATGGTTCAGCGTCAATATTTGCATGCTTTTTGTCCCCCAAAGGCAACAAAAGAGGATAGAGAGAAGGTAGAGGGGGAAAAAAGCCAACAGTTTCTACACCCGCCAAAGCTGTATCTAAATGTGTCTTACATCTCTGCACCCTGCTAGGCCCCCCATCTCTCTCATCCTTCGTTCCTCTCGCCTCCTGGAGGGCAGAGTGATTGAGGGGCGCTACCCCTTCCTTTTATCCTGCAAGCGAAGGCCTGCCTCTCTCCATAGTCAAAAACATCAACTGTAGAGGTGTAGTAAAAACGAGGAAAGCAAAGGGGAGGGACGTGAAGTGTCACATATTCCCCTACAGCACAATGAGCCATGCACAGGTTAGATGCAAGGATATGGAAAGTCATTATTTGCAGGCCTAAAGGGATGTAGCTGTTACACGGGCCAGATGGCATATCAACAACAGGCAAAAAAGGACAACCTATTAGAATCCTCTGTAGTATAGTGGTTTGCTATCAAAGACCTACAAAGGCCTTGTTGTGGCTACCTTGTTATCTAATTTGTGTATGTTTATTTATGTGCCATGTGTATTGGGTGCCCGTGGGAGTTTGAAGATGTCATTTACATGTTTGAGTACAACAGGGATGCTTAGAAAGTGAAGACAGTATGTGTTTGTACATGTAAACATTTAGTGTTGCAAAAGGAGAATTCAGTCACTTAAGGGAAGATTCATTCTTCGGATGCTCTAATTATTACTTCGAAAAATAATAATAATGATGAAGATATAATTGACATCACACTTAAGCCACTTATTTTGGGTATTTGACTTTACATAGTGTGATTTTAAAGACTTGTTTATTGTTCTGTTTTTTCACTTTGCAGTTGATATAAAAAATACATAACAAAATTTGAAGCAAATGTACAGTATATCTACTGTATATATACTGTTCAGCATGTGCCACTTAATCCCCAATATGTAAAATATATACATGATGTAATACATTTTATATATAACAATCTGTGACAAAGGTGAGAAAAACATAGCACTGCACCTGGAAGCCAACTAATATTCCAACAAAGCAGAGCCACTCCACAGTCAGTATATCAGACAATAAGACATCATGAATACAATTACAGCCCAAATGTACCAGTGCAGAGACAAAAACAGACTGAAGACAGTTAAAAGCTATCAAAGAACAAAGGAGACAGCACATAGAGGAACATCAGGTTTCGGTTATTGCTGGGTTATTGCTGGCTTTGGAGGCAAGAAGCAATTATCAGCGAGAACATCAGTAAAAGCATGGAGCTGTTGACATAAAAATGTCCACTTCAGTATTGCTTTGCAGCTCATTCCAGTTACTGGGAACAGTAAATTGTAATGAGGAGAGCCTGATGGAGGCGTTAGCTCTGGGGACTGTTAACTGACGGGCAAATTGGGTATTATAACTGACAGATGAGATTTGTAGCACGCTTAGGTTTGTAATCTAATCTCTGCTGTCATCGAATGACACTATCAGGAGTTGTTTTATTGCCAATGTATAGGAAAATCACTTTGTATACTCATAATATAGTTGCTTGAACATTTACACTCCGAAGAGTTTCATTTTACGAGTGTTTGAACCCGGCCAGTGTCTGTCTGTAAAGTTGGTCTCTGTAATTACGAGGGGAGCCACACTGAATATCACCACCACCTTTTGTTTCATGTGTTTGGAGAGATTTTCCTCAGAAATACTCCTTTAACGTAACTTTTCAAGCTCCAAAAGGTCAATTCATGAGTGCAGCCAACATTGTTTAAAAATTCTGAGTCGACCATTTATAATTTGCAGGTCTTGTAAATATATGCAATTCAACATTTCTATTTAATCTTTCAAGATGTGCAATCAATTCAGCTAGAGTATGCATGATCTATTTGTATATTTAATCATTTAGTCTGAAGAGATCTATACAGAAATCATAATACAGCCTTATTCAGTTTAACAAATACAACAGAAAGTTATAGGAATGTATATGGAAAGTTAAAGGACTTTCTAATTACCAGTATTCTTGTCACTGTGGCCTCTGGTTCTGTATTAGTGAAAGATATGGTGATATGTTATGTTTGCCATGCTGCAAGCAGGACCAGCACAGTGCAGTGTTTGTATGGTTTGTAGGGACACCTATTGGCTAAATGTGAAAACTACACTGTATGCTGCAGATGCACGCAAGATGAAAATGTCCCACCAATCAAGGGTGCATTGCTTTTAATTTGTGTAGTTCATTAACGCTGAAAACAAACAAGATTTGTCATACATAATGAATAACAATTAAAGTGCAAGGCATACTCTCCTTTCCTTAAAAACAGAAAAAAAGGGTGGGAGGGGGGGCTAGAGTTTTTCCGACTTTTAATACACAGTGCAGTCACATACTGAGCAGTCAAGTCAGCCTGTTAGGAATAAAAAAGCAGTGCTTCCTTAGGACATAATGAATCATGTATAAAAGATAATCATTATTGGTTTATAAACGCAAGCGTCTCACAAGCCACAAGCACACAGCTCAGTCCCAGGATATGCAACAACTAGTAATATTGTAATTAAAACTAGAAACATGGCTGAAATTCTCCGACTTCAGACACCAGAGTATCACAACAACATCTCTCAACTGCATGAAAAGCACGAGTGTCAGAAACCTCTGCTAATCGTCTATTGAATATGTCCAAGAACGCATGGGTGGTTTTTAGCTTTTAAATAGAAACTTGGGGATCATATTATTGTTATTTCAATCATCACAGATATTTTCAAGGATATTTTGATGAAATGTCATAAACATCATTGCTATTAAATCACTGAGTAGTGTTTTAATCATTCCTGCATACTGGAGAATGTGTCAGTGTTTTGTTTTTGTTATGTTACTTTATCTTAATGGAGTTACAAAATAATAATATGGTGGAGAAACTACAAGTAAGACAAAGGAAGAGCTGAAAAATGTTAATATTAAAAGATATCCCTTTAATGTTGCACTCATTTAGCTTCTGCTCATTTCCACAGCGCTCAACAGGTGTCGTTTGCTGCGGTAAGTCCTACTTAACGGCAAAAGGACTTTCCTCTTGATTCAGTTTCACCTTTCATGGACCAGCTACCTTTGAAAGAGTGAGTGTATACAATAAATAGAATAATTCATGATTTTGTCATTAAAAATGAAAAGTTTCTTTTCCTCATACTTGGGATGTGTTTTGAAATTATACATAATGGACCATAGATGTTCAGAAGTTTTCCAAACCTCCTCTAGCTACGTTGGGAGACGTACGAGAGTCCCCCCTTGCGTTTCACAGGAGAGGGGTACCAGGGCTTTAATTATGTGCAGAGCTCGGATCATTAGCATGGAAGGGGGGTGCAGTATGGAGCGTCCTCGTCTCCAGTCAAGGCACTGTGCTCTAAGTCGACCACCCCCTCCTTTCCCCTCCTCCTCCTCCTCTCATGTAACAAATGAGCCCCGGCCTTGTTACCGAGGCCCAGGTTAACAAGCACAGGCACAGCAAGTTCCTGCTGATGAGCTGTAAATACATGTATAGGAGAATATCAGATAACACAGGTCACAGGCTGTTCATTCAAATAATAGTGGTAACTACATTAATTTGACATACACATTACAAGGTTTATTTAAATTTAGATGTATCCTGAAGTTCAAGCTTTATGCAAAGTCACTAGATTTAAAGCTTATTCAAAATTTGCATTCCTGAGGAAAAGAAACGCGTCTTGTCGTGACCCTATATGATCAATCCACTAAAGAAACCCAGCTCTATACGGCTGTGCTGCTCAAAACAACCCGAGTATTACCATGACACAGATACACGTAACGCTCACACACATTTATCCCAACCCAGTTCTAAACTTTCTCAATTATTCATTAATATGAAATTGTGTTTGTCTCAAGTGGAACAGTGTGATTTCCTCCTGCGACATACAGGCATTGTTTGGCCCCTCTCCAGGGCCACTGTCACTCCTTTGCCAATTTCTCCGTTGACACATATTGTTCAGGAATCCATTTCCCTCCTGATAGTTTGGAGAGCCCTGATTTGTCCTAATCCTGAGACCATTTGTAATACAGAAGACTGGGATAAATAATAAATTGTGTATGACAGAGTCAAAGGAACAAAAAATGGAGCTCGCGAACAAATGGTTTGCTTTATGGTTGGGAAGGAAAATCTTTCTTTATGGTCGCATTATCAAATCATGATATGTATATTCGCTGTTGAAATGAATAATAATAAGTGGAATGTGGGAGAAATATGTGGAACAAAAATAAGGCTGCTATCTGCTGTGACGGCTTCATAATTGTGCTGCTCTGAGGCTGCTCACTGTGAAAATGTAGAATTTTGTATATTGTTGAGAACCGTGTGGCACATGTGGATACAACTGCATCTCAATCGTACTCTGTGGACATCGTGTGCAATTTTAATGTGTGTGAGCTATAAGAGAAAATAAAGAGTCTTAAAATAAATGTCAATATATATCAAAATATTCATCGGGAGTATTAGAGCCAATAAACATAAAATAAAAACCTCTGCAAATGGAACTTTGTGGGGCTTGTTTTATATATTTTTAAATTATGCTATTTAATGTGTTTGTCATATGCAATATGCTGTACATGCATTTGTTTTAAGTGATGTCATTTAAATCACTGTGGGAATAAAATAACTTAAAGCTGTAAAATGTGTGTGAAAACTGCAGACCGAATAAAGCTTTCTCTCACAATGGTGCTAAGCTGTTTATTGTTGTACAGCGAGGTTAAATAAAAATCTGATTTTACAGAAATGCTCTTTCTAAAAAAAGATTATAAACATTTTCTTTATAATACAAATTTAATTTGGGTAAATATTTAAAAACATTATAAAACATCACTATTAAAACAGTAATTTAGATATCGATCACATTCTCTCATGACAGATGGTTCATTGTGCTGTTGATTTGGTAGGTAAATAAATCAATTATAATCATGTAGCTAATTTACTGTGATGTCATGGTGTACATGTTCAAACTGAGAACCTTAAGAAATAAAAGTGACCTCTTTCAGAATTTCCCAGTGGCTTCTTTTTTTCTCCATGAATGCTGCATGCCGAGGATGAATTCATACATAATTTGGAAACACTCTGTCGTGTGATCTTCTGTAAGCACTGTTCATTCAAATCCCGCAAAAGGCTACTGAATAACTTTAATAAAAGATCAGTGATGCTAAAGACTCATAAAACAACACTCATCCATTTTAATGCTCGGAAATTTCCATTTCAGTTTCCTTTGTATCTCAGATTAATTTTGCAGACACTAAATTAGTTTGAATAGTATAATTTGTAAATATATGTTAATTAACCCCTTTTCTTCATCTCGTTTGTTAAGAGAGCGCAGGGCCAAATGAAATTCAAACTTACCTGTAAGGCAGACTCAGGACCGGTCTATGAATTAAGGCAAATAAAAACACTCCTGCTCAGTTTACTTTTTTGCACACTCAGTTGTTTTTAGCTAGGCGAGGGTCTTAATTGCATTGTCGTTAGTGTGTCTAATAATCGCCACGGGACATTTGGGTTTATGAACCTATGCAGGCTTCTACTGTGTATAAAACCTGCAGAAGGAAAACCACAGGAAAAGGATGCCCACCACTGCTCCTTAATTTAAGGAGAGATTAATAAAGTAGTTGCTCGACTTGCAGTTTGTTCTCCCTAAGGGTTGTATTAATAATCTTAGAGATACAGGGTTCATCTGTGGAGATCTGCCCTTGTAAAAGACCGACAAAACTTAAAAGGCTTGTCTTAAAAGATCACTGATGAGCTGCTGTTACTTGTCGTCTATAATTTACTGTTAGTTTCATGCAGATTAAATGTTAAAAGAGAGTCTGTCTTTACAGTAAAAAATACTGTACTGTCTGTCTAGTGGACTAAACCCCTCACAAAACGTCCTGTGGATGAGAGACCAGGAAAGGAAGTGATGTTAAGGCAATCTGGTTCTATATTAAGATGTACAGTCGTGGGTGGTGAATGAGGAAGAATAAGAAAGAGGAGAAGAAGCAACGACAAATACGGAGGCACCCCATGGTTATGCCTTCACCATGCTACAGCCGGGATGGAGCACAACAACACAGTAACTTCGTCACACTTAAAAACAATGATAAATAGCTCCAAACATTACACAGCTATCAGATTTTACAGTATCACTACTTCTCATGCAAAGTATGTGATTTTAGCTCAGAGCACTTCCTCAGTCACACAAAGCATCACAACTGGCAACCAGTGCATTTCTAAATCCAGCAAAAGAGTAGAAGGACAAATTCAAGTAATGGCACTATTATGCACTGACAGTCATTTGTTTGACAGTTCTGAGTGAAAGGCATGTGGCTTATTCAAAAACCCCTTATTTTACCATTTCTCTCAGCAGTCTGCAGTGGCCTTTTATTTGTGACTGAATCAATGATTAAGGTCAACACCAAGGGATCACTCAGAGACCCTAAACTGGCCCTTTTTCAGTGTGGCATATCAAAAAAAAAAAACAAAAACAATACCAAGCATTCAAATCCTCAGAAATGTGTTGCAGATCTGCCAAAATATATCTTAATAATCTGGGTTTAGCAGAGACAATGAAAAACAGATTAGATGATTATTATACTGTATCTAAATGACTGGTGGTGCTTAAATTATTGTTGATTCATTGATTAGCTGATTAGAAACTCAAAACAAAATTACTGATAGTTTTGAATAATTAACCCCTTAAGTCATTAATTAAGTAAAATGTTAAATTATGAGCTGGTTATAACATCTTAAACATAAATTGAATTCCTGTTTTTAATGCTGGTCAGACAAAAAACGTCATGTTAACTTTGCGCTCTGGGAACTTGGGATGAGAATTTTTTATAAAACTAAATTACTAATATTTTTTAATAACCATTAGATCACTCGGCAATGAAAATCATTATTAGATGCAGCACTTCCTCAACTTCTGTTAGACAATGTGTTGTCAAAAATATTGATTTATTGGTACATATCAATTCATTCTTACTCTCTCTCACAGTTAATGTTTACTACAGTCATTCTGCTGCTCTCTGCTACAAAGCAAGAAAAGAAAAGGTTGTCGTTGTCATGTTATAGCCTTGTTACATTTATCTTTTCATAAAAAGTTTAATTTTTTTAATTCAATTTTTTACTGTGGAATCAAAAATGGTATTGAGTATTGACATTTTTCAAGGTATTCTATCAAAGTTAAAAATTCCAGTATTGTAACAAAAACAGTCCAAAATACTAGAATAACAAAAGACACTTCTGATGAGTTCACCTTAAGACTCTTCAGTGACAGCAAATGTCATAAAATGTTATGGTTATAGATAACTATAATTTGATTTTCAATAGCAAATGTCATTGAGTAGGTGCATCCATGAATGATTATGGTTTTGTGTAGCATGTGTGTGGAACATTGATGAGATGTGTGCAGCTGGAAAGGAGCATAATCATATTCAAGTGTATTCAGGAACACGCACAGTTCCAATGCAGCGAGCATCCCCGTCCCAAATGTTCATCAGTTTATAATTCATCAGTTCAATTCCCCAAATCAGACAGACACTACTTCCAAATAATGTACAGATTACCTATTCAAATTGATCGCATTTTAGAAATCAAATGTGGCTTGTTGGCGCAGTGTTTGTCTCTGAAGCATGACTGGTTTCATTTACAGAATATGTAAGCATAAATAAAAAGAAAACAATTTGAATACTGCAGGAAGTGTGTACTCTCGGAGTGGAAATGGTTTCTTATTGATACCCTAAGTCAATATAATCACCCCAGGACGCAGCTCTGGGCTTTATAAAAACAACAAATGCTCTATTCTGTATTAAAAGGAATAATCTTGTCCGACAAGTTGTTTGAATTCTTGATGGGACATAACTTTATATTTATTTTCAATACACTGTACAGGATTTGGCCTCCAATTCTTTACTTATATTGGCTGGACAACATACAGCAGCATTTGTATATTAATTGTTTTTTAGTGAACGACATTTAAAGTCACTTTTTTTAATCTTCTTTTGTCCTCCTTATTAACAACCAGCTCAAGGTTACAATCATTTACAATCATTTACAATGACAGCCTAATTGTCAGTGAACTACATCTAAGAACAATCTCATTTCGTGCAGCACTTTTGTTTGGTTATCACATATGAAACACTTTTCTTTTTCAATTACAAGAAAACAAATGGCTAAATTTCGTAAGTACAAGCATCATCTACTATTAATGGTAATGAAACCATAGCCTTGCATTGCACTCTTGACCACCTGTTGGGACCTCATACTAAATATTTCACAGCTTTTCTCCCTTTTTACTACTTCTTCTATGGCCCTTTGATGTTTTTGTTCCACATTCTTTCCTCCTTTTTCATCCTCCCTGGAATAGCTGTGGAATAATCCTACAGTTTTTGCCTTTCATGCCTGAAACTTTGCATTGCATTTTAACATTTGTCTGGAGAACATCCTCTTCCTTCTGTGTGAAAGATCATCTTTAATAAAAGTGGAGGGCTAAGAAGAGCTGTAAATCTGTACTAACCACACAGCGCTGAAGTCTCTGGGAGACTGATTAGCATCTGGGAGCCGGTGCATGGCTCCTTAATAATGAGAGGAAGTGCTGGTTGGCTGCCATGTGACTCTGCTCAGCCTTGATGCCATTTCCCTGGTCGGTAAGGAAATACTACAGCCTACATTTTTTCTGTGTCCATCATGGCAGGCAGCCATTCAAAGAACTTTTCACTTGAAAGGTTTGTTAATTTCTAACAATCTTGTCACCAGAGCAGAGATGCGATGGTATCTCCCTTCAGATTCAAGGATGCTCCTGTGTGGCCGCAACTCTGGTGCAACATTGGCATCACACATATCCAAAGCACTCATTAAGACAGTGGCTCTCTACTCCGCATGTTGAAAGTGTCAGAAATAATAATTTAGCCTCTCAACTTCTTTAACAACAAATCTGATTGACTGATTCTTCAGCACCGTCCATCTACTTACTTTTAATAGGGTTGGGTATCATTTGGGTTTTTTCCGATACCGGTGCCGAACCAATATTTTTAAAACGGTACCGGTGCTTAAACGGTGCCTGAACCCATACCTCAAAATATGAGTTTTTTTATGGAGGTTCAAAAGTGGCACAAATGGGCCACCTTTCAGAAGTGTGTGAGTATTTTGTATAACAGTTTTAAATTATAAAAAAAACAATGTTTTTATTTATTTATTGCTGAGGCGAATTAGAAATACCTAGAAATACATAGGTATATGAACTCTATTAACAGTTTTAAATTATAATAAAAAACACTTAACATTACAATAATATTAACTCTATTAAAGTCCGGTCTCTGTAGGCAGCCCAGGCTCCGCAAATGGCAACAAAAACATTTGGGTCCAGGCTGTACCAACCAGCCAGCGCATGACCAGCGAAAGCACGTGAACACACATGAACGCGGTGCCCATGTCTCACGGTCTCGCGCAAACGCACACACGAGAATGCGGTGCACAGAGAGGAAGTTAGAGCTACAGGCTACAATGAGGCTAAAAACAGAGTTCAAATGACGTTTTTCCAAACAACTTTTTATGTCGGGGCTTCAGGACCCTTGGATCACTACGGACGAGCAGTATGGAGATATTTTGTGGTTTCAATTATGTGTTTTTGGACATTTGAATCTGGGGAGCCGTAAGCCTCCATTAGGTGGAGTTGTGTTGCTAAGTTACCTCCTCTCCTCTTGGATCTAAGAGGACTAAGACTTCACCTGATCCTCCATCGGCATGAGGGTGAGTAGATAATGGCTGAATTTTCATGTTGGATGCACTATCCCTTGAACAGGTGTGTAAATCCAGGGTAACTAGCAGCTATCGCTCGTTGTGTTTGATAACATTGTTGAACGTAAACAGAAGTGACGCCCAGTGGTGCTTAGCGTGCCTTTAAATAATAATATACACTCAACAAATGAACGAATGAATGAATGAATGATTCTGTCACGTGTAACATCCAATAGAGGGAGACATAGCATTAAAAAAAAAGCACCGAAAGGAGGCACCGTAATGTGCGTTTTGTTTTGGTCCGGTAGGTATCGGTTGTATAGGTACCGGTTCCATATAAGCACCGACTTTCGGTACCCAACCCTAACTTTTAAGGGATTGTAGGTGACATCTAACTGCTGAAGAAAAGACAGTTACGGTTACTTTAAAGTGCATTATAGTATCAGAATAAAATAGTAGGTTGCATTGATTTAATTATGGAATTAAAAATGTCATAATTATAATAAAGTTACACCAATATGTACTGATAATGCTTCTGCTCCCAACTAATTGTTTCTCTTACATCTGGCTTTCGGTTTCATAAATTTAGGGTACTAAATAAACTAAAAGAAAAAAAAAGATACTTGTATGATGATTAAAAGATAAGATAGTGAGAATAAATAGCTTTTACTGAGTAAACTGACACTTCTTCTGTGTAGAAACCAAAATCATTATTACACATACCTTAAAAATCACTGCCTCACAACATGCAGTCAGTGTGGAGCTAAGAGCAGCTAGTGTCATGTCACAAAAGCCAATGTTGTATTATAGAGCCAAACATTTTTATTTGATAGGTAAATGAGGTCAAATGACAGGGCAAGTCTCAGTGCTGCCTTCTCGATCTGACATAACCAACAGTAGAAAACCCCAGCCACGTGAATGTACATAAATATATTGACTGCCATTGTAGAGAGGTAAGTATATGATAGCTGTACTGCATTCAGGGCACAAAATTAGCACCATTCAATAGCCAAATGCTGGTAAAATATGTAAGTGGCTGGTAGATTCACTTCACTCATCAGCCCAAAAAACAACATTAAAGTGGTTGGCAAAATTTAAACATTCACAAGCCATTTGGTAGTCGAACATAAGAGTTATTTTGCACCCTAAGTGCATTCACTTCTGCAGTAGCTGAAAGTACGAAATAAACTACTGAGAAAAAGTAGAAAATAAAATATTTTTAGATACAAAGCCCCTCTGCTTATAACTCACACATTTACATTTAGCAAGTATTATACACCCTATCACGTCACCACATGCCAACAAACACTACCTTATAGAAAGAAAGTACCTGAAGGAAAGTAATAACAGCATCAGTTTAGCCTTGCAGATAAAACATGTTGATGTCACTGCACACATGCAGAGAAAGTCAACAGGATGTCTACAGCAGACATGTGTAAGCTAGGACTATCAGTTGTCTGTCTTTTGGGTGTCTAGCTGAACAAAAACTCCATGCAGTCATCTACATTTGCACTTGTTCAGGCGTAACAGTTAAGGCTGTACCTGACTCAGAGTTTCGTCAGTCAGATCAGATTTGGCTGTTCAAAATAAATATTCAACTATAATTCACCACTTCTAAGCAGAAGGCAGAAGACAACATTATCTCTGAGTCTGACTGGGCAAAGCCTCTCTTCCTCCAGGCAGCTGCCTTTATGTCTGCAGCTGCCTATACCACAGAGCAGCGTGAATGTGAGGAGCGCTCACTCTGCACCTAAATTTAAGGACCAAAATGTCCCCAGAGGTAGCCTACACTGCACACTGACTGACAAAAAACAAAACAAAACTGACTGTTCAACTTGATGGAATCTCAGTCAACTGAAGAGTCTCCGACGGTCAGGGGGTAGCCTCAGTAACAGTGGGCCAAATTGTTGTTTAGACTGCAAATCTGCAAATTTTCCTCAAGTAACTGTTGTAAGTACACTGGGCTGTGAGCACTGTCAAAACACTCACAAGTGTTCAGCAGTACTGTGGCTAAACAAGCTTGACTTTATTTGTTTCCTGCTCACTAAGGTCCTGAGTTACACTAAAAAAAAATAAGTAAAAGAGAAGCACATAAAACTTTCATGTGACACAATCTGCAAGATGCCTTGAAAATGTGAAGCGTGTTTGATAAGAAAGATTTGCTGTGGTCATGGTGACTAGGCCCTGCTAAATATTCTCTTTAAGTATTTGTCTTGACTAAGTTAGTGTTCATCTTAAAAGCGATACTAATTTTCAATAAACTCCAATTTTCAACCAGGTCTGGAGCCTATCCTTGCTGACAATGAACAAGAGGTGGGTCACACCCTGGACAGTTCGCCAGACTATCACAGAGCTGATACATAGAGACAGACAACCATTCATGTTCATATACAAGCCTACAGGCAATATAAAGTCACCAATTAACCTGCATGTCTTTGGATTATGGGAGGAAGCCAGAGAACCCAGAAAAAACCCACAATGACACGGGGGAGCATGCCAACTCCACAAAATAATTATAATTTATGGTAAAATAACTTTAGTATTAATATGATGCACTTAAAATGCTTTTGACCTTTCTTAAAATTATGCTACAACATAATGATGGTTTCTGGTTTCAAATTAGATATAAGAGATATTAGACATGGTTTCTGAATAAGTGACAACGTCTACGCATGGAAGACAGTTAAACATTTGCTGAATTATGTACATTTTTTTAGTATACTTGTATAATTTTAGATTGCAAATTATTTTTCTATTGAATGCTATTAATTGGCTACTACATTGCTGCTATGATAGCTATGATGTTTAAAATTTGTAGCCACTAATTTTCTAATTGTCCTCTAATTATTATTATATATTTAACAAAAGCATCAAGTATTAAAAAATACCGTATACAGTACATACACAGTATTATTTCTATTACAGTGATGATGTGATTGTCATGCATTGTAACATAATCTTAATGGAATTCTTTAGTCTTCTGCCCTGGTGTCAGGTTTGACTGGATGATGTGGTATATCCATGATTTTTTTCTTTTTTGTCTATTCCCTGGACAAAAAAAGAAAAAGATCTAAACCTTTTCTTTTCGACTGAATTTACATCTTCTGCTCATTTCTCCTGCTTTCTTACCAAGAGAATTCTAATGAAGGGCAGAGTCAGATATCTACAGGGATACAGGAGGACCTGGAGACAGGAGAGAATGCAGCCACTGATGGCAAGAAATTTCCATAAAAGTACAATCAGGTTGAAATTTTAAAAGTGAATGTTTAAGTAGTCTAAGAGATGGGCTTTGATTCACACTCTGATCAAACCCAAGACATCTCATTCAGAGAATAATGATTTTTCCCCCTTAATTTTTCTCTGTTTCTGTCTCATCTGTGAGCTTACAGGTAGAGCAAAGCCCAATGGTATTGTTTTCCCTCCAGTACTTGAGCACAGGAGCCTTTCTTCTGTCGGATTAGACATGGCCAAAAAGAATGGCAAATGTAGATATGCCACGTTATTAGAGGTTGGCTACACTGTGCAGATTCAGGCCCAATCCACTCAGTGCATTTCATGTTCCCTCCAACACCGGATTGCGAGTAAATAAATAAATATTCTTCATACATTTTCATTTAAAATGTGCAAGAAAACAGTCTTCCTTTTGGTGCATATGTTCTTAGGCATATGAGGATGTGACTGAATATCCAGTATCTATTGTTGTTGTTCACAGGAATGATGGACAATACAGTCTAGTTTCCATGTGGGAAAAACAGCTATCTGGGCCATGGTTTTAACCAGGCACCGCCGATAACCCTCCATTATGGTAAAGGCAGAAACAGAAAGCATAAGAGCACATTTACTCAATATACTATAAGGTTTAAAGGACCATTATCGGAGTATTTCCATTGAGTAAGGCTCTTTTTAAATCAATAATTCAATGGAAAAGGAAACTATTTTTGCTCCTTTGTGCTTCTCTGAGTTACTCGCCTCTTTGCAGATAACATGTTTTTTGAAACATCAAATGCGCAATATCATCATGAGGCATCAAAGGTCAAGTCACCCAGTGGAAAGACGGAAGTGCTGCAGTAGATCAACTGATCCAGCAGCTACATTACCAAAACCCTAACAGGAACTGCAAAAAAATGTAACACACGTAATTGGAGGGTATTATTTTACTTAAAGTAATTAAAGATAGACAATGCAGGATTTTTCTAAACACAATATATGGTCTCAAACATAAAGTATTCCCTCTCAATCATCAGTTATGACCCACTAGACGTGTGTGGCAGTGTATTTATCTGCAGAAACTCTGTCCTCTGCCTGTATTTTAATTTTTCCTTCATATCGTCTGTGTTGGGGACATTTATGGGCACGTACCTCCACATCACTAAGGTGAGGTGGGCCTGTATAAAATGTTAGCAACCAGATGCCAGACTGTAAGCAGCAGGCATCCAAGTAACACAGCACAGAAGAAATGGAAATATCATATCTTTTTCTTTCACTTTCACTGGCGAGCATATGTACGAACAGCAACCAACTATCCTGCATATACTTTTAAACATATTCCACTACAGTTTTACTTAAACATTCAATTACTTCTACTATTAATTTGTAATGAATGGTTCCTTATCCAATTAGTGGGTGTTTCCATTTTTTAAAACTAAATAAGAGAGATTAACTAATAAAAAAAAAAAAAACCTGCAGTAAACCACACATTGCAGACCCACCCACTGCCCTAAATCGTCCACTAAGAGGCCACAGCCACACTGCAGAGATTATTACATTCAGCTATATTGGCCCTACATTTCTTTCCTCAGTGGTGTTGATAAAGTAAGGGAAACTTTGTTTAAACTAGGTATGAGGTTTGTAGCTCACATAGTGTAGGTCTATACATTTTCAGTTTCAAATGTGATCTGTCAGACATGCGTGTTTTTGCTGCAAGCTATTACTCTTTCATGGCCCCTTTTTGGAGAGAAGGTTCCTGACCAATTATTTTCAGACGGATGCAGGGATGCAGAATGACTAGAAGCATCAGTTTTTTTTCCAGATGATGCCTAAGGTAAGGGGAGAATGGCCAGAGGCTAAGGCAGCCCTCTAGGGACACAAGGGGCTTATAAACTGTGAAACTGACATCTCTTATCTATTACTTTTGCTAAGTAAACCTTTAAAAACCTTGACAGTCCTCTACATGCTTTTCCCAAACTGTATATATTTAGCGTTTAATGAATTTGAAGTCATTTTTGAAGTATCGACTGCGTAAAATCTTGTGAATAATCACTGATCCGAGGATGAATAAAAGCGCTCAAACTTAGTGCACCTCCTCATCTGCAAGCTTTCATATTTCTTTTAACACTCCTTATGTTACTTTTATGTAGTACAACTTTCCAAAATCAATACACTGTACACTTTCAGGATGAAATATGTTTTATCATATCAATATACACTTCCTTCACAAGCCAGTTTTCACTTATGCCCATCAAAGCCTGGCCAGACAAGGCTGGTTGGGTGGCTGAAGTGAGTTTGTTGATGCGGTGCCGTTGGCAGCATGTAAAAGAAAAGAAGAAAAAAAAAAAAGCCACTCTTATTGCCGCCATGCAAGTTCCCTTGATGATAGGCCCTCGCAAACCAAAAAAGCCTTGCAGGGTGCCTCCAGAAATGTTCCTTCAGTCACAGGGAGGCCCGTCACTGTTTGAATGCTGTCACCTCCACTTAGAGCCAGGCAAAGCAACAGACATCTGCCTGTAGCTTCCTCCTAACCATTCACAGAAACTGTATGTATGCTGTACTGTGTATTCACAACAGAGCTGTAATATTAATATAACCAAACTACATCAAACATTATCTGCCAATATACCATTAAAGATTACTAAGAGACTTATAATTCTCACTTGTGTTGCCATTGTCTTCAGATACACGTTCTATGACAATTAGTGGCATCATTTTTATATTGTTTTCCTATTAATTTCTTAAAATTTTCAATTTGTAAACTTTACCATGAAACATTCCCCAACATCTGCAGCATTTACACAAAAGTTGGTTTTGCTACTGACAGATGTTACATAACATCACCTCAAGCCAAAAAATAACGAAGTTTTTGTATTTACTTTTTGAACCTGTCCAATATAAATCATCTCTGGCTCAGGAGATGTGTAGATTTTTAGGCAGCAGCACAGGAAAAAGCCAAATAACCCTAGCATTAAAAACAATGTATCATCCCTATCAACAGTGGCACAAATGAAAAGCCTACTAATTATTCACTGCTTTCTCTGTGACATGGTCATTTATTTTACTAGAGTGGGTGAGAGTATGTCAGTTTCGATTAATTTTCAGTAGACTGACACCCATTAACCAGTAACTAACCGGTTAACTTTTAAGAAATAAACACAAAATGACATGAAATACATGAGGCCTTTCCACTGTCTCAGTTAGCTTTAGTACTGCCTTTCAACATATTATCCATTTAGAGAGGGTGACATTTTAATGCTTTGTTAAATACATGTCTTGCCTTCTATTTTATTTTCTGTTGGATTTGCTGCCAGACAGCCGGCTAGCTGCGTTAAAAAGTGGAAGCATAGTGCCCACTGCCCACCCTCCAGTCTCGACTGGTTAGCTCACTTTAGCCTTGGCCACTCTGCACTGCGCACCACCCAGGTAGGACAGGAGCTAGCTAGTGGCAACACTCATTCGGTGATTTCCGCTAATAATGCCCTCCCACAGCTGGAAAGGTGTTGCTGTGGAAACATGGTGGCCCCCCTCCACTCTCCCTCTTGACAGCCCCAGTGAGTAAGCGGTTTCATTTTGAGCCACAAAACCCTTTTAGCATTGGGAAATTTGTTGATAAAAATGCTAAAGGGGGTTTGCGTCTCAAAATGGAGGTGCTTACTCACCAGGGCAACCTTGAGAGCGATCAGAAGGTGGCCACAATGTTTCCAAAGTAACACTGTTGGGTCAGGATGGTGTTACAAGTGGTCATCCTCAAATGAGCAGCTCCGCTAGCTAACGTTAGCTCCCACCAGACCCAGGTAGTGTGCAGTACAGTTAACTGTTAACTTAATCGACTGACATGCGTAACCCGTCAAAAATATTCTCGGCAGTCAACCAATTAACGCTAAACCCTGTAAGGAAAGTGTAGATAAGGCTTATTTACTTGGTCACAGTTCTTTGACAGCAGATTAACATAACTTTTAGGACGTATACTGCTCAAATCAATTGGTCAGCGTCTGACACTTGACAAGTGTCTGTTTTTGCTGGGGAGAAAAATCTAACTTACAGACATTTTGATTTTATGGTGTATGATATTAGACAACATAAATGCAAATAAAATGAGAAGTAAAACTTACTACACTCTGAGGGCTTAAAGGGCACTGATGGTTCACCATTACCCAACCAGATAGAAAAAAATATGGCTCTTCAGCTGCTAAAAGCTCAACTTTCATCAGCAGCTTGTTGCTACCTACAACTGATACTTGGTGCTGAGAGGGTTTGTCATACCTTTTTTGCAACAGTATGCCAGCCTAGAGGCAGAAATGGAGTTACTGAGAACTGTGAGACTGAACCATAGTGAATGTGCGGGCTGTAAACACAAAACTATGTCTTACAAGAGGCTAAGAGTTCCGTGCTGTAGATGTGCAGAGTTAGTTTGTTACCAAAAGCAACCCCTTTTATATTGCATGCGATAATTTTATACAAAAATAGTGATTAATGCAGCTATAAATAACAGCAACTAAAGAAAGAGGCTTAAGGTCACAAGTCTGGCTTCTCAACACAAACACTGGCTTAAGATCTGTCTGCTGGGGTCAAATGTAAATAGATTTATAGTTCAAAGTGATTTGCAACATCAAAAATAAAGATCAATGTTTTTAAGGTCATTCTTATATCTGGGACTACAGTTGTCATTAGGGCACCATTAATTATTCAGCACACCCCAAGGTATACACAGAATGTCTTGAGCAAAAACTAAAGCACAAAAGCAGGACAATACCATTCCCCAGTAGTCACAATGAAGGATTGGATTTCACTTGCCAGTTCTTCTAATTTGGACAACCATCAGTCATTGTTTGGAGGACAAAACAGTTCCCCAGTTTGTCCACTTGCATCTGCTGTCCTTTTTTGTTTTGGTCTTTTCAGTTCCAAACAGTAATCATCTAGAGGTAAATAGTCTTTAGCAATTCAAACTGACCTCTAATATTCAGGGGACTATCTCTAATCAATATTACTGCTCTGGGTGCCTTTAATAATGCCTTGAGGGTCAAACAGGCACAATGATTATCTTCCATGAGAATACCGCAGCAAAGTGAAAATGGACAATCATCATAATGGGTACAGTTCATAAAGTACATCAGGCCTCTGCATGATGTAGCTAAAATGCCAAGAAGCCAGAGTTGGTCGATTTCTGATTTTGCCTTCCTGGCTCAGTGTAAAAGCTTAAACTAGTTTGATGCAAACCAGCTGTACTGGCATTTGTCATAATGGCACATTCTGGCAAATTAAAAAGTAGCTTACATCGTCTACAGCGTCTACAGCATCTACAGCATCACAGCGCTTAATCCAACTCATGTAGCTTTAGTAATAAGCAATATGGTAACATAATTAATATAATATTATGTTCATAAATGGACTAACAGAGCCACTAGTGTCTGACAGGCCGCTTATGCAATTTACTGCCGAGCCCAGGCTAGCATCAGCAACACAGAGATTAAATTTCATGTCCAAGCATCATTTACAGCCAAACTCCCTTTTGATTCAAAGTAAATGCTGTAAGTCGAAACATCAGACTTTTTTGTTTCTGTGTCATTGTACACAGCATCACAGGATAACAATGTGGAAGTCACCTAACTGCAAACCAAGGCTAACTGTAATGGGAATAGAGAGAAGGGTCATGAAAAAGTAACACAGAGCTGAGGGATACACAGCAAAGCAACGCACACTAGCACGATACATGTTTTGCTTTTTCACCCTCATTTCTAGACACTCACAAAGCTCTTGGTCCAATTTTAAATGCTAGCAAGATCAGCTAAACCACTCCTGAACCAAAACAGATTGTGCAACTGCTTTGCCTGCAGCAGGAGACGCAGTGTATTAGGATTACTGAACTATGATCAGGACACCTAGATTTCTTTTAAATCTAAGGCATATAAACTAGATGAAACCATCACTGCATATAAAGATGGACGACACATTTTCACTTCCGACCTCTCTACAAAAATGAAGCCACAATATCCCGGACAAAGACACTGCCATCTTGTACTGGTGAGGTCATTTGGAGACAGAGTCTGCACAACAGTGAAGCTGAGTTATTAAGTTCTTACCCATACACCCAATCCCAAACAAATTGCAAGCAGTGCCATTGATCACAAACACGGCTATTAACACACAGCTGTCAATCATGACGTCAAACCCCTTTTTATAGCATTAAACAACTAATTAAAACCAAACTTAACAAACCAAACACTTGAATATACATTAGGACGATAAGAACAATTTCCAACAACAGAAACTATCTGTGAGAAAAAAAAAATTGTCGTGTACTTTTATTGTTTTTGTTTGGCTCTCGTAAACACGGAGGGGGCGGAGTTTATGACCTATACTGCAGCCAGCCACCAGGGGGCAGTGGAGATATTTTGGCTATACTTTTGGAGAGCTGCCAAGTGGTCCATTTTTTTTTTTATAATCATTCGTTGAAACATAACATTTGAAATGTCTATGACATGAGTTTTGTATAGGGAGTCTGTGCTGCTAAAGGAATACTGTACCTGCAATATGACTATTTGTATATCAGAGTGTGATAAGTACACCGTCACAATTTAGGTGTGGTTAATGGGGCGCACTTCTGACGACACCAAAACATAGTCATTTGGTGAAGTCAGATGTGAAACCATCAACCAGAAGAGATTATTATAACAATGCTTTTTAGACTTGCTTGGTTACTAATAAATAGTGAATACATCTAAATCGTTATTGTTATTATTACACTAAAAACTAACGCACCCTAGAAACTGTGTGCTTTGACAACTTCCAAGTGTATATAGAATATTGTATCAAGTGTCTTGGGGGTGGATTATTTGGACAGATAATTCTACATCCCGAGTCATTTTTTATTATCAGTACATCCTGTAAAAACACAATTTAATTAGTATGCAGCTCCTTTGGGGAATCACAGAGGGGACATTGCAGAGGTGGTGAGTTTGAAGACACAAGGGATGTCTGCAACAATCCCTGGTGTAAACCTCAGCAGACGCAGCATAATATTCATGATATAAATGAGGATAAAAAGTCAGTGCTTGAACTAATTGGTTCATGTACAAACGCCTAAAGAGGAGCTGAAATGAGGTGCCATCTGAGTTGATAGCTTACTCTGACTTCTTGTTGATATACAGTAGCAACAATGTTCTCAATCTAGAAAATAATTGCCCACATGTAATTAATTGAACAGTTCGTATTGCGATTCAGTTCATGTAACATTATGTTTAAAACTCGTTTCAAGTCAGTTAAACTTCAAACTTTCTTTTCTTTCATCTGGGCCAAGGGAACCAAACTACATGTCTGAAAGCAACCCAAGATAAACAAACACATTTTGTTTGGTAAATATACATTTGAGGGTGACAATGTAATTATAGGTTAAGCATTTATCAACAAGAGGGCTAAGAAGATGTAAAAATGATTAAAGTTTGTCATCTTTTGTGTATGTGAGAGTAGAGTCCAGCATGGAAACACAGCCCTTAACAAAGCTGGACAGTATGTTTGAGTTTCATCGAGTATGGTCAGCTCCATCAATATTTAGCTTCTCCACCACCTCACCTCTTCTACAGATAAAAGCAAGCGGAGGCGAGAGTACAAGGAGACGCCACCTCTCCCAGTGATGCTAATTATCCCTGTTTGCTATCTGGCTAGCTCCCAGGCATTCTGATTGGATTTACTTGACAAAATAAATAAATGATAATCATAAAAGTGTAATGCCACCTGCCTGACCTTTCCCCACACTCAGGCCATGTTAGCAAAGGTATAGTGAAGCAAACATTGTTGGAATCTTTTGTTCTTATGTTAGATACTTTCTCACTCTTAAACTATTCCCGATACCTGCCATCAGGGTTAAACCTTGTGTGTGTTCCTCAGTGAGATTTTGCTCACTGCATCTTGTTACCCTTTCTGTCTTTGATAATAGTTAACAGAGGTAAAAACATATTTAAGATAAATATAAAAGATTCGCTGTGTTTACCAGACCAGAACTTGGCTGGTAGCTTCTGTGTATTTGCACACCTCAGTACTGTGTAGAGCCCATCTAGCTGGTAGTACTTTTTAAACCTCAAATAACTCATTTTTGGCAACTTGGTGGCACCAGAAACAAGCTATAAATACAACACTGACATATTATAGCGTTACCATTATTAATATTATTATCAGTAGTAGTCAAAGTAGCAGTAGTATGTTCATATGCCAAACTTGCTAGCATGCAGTTGCTTATTAACACATCCTGCGGATACCAAGTAGCTTAAGTGTTCATTTGGAGTCCACCTGATGAATGAAGGTCCAATATTCACTCTAATTTTAGCTCTGTTTTGAGTTCACCACCTAGTTCCTTACTTTGTTTGTCTGCAATTAGGTGCTGGCCTGGGCTGGTAGCTTAGAGTTGGGTTTTAGAGCCAAAGCAGTAAAATGCAAGCTGTAGGAACAATGTGTTAATAGCACTAAAAAGCTTCGTAGAGCTAAGAGGAACTGCAGATTCAGATAAGAGAGAGACCTGTCACATACTAAGAGTCATATGATCCTTTGTTAACAGGGCTTGACAGTTATGTTTCCAGCTTGCAACTGGCAACCATTTGTGAAACTGGCAACCAATTCTTGGCCTTTGGTTGCCATCAGTGGCAGACACTTTTTTTAACATATAAAAAATAGGGACACCCCAAAATATATATTTTTTTTAATATTTGTTGCATTAGTGATATTTAAAGATTGCTTAAAGTCAGAACCAGAACCGAACAACTCTGCACGTACATTTGGCATCTGTTTTAAAGACAATGACAAAGCAAATTAAGTTGCAGGCAAGATTTAAAGTATCAAATAAAGCGCAAACTACAACCAATTTTGTTTGGTTACTATAATAAAGCTTCTAAACATTCTTTTATGTAACATTTTCATAACTGAGTTGACATATAGCTGCATAGTATCGTAATTACTCAAAATATAAGGTGACTAAAAATGGCGACCATACTTTAAGTTTTGACGACCAAAAGCTGATGCCTGGCTGCCAGCCTGGCAACCTCTTCTAAAAGTTGGTTTTCAGCTCTGGTAATTATTACAAATATTGTTCTTCAGTGCTTTAAAGTGATATGCCACCCCAAATCTTTCAGGTATCAAACACACAGCCACTGTATGCTTTTAAGGTAACTGTAAAAATCCTGATCTCATTCACAACAACACAACAAAAATGAAACAAAACAAGGGTTAGGGTTAGAGCTACAAGCTCTCTCTCTACTCTACCAGTAGACTACCACATCCACCTGTTGCACAAAACGCACACAGCAGTGTTTCCCCGAAGATGGAGTTTTAGCAGCGGAGGTGAAGCACACGCATGAAAAATAATTTTCACATGCGTGAAACTTTTTTGTATGCTTGCAAAGCACAGCCTGCTGGGATGTTTCTATGTATCTGCTGGCACCAGAAGGGTTCTTTAGGACTAAGTACATAGAGTACATTTGTGCACAGTATGAGCAGGTGAAATGTCTGTCTAGCTTACATATGAGGAGTCTCAAGATTTAGGAACATACAATTTTATTGAATATAATAAAAGTAAAAAGTCACTTGACATGCTGCTGTTTTGTGCTATGACCTATTTAAGTGCTGGAAGTTGTTATTTACGTGACAACGCGTGAACGCAACACAAGCTCAGCACAAGTGTTGTGCTGCGCTGCTGTGCGAGCAGCGTGTTTGTCTGTGCATAACAGCAGTCTCTTGATGGTTATTTACACAGTGTCCATAACAATAACTTTGTCAGCTGACAAACTGCACCGGGCTCAGGGTCAGGTTTGGTCAGGAAAATGCGGCCCGAGCCGCTCTAGCGTGATCGCCTGTGTGTGGCAGAACTCCGTCGTGTGCGATACAGAGAGCAGAGGAGAATTGTTAACGCGTGACCATGTAGAGACAGAAATGACACGATGACATAACACCATAAATAGTATATTGTTATGTTATTATATGAAGCATCCGTCGCGCAAAATAATGTCAATGGGGGCTGTGGGCAGGACATTGTTACACAGCTGTGTCTGTGACTTCAAGCAGAGAGACCGCTGCATCAGAGCCGAAGGAGCACATTTTAAAATACATTTATTTTATCAATTAGTTATTAACTTTTACTATTTTTAGCAACTTGCCCGATTGGGCAAGTGAGTTGTTAGTTTACATGTCCGACCTTGAGTTTTACTTGCCCCGGGCAATCGGGCAATCGTTATTGTGGATATTTTAGGTTTCTTGAAAGTCTTCAGATCATCCCAATACAACTTAAACACAAAAACACACCATGGCGCATGGAGGCCTGAAACAAATGGCTGCTTGACTTGCTACAGCAAACTACCAAATAAAATTTCACATGCAACAGGTTCAGTACTCACAAGATAGTGGAAAGTTACCCTGAGGAGATGTAAGCAGCTCTTCAAGCTATGAAAAGCTGGGAAAGCAGGTGACGAATGGCAGGTGATGCCAACTCCTCCCAGAGTCCAAGGAGAGCGTCTTGGTCCTCTGTTAAATAAACACAAATGTCCATCCCCTTACTCAGTTGAATTGGCTAAACAACACGTCCT
This sequence comes from Epinephelus lanceolatus, assembly GCF_041903045.1. Classification (NCBI taxonomy): domain Eukaryota; kingdom Metazoa; phylum Chordata; class Actinopteri; order Perciformes; family Serranidae; genus Epinephelus; species Epinephelus lanceolatus. Next base: position 26,986,989 of record NC_135736.1, on the reverse strand, counting down.
AATGGTCCTTAAGTGGCCACACACCATATTTAAGGGCAGAAGCAATGTTTTTCAAGAGCCAGTTATTAAGTGGGGCCAGCTTCCACCTGCTGGCCACCTGACTTGCCTTAACTTTAAGGAGCTAAAGATATACAATAGCGTGATTAGGCAATGATGTGAAATATATACTCCCCTACTCAAATGTTGACATGTATTAAACAATGTTTGCAAGGATCTCCAAGTATACAGAAACATAGAGGAAAAACTGCACTACGCATTGAGGTAATAATAAAGAACAACATAGGCCCACATCTGATGTGCCCACATCTCTCTTCCATATACTTTCCCTAGAGTACAGGTTGATCCCACACATTGAGGCCAGCCTCACTCCACTTCTTAATCAGCTTCTATTAGCAAATACTACAGCCTGCTTCATTTGACCTTACTGTGGCATTAGTTAAGACAGTGGACAAACTAATTCAGCAACTACATATCAACTAAATGTGGTCAGTTAGTCAGCCTCTGGTTTTCCAACTCTCTTAGCTGCATTTGCATTGACAAACCCATATGCCTGGCTCCCAACTTTTAACAAGTAGCCTATAATAACAAAAATTATGGCTCTTCTCCACCACTCTGGCCATATTTTATTTCTCATATCCATAATATTTAATCGTGCTTGAACGGAATGCAATGGCATACAATAATATCCTATATGTGTAGCTTAACTAGCAACAAGAGTACACCATTAATAAATACATAAAACTGAAGTATGCTAGCAGGAACATACCTTGTTTGAGGCAGTGCTGACAACTTAAGGTGCTCTACTTAGATATATTCAGTAGTGTTAATAGTTACTTTCCTTCAGCTTAACGTTATCTCTAACCAAGTATTACTACAAGCTTTCACAAGCACACACACAACCATTGCTTTGACGCAACACCTGCAAGTTAAAAGCTATGCTAACAAACAGCTAACGGCAATTAGCATTTGTATTCACATTACAGCGCGTATTTACCTTTTTATGTGACGTCATGCACTCCTTAACGGAAGTAACGGAAATAATTTATATCCGCCGACACACACACATCCCTGTGGTCACTTGTTTGGACTGTCTGCACCTTGAAGTTGGAGCATTTCTACCCCCCCCCTCCACCTCCACTTTGGAAGACGGGTGGAGCAGTTTCTTCTTCTTCTTCTTCTTCTGTCTTCAGGCTGTCTTCAAGTGTGGGTAAATAAAGAGGCTTAAAACAAGCGTACAAGTGTTAAAAAGTACTAACATTTAAAGGGCCCAATGTGGTTTGAATCAACTAAATTCAATAGAACTACTAACTATATTAATTATACCAATAAAGGTGGATTGAAAACTGGCTTACAGTACATACAAGCCTATAGGCTACAGACTCACCCCACTTACCACAAACAGCCAAACATTTTGTGTGATTTTTCACAGTTGAAATAATGTTTTAATTAGCAGTCACTTTATTAATACACTAATGTAATGCCCAACCATATTGTCCCAGCTGCAAAAATTCCTACTTTATTCCTGAGGATAATTACCTGAAAACTTTAAAACAAATGGTTAGTACTGTCATGACTGTATTAAATTCTTATTAGTGTGGAAAAAATGCAGCTACATACTTCTGCTAATGTTTTACGCAATACTTTTTGTGTTTATGTACCTATTTAACATTTGATGCTTGTAATGTAGGGCTACCACTTTAAAGACAGATGCAAATTGTTCATATAAATAACATACAGCATGTTTGGTCTGTAATTAGTGTATTTTTTAGCACAAACACTACAGCATGTAGATAGTCCAGTTGCTTTAATGTGAAACAGGTGTTTTGAATCCATTGTAACACACCATCAGATGGGATGGTCAACAAGCACAACACTTTGGCAGGGGCAGGAAGAAACTTGCCTCAGTGACTGGGACTGTGCAGTTTGCCTAGGCCACAGGACAGCCGCCAGAAGCCAGCTTTTTTCCGCCTCGCCTGCATGTCTGTCACTCTCTTTCTCTCTGGCTCACAGGCTCAATTTATTGTCTCTGTCAGTTGTGAGCCGGTGGTTTGCCTCCACTCTCTGTCACCCCTCTGTCAGGCCCTGACCGATAAAGCTAGCACCAGCGCCAATCTCCCTTCTTCAGCTCCGTTGGCTGTTCCTGGACTCCATTCCACCACTAATTAGCTCTTCAGAGATTTCTCTTCATGGAAGCACGGGGTTGGGGTGGTGGGGTGTTGGGGGCTTGAGGGGCGGGGTGGGGTAAGGAGGAGAGGAGGCAGGAGGATGTATGTGGAGGAGTAGGTCTTATTGGATATCATGGCTCCAATGACAGCACACTGATGTCCTGACAGATCAAGATAGATAGATAGATAGATAGATAGATAGATAGATAGCATAACCTGCAAAATGTCTGAAGGCTTTGGTCAAATAGGGGGCAATAAGGTGCAGCGGTGGCTCACTAATGTCCTGCCTCTTCCGGGCCAACATGACCACTGCAGGTCCTCAGGTGATTAACATGTTGGCAGGGGTTCCTACATGAAAAGACCCCTGTTTCTTTGTCTTCTAGTGTGTAAATATTGTGCTAGCGGAATATGAAAGTAGTGCAACTATAAGGTACAAAAACATAGGGAAAAAAGATCAAGAGTGGGTCTCACATCAAGGAGGACCCTGAGGATGTCTTTGTTGTCAACTTCAGAAGGGGGAAGAGAGGAGCAGAGGAGGAAACTGGCAGAAGGGGGAAAGATGCCAGAGAGAGCTCAAAGGATTCGGTCTGGGCAAGGTGATCGGTATTCCTCGGCAGTCTGCCTTCTGGCTCAGATCAGTGGGAGTAAGCTGGCAGCCAAGCCAGAGGGCATAACAGCACAAACACACCTTCAGCACTACACTGCTAGAGGCTTGGCTTCACAATCTGGAGGGGCGGGAGTTGGAGGGAGAGACAGAGGGGAGAGAAGGAGAAAATAAATACACTGTAATTATCTTCAGATCATCAACCGCTGACGTCCATTGTAAATATGTGCATGTGTGTGTGTGCTCATATTCCAGTAAAAGCCATAATGCATCACTTACTGTTGTGTCAAAACAATAGTTTATTAGATGAGATTCAGCCGTGGGTTATCTGTGGTGAATCCACTGAGGTCACCAGTCAGGCAGACTCATCCTCAGGCCAGCCATGTCGTATCTACTCACATCATCACTTCACTCTTGGATGAAATCCAAAAACCCTCAATGTGTGACGAGCACAGAGGCTGCACCCCTCTTCAAGGATTTCCTACCGCCACGCTGGGACACAAGCGTGACACACTCCTTGCATTAGACACCTACATGGCCCTTGCTGATGTTCTGTTACAGCTCTGACTAAAGGTCTAAACACGTACCTGATGGGTGGGCAGAACTGGGCAGGGCACATCAATGAAGTGCTCACACACGCACAAAGTGCTGTGACAGGTACCAGATGTCCTGGCAAAGGCCAACTGTCTCCATGGACAACCACTTCCCACACACACACAGACACATGCAGTCATACACACACATGTACCCACACACACACACACACACACACACACACACGTTTGGCCATGATGTGCATCCCATGCAGTGCATGTCCCAGAGCTCCTGTGGTCTGACATGCAGTAAGTGGCTATCATACTAATGCCCTGCTACACACATTTAGCTTCATAACCAAGCAAAACAAATGTCTCCCTATATTTTGAAGATTTTGGCCACCTGATGATGAAGAAATGAAAAACAATATTCTCCCACAAGTCGATTACAATTTGTTCTTTCCTGACATCATAAGTAACACCCTGACAAAAACACAACAGAGCGTTCTCTTAGCAATTCACAGATCGCTTTAACATAGAAGTCAGTTATGATTATACTTAAACTCCTGCAAACCCCTTCCCTAAAAAGCATTTCAGATCTTCCCTTTATCAGATTAAATCAGTTTCATGCAAATGGACTACATATATATATATATATATATATATGTACTCTGATTTTATGTAATGTCAATCTATGGCAGCCTAAAAATGTCACTAAGAAGTCAATATGAGGTTGCATCCTCTACTTCATGTGTACTGAGATTCATATGCAGAAAAGTGTTAATGGTACATTTTAAGCAGTGTCATGCTGGTATTATTTTTGTCCTCCAAAAGAACTCCAGTCATGGATGGATGCTCAATAGACCCACCAGGCACAGGTACAGGGGCTCAAAGTGTCAGGGGCCTTCAATTTTAAAATGTCAAATGTCAAATAAACACATACTGTCCCAGGAAGAGATTAAAAATGACCACAAAGAGATGCAAAGTAACTACAAAGAGACACAAAAAAAACACAAAAACTTGCAGACAACCACAAACGAACAAAAAGTGACAAAAAGAGATATAAAACAACCACAGGGAGGCACAAAATGACTACAGAGTAGCACAAAACAACCAGAAGAGGCACAATTACCTCACAAAAGTGCCTCAATAAGAAACAAAATTACCTCAAAGAGACTCAAACGACTACAAAGAGTGACAAAATGACAAAAATGACTCAATAAGACTTGAAAGAGACACAAAAGAACTAAAAGGAGACACAAAATGACCACAAAGAGACACAAAAGAACTAAAAGTAGACACAAAACAACCACAAAGAGACACAAAATGACTACAGAAACAGACAAAACAACAAAGAAGACACAAAATGATGAGGGAGAGACACAAAAGTACCAAAAAACTTGCAAACAACCACAAAAGGACACAATGCGACAGCAAAGAGCTATAAAACAACCACAGGAAGGCACAAAATGGCCACAGAGTGACAAATAATGACCAAAAAATGCACAGAATTACTTCGAAGAGACACAAAATTACCTCAGTAAGGAACATAATTACCACAAAGAGACTCAAATGACTGCAAAATGACACAAAACAACCACAAAGAGACATTAAAAGAAAAATGACACAGAAAGACCTGAAAGAGACACAAAAGAACTAAAACGAGACACAAAATGATCACAAAGAGACACAAAAGAACCAAAAAACTTCCAAATAACCACAAAGAGACACAAGGCAACAACAAAGAGGTATAAAACGACCACAGGAAGGCACATAATGACTACAGAGTAACACAAAAATGACAAAAAGAGGCACAAAATTACCCCAGTAAGAAACAAAATGACCTCACAGAGACTCAGATGACTGCAGAAGACACATAACAGCCACAAAGAGACACAAAATGAGCTGAAAGACACAAAAGAACAAAAAAACTTGCAAACAACCACAAAATGACACAATACGACAACAAAGAGCTATAAAACAACCACACGGAGACACAAAATGGCTACAGAGTAACAAAAATGACCAAAAAAGGCACAGGATTACCTCAAAGAGACACAAAATCACCTCAGTAAGGAACAGATGCACCACAAAGAGACTCAAACGACTGCAAAAAGACACAAAGCAACCACAAAGACAAACAAAACGACAAAGAGAAGACAAGAAATGACCTGTAAGAGACACAAAAGAACCAAAAGTAGATACAAAAGGACTACAAAGAGACACAAAATAACCATAAAACTTGCAAACAACCACAAAGAGACACAAAGCAACAACAAGGAGGTATAAAATGACCACAAGAAGGCACAAAATGACTACAGAGTAACACAAAAACAACAAAAAGCAGCACAAAATGACCTCAGAAAGAAACATAATTACCTCAAAGAGACTCAGACGACTGCAGAAGACACAAAACAACCACAAAGAGAGACAAGAAGACAAAAAAGACACAAAATGACCTGAAAGAGACATAAAAGAACCAAAAGGAGACACAAAATGTCCACAAAGAGACACTAAAAACACAAAAAGATGCATAACAACTACAAAGAGACACAAAACCACCACAAAGTCTGTGTGTCTTGCTCCTGTGTGAGAGGTAGTGGGGCTCTTTGCATATCTGTGCCCAGGGACCCTTTTGTGTCATAATCCGCCCATGGAACCAGCGACCAAAAAGTTACTTTACAGAAGCCCTTTGTCCATGACATATAGTGTCTGTTAGTTCTGCATCTAGTCAGGACATCATCCCTGCAAGGATGCGGAACTCTCCTGAATAACAAATGAAATGTTCATTATACTTGGTAGAATTTATTTATTTATAAGTATTTCATTATTATAAAAAGATATAAATGAATAGACTAAATGTATCTGTACACACTTTGAACTTACAGATTTTGTCCACAAACATAAGACAAACTTGATTTAAGTTATTGTTAAATACTCAGTCTCAACTTTCACTATTTATGCCACATATATAATTATGTTCTCATGAAGTCAGACCTTGACGATCTGTTAAGACTGATGTGTAGAGAAACTAATTTAAGAGATATAAATGCATTTTTGATGTGCTAAATCCAATACAGCCTTAATGATGAATAATCTTCATTATTATTCTATATCTTAGATAATGTAGCGTTATAATTGATCAATATGATGCCATCTTGAACCTTCAGTAGTATCCACCGAGACTTATAAGAACATCACTCTTCAAGGCTGCTGTGAAGACGAAACTAAAGCATCATCCGATGTCGTCTTGGCTCAAATTGCCATTCTGCCTGTGCTTTTCAACCTCATGAGCAGCTCACGCTCTCCTTTGGATGGAAAAGAGAGCGGTCTTTGCTGTTTTAAGGTTTTAAGTGGAATCTTAATGTGTGTTTTTCCCTCTACTGAACAACCCTGTTATTTCCCCTCCGCACAAGGTCAACACATTCACATGGCCAGAGATGGAATTAAATAAATAACTGCAAGAAACAATTAGCGATGCATCAATAGTTGGATCAATAGTGATGTTGGTAATTATCACTTTTGGGATAGGGGAGATGGTCTTTCCTTATTGATCGCTCTCTAATTCACGGGTATAACCTCAGGGCCTGCAGAATAAATCAAAACACATCAAGGTAAACCACATTCCCAATTCCTTTATGACAGATGTGAATAAATATTGCCCCGTAACTTAAAATATTAAAACCTGAACTTAGCTTGCATGAAACACGGTGTTATGGTCATCCTGAACTATTTCATATTTTGACTCCGGCTTTGATTAGGCTCTTTATGCTTCAAACAGTGAGTGCTGATTTACACTCATTAAAGGTGGTGAAAACATGCGAAATATCTTCAACAAATGCAATTTATCAGTTTAAGAATTTTGTTTGAAATAATCTGATATTTGAAGTAAAGGCTGATATGATTTAGTTAGTTTGTAATGTGAGCCCTATCACTGTTAAATTAGCTAATATCCTCTGTCTTTTTGTACTCAATTATCCGTATGTGTTGTTGAATCAATATTTCTCATATCAAATTTTATTAATTGGGCACCACAAATTGTTTGTCTGCAGTTTAATCCATATTTATTTAATGCCCCCCTCATTTTATTTGTTCCCACTCAGGCATGATGTCTAATGAAATGTGACACTTTATTTAATTTCAGGCTATTTATTTTAGGCTGAGTGAAAAAGCAGATGCCAAATTAACTCTGACCCAGCCGGCAGTTCCTTCAGCCAATTACAGTCTATCACATTAACCCCTATCACAGCGAGTACAACGTGTACGCTGCTCAACACCAGAACAAAAAGCCACGCTCCCAGAGCATTTAACCAATCACTTACACTACTTTGTGTAGCCCTGTGAGGCTAGAAGGCCCTGGGAAGAAGTGAAAAACTCAAGCCTTGTTAAGTTTTTCAGGCAGCAGCAAAGAATTCATACAGATCCTGCAGGTGTCAGGGGAAAAAAAAAAAAGATAAGAAAGAAAGTAATGTGCATAACTTTTGTTTGTTAGTTTAGGGGGTTTAATAAAGTCAATTTCTGTGTTTGTCTTTTGAGAATATGACTGATCTGATCTGATTATAATGTGACTGTTGTATTATATTAGGGCTACTAGCAATGATTTTCATTTTCTTGATTGACCAGTTAAATATTTGGTCAACAAAATATTGAAAATTACATAAGAATATTCTGGAGATCCAGTTTGCATCTTCAAATTAGTTGTTTTGTCTCACAAAGTTTAGTTTGCTAGTTTATTTAACAGGGGCCCATGCACAGCTATATGTCATACGTGGCAGGAAAATATTAAAAGACCCTTACAAAAAGTACATCACATATAGAATGAATTAAAAAATATACATTATATTATATATTATTATATATTATAAGCAATTCCAAAACTCAGAGGTACTCAAAATTGTATCACATGAGGCAGAGAAAAACAACAAATCCTCACATTTAAGAAGCTGGAACCAGAACATGTCTGACAATTTTAGCTTTAAAAATGGTTTAAGCAATTAATCAGTTATCAAAATAGCTGCAGATTCATTTTCAGTGATCAGAATAATATTCATATGCCCAGTTTATGACTAATTTGCTTCACATTAGAAATAAATGTCACCTCCTGTGCCGCTCAAACTACATCATGTGATCTGTTTTAAGTTACTTTATGCTATTAACTATTGACAAATGGATTTAAAAGGTGCAGAAAATAGTGAAGCTGTCCATTTTCAATGAAAATACAATTCTCTTTTAGTCTACATAGCCTTCGTTGATGTGTCTTGTTCTCCATGCAGCACGCCCTCCTTTTCCCTCTTCATCATTCCCAGTGTTGCTCTATAAGGCGCCGGTGCAATCCCTGACCATCCACTCTCCCAAGAGAGGCCTTGCTACCATTTATTTTCAGTTAAAGCAGAATAAGTTGGCTCAGGTTTTCAGCTTGAGGCCTAATTTTAGTTTTGTCCTAGCTTACCTCTAAGCTCTCCTAAGAACCAGACTCTCTCCAGACACACAGGAGAACATTGAGAGCCTGTGCACCATCTGAGCCTGGGCCCCTCAGGCCCCTGCTGTATCAATAATGCAGACATGACCACACTGATTGGAGGAGACAACTGGTGTTTAGAAGGAGTAAACCCAAAAGAGTGCTCTGTCTCTACACAAGTTAGAGCTCTCTGATTTAGATGTACAACTGCTGGAGTGATTGCTCGGGCTTTGTGCAAGAGCTTTGCCGCTGCATATGGGCATAGGCACGCATGTGCACGTTGCACACGCACACGCACACATGCGCGCGCACACACACACACACACACACACACACACACACACACACACACACCTAAGTACATGCACGCACTCAGTCACCCAGGTGAGGGAAGGCACACACAACACCCAGCCTTGTTGATGGGTCCATTGATTTTTGAAGGCCTCACTCCTTTTTCCTCTTTTTCTTTGATTATTAATTCACAGAAGCAAAAGAGAACTGCCCAGTGCTTTTAAATCTTAACTGCTCACTGAAGTACCAGCTATGGAAAAGAAGTGCCCTACAGTGGCTACACGTATGTGTTTGATACACACGATTAGTAACAAAGAGGTCATTTTATACCTTTCTTTTTTTTGTATAGAATCATAACAGGTAGCACAGCATTAAAGGTTCCGTGTGTTAGACATGGTTGCATCATATTGCCCAATATTACCACATTACATACAGTATACTATATAAAACTAAAATAGAAAATTAAGGACTAATCAGAGGACACACATGTAGTAATTTTCTATGTGTATAGACTCATCGACAGTAAAAATGACTTCCTCAACAGTTTTTTCCCAATTACCAAAGTCCAGTGTGATGATGAAATCAAAGTGTAAGTGCTGGGCGCTGGGTTATGGCCAAAGGGAAAGAAGTGCTGGGTGTTGGGAAATAGCCACGCTGACCAACTGGACTCCAAGGAATTAAGATTTTCTCTGGCTGAAGGTTTTCTGAAAGTTATACATGTTCTTTTTATATCAAGAGAATACAGTATTATACTGTATATTTAGCTATTAATGTTGTGAATGTATGGAAATGACTGTACTTAAGGAAAGAGCATGTAAAATAAATACAAACAAGGGTGGATTATGAGACAATGGGCCCCTGGGCACAGATAGGCAAAGGTGTCAACCATCTTTCTTACATAGAAGCAAGAAAAACAGACTTTGTGGTGGTTTTGTATTCGTTATGCATCTTTCTGTAGTTTTGTGTCTCCTTGTGGTCGTTTTTTGTCTCTTTGAGGTGGTGCTGTGTCTTTTTGTAGTCGTTTGGGTCTCTTTGAAGTTATTTTGTGTCATCTTTGATCATTTTGTGTCTATTGTTAGTTGCTTTGTATCTCTGTGTGGTTGTTTTGTGTCTCTTGGCAGTTCCTTTGCATTTCTTCATGATCATTTTGAATCTCTTCCTTGTCGTTTTGTGTTTTATTTCACATTTGACATTGTGCAAGTGAAGGCTAGGGGTCTCCCAGACACTTTGGACCCCTGGGCCTGTGCCCAGTAGGCCCATTCAGTATCCATAAATGCACACAAAGATGCAAGAAACTGTGTCTGGTCTTTATCTGCATATGTACAAACAATCAAGTGTCCAGTTTGTCATTTTCCAAATTATTCACTAGAGGGAGCACATACAAAACTCTTCAGTCTTTCCACACTCAGAAGACACAAGTGGACAAAACACACTGTAGGTTGTTTGTATTTATTTATCTATTAGCGAATTCTATCTAAAACCAAATACTGCACACAGTAAACAATGTACCAACTACATTTTGAACTCTGTATATTATAGAAAGGCAGTTTACATACTTCATACTTTCCTCCACATTCCTGTGCAAATCTTCTGATACTTGACTGTGACTCTTTAAAAACTTTCATTTTGGATGAAGAACATTCACAAATGGCAGGGGAGGAGGCAACAAGGTTTTCTCCAAAGCAAAGCCACTGAATGTCTCTGCCTCTCAAAGATGATCCCGCGCAGGGAGTGCAGTTCAATACTGCATGCTGGGTTCTTTTTGATCACTTGACTTAGCAGTGTTTGTTTGTCCGATGTTGTGATGCAGCTGATTAGCGAAGACAGATTAATGAATCATAAAAAGACACGTTAGAAGTGTCTTCTCTGAGGGAGACATCCATTCATCTGCGGAGGAGCTCATAATGCATTTTTCACTTTTTCGCTGCATAATTAGACATATTGATGAATATTAACAATTAAGTCTTTCAAATGTCTTATTTTATCTGACGCCAAATAAAGACTGCTGCTCTTAGTGAATTAAATCCTGAGATGCTCCTTGCCGAAACATCTAACATTCACCCAGAAGGCTGTGCTCTGCTTGCTCCATGCTAGTTGCTCTGGGCTCCCTATATGCCCCCCACGCCTGCATCCCTCAACTAACACCCACCCTTCCACTCTTCCTTTTTTTCCCTTTTCCCCCTCCATGATTTTTTTTCTTCTTTTTGCTTGTTTGATATATTTCTTTCCACCCCACCACCAACATATTCAAAGACTTATACAATATACATGTTCCATCTGGTCAAACTTGGTGAACTTAAATATACCTGTCAAGTGCAACTTTAAAGTTTCCCTCGCAACCTCTGCTAAGTCTCGTCCAATCCACCAAGGCTTTAATTAAAAAGCAGCCCCAGTTCCAGGATGTGCTTCTAAATGAGGGAGTTTGTGCTGGCAGACGAGGAGCTGGGGTCTTGCAGTGGGACCCGGCTTGTGGCTTTCATCACTTCCACTCCACAGCTCTGAAGTTCCGGAGAGGCATCTGTCTGACTTGAATTGGAAAGATGGAGAGATGCACAGTGAGAGAAATTTAGACAGAGGAGAAATTGAAGAAGCAAGACAGGAAAGGGGAGGAAGGGGGGGGGGGGGGGGGGGATCATGTGGGGGCTGACGATACCCTTCTTTTGTTCTGACTGTGCAGAAGTAAAGTGAAATGTTAAAGGTCGACTTTTTATCGTTATTAATGCAGACAGGTTTGAATGATTGCCTGTCAGTGTGAAATTAAATTTGGTAGAATTTTTTCTTATTTTTCATAATCAATTTTACTGTTTTTTCTCATTTCTGCCAAAGAGTAAAGCCTCTATTGATTAAATCTTAACAATATGTGAAGTTCATTTATTTTTTTGCATGTTAAAAAAACACATTAAACAACACTGACATGATCAGAAACATAACACTGACTTAAATTAAAAGAATTTATACTGCCTTTGTGGCCATGTGTACCTCTTTATTTAAGTGTTGGCATCTGCTGCAAATAAATCTAATGGACATGCATCCTGTTAAGTGTATTATTGGAAATATTTTGATTTTATAAGCTCATTATCAAAAGCACAAAACAGTCTATGGAAACAACCTTCTTTCCTGATGAGTGTTGTTCTCAGTTTAGCGGAAGGTCTGCAAAGATTTGTAACTGCTGGATATTCCTGAAAACCAAACAACTGTGACATCTAGTGGTCATTTCCTTAAAACACAGTATTGCAGGAAAGCGTCAGAAAACACTGTGAGCTCCCACAAACAACTTCAAGAGCTTAAAATGATGAAGCTGTAAGATTTTGAGCATCTAAGAATTCACATCCTTGGACAAAAGACTTCACCCTCCAAAAGGCTCTATGTCAAAAATGATAACCCCAAAACACAGTTACATTAAAACATGTGCAATGCAGAAGTAATAGAAGTAAACTAAAATCAGAGAAATGTAAAGTATATTCTCTCTTATACAATACAAAGCCAAAAATGTTTACAGAAAGTTTCTATCCAATAAAAGATGACTGAAGTGATCTGACCTCACACATCTGATGTGTAGACCGATGGTTCCCAGCATGTAACGTGTGGTTTTGTACATCCCCCAAAGTGGCCACAAAATACATCTGAAGACTCACACAATGATTAACAAGACAAGAAAGATGCAAACACTCATATACTCTACATAGAATTTGTTTATCCTCTTCACAGGATAAATGGCCTGCTCCGTGTTCAGATCTCGATGAAGAAATTACAGTAGTAGAACGACAGAGTATTTGTTTACAGTCTCCAGTCCAAACTATAAACACCCAAACTGCTTCAGTACAAATGGATAATGAGACTTTATATTACATCAGTTTTACTCCATTGCATCAAGCCTATTACACCTGATTTATGTTTCACACGTGGTTTACACAGGGGTACTTTGGTCCATCACCTCTCACAAGAAGGAGATAATAACTTTATCTGCTGCCACAAAAGAGAAGCTTCTACTAAACTTAACAATACAAATAAGAAGATGGTTTATACTCTGTTTACTTGAAGCTAAACACAAAATTGCTCTGTCATGGAAATCCATTAATAGGCCAAGCAAGCAAAGATGGGTTAATGGATTGTTGCAATGTCTGGCTGTGGAAAAACTTAGTAAAGGGGAAATGCAGCACATTTGACAAGATTTAGTGCCAACTCATTAATTTTTTGGAGAAGGGAGAATTTGCCCAGGCCTTGTAGTTAATTACGGTAATTTGAATTTATTTTTTTACTATTGAGCAGCTGTATTTTCTGCTTATGTTAAGCATTATGTTATGTTATGTTATGTTATGTTATGCTATGTTATGTTATGTTATGTTACATGAAAAATTCAATACACATATTTGTCAGAGCAAAAAATTTAAAAAGTTTAGATTTTATCGTAGCTTTTTTCTTGAGAACAAATAGAAATTTTTACTTCTTTAGTCTATTAAACTTCCAAATAATTCAAAATAACAATATGAAAAGTGTTCATATAGCTCAGAAAAATATATAAACTTAAATAAGTGATCATTATCTAACTTTGGTTTTAGAGAGTCAAAAGTTTATAAGGTTGTGTATCATTAGCTCAGACATGTATATTTGATCATAATTCTAACTTAGAAGTCGTGCTAAATGTTAAAAGCAATATGACTTCTCTAATTTTGTCATTTATTTTATAACTGTTTATAGAAACTCTCATTTTACATATTAGAAATCAAAAGGCCCGAATATCATCCAGAGCCTGACGGTTCCAGGCAGAGAGCCAAACCCCACTGAACCCTGCGAGAGGTTAGAAATTTCTCACGCATGTCTCGAGCAAGTCTCAACTCAGCGTGCTTTATGCTTAAAGTCTGCGCTACAGTTTTTATTGCCAATGACAGTACACAACACAGGAGCATTTCCAAAACCTTGAAGTATATGTGTTTTTGTACGCTAAAATAAGTTCAAGGTACTAGTTGGCCTGGGAGGATTATCCAAAGTATGGTTGCTACAACTGCCACAAAACTACTTTAATAAACAAGATAATTGTAGATATACTTTGTGCATTTTTGTCCTTTAACACACAGACAGCTGGTGCATGTGCCGGCTGAATGATTATGAATTTGTCTCCCTTGTAGTGTCATTACACATCAGCTGTTTGTCTCTGGTGAAGGCTGTCAAGGGAAGGGTTGGACTACTTTAGACAGTCATATACGGAGGTAATATAATAATCAGTCCCTATACTACCTCTCTTATTTAAATCTGAGATTGGTTACTGGGCATTTTGTTGCTTCTGTGCAGTTTTAGGAGGAACACAAACACGTGCAGTGTCCGGCTGCTATATGATCTGCACTAGGATCTGACCCTGTGTATTCCCTCTTCTCAAAGGAGGCTCAGTGGCAGAGGAAAATTAGTTTCAGATGGGAGAGTTTACCCTGCTGTGGATTGTCTGCTTTCTCTTTTAGCTCTTTTGATGCAATGTTATCTTCCAAGACAGAAAAATAACTTCATTGTACTAAATCATATTATTATTTACAACAAAACTGATAAATCATCAACTCTGAATAAAAACAAATACTAAATATATTTGATTGAAAAAAGTTAATTGGCATCTGTAAATAACAAAATAAACTCATGACCAAATTAAATATTTGCAATGCCAGCAAAGGTCAAAACAGGTGAAAACATTTTCAGTCATTTTCACCAAACGTTTTGCTCGATTCATCTCTGAAAGCAAACACAGCTCTGTTTAGAGAGCAGAATGTGGCGTATTTATATTTTCCTGCATCAAGTCACGCCAGTGTTTAGTATTCTCTTCCCATTTAATCTTTTATTTTGATTTTTTTTTTTTTCTCTGACCAAACTCAGTCGTGCCATCGACCCGCCAAGGAACCAGCTCAGGCCTTCAAGACTTTAAACCAGCAAAGTGCTACCACATGTAGGGTAGAGGGTACCATCGGCGCTGTCACATGTTTGCGATTATGCACTGCAGAAGCAATTACAAAGGCATCAAGGCATTAGGATTTTAGTTCTAATAGCCTTTTGAATGAAAAAAATGTGGAATTATGGGTAAATAAAACACATTATGTTGAGGAAAATGTCTGTGAAAATGTCTTATCTGTAAGATTAAACACGCTGTCCAGAGATTAATGCTGATTTCCAGGGTGAGATAGTGAGATCTCAGCACGCTTATGGATAGACGTGATAGATCTGTTGGCTGACATTTCTTGGACAAAATGCTAGTTTATCAGTGTCTGCACTCTTCAACCTTTGTCAGTCACACTGTAGCAGTCTGTTTTTATTTTTATAAGCTCTGGGACTCACCGCATGTATAATAAATCATAACAGTCAGTTTCTGGAATGACTGTTTCTCGACCTACTGGTCAGTATACGTTCTTTCAGCCACATCTGTGCTGCAAAGTTTGTTTGCTTCAAGACAAAGTTTTGTTTTGTTTTAACCCCCAAACCACCCTTTTTTATTTAACTGCACACCCCTTGTTCCTTGTTTGCAGTTTTAATATTTATAGTTTTGCATTGGGAGGTTTTGTTGATAAAAGAGGTCATTTGAACCAAAGTGTAGTGTGGGGACTACTTTGGAAGTAAAAGGGTCCCAGTTGCTTTTTAAAATCTTAATCTGAATTATCGGTGGCTTCATTAGTAGCAAGGAAGACACTGCACAATATAATTTTTAATAAGTGTTTTTTCTGGAAATGATTGGCCAGCTGATACTGGTGATTTACCATGGCCAGAATTCATAATTACTATAATTTGCAGTAATGTTTTTGGTTCGGCGGGATGTAAAATCCTATGCATACCATTAGCATTAGATAGTCTGGATATGTCTGTGTGTGAAGTCAGACTAAAAGTTAACCTCTATTTCATCTTATTTATTTATAACATAAACAGCTTCCTGGATAACACACCTATGCACCTCTCTGTGTCACAGTGAGATACTTCCACAATTTCTTTGCGGAGTGGAGGCCATAAAAAGAACAAACAGTAGGGGCACGCACAACACTCGTAAAGAGCCGACATTTTAACCAGATCAAAACAGCCTCTGATCTCATTTGGGTCCTTTCTCTCTGAAAAACATTTCTCCATCTTGTAACATCAGTGTCACGCCACAGACACCAAAACACACTCACACACGTTCTCTCTATTTGTTTCCTTCCACACTTACTCATAGAAATAGAAATAATTCATTGGAGTACTTGGAAATTAGAAGACACATGAAAGGCAGAAATAGCATGGTTCAAACAGTCCCTGATGCCATGGTCTACACACACAGTTAAGCCAAGTAAGGGAAGCAAAACATGGCTATACGTACACACACACATGTACACACACAAACACACACACACACACACACACACACACACACACACACACTATGTTTTCCTAGTGTAATTAAATCATCCCATGCTCGGCCCATGGGATCCCCCTGGAGGATTCAGAGGCCCACACTGACAGTCCCTGCAGGTCACAGGGGTGGCTGTTTTCCTTGGACATGTTTCATGAGACTGCATGTGTTCTCTCTGGGAATTGGGTCCTTTGGCGAAAAGGCATGATGGTTTGAGATCTGGATTTGGACATCAGAACAATTGTTGAGCACAGACTCATCTCAGTCTTGCACCTCAACACCCCCAGCAACCCTGGTTTTTGATTGAAGAGGCTCCCAGTGGGTGGCCTCGCATCCACAATAAGCCAGAGGTCACCTCAGGTCTTCTAATGTTTGCTCTGTTTATGTTTTATTAAGGAACTCACAACAGCAATGTTTGTAGGACACTGAAGTTTTGGATAAGATGAGCTCTTGAATTTGTCTACCTCTTTCTCCTCTGGTGTGTCACGGGGTGCACGGCAGGAGGAGGGTAGAGCAGGGAGATTATTCCTGTTTATGATAGTTTGTGATAAACTTGAGGGTCCAAAAGTTAATGCCATTGTAAAGTATTAACAGAATTGCACAGCAAGTAGGCAATAAACACTTATAGATCTGAAAGTAACATTTCTGTATGGTCAAAAGGCCATGCTGTACTGCATCCATCTTCGCTCCTACTGTACATCTGTGTTATTGTTCCAGCCACAGGCCTGAGCACACTGATGCTGAATAACACTCTTGTCTGCAGTTAATCAACAAATTATGCACCATATTACATTTTTCATGAGTTGTATTGACCTCACCTATTGGATTAATTTGTTTTTTATCAACAGGTCACTGTGAAGTTCGTCTTACCTCTTTTGAGTTTGAATTTTGTATCAATTTTTGTATAATTTTGTATCAGTGGGAGGTAAAAAATGTTTTTGTTTGATCCCTGAACAGTGTGAGCTATGTGCATAATACAGTTCTGTTGATATAAAGTCATGGATTACCTTTAAAATGTCAGCAAGCCAAGGTATATCTAATTTTGCCTATGTTCCTCAAGTGTTGAAAACAACTTAGGTCACCTGACAATCAAATGAAAGCTTAAAGAGGATGCCAGAAATATGGGCAAGGTGTTTGACATTCATTGACAAAGTGTCAAGATGTGATTGGAACTAGTGGATTGCATTTTGGAGTTAAAACTTGCTGTGCATCAAGTGTAGAGAGTAAAAAATTGATACTTGAAAACAGATAAAACAACATGCTTGATGTCAGTGAAATGTGTAGCTAAGGTTGTTGTGTTTACAAATAATGTGGCACAAAGCTATATTGAAAAATAATGGGGGATCTGAAATTGAACCCTGAGGAACACCTCAGCAAAGGGTAGAATGGGAGGAGGAGGCTCTTCTTATTACAGCAAAATGTCTATTGCGATTTGATTTGTTTGATCAACTGTATCAAAAGCTGAGCTCATCCCAAGTAATCACACAATCACCAGAGTCAGCAGGGAGGAGTAAATCATCTGTTACCTTGACGAGAGCAGTTCCTAAAAAAATGACTACTATTCTTTAATACGGCTGAGGTCCAATGCGTGGGATTTAGTGGCATCTAGCAGTGAGAATGCAGACTGCAAACAACTGAAACAACTGAAAGGCCCAATCTGGAGCCAGTGTTTGGTTTGTCTGTTCTGGGCTATTGTAGGAAGATCATGGGGGACTCCATGGAAGAGGCCCACTTCGTACATATATATAAATAGCTCATTCTGAAGTAAAGAAAACACAATTATTCTTATTTTTGGGTGATTATAAACTAATGAAAACATAGATCTGAATATTATATACCATGTCTGCCAGTAGATGCCTGATCTCTACTGGAACCATCTTTAATATAACTCTTCCAATACGACATAAAAAATACGTTACCACTAACGTTGGAGTGCAAAGCATCAGTGTCATTGAGAAAGCTCCCTGACAAAGTCACTACATCCCATGAGCTCTCTCAGCTTTTTCAGTCTAATAAATTTATGAATAGACATCTTTGCTAAAAGCTACAATCACATAAACACAAGCAAAATAGCCATCACTAACATACCTTACAGTCAGTCTTCCAGCCCATATCCAACACATTCTCACTCCGAACTTGTCACATATTGATGCTTGGTCCCTTCCGAATTCCCTTCAACAACAAATGCACGTGGTTACGTTTAGCCAAGACTCGCACGCAGTTAGGCTTAGGCAACAAAAGCACATAGTTGGGTTTAGAAAAAAGTAACAGTATTTGGCTTTACAATCATACAGGAAGCAAACACTGGCCTCCCAGGTGAAGGTTGATGGTTGTTGGGCCTATCCACCACCCGTCCCACACACCCTTCTCAGACTTTTGCCCTCTTAATCCATGTTGTTGTCCGGCTGTTTTTCCCCCTGACACCGCTGGGCGCCATTGCACAATAATGGGTAACCAGTTGCTTATCATGCTGATGTGAAAGGACAGCTTTTTTCATTTGTGTCTGACATCAGAGGTCACTGCCCAGGCGCAGATATTCGACAACTTCGGAATGAAACCGGTTTGCCAAATTGGTTAGCTGGCCCACTGGCAGTTGCTGCTCACTGCTGTGGGTGTTTGCTTTGTGCTAACATTAGCTGCTGTTAACTGCTGTATGAGAATCTGTCGCCGCACAACGTCTCACTCGTTCTTCAGTTCGGATAGTGTGAGCTGTGCTATCATAGTGTGCTACTTGGTTAGCTGCTAACAAGAGTCCGTCGCTTCGCAGCCCCTTGATCTTCCTCTAAGATCCTTCAGCATGACACTCTCCCAGCCATCTCAGAGCAGAGAATACTGCTCATTTTTTTCACAATTTAGAAACCTTATTTTATATACAAGGTGATTTCTTTTTATTCTTCAAGGCAAGCATCTTGGAATGTATCTAAAACTTTGTAAAACAAAAAAGAGGATTTACAGTAGCAGGGGGTTAAAAAGGTGCATGTCATTTTTTGTAGATACAGTAGATGCATTTTGGGCAGTAGATAAATTACAGAATCAGAATCATACACAAGCTTTTAAAGAGTGTAACGTACATAATAAAAAGTAAAGATCTTTGAAGTAAAGATGTTAGAGATCCATGAACACATTGTCATGCTAATCTGGACTTGAAGAACAATGGCCCTCCTGCTGATGTGGAGCTTCAAGTCCGTCCTCAGGTTAGACGTATTGATGACTCGCACATTTAAGTGGAGAGCTGGCAGGCTTGGGTCATTAGCCTTGCTGCTGCGGCTACGACACCAGATGGAGGTGGAGGTATGGCTGTAGGCTGTGCTGTGATCCAAGACTTCTAAACATGTAATCCACTCTCCTCTGAGGGTCCCTAACCACAGGAAGTCTCTCATGCTGCTCCACTGATCTCTACCTCATGGCCTCAGTGCACCTTAACATGTTTCACCCGGATTCACCAAAAAATAAATAAAGAGATGACATCATGTTTTATATGGCAATAAAGGTGTGGTGAAAAGACTTCCAAAGCATTGATCCAGCTTGGCTTCTTGTTGTTTATGATGTCTGTGTTGTTGGTTCAATATGAAAGACTGGAGTCAGTGTATGGATTTTTTGATGTTGTTAGTTCAACAAGAAAAGATATAATCCAATTGTCTTCACCAGGACTATGTAACATGAGAGATTAACGAGGTTAAGAGTATCTTTGAAAAGTGTGATCTCAATTGTAAACCAGACTTTTAGAGAACAATTAGCTCCAAAGGGCAGTTATTATGTGGCTGTTCAGGTACTCCTTTGTTGTCACAGAGTTCTTTCTGCAATATATGCTTTGATGTTGATGAAATCCTGGTAGCTGATGATTGTGAGGATGTATTTTAGGTTTTAGGTGGTGCTGTCACTTGATGTGCGTGGTATTTCATGCGAGATCATGGGGTAGGTTTTAGGGCTTTAACATATAATATTAGCACATTTATATTATTATTATTCATATATTTCATTATGTTTAAAGTGTCCTATGTTATTTGTGTGCGTGCTCTGTATTTCACCTTGCTGCAAATGTCCTTCTGGAATTTTTTTTCTATTATCATTGTTATCATTACTAATTTTTATTTATCTTATTTTATTTTATTATTTTTATTATTTAACAGATTTCTGGGTATTGTGCATCTTTGAGGAAATATTGTATCATTGCTACTAAACACTGAAAGATTTAAAATAACATATATATTTTTTGCAATTACAAAAAAATATGTGTTGTGATTTCAGTAAAAGACTATGTATACATTGTTTTAGCATTCACTAGCTGTTAATTCTTGCACTGACTCTTGTATTTTATCTAATTTAAAATTGTGGTAGACGAAAATCTGGAGGAGCAAAATTAAAAAAAAAAAAAACAGAATTTGAAAATACATCCTCCTCCTGCAGCTCTCCCCCTCTCTGTCCTGCCCCTCACACCAGACGCCTCATACAGCACATGCTTCATACAGTAACCCAGTGTTTCCCATACATTGACTTATCTGATTTTATCTAACTGTAGAGTTACACACAGCACATTCACTCAGCCCCTCCTTGCTCCGCTCTATCTCTCTGCATTTATCAGACCACACATGAGACAGCTCAAATAGCAGCAGCTCAAATTCATTTCTGGATGTTACAGCAGGCTGGTGGCCAGTGGCAGCAACAGAAAGTTTGCTGATCCAGCAATGACTCTGGGCTGTCCAGTCCCTCAGTGCTGGAGCTTGGCTGACAGCGGTTGCTGATTGGGGGTCAGTCTCTAGAGCTGTAGCCTGCTCTCCTCTCAGCTCTGGCTAACTTCAGCTAGGCCTACATATATATGAACATGAAGCTGAAGCCTTTGGCTCTGGTTAGCAGCACCATCTCTGAAATGATTCACCAACATTGACATGGGTTTTGTTTGTTTATTGTACTTTTTTGATAAGTCCATCTTCCTGTTTTATGGATGCTTTGCAGCGTAAGGGGTTGTTTCCAACGCCAGAATAGCAACTTTCTCTGCAGGATTCTCCATCACTGAATCAGGCTTTCACAGAAGGGATGTACACATCTGTATTTGTAAAACAGCCAACAGGAGCATCCTCTCTCTGAAATTACCTGTGATTAGTGTTCTCTCAGACCACTCGAATTGCAATATGCAGTTTGCTATGGGATTTTTGCACAGTGACGTCTAAAATTAGACTGCCTTCTCCAGCTTTGATGTCTTCCAAGTTTTGGGCTGCTTACACTATACTGCATGTATACTCTAAATCAGCTATAGCTGGCAGACTCATTAAATGGTTTATTTCACTTCAGGCTTGTCTTGGCACAGCATTGTGTAAAATTAAGGCCATTAACAGACATTTTTGATTGTCTTTGACATTTCTGATAATCACAGTTTCACACACAGCAGCCCCGTCTTCTGGAAGAACAGCTAGTGTAAACAAACACAGGAAATGATGATGATGTCCGAGCATGCTGATGGTTTTCTGGAAGTCTGTTTCTGGCAGTCAGCTGGTTTTATGTCAGCAAAGTTGGCCTTTACAAGTCATTTGGGTGCTGACACACTGGTTGTCTGACGATACCTAATTCTTGTGTGAATATTCATAGATGGAAAAAAAAAATTCTCAAGCTTGCTGCCGTCAGAATATTGTGAAACACTGAACATTTAGTGGTCTCATCAAGATAAACATGCTACTCTATTATCACCCCCCCCCCCCCCCCCCCCCCCCCCCCCCCACCACCACCACCACCACCACCAAATGCCATGGGATAATAAAGCAATGATACCTTTGATGGCAATGATTTGCTGAATGATCATCTCTTTTTATGTCTTATCTATCTTTTATCTTTATAGTTTTTCTCTCAAAATATTGTATGTTTGTTCACATACGAGCATGGTTTATGCTGTGTACACTTATCCATCATCGGTCTTTATCAACCCAGTAACCTCAACAAACATCTCTCAGAGAAACACACCCAGCAAAAAGAACACAGCATTGTAAAAGCACGGAGCCTGCTGTTAATAACCCGTGTCTGCAAACATACAGTAAGTCACTTGGTAGCCCTGCCCTGGCAAGCCTGGCAGTGCCCATTTCCTCAGCTTTGATCATCAAGAGCAGGAAACACAAGCCAATGTGGGAGGCATGGTCAGTGTTACTCACTCTGAGACTACACTGAAACGGATTGCATGAGCGATACGTAAATAAGAAGGGAACCAACTCTTAGAAATTTTGGTACATAGCACAGCATGAAAACAGTGGAGGCAAAGGACAGAGTAGAAAATTAAGTATATACATTTTTACATTTTTACAATAGGCAACATCTTATAAAATATTTACAACATTTTTGCCACTAATGATTCATTTAAGGCTTGATAAATCATTTGTTAATGCTGCTTGAATCAATCATGATCAAAACTGTTCATGCATTAACGGAGAACTTGCCAGATTGTGAGCTCACATTTACAGTAAGAGGGAAACCCTATTGGCTGGTAAGTGTGTGATATTGTCTTGAGTTGGGTTGCGCCTAATGATGAACCCACAGAAAACATTTACCATCATAGTTTCTTTTGTCACAAGTAAATGTTGTAGGGTCTTTCAGCTTGCTGTTTTGGTGTTCCACACTGCAACCTTACTGCTTTGGTTCACTCTCACTGCTCTCATCAGTGTTGTCAAGGGCCGCTGCAGATAGCTAGTTTCAGGAAATAAGCTCTGACAAACCCACTGCACACTACCTGCCATAACTGGAGATACTCTTAGTGACTATCTGGTGAACATTATGAAGCATTTAAAAGTTAAAGAGACAGATATTCCCCTTTAAGGTCCAGTGTGTAGGATTAAGAGGGATATATTGGCAGAAATGGAATATAATGTAATAATTACATTGTCTTTAGTGTATAATCACCTGAAAATAAGGATAATAAGGATAGTGTTGCACTGCCATGTTTCTACAGAAACCCAGAACAGACAAACCAAAGACTGGCTCTATAGGGCCTTTTGCGTTTCCATGTCAGTCACCATAGTTTGCAGCGCTTCTCAATGAGCCAAACAGCATTGGCGAAACACTGATTTTTTTTTTTTAAAGATTTTTTTTTTGGGGTTTTGCCTTTAATGAACAGGACAGAGTGAAATGGGGTGAAAGAGAGAGTGGGGGATGACATGCAGCAAAGGGTTGCAAGCCGGAGTCGAGCCTGCGACCGCTGCAGCAAGGCATTGCCTCTATACATGGGGCGCCGGCACTATCTACTACGCTACCGACGCTCCGGCGAAACACTGATTTTTAACGTTAAACTGCTTTATTCAGTGTTTTAACTAGGGCTGTACTCGACTCAGAATTCTGTCAGTCGAATCAGATTCAGCCGTTCCATGCGAATATTCAAAAATTCATTTTTTCCCACATAAAGTTTTAAAGTTTTTAATGGGGCTCAACAGGATGTTCAGTGTGACAGCGGAATTCATGTAATATATTAAACAAGCTAACAGCGCTAACGACAGATCAGAAATGTGCAACAAAATTTTTTTCCAACACTCAATATCAAACAAAAGGACCTGTGACAAATCGGCTTCAGCAGCTCACTGCACAGCACACTGACCAGCAAAAAAACAAATGAAAAAAAAGAAAAACAGTGCTCGACTTGAGGCAATCTCAGTTGACTGAGGGGTCTCCGACTGATGATTCGAATCTCCAACTTTTAAGGGGCAGCCCTAGTCTTTACCAGTTTAGATCAATAGGTTTGGTTGTTTTGGAAGGGGAAGAGACCTCTGCAGATAATTTAGCTCCCAGTAAAAATCACCTGAATGTCTGGATCTTAAGTTATCAGGAAAAAAGTGATCAGCTTTTCAGTAATGTTTTTGGGTCATGAATATTCATATGTTTTAAGATTTGTGAAACCTAATGCAGGCAATAAGGCTTTCATCCAAACCTGGCAATGCAAACATTTTTATTTATGCATTGTAACATCTTATTGCAGATCTGGAAAGCATTATGAATGATTCAATAACTGCTAACTCAAGTCAACAGAGAGGCAATTAAACCATTTCAAAGTATGCTATATTGAATCAAATAAATATACAAGCAATAATGTCAGATTTTCCCATCAGCTGCTGCTGCACATTAAAATGATCTTTTAGGTGTTGCATTTCAGTTTGAAAACAAGCTTCCTGTTTTAATTGTCCACACAGGTGGGCCTCTGAGTATCCTTTGACCCTCAGGGCCAAATGAGGGTCCCATTATACAAGTCAAAGGTCAGTTTAGTGCTCGAGGCTAATTGATCTGAGCGGTGCTTAGATATGCATATTCCATGAATCACAGCAGTCACACCTAATCAGTCTGATTATCTGTGTATTTGAACATGCAGGGCCATCAGGGATTAACATTTCTTTAGCGTTATAGATTTTGTGTTAAGTGTTTGTTAGCCTCATGCTTACTAATTAAAAAATGTCACTTTGTTTAAGTCAGTGTGCGTAAAATGGTTAAACTGACATTTTTCTAAGCACAGGCCGGTACTAATAATCAGAAATATGTTTTACAAGGTATTCTGCACACACACACAGATCACAAACACACAAATACACATTCAAGGCACATCTCAGATGATATCTCAGCTTCTCATCAGAGACATAATTACTGCCAGATGGTGTCAGTCGTCTCCCCTCTAACCTTTGACTGCCCCTTCTCTTTGGCTCTTGCTCATGAACACAGGGGGAAAGATAAGGTCTGCGGAGTTTCTGTCCAGCCTGCTGGAGGAGTAAAACTCAGAAGGAGGTCATACAGTATGAAGGGCCAGATGAGGCCAGGAAATCCCTGTGGTCTGTTAATCAACATGGAGGGAAAAACAAAACAGAAAAACCAAAAGCAATGTATCACGCATGAAGGTCTTGCGAGATAACCATAGTCTGTAACACTGCAGCTGTTAGACAGCTTGATGACATGAGATGTCAATAAACATTGAGAAACACTGATTATCATCACAACGCCGTCTGTGTATTCATTTCTGGTGTTTTCATCAAGAAAATTGTGATGAATCTGTGCTACAGTTCAACAGACCCAGACACACCAAACCGACTTCAGAGAACTAACTGCGACGAAAGCCCCCCCGTTGCGTTACTTCACGTTGCCTGTGTTTCGGCCAGAGAGTTGCGCATGAACGCATCATAAAGACTTCAATTAACGTGCAACCAGCAGTTATATTCTGCGCCAGCATGAGAGAAAATATCTCTACACACCAGCAGCTGCCATAGTCTGTAATCGTCATACAAAAAGGGAAACAGGAAGACTGTTGTGACACTAGTTAGCCAGTTAGCACATTAACAACATGATTCAATGCTGAAAGGACAGAGCATATTTAGCGTGCCCCACTTAACAATAACACCAACCATGATGAACGGCCAATCAGAGTGATTTCATTCACCAATGGGTTCTGCAGTCACATACACCAACTCAACATGCTAAATCAGTGGAAAAAGGCAGACTTGTGCCACAGTGTGGGATGCACTGCAGTGACAAGGGCCGTGGATGCTCAACGACGGCCCAGCATCGACCAACGGCTGACCATTAGCTTGGTGTGTCCGGGCCTTTAAAGGATGGGTTTACATTATTCCATATTTTTTAAAGTTGTTAAAAAAAATTCCCATATAACAACAATATTTTTCTGATTTCTACACCCCTGTCTGTGGCACTCAAGCCCATTGGTTTCTTGTTATCACAAATAGTTATTTTTTTTTAAAAAAATTAGCAAACATTACACAAACAGGAGTAATTGATATATTTTTGGGGGCCTTTTTTCTTCCGACTTTCTTGTATGTGGGATCAACTCAAAACCAATTACAGTGCCCATGTTTATTGTAATGAAGGAAAATGTCAGCCAGTGCAGCACTGATGTGTTTTTAAAGCTCTATGGTGCAGAGTGGTTTTAAGTACACAGGCAGTAGTTATTAGAGTAATCAGTTCATTGTTCGATTTGGTATTTTTATGGGATTTGTTAACAAATTATGAAAAATATAATAGTGCCAGCTTTATTTTAAAAAGGATATGTATTGTACAGGTTATATGAGAAAAAAAAATAATTACTGTATGCAAATTGCAAAATATTTCAATGGCTTTCTTTGCCAAAAAACTGAGACCACAAACAAGCAGTATATCCTTTAATTGTGTCTGACTACTTCTGACAGGTGCAAGCTATACAATGAGCATGTGCGTGTATGTGTGCATGTGTTAAAATTAGACTTTCCTGAATAGCTCAATTTGTATTGTAACACAACACAAAAATTTGATTACCGTATGGCGGGACTGTAGTGGCACTATTTCTGGCAGACCTTATCCTGAAGGGCGGCCTTAAGCATCTGGGGGTCCATTTCAAGATCTAATTCAGGGCCTTTGTAGGACTGTCATTGTGTGGTGCTTGTTCATCAGGAGGGTGTTACTGGCATGGAGACTTTAAAGGGTGGCCGAAATACATACTGTATAAGATTATTTAAATGCAAGAAATCACTTTAACTTCAATTTTTATTTGATTGAAAAAGCCCCCATGTTAAGGATTTTATATTTTAAAAAGCACATTATTGTGGCACATAAGTAAAGCATTGAACAGAAATACCAAAAGGTGGCATCACGTAGCCTAACATTTGGCCATGACAGATCATTAAATTATAGGCTATACATTACTATAAGTTATTCTAAAAACTAATCTAATGAGTTCAATTTGACAGCCCTAATATATATGTATATATGTATCTTCCCTACACACACATTTAGCAAGGAAAAAAAGCCATCAGCAGTTTTTGTTTGTGGCCAGGAGAGGCTGTAGAGAAAGCTCAGAGCTGCTGTCTAGCGTTATCTCTTGCTGCATTCACTTGCACTCGAACATCTAAGTTTAACTCTCGTAAATTTCTAAGGACCCAAGAAGTTCACATTGTGTAGTGCATTGAGGGGGGACCCCTATTAACTGTCACACTATGGGATAGTATACTGGATACAGCTTGCTCTGTTGCTCGCTTTAGTACATCCAAGAACAGATGAAGAAAGACAGACTGGAGATGATGCATTGTAGCAAACTCAAACATTTCAAGCATCAGCCCTAAATTTTGGAATAAACAATTTTGTTCCTGGATAGCTTTGATTCCATAAAATGCCTTTGCACCCAAATAATATGTATTCTCTAGCATTGCTTGGGGACGCAATGACAAATGTATTGTTCACATGTAAGTGCAGTGTCGAGCGTAAATTTGTTTGGATGAGCGATTCTTGCGAAAGCTGCAAGCAGCAAAACCGGAGGCCAAGCAGTCAACCTATTCCAAACAGGCACGTTCTGACCTGTAATTTATATCCAACTGGCTGATGCAGCCTTAATATGGAGGGTTTTGAGCCCAAAGCATTTTGGCTGATGTGAACCACAGCAGTGTTAGTTCTGCTTCAGAACTTAAGTAATCTGGTATTTAACGTTATAATTTGAGGTCAAAAATAAAAGTTGTTCTAAGTGAGGCCCCATTAGTTTCAATTTACTCTTTAATGCTAAGAGGCATCACCTTGACTTTAACAGACTAATCTCAGTTCATTAGCTTTTACAACTGTTAAGTATTCATGTAAAGAAAAAGCATTGTATTCAGTAGTTGTATAAGGCAGCCTCAGCGAGTAATGCATATGGGCCAAATGCCCTACATCAAAGCAGAAAACAACACTGCAAGCAATCAAGGGGAATAAGTGGAGGGATTAAGTGTTCTGCAGCGAGGGGGGGTGGGTCGGGAGTAAGGCAGGAGGCTGGTCCAATTAAAATAGCAACTGGTTATGATGGACAGTTGGGAACAGACTGGGAGGGAAGCATGCAGAGAGTAAGCGGACAGGAGGGCACCCTTTGACAAACTGCCATCACATGCTACATACATGTCAACTTAGTTGCCAATGTTGGACGAGAAAGCATTTTGTAAATCCCTCGTCCAACAGCAGCTAAAAACAGAGACATTTCAACTAACATTCATGTTTAATGTCCATGTTTCCTTTTCTGACAAAATTGCTTCCTAAAAACACTGCTCCAACCAAGCAGATGGATACAATTATAAGGTGAAATACATTCAAACTGTTGCCTGATATCAGATCTTTATCAGGTAACAACCTCGAACAGAGCAACGTCTGGAAGTTCAAGGAAACCCCATCAGTCTCTCTTGACGGAGGTTTGTTATCTTCAGTATTTGGTCACTGGGTTTTCACAGCTGTGTTTACAAGTAGCATGCCACGTTCAAATTGTCCGCAGATGTTATTCAAATGCAACCTACCTGAAGTAAAGGCTGCAAAGTGTTGACCATGGCTTCAGTGGCAGTTTGTGTTTTGGCGAGACTCACAACGCAACATCCTCACACTTATTGGAAGTTTATACTGGACATACACAGAGATATCAGTGTTTAAAAAATACCACAGAAACATCCAAAACAGTCCTGCTTGCTTGTCTGACAGACATGGAGTTATAATTATGCTCCAGACATTTGGAGCATGCGCTCATGGGCTCCCTGATAGGGGCAAGCAAAGTACGATGGGCTTAGACTCTTGCATTTATCAGCACGTTTAGGGTCTGTCAGACAAGAGCCAGATTGTAAGCAGGAATGTGTCTCGGCTGTAAGTGCCATGTCAAAGACTCCACAAGCAGTTACCCTGTTGTCTGAGAGCTCTGTGAAAAGCTTGTGGATACTATATGCACTGGGTCTGTGTATTATAGCTACAGCTGTCAAAATAAATCATAATTCATCATTTTTGCAGGATGGATCACAAGGATTTTGCTCAGTAGAAATGGTTTTGCAATCATTATCCTCCCAGATGACAGCTTTTCACTTTACAGTTTTTAACTGATGCCATTGTGTCGCATTGCTGTATATTAAAGCTTCACCTTAAAGACTTGGTCACGTGTAATGATTCTGCTGGCAAAATTTCTTTGGTTGATACCTGTTAAATGTGTTAGCTACAAAACTATCATCTGAATGTCATAATTAACCTGGAAAAATGTACATTAAAAGAGTAGTATGAACGTTTCAGAGACATGCTGGCGCTTTTAATACATACTTAGATGAAGAGTTCAACAATCAGTTTCATCTCAGTGCCTTCAGCTAAGAGACTGATCCAAGTTGCATTTATTCCAATCTCAAAACCAGCTGGCTATCATCTGATGACAATAAAAGTTTCTGGGATAAATGGCCAATATTTTGGAAGATCTGGAGTTATAGCGAGCGGACATCCGGGCCAAGTCTTCCTCTTCATGCACCAGTCATTGCTTAAAGTTCAATGGACAACTAAACACAGGTCCGGACATTGTCACAACACAACATCATCAACCAGCTCAGTAGCCTTGTGGTAGAGTGTCCGCCCTGAGACTGGGAGGTCGTGGGTTTGATCCCCGGCCGGGTCATACCAAAGACTACAAAAATGGGACCCATTGCCTCCCTGCTTGGCACTCAGCATCAGGGGTTGGAATTGGGGGGTTAGATCACCACATGATTCCTGAGCGCGGCACCGCTGCTGCTCACCGCTCCCTCAGGGGATGGGTCAAATGCGGAGAACAAATTTCACACATTCAGGTGTGTGACAATCAGTGGAACTTTACCTTTACCTTTACTTTACAACATTGTCAGACAATACACAGCTAGCCCCAGATGTCACTATGACGTCAAAAAGACACTGGACTCTTATGTTAGGCAGATGTTAAGTTTTGGTTGGAATAAAAATTGGGTTGACGATGTTCACGTTGTAGCTCTTAACATTATGATGGCTTGCAGATGATGGTTTTCCATACCATACCACTAAATGTCATTACTCTATCTCAAGATGACATTGGCATGAGACGTTTGGTAAAAAGTGGGCTACAACATTTGTTTCTTCTTTGCTGAATTTTTACGAACACGGTAAGACAGTACTAACACATCCCAACTTAGGGTTACAGCCACTTCTCTTCATTGTTAAGCACGAGGCATTCACTCTCTCTTGTGTATCATTCATACCTGTCCCGTAGGAACCAATTAGCTCATAACCAAGGGGACGCATATCAGCATCAAATGCTATCAGTATTCTCCATCAAGTTGACATTGGCATTAGACGTTGTTCTGACATTGAATTTTGGTCACCTGACATCACAACCTAAATTCACCCAAGTATCTATATCTATCAAAGTTGGTGGCCAGCTGGGTAGGTTCCAAAATTGCACTTCAGTCAATGTGTTTTGCCTCTTTTAAAACCAACCAACCTGCTCAAACATAATTGGTCAATACTAATTGGATTACAAACAAAAATCACAACCACATTGCTAATGTTTGTTTGGCACACAAAGCTAAATCAGCCTTACAACCCTTGGCATTTTGCAAGATTAAACTGGCAAAACATTACTGCAATTTGTCTTAATCTCCCTACAAATGTTCCCGGTATTCAACCTGATGATGTTCAAACTGGCAATCACACTCCCCCATTTATGCACCTCACCTCCTCCCTGATTTCAGTTGGGAGCGCTGATGCCAGTAAGGCTGAGTCATCCTTTGGAGATGGTTGAGTTTGGGAACTAAGGTGTTGTCTGTCTGTCTGGAATGCAGTTCAAGATATGAAGCAGCAAAAATTTTACGTCCTATAAGTGATAAACGGCCCACAACGTACAAATGTACTTTCAGATGCCTGTCTCTGTTTTTCTGGCTCCTCAGGTAGAGAATTAAGTGAAATATCCCACAAAAGACTCCATGGCAGCAGTTCAAATTCACCTTATTTGTTAAAGTAAAGCAAAATCTGTAATTTCTTTCTAAACACATTATACATGTCACAAAGTACTTGCTGAAACGTGGAAAAAAAAGTAAACTGTGTAATACTGCATTGTTGAGCTAGACTGTTAGAGTTTTTCATCATTTATGTGTCCAGGATTTTTTGGGCAGGCCTGAAATCATGGCTCGATGATGCACTGGAGTCATATTTATCATAACCCTTCCCCTACCACATGAAAGCTATTGGTGTTGCGTTCATCCTGTGTGTGTGGGACAAGTTCCTGATGTTCCACAAGCTCTCCTAGGTCTTCCATTCTGAAAAATACATGAATAAAAATCTTTTATGTCACAATCATAGCTAACAGCTGACATGATGTAAGCTGCTGAACGAGAGGCTGTTGCGACACAGTGGCTCTCACATTCTTCAGTTTGGAGGTGTGTGCTGTGCTACTATAGACAGTGTGTGCTACTGGGGTAGCTGCTAACAAGAGTCTGTCACTGGATGGTGGATTGTTCTTTGGCTTGAGGTGTGTATGTTTCTGTGCTACAGGGTTAGCTGCAAACGAGAGTCTGTCACTGCATGGCAGCTTGCTCTTTGGCTTGGGGTGTGTGTGTTTCTGTGCTACTGGGTTAGCTGCCGATGAGAGTCTGTCGCTGCATGGTGGCTCACTCTTCGGCTCGGGGTGTGTATGTTTCTGTGCTATTGAGTTAGCTGCTAACGAGAGTCTGTAGCTGCATGGTAACTCGTTCTTGGCCTTGGGGTGTGTATGTTTCTGTGCTACTGGGTTAGCTGCTGACGAGAGTCTGTCACTGCATGATGGCTCGTTCTTCGGCTCGGGGTGTGTATGTTTCTGTGTGAGTTAGCTGCTAACGAGAGTGTGTAGCTGCATGGTAACTCGTTCTTGGCCTTGGGGTGTGTATGTTTCTGTGCTACTGGGTTAGCTGCTGACGAGAGTCTGTCGCTGCATGGTGGCTCATTCTTCGGCTCGGGGTGTGTATGTTTCTGCGTGAGTTAGCTGCTAACGAGAGTCTGTAGCTGCGTGGTAGCTCGTTCTTGGCCTTGGGGTGTGTATGTTTCTGTGCTACTGAGTTAGCTGCTAACAAGAGTCTGTCACTGCATCATGGCTTGTTCTTGGGCTTAGGCTGTGTATGTTTCTGTGATACTGGGTTAGCTGCTAACAAGAATATGTCATTGCACTGGGGCTTGTTCTTGGGGTGTGTATGTTACTGTACTCTTCAGCTTGGGGTATATACTTCTGTGCTACTGAGTTAGCTGCGAACGAGAGTCTGTCGCTGCACTGGGGCTTGTTCTTGGGCTGTGTATGTTACTGTACTACAGGGTTAGCTGCTGATGAGAGTCCGTCAACGCATGGCGGCTTGTTCTTTGGCTTGAGGTGCGTTTGTTTCTGTGCTACTGGGTTAGCTGATAACAAGAGTCCCTCGTTGTGTGGCGGCTTGTTCTTTGACTTGGGTGTTTATGTTTCTGTGCTACTGGGTAAGCTGCTAACGGGACTCAGATGCTTCACAGCGGCTCATTCTTTGTTTCAGCTCCTTCAGCGGATTTCAACAATTTTGAAACCTAATATTATATATTTGGCGATTTTTTTAATCATTAAAATTTAGCTAGGTGTTTAATAACACATTTTCCATGGTGAGACAAACTCAGAACATTTATTACATTTATTTATTATAACATTTGTTTTTCCCTACCTGGACTTTGAATGGCTGCTGAAGTGGCTTGTTTGTGCTCTGGATAAAAACCTATTGTGATCTTTGTTTTCAGTGAGCATGCTTTCTGTTTTCATCTGAGTAAATGCAAGTCTGACACAGCAATGACATGATGTACATTGCCAGCACTGACCTTGTATTGCAGCTCAAGCAAACCTTTTATGTGTAATGAGAAGAGAAAAGACAGGAAAAATTATAACTGGAGACAATTTTGATTGTTTTTATGCATTCATTTTTAGGGTGTATGGTATTGATGAGTACAAAGTTCCAAAGATAACCAGCTGAGAGCTCCAGAAGCCCCATATTAGCTGTTTCTGCAGACTTATCACAGTTAAGTTGTACCAAAGATAGCCTCCTGTCAGTTGCCATAAACCATGCACCTTCAGATAACTCGAGGCCATTGAGAAGAAAGTTGCAGGAACTTTACAACAGCCACATTTTTCTCGAGAGCGCAGACTCCTCCACAGGCTCTTTTCATCTGATATCATCATCGCTGCTTTGACAAAGCTTCCCTCCCCCTAATTAAGATAGTCTGTTAATATTATATTGATTAATTTCAGATGAAGTCAAGTGCTGGCACTAATCAGGCTATTATGAAAATCCATCAAGATTCACATTTTCTTTTTCTCTTGTGCTGCAACTTTTTGTTTGTGAGGAGCATATGTCCCAAATTAATAAAGCCAGGCAGTATACTGAACCCTCTTCCCTCTGTCACTGCTTGTCACAGTAGAATTGGCCTCAAACTTATTCTCTCCCTCTCTCTCTCCCTGTATCTATCTCTGTCTCTCTCTCTGTTCTTTCTGTTTTTGCGCAAGTGTCCCAGTTAAGAAATTGCTTACATCCCACTCAGTCTGGGGCTGGATTGAAATTTCCCATAGGGTATGTACCAATATGCAGAGAGCACACTTCGACAGATGCCATCAGAGAACAAGCATATGAATTACCAGGCAGCCTGCCATCTTTGAGTTCAGACAGAATGGCATTAATACCTGATTACGATCCAAACAACAACACAACAACAACATGAAAGCCAAAGCAACTGGGAGCAGGTAAAGGTTTCATCATTTATATATTAATGGATTTACTAACAAAGCCTCCACTACCCCCTCAAAAGTTAAAATGTCATAGAAGCTGCCAACAATCAAGGGACTTTGGAAAAAAAAAGGGGGGGTGGGGGGGCTGGTGGGGTTGTTAAGAAATCAGATGCCGTCAGCAAATCACGTTCCAATAAATTAAATATTCGCCACTGCTGACCATAACTAATTCAGAAGCCATGATAAATTCATGACTACAATTAAAGAAAACACGATCCCTTTAATTTTAAATGGCTGTAAATATTGGCATTACCCAATTAAGTCACTATTTGACTGTAGGAAAATTACCTGCAAATGAACCATAAACACTGAACCTACATGTTGTGGGAGGAAGCATAAAAGTTTTATTCAAAGTTAGAAAAGAACTCACCTTTAGGCAAGGCACTGTTTTATAGGAAATATTTCATATAATTGTTACATTTAATATGAATTTAATGCATGATATACATAGAATCTAGAAATTATTTCTATTTTACAACATGTTTCCTCTAAGTTTTGAGAGGCACGATGGCAAAATAACAAGATAGTTCCTGCTGGTTCATGTAATTGAGGTTCAAGCTACATTACCTTTGCAAACCCTTCATTACAAAATACAGTATATTTGCATTAAAAAGCTTTATATAAAAGTACTTGCATAACATGGTTAAAAGGAAAAAAAAACTCACCAGATAAGAACAACAGTATTCATAGTTTCTTCACATTATCATTTAATTAATCCCTGACCTTAACCAATTCACTTTTGTTTGGAAAGGCCCAGACACATCAAACCAACATCAAAGAACTAATGCCAATGAAGGCAAGCTGATGCATCACCTGTGTCTCAGCCAGAAAGTTACACATGAACACATCGCAAAGACCACAGCCAACAGCCAACCAGCATGTACATTCTGCACCTGTAGGGTTAGGGTTAGGGGACCAGCAGGACGGATTTAAGATGCCATTTAGCCAGTTAGCACATTAAAAGCACAACCCGATGTTGAAAGAACAAAGGACATTTACTGTGCACTAACAAACAATAACACAAACAATTACAAACAGCTTCTGCTAAAGAGCTCAATGGCTAGAAGATAAAAAACTCTTACCTTATATAACAAGTTTGTTTCGATCTTACGCCCTCTTGACTTTAGACTTTTGTTTGCATTCCTTACTTTTGTTTTTCTTCTTGTGCACTGAGCTAAATTGCCAAATCATTCACCGACAGGCTTTGTCATCTCTGACAACGTGTCAACATGCTGAATCTTTAGAGAAAACAAATGCAAAGGGTCGACAAGGGCTGACTATTGCCAATAGCACAGGACATATCTCAAAAACTAGGGTGACAGATGCTCACTGATGGCCTAACATTGACTAATGGCCAACCGTCAGCTTGGAGTCAGAGCCCTAACCCTAACCAAACCTTGCCACAGCAAATGAGAAAACTGTGATATGAATTATTTTGTAATGGTCATATAGGTTTTGGAACGCACTGACATACAATGTAACCCTGATGATGGGGCAGCAGATCTAAGTGAAATAATTGGAAACACTGGTGGAAACACACCAAAACCTTTTGACACTGGTCGCAGGGACACAGTCAATTAGAGTGTGTTTATATTTGTGTATGTGTGTGTACTATGTGTGCATGTCTTTACCCTGATTTCCCTTTCTTTCATCAGACAGTGATTCAGTGAGGATGCATTTCTGATCTGGTACATAACTCTACTCTCTGCTGTGGTGTGTAGATATTATTATATTGTCATGATTAAATGATACATCAGATTAATAACATTACATTTCTGTACATAACATTGTATTTTTTTAAATAAATATATTTTGAAATTAAATACAATTTAAGCTTAACCTTATTAAATTCTGATGAAAAAGCAAATCCCACAAAAAACACAAACTCACAAAATCAATCAATCAGAGGATCACATTAAGGTTTTACACATATTAATCTATGTGTTTTGTTTAATGTCTACAGTAAAGAACTGCCGTTTTAACAAATATGAACCAAATTACATCAGGCAAGAGTAATAACCTTTTTTTTTTAATTGAGTGGTTTTTCCCTTTAAGCAGTTGCTGTGTCAGCTCTTTGGCAGTGGGACAGACTGATCGTGGTGACGCTGATAGCCCTCTTCCTGCTCTCAGCGCACTTCACGATAAATGGTCCATTTTGGAATCCATAATGGACAGTGATGTAGGAGCACTCTTCTCTCTTGACATTGAACTGTCTTCTCTTGTTCAGGCATTAAGTCATCTCACAGAGCGCTGTCTGTTTGTGTTGTTTGTTTTTTTCTGCATGTGAGGGAAAACAATTGATTGGATTTTCTATGTTTTTCTCATTTTGTAATTTAGATGTTTGGTAATTGAAGGCAACACTTACTTAGACTTCACCCCTTTTTCCCCACCTTACACTTAACCACACAGTGATTATCTACCTTT
The DNA here is from genome assembly GCF_041903045.1 of Epinephelus lanceolatus. Lineage (NCBI taxonomy): Eukaryota > Metazoa > Chordata > Actinopteri > Perciformes > Serranidae > Epinephelus > Epinephelus lanceolatus. The sequence goes on along the minus strand of NC_135736.1, from coordinate 26,950,651 downwards.
TACAGCTAATATAAAACTTTATTACAACACTGCATTATGAGAAGGTGTGATGTGGTCCGGTCACCCACGCAGCAGTTACTCTGTAAAAGTAAAGGCAGGCTGATGGTTAGCTCCCACTTCCCGTCTTAGTTTCCCGCCCCTCTCAAATGAGGGAAACACAACATCACAACATGGACACTGACTTCCCCGTGCCTCCCATCTAATCTCTGCTGCCTCTCGTGTGAGGAAACAGTTGCATGTAACGTATACAAGACATAATGTGAGTCAGAGAGGGATTGAAAGAGAAGGTAGGAGGGATTGAAGAAAGGGGGCAGATTGGAGGGGCGTTGGGCTCCCAGATGTCCTTGCACCCTGTGTCTGCGTGTGTGTGTGTGTGTGTGTGTGTGTGTGTGTGTGTGTGTGTGTCTGTGCCTTGGAGATGACTGTCAGCAGGCGGTGCCTCTGAGAGAGAGGAGAAGGAGGGGTGTGGGGGGTAAGTTTCCAAAGGGGGCCCAGTCTGTTACCAAAGGGAGGTGGAGATTTACTATCCCACCCAGTCAAAGTGTCTCACTGGTGCTCTGATACACACACACATGTAGAGATACACACAACCTCACACGTACACGCACACAACCACACACACTCAGACATACTGCAAACTCTCCACAGGAAACTCTGAGCCATAATGCGAAGGCACCTCAGAGCAGACGGGTGCATTGCTCAAACCAAGTGGGATACGCTGCGGCTTTGATAGTGCGTTAATTACTCATGTGATGTGATACAGATGTCTGGGGGCTTCAGCCGAAAGTTTGCCTGACGGTTTCCAAGGGGGCCAGGCAGACATTTTAGAAGCGGTAGGTGAAAACCAAATGTATTTATTATTTATGGATAGATCAGTTTGCGTGCTGTCACAGATCCCAGCAGTGTCATGCTGATGCTAAACTGTGATGCTACTTGAAGGGCTGGCTGCTAAATAGTTCTTTGTGTACTTGGTGACAGCTGGGACTTTGAACAGGAAGAACTCTGGGCTATAAGAGTTGCCGGTGCTGTGACATGATGAAAAGGGCTTCACTATCGATCTGACAGTTTGAAACTTTATCTGCTGTTTACCGGGAGTTTTGTGGAGTGAATTACTCTGATTTCGTCCAGGGAAGTAGGCAGTAAAGGTGAAGATACCTCTAAATTCACAACAATACACTACGTCAAGAATCAAAAGATTGAGAAGAAAATCCAAGGTGTAACTATAGTGTGTATTTTCTGATCTTCACCTGATTTATATTTTAACCTTTTACGCTTGCATTTAAAACTTTGTCTGGAAATCAGCCCTGCAGCACTTCTGTCATGTAAAAAAAAAGCTCTTTGTTTTGTGACCACATGTTTAAACCCTTCTAAATTAGAAACAGAGGGAGAATGCAAAACTGAGGAAATCATTCAGTTACAAACCCACGCAAGGGGCTCATTGTGAAAACAGCATATGAAGCTTCACTGTGCGGCTGCAACATTATTGACACAAAGCCATATAACAGACAGCTCCCTCTGTCAGGGACGACTGAGAGCAAACAAGATGCCCAACGCACTCTGCTGATGCCTCCTCCTGAACTGTCTGACTCTAACTAGTCCTGGCATCTCCCATCTGTGCCCCCTTGGCAAAACCTTTTTGAAGTCTTGAAGGAGTTGTTAAACTTCCTCACCACTTTTTGAAAGGACAGTGATGCTGTTTAGCTGACGTATATTACTCCAATTTGGTTAGATTTTTAAGTAGGGGCAAAACACAGGACAAGTGAAAATGTTTTGTCTGAAAAATAACCAAATTTTCCTCTTGTTTTTTTGATTTCTTCTCTCACCAGTGATATACTGGGACAGTCTTTCAATCAGTGAAATCAAAGCGCCAAATGTGCTCCATAATGGGCACCCCAGCTGTGCATATGTTGGTGCTAATGGCCTGTATGGCAGCCAGAGGAATGTGCCAGATAAACAGAGCCGAAACAGAGGAGGCTTCTCTCCCAGGCTCCCTCGTCCACTCCACACGCCAGTCTCCAGGTTTCTACAGCACCATCAATCCCAGCACGGGGCCCGGCCTCGCTGATGCGCAAACTGTAAGTTCTGGGAATGAAACTGTCACAGAGACGCCCATACCGTCTCCAATGTGTGAAAAATCTACCTCCGTTAACGACTATTTCAAGTACATCAACACCATCATATCCATCCATGTGTTTGTGATCGGCATTGTCGGCAACGCCACCCTGCTGAGGATTATATACCAGCACAAGTGCATGAGGAACGGGCCGAACGCCCTCATTGCTAGTCTGGCACTGGGGGACCTTATCTACATAATCGTCGATATACCCATCAATGTATACAAGGTACAGTTTTCACTCTGTTGGTGCATGCTTTCATTAAAGTCTTGACCCTATTGACAGGTCTCTGTGTTGATATGATGAAATGCAGCAACAATGGAGGTGATACGCAGAGACAGAGTGGAATAGTACAGACGGGAAAAAGGGGGGAGGGGGAGTGTGCAAATAGACGGGAAAGTGTAATCAGTCGGACGCCATTATCTCCCTCGTGTGGGCAGATTAGTGATGAGAGGAGCATGGATATGGCTGGCTTAAATAAACATGGGAATCAGGCTGTAGTCACACATGTCAGGGGCCATGCATTGACCTCGGACATTAGTCAATGTCCCTTATCTAGAGGTTTAACAAAAAAAAGAAAAAGAAAAGAAAAAAAAAAAACAACCCTGATAAATCACTTGTGGAGTTTTGAACCCAGTTCTTCATTAAAGCCCCATCTGTAATGTTTTATCTAAATAAAAGTGAGGTTCAAAAGTTTAACTAATAATGTAGTGTAAATAGAATCAGTGTCAGCTTAGTTTTAACATTACTGATGTAAACAAACCTGTAACAGCGTCTGTGTAATAATTATCAGGGGATTCGAGAGAGCAATAACTGATTTTATTTTTGTGATTTCATTTTTGGTGTCTCACAACAATTTTGTTTACTTTTCAACTTTGGATTGTGCCTTTGGAATATGAAGTGTTTAATGATGATAAATTGGGGCTCCTGTCTTGGCTTGATTTATACCAATAAATAGTGTCACCCTTTGTATAATAACCAAGAATGATGGCAAAATGGGGTCATCAGTCAACTTGATCTCTCCAGTGCATTATGGGACGGCAAATGAGAAAGCCACCTGGTTAGAATTAACTTGGGACTTTGAGGGGACAGCGACTCTGTGGTCTGAGCAACACATGTGCAAGAAAGACACAAATATCTTAGCGGGGGAACAGTTTATGCACAAACAAAGACAAGAGCCACGTCTACAGTGTTGAAACCATGTTGAAGCCCCATGTTCACTTCCCCGGGGCTGGGTCAGTGTTTCCAAAAATAATCAGCCACTTGTATGCTGAAAACAGTGGTGTGGGCTCCTTTCCTCCCTGCTGCTCTTCTGCGGCTCCTGGGAAACTTAAACGGCACAAGTAAAAACAATAGAGGGCCAGGAAGCGCTGTGAAGTTCTTCCTGTGGCTTCAGCTTTGGGAAACGTGTTTAACGCAGGTCATGTCGTATTGAAGGAAAAATGCTGCCAAGACCACTTTGATGGAAACAAAGGTCTCAGCTTGCATGGCCTTGACTTATTTTCTCAAGGGAAGTAATATTAGAAGAGGTTGTGGAAGTGGCTCTGAGTTACTAGTGACAACACAGTAAATTATCATTGAAGTTTGGTTCTACGTCTTGAGAGGCTGTGTGTTTGCACATGTACTGTATTTCAGGAGGGATGCAGGGGACACGTCAGGCTCAATATTTAGAAGATGTGCATTTGTTCCTCCCTAATAAAAACATTAAAGTTGCACAGGACTTTTATTTTGGCAAAATCAAAGACATTTACACCATAAATTGCTGCAGAAAAGTCACAAATTCACAACGGAACTATTCGAACGATTCAAATCTAAAAAACTACATCCATGTGTTTGCAGGAGATGTGAAAGTTTTGCAAAAGTTGCGCAAAGTTTTATCAGCTGATGGGCTCCATATGGTCCGTGTCAGACTTAAATCACTCTGACGTTAAAGATGACGTTGAGAGGTCTTTGATGTGCCTCCATCTGCATGGAAATTGCCTTAAATAGATATTAACGATGGTCAGCGTGAATCCAGCAACAGAGCTGAGATTAATAGTCCCTTAAGAGTTGTAAAAGACAGAATATTTTATTAACGTTAGCAAAGCCAAACTGTGATTCAGTGACAAATTATATTGATGTGAATGTTGTCAAATAAATGTTCTTACAAATGTGATTTAACTGCTGTTAGATAAGTGTTTTTGTCACACTTACTGTATGTGCTTTCTTTCTTTGTTTTCTTTTTAAAGCTCCTGGCGTCAGGCTTTCCGTTTCACAACAGTGTTGTTGGCCTGTGTCTGTGTAAGCTGTTCCCCTTCCTGCAGAAAGCCTCTGTGGGCATCACTGTTCTCAACCTGTGTGCCCTCAGCGTGGACAGGTCAGTGCTTCCACTCTCCACACTGCGTTTTTACGTCACATCGAGAGCTGTGGCATGTGAAGGTCAGTTTTGGTGGGCCAGCAAAAAACTAAAGCAAAAATCCTGCTCATGTGTGTGCTGAAATAAGTGAAACACAAGTATTTTTATCATGACAGGTTGTGTGCATATGTTTATGATGCTGAGTTCAATTAAGCAGGAATGTTAAAGTAGATTTTACCAGAATAATCCACTCTTTTTTTTTGGCTTGTTTTCTCATCCTCATAAAGAAGGTTTTATTGTGTTTATATCATTCCATAGAAACATATGAAAAGCAAGAACTTTCATGTAAGGTTACATGCTCTTGTGAAGCCAGCTTGACAGCTGAATGTTTCAGATAACCCTTTTTCAAAGCAGATGCTGTTGCAGAAATTTTGAGGAGGCAGTCAAATCACTGGAAAAAAGGAATTAAACAATTTTAATTTGGACGACTCGCCATGCCAGTTCATCCACAATAGGTTTTGTGCATGTTTATGATGTGGCGTTACATTACAACATGAAAGTTCAATTAGGTTTTAGGAGATTAATTTCTCTCTGAAACCAAACTTATTGAACTTATTTCTCATTCTCATTAAGGGTTTTTTTTTTTTGTGTTTTTAGAAACATATGAAAAGCAGCAACTTTCCTGTAAGGTGACATTATCTTGTAAAGCCAGATTGAGGCCTGAATGTTCCAAATATCTTTTTTCATAGGTGAAAAAGCAGATGCTGTTGCAGAAATTTTGAGGAGGCAGTCAAAATCATTGGAAAAAAGAAATTAAACAATTTTAATTTGGATGACTCACCTTGCCAGTTCATCCACAATAGATTTTATGAGGTGGCGTTCCATTAAACATGAATGTTAAATTAGGTTTTAGGAAATTAATTTCTCTCTGAATGTTTTTGGACTTGTTTCTCATTCTCATAAAAGAGGTTTGTGTTTTTAGAAACATATGAAAAGCAGCAACTTTCCTGCGATTTTACACAGTGTTGTGAAGCCAACATGAAGCCTGAATGTTCCAGATATGTTTTTTCATAGCTCAAAAAAACAGATGCTGTTGCACAAAATTTGAAGAGGCATTCAAAATCACTGGAAAAAGGAAATTAAACAAAGTTAATGTGGCCAGTTCACTCATCCCTACTCAGAATAAGAGAGCATTGCTTTAAATTAATTTGTCTTAGATGTTTTCTAATATGATTTTGGTGATTATGAGTTGCAGAGATGAGTTAAGACAAAAAGATATGAATATTTTTTATTTGTTTGCAGTTTAATGACAAGCAGATCTGATTAGCTGAGGTGACGATCACTTTTGGGAAAGGTCGATACTTATTGTGCATCCTCACTGGGATGTTATTTATCTCTCTGCTCCTCTGTTTGTTGCCTTGGTGCTCAAAACTTGTGTGGTGTGCTGTTTTAAGAGATGCTCTTTACTTCTCTAATGGAATTATAACAGTCATTTATTTTGTATGCACCATTAAGTGTATAAGTGATATATGCACTGTAAACTCTCAGTGTAATGTTAATATTAAAAACATTACCTTGATAGCAAGTATCCTGACAACTTCTTTTTTAATAGAACCTTAATAGAAATTCCCCAATGAATAAATGATGAGTGTGAAGTGCTGGAGCTCAGTCTCATCTCACTTTGTGCACCAGACACAACTTTGGAGATAAGAGGCTCGCCTGCCTGCTCTGAACACTGTAGGCTCCAAGGTTCAACCAGGCAGACATTTTTAATGACCTCTAAAAAGACTGCAGTGCTGTAGAGTTGTGTTCAAGAGCAGATGCTCACCGTTTGTTTCCAGGAAATGTGTAGCATATTTCTGTGTGTATGTATTATGAAAGTACCAGGGTCTCTTTTGTATCCTTCCAATGTTGGAGGAAGAGAAAAAGGTGGATACATTACCACTTAGTGAAATATAAATGCCGCCATGTTGTTCAACAGAGAAATTCAAATGTGTCATGAAAAATATATTGTTTTTGCCATAAAATCTTGATGCAGGGTTTTACTAAAACATTTCGACAAGTGGTTTCCATTAATGAAACAAACAAGCAAACAAGTATTCAGTGCACGGGAAACACAAGCCAACAGACAGACCTCTCTGCCAACATGGGCCAGTCTGTTTGGAGGCTTCACAAAAATATAAATATTAGATATTTAAAATAAACAATTGATCATCTCTCCTCATTAATTCTTAACATTTTGATATTCTTTGCTGACTGAGCAGTTTGTTGTGTTTGGTGTGCTGCCATGCATAGAGAAAACATTGTTAGCTTTGTCAGTCAGGAGAGACAAAGAAAACGATGACTTTACTGATTTCTATTTAATGATGGAGCGGTGACTGAGAACAACTGAACTCCTGCAGCCCTATTTCAATTAATAAATAGGCTTTTTTTCATAGCATAGTAATTGTGTTACACTCTTTACTTTTTAATTTCATTTAGAAAATTTGTGTCCCAGGAGTGCTGTATCATAATCATTCCTGCTGCAGTAACTCACTATCCCCTAATCATATTACTTTAATCCAATCAATTTAATATGTCTCATCCATCTGTTATGCCTGGACCTCACTCCTGTGTCTGCCCCTCACAGGTACAGAGCTGTGGCATCCTGGAGCAGAGTTCAGGGAGTGGGCATCCCTCTGCTTACAGTCGTGGAGATTGTAACTATTTGGTGGCTGTCGCTCATCCTGGCAGTACCGGAGGCTATTGTTTTCGACATGGTCACCTTCACCTACAAGAATGAAACCATGCGCACCTGCATGCTTAACCCAAAGTCTGACTTCATGGTGGTACGCTATCATCCATTTTCTTATCGTTTTCGGATAAGAAAAATTGCTGTTTAGTAATTTTGTGTCCCAGTGTTTTGCTTGTATTAAGGCCAAGACAGTTGTGTGCCTCCACGAACCAGTCAAGTTGCAGTTACAGTTTACACTTATCTCTGTCCTAGACTCACAAGTCAGTCTTTAGATGCTTTGCTTAACTAAAGACTGATGACTTTCTCCCTGATTTTGTGTTTAGATGGGCGGATACAATTTCAGAGTTTAAAAAAACTCCCTACCTTGCAGAACCAATAGTAAATCTGCAGGGCGGTCCTTCGGTGGCTCGCTGAACTCTTGTGCTTGTAAACAACGTCCCACTAGAAACACGTGTAGCGGTACAAAATGGCTCAGCCGCGCTCGCAGAAAATGGCGTCAAAGTTAGTGGATGTTTGTCGCGTTTGTGGCGACACATTCTCGCCAACTAAAAGAAACAAACATAATCTTTTACAAGGCCATGACTCATCCGTCCGGACTATAGAGGGAATCGCCTTGTTGTTTACAAATACTTCCGGGTAGAAAACCAGCAGAGCTTTTAGCTATATATATAGCTTATATATCACATTTTTCACATCACTGTATGACCGTTTGGACTAATCCGATGTTTGTAAAGTCTATAAACACAGTGATTGAACAAACATTACTATTTCTTAGCCGTTAGCAGTGTCTGTAATAGGTAATAACTCATTAAACAGTCCGTGAAAAAAATATTTTTTCCAGTGGATATCTTAGTTACTACATGATTGAGCTAGCAAAGCAGTTTTGTGTTGCTATGTGTGGTATTTATTCAGTTTTGGGAAATCACGATGTCTAGAAAGCATCAGTGGCTGCAGCTAACAGGGACAGCTAACAGCAGCAGCAAAGTTAACATCAGGACGTCATCTGTTAAAAGCCTCCCGTTGTCGGATACAACATGAAACTACTCCAGTTAGCTCAATAATGTTGTAACTAAGACATCCGCTGGAAAAAATATTTTCTTCACGGATGAGCACACGTTTGATAAAACGGAGTTAAATCTCTCGGCATCCATTTTCAAGCTCTCTGTGTGTTTGTTTCCTTGCGGACGAGAAAAGGAGGAGCGCACATTTCCGAGAAGGCATGTCCTTTTCAAAAATGCAAGAGGCGTTGCTTTGTTGCCGGCCGTTTTCGCCGGTGTGTTAAACACACTTTAGAAAGGAGTGTCCCCAGACTATCAGGAGGCGGAGATCTCTGATTGTCTGGTGGCGAGACTATCTCTGTCCAGACTCACATGTAGCTATGACAGTAGACAAAGCTTCACATATGGATGTTGCTGCAAAGAAGCAACATATTCTAAAAGTGTAGAGTCTAGAATCACCAATTCAGTATCTGACCTCCTGCTCCTGAATTATTGTGTTTAGTAATGGCCAAGAAACTGTTTTTGCAGAATATTATGATGTCACAGTGAATCTGACCTGGGACCTTTCGTATATAAAATGCCATCACTTCATTTTTTTGTTCTATTAGACATTTGGGTAAAATTTTGTCATAATTAGTGTATGAATTTTTGAGTTATGGCCAAAAACATGTTTGTGAGGTCACTGTGACCTTGACCTTTAAACACCATAATCTAATACGACCGTCATTAAGTCCAAGTGGACGTTTGTGCCAAATTTGAAGAAATTCCCCCAAGGTTTTTATTTGGACACCGCGTTCACAAGAACGGGATGTATGTACACACAGACTGATGGACACCCTGACAACATAATGCCTCAGTGCCGGAGGCATAATAAATCACTTACAACATTTTCTGCTTGGGCAATAAATAATTAAATCCACAAGAAACTAATGCTTATAGGTCCAGTGTGTATGATTTAGGAGTGTTTAATGGCTTCTAGTTGTGATGATTGCAGATTGCAACTAGCTGAAACTTCTCCTGGTTGGGGTTCCTTCAGTGTTCATTGTTTAGGAGGTTTTTATTGGGAGCCAAATTATCCACAGAGGTGTCTATCTAACCAAAACAAACAGGTGATAAAACCAGTAAAAACACTGAATGAAACAGTTTAACGTAACAAATCAGTGTGTCTTTGACTCACTAATCGCGGAGGGGCCACTAACTACAGTGATTGACGCGAAAACACAAAAACGTGATGGCCTTATCTGGAGCCAGCGTTTGGTTTGTCTGTTCTGGGCTACTGTAGAAACATGTTGGTGCAACATGGCGGACTTTGTTGATGAGGACCCGCTCCTGTGTAGATATAAATGGCTCATTCTAAGCTAACGAAAACACAATGATTTTAGTCAAATTCCATTTTACCCTTAATCCTACACACTGGACCTTTAAGATGTACTCCATCCAAATTCCCCTTTCTAGCCATTTCAGTGTGTGATTTTTGGTGTAGTATTGCTTTAAAAAATAAACCTGGTCTACTTACCCTCTCTCAGTGATTGTGGCCCTTTTCACATCCTTGGAGCACATAATTGATTGCAGGCCAAGTGCAATTACTGAGACCTGAAATCTGGGGCCTCAAGCTGAGCCACATGTGCATATCTATTCCATATGTACAAAATTGGAGTAATCCCTCTCTCAGATATCGGCAATGCAATGCTGAGGTCTGAGCAAAATAAGCTTCTCAACAGCATTATTTATTAACAATGAAACAGCATATTTTCTTGTTTAAAATATATTCTTAACAAGGCCAATGTTTGGAGTGCATCAGCAAAGTTTTTTGCTGTCATGGAAATGACATAATTAGATCCAGTAAAAGTTTGTAGGGTTGTGAAATTGTGATATTTCTACAGAACATACTTACAATTTTTTTTAAGAACCGCAGAGAGCCAGATGCACACGTGTGTAGCACTCACATGGACTGCGATGGCTCACAAGAAAGGGGTAGTCTGGATAAGGTTCAGTTACACAAGCACAGATCCCTATTACTTGGGTCGTACCATGCAGGGAAAAGTAATTTCAGCTTTACTTCTATAGTACAATACATTATCACACATGATGTTTCGTTTGGACTTTAAAAACCCACATCAAAAGCAGCTGTCCAAAGTTAAAGGGAGATCCTCCCTCTACAGATAGATGGAGGTCCAACAGGAGCGATTGGTAGAAAATGGACAGTGACAGAAAAATGAACAGAAAGTTGTATTTTGTCCCAGGAAGTCTTAGATTCATCCGTAAAAAGGGGCAGGTCAGAGGAAGTGTGTGGAAGAGATCAATTGTGACTTGAAAAACTACAACCCTTCTTTTTTACATACAGGTTCACACCATAATTAATGCATTTATTTTAGTTTAAATGTGCATTACTGTCTCACGTTTGTTTGCTGCAGTTCTATACGAAAGCAAAGGACTGGTGGCTGTTTGGCTTCTACTTTTGTGTACCGCTGCTCTGCACCGCTGTGTTCTACACTCTGATGACCTGCGAGATGCTCAACCACAGGAACGGCAGCCTTCGCATTGCCCTCAGTGAGCACCTCAAACAGGTGGGACAAATATTAATACAGTAACAAGCCCCTAACTTTAATAAACCTACATAATGTCAGGTTTATTTCACTACAAGCACATGAACATTTGTGATGTGGCTTCATCATGTAACGCAACGTTTTCATGGAGTGAGATGACTCCACAGTGGCTCAGTCAGCACTGTTTATTCCATGGTTTTAACCTCTAATCCTCCATTACACAAACTTCGTCATCTCCTCTCTAACAGTGGAATGAAATCTGTTGTATCTCTCTGCAGAGGAGGGAGGTGGCCAAAGCCGTGTTCTGCCTCGTCCTCATCTTCGCCCTGTGCTGGTTTCCACTGCACCTCAGCAGGATCCTGAAGAAGATGCTTTACAGGCCAAAAGATAGAAAGCGCTGTGAGCTGTTCAAGTGAGTCACTGGAAGAATAAACCCTAAACATAAACAGAGTATGCACATGTACACGACATGGCACTGAAACCTGAAACAAGGCAGATCCTGCCAGAAGTGTTTAACATTCAATGCTATGCCAAAAAAAGGATTTAAATAGGCTCTGTGGTGCTCTATAAAAATAATTAAAATCAGATTCTTCTATTTTCAGTTTCCTGTTGGTCCTGGATCACCTCAGTATCAACCTTGTAACAATCAACTCCTGCATAAACCCCATTATCCTCTACTTTGTCAGCAAGAAGTTTAAAAACTGCTTCAAGGTATGGTACTCCCCTACAGCACATGGATGTTAATGAATGTAACACGCTCACACTTTATCTTTCTCTCTCACGCACACACTTCAGATTCAGTCTGGCCAGTAAAGCAAACAGTGAACTCAGGCTTTTTGTCCGTGACACAACAGAGCCTGTGATGGTGATGACATTCCATGAGCAACATGTAAAAGCAGCCTGGTGATTTATGTACTCACTTTGTAGGGCTGAGGTCACACGCTGTAAATGTCTGTCAAACGGACCTGGGCTGGAGATAAACCATGACTCAAGTTTGCACGTTAAAGGATTAAGGGAGGGTGGTGGGAGAGCAAATGAGAGAGTGACTGCACGTGTAGAAAAAAAACCTTTGTAAATATTGCTGTGTTAAAGGAACAGTTCAACATTTGGGGAAACACATTTATTTGGTTTGTTGATGAGAGTTAGATGTGAAGATCTGGATCTAGAGTAGAACTCATATTTGTTGCCAACAGTAAATATCAAGCTACAACCATAAGCTGGTTAGCTTATGTCTCATTTCCACATAGCTCTGTGTACATATGTGAGTCAACCAGTGGTCTATTGATTCAGAGCAGAGCGTATGCACTGTGCCACAGGAAGTTAGCATAAAAACAAATTAGCTAACAGACTGATAAATGTAATACAGCAATATTTATGATTTTTGTTAGTAAAAAGTTTGATGGCATGCTTTGCTCAGGACCCCAGGAAGTGCACTGGGAATTGAAGCTGATTTTCATAGAGGCCAAAAGGTGGCATTACAACTCCCGAGTCCGTCACATGATGCAACTGGGCCCAGAAATACTTTTCCTATAGACTTATATTCACAAAGAGATGTCTGTAAATGAGTGGATACATTTCTTTGAGCGTTTCAAGCCCCCTCTAACAACACATTCTCACTTCGACCTCAACATTTAACAACGTTTGGTCATGGACTTTCCACATCCAGATACGACGTGAAAGGTACCCTGGGTGTGTTGGATGTTGATGTTCTGGGACGTTGTGTCAAGCTCTGCCTGTTACATGCATTGTCCTCTTTCAAAATACACCGTTTTCACAGGAAATTTAAAGTTTACATTAAGTCTCTTTCAAAATAAACGCACTACATCAGTAAAACACTGCGAATTGACGTTTTTGTTGTCTTCAACAACTAACGCACATGGTTGGGTTTAGGAAAAAAGAAGAGGGTTTGGCTTGATAACCTTACGGTATGCGAACACAGCTCTCCTGAGTGAAAGTCTGTGCTTCTTGTACCCATCTACCACCCCTCCCATCTGCCCTACTCGGACTTTCATCGCCTTAACTTTCGTTTGTGTCCCACTGCACTTCCCCCTGATGCCGCCAAGCGCAATTTAACTATAATGGTGACCGGACACATATAATGCCGACATTTAAAGATGGCTTTTTCATCATTCTCTGACGTTGCAAGTCATTACCCAAGTGCCGGATTTCAGGGACTTCGCCGAGTGAGACTGTTCTGCCTTGAAATGATTCATTTCACTATCAGAATTTGATCCATTCAGTCTGAAAACATTTGAAGATAGATATATATATATATATATATATATATATATATATATACAGTACAGGCCAAAAGTTTGGACACACCTTCTCATTCAATGCGTTTTCTTTATTTTCATGACTATTTACATTGTAGATTCTCACTGAAGGCATCAAAACTATGAATGAACACATGTGGAGTTATGTACTTAACAAAAAAAGGTGAAATAACTGAAAACATGTTTTATATTCTAGTTTCTTCAAAATAGCCACCCTTTGCTCTGATTACTGCTTTGCACACTCTTGGCATTCTCTCGATGAGCTTCAAGAGGTAGTCACCTGAAATGGTTTCCACTTCACAGGTGTGCCTTATCAGGGTTAATTAGTGGAATTTCTTGCTTTATCAATGGGGTTGGGACCATCAGTTGTGTTGTGCAGAAGTCAGGTTAATACACAGCCGACAGCACTATTGGACAACTGTTAAAATTCATATTATGGCAAGAACCAATCAGCTAACTAAAGAAAAACGAGTGGCCATCATTACTTTAAGAAATGAAGGTCAGTCAGTCCGGAAAATTGCAAAAACTTTAAATGTGTCCCCAAGTGGAGTCGCAAAAACCATCAAGCGCTACAACGAAACTGGCACACATGAGGACCGACCCAGGAAAGGAAGACCAAGAGTCACCTCTGCTTCTGAGGATAAGTTCATCCGAGTCACCAGCCTCAGAAATGGCAAGTTAACAGCAGCTCAGATCAGAGACCAGATGAATGCCACACAGAGTTCTAGCAGCAGACCCATCTCTAGAACAACTGTTAAGAGGAGACTGCGCCAATCAGGCCTTCATGGTCAAATAGCTGCTAGGAAACCACTGCTAAGGAGAGGCAACAAGCAGAAGAGATTTGTTTGGGCCAAGAAACACAAGGAATGGACATTAGACCAGTGGAAATCTGTGCTTTGGTCTGATGAGTCCAAATTTGAGATCTTTGGTTCCAACCGCCGTGTCTTTGTGAGACGCAGAAAAGGTGAACGGATGGATTCCACATGCCTGGTTCCCACTGTGAAGCATGGAGGAGGAGGTGTGATGGTGTGGGGGTGTTTTGCTGGTGACACTGTTGGGGATTTATTCAAAATTGAAGGCACACTGAACCAGCATGGCTACCACAGCATCCTGCAGCGACATGCCATCCCATCCGGTTTGCGTTTAGTTGGACGATCATTTATTTTTCAACAGGACAATGACCCCAAACACACCTCCAGGCTGTGTAAGGGCTATTTGACCAAGAAGGAGAGTGATGGAGTGCTGCGGCAGATGACCTGGCCTCCACAGTCACCGGACCTGAACCCAATCGAGATGGTTTGGGGTGAGCTGGACCGCAGAGTGAAGGCAAAGGGGCCAACAAGTGCTAAACACCTCTGGGAACTCCTTCAAGACTGTTGGAAAACCATTTCAGGTGACTACCTCTTGAAGCTCATGGAGAGAATGCCAAGAGTGTGCAAAGCAGTAATCAGAGCAAAGGGTGGCTATTTTGAAGAAACTAGAATATAAAACATGTTTTCAGTTATTTCACCTTTTTTTGTTAAGTACATAACTCCACATGTGTTCATTCATAGTTTTGATGCCTTCAGTGAGAATCTACAATGTAAATAGTCATGAAAATAAAGAAAACGCATTGAATGAGAAGGTGTGTCCAAACTTTTGGCCTGTACTGTATATATATATATACTGTATATATACATCCTTTTATCCCAACTGAAGTTAGTAGAGCACTAAACCAGAGGTAGCCATCTTGGCCAGCGGAAGTCTCTTGTGCATTTGCGATATGGGCCCAAATACTGAAGCTGTGCTGATCATCTTGGTAATTTTATATGAGGCAGTTGAATGTTTCTGGCTTCATGCACCAATGAGCAGCTTTCATAGGAATGAACAGAGTCGTGGGTCTAATTCTGTATCCAGGTCTCCTGGGCAATACTAACTCCCACGTCAGCAAAACAAAACAAAACTGTGTGGAAATGAAGCTTTAGTTTTGCATAAAGACTGGAAGTCACTGCTCTTGATCAAGAAATATCTCTGTATAGAAGCGGAATTTTACATGTTGGCTTCAGCTTTTGTATTGAATTCACAAATGACATCTAATATTTTAATTAGTCAGTTTTAGAAGTACTAAAGACACAGCTAAGCGAGCACTTTCCCCCTGATTTCAGTCTTTATGCTAAGCACCATCTCCTGGCTCCAGCTTCACATTAAACTGAGAAATATGACACAGATATCAATCTTTCCATCTAACCCTCTCTAAGTGTATTTCCCAATATTGTTCCTGTAAAATGTTCTCTCTTTCTTCATATGTTCTTCAAGTCGTGTTTGTGCTGCTGGTGTTACTCTGACAACCAGCTGAGCAGCATCGGACCCATGAATGGTACCAGTATCCAGTGTAAGAGCCCCGAGCCCAACAACGTCCACACTGATCGCAGCATGAGGAAAGACAGCGACTGATCTCTCACCTGAGGACTATTTTCAAGCTCTCCCATATACCCAGCAGCTTTTAAAATACAACCAGCACTCATCCTAAAATATATACATCAAAAAGTACTTCAGACAATATGCACATCCTTAGGACCACTGAAGCAACAAACGAGCCTGGCAGGGATGGATCAGGAACTGGAGATAAAAGGAACAAACAATAGATTTGGCACACAACGCTCTGAAGTTTACCAAGCCTCTCAGTGGGCTAAACTTCCTAAGACAAACTCCTTGTATTCCCACACCCATGGACAGTGACACTGTAGCGTGAGAGAAGAAGGGGGAGGGCGGGATGAGGAGGAGGAGGACTCTTTTCTACAGGATGCAGCTGAGCGGTGACTATAAATTACTCTCAATAAGTAGGAGAGCGTGCTATTCCTGTAAAGGGCAGCACTACTGGGAAGGATGCACGAAGCTGCAGGAAGGAAAAAGTAGACAGCTCGCTGTCAGAGGGAATGATGGGAGATGAGTATGCGTCGTCCCCAGGAGTTTGCTGCTCATTGACGGTGGAAAACAGGAAAGCATGTTACTGACTGCAGACAACAATTCATTCTCCATTAAACATGCGGGTGGTTGCACAGTGTATTTTACTCACACTCATTATTCATTAAGCTACTTTGTGGTATAATAAGAAGAATGTTTTGGAGTTTTTTCTTTTTCTAATTTAGTAGGAAAAGAGGGAAAATGTGTTTAAACAATAAAATGCATCCTAAATTTAAAAAACCTTAAGGTCTGCTTAAGATAATCATGATCCACATACTGCCAAACTTCTGGTTAGTAATCCAAAAATGACAGATTTCATAACAGAATCACATCCAGTGCCAGAATAAGCCAAAATACACTGGCACAAAACCAAGTACAGTGTTGTAGGTTTTAAAGCTGATAAGGTATAACTCTGTATTTACATACATGTCAAACAAATGATAAATATGAGGTAATGCATTACGGTAGGTCACCAAAATGGACGTGAATTTGATTTTTTTTAAACACTGTGAATTTCAACAGATATAATCAACTTGTATAACCAGTGGAATATATTCAGTATGTAGGCCTATAGTGTCCACTTTTATAAAGTGTTATATTGCAGTTATATTAAAGTATTTTATTCAGACAACATTACTTGTGTAATGACATAGGCAAATGAGTTTTTAATGGCGGTGATAAAAGCTCCAAATATTGAAGGAGTAGTTTCACATATTGGAAAACACCCTGATTGGCTTTCTTGCCGAGAATTAGATGAGCAAACTGACACCACAATAAATATACGCACAATGAATATTTGGATACAGCCATAGATTGTTAGTTTGGTTTAGAGTGAAGGCTGGAAACGGTTGAAACAGCCAGCCTGGCTCAGTCTGAAGATGACAAGATCCTCCTGCTAGCACTTTTAAAGCTCACTAATTAACATGCTCTTTAAAGTTAGTTTAATCTGTATCAAAGTGCTAGAGTGACAGTTTTTAGGTTTTCCCTGCTCATGATGCTCATAGGCTGACATTTTTCACATGTTGCGTTGCTGTCAGGCATATCATAGTAATGCTGTCACTCATGAGTGGCAGCCAGTGTTGGACTCTCTTTACAAAAGTAGTATTATTACTTAACTTATTAGTGTCTGCCCATCGTAAAGACTTGTTATATTACGTTTCTGTTACACCCCACTAAATTGGTAGTATCATCCTTTCTCCTCAAAATTCAGGCTTGGCATTAGCACTTGTGTAAATGTCAGGGCAAAGTGCAGCTAAGGCTAGATAGCTTTCAAAAGATTGATTGATTCCCCAGTGATCGATCTGAAAGATCAAGAGAGTCATGGAGGCAACATGTCATCCACCACAAAACCAAAATGCTAGAGTAACAATTTTTAGGTTTTGCTTGTTAGCCAGCAGTTAGGGTTGCCAGCATCCTGAAATGGTGATAAAGAATGATAGTTCTGTAGCCTTTTCTTTTTTGCCCGGCTCACTGTGCTTATAGTTGGCATTTTTTAATTGTTGTGCCAATGTCAGGTGTATTGTGGTAATGCTGTCACTCATGAGTGGCAGCCAATGTTGGACTTGTCCCACAGTAAGTTGTTGCACTACTCGTTATATTACCTTTCTCTCACATCCCACAAAATCCTTTCTCCTCAAAATTCAGACTTAGCATGTGTGCCTTTGTAAATATCAGGGTAAAGTCCAGCTAAGTCTAGAAAGCTTTCAAAAACATTTTTTTATCTGAGGATCTTTCGTTGTCTGCGATTTTCTTCCCCAATGATTTGTCTGAGTCAGTTGTGGAGATAGCCAACATTTCATCCACTGCATATCCAGTTACAAAGTTCATTAGCTCTTTGTCGTTTGTAGCCGGCAGCTGTCCACGATTAAAATCCAGTTTGGGTTGTTTAGCCATTGCAGAGCTCCAGCCATCCCCTGCAGCCGAGGTAGGGTTTATCTCCACATGCTTCACGTTGTGCTGTTGGTTGTAGGAGTTGTTTCAGACCTGGTTTGAGGACATGTTTTTCTCAGTGAAGAGACTTAGTACCACTACCTAAAACAACAAAATCAATGTAATGACAATATTTCCACCTGCTGAATATATCTCGTATCAGCTCAATACAAAATGTGTCTTTCAGTTCTCAATATTTTACAGCACAGTTTGCGACCCTACGAACAGCTAACAGGCTGCGGAAATGACTGTAGCTAAAAAAACAAACTAGATAGATAACATGTAAATTAATGAGCTTTAGAGCTGCTGACAGGTAGATTGTGTTGCCTTCAGACAGAGCCAAGCTGCTGCCCCCTGTTTCAGTCTTTAAGCTAAGATAAGCTAACTGGCTGCTGGCTGTACATTTATCAAGCAAACAAGAGAGTGGCGTCAATTTTCTCATCTAACTCTCGCCAAGAATGTGAATGAGTCCATTTCTCAAAATGTCAGACTATTCTTTCTCTGTTAAAATCATATTAAGCTACCAAAAACTACACCGCCTTATACTATTTTATATGTGAATAGATGTAAACCTGTGTGTGTGTGTGACTGTTTGGTAGCATGTATGTGTGTGTGTGCGTGTGTGTATAATTACTTGCACTTCTTTAGTTGGAGTGTTTTGCACACTTGTGTACAGAACAACAGGCTGATATCTGTACAGTTTTACTTTACCACTATCCATCAGAGCAATTCATAATGGAATCCATATACTGTTTGTTGTCGTTGATGCTGCTGCTGCTTAAACCAATAAATCAATTTCCATCTCCACTGTAAGAAGGTTTATTTCACTATTGTGCTAATATTGGTTTCTCCAGGAAGTCCGAGGGGGCCCCTTCTGTTTTTCATCTGCGTCTGTGAGAAAGAGGCGTCTGGGAGTGATTTGAAGCACACTGTGACCTGCTTGGCAACTGAGCCCTTAGGGTTGCTATTGTCAGCGGAGAGGATGTGAACAGCTCGGATGGTGGGAATCTGATACACAAAAATCACTTCTCATCTGTGTTGCCAAAAGAGGATAAAGGAAAGCAAAGTTTGACCGTTACTTATCTGTGCTTTAGTCATATATTAGCTCTGACATGGCAGGATTGTATATAATTCTCATGTAAACATTGTCATAATGGTCGTATATAATAAGAATTTGCTGAAAACTTTAATGTCACAAGCCTTTTTTTCCCATTAAATAAAGCACTAGTTGTATCCCGACTGAGTCTGTGGCAACTTCCCACAATTCAGCGTCGACCAAAAGTCTCATTAACACAGGATTACGCCCTCTATACCTCTCAAAAAGAGACAGTTACCAGAGCAGTGTGATCCCATACGCAAAGTTGAAAAACACCCAAGACCAACAGAGCACTGCAGCAGTCGCGGCTTTATCGGATGTTGGTCTGTTATTTATTTCACTGGGTTGAAGTCTCAGCCAGGTCATAAACTTTATGAAACTGCTCCATAATCCTCATATGAAATCATGCCACAGACAGGTTCCAGTAACCCTGAAGAAATACAGAATTGCTCAAAACTTTGGTTGCACCACAGCTTTTTTCAGGTTTAACGTATCAGAGAATTAAAAATCATTTATATTTACTGTGAAACATATTGGAACATATTCATGCTTTCCTGGGAAGTGAGAGAGGGAGAATCAGAGAGTGTGAGAGAAAGTGAAAGGGAGAGCGAAGGGGAGCGTTTTTAGCTCTGTGGAATTTGGTGGGAACCTTGTTTCTTGCCAGCGGTGAATTGAATAAAGCTCAAAAACAAATAATAAAGGATCTCAAAGGTCCAAAGTGCCTCTCCATGCAGAGCTTATTCACATGTGGTTGGTGATTCAGCAAATATGTTAAAGACCAGTCAATGCTCATGACAAAGACGCCCCCAAACACCCTGCACTTATTATCTGATTATTATTATCTTTTAGATTTATTGCATTCATTACAAACAAGTACAACAACTTAGCTAACAAACAACAATAAATAACAAACTATTACTATACTATATATTAATATGATAAACTAATGCTTCTCAAATACACTCCACTCCGCCATAACCATAAATGCTGCAGCATGTTCTGACTGTGAAGACCACTCACTGATGAACTAGATGGACTAAAGGTTCGTTTCCCTACAGACCAACCATTTTCCCCTTATATTTGATTTTTAAACCATTTTTTGCAGCCGCCTGTGTCACCTATGGGAGGATCTGACTGCTAATTCAGACTTTCACTTCATTCTTTCTTTCTTCATTCTTACAGTACAAGTCAATCTGCTCTCAATCATTCTTAAAACATGTTTTTCTTTTCCTTTTTTGTGAACTAAACTTCAGATGTCTGTATTTAATTCAATCTTTAAACACAACATATCATTTTCAGTCATTCTTGTGTTTGTAATACAGACTGGATATCATGAAAGCAGTGTTCTCTATTGTTTCAAATTAAAGAATTACAAGAGAATTACAGCATCTTATTTAATTCACAGAAACACTTACTTGCTTGCCACAAAACCACACAGCCCATAATTACCGAATCCATTTTAATTGCATCAAAATAATTGAAAAAAGTTAACTAATTAATCAAAAATGAAACAGATGCAGTGAGTATTCTGATTCCTGGTATCGGAGGAAGTGAAATCTGTCTCAGAATTGCTCAATTCCATATAAAATCCATTATCAAGGAATCCGTCTTCCTAAACATAATGACCCATAATGGCCCCAGCACTCCAGGGGCCCCAAAAGCTCCAGATTTACTCTATGTCGATTGGTTTGTGCTAAATTAACTGAAACCTTGTGTGGAATTATGCAGCACAGAAGCACAATATTAACTGACGTGACAAGGACCTGCTCTTGAGTGTTAAAGAATGTCTGTGTGTGAAAATCTGATTTAAAGACCTTTGTTTATGCCTATACTGTCATAACCAGCCTGTTACAACAAATTAATCAGAGGGAAACTGTAATATCAGTAGTGTAGAAAATGAATGGATAGGAGTAAGCAGCATAGGTGTTGTATTGCAATAGGTAAGACAACAAAAGCTATAAAGCTAAAACCATGTGAGAGAATAGGGGATTTCAACTGGTCTTTCTGCATGGGGCACATCAAGCCTTCAGATCCACACACTGCAGACAGGAAAAAAAAACTGAGCAACAAACAGTGAAAGCAAGCAGAGGGCCCAGCAGCTCCTATTTGCCCTGGGGCCTCCAAGCAGCTTAATCCGGCCATGAGCCTGCCGATATCCTAAAATTTTGTTATTGTCAACAAACCCCACAAAAATACCAAAACCTGAGAGGTCACAGATATATAGTTTCTAAAGGCTTAATAATATCCTATGAACATGAGTCAAACAGAAGTAAACAATGTTGGAGACTGTTTTCAGCCCTGGATTTGGCGTCCTGGTGGTTATTTGCAGCAGCAGGACAGTACATGTTGTACTCGAAATAAGCTGCTGCCTTACATTACAGTGTTTATAGTAATGTGGGAATGTGTGGCTCGTTGATGTATATTTAATAAGTTCTGGACAACAATGGAGGTCTATGGCACAGAGGAATAAGATACATCAGGCTTTGGATATCCTTTAAGAGACTCAGAGCTACAACACTTGTTTTTAAAGAACTGCTGTTCATGTTGTATGAGCTTCTTTGACGTCACCCTACTTCACTTATGTTGTTGTTCAGGAACAGATGAACTGAAGTGAACACCCTCAGTGAGCCTGAACATTTCCTGACACAAAGGCCTATGGCAGACATATTAAGATAAATAAGTAATTGTTGAACAATTGCAGACTTGTGTATTCCTCTGACAAAGGAGGTGCACTTTGGCTGATACATTATATCGCAGGAATCAGACAGTGCGTCTCCTCCTTTGTTGTGCATTGATTATTATTATTCCTCAGACCTATCCATTCTGCTTATCCCGTCTGTGTGTTTCCTGCAAGGCGCATACTGTACGACGCACTTCACCCTACAGTTATGGCTACGATTCAACGAGACATAATGGACGCCACATCCTTTATGCTAAAATATGTTTTGGGTCTGATCAAACACAGCATATGTTTATCTACCCTGCCCTTACATGGCTGTACCCTGTTTGCCACTTTGCATGGCAATCCCTCCAAGCTATCCACCATGGCACTCGCTCGCACGACTTGTGGCAAAGACTATTTCTAATTCATAAAAGCCAAAAGGAGCGATTCAAAATTCATGAACAATCTGTCCTGCTACAACCAGTGATTTCTGTGACTGTGGGGCAGTGGAGACATGGAGGCAACAGAAAGGAAAGTTCTGCCTCCCCTCATTTTACAGGAAGACACACAGACACAAGTACACTCAAGCCTGTGCACGTACAAATGCATACAAGAGCAAAAGGTAAGAAAGAGGTTCGGATAGGCAACTACTTTGTTAAGGCAGGATTTAGATTGAACAAAAAATACAGGATAACCATAAACAAAAACAGGACAAATTGCTAATGGAGTTCTGCATTCATGTGACAGATGCTTTTCTGAAGGGAGTGAACAATGGATAATGATTATTTTTGCTCCAAAAGCTGGAAAACTAACAGTTTTTTTCATTTAACATAAAACATTATTACATTTTTTTGTCATAACTGTTTATTATATTTAAGATATTTAACTTTAAAAACAGGGACAGTTTGAAAAACATCTAAATATCCTGCATAAAATATAGATACTGTGCTTCGTTCAAATTTATCTTTTTTAATGATGAAAATTAATGTAACAAGTTAGGATTATTTTATCATGGACTGATATGGCTCTTCTTGATTTCAGATATGGGCAAACCATGCTGTTCAGCTATTATAGGCCTTTCTCACTGACAGCATTTTGACATTTCTCAGTAAGAAAAGCACAGATACTGTGTAAATAACAAAATGAAAGCTGAAAATGAAAGGTATTGTGCATGTTGACTCAATGTTTTGGCTTACCGGGACATTTAAACAGAATGAATCCATCATTGTTATTGGTATCACCTGTGTTTTCCACCCATAAAAAGTCAAAATGTCTGCTGTGGAGAGGCACTATATGGATGCAGTTTTATCGACTTCATATTTATTGTATAATTGGTTGTATTGCACTTCAACAAATCACACATGCATTGCCATATGAAGCTGTTAACATATTATTTTCATTGTGTGTTTCAACTGGGGAAACTTAAATTTACAGATACTGAATGTCCTGCTGACATTCAAGTACAGTCTGTGCACTATCTCAGTCCAGAACTGCTTCTCTTAGTCTTGGAATCTGAAAGAGTCCATCTGTGCAAACAAACTCAATATGGGAGAGGGAAAGAAGCAGAATTATCAAGATGCATTTGTCTGATATCTTGTATTTTAGTCCTAATTTGCAAGTATGGACAAACATAGATACTATGAGACAGAACATTGCCCATACAGCTACTATGGGTGGGTTACAAAGGCTAATTTAGGTGTCAGACATAATGAATAGTTTAGGAGGCACATATTCCTTGATAGGTTTGTCATTTTTATAGAGATGGGGGTAAAGTAGGTTAATTTATTTGCAAATTGAATCACCTGTAACCTACCAAATGCATTAACAGGCCACAAAAACCCTTTTCTACAAGGTCTGGGTTGCCTAAATGTGATCTATAAAACGGTGAACATGGTGACCAGTCTAACTCTACCACAACAAATTTAAAGTCTGGTATCCTGGTAATTGTTAATTCACATTGCCATCTGCTGGCCAAAGCACATATCATGTGATCAATGAGAATGCAGAGCAACCAACCTAACTATAGCTGACGTTAGACTGGGAAACAGTTAGTCTTCATTGATTGGTTAAACTGAGATAATCAGCCAATCAGATTCAAGACTGTAGGCGGGACTACATGTAAAGCGAACAGCAGGAAGTACACCCTCAACAACAATTACTTTTTCGGAAACTTTTACCAGCGTTAACCCAGTAAAAGCAATGTAAAGTGTACATTCATCTAACGAGTCGTTGGACATATAACTGAGGAGCTCAGCTTTATCTCGGTCGACACTGAGACACTTTCAGCGGTTCAGACTGGTTCATCTTCTTTGTTTGTTTACATGGTGAAAAGCTCCTAAGCTAACGTTAGCAACCTAGCTTGGTAGAACCGAGTCATATGAGCTGTTAATTATCCAGAAGCTTTGTCCTCATGAATGAAACTTAACACTAGCGACAGAGCCCAACGAGCCTGGACATAAGTGACGGGTTGTCTCGGGTCGCAGTGAGCCGGTGAAAGTGTAACAATGCGAAGCTAACGCTTAATGTGTCGAGCGTTGGTTAAATAGTGTTGTCACTGTACCTGCGGCGGTGTTAAAGGCCCTACAGCGTCTTCATGTCAAGATGCCTTGCTCCTGTGGGAACTGGAGAAGATGGATTAGGCCGCTGGTGGTTGTGCTGTACATATTGTTGCTGTTAGTCGTCCTGCCCCTGTGTATCTGGGAGCTGCAGAAGTCAGAGGTCAGTTCGAATAATCGATGAATCTGATTAACATGATGTCTGATGGTGATTGTAGGAGTTCTGTTGGTTTAACACAGTGGTGAAATGCAACATAAAACACATGGTACTCAAGTGCATCAATAATTTTTTTTAAAGAACTTGCATTTTACTTGATTTAATTCATAGTAATTTAATGTCAATACATATTAATACTTCTCTACATTTCAGAATTATGTATTCAGCTTCTTACTCTACTGCATTCACACTACTGCAGTAGGTACTCATTACATTTATAGTCATACAAAGCATGTGATTCACTTTTTTTAGGTGTCATGAATTACTCACTGCAGAACATTTCCTTATTATCAAATCATATGAGTTTGTTACTTGAGTCATACTTCCATAAATGAGAAAATCTTCTCCTGCACTTAGAATATTTCTGTTTTCAAATGAATATTTTTTGCTATAATGAAGAGCCTTTCTTCACAATTCCAGTCCAGCAGCCTGCCATCATTTCTAAAACCATCTTTGAACATGTTGATTACAATTATAAAGAGTCTGAAATGCTCCCACAGATTTTTTTTATTGATTTTATTTTAAGAAAACAATGCTGTCAGGTCTGAATGTTAGACAGAAATATAGTTGATCAACTGGAAATTACTATTCAGATATCAGTGATCATATTCGTACAAGATCATACCTAAAACATGGAGTAGGGTGCTTTTATGACATTTTTCCTAAATTCCTTTTTTACAGGGATGCACGATAACATCAGCACGTCATCAGTATCGGCCGATATTGGCTTTAAATCGAACTAACAGAATCAGTCAACATGCTTTTTCTTACTTTGCACAATGGATGAATTCATACTTCACATTATTTTTTTATTCAGGAAAGGAATTAAAAGTAACATCATGTGTTACAGTTAAAACCGGCCTGATTCAGTTAAAAATTGTTTTTCAGCTAGTTCCTGTTATGCAACAAAAACACATTAAAATACAGAAAAAAAACAGAAACAATCAACAGAGGCAAAACAACAAAACATAGGCAGCTACATAGACAATGCAGAGTAGCGGACTGAAGTGGAGTGAGTAAAATGGGATATGAAATTTAAATCAGTGGTTGCAGGTGCATGCATTAATATTACATACATATTGCATCATCGAAAAGTATTGTATTTCATGGCTCCAGTGGCTGGTGGGACATCATGATAAGAGTATGCACTCATAATATGATGTTAATTCCGCTACAGAAGAGACTTGATAATCAATATAATTATGTGGGGAAAAAAAGTGGATGTGTTGATATCCAATTTTGTGCATCCCTCCTTTTTTATTTTATTTGTACAAAGTTGTATTGCTATATTATTTGAGTAAAGAATGTAAACTTCTAAACAGCTTCCACCCCTGACTTTAAATGTAGAGATGTTACATTCTGGGTCACCAAAATTCTAGCTTGCCAGACTTAAATGTACAACGAGGATAAATGTTAACTGTGTTGACTGTTTTCTTCCATGTAATGACAGGTTGGCACTCATAATAAAGCATGGTTCATCGCTGGGATATTTGTCTTCATGACCATACCCATATCATTATGGGGCATCCTCCAGCATCTGGTTCACTACACTCAGCCAGAGCTGCAGAAACCTATCATCAGGTAAAGATGTCAACAATCATGTCAGCCTTGAACAATAGTCTCAAACTGCTTGTTAATTGTATTTGTTTTTATTTTTTTTAGGATATTATGGATGGTCCCAATCTACAGCTTGGATAGTGTGAGTTGTGTATTATATAATCAAAGCCATTGTGCAACACCTACTGTATATTATGCATTGAATCCATATATATGTACATACAGAATTACGGACATTTAAATACAGGCAAAACCAGATCTTTGCTGCCATATCACCATTCACTGGAGACATTACCGTAAGCCGTACCATTGAGAGACTGCCTGTATCCTCTCTTTCCATGTAATCAGTTTCTTTTTCCTGTTGCAGTGGATTGCATTGAAATACCCTCGTATAGCAATTTATGTGGACACATGCAGAGAGTGCTACGAGGCCTATGTCATCTACAACTTCATGACCTTCTTGCTAAACTACCTGGAGAATCAGTACCCCAGCCTGGTGTCGATGCTGGAGGCCCAGGAGCAGCAGAAACACCTCCCCCCTCTTTGCTGCTGTCCGCCCTGGCCAATGGGAGAGTACGTTTCCTTTAAATTTAGATGATTTTTTACAATGAGGACTTGCATGCATACAATCCATGTTGGACCATACAATAAGCGCGATGCATCCAACACTGGTCAAAGATTGGGTGTAAAATGAATCACTGCTCACCATACGTTGACCCAAACAGGTCAGCTTTATTGACTGTAATCATATTTTCTTACTTCAGTTGCTTTCAGTTGCTCACAATTATAGGTCCAACTGAAATTCTACTAATACTAAGGATTTATCAGTGGTCTCAATTTTCTTGCATAAATGATGTATCACAACATTATCCCTCTGATATTTGATTTTAAAGAGCTGTTTACAGTTTTTAAGAAATGCAACAAAAGTGACCTAAAAATAAAAGATGACAAGTTTGTTTCTTGAACTCGCAGTTTGTTTAAAACCATTGAAGTATTTTTAGTACACAAATTAATGACAGTCACCAGCTTCAAATTAGACTCAGTCAGGCAACATCTGTAATTGATGTACAAGCCTGTGTCTTTTTTTCCATGAGAGCCAGTTTGTTCTCCAAAACTGAAGGGGAACAAATTAATTAACAATTGCCTGAAGGTCAGCAGCATCAGTCCCATTTATTAACTTTGAATTTTACAATACTGCCTTAAAAATGTGACCCTTGACAGGATTGTTGTATTGTGCATGATGATATTTGCCATTGTTGAATAGTTGTTGAGGAAAATGAGGCACAGTCCAATGTTAAAATGTTGTCATTACACTTGTTTTAAGGACCCACTCACCACATTTTTGTCCATGATTGGGTTTGATTTTAGATTCAGTAGCTTTTACTGATATGAGCAAACTAGATGTTGTTCAGCTAATTTAATTCTAATTCAATTTATTTGCCATACATTTTTCTTGGCAGGGTTTTGCTGTTGAGATGCAAACTAGGAGTGTTGCAGTACAC
This sequence comes from Epinephelus lanceolatus, assembly GCF_041903045.1. NCBI lineage: Eukaryota > Metazoa > Chordata > Actinopteri > Perciformes > Serranidae > Epinephelus > Epinephelus lanceolatus. The sequence goes on along the minus strand of NC_135736.1, from coordinate 26,923,187 downwards.
CGTTGTGAGACCTGTCACAACAGTGATTGCCTTGTAAGTAACCTCTGCTCGTCGTCTGCACTCGTCACAGCTTTTCGGTCACTATTTGTGTTGATGTATGTTTCTGTCTCTTTGTAGGATCTGTCAGCTGTGTGGCGTGTATGATGAAGGCAACTTTAGTTCGAAAAATGCATGGACGTACCTGGTGATCTTCAACAATATGTCACAGCTGGTAATACTGCTGCTGTTTTTTATGAGTCTATATGTAATTTGCCTCAATTAATGACTGTACAATACAGGTAACATAGATGTAAAAAAATGTTACATCCTATCTTGAACTAGATTTCTCTTTGCCTTGATCTAGTTTGCCATGTACTGCCTGGTGCTGTTCTACAGGGCTCTGAGAGAGGAACTGAGTCCAATCAAACCAGTGGGCAAATTCCTATGCGTCAAAATGGTGGTGTTCGTCTCCTTCTGGTAATTCTCAGTGTTTTCAAACTTAGTGGCTGTTCATGGCTGTTCTCCAGGGTGCCAGGTGATGCAGGATAAACCACAGTAAACCAACAGGAAGTCAAAGTTCCATCGCACATTAAGATATCAGGATTGACACTGTTTTATTGACAGATGACCGAAATCTTGAACTTTGATTCCTTATTGTTTTTACTGTGCTTGTAAATACTGTATATGTTGAAGTATACCTGCAGTCTCCTGATCTACATAGATGGTGGCATGTGGTAGCTACTGAGAATAGTTGTTTTCTGAACTCTTCTAGGCAAGCTGTGTTTATTGCTTTGCTGGTGAAAGTGGGTGTTATCTCAGAGACGCGTACATGGGACTGGCAAAGTGTGGAGGCTGTAGCTACTGGGTTACAGGTAAGTGAAAGTGTATTTAATTAAGACATAACTGAGATGAGAATAAGTAGATGAGTTGAGTTTGATCTAAGCGACAGTTGATTTCATATAATATATATAAAACCATATGGTACCTGTTAGAACTTTACTTTTTATCAGCTTGAAACACAACCAAACACACCAAACTGTCCTGTTTCCTCAGGATTTCATCATCTGTGTGGAGATGTTTCTGGCAGCCATCGCCCATCACTTCAGCTTCACCTACAAGCCTTACATCCAGGAGGCTGAGGAGGGTTCCTGCTTTGACTCTTTCATGGCGATGTGGGACATCTCTGATGTCAGAGCAGACATTTCTGAGCAAGTCCGCAATGTTGGTAGGTGGAGTACTTGCACAGTTGTGTATTTGTATCTCTGGTATATTCTCCAACATGGAGAAGCCGGTCAAGACTTTATGTTCTCATTCACAGGGAGAACAGTAATGGGTCGTCCGAGGAAGTCCTACTTTGGTGAGGCACAGAATGACGGTGAGCGGTCGGGCCTGCTCTGTTCAGCCTCCCAAGATGCCATCTCAGAGGCGGTGCAAAACCCTGTGTCACCCAAAGGTCAATACGAGGGCCTGGGCAGAACCCTCACACCGCACTCTCTGTCAGCCCCCGCTGGGCTGAGCTCAGCCCCGTGGGATGAAGGATATGAAGCTAGTGCTGAAGAGACCCAGGAAGAGGACAGGACCAACCAAACCAAAGAACCAACAGAAGGAGATCTCATCGTGATCACCTAGCCTATCGTTATGGCCGACGACGTCACCCACAGACTACCAGACATGGTTGGGCAGGACCCAATTACAGCCTTGCCATATTTCTTCAGACATTACTGGACTGATGAAACATTAAATAAACTGTTTCAAAGGGCACATCAAACAAGTGATAGTAGAAGTCTGCCAACAAATGCAAAACCAGATGGACCTCTCTGCCGGTGACAGCTCCAAGAATGTTCAGTGAAGTTATGGTACTAAATGACTCGCAGATATTGTCATACTTGGGAGTTACATGGCTCAGTAGGCTCGGCCAAAATGGGTATTAAGTCACTGTAATCGTGAAAGTCTTTTGGTCAATTTTAACGAGCATCCCAAAGAGCACACTAGTCGTGTTTCTTGAGATAAGACGCCAAATAACGCCTCCTAAAGTTTGAGCGAAGCTTCCATGTGTATCCTCTCCAGATTGGAAGTTATTACGCACTTTTTTTGGTGTCATCTCAGTCATATCATGATCTCACATGTGACAGATGGTTAAGGGAAATATGCAACTTTTAAAATACAAATGTTTTCTTTACTCTTTATCTTAGTTCGTAGTGATTTCAGAGGACGTCGACTGAAGCAAGTGTAAATCAAACTTTATGATAGTAAAGCACATTAGATGTCCAGAATCACGTTTTGTTTGTTCCTAACCTATGTAAGATGTGTGAAAAGAACCGAAGCAACAACTTTAATGGGATGCACAGTTAAGAAAAACAAATGAACATGGCACATGCTGAGGGATGTGTCCAAACTGACAGTGTGACATCACTACAGAATTAATATTAAAGGTCCAGTTTGTAGGATTTAGTGGCATCTCTTAGCAGAAATGGTATTTGATACTCATAATTTATGTTTTCATAAGTACCTGAAAATAAGAATTGTTTTCATTACCTCCTCCACAGACGTTTCAGTTCTGCAACCTGACAGCTAGATGCCTTTAAATCATACCAACTGGACCTTTAATGTAATGTATTTCCTAAGGGTTATAACAAGTAGTATTAAGTATTAAAACAACATACACAATTCAGTCAGTTACAATCAGCACATTCTAGTGAATTCCCATCGATGCTTTACAGCATACAGCTCACTCTATCATGTTTAATAGAGATTTGTTCACTAGTCTTTTCAGATGCCTTGTTTCATGTGCTGTTGAACTCATGTATCCACTACATCAATTTAGCTTTTATATTCCAGGATCAGTTTTATTTGATGAGATTTTTCCAATTGTTTTAGCCTTTGTTTAGATAAAGTTACTTTGCAGCTGTTGCACCGAAGCCATTTACTTTTTACCCGCAGATTTTCCAAGCTCTTTCGTCATTGTGACTTACATGGATTTGTGCAGGGGTATTGACATGTTTAATGTACAGTGTGAGATATCAGTTTGTGTCGGGAAAAAATACAAATGAATCAGCAGTGTAATCTGCATCATGTCCAGCTAAAGAATGTTGCATTGCCTTACATTATTTTATTTTTTTTAATTAAAACTGACAGGATTACATCAAAGCTGATGTAAATGGTACCACGTTTTAATTTAATTCCATCTCTGACAGTCTCTTCAATAAATCAGATTAACTACATTTTCTGATTTCTTTTGTTCTTGCATTTATTAAGAAAATGTCACATTTATTGGAAGTTTTTTTTTTAATTGATACTGACAAACAATGGTGCCCATGACCAAAAGACTACAATATTTATATAATATACTTACAAATATATTTATAAGTATAAATTATATATGTCCTGTGATCTTATAGCACATTTTACAGATAAAAATATGACTTGAAGGTGACTGCGATGACTCAGCTTTCCACTGATACTTACAAAGGTGTGGCTGGTGCAGGCTTCTACTAAATGTGTCTGGGAAAACTCTGAAGACAGGTGTAACATTTATGAAAAATTATACTGAAAAAGGCAAAATCTATAAACGATACAAGAAAACGAATGCATAATATTTCATGCATTTCCCGATGTGTCAAAAGCCTCTATTCAATTGAGGCTTAAAATATACAGAAATGAAATTACTAGGGAAAACTACAGTGACAGAGATCATTACTCCATCGGCCCAGGTGTGTTATCTATATGAGCCGACATGGAGATGGTGCTCTTGTGAAGCTTCACAGCGAGGCGGACCCAGTCTCCGGCTTGTACCTCCAGGGGCTGCTGCAGCACAACAGCAGCCTGCTTCCAGTGAGAGTTCCTGTTGAGGGTGCTGACACTGATCTCCTCATCCAGGTAGATGTGGTACCAGAAGGGAACTGCAGTTATTCTGCCTGTTGACGTAGCCTGAACCTGGGAAACAGAGATTATGGTTTAACATGATAATGAAAGATACACAGTACTATGCAGGATTTTTCTAAAAAAAAAATTCCCTCTCTCATCACTTATGACTCAGTACAAGTGTATGGCGGTGTATTTATCTGCATAGACTTTGCCTGTGTTTTCTTATTTTGTTATTTTTCTCTGTGTTCAGGATGTTAATGGGTGTGTGCCCCCTCAGCACTCTGGTGAGGCTGGGGCTATAAAAAAAAATGTGGCGACAAGGGGCCAAACCGAAAGCAGTAGTCATCCAAGAGACAAAGTGCGGAAAAAATGCAAATATAGCGAGGCAAAATGCCAAACGAGTGAATCTAGGGTTGACTTTTACTTTTGCTTTCACTGGCGGGCACGTTTACAAACTATAACCGACAGTCCTGCATTATGTGCCTTTAATAATAGTATGTAAGAACAGTCAGCTACTAATATGCAAGATGATAACTCTTTTTAGTTCAACCCTGACTGTTAAGTTACTTTCAGTTTTTCCATTTTTATTATTATATTATGTATGAAATTCAAAAAGTGGGTTTGTGCTGAGACCAAAAATAAAAAGTTCAGAGGGAAAGTAAAGTTTTAAGTTTGTCTAAGGGAGATGTGCACAGTAGGTATGACTCATTTCGAAGTTTCTGGTGCAGCATGATTGTGTACCAGAAGGTAGCTCAGGGAGTTTTTGGGGGGATTTTCTATATTGGCAGAGTCAAAGCATGAATTCAAGTTTGAGCAACGTTAAAATGAGGTGTCACTTTTTATCAACTTTACTTACATAAATGCCAATCATGTCAGCAGCGCTCATGAGGCTCACCTTTACTTCTCTGTTAGTGTAGTTTGCGGTGGAGTCCATTAGGTCAAGAACAAAGAGCTCCACAGACTCACTGAGATGTCGGCACACCAGCGTGGAAAAGTCCAAAAACACATGGACCGGCACCTGAAGGACATAAAAGATAAACACAGTGTTGGCAGGACTGTCTGGTGATGTTATCAATAAGGAACTATATGACGTGAAGACCAATAAAAGACCGGAGAGGAAGAGCTGCTCGGATATGTCAGCGATGTAACACAAAACAGGTGCTTCTGTTGCACAGCTTGGCAACCACTGTCCGCAAGATGAAGACTGGATTTCCGCCACAAAAATCAAGGCACATTTATTTAAGTACACAAAGTAAAAAGATGATTATTGTGGCTACATGATTTTCAAAGAAGACCAAAGTGTATTATATGTTGCTTGTACTAGTGAGCCTTGATTTATGTAACTTGATTTTTTTTTGCCAGACAGAGGAACTACACATCATGTTTGTTTATATTTGATACAGATTTTTACAAAAGCTTCATTACAGTGTATTAAAAATCATGCAGATGCTGACTCAAAGTTTTTGGCACTCCTTCTCCCACACCATTATTTATCCACATTAGGTTTTAATTCATAGTGTCAGTGGATAATCACTCAATCACTGATTAATGCTCAGAAACTAATCTTCCACCTCAAACTCTTCAAAACTTGACAAACAGGCCACGGCTTCAAGGCAGCACACATAAAAGCTGAGGGAGAAACCAAAGTGGCAGCGCAGAAAGTGTCACAGTTTTCTTTACTGCAGAACAAAAGAATCTTTCCTCCTCCCTGTCACAGTTGTGTAGACCTCGGAGCCCGCTGTTTGATGTGCTTGATGTAATGTATACTGATGGATTCAGGTAGGAATGTCCTGGGCCAAGCTGTGTGTTGTGTCTTGTGTGACAGTTGTGCTAGAAAAGTGCCCTCCACCGAGGGCTTCAAAGACAACATCTGTTAAAACAAACGACCGTCCCACGTGGGGCCTGTGAAATTAGAGCACAAACACGATGCTGGGAGAAAAAGATAATTTCCAGACCAAATAAAGAAAAAGAATTCAAAGGGATTTTGGAGCTTCTTTAACACAGCTGGAAAGCACACATCAAAGAGGAGTGCACAACAGAAAACATGGTCCTGGACCTTAGTATTCCAAGTGAAATACCTTGTTCAACAAAAGACAACTCAAACATGGTGGGAGACAAAACAACTGGGTGCACGGCCTATCTTTGTTGTGCCTTTATAGTGTTGCACTATATGCCAATCATATTCAACAAAACCAACACATTTGCACCTAATGGTCAAACTTTAAATGTGAATGACGCAAGCTCACAAACACAACGTACTGCATGTGAAAACTGGCCATATTGACTGTTGCATCAGGAACATGAGAGAGAATACAAAATATGAGTGGCCTGAGATGTACAAAAGGAAGATTTTGAAACTTCTGCTACGAAAACTGAAGAAGCTCTCAGCTTCACAATATGGTTCTCGTGTGCTTCAGTGTGTTTTCCTTAATTAGTTAACTTAAAAATACTGTTCAGTATCAACACATCATCAGCCTAGATATTCCTGGCAACTGCAGGAGTTTACATGCAGTACATCACATTTTATGCCATATTTTTAACGATGTTTGTCCCTGTGCAGCAATAACTTCTAAAATGTTTGAATTTAAAAGTCATGCTTGACAAATAGGTATGACATTGCATTTCATAATCTGCACACGTGCAAAATCATCTTTCCCTTTGTTGCTCAAGATGGAACTTTCTCCATGAAAATAAAGAGAAGCAAGCACAAGATGTGATCTGGCAGCTTTTACTGATTGCCTCAGTAATGGTAGCCTACAGTTTTCAAAATCTAAAAATGCAGCATGGGTGAATAACAGTAATTTCTATAGGTTTCCTCAAGTTTGGCACCATATTGGCCAGTTAATGAAGGTAAGTAAACAAGAGTATGTGGATACTGTGATACTGAAAGTTTTCATAGAGGCTTACGTTTTGAACTCAAGTCAAAAAAACATCTCAAGACTTAATAGTATACAGACGAGTTCAGTTTCTTTTTTGTTCATACCCATATTTACATTTACTTTATTTGTCCATTTTGGCTTCTGCATACACTGTAACACACTTTCATGTTACTTTCTGCTGTAACTGTGTCCTACGGAAGGCCTGGAAAGATAGGGCTATAAGCCCTCTGAGTATGATGAAGTTGTCTGACTAGACACTAAAATAACTAAATAAAAAAGAGAATTAAAAAAACAACAACAAAAAAAAAACAGGTAGCCTACATTTTTTGTTAGGCCAATATAAAAAAGAAAACTAAGTAAAGAAACATACAGTTGTCAGTGGTATCTGAAGCCCAGTGTCCACCAAGGCATTTTCTACCAGCTGAAAACACCAGGTACACCTCAGGAAATGCCCAAATGGAGGCACATGAGAACACTTCGGAGGTGCAGCATTTTTTAAGCTGAGACGAATTGGTTGCGTCTGGTTGCTATGATACGGAATATCTGCAGAAGTAAAATGCTGGCACAAGGTAGAGTTACTTGCTCTGGATGAGGGGAGGCTAAAGCATGTGAGGAGAGAGTCCCGGCCTGCTGGTACATGTGGGCTCATGAGAGGAGACACATAAATAGGTATATATATATATATATATATATATATATATATATATATATATATATATATATATATATATATATATATATATATATAGAAAGAGTACATTAACATATTTCTCCTCCATTGTTGTTGTTGTTAGCACTCTGAATTTGACAGTTGGTCTTTATGGTATTTGTCCCGCCCCTCCTATATTGTGATTGGAGAGCTGGGTGAAACGTGACAGTGACGAGTGCAGAGTTTTACCCAAAGTTAAACATTTTTTAACTCTTGGTGCTCAGAAAAAAACACGCCAAGTGGGCGTTCTGCTTACTGCAGAACAGACGCTCAGTCCTTTGTCATGTTGCTGGCGTTTGTAGTGTAGTGTAAATACTGGGTGCTCCCATTGCAGAGAATTTAACAAATATGCTGGTCTCAGGAAAAATGACTTGGCCCCTTAAGCCTTGTCTCCACTCAACACTTTCAGTATGGTACCTATGAAACCAAAAGTAACCCTTCAGACATGGTACCTAGACACTAACTTTTCCACCACAAACAGTACTCTTAAATGTGGGCGGGGTTGTTGTCACTCACTGCTCCGTCCAGCACTCACTTTATTTCCTCATCACCAGTGACACAGATGGAGGTTTGCACCTCATTCATCGTCCACAGAATGGGGTTGCACGCTGACATTTTCAGAACAAAACAGAACAGGAAGGAATGAGACCAAATTGGTAACAGTAAGGAACGGTTACATAGGTACCATCCACAACTTTTCACAGTGGAAATGCGTATCTAAGTGAACTGAACTGTACTGGACTGAACTGTACTGGGCTGGACTGCTTGATGGAAATGTGGCTTTGGAGTTAAGTATGAATAAATAAGTCAACCTGGTAGCTCATGTGGGGATACTTACAGTGAACTGGTTGATGAAAGGAGCAATGTTGAATCCCAGTGTTGGCTCCTGACCCTGGACAGCACTTTCCAGCAGCAATGTTTCCGACTCCACCAGCATGCCATGCACCACAATCTTTGCTGGGAAAATACGTCCTCCGTCCTCCAGCAGACATCTAATATGGGTCACAGACATGCATTTTACTCTGTAATATATAAAAGCACTAAAATGATATTCAAAACACACAGGGCAAAATAAACAGACATGATACAACCTTTCTGCATTCCCCACTCAGGCCTTTTTTATCCTTGAATATTTATTATCTCTATTTCATTTGTGCCTCCTTTTATTCTTTGGAAATATGTGTTAAGTTTTACCTGGCCAGTGAAGCTTTCTCCATCAGCTTCTGTCTAATGAGACCACAAGTCTCCACACAGTCCAGCATGATGGCGCTCCACAGCTTCTCCCTGGACGGCCTCTTCAGCATCCCCTGCTCATCCTCCATGTGGTTGAGCCAGAACTCTAGACGCTGCTCTGGGACATTATTGGAGCGAGCCAGTCTCTTCAGGACTTCCTGTTGCTTGTTCTTTTCCACTGAGCTGTATGCTTTTACATGACCTTGGCTGGCCGCGATGAGGGAAAGCAGGGAGAAGCCCTCTGACACATCCAGGACATAGAGCAGGTCACTACAGTCTGCAGAGTCAGTGGGGTCAGACTGAACACCTGATCCTCGCTCTTTGTTTTGGCATTTCACCTTCAGCTGAGACATGAGTTTGGCCAGAGCGCTGCAGAAACTCTGATGGTAATCCTGATTGTTCAGGAGCGCCATTTCCGAACACTCCAGCATGCAGAAGTCTTTAGTTTGATTCTGGTCAGTCTGAAGACATGCTAGCGCGCTACACAGTTCTGCCTCTGGGTTTAGATTTGAAACGGGGGTTCCAGAGTCCTGCAAATCTGGACGCTTGTCTAGACGGATTTCATGCCCGTCTCTCAGCACAGCGACACTGCAGAGCCTCAGGAAGGAATCTCTGCAGGAGACTTCGACAAGCAGCTCGTCTTGAGGTTTCAGGACAAAACCTGAAAAGAATCAGAAGAAGAAAACACTCACTTGACCTGATTATACCGGAGCTGTTTTAGTAGTTAGTAGTAGTAGTTTTAGTACCAACTCAATGTACTGTAGCAAAGAAAACTAAGCACTGTCAAGTACTGAAAATGGCAATGAATGTCCGGTCAGATTTGTAATGCTGTTTACTTATTTTTAAATCAAATAATTCCCGATTTAAATTAAAGTTAGACTCTTTTATTAAGGTTTAGGTTCAAAGTTTAACAGCTTCATGTGTTTAACAACATTTAGAAAAGGTTATTGTAGAAAAACATCTTCATATTTCTCAAAATTAAGTATTAAAGGAAAAAGAGAACTTATGAAACACCTGAAATTATAAAAAAAAAAAAATGCAGATACAAAATGATAAAATTATTATTTTATGTCAAAATGCTAAGCTGACAGGGGTCTACGGATACAGAGTGTCATATGCTGTACAGCTTGTAAAGCCCTTTGAGGCAAATATGTGATTTGGGGGTTTTATAAATAAAACTGACTTCACAATTGAAACCATTTTAAAGGAGACACACTGAAGAAAAAGAAGGAGCTGCAGAGAGGGAAAAAGGGAGAGCGAGCCCAACAGAGAAATGAGATTCAGGGGACCGGGTGCACAGAGAGAGGGGGAGAGGCGCCGAAAGGATTCCTACAGGAATAACATCTGTTCCGTGTCTTCATGTCAGCGCGCGGCTCGTCAGAGGCATTTGGGAAAAATGCATATTTATTGCCTATAAGAATTTCATGAACACTAAAGAGTGTCACAGGCGATCACGGCGCACACGTCACGGCGGCCGGGAAACGGATGTTGGTGATCACCGGGAAAGGTGGCGGCTCCCTTGACGCTGCCGTCGCCAATTAGCAGCGCGGCGAGATGCTGTTGAGCCCTGTCTGAGAGATGATGTACTGCAATGCCAACTGGAACATGTCACCTCGTGTCAGGGGCTGTTAACTTCACAGTGGCTCAGGATGACAGCAGTGTAAAGAATATGCAGTGCTCTTAGTGATATTTGGCACCCGAAAAGTATGATGTTTGACAAACAGCAATTTTATTTTTGGTGTAATAGCTGTATTTCAAGCTAAGACCATAACAGTTTTAGTTATATTTATTTGTTACAGTAGCGTTTCCATTAATGGGTCTTCACAGTGTACTGTATGTTCTAAGATGTGATTTTTAAACTGGCATATTGTGGACTTCAGTGATGATAATTAGGTGATTTAATCTAATTTTTAAAACTTTCAAGGAGCTAAATCTTTATACATTATCACTCTATCGTCACAGTAAATTATTTTCACTATTCTCACATGTAGATCAACTAAAAATAGTTATAAACCTGGGCCTGAAATTAACTGAGGGCTGATGTAAATAGTAGTTATGGTTATAAGCTGAAATCAGAGGTGGAGTGCTGGTTGATGAGTTGGGTGCACGACTAGGTAGATGGGTAGGTTACTGAGGAGGACGTGGGTTTACTCTCCTATATATTCCAATAGCTTCTTTGCTGAAAGGTGGGTAACCCCCAATACTACCATACATGTTTGCTGCAAATATCCCTGACATTATTTAGCACAGTTGGAAATGTTAAATACTGTATGTAGTCTGCAACACACTGCCCTCATCCGATGTAACATGGAAATGCATGAAAAAATGGACATGCTGAACCAGAAGATTAATGCTTAATAACGTAACACACAGAAATCAGTGTGACATATGTGTTTCTTGAATCTTACCCTTGGTGCTGTGGACAGGGTAGATGGCCTGCTCCCAGCAGGTGTCCTCCTGGGGTCCAGTAGACAGACTGCTCTCCTCATCCAGGTGGAGCTGGAACCACACAGCCAGAGCGTCCAGCTCCCCCTCCTGAGTGACAGGCAGGCGGATCTGCTGAACCTCCCTGGAGCTCAGCCCCTCCAGCTCCTACAGGGTGCCAGAGAGGTGTTACATGGATGTCAGCTACAATAACAAGTATAATGAAGTTTGGCTGTAGAGGGAAGTGAACAAAAAGTGCTGTAAGGATCTAAAAATGCGATCAGATCTTAGAAGGTTTCATGTTGAAAAAGAAGTTGTGAACATTATTGTCCTCTGAGCATTTGATAGACAGTTTGGATGTTACTGTCCTGTGCCTTTTCATGCTCAACTTGGTTGTTTAAACTACAGTAGGTGTCTTTAATAAAAATAACTATTTGTCATATTTGCTGGATATTCTGTTAAAAATCAAGTCACTCCACCTAGTGCCTCTAATGGTGTTTGCAAGAATCCACCGTGCCTGAACAAAAAAAAACCCCAATCTGAGCTAGAAGAAGTCTCTGACACAGTGTCAGTCACTGCTCATGCATGCTCTGCACTGCCAACAACAGCGTACAAGGCAAAAACAAGCAAACAGATGAAGGCCATGCACTGCAGATATTGAGCTTAGCTGAGTGAGGGCATGCCCAGCTGTGTTAGAGACTCCTTGGCTCTGATTGGTTATTTTCATTTAGGTGCTGTGGATTCATGTAAGAGCTATTAGGAGCACTACCAGGATCCAGAGGAACCTGATTTCTTCACACAGATTAACTGTGTCATGTACTACTGTCTGACTATTATAGTCATACTTGCTGAAACTGTTTGAGCAAGTATGGCAAAAAGTTATTTTTTATAAAAGTTATCTACTGTAGCTTTAAGTCAGACACTGAGAAGAGTTATGTAAAGATATGCATTTTACATTGTGTATAAATAACAGTAGCTTTCATAATTCACAAGTCTAATTCTACACCTGATGGGCTACCTGCTGTATTTTCATCCACACCAGTAACATCAATATGATATGAAATCTGGCCTGCCTGGCTGCTGCCAAGCACCAAGAACACACATCTCCGTCTCAAAGAGTTCACCACAGCCAGTGTTGTAAATGTACCTCTCTTTTGTGGCATTTTGTGAGTAAGCTAGGGATATTTAAAGAGTTTAAAAATCACAGTAAGTAAATAATACTCAAGGTCTGCTTATATTCTTACAGAAAACCCCTCTGAAGGCTGAGGATTTAAAATGGTAACGCCAATAGGATTTCCTGTGCTAGATGATATCTCAACTCCTTGAATGGGAAAAGCAACACAAACAGAAACCCTCCAAATGTGGAAGAATTTTATTATTTTTCCACCCCTGCTTATGATCATATTCTTGGGATTGAGACACAAACTGAAGACCTAACTAAGTGAATCACACTCCCTTCTCTGCTAAAAGAGTTTGCCTCACTGATTGCCACGGTAAGTTTGTCTGATAGTTCCTACTGCACATGTGTGGATAAATATCAACTAATCATCCTACAGGTGCTGTTCGGGAGATAAACACGGTGCCTCCAATCTGTCAGGTGCTCACTGGGAGCTAATGAATCAGGCAACAATCCCTGCAGGCCCGTAGCTAAATAATAAGTGGCCACTGATGAGCAATATTTTAGCCTGTGAGGCAGCCAATATGTTCATATAATGGGACCAATAGAAATATGGTCAGCTAAATTAATCATTTTTCTCAGACGTACATTATTCAGCTTGACTCACGGCGACAAGTACACATTGAATATTAGGATTTCTCACTTGGCTGAGTATCACACACAAAGACAAAAGTGAAGTTAAGTCAAAACACATTAAATAAATAGTAGCTGAAAAAATTTAGTTATCATAGTTTGACAGCACTTGTTGTCTTTCCTATTTCTGCTCACCAGCACGTTGTTGAAATCTATGTTGAGGGCCATGAATGGCTCTGTGAGAGATTTATATCCCCCTGGCAGTCTGCTCAGTCTCTCTGTGGTGTACGGCTCCATGGAGTCGTCCGGCTCGGGGCTACAGCTCACTGGGCTACGGAGCTCCCCGGCTGCAGCTAAGGACAGACTGCCCACCTCTGATACACAAAGCCTGTATGGAAAAACAAACAGCGCTCTAAGGACAGGTCCACACACTTGTGCTGCTGCTCTGTTGTCCTGATACACATTATATCTGACACACAGCCTACTCAAAGAAGCCAGGTGGACTCCAGGGATTTACCTGTGATGCCTGCGGATCTCCAGGGACTCGACAGCCATACCAAACACAGTGGCTCCAGCGGGGATGACCCGTCCTGTTGCAGACTGCTCCTCAAACTCATTCTCACCTCTCTTTAGGACAAGAAAACTGCACATTAACACCCCTTTAATGACACCAACATAACGTGAAAGTTAACTGGATACATTTACGTGTAAGCTGGTTACTGTGTGTGTCGAAAAGAGTGAAATGTCACAACTCGTTCTGTAAACTTGGGTATCGTGGAAGTTGCCTATTTGTCAGTGAGATCTGAACTTTGCTGGATGTTTAAAAAACCCAGGATGCTGGATGTTCCTCGAAATAAAAGTTGACAAGGAGTGCCTTGAAGCCATCTTTAGTTTCATTCTCTGTGAGGCTAAAACTTTTTTTGACTCCTAGCCCACACACTGAATTGTGAAAAATTCACAATAGCTGTTTTTGGCATTTTCTAACCCTGTTGTCAGTGCCAAAACAGCAAAAGATTTTGGGCACCATGAACTCATAGAAACATTAATATTGCAGTGTGGCAACTGGAGAACAGAAGTTCTGTTTTTTGTGTTTGTGTTTAATAATTGAAGTTACCTGTGGAGGGAGCAGGAGGTGGTGCCAGGCATGAATGAGACTCTCTATTATGCCCTCTCCAAATAATCCTGCATCTACCGTCTCTGTCACCACCAAGGATACCCTAAGAAAAATAAACATTGAATGGAGAAGCAGGAAGAAAAATTAGTGAGTACTTATAACAGCATTAACAGAAATAAAGGTTGTGTGCTTGTAGCATCACTGTAAAATATCTTTTGGTATAAACTTGCACCTGTGAGGAATGTCCTTTGGCACCTCCATCTCCAGAGACTTCATATGGATGATCTTTATGCTACCATCCATCCCATTAGCAGTCAGTACCTCACAGGCCAATTCATACATCGTCTTCGACAGCTCACAGGCGTACACCTCAGCAGCTCCTGCCTTCTTTGCACACATACTTCACACAGAGAAACAGGAAATCAGACCAACAAAACCCACACGTTAAAACACGGATCCTACTCTAGTTGTAGCGACTGCTGTACCACCAAGTGTGGTTGATAAGGACCGAGCTCTAACTTACAAATAAACTACACTCCGCAACGTAAAAAATAGAGAGTTTCCAAGTTCGCATGGAAAATATCTCACCCAAGGATCCCAGTGCCAGTACCTATGTCAAGTACAGTGTTGCAGCCGCTGTGCACAGCCTTCTGAATAGCTTGCTGGTACTTCTGATTCCTCTCGTGGTCGTTAAGCATTAAGAAATGCCAGCGCTCCACCAGCCAGTTGGCCACACGGTAGAAGTTCTCCCTGGCCTCTGGATAGTCTGGTCTTAGCTTCAAGGCTTTATGGAAATGACCCGCTGCTTCATCTCTGAAGCCCATCCTGGATGAGAAAGGAAGAGCCACAATATTGTCAAACACAGCATAAAGCAAAAAAATTGCATAAATAATGCCCTACATATTGATAGCATTTATGCAGATGAGGATGATACCTGAACAGGTGTTCGCCCATGCTGTTCAGGATGACCTCATCAGCAGGAAACAGCTCCAGCGCTTGTTCGTAACAGTCAAAGAGGTCCTGAATGCGACCCACAGAGTCCAGCTCCTCTGTCCATTTGAAGAGAGTGAACCTGAAGGACTCCTAAAAGGAAGATGTCACAAATCCAGCTCCAAAATTAAACACCTTTTCAGACTGTATGATTGTGGTTATGCGTGGACAATATTTGACAGTGCATGTACGCAGATGGGGTTGTCAGAGTAGTGTAAACAGTCATTACCCTCGCAAAGTCCTTAAACATAGGTGCAAGATTCAGGACCAGAAGGTAGTGCACAAATGCAGTCCCATAATCTTGGTTGAAGAGGCACTGCTGGGCACTTTCTAGGGAGCTAGAGACCAGCTCGTTCCTGGCAGGGTCCTCTCTTCGTCGCCTGCGTGTCCTCCTGCCATGCTTTGGCTTTGCACTGGCATTAGGCATCGCTTATAAGACAAAAAGGAGAGTCTGTTAGTTAATGATAATGTCTGATATTACAAATTAATGCCACTTTTAATAAGACAATCAGGTTCCACATGTGACTCTGTGCTGTAATGTATGGCTGTAGACTGAGTGATATAATTAAAAAACTAAATCAACAACAAGCCAACTTTGTTGTTTCTTGGTCAAAATCATGACATGTGACCTCATGATTATGTAGGCAAAATTTTGGTTGACTCAGAGGGTCTTATATTTTTTAATTACCCTACATACTTTTGTTATGCCAAAATATAATTAATCTATTTTTATTTTCCTGGAAATATGGGCACCCATACATGCAGATATTTCTGTACAGTAACATTAACAACAATAATCATAAAAATAACGTCAACTTAAAAAGGAAATATGCCGTAGTAAGAAATGAGTAGCAATAAGTAAGATAGTGTTGATAAAATAAACGCTGACAGTAATACTTTAAACAAAATGCTAAGTACTTTAAAAGCATTTCTGATAATTTAACTCGACTTACCGTCTGTTGGTTTATATCACAGGTTGGGAATTATGGGATGGAGACACACAGAAAATATCACTGCCTTTTAGCTACGGTGATAATTTTCCAAATACACAAACGTTAACATCACGGCCGTTAGCATCGTTGCAGGCGGTCCGTCCTCTAACAGCATCCCAATGTTAGCTTACATGCTAAAAGCTGCTCGACAGCCGCTGCGATACTTTAACTGCTTGTCAAAAAATGACCGTTACTGTTTAAATCAACGTTACAACGGCTGGACGTTGATTAGAGCGTAATGCACATTTCTGCTAACGTTTAACAAGAAATGAGTCCGCGCGCTAAAGAAGCCGGTCAGAAACATGTAACGATGCAAGGTTCCGCATGCGCAATTGTGAATAATGTTTATCGTACAAGTGGTTATGAGCAAGACGCATCAACTATAAAGAACATGGTGAATAATATTATTCGTATTTATTTAATAATAACGCCACGGTAAATGTTCCCGCCTCAGATTAGCCTCTGGCGGAACCAATGACAGACGAATCTTGAAGCACAGTCAAAGAGTACAAAAAATAAAGATAGTGCCCACCCATACAAACCCTTACAGAGAACATGAAGGGAGCGTTCGTAAAATAAATGAATACACATGATTTCATATCTTTGTTGTGTATGTGGTATTCCTGTAGGTTAATCCCTTTAGTGCTCATTATATTTTCACATTCAAAAAGACTCCTTATTGTTATTGCCTATGGTTTTTCATTCATGTTTGTGAGGTTTTTGATGGTAGCCTTCTCCACTTGCTGTTTGTGATGATTTGCCTGAGGGGGGCTGAAGCACAGAACTTTTGTAGAATTTATGCAGCAGGTTTTAGTCCCCTGTGAAAGGTACTGAGATGGCTTCTGGTGTTCTTGATGGTTTATCTTGTTTGTTGACCCTGAGTAGAGCCACTATAGGTACTGAAGGATTCATATGGGCTTGATACTGCACTGCAGCTGAGAGATCACTTTTGATTATTCTTTGGAGGGCCTCCCCTTTTCTGTTGTATTTCCCTTGCCTTGCTGTAAGCCTTTACTTAGCAGTCCCCAGAGCTGTACTAATGAGGATCCCATTTTGTGACACTTCTGCAGCCTATTGTTTGTTTCACACAATTTGTGCAGCCTCATGTACTTACACTTTATGCATCGTGTAATTACTTATCGTGTTCATACTTTTTCTTTCATATTGCAGATTTAACTGAATTTATTTTATACTTCTCTATATGCTGTAATTAACATGTAGGCCTGTGTCTTTGCTTGTGTTTCCAGTGTTATCCTCACCATCCTGTTAGCCGCAGCTTCTGCCTCTCATGTATTATCAGAATGAATGACAACTAAATGAATGAATGACAATAAATAAAAAAAACTTGGGCTCCATTCAATACACACTGACTGTACAGTTTTTAGATAGCATGTCACTCTCTGTTTTAATGTGGCGTCATGCTTAACTCTGATATGCAGTCATTTAAATCTTGCTTTAACAACCACATGTCTAAAAAGTGAATCTCTTCAGCCAAATTTAGCTTTAGCAACTTACTAGAAGTTGTGGAAATTAACTCAGTACAATTATTCAGTTAGTGTACCTCGGTCTAATTTTGAGGATTTTTTTTTTTTTAATTTTCAGCCACTTAATCCTACTTCTGTTTTACCATATTTCAGAAAGAAATATTAAACTTTTCATTCCACTACATTTATTTTACAGCTGTAATAGTTACTTTACAAATAAAGATTTCAAACACAAAACATGTCATGATGATGTGTTTTGTTAATGATGAAACAGACCATGAACAATAGAAATTGCACATTTACCACTACAACAATAAAATCCTGCTTACATATTAATGTATTACTAATAATGATGAATGCATATAATATATAATAACACAACACTCTCACTGTGCAATAAGCATATTAAATCTATTTTTATATACTTTTAGATATTTTTTTTCTACCAATCAAATGGCCTTAAAGCCTACTATTTAATATTCAGTCATTGATATTTTAAATGTAAGACTTCAACTTATAATGGAGTATTTGAAAAAACAAAATAAAAAAACACGATCCTGTTATTTGTAATCAAAACATGGCAGTAGAGGAGGATGAAGTTTCTGGATATTTTGGCCGAAAGTAATAAATCTTTATTGAAAAATTCTCATGAGGCCAGCCAAACATAATATCAGAGAACATGGGCATGAAACTGAATAGAAGAAGAAAGAAAAAAAAGATTCGTCAGCCAAAATAAATAAAGGAAAAAATACTTGATGGAAAATGAATAAAGATACAAATTATATACAACACAAAAAAAGTTATTTGGTCTTCATTTGAGTGTAAACCATATCATTTTTAGGGTCTGTTTGTACATTTCTACACAGTTGAGTAGTACATTTGCATATTTAAAGTTAATACATTTTAGGGATTTGCAGTACATCAAATTATATTACTACAGAAAATTATAAAAAAGCTTTAAAGATGGGTGATGTTTTCATGGATTTAGCTTTGTGCATACAGTATTTGGCCATAATAACAGATTTTCTTGTCTTTCTTTCATAACTACTCCACAAATTACACCTACATGTGCACTGAGTGTTGGTACATTCTTTTGTTTAGATAATTTTTCTATTTTTTTCCGCCGAAATAATTGGAAATGACCACAATAACCAGATCGGGTCTCATTCTGCAGCGAAGCGAAGCCGGAAGTGGATCGGACTGAACCATCTCGCAGCGGCTACATAGTCTTTGGTATAAGTTTTGCTACACGCACACAGATGTCAGCAGAGTTTCTCAATCTGTCACTTCGGTAGGTGGAGTACGTTTGATGAGGGAAGGAAAAACTGGACACAGCCACCATGACTTTCTGACAACTCCCGTGAGCCGATGAACACCTCATCCGTTAGCGTGTTGCTCTCACCTTCCAACTGTCATACCTGTTAGCTGCTCTTTGCGTGATTTGACAACTGTGGAGCAACACCCATGCGCTTGTGTCAGAAGTTATAATGCTAACCCCCCGTTAGCTGCTGCTGCTGCTGCTGCTTCACGTAGCTATGCTTTGACTTGAAGCTGCCATCGAAAAGAGCGGTAAATTGACTGTAACGGCTGGTTTAGTTTTTATACTACGAAGTTAAGCGTCAGTTTGAGCAGTTTCCCCGTTGTTGTAAGCGAAGCCATCAATCTGTGACAGACATGGGACTACACCCGCTGGAATTCAGTGAATGCTATCTGGACAGCCCCCTCTTCAGGGAGAAAATCAAGGCACACGAAGCAGAGCTGGACAAGACCAACAGATTTATCAAAGAGCTGTACAAAGATGGGAAGAACCTCATCAATGCAACCAAGCGTAAGTTGATTTTAAAGTTGTTTAATGGCTGTGTTCAGTCACAGGAGTCATGCACATGCCCTGGGAGAGTATGGGGGTCTTCATGTTGGGACAACTTCTTCCTCAGGTTGCCAATAACTATGCTTTCCATTTGGTTGTGTTATAAATGCATAAATTAGCCATCTAATGCACCAACCAATGCACAAATGGTCAAATGATATGAGGCCTTTCTTATCTGCCCTAATCCTGCTTTCTCTTTTATTTTTTGTTTTGATGACATGTATTCATATTTAAGTCTGCACCAATAGGCCCTTAGTTTCCTTTTAATAACCCCCCTGCTGTATTTGCCCTCAGCCACACACCTCTACTGGGTTAAAATGATTAGATTGCTATCTGTTTGAACTCCAGTCTTGTGGGCTGGGCTTGTGTGCAAGGTGCTCACAGCCAGACTTCAACACACAGTCATCAGAATGTGGCCTGCTGTCACTGTGTGTAGTTGGAAAATCCCTAAGTCTCCCAATGCAGTGTTTTATGACTGCATTAAATCAACATGTTGTTAATCACATCCAGTTGCTGGAAGATTCGTTGCAGTTATGAAGCATCTATCCAATGTCAAAGCACTTCAGTCTAGTGTGAATGTAGTTTTGACACTGTTTTTTTTTTAGACGCATCATTGCTAATATTCTGGTATCAGTGCTGTGTTGTTGACAGATAGGCTTCAGGCATGTTCCAGCTGCTGCGCCACCATCAGTTATTGCTTCAGACTGTCACACAACATGTTTTTGTACTCTAAAAACCTCCAAACAGACTCACTTCATCGCTTTTGTTTTAATGCTTTTTTTTTTTATTTTAACTCTTGCAGCAGATTTTTATCAGCACATACATGGTTTGGAAACAGTATTGCACTGAAGAGTTAAAATCTCCAGCAACCAGCCCTGTCACGATACCTAGTTATCGACTTAAAGAGGCCAGCAAAATATTGTCAAGGTCACGTCCATAGAGCGTGCAGTGTTGCCTCTGTGTTTACATGTACATTTGTTACCACAATAATGTCATCAACGTGATGCTGGAATAAACAACAGGGTTTTCCCATCCATCATAACACTAAGGTGCAACACTTAAGCATTTTATTTTACAGAGAAATGGTTTGAAAATGACGATAATATCACAATAATATCGTCCGCCAAAAGCTGTTATCGTCACAGCAACACTTGTAGTAAGAACAATTCTTTTGTCAGACCATCGAATTTCAGCTTGTATCCTTCATCAGGCTCCAGGCCAGGGTCCAGAACATATTTCTCTGTACCTAAAAAACATCTAAAAAATGTGCATTGCCATGGTGAGTTCAACAATATTTCTCCACTTGAGGCATATTCAATCTGAAGTTGTCGTCATGAAGGGATTCAGCACCTGTTTGCAACATATTTAAGTATCCAAATGAAGCAGTAGTAGTATTTAAATGCCTCGTGTGTCAGGGAAACTACTCCATTGTTGACACCAGGCATGATGGATCTGTGGATTCAGGCTGTCTATGCACGTCACCCCTGCTATAGATTCAGTCTTGCTCTTACAGTAGCTAACATGAGCTGCTGTAGCTCCCTCTGCGTCACACTGTCCTCCTGTACTGTAAATTACTGTCATACTGGACTGTTGTTTGCATAGTTGTTGTACCTGTTAGCCACCGCTCTCCTCTGACCTCTCTCGTCATGGTGAATATTCCCCCAAAACTTTAACTCTATCAAATATATAAACTTTAGATTGATTAGTTTATGTATAACTCTGAGGAAGGCAGTTGTTCTGAAGCTACATGATGATACCATGTGTTCAGCATTACCTAAATAACATACTTAAAAGCACCCTGACCTTGTCCTCATGCTTTCTTTCTACTCATGTTTCATTTACCTGCTTTGACTTACAGTCGGGAGACTACATGCCACTGTCTTGAGCCCCATTTTTTACAGCCACGTGGAGTTACCAGGCGAACTCCCACACAGCACCATGGTGAACTCTGGTATTCACTGGTGCCCACAGATGAGTTGATACTGATGCTCTGCTATGGTGGTGTAAATTGATCCGCGGTATCCTTTTTCGGGGGGGCATGTCATGTCTTGTGTTTCATGCCTTAAATGACTGTGACTACAGTATGCGTCACTTTTTATGACAACATAGTGACGTGTATCAGATATCAGGGCTGTTAACCCTCATTAGTTCTATGATAGCCTCTTGCCTCTGAGAATATGGCAAGAAATAGGGAACCGTGGTCATACCCTTCCTCTGGGAGTAGTGCAAAGTCAGTTGAAATTTCAGGAAGGAACTGACGGTCATGTACGTATGTACTGACATTTATGAAGTGCTCTCGTCTTATTTTGCTCAGCCAGTGGAGACCAATTTGGAAAATGTGACTTCTTCTAGATGTCTGTTTTTAAGATTGTTAAATCGCTGTAATCATTAAGTGTTTACTCTCTAGAGCAACTTAAACATTATCCACATGCCACAGGAAAATAATAAAATATTTATGCCCATGGCCTGGCTGTTTTTGATGTTGTCAGTAAAAACAATACAACACTATTTACAAAGGTTTTTTTGTCCTTTGATATTTAATTTAAGGTGAGGCTGATGAATCCAAACTGGGCTGAATTGCTGTCAACTGTTTATGTTTGAGTAACGCTCATATTGAAGGTAGAGCTGAAAGAATAAGTCAATCAGTGGAAAACTAATCTGTGTCACTTTTAATAATCGATTAAAGTAATTTTATAAGGTCCCACATTGTAAAAAGTGTTTAAATGAAGGAGGTATAGGTGCTATCAATACTGGGAAAAATCAAAATTCTCAATCCACAGAGAAATGCACACAGTCTGTATTCAGAAACTGTGCCTTAAAACGAGCCGTCAGGACTTAAGTGAAATTGTAGTGTCACAACTATACAATGACAAGTAAGAAACTGCTGCTTTAGTGTGATGTGGAAGATGTGGAAGACCCAGAATTGCTGACCAATCATAGCAGACTTGGCTTATTTATGAGGGGGGGCTTACAAAGATAGGCGCTAAAACAGAGTGATTTGGACAGAGGTTGAATACAGGTATATTCAGGCAGACAGCAGGGTTTCCCACACATTCATTTATTTGTGGCAGCCCGCCATGATTAAAGCATCTGCCGCCACGTTTTGATTTTCTATTTTTGGAGCTGGAATTTTGATTAGGTTCGCTATTGGAATACCGCCTGGTTATTGATTGCTCTACATTCCAGTTTATAAACATGTTCTAGTAGAAACCTTAAAGTATGACCTTGAAAATGAGCATAATATGGGAACTTGAAGGAAAAATGCCCAGGCATTTGCTGGTTCTAGCATCTCAAATGTCCTGCTTTTCTAAAGGCCCTGACACACCAAGCCAACAGTCACCGTTAGGCAAGCGGTGTGTCCCACAACCGTTGGCCCTTGTCGACCCTTGCCAGCTTTTTTTTTTCAGATGATTTAGCATGTTAAATCAGTGTTGGAGACTGGGGTTGTCAAAAGTATCAATACTCTGAAAAGTATCGATACTCAAACGCTGTATCCGGATACAATACTAATTTACAAAAGTATCGATACTAACAGTGCATGCCACGGGTGCGCGCGACGGGTCCGAAGGACACGCGCTGTGCAGGCAGCGTCTGGCAGGCACAGAGCCCTCGCTGCAACCCGGCTTGTTGTCGTCGCTGTGCATGCATGCACACATTTCTGTTGCTGTAATATGGCCAGCGCGGCTGCAGGAGGATCAGAGCAGCCAGTTTTGGTAAAAAATGATAAAGGAAAAAGCACTCTTTGGAAATATTTAGTGAAGTGAACACAGCACGCTGCAGACGGCAGGTACAGCCCTTCCCCTCACTAGCAGCTGAGCAGCTGGTGTCGCCAGCATCAAACTAAAATATAACTTCTAACGTTAATGTGGGAGCTAAGCAGAAAACTTTATCAGTCATGCCCGTCTGTAACATTAATAGACAATGTTAGTTTAACAGGACAACACAATTATGTGTGTCTGAAAAGTTATGTTAACTGTAAAGTCACAGATTGAAGCTGAAAAAACGTTTGATTTCTCCCGTAACACCTGGTTCTCTGATCACATAGTGACATAGAAACAGGAGCATCCTGAGCCTAAACTACCAACTCTATTTGATCAGCAACGAAAACATGGTGCCAATTCACCAGAAGCACAGAAAGTAAACAGGGCTGTAGATAAATACATTTGTATGGACAGATCTTGTGTCTGGTTGTTATTTATTTTGGGGGGATTTTTTGTTGTTATCATTGATGTTACTGTTCTGATCTTTTTTTAAAAAATGACATGCCTCTTAAATTTTTGCTGCTGTATTGAAAATGGTATCGAGTATTGAATATTTTCCTGGGTATCGATATCGAGTTTGAAATTTTAGTATCGTGACAACCCTATTGGAGACAGTGGTGCCCATCAGTGAATGAAAATCACTCTGATTGGCAGTTTAGTTCAGTGCACAAGAAGAGAAACAGAAGTGAGGAAAGTAAACAAACCGCTAAAGTCAAGAGGGAGTTAGATCAAAACAAACTTGTTACATAGGGTAAGATTATTTTTCTTTAGCCATTGAGCTTTTTAGCAGAAATGTTTTGTTTGTTGTTGTTCACTGGTGCACTGTAAATATTCTCTTTTCTTTTAACATTGGATTGGTTTGTTACGTGCCAACTAGTGTGCCAACTAGTGTTCCTGTTTCCGTTTTTGAATGCTGAATACAGACTACTGCCATCCGCTGGTGTGGAGAGGAGAGTTATTTGGTGTGGAGAGTTATTTGTTATGTTCATGTGCAACTTTCTGGCTGAGGCACAGGTGACATGAGGTGAAGCAACAGTTGTATTACGCTGCCGCTATTTTTGGTGTAGTGTGTCTGGGCCTTTTGTGTTACATAGTAGTAAACTTGATATTTTTGAGTTTGTTGTTGTTAGTACAAAAATAATCTTTGGCTCAAGGAACATGTGACCAAACAGTTGACAATAATAAGATAATCTAATTGTTAGCTGCAGCCTGAGTTACTTGTGTAACTCATGTGGTCCCACATGTAGAAAACAGATGAAATCTTGCACCTTTCACATCATGATCACAATTTTCAATTTTGATTTCTATTACAAATGACTAAGTCTTGATTTTAATTGCAGGGTTTTACCCTGGTAATCAAATGCAATGTGGGCTGGCGTTGTAGGGATTAAAGTTTGTATTAATTATTTTCTATAAATAATAAGATTCTTAAACCAAATTTAATGGCTATTTCTGCAGTCTTTTGTTTTCTTATTTTGTTATCTTCTGTTTTCAGACATTGTTTAGGCACAGTGGTGGTAGTCATGTTTATAGTAGTTAGATAGTACATACAGTACATATAGTATGTTACATAGTAGCTAAAGCTCAAGTTTAAGTAAGTGTTAAAGTAACAGTGTTGTGTGTTTACACACTGTGGGTGGAGCTCAGTGCCATCCTTGCTCTTATTACTGAGCCATTACTCTGATAATCTTGCCTCATGAGAATGTGACCCTGTGTTTTGTTCTCCTTGTCATAGCAATCATGCAGAATCGCCCATAATTTTCTTTCCTCCTAAATCTGCCTTGTTTGTGGTTTGCAGCTCTGAAGCTCAGACAGTTGTTTTTGATGAGTGGAGTTGATTTGGGGACGCTAAGCTGTGTAATCTGCTCTGTGTATGATGTTCACACCATAATATCTAACACTCAGTGGTGTCGTTAACATGGTTGATCGAGTGTTCTGTAGTAAACACTGACAGATTTAGTCTTGATTACAACTTATAGTAAACACAGTGGATTAAAAAGGTGTATGACAAACTGCTCTACTTTATGTTTGACCTCAGAATGATCTGCTGTTTGGACTGTCCAAAAGACAATTGATGAACTCCACATCCCATTCCCTTCTCAGCCTGTCAGTGACTGGGAGGATGTCCCATGACGGAAAGTCCTTGGTTCTGGGAGGAAACCTTGTAGTGGGGCCCCGGGCCAGAGAGCCATGACATGGAAGTGCCAACTAGAGGAGCAACATGCAGATGTGCTTCTGTTTCGGAGGGTTTCCTCCACAGGAACTGTGTCCTGTCTGTACCCTCTTAACCACCCCTCACTGTTGTCCTTAGCAGTCGTATTGGTTTCTCATTTGTGGGAGAAAATATGAACTCCCAATTCCTGAATTTCTTTCACTTTATTAGTGTCATAGTGTTTCTTGGATGTTTTGTTATTGCTGCAATCATTGGAAAAGTGAAGTTGGACAGAGTTGCTGGGGGTCAATCATTGTCACTTCCACAGCTGGACTTCCTCTGGTGAGTTGACCATTTGGCTCATAAAGCAAAATACATATTTTTTCTCTCTTCACTCTCAGTTCCACAAACCCAGCCATGTGAAGGTCTTTCTTTTCTCATTGGCAGACAGGTTTAAGAGTAGCCTGCCATGGTGTGCTTTGGCTCACTGCTGCTCTCTGTAATCACATTACTGACTCTGCCAAAGAGCCACATCACAATCTTTCATTAAAATCGCATTAGCACAAGACGTGAAGTCATGTGGGAGGAACGCTTTTTTTTATCTCTTACTCCAGAGAGAATAAGACCTACTATAAAAATGATGCTTGATAGCACAACTATGCGTTTTGGGCTCCTTTTTTGGTGCAAGCAAAGTGTTGAGAACTATTTGAAGCACCTTTGACCGCATGATAGCTTTTTGGATAGGAGACGCTCTTTCATCAGCCACTTGGTCAATATTGACAGGATACTGCTTGGCGCAGCCTCACCCTACAGACTTGTTTTGAGGATCAGGAAGTCATGAATGAAGTAATGCCTGCTCTGTGGGCAGGGAGTTGGGGGCAAGAGAGGTTGTGGGAGGGGATGGGTGGGCAGGCTCTGTTGAGGGCAAAGGTGGGAGGCGAGTGCGGAGCAGGGATTCGGACTGGAAAAGATGGGAGAGTGGAACAGGAAGGACTGTGGAAAGGCACAGTATGTAAACGCTGGCTGCTGTTTGAGGGCCTGGACCAGGCAAGCTCTGACCTAAGTGGCACATCTGATGAGACTGTAGAAATCATAACAAACATCACCGCAACAGGCGCCAATGACAATACACTGTGGTCATCTTCAGTGGCCGAACTTTGACATATACATACCTTTTCTGATCTGTTTTGCAGAAAACTTTTGCAGCAGCAGTCAGAACATACAATGTTAAGTTTCCTGCTTTAAGACTTACAGTAAGTAGAAAGCGAGTTTAGATAATTAGGCATAATATTTATTGTAATATGGCAATAACTACTTCATCATATGAGCATGACTGTAATTAAGGAAACAGTGGGACAATGTTGGAAGAGACAGACAAGTATAAAACGTTATATAAAAGGCCAGTGTCACAGTAGCCTAAGGTTGTAAGCATAGAGGATGGCAAATTCACCTCAGGAGGATTCACAGTAAAAACAGTCTAAAACTGTACATTTTAAACCAATTGGAAAACACATGGACAGAGTGTCAAGCCAATCCTTGTTGGAAAACCTGTGTCCTATTGTCATCTCAAGTGGTTACCTATTTAAATTACAGCTGAATCAAACACTTTGGAAACTAGAATTATGTGTAAATAACAATGGAAACTATATTTTAATGTCAAATGCAAACATATTTATGATTTTCAAGGGGAAATTGTGTCTGTTCCTGAATCAATAAAGGAAATAAACTCTTTTATGGGACACACATACCTTTATCGTTCATCATGCTTTAGAAACTGAGGAAGACGTAAAGTAAAAATGTCTATCGGCGCCCTGCAGTTCACATGCAGATATTAATGAGTGTCTGTTTTTGCATTGTCTAGAATGTAGTAAGCATGAGACATATCTCATACATTTCCTGATACAGATTGTTTTGAACTGAAGCTGATGATTGACAATATTTTGCACAATGTTCAATATCTTTAAACATGGTCACAGTAAGCATTCATTGTTATATCAGAGAGCTGTGTTCTGGTCAGGGTGGAAAAAACTCTGTCACAGAATTTTACATGATGTGGGCAACACATTGTTTAACTTGCTCCTGAAACCTGTTAGTCTAGTCATCTAGTGGGCCGAATTGGACCCTTCAGCGGGATGGTTCTGGCCCACAGGCCATATGTTTGACACCCCTGAAGTAGAGCCTAACTGATTAATCCATTAGTTGTCAGCTATTAAATTAGTCGCCAACTAAATCTGATAATCAGTTAATTGGTTCAAGTAGTTTTTTAAGGAAAAAAACAAGTAAATTCTCTGATTCCAGCTTCTTAAATGTGAATATTTTCTTCACTTCTTTATGACAGTACACTAAATATATTTGGGTCGTGGACAAAACAAGACATTGAAGGATGTTTTCTTGGGCTTTTGGAAATTTTTTTGCCATTTTTAGAGACCAAAAAGTGTATCAATTAATCAAGAAAATAATTGACAAATTAATCGACAACACTAAGAACCTTAGTGTTTGATGGTTGATGATTGGTTGATATAAAATATGTTGAACATAAAACATAAAATAAAAAACATAAAAACATAACATGTTGATATAAAATTGTTAAAAAGTTTAAGTTGGACGCTTGTTATTAACCTTTGTACTGCCATGCATGACAAAATAATCTTAACTCAACGGTGGACATTTAAAAAATCATAATTAAAACTAGGAAGTTTATCCACATATGTGATTTCTGTATCATGTTTCTGTCTGGTTGTGACAGTGGTCACAGTGACAGTGGTCACAACAAAGCCACTTCTGCTTTGGACTGTGGTGCTCCATAAAAACCAGAGCCCTTTAATTCAGTCCCCTCCCCATTGTGTCATCTTTGTTTTCCTTCCCACCTCATCTGAACAGCGGCATTACTGTTTATGTCACAATTTAGGCTTTTTTTCCCCCCATGTTTTTCCTATTACAGAACAATCTGGCCCGTAACGTCAGATATATGTAAGGTGGGGTCTGCATGACTCACACGCTGAAGCCAGTAGACTGGGGTCTCTGGCTTTCTGCAGAGAAACTAGCCAAGTTTGACAGTTCCCAGGTTTGCTCTGAAATGCCTTGCTTTAAAAGGCAAAAAGTGGGAGAAGCCTTTGGCTTGGACTTGTGTGCCCTAGTGTGTGTGGTATTTCTATCCTGTGATAGTTCGTTCCTCCAGGACAGCAGCTATCATTTCAATCTGTTATGCAGACCTCTCATCTGACACTTTTGTTTATTGCTCCACTGATTGTATCCAGTTGATCTATGCTGTTTTAACTTCAATTGACACTGCACAGGGACCCGAATGCTGTCGCTGTTTTTTCCTCCTCTCGATGTTGCCTGCTGTCGATTAACTCTGGAGCTTCATGTAACCAGATAACATTCATTCTTCATGTTTTATGTAATCACGTCCGCACAGCTTGGCCTCATATATTCTCATATTAGCTGTCCACCCTGCGCTGAGTTAAACATGCATGCAGCCTGTGTAATCAGATTGTGGATGGGTGTGATCCGTGCACCATGCTCACATATGGCTCCAATAAAGGGCTTGCAAATCTATCTATTGACATCACTGTTCTTGTAGTACACACTAATTGTCCACAGTGACCTGAGCCTTGATGCTGTCTTTGCTGGGGAAAAAAGATACTCTTAATATTCTAATAAATGCAACACTAAAATGTACATGACTCAAATTCACTGTAGATTTATCTCTGGATAATAAAAGAGGCCAACACATTTAATTGAAAGCAAAGTATGAGTTGGTGTGTACATCATAAAGAGATGCCAAAGTGCTGCAACATTCAACAACCCTATTAAATTCCTGCATTTATGATGTTCTGTAATGGGGCAGTGAAAAGAGCTCTTATCACACCTCAAAGAATGCTCGAATTGTATTGATTTTTACTGTCATCATCCCATCAGCTCTTCATTATCTTTTACAATGCAGTGACATTGGACACTGCTCTGACTTCGTGTCAGACACGATACAGTGTGGCGAGGCTTTGTTAAGGTGTGTCAAGGTTCAGTGTAATGTTGACAAAACATGTTTTTACTATGTGGGAGAGCAGCTGAACTTTCCACTCTACATTCATGTGTGTTTTGAGATCATTTGAGCGCTGCAGTTGACCAACAATGACTCCATAAGGGTCACTGATCACCCATTAGAGAGGGTGAGAATTCAGGTTTAAGTTATGATGTGTGTTTTCAATGCTTCATTTCACAATATAACTCGTTACAGGACTCCAAACACTACTGCTACCAATATCAACAACAACATGTGCTTGCTATTTATAACATTAACACCTGTTGTAGCTGAAGCTTCATTCTTTTACGGCATACAGGTGGAAAATATGTACAAGTGAAAAAAGTACTGCAAACAAAGCAGAACCAAAATCACTAGAAAAGGCATGAGTAGTAGAGACGTGGTATGAGGATGAAATAAAACGATATACAACCTCTAAAATTGCTTTTCTATAAAAGGTTGAAAGCAGGGATTTAAAAGATGACAGACTCATCTTCCCCACGTTCCTCTGGCAGACTGCTTCAAAGCACAGAGAGCCGCCAACTGCAGGAACCTGGTCACTCTTAGTTTCAAGCCTGGATATGAGGGTCAGTACAAGGTCAAACAAGGACTATTGTGTTACAACAATCAAAGTAAATGTTATATTTCCAAAATGATGTCACTATGATGGGGTATAGTGATGGAAACAGCAAGGAGCCTAGCTTTGAGTTGAATTGTAAATTGAAAGGCACCAAGGGCCGAGGAAGGAACATCCAGTCCCAACATAAAAATGATTCAAGGATGTTAGTAGTAGTGTATTTTTTTAGCCTCTCAGGGGTAGTGGAACAGCCTGTAAACACAATATTTACATATAATTTTCAGCAGCGTGTCATGCCAAATAATGTGCTGAAAGACGCTAAGCTTAACTGGTGATACCTGTTTGTGAGAGTGTCACTACAATTGATAGGGCTGAGTATGGCTACATGATACCTTTTAAAGCAGGTAGGCACGTACAAATTCTGGCCCTGAGGCCAATCGTGGCCCGCGGAACAATTTAAATGTCCCCTGGTTTGTTGTTCAGAGTATTCTATATGTGGCCCACCACACAATATTTGTTAATCAAACAAGTTCACTTTGCATTATTTCCGTTTACCTCACGATGGCAGGACTTTCATGCAGTTAGAAATAGGAACTACACAGCTGTAACTATTGTGTTTTCATAAACAGACAGTAAACAAGAGAACAAATGGTTACCTGACAGCAGACATTCACTGCAAGGTAGCAGACATGGCCACAGCAAAGACGCGTAAAGTTGTTAGCGAAGGCCGCCACTTTCAGGAGCGGTGAAAAGTTGAATACTTTCTCAGTGAAAGATGAAACAGTCGTGCTTGCCTCATTTGTGTGGGATTTTGTTTTTGATGCGAGAAGCATTTGACCCCCAGGTATTTTCACATTATCTAATCTGGCCCCCATTCAAAAAAAGTTTGGACCCCCTTGAAGGTATCAACCAAAATAACCCAGTACCAAGTTGTATCAGAACGTCTCCAGTCAAATAATACCCTTGATCCTTTTTGCACTGGGGGTCTGATGCCAGACCGTCCTGACTGTCTGCAGGATCAGCAAACTTTCTGTTGCAGCCATCTCCGTAGCTGTTCTCCTCCCGGGGAACAGTCGGTTCAACTTCTGCGTGGATAGCACAAGCTAACACAGCAGCAACAGCTAGCATCTCAGATAACTCTGTTGTAAAACCCATTAATAACCGTTAGCTGTGTGATGTTAACAGTTAGCCCTGTCACTGTGTGCGTGCAGCCAGGTGGACCTCACAACTGTCTACTACACAGAGCTCACATTCCCACAGCAGCAGCTACAACCCAAACAGTCTTTAGTGTGTAGAAGTTGCGCACACATTTAGCCAGCCAAGATGCCATCAAAACATTTAAAGTTATGGCTATGCTACACGTTACTCCATCCACATGATGGGTATCAAATTAAATACTGTATTGTTATTGGTATCACTTTTTTTAACT
Source organism: Epinephelus lanceolatus (assembly GCF_041903045.1). NCBI lineage: Eukaryota > Metazoa > Chordata > Actinopteri > Perciformes > Serranidae > Epinephelus > Epinephelus lanceolatus. Next base: position 26,891,962 of record NC_135736.1, on the reverse strand, counting down.
TGAATTTTATCGCTTTTTTGCAATCTGTTATCACAGAACAAACATAAAAACAAAACTGGCGTGTCACTGAGGTAAATTACACATAAGGCGTTACTGTACTTATCCTAGTGGTCACCTGAAACACGTTTGCCATGACCATCAAGAGATTTGGTGTCTCTGCGCTGGGCCATATATTCAGTCCATTTGGACCATTTTTTTGTGAATTCTGATTTTTGGAGTCTTAGTAAATGAGTCTTTTCATGTCATATATCTCCTCAACAATGTCTTTCCAGTCACTAAGAAAAGGAGGATCCTCTTTGTGCCATTTCCTGGTAATAGCCTTCATCGCTGCTGCTGAAAGGATTTAGATTAATCCTTACGTTGAACAGATTCTTTTGTCAGGTTGCTTAGGTATTAGACCTCCCATGTGTTCGGTATTGCATATCCCAATATTGCCTTAAGTTCAATCTGGTATTGGTTTCACTTTAAGGTTACTGGTATCATAATTTTTGAAATGGTACTCACCCCTCTCACATTACGTATGGACATTTTACCCAATGTGGATGTTCCCCTAACCAGAATGGCATTATCAGAACCAGCTTTTGCAGTCAGCTGTGTCAGCAGGGATGAAGAGGTTTTTAGTTTGCTTGGCTAGAACATCTTGCTAGTGTGGTGAGCTTTAAAATGAGGTTCATACAGGATTTAACATGATTAAAGGTATATTTGTTTGACTATACTATTAGTGGCCTGTTTTAGGAGGTTTCCATGCTGATAAAGCTATGCTGTTCCATAAAAAAATGTATACTTACAACACACCTTACAACACTCTTAGTACATTGTGTGACTGTTGGACAATAAAAACACCAGCAGTGTTGAATTATATATATTCATAGATAAAGCCTGCCAGTTTGAATCTAGTAGAGGTATAAGATGCTAGATCCAATGAAAAGTATGTCTTGCCTCCATGCTGCTTACTGAATATATCAAATTATAGAGTTTGTGATAGACCACACCAATATAGGATTGTTTGTGCTGTCTGCAGTCATTCCATGTGCTGCAAATTAAGGACTATGGTCTACACCAGAGTGACCAGAATCACCTTTTATGGACCTGCACACCCTGGTCTGGAGTTTAGCCGTCTGTCCCGTCTGTCTGTGTGGCTTGGATTTCTCTTAGATTCTACTGTAACTTTAAAGAAAATTGCCATGTTCAGCATAGCAAGTGTTTGCTCCCAAAATAATGACCTGACAGGCTTATATTTGCCATACCTTTATTTTGAAAATAATGCCCGTAACCCGTACTTACATACTCCCACATAGCAGTTCATCAGGTTGTGTTTACACTAGTTTGAAGTCACCTCTGTGACAGAAACATGTTAGCCAAAAAGTGAAAAGCTTTTAATGTATTCAGAAGTGTATTAGTAGTAAGAGCTCCAAATTTATTTGGTGTGGCTGACATGAGTTTATAATATAACTTTTCCACTCTAAACTATTCTAGTCTAATGAATTCTCGCAGTAAGTCACATCTGATTATAAGTTGACTTTAGTAAGGCCATCCCATAATACTCCTCCCCCCTCTGACCTCACCAAAATACTGTCTTTAAAGAGGTGCCTGGGACAGAGGACTCAACGCTCTGCTGCTATTGTTTGTCAGAGTTTCTTAATGTTGCTTGTGCAGTGGCCTGTTTTTGTTTACCACGTCTCTGAGGGAAAGACAAATGTAGACCCACTCCCGCCTTGATTAATGATCTAAAGTTAGGCCTGCTCAGTGTCTTGCAGGAGTACATGAGCCAAGAAATGAGCTATTAGCAGCCATAAACAAATTATGAATCCTTTTGTTTTGCCCACTGTCATTAGAGTATATTTGCGACATTCCTGTGGATTAAAAGCTGTATCTGATTTGTAATTTTACTCGTGACTCAGCCTGCGTTTTGTGTGCTCATTTCTTTTGCTGTTTAAACTTTTAATTTCTTAAACACAACAATTACTTCACCCACAAGTAAAGAAAGAACATTTCCTCCAAGTGCTATATTAAGACCCACTCAAAGAACAAACAATTGTAAATACTGCAATACACAAGCTGTCCCATTGTCTGCTCTGTATCCCTTAGCTTCCTGCAGTTTGACGATTTATACAAATTGGTCAAAGGAATCAACCACAGGTGTTTGGTCGCCCCACATTTCCTTGTGTGTTTTGGGATCGTAAAGATTTGAGATTGAGCTGAAGAGCAACCAGCAGTGGATTTCAAACTGTTTGAAATAAATTGTCGAGGCAGAAGCTATGCCCTTTGTGCCAGGCTCAGGCAGACATTGTCCAACACCTCTCACATGTTTGGGCTTTGGGCCCTGCTGTAGATTTAATCCGTAGCATGTGTACACACACACTGCTCAGAGGACCTGGAGTGTATACGCAGCAGGTTAGCCATAGATAGAAATTAAAGAGACATAGCAAACAGCTCAAATAAATGAATTTAAAACTGACTTCTTTTTAAAGGTAGGATCTGGAGGATTTTCAAACAAAACAAAATATAGACATATACAAATGAAATCCTGCTTAATCATCACCTATGGGCTTCTACTCTTGTGTGGTGGTGACTCTGTTTGCAGAGCTCCTGCCCTTTAACTGTATTTTGATGTTTTTGTGAGCTCGGACCGCTTCTGGGCGGAGATTTCCCCAGCCAATGAGAGAACGCAGGTGCCGTGCCCGAGCGTGTCTGAGCGTGCACCAGCGCAAGCCTTGCCTGAACCTCTTCTGTGAAGCCTTCTTCCGTACCTCCGGGCTCCGTACACCCGGGAGAGTTGAGTCTGATAGGAGGGGCCGAATTTGACGACTATAAAAAATAATCAGTGACTATTTTAGTAGTCGACTAATCGGTTTGAGTCATTTTTCATAGAAAAGTACTATAAAAGTACCCCAAAATACTCTTATTGCAGCTTCTTACGTTCAAATATTGGCAGCTTTACACACTCTCCCATGACGGTGAACTAAAACCCTTTGGCGTGAGTACGAAACAAGACATTAGATGACATAATTTTGGGGTTTGGGAGAGACAGACCGACATTTTTCAACATTTTTACACATTTATTGATAAAATGATTAGTTGACTAATCGAAGAAATAATCAGCAGATTAGTCGACAATGAAAATAATCGTTAGTTGCAGCCCTGGTAACCAATGACAGGGTTCCTGTGGTGCAATGGTTGTGGAAAATCTTGTTTTCCAGGCCTGAAAAAGTCATGGTATTAGTAAAGATCATTGAAAGTTTTGGAAAAGTCAAAATTTGTTGTGCATAATGAAATTAATTGCTACAATAATTTTCCGGGGATAACCTTTCATACGTTGTAACATAACTGCAAGTGTATTTCTTGTAAGATAGCCGTTGACATAATGTAGCTTCAATATGCTGATTAGGGCACAATATATTGTTTAAGCATCAACATTGTGTTGCGCAATAGTCGCATTGCAGGAAGTGTAATGTCAAGTGAGACAAATCAACATAAACAACTTATTTGCTGCTTGATAAAAAAGGAAAACTCGCACTGTTCTCATATTCCATGACAAATATTGAGCAAGCCTTCCCCTTTAAGAAAGGTTACATGTATTATGTGACATAGTGCAGCGATGTTTGTTATGGCAAGTGAGACTCTGCTGTGTGCGTGTGTGTAGAAAAGTGCCAAAACCCAGCAGGCAAGTGCCGCAGACACAGCGAAGCGCGTGGTTTTGTGAAATGGAAACTTTATTATGGATCCTTAAAAAGTCATGGAAATTTTTTGTAGTTTTGACCATGAAAATTTGCAGGAACCCTGCAGTGAGATTCGATTATTTTAAAGAGTTTGTGAACTGCAACGAGAGAGCAATACTCTGTATTTAGCCTACCACTGAAGTATTTTCCTTTGTTACATAGCTTTGTTGGTCAGACATAATTAGCATTTTGAAAACATTTCGGCTCCGGAAAATAATGATGGATATTTCTCAGTATAATTAGCAGTTTTTACACCAGAAAAAAAAGACAATTTAGAATATTTTCTGAAATGAGTCAGTCAAAATGTGAGTCAGTCAAAAATAATCATTAGTTGCAGCTCCGCATTCCAGCCAGCTGTCGAGTGCTTTTGTAGCAGTTACAGATGCTTGGCAGTCACAGCTCTAGTCAGTGGTGAAGCTCAGTTGATTGTTCCCTATAGAGTCCCAGCTATCTGCCAAATCTAATGACACTGCTCCTCTCCTCAGCATACTGCTTACAGCTCCGGTCTTAAAATACCCTCGCTGCATTCTGTCATGCTTCCCGAGGGGACTACCATGGGTCAGAGATCCCACCTCGGGGAATCTCTTCACTGTTTGGAAATAGATTTGGTTTGCTGTGTTTACTGATGTGCAGGGGTGTAATGGAGGGGGGGATTTAAACTGCATTTATCCACCTCTCATATCTTAAAATTGTTTTAATGCAGATTTAATGCAGCACCAACAAGATTATTGTTAATTGTTCTTGTGCCAGTCTCATAAGAAATTGTAAGAGCAGGATGGGTGTATGTATTTGTTATATTGCTCAGCATTTCCTTTTGATTAATGAAATATTAATGCTGTTTTAGATTATTAGGGCTGGGCAGTACATTGTAATAAGAGATTTACTGACATTAAGTTTGCATGTTTTATAAGTCATCAGTGCCATATATGTACATTTGCACAATGTAGTTACATATTACACCTGCAGTGCAAAGGACTTTGCACTTTTAACCAAATGAGAATAGACTTTAATTCAGTAAAAGCCCATACTAACCATTTTTGTCGTTGCTAGAATGCTGGTTTAATGTAAGCAATGGCTGATGGTAACTTTTATGAAACTAACTTTGTCATATTTGCTGAAACTGTCACTGTATTTTTAAAGAAATACATGACACAGATAGTCTGTGAGAAAAAAAGAGTCCCTCCTGCCACTGCAAACTTCCAATCAGAGCCGAGGAATCTCTAATGCAGCTGTCAATCATGTCAGTCACTGTTTGTGTGCAGTCAAAGTGTCGAACTAGGCAGCCCTGATCAAATATGAATCAAGATCCTGTAACTGCGTTTCCTATTTCTTGCCTTAAATGCCTGGTTTGACAGTTTGATTGGAGTTCACGGGCAGTGATTGACATGATTGACAGCTGTGTTAGAGACTCCTTGGCTCTGACAGGTGTAGTGTAAAAGTTTGTGCCAACAAATCAAGCAGTAAGGTTAAGATGTATAAATTGATTAAGAAACTTATATGATCATGTTTTTATGTACAAGGCATTATAAAGCTCTTTAATCTGCATTTAAATATGGTAAAACATTGCTGTATGTGTAAAAGTACTCATAGCACCATAGCACCAGACTATGTAATCATGTTGTATGCACCTACTGAAAGAACACACTGTGTCTTGTTTAACGATGAAACACATACTCAAATGCTGTAATACATACACACATTCACAGATTGCACTCTAAAGGTTCACCTTGCATAAGACTGAGAGCACTGAGGACTGTATAGAAAAGTCCCCAAAATACACATGTTTTTTAAAAATAGAGTGAAAGCGAGACCAGATCTAAGGGAAGAAAACTTGGGAAATTCTAGGCTGCATTACACCATTAAAAATGGGCCCAATCAGAATTGGACACAAAGAAAGGTTCTCCACCAATAGAATTGGTCTTAAGAGGGAAAGATTAGCAAAAAGAGGCGGAGACTCATTTGAATCTCCACCAGCATATAAGCCGGGGTTCTGAGAGCAGGTTTTCAGTCACACTCCGGAGTCTGACTCGCTAAGTTGTATGTGTTAAAGCCTGTTGACACATTAAACTTGATTGCATCGGACTTTGCCTGTTTCCAGTGTTTCTTTAAGTATTTGCCAGCTGAGCCTAAGGTACCAAATCGACATCTGAGAACAACTGACAGGAGACAAGAGGTTCAAGGTCGGGAGCCTACAGGCCCACTTCCAGGCACCGATTTTTGACACTTCACAGGTTGCTTTCATTCATGTGTGGTAATGCCCTTAGAAGCGCTACAAGACAATAGAGTAGGCAGATGATCTGTCTCACTTGTTGCTGTGTGAGTATAGTGCCAGTTAAAGCACATACGATCCGTTTTTTTTTTTCTCTTCTAAGAGTTACCAACCGCAGCTTTTAAAGTGACTGACATTATCTTTCATAACTGTTTCTTCAGCTGAAAAAGCTTAACACTGTCATATATCTTGAAAACTAGAAACTGATATGATACTTTGCGTGTACTGAACAACTTGTGGGTTTACTATCAGCTTGTCTCTGTGGCTACCCAGCATTCCGGTTGCACACTGGTGTCATACTGTTTCCTCGCTCTTTATTTGTGCAAGCTATGATCGGCACACACATGATTCAGTGTTAGATGACTAAATATAGTTTGCTCTATATTTTGGCATGTGCGAACCTGTGGTACCTGCCCTCCTGGTGTGCTAGGGTTTGAGGTGCAACAGGATGTAGCAGGCTGTAGACAAACAGGATGTTTGCAAAGTGGTTAACTCTGCGTGATGCATCAACCAGATCTTCTTTTCATGATGGCTTATATTGTGTAACATTTTTGCAAATGTTTTGTCAGGACAGTTAAACTTGTAGATCTGAAGAACATACAGTATAATCATATTCAGCATTCTGCCTCCTTTTAAATGCACTTTTTTTAATATTTGAAACTTTCTTTCAGAGCTTGGGATGGCACAGCGAAAGTTTGCACAGTGCCTGGGCGAGTTTCAGTTTGAGTACATCGGCGATGCGAAGACTGATGATGAACGATGTATTGGTAAGTGTGGGTTTATCTCCTCACATGATGGAAACTAACCACTAATTTTGTTGCCACCACGCAGACACGCACTGTAAATGTTTGTTTATGGTTCTTTCTCCACCAGTCATTTAAGAGCAGCTTTTGGTGTGTGCACCTGTGGTGGGAACAGCTGTTAATCATCATGTTTTCAGGCTGTGTGTGCGTGTGCGTGTGTGTGCGTGTGCGTGTGTGTGTGCGTGTGTGTGTGTGTGTGTGTGTGTGTGTGTGTGTGAGAGGCAGACTGATTGCATTTATTACTGTGTTTGATTTTTTTTCCTCAGATGAGTCTTTGCAAGAGTTCTCCTCATTCCTCAAGAACCTCGAAGACCAAAGAGAGCTGATGGTGAGAACAACCAGTCAGAACCTGCTTAAAAGCCAGGGGAAATACCTGTGTGTCTGTGTGGTGTATTGTACTTGACTTGTTTAACTTTGTACAGTGCACCGTGTGCATTTCCAACCAGCCTACACCTTTCGCTGCCCATATTTGGTGCTTGCATCTATTAATGTCCGACTCTGTCATCCACCAGAGATCCAGACAGGCACTCATAATATAATTTTCTCCAACGTACAGTGTGGCCACAGCATCCAGCAGGCAGAGCAAACCAGCTCCCTAGTGGGTGGATACGTATTGATAGTGTTCACACAGTTCCTGCCCACGTGCCTGTCTAAGGGTCACTGCCACAGCACCTGCCTGGGAGTGGCTGTAGAGAGGATGGGATCCAATTTATTACAGCCAGGCTTTAAATACCAAGACAGATTCACATAAGCTACTACTGGCAGCAAGGTCCGCAACAATACAGCCCATTATGAGACACCACCATAAAACTATCTTCTGCATCAGGCTGCGTCGTTAAAGTTGCTCATATATAAACCACAAAAATCACACGTCTCATATAAAGGAAGTACAGAGGAAACACTCCTAGAGGAGGACAGCGGTTTATAAACTGCTATCCTCAAGTATTAAAAGTGTCACTCTACTACGCACAATTATATAATAAGACAGAGTTGTTAAAGTTATGTATTTTTTTATTGGGATTGATTTTGATTTTAGTTTTTGTTTTTATTTCAGTTTATTTTCCAGCGTGGGTGTGCTCGTTTCAGTTTATTTTTTATTTTTTAAAAATCTTTAGTTTTAGTTTTGCTTTTTTTAGTTTAAATATAGGTTTTAGTTTTAGTTTTTTTATTATTTTTACAGGGGGAATATATGTCAGGGGCAAGATTTAAGAAGTTAAAAATAGGTATTACAATACAAACACAACACTTTGTGAAGGCAGTTGATTCAAAGTCATGTAGACATCCCTGTCTGATTGAATGAATAACTTCATTTCAAACCAAAATAAATAAAAAACCACAATAAAAAAAACAAGATAACAGTGTCCGAAAAGGAGTAGGTAGAAGTTAAACTTACATGTCCCCACCCTTTTCTTACATTTCTTCTTTTACCCCATATATTATTTCAACAAATTCCCAAATATGTTTACAAATAATATACAACTATCCCCAGTCTATTTACCACCAATTAAATAAATAAGTAATAAACCCAGATTATTTACAGTCCAAGTACCAACAAGTGTTACAACATAAACATGCACTCCTCTAACACAGCTTTTCCTCATTTGTATATTTGCCAAAAATATATTTTTTTAAATTAATTTACACAATACACGGACTCCTCTTAGTTGCATGAAGACAGTGTTTTTTTAAAATTAAATTCTCCTCTTAAATTGTAACCCACTCCCCTGTCACAAAATATTTTTTTAATGTTGCCTGGAAGTAAATTATTCATCACTTTAAACATGATTATTGCAGTTCTAAATATGAGCAGGCTCAATAAACATGCACTAATGCCTCCTCTTGCTTCCTGTATTGACACATTTTTTTCTTGGATTTTTTTATAATTTTTTTTTAATTATTATTTTTTTTTTTTTTGACAGCAGTTTACAAAGTAAAGCATAAATTATGATAAACAAAGTAATTTCTCCTGCTGTTCAAAATTTTCACAATTATTTTTATTATTTTTATTTTTTTTAGTTAGTTTTGTTGATACACAATATTTTTTCAGTTGGTAGTTGTTTTTTCTGAAGTCTAGTTCTTATCTTTATTCCTGTTAACCAAAGGGTTTTTTCCCCACATAGTTTTAGTTTTTAGTTTATTTTAAATGAACTATAATAACCTTGGTACAGAGATGATGCGCCATCTGGTCCTGTAGTTTGTTTGTGACCTCTGGATATTATACAATAGATATACTTGTCAAAGCTCCTCATTTGAAGACTTATTTTAATTTAAGCAGTAGGCTTCATGGCCAGTTTTTTAAAATACATTCACAATAAAAACATATTAAAAAAAAAATCCCTCTTCTTTGGACAGGGACGCATAACGTTCCGTCTGCGACTTTCTATTGAAGAGCCATTGAGTTGTAATGTCTGTCTGTAGTGTCTGAGGTCAGGGAGTGGGCCCATCATCAGTAGCTGACTGAGATGACTGTTTTAGCGCCTGGCTTAGACCATAATGGTAAACACTCAGCTTGGCTCAACGCTGCTCAGCACAGTGGGATGACATCACAGTGCAAAGTGAGGAAAAGGAGGAGGATGGGCATGCAGGCACAGACACGTCCTACAGCCAACATAGTAGAAGCACTGCAGGAATGAGGAAAAATACACTGACTTTATGAGCTCATTATTGGAAGACAGAGATACATTTAGAATAATAGTTATGTCATGTGAGTTATGTAATTTAGTACCAGCGGCCACTCTTCACTGGAGTCACTCAATACTGGAAAATGTTGTGTCATATGAAATGTCAATGGGGTTTGTCAGTGAGTTGAGCAGTAATGAAAGCCTTGTTGTGGCTTCTGTCTAGATGAGAAACATCACAGAAACCTTAATGAAACCTTTGGAGAAGTTCAGGAAAGACCATCTTGGTATAGTAAGGGTAACGTATGATGCTTTATTTCCTCTCCCTACTATGTGTAGCAGCTCTTAGTTGATCTGCCTGTATGCTTAGTGCACCCTAATGATTGTTAAAAAATCCATATCTTACAGCTGACTGCTAATGGCATATGAATTGCACTACACACACTGCACATGGCTTTGATTCCATTGTCCCAAGAATAATCTAGTATCTTGTTCTCCTTATGTTTCCGCTCCTTTCACTATACCCTCTGAAGGCGGAAAGAAAGAAGTATGAGAAAGAAACAGAGAAATACTACAGCTCCCTGGAAAAGCTTCTGAACATGTCAGCAAAGAAGAAAGAGCCACAGCTACAAGAGGTATTTATCCTCGCCTGAACTCCCCAACAGATATGTGACATGCAGAGTAGCAATTTGTGATGACAGCAAAATGGATGGAAAAGGGTATTTTGTTTGGGTTGAGATTCCCTGATTTGGGTTTTTTTTTCTGCCGTTGGTGTCGTGGGGGAAGAGCCTTTGCTGCAAAGCCTGTTGGACCATGTGAGTTTCCACTGACATGCCTCGCAGCAACAGTTTTCCTGGCTTGTTTGGAAAGGAAATGTGTGCTCACTTGTACTGTACAACCAAGGTCAAACCCGGTTGCTGCAGTTTGGGGGATGTGTTACAGTAGCGTGACATGGACATTTCAGATTGTGGAGAATTTAGCAACACTGAACAAGGTTTCTGTCTTCTTGGCTTTGCAATGCCATGTAGCCATTTAAGGCTTACCCATATGTTGTATACACCAACCAGAGAGGACACTTGAAGTTGTTGACATTATGACTGCAGGCTGTTCTGTTCTCTGCGATTCTTTTTGATACAAGGGTCTGTGGTACCAACACTGATTTCTATCAGACTTGAATAAATAGACCCACTGATTCCTTCACAGCCATAAGAGTCATGAGTCAACACTGCATCAGTTTTTTAAGCCCACTCAGTGAACAGTTGCATGTGTAATGAAAAGCAGCATGTGAGCTTAGATTTTACTCATTTCAAAGTTTACAAAATAAATGTTACTTATCAGTAGCTGACATTTAGTAGGCAATGATGTTAGTCAGTAATCTTACTGTATTAAAAAGATGTATCACGTGTCACGCTTAAAGATGCTTTATTTGTGTTACATTGCAAATGTTGGTTCACTAATGTATATATACTGTGTTTATAGTGTTACTATAGTGTTAGTTCTAGCTGTAATTCTGGGGCACACAGTGGTTAGTGTTGTCGCCTCACAGTAAAAAGGAAACAAATGTCCCCCGGCCGGCCGGCTGGCTGGCTGTGGCTTTTTTTCTTTATCTGTGTTTAAATTTCCCCTCTGGTTGCTCTGGTTCCTTCCCACTGTCCAAAAACATGCAGGTCGCTGTTTATTAATTAGAAACTCAAGCTGCCCATAGGTGTAAGTTTAAGTGGGTCATCTGTCTATACATGTAATCTCAGAAGAGGAATCCCTCCTCTGTTGTACTTCCTTAGGGTTTTGTTGTTAGTTTTTGTGTGTATTATTTTTTCCTTAGCTGAATTGACAGTGTAAAGAGGGTTGTATGTTGTTCGGATTTTACAGCCCTTTGAGTCAAACTTGTTATTTTGGGATATAAAAATTAACTTGAGTTGAAAATCATCAGTATTTGATGGAGCACTAACCAACGTCAGTATCCCCTGTGTAAGAATATGATGCCATATAAAGAAAAACCTCAAATTACACTGCATCAGAGGGATCAAAATGTTTCTGCTCTGTTTCCATGCGTCCGTCCGTCTCTATAATCATCAAGGTGTGTGTTCTCCACCTCCACAGGCAGACATCCAGGTGGAAACCATGAGGCAGCACTTTCAGGAGGAGTCACTGGACTATGTGTGCAAACTGCAGGAGATCCAAGAGAGAAAGAAGTTTGAGTGTGTGGAGCCGGTGAGTGACTCACCTCAGTGGCTTGGCAGCACTGACGTGGCATATTGGTCATATTAACAAAAGCAAAGGGCAATATAAGGTGTCACATGGGGTCAAGTGATGCGTGATGTTGTTATGAGTTTCTATTTCAGCTGCAGACTCTTTAGATTAACATCTCTGTGTCTTCCTGTGCTGTGGTCTTTTTAGATGCTGGCCTTCTTTCAGACCGTCTTCACCTTTTACCACCAGGGCTTTGAGCTCGCCAAGGACTTTGACCATTATAAAAGAGCACTGCAGATCAATATTCAGAATGTAAGAAGTATTAATGTTTGATTATTATATCTAAAATGTGGATAAGGATGATTCTTACCATCACAACATTTGTATATATACATTGTGTGTTCTTTTTCTCCCCAGTGAAAGTTCTCGGGAACATATTTTAGTGTACTCTTTAGCTCTAAAATGAGAAAGTTTGTGACCCGGCCACCATGTTATAAACAGTTGACGGAAGAACCAAGCACCGCCCACTGGCTGGGGCAAACTCTCTAATTTTACAGCTAAACAGTGCACTGAAATATGTTTGTGAAAACATTTGAGGTAAGAAATAGGCGATGCAGTAACAGAATCTTGGTCTATATTTGATCAGCACTGCCTAGTTTAAACGCAGCTTGACCGCAGTGCATGAGCTGTGATTGACATGGTTGACACCTGAGTTAGAGACTTCTCGGCTCAGACTGGTAGTCTTCATTCACGTCATAAGGCCAGTGTTACAAGGCAATAGAGTAGGCAGAGGAGAGTGACTTTTTTCCCCCACAGATTATCTGTCTCATTTATTGCTGTGTGAATATAGTGAAAGTGAAAATGTCTTCAGATGCAAGTCCAGTATTTAATTGCCTTTTTGTCTTGATTAGGCCACCCACTCCTGAGCAATATCTGGCTCTGCTCCATGTTTCACTTCTTGAGCCACTTGTTAACTTCATACCACTGTCAATTTGTTTTCTTATTCTGCAGTGCCATTCATTGCAGCCTTATCTCGGTTTCATTTTTAGTTTCATTTTTACCCCCTTTAGATAAAAGGGTTCCCAAGGGGAGCTCATAACTTTTGATTAGCAGTGACCTCTTGTTAGGAAGGTCATCCAACCTAACCCCTGAGCACCAGGAAGTGACTTCCTGGAACGTGTGTTTGCTTCCTCTCCCTCCCAGACAAGGAGTCGATTTGAGGGCGCGCGGTCGGAGGTGTACGAGCTGATGAAGAGGATAAGGGAGGCACCTCAAGAATACAGGCAGACCAGCCCTATCAGTTATGAAGGCTACCTCTATGTACAGGAAAAACGTAAGAGCTTTATATAGTTCAAATGTGTTTTTGATATGGGGTGTCATATTGCACCCATTCATAAGGCACACTGCTGCGAGGAAACGTAGTCGAGGCAAGAATGCATGACAAGCTCTCCATAAATACTCTGTCCAGTGTCATGGTCTAAAGGGCACTTTTATGGATTTCCTTCAACTCCTGTAAAAGTGTGTAAGAGGAGTAGTTTTGCCACATATTAAAACACGACTTGAGGGTTGTTCTCTGTACCTACTGTAGGTTGTCAGTGACATTATCTAAAGGGTTGTTGGACAGGAAAAGTATTCTCTTTCATTTCTATTATGAACAAAACATGGAGGATAAAATGCATATTTTAAGCAGCGGCAGCAGCAGTGATGCATTGTGATGCACCTGTGAAATGTTGCTGAGCTGACACATATAGTCAATGCAGACATCTTCTCTATACTATGACACTATGTTAAACATATGTGTCATGCCCTTGTTTCTGCAGGGCCACCTCCCTTTGGTTCAAGCTGGGTCAAGCGCTACTGCACATTTGTCAAAGAGCAAAAAATCCTGCACATGGTGACCTTCGACCACAGATCTGGTGGCAAGCAGGTGAGTAGTCATAGACCACATAGAATTGGGTTATTAAATGCCATGCTGTTTTTCTCTCTACCACTTTCACTGTGCAGTCTTTCACCTTTCAAAGTTTTGTTGTTGTTTTGTTTTCAGGGTGAAATGGAGTCTGTCACGCTCAAATCCTGCCTCCGCAAAACGACAGACATGTTGGACAGGAGGTTCTGCCTAGAGCTCGACATAACAGATCGGTACATCTTCACCTTACTCACGCTGTAATGATATTGTGTTTGTCGTCGCAGGTATCATTTTACATTATGTCACAAGTGACACAGTTACTTTTTTCCTGGATGACTCTTGCTGGAACACAATGTGAAATATTCTCCTGTGTCTTGTCCCATAGCAGCCACAGAGCACGTAGATTATCTACTGTGTTAGTCCACATTATCAGTTTTGCTAAAGATCTTAGCTCCACACACTTGCTGATTACAGTTTAGCTTGTTGCTCTATGTGTTTTTGGATCGCAGAGGGCAGGACAGCAGGATTTGTGTTGGAGGGCTGCCCTCACACAGTTAGCTGGGAGGATTTGTCACACCCTGCTGTGCACTCCTGTAATAGATATCACATTTTGTCACACAACTTAACTCTGCCCTGCCCTTTTTCTGTAGTATTAATAGAAGAGCAATACCCCAGATTTAGTATGGAAATTCGAGTCCAAACACCCATTCAGATTGGGATGAGTAACTTGATATCCATCTGGTCCTCACGTGACTGTAGATCTCATAAACCAGCTGGGATGACTAATAGTTGCTCATATTTGTAGTTACTACAAATCCAAGGTGCAAGTGTCCTTGGCAGAGGGTGTTTTTTCTTTTAATGATAGCTAAGCACACTTTTGTTTTTGATTTTATTCCCTTGTTTGCAACAACAGAGCAACTATACACACGCACATACACAAAATGGCATTCACAGTTGTCCACAGCCAATCTAGAGTGTAATTTGGTTTGAATAATAATTAGTTACGAAAGGGTACACAGTTTTAGCATGTTCATATATGTCAGAAATGGTTGTCATGTCCTTAAAATTTTTTCCTGTAGAGCCACCCAGCTTACACTTATTTTTTTCTAGTGTAAAAGACTCATAAGTTCTCCAGCCCACTGGACATGAGTGGGAGAGGGCTCCTGCTTCCACCCCATAAGTACAAGGCTTCTAGCAATTAAGGAAGCAAAAGCAATAGCATTTGAGTAATGTCTGGTTACAAAACACATTTGATGTTTCATATTGACACTGACATCCCCCTAATGCCTCGCTGCGCTGCACCTCTGAGGCTTCTCCTAATGCTGATGTGGTATGGCTCTCTTTCAGGCCAGGCACGGTGCTAACAGTACAGGCTCTGTCAGAGGATGACCACAAGTTTTGGATGCAGGCCATGGGTGGGAAGGAACCTGTGAGTCAGCCGCCTGTACTGTGTCATCATCTACCGCTCACACTTGGCTTATGTAGCCCCACTATATTCTGTTTAGCTGCCATCTTATAGAAAACCATCCTTTTTAGTTTAATATACTTCCAACATATATATATATATATATATATATATATATATATATATATATATATATATATATATATATAGTTTATACTGTACGTATATATATTTTCTATATTTTCTACAGATTGGACACTATCTTGGGAGGACTTTCTCTAAAGAAAGAGGAAGTAAGTAGTCGAGCTGTAGTAGACTTTGTATCTGTAAACCAATATTATAAAGTTTATTGAGCGCAATGCTTCACCACATTTCAAGTTTTTATTTTTCCCTCCACCTGCAGTTGATGCCCAGCTGGATGATGTGGGTTTGAGTTTTATGAAGAACTCCATCAGCGCCATAGAGACCAGAGGTGAGCTTCAGATGTGTAAATATGGAAAGGCTCAGTTGAGAGAATTACAAGGTGAATTATTAAACATGAAAAGTGGCAGATGGGTTGCAGGTAACATGGGTGCAGTGTCTATATGTGTACACAAGGGGGCAGACTTGCTCCAATATTGAAACAGAAAGGCTGCCTGGCAGGTACTGCAGGCGGTGTGTACTGTAGATAATACTGATGCCTTTCATTGGGTAGCTCTGAAGTTCTTATTAATTTTCTCCAGTCCTCACATGCTTATCTGACCTCTTTTGCAATCAGAGTCACTTTTGGTCTAGTCATTCTCAACGGGACAAATGTTTCTTTATGCAAGTAGTTATCTATTTCACTGAATTTGGTGCAGATTGCACTGCCAAATTCATGTACCTGCTGCATAGTCTCCACATAAATGTACAGGGTTATTGTGTGTATATAATATTCTGTCCTTATTCTTGTTTGTTTTGTTTGTTCTTTTCCCTGTAAAGCATTTTGCAACGTCATTAAGAAAAGTGCTATACAAATAATGTTTCCTTACTGTTATTACTTATCAGGTATTAATGACCAAGGCCTGTACAGAGTTGTCGGGGTGAGCTCCAAGGTCCAGAAGCTCCTCTCATTAATGATCGGTAAGTTAAAGTCTGTTCTTTTCCTTTTTGCTCTGGAAATGTATTACTGTGCAGAGAATTTCTGGTAGGAGCTGAATAAAGTTAAAATTTTAATTTATATGCTACTGCACTATCTCTGTGATATTAGGTTGCCCCCAGTTAGCAGAATGTGCTGACGTAATGGATGTGTCTGTCGGGGTGATATTAAAAAAGATAGTGATTGACAATCGGCCCATGACTCAGCCTATCAGAGCCTGTCTAAAGTGCAACAAGTGAAGGGGTGTATCTTTGCCTCGCCTCATTTCAGTTTTATATCCCCCAGACAACCAGACAGGGTCCCTCCCATCCACGTCCTTGCACTTTTTGGCTTTTGCTTCATTAACACCCCACTAGTACCGCCTCTTATGTGCTCACGGCTCACTCAGTCCGTCAGTCGCCTTTATGCCTCGCACTTGTCTTGAACCCCTTTCACTCAAGTCCCTTTCTATAGAGCTTGTCCTCTGTCCTTTCCATTGCTCCCCGTCTGCTCTCTGGTTTCCTGCCGTCTCCAGCAGACACCAGCTCACTTTCAGCTCTGTGTTCAGAATGACAACAAACTCAGGCAGCCGCCAGCTTGTCTCAGCTTCCTCTCCAAAACCTTCCAGCCTCGCAACCTGCCGACTCATGCTGTAGACTCCATTAACACTCAGCTGCGGCACTCCGAGAAGTTTCTTTAAAGCCTGGATAGAGTAAAATAAGCGTTTGTCTGTGGGCTTGACATTCCACATGCTGTTGTGAATGAGAGGGAAATATAGATATTACCTGCACGTTAATGTCTGCAAATGTTGGTTTACTGATATTTTCATTTAGATACCTAGAATCTTACTTATACTTTCTACATGCAATGACAGAGGTAGTACTACTTCTACACAAACCAACACATTCACAAACATTTCATGCATACAACAGTTCACAGTGAGTGGGTGAAGCGAGCTTTAAACCCTGAAGAAAGACTTCGGATCCTCCCACTCCTCCTCCTCCTTTTCATCTCTCACCCACCGACATGGCCAGGGTCCAATCAGAGAGGACAGAGTGATAGAAAATGAGTCTCCCATCATATTACAGTACAAACAAAGAGAGCAGCACCTATTGAATGTCAGGCAACAATATAACAGGAAGAAGACTGTAAAAGTGAGCTGCGTTCTGTCTCTGACCTGTCCATCGTACAGCATGTGGCAGGGGAGAGCGTGGTGTTGGTCGGGATATGGCTATCACTGTTGCTGAGTTAGACTTCTTGATTCTATAGATATTATTGCAGAGGGAGGCAAAATTTGAGGAATGCTGTGAGATGTTTCCAAAGCAACACTCAATACATTCCCCATTTTCATGTTCTAAGGCGGAAATGACCATTAATGTATCAAACGCAGGATCATATTGGCCCATTTATTCCAGAGAGCTGACCAGATGCTTAAAAGGTTAATGTTGCAACCTTGCGTTGTGGCTAGTGGGCTCGCCTCTTTGAGTTCAGTTCAGACTGGGTCAGCCAGGGCCCTCTAGACTGGTGGTTTTGAACTTGAGGGTCAGGACTCCCACTAAGGGTCAGGTTATGCTAGAACAAAACTGGTTTGCACAATGTGTTGTCAATCAAATGTATTTGTAGTTTTTCCAAATAGCTGCATGAAGAGGGAGTGAGGGGTGGTCCGTCTTAGAGAGGGGAGAAACTCTTTTTTTTTTTTTATTTTGTAATCTTTATTTCCAACTGTCAACATACATAGTACCAGAAGAAAATGTATCTCAAATAAATTAATTAATCTCCCCCTCTTTAGCACAGGCTGGTTGACATGAAACGCATCACTCTGGTGCAACTGTGCAGGAAAGTCATCACAGACACCTGACGCCAAAATTCTGGTATACTGACAATATACAGAGAGCTTGCCGTAGCGGCAATAGGCTCAATCAGCGTTTGGTAAGAGCTTGAATGTAACGGACGTTCATTTACATATAGAAATCCCACACCCTAGCTTTAAATATAACAGCGTACATTTTCAGAAAGTCCTTTCTGGAAGACATTCATAGTGTTGCACTCTGTTGTTAACATTAAAAAAAGGACAGAAATAGATGTGCAAAGAAGGAGAAAAGAGTGTTAGAGAGAAAAGTTCAAACTCTGGCTCCTTTCTCATCTCCACACTGCTCGACAATCACAGCGCGAGGCGGTCAAAAATATCGGAAAGTTACAATAATGGTCGGACACAGCCCCCCTAATCTGACGTTGGGGGCAAACAGGAAGCTTAAGGGGTCACGAGATGATCAAAAAGATAGAAGAGAAACTAAAAGTGAAAGTGGTCATAACATAGGAAGGGTGCAGCCAAGTAGACGTGACTTCTTCTTAAGGAACAACAAGCCAAAAATGTTGGGAACCACACAAGGCTGTTAAGCAGACACATTTGCTAACTCTCTCCTCCTTTTACCCGTTGGCCTCCACTCTGCATCTTCTCCTTTCTTTCAATTTTGGTACCATTTATCACATATCCATATGTTGCATCGATGACACTGAAAATTTCTACACCTCATTGTTTATTTGGGTTAAGGTCAACACCATAGAATTTAAAAATAGTGGAGGTAGCTATGGTGATGTCCCCTATTGGTTTGTGGCCTCCCATTTTAAAGCCTTGAGTTTGGCATTATGGCTGTTGCCATCTTGCTATTTGTGTGACCATATTTTAGCGAGAGGCTGGAGCTGTGGAGGAGTGAGGGGTGCTGGCTGTCTATTGGCAGACAACCTGTCACTCAAAGCGGCCTGTCCGTACTTATACTTGGCTTCATTTTTCAGCCCCAGATGTTGCTGCATGGCCAGTACATGATAATTGGTTAAGGTTATCTCTCATTTTTAAAATATGTGATGGTCAGGACATTTTTTTAAGTTAAAGAGACAGCACACAAAATCAAAAATACACATTTTTCCTCTTACCTGTAGTGTTATATTTAATCCTAGATTCTTTTGGTGTGAGTTGCCAAGTGTTGGAAATATCTGTCGTTGCCTTCTCTTGAATATAATGGAACTAGAAGGCACTCAGCTTGTGGTGCTCAGAGCACACAAAAAAAAACATTTGAAAAACTCAACAGCAATTTACTGGTCTTCCATAATCCACCCCACTGAAGAAAAGACGATTTCAAGAATTCCTTAAGCTAGCTAACATTACAGCTCAGCTGAGGAGGACACCATTAAAGTTTACATCATGCACTGTCACAAGCACAAGCCTCTCGTCTATGGGTAGAGGCATGGTTCCTTCTGCGCTGTGATACGGTTTGCGGGTGTAGGTCAATAGAAAGAAACCACTTCCTACATGAAACTGCTCACAACAAGGTCTGTTGATTGTCTAGGCTTGATTAACCAGGTCATGATTTCTTGAAAGAGACATTGTTGCTGAGTTTCAAATGTATTTTTTGGTGTTTTGAGCACCATAAGCTGAACGCCAGCTAGTTTCATTACATTCAAGAGAAGGCAGACATCTCAGTGGGCGATATCTCCAGCGCTCAAAACAATCTAGACTGATAAACAGCGCTGCAGGTATGAGGAAAAATATGTATTTTTGATCTGTCCCTTTAACAGACCTTGCTTTCATAATGGATGTATATGGCAAAATGTTTTTCTGCATCCCAGGGTATCATGGGAGCTGCAGTTCTAACTTTAGCTACTACGCTACAGTCACCATGCAGTGCGGTTATGTCCCCAAGGGCTTTATGTAGATAACTAAGATAAAATAACAAAGAATTATATATTTGAACTTGCTGCAGCTTTGTGGTCAGCAGTTTCATAATCAATGTTACTTCTACTGCTACTGCCAAAAATATATATTTGTGTCCTTGACCTAACCAAGTCCAAGTCTGTTTGTGCAAGAGCAGACCACAGAGCCTGTGCAGACCCCATCAATCTCAACTCATACATACTCACTGAGGCACAGCTTTGGCTACAAACACTCTTCAAAAGCATTTGCTTTCAGAGGTTGATGTTGGACAGGCCATTTTGTGGACAGAGCAGGCGGAGAAACACACAGTCCTCCTGGCCGCAGTGCTTAGATGAAATCAGAAACATCAATTTCCACGTAACGCAGACCACCTACCTCCCACGAAGCTAAAGTGGCCTGAGCCCTGTACAGTGCATGTGCCTGACTCACAACACTTCACTGACACACTGCACTTCCCCATCCTCTGTAATTCATCAGAGGTTACTTAAGGTGTGACTAAAGCCCCCTGAATTTTCAGCACAACACAGCCCTGGAGTCCCTGTGGAGCCAATGAAGTAGTGAGGGATTAATTAAACTTGTAATGAGTATAGAACCAGCAGCCCTCTACAGAAGCTGTAACTTCCTTCCATATCCACTGGGGCTAGACTCGACCCCCAAGGCTGGTAGCACTGCTTTTATCCTCACATGGCTAATTACAAGTTACATATTTATATTACATATTTTGACTTTCTAGACTCTTTGGCTGCTGAATGCAATAACAATAGTTAGCTGGTGCTTTGTGTTATCTCAGTCAAGGACTTTTCCAGTAAGATTATGATTGTGATTCATTCAGATGAGAAGAGCAACGAAGTGGATCTGTCTACCAATGACGACTGGGATGTTAAGACAATAACAAGTGCACTGAAGCTTTATCTCAGGTAAGAATCAGTGAGATGGAAGACGCACAGACACATAAACTAATGTAAACCATCAGCTGTAAAACAATCAATGAGCCAGTCGATAGAAAATTAATTGGCAACTAATTTTATCGTCAATGAATTGTTTGTGAAAATGACAAGAATATTCACTGTTTCCTGCTTCTCAAATGTGAAGATTTGATTCTTTACTTTGTTAAATATGATTGCAAACTAAGTATCTTTGGTTTAAGGACTGTTGGCTAAAAAATAAGGTATGCATCATCTTGAACTGCTTGAAAATACTACTGACATTTTTCAATATTTTTCAACATTTCATGAATAAAACATGCAGAAATGTTAGAAAAAATGGGTCGATTAATCAGTGATGGAACAATCCTTACTTGCAGCTCAAAAACCATCAGCTTCTACCACGGATGTATTAAGAGACCTGGATACAGCATTTGCGCTAGCGCACTGTTAATGCCTATATAATTGGTACATGAAACCAAAATCTCTCTACTGTATGTCCATGGTTTGAAATTACCCGGATGATGAGCACTGCCTTCACATCATCAGGCCCATAGAGCCTGCGCACTTGAGACTTACGGCCACCTAGCAAGGCCTAGCGCAGCTGAGTGGTCAACTTCCACCTGCCAAACGGTTGACTTCCAGTTTAGCACTCGACTAACTTGAATAGGGATAAAATAATTTAATCTTATGGCTCTTTTAGACTTTATAAATATTATCAGACTGAATGGATTCAATTAATTGATAGTGGAAGGAGTCATTTCACGAATGGTTGTGATGCTCAGAAAAAATCATCCACTGATTTTTAGACGTCTCTTTCCCAATGTAAGTCTATGGGAAAAAGCCTTTGTTGGACCAGTGGCATCATGTGACGAACCTCGGAAATTGCAATACCACTTTTTGACCACTTTGAAAATTGGCTTCAAAGCCTTGGGCACCTCCTAGGGGGCCTGGTTTCTACCCAGTAAGCATTGATGATGTTGCTAATACGCTAATAATCTCTTTTGATTACTTAAAATCTTACTGTCACTTACAACAAAACTATTTGGTTAAACCTCCTTTCTGAGTAATGTGACCCCTGAACTAGGTCGAGGCAATATTTCAGTATCAAATCATGATATGAGACTAGATATCTTAATAGATATCATAATATCCTCAGTGTCGTCTTTCCCTGGTTTTAAAGGCTTCATTACAATAAAGTGATGTAATATTCTGAACTTTCCAGACACCAATAGTCAACCCTACAACATCGATATCAAAGTATTTGGTCAAAAATATTGTGATCTCCATATCACCCAGCCATACCCTGAACACACTGGAGATGCAAGTTCAGTTGTCCTTGTATTGACACATTCAAACGGAGGATGTGACATAACTTGACGAGTCCAGAAACACCTGAATCTGGATTGATCATTTCTGAATCATAAATCACCAAACTGTATTATTCAGAGCTGCCATGTGTCTAAGCAAATCCTTCTCTGACCTGAGAGAACCCCAGTGGTTAATGCAACATTTTCTTTCTCTCTTTTGATGAATACGATCGAGCCTCTGTTCACTTGCATGTGAAACATTGAATCCATTGTTGTCTCTGTCTTTTATAAAAACGAGTTAATTATGCAAAGTGCCTTTGCATAATTAACTCCTTGAGAGGTCACATTGCTTACTGTATGCCTGTTCCACATTCACCAACTCCTTCCTGGTTGACAGATAGTGTGGGTGAAGTTCAAAGATTAAAAATGTAGCAGGGTTGCAAGAAGCTGAGGCAGTTTTTATTTGAATGCCAATTTGTTTTTGTAAACATGTGCGGTTAGCAATAAATTGAGTTGGCTTTGCTGATTTAAATGAAAGCAAAGTTGTGTACTCTGAGTTTGGACTTTGCCTGTTGTCCTTACCAAGAAATACTCACAAGAAACTGATATTTAGATATTTAAACAATTAAATGTCAAATTGAAAAAGCAAAATATTAATTATGATCAAACTGTTGTCAGCTACTTATTCAGTCATTGATAACAGTTTAATTGACAGTGATAGTTCTGTTTAATTTCCCCTTTTATTTTCACTTCTATTAATTAAAAGGCGGGTCCATCTGTGTTCTTTTCTGTGTTTTTCAAGTGGAAACTCCCGCTCAAAATATGGTGACATAGGTTACAGAGCAGATTTTGCTGATAGTGTAAGCACAGAGAGTCAGAAGAGAGTTAGCTTGGATGATTTAAGCTTTGAAGTGGAACACGGTGCTATTAAACCTTTATGTAACCAGGTAAAGACAAACAGAGATTCAATGTGAAACTGCATTTGTACTGTATAAACACATTAATAGATCACCAGTTAGTGTACCTACATTTAGATGGTGGTCAGTACGCTCCCAGTTTGGAGAAGCAGACGGGAGTACTGGGGCATAAAAGCAAAACAGTGTAGCCTACTGCCATGTACGCCACGTTAATGCAGCCCTGACAATCACACAATAACACAAGCAACCTAACCGATCAGCTGCAGTGATAACTAGTAACTTAGTGTGGTCTGCAAAGTAAAATTACTGTTATCAAAGGAGTCTGGTGGGTGTGTACAGGAGCAGCAGTAAAACACATTTTATCCTGCTGAAAGAAGGACCACCTCAGCGAAATCAACATCAGTTTAAGTGTACGCTATCTTAACGTTATTTTAAGGCTGCACCTTGCTGTCAGACAGCCCTTTCCAACAAAGAACTGAAGCTGTTATCTCTGCTCTCTTCAGAGTCACCAGACTCCTTTGACAGAAACAGTAATTTTACCTCAGCACACAGGAAGCTGGTGGTCTATTGCCAACGTGATCGGTTAGTTTGTTTGTTATTGTATGACTTTTGGAACTGAACTAACTTTGGTTTATATGTAGGGCAACTTCGTGCACAAACCTACGTCAGGTCCGTGGCAAAAAAAGATTTTAGAAGGGGCCTGGGGTAATAGCATTTTGAGACTGAAACATACATACTTAGACCAAAATTTGAACTGTCAGATTTGAATACATCAGGGACACGACTGGAAGGCTTTCAGAATGACATAAAAATCTAAATAAATAAATACATAGAATAAGAATACGATACGATACAATACAATACAATACAATACAATAGAGGCGCCCTTTAATGTGCCACAATGAAATCTTTAAAGTGGTTTTTCATGTAATTTTAAGTGTTCACTACAGCATATGAGTTAGACTATTACCCATCAAGTATTCTGATCAGGATGTAAATGACAAGGCTAACATTGTGTTGTGATGGGCTGATTTTAAGCTTTAACCTTTTCAAGGAAGCAGTTTGTAACAGTTTGTGGGCTGTGGGACCAATAACCTTCTCTCATTTCAACTCCCAGCGTAAAGGAGAGCCTCGCTGTGTTTTGTCAGGCAACCCTCACCACAACATTTAGTCATTTTTAAACGCTGTTTAAGCTAACACAGCATATCCATATTGTTATGCTATATTAAACCATGCTGAGTGTTGCTCTGACTTGTCTTTTACTTTGTGTCTGGCCTGCTGGAATAAAGCAGGGTCAATCTCCTCAGTTTCCTCTGAGGCTAAGTACCTTTGGCCGCTGGCCAGCTGCAGTGTGAAAGTACCTTCAGATGAACTTGGTTATCTCAACGTGTGCACCATCTAATTCCATCCCCTGGCCCGGCCACATTAATCATTGCTGTGTGCAGACCCTATAAAACAGTGTGCCGGCTATTTCTGTCCCCCCCCTCGCTCACTTCAACTCTCTGCCTCTAACCCCCCCCCCCACCCTTCTCTCTTTCTCTCACTATCTCTGTGAAGGAGCCTTCCTGAGCCGTTGATGACCTATGGACTTTACAAAGAGTTTATTAGCCCTGCGAGTAAGTTTGATCACCTCTTCTACCACCACTTAATCTGAGTAAAGACTATAATCAAACAACAGTGTACACATGTGTTGTATCAGTCTGACATGGACATCACTTCAGGCTCTGGGGTCCAATGGTTTGTTCTCCTTTGGTGAGTTATTGAAAACATGCAGTCAAGTGAAAAACAGTGAAATTACTTTTATTAACTCTTGGGAACCTTTTTACTAATTCTTTTAAGTGGCTAATAGTGGTCAGTCCTCTTAAGTAAAGTGTTCATAGTCTGAAAGCTATTGGTCTGTGTATGCCCTGAATGCTGATGAGGATGCATCCACAGCTGTCCTCATCCTTAGACTTTTAAAACACTTGACAAGGGTCTCAACGTTTAACGCTCTACTTTTATGTCCTCTTACTTACATTCAGAAATTTGCACTTCTATATATGAGGACACTCTTGTCTTGTGTTTTAATATCTATTGCCGACTGCCAGTGAATACAGTCTTCCCACTCCGGTGGCCCAAAAAACCTTTGAGCCGACTTTGGCTTAGACATACATTTTTGACATTTCAGCCTGTTTTACAACACTGTGTTTCTGACATTTATTAGCCATTCAAGAATCCCATGTGAGCTTACTGCCCATCTCCATCTAATTTCCACCTGTTTTAACTTGCTACTAAAAATGTGTGGCCAAATAAGCCATTAAAGGTTAAAGCTAAAAGGTTTTAAATGATAAATATGCTGTAATTTGCATGCCCTCTAAGGGTCCGGTGAGTGACCTTGAACAGCAGAAAGACATGTTTTTTTTTTTTGTTTTTTTTTTTATTCGCCCACATAACATCATTTATGTGGGGAATGTTTTTAAAGCAAGCCAAACTTGAATCTTATTACAACAAGTGCTATAATTGGATCAGGTTGACATTTTTATCAGGCGCTCGCAATGCCCTCATAACGAGGGGGAAAAAATGGATTAGCAACGAATATTTTTTTGATGGATGACAGCATCCATAAGCAGCTTTTTTCCATGTTTAAATCCTTGTCGTTCCCATAGTAATGATATTTTGTGTGTCTGTGTATGTGTGTGTGTGTGTGTGTGTCGGTGTGTGGGCGGTCAGATGCCCATGTGTGAGGAAATGTTTAAGAGATGATCTTGGGGGGTTTTAACACAACCCTTTTATACGGTAGCGACAGTAACGTAAAGCTATCTCCTTCGCCAGCATAGTGGGCCCTGCTGCCAAATTCTGGGAGGCTTCAAACCATATATCACTTTCACACCTCTTCTTCACTTATTTAAACTGGGATGTATCATCCTCCAGTCTTTATACTTGAGGGGTATAGCCTCCGATCATTGTGTCCTTAAAGGTCCGCTGACTTTTGCTCCATTATTAGTTTTCCAGAATGTATCCAAATTGTGTTTTAGGACTTTTAAAGCAGAAGAGGGTTTATTTCTTCCACAAAGTGACTTTTATTTGGTGTCTGTACTTTATAAACTCTGATTGTGAACTGCTCAGATCAAACTGTATGTAGTGTATCATCATCTCTTTAAATTTGCTGCCTGCTAATGTTGTACAGTATTCGATCACAGCTGTGTTGGCTCTTTGCCACCTGAGGAACACAGAGAAAACCTTGTAGTTTAATGCCGGTGCATGGCTGCTTCTGTGTTTGAACAGAGGGCGGTAGTCCAGAGTCTCGCATCCAAGCCGTCCACTGCCTGGTCCACAAACTACCGGAGAGGAATCGACAAGTCCTCGGGCTGCTCATGAAGCATCTGGCCAAGTGAGTCTTCATAGTTACTTGGTCATAGTTCACCCAATCTCCACCCCCTCTCTCTCTCAGTTCTCTCTTTCTGCTCTTCCTGTCTGTCTCCTCATTCTCACTCCACATGCTTTTTTCTCTCTCTCTCCCTCACTCCCACGTTCTTCACTCCCCCTTCCCTGCTGTCACTCTATCTCCTCTCTGTCTACTCAGTGACTGCTGGGTAAGAAAATTGATGCTGCTAGCATCTTAACATTTTTTTTGGAAGGGGGGGGGGGGCTTTTCATAGGTCATTTTAGGAAGAATTGTGTAGCCTGCCATACCTGTTCAGCATGCTGTTGTGCAGCCCACCAGTGAAGTGAAATGAAATGGACCTCTCAAATTAAGCCCTCTCTTGAGATTACTCTATACACCCCTGGATAGACCACTATTGTGCATCACTCCATTTGTGAGATTAGATAGGAAGAAAGATTTAAGAAATAATGTTAGCTAACATTACAAGGTTTTACCTCAGCAAGCTTTTTATAAACTAAATATGAGCAAATTGAAGATAAGTAAATAATCCCTCTTCCCTGAGGCAGTGAAAGTCTGGTGGATCTTATTTCATAGAAACCCGCTGCAGAATCAGGCTCTGGTAAAAAGGCAGCGCTATTGAAATTGAATTTGGATTATCCAGCGTGAAATTCTCCAGACTGGAGAGACTCGAATATTTTTCTGAAGTTGGCGTGTGTGCATGTCCTGCAGGGGAAGGAAGCAAAGCCAGAATTTCACACTCCTATCTGAAATGGTTTCAGAGATGTTATAAATGTGAGTTGTCACCAATGTTTTTGTCTTCAAAGGCATCCTTTGAAGCTATTTAAACTGTCTCTCTGCAGATG
Source organism: Epinephelus lanceolatus (assembly GCF_041903045.1). NCBI lineage: Eukaryota > Metazoa > Chordata > Actinopteri > Perciformes > Serranidae > Epinephelus > Epinephelus lanceolatus. Next base: position 26,864,870 of record NC_135736.1, on the reverse strand, counting down.
CACTGCATATCATCATATTTTGAGTGTGAAATCTCTTCACCTGTCCGTATAACTTTTTTTTTCCCAAATTGAGTTTTTTTTTCCTCCACTTTTTTTGACCTCTGAAGATAAAGTTTCATCTGCTGAAGGTGTTTCATCTGCTGAATAAAACTTATCATTCCCCCATATCGAATGTCATTACCGTGTTGTTAAAATAACCAGAATAGCCACAGCCAGAAGTATTCATAGTTGTTGCTGGAATTGATAAGGAAAGCCTTATCAGTCGCATGTATGCAACTTCAAAAATCTAGATGCACAAATCTCTCATTTTTGATTTAATGTTATATTCAGTGCAGAGAACTATAAATGCCAAACTGTACATGCAGGACAACTTAATGTTTGGACTGAAGGGTATTGGCAAGGATTTGCTACAGCTTACTGTTGTTGGCAAAAAATGTAAATGTCAGAAGATGTGCTAAAATCCCCCATTTTTAGTTGTCATTTTATCTCAGAATGCAGTGGCTGCTTTATGTATTCGCAGGTTTCAGGGCATCTGTGACAAAATTTTGGATCATCAAGAAAAACAAGAAAACTAAGAAGTGATACACCGACTCAAAAAGATCAAGAAAGGGTTTAAAGTGATCCCTAAAGATACCAACATCTCATTGTATGCTTGCTCATTGAGGAATTATGTATTATAGGAAGAAACAATACATACTTGAGGGTTTCCTGCAGTGCTTTTTAGCAGAAGTGGGCCACCTTGCCTAAAACAAAGACCACCTCTCTTTTAACGCCATAGAAAACAATTACAATTTTATGAAATTCAACATTGACATTTCAAAAACAAGAGCAGAGGGGCAATTTTACACAGCAAATGTGTAATATGTAATGAGTGTGGCTGTTTTTTAGGCTGCAATCTACCAACTTGATCAGACGTCTTTCAACATTTTTCAGGCCCCTTAGTTAAAAGAGAGACAGAGCAGGGACTCCTTACTACATATTTTGTATATAATTGAGTTGCAGTTGAAATAATACTCACCCTTTGCAGTTTCACCGGCGGTTTCTGAGGTGGACACTATGTCATAGTTTCTTGCTGGTAAAGTTGCATAACCAGCCGTCGTGGGTCACAAGAATGTTGGTACACTTGGAAGAACAATACAGCTATTTATCCAATATGTGAAGAAAAATGGGTGCGGCGCAGTGATTTATCATATGCTAGCTCACATGATTGCACAATTATTCATGGGTAACAGTGTGCCTATCATTAATGTTTTGTGCTGTAAATTAAATTAGATTCATAAAAAGGCCAATATATCTTTGCTAATAATTTGTTGGCTTTATAATAATGTGTATTTTCAGACACATTTTAATTGAATAAAGAATAAGATTAAAACCAAGCAATAATTTGGCAGCCCTCCTTTCGAACTTTAAGGACTGCCCAGGGGTTGCGGACCAGCCATTGAAGACCCAGGAACTAGACTGATCATGAGACCAGAAGCTGCAAGACCTCTTTAAACAGTTTGCATGGGGAAAACCTGTACTGTGTGTCAAGGGTGTTTTTAAGGCAGCAGGCGAGCCATACTTGACATTTATTTGCCCATATACTTAACTTTTATTTTCATTTTCTAAAACCTTTTTTTTAAGTAGCAACTCATTACAGTTATAGTACAATTTTGCCCTGTTTCTTTGTTCATATTTAATCTATCCCTTTTTCTATCAAGTGTTCAATGGTTTGTCACTTTAATATGGTTTTATTCTTTCCTAAGATGAGTTAGTGAGTTGGATTGAAACATATTTAATGCGAGTTGTTATCTTCCTCAGTGTGGCGGCTCACAGTAAACAGAATCTGATGACTGTGGCCAACCTGGGCGTGGTGTTTGGCCCCACATTAATGAGGCCACAGGAGGAGACTGTCGCTGCCATCATGGATCTCAAGTTCCAGAACATTGTGGTGGAGATCCTCATTGAACACCACGAAAAGGTAACACTCAATACCTGGATTTGCCAGACACACAGTGCAGTATTGACTGTATTATCACAAAGTAATACACATAAAACTGAACTCCAGGAGACGGGAAGTGTCTACTCATAGCAGTGTATCCTGCAGTGGAAGTAATTAGTTCCATATATGTAAGAATAGAGAAAAAGTCTTGTGTTATGTTTTATTTTCTTTCAAAATGTCTCTTTTTTGATGCTTTACTGCTCTGACTGCACATCAATGATCCAGTCTGTCTGTGCAACATTTTGTGTGTAATTGGGTTTCCACTTGCCATCCAGAACTGCATTTATTAAATGCGAGGCACCCCAGGCAACACGAGGCACAATGACAACACCAAATCAAATCTGAATCAGGTGACATGACATCAGTAAGCAGCACACAGCACCTTTGTGTTTATCTACCTGGGTGGCGTGTAATTACTTGATACCCAAGGATAATAATGTGCGAGCAAAGCAAAAGATCTAATGTTTGGAAGTCCTGGTCTCTTGGCACTGAGCGCTTTCTTACTATTGTTTGCAAGGTTTTTTTTTTTTCTCTTAAGTTTCGATTTGGCAGTTTCTGTTGGCAGAGAAGTGCACATACTTTACTGTACCTGACACCAGAATTTCATTTGGGTAGAGTCTCAATTAGGGTGGATGTGAAGCTCTTCTCAGCTGTGTTTCCTGTTTGTTAAGGCTGTTTAAACTCGTACAAAGTCACATAAAAATCTTACCAGATCCACCTTAGATTCAGCCTCTTTAAGCAAATGTTCCAGCAATGAAAATGCATCATATTAAATAATGGGTCCTTACTGGGCTGTCTGTCGTATCACATTTATTGCTCGCTCTACAAAATAATGAGCAGAAATAAAGTTCTCAGATAATGAGACTTGTACCACATTTAACTTGAACCCTTAGGACAGTGCACCCCTTCACCCAGTTGTTAAGGTGCAGAGGAGCTAGACAGCAGTTTAATATCCAGTCTTTTATATGGCCAATAGGGGGAGCCCTAAGTGCTCCAACCAGGATTGAACACATTGCATTCTGTTCATTTTCAAAAGGCTGATTATTCTGTAGATTTATCATATACGTTTTATTATATTTGGAAGGTCCTTTGCCTGCCTAAATGAATGTATTTTGCTTATGAGTTGTTTCATAACCTGCAGTTCACGGGATCATGTAATCTCCCCAGAATGTCATTAATCGGTGTCAATCCTCAAAGGGGGATAATTGTCCGTGTCAAAAGAGAAAAAGGTTTTGAGATTAGTTTTCTAATCTGTTTTGAGCAGCACTGCACTCTACATAGAATCAGATGAAACCAGGAGCTTTTAGTTTTTTATTTTTATTTATTTATTTTTTATCCTTAAGCTTCATTAGATTGAAGATGATGGGCGTTGTGTGAATAATAGCTCCACCCAAGCTCACAAATCTAAAATGGGGTGTGAAAGAATACAGAGGTCTGGTGAAAACCAGCGGGGTATACAAATGTGCAAAAACAACACCAGCAACACAGTGTACACTGCTAGTCGCTGAGACTACCCAGAGGTATCCAACACCGTCCAGGTGATAAAGGATGTAGTGTTAGAATGCAGCAAGAGCATTTTGGAAAGTACAGCGTGTTAGAGCAGGGGAAAAGTTGAGCAGACAGACAGACAGGCATTAACTTCCCTCACAGCTTAGTCCCACTCCAGACTGTTGATACCCCCAGATACCAACAGTAGACTCTGTTTTACATTCACCTCCATCTGCAGAGAGAGGCGAGAGGGAGAGAGGGAGGCAGCAGAAACTCTCAGCCATATCAGATTTCTCACTTTTTCTATCTGCCTTTCTCCTACAAACTTTCTCTCTCATGCCCCCTCCTCCCTGTCTGCCTCTCTCGTTCACACTCTGTCTCACTTTCTCTGCCACTTTCTCTCTCTCTCCTCCCTTCCCTACCTCCCTCCTCTCCTCGTCTGTGATCCTTTCTGCGGCTCTGCTGAGACTTCCTCTCCTCTGCAGCCCTATTCTCTTTTAACTCCACATCTGAAGTTTATATGTAAACACGGCCCGGTGTAAACAGGCTGCGCCAGTTGGCCAGCCCTCCTCGAGCCCAAGTCCTGTTTATTTTACTCTCCACTCTTTCAGAGAGTGGGTCAATTTCTCTGAGGAGAAATGTCACCTTAACTCAGACCCAGATTTCTGGACGGGATGTGATTGCGTTGCATGTGGAGCCGCTCTTGTTTATTTTGGCACAAACAAAATCTTCTCACATGCAGTTTTTAGGGTCCAATCAATGAGCTGCTCGGCTCTCCCTAGGAGCACATGCTGTGGCTGCAAATGGCCTTTTCCATTCATCTACCACTACATAGGGCTTCCGAGTTTCAAAACCCGTTCACTAAGTGAGGTCAGTTGAGGACATGCTGCTGCTGCTGCTTCTACTACTGCTGCTGCTCGACACTCTGAGTATCTGCACTGTATGTTTAGGCTTGGTTGAGACTTACTGTATTCACATTGTGCATTCAGATCTTTGCAGATGCTCCGGAGTCATGCCCTCTTTCACCTGCTGCCCCAGTATTCTCTGCTCCCACAAGGCAGTCCAAGAAGCTGAGTCGACAGAATCGGCCTCTGGCTGTCTACAATCCACAAGCCCTAGACATTCAGAATGGTAAGAGACATACACGTGTGCACCTGCATATTTTCACACCTCTAGATATCTTAAAGGAACTCAACCAGGCAAAAGACTTATAAGATCAGTCTAAGATTGTTGTATGATCATTATACAAATGTACAAAACAAATTAGGATGATTATATAAACCTTAGTAATAAGCCTCTTTAGATGTAAACTACCTTCGTAATCCAGAGAGTATGCAACTCACATATTCATTTCATCATTTACGGAGCCCAACATGTATCAGGGTTAAATTTGTGTAATCATTTGTGTGCGCTAATTAGTAATTCATGTTCTTAAATAACTTGCTTGCCCGAACTTGTAATATCTGTTTTTGAAATAATAGTGCACACAAATGAACAGATCATAAACAACCTGTTTCCCTGTTAAAAAAAAAGGGGGGGGGGGATAAATATTAAAGATTAGATTTGTTATCCATATGTATGCTAGCCTGATGGTCAGCCATTTTGTTTTGCGTCATCATTTCATCCCAACTTTGTGTTCCTGTTAGCCACATCTTGTCGGAAAAGGGGGGATTTGTTTCGTTTTGCTTTAAGCAATCAGCAAGTGACATATCCATTTAACCATTGTCATTTTCAGTCCATACGGAAGCTGCAGTTAGAATTGCTGCAAGTATTTTGCTTAACTCTTTTTTTCTTACAGAGATAAAAGAAATCTGTGGCTTTGTTAGTTTTTTATATCTGTAAGTCCATGCTATTTTCCTGCAAGATGTAGCTGCAGAGTTAAGAAGCTAGCAAGCAAATTGTGTTAAACAAAGCATGTTTTCATGTTTTCTGTACAGCAACGTTAATATAGCTAACACTAATGGAAATTAGTGCCAATTAAAATACATTTCTAGCCAAAAGACAGACATGATAGTTATGTTACATAACTTGCTAACGCGCAATACGTGTACCTTGTGTTTAGAGAATGCGGAAAATTCAAATCTCACCTGGAAGGAAACATTTATGATTTTAGTCGCATGTAGAAAATGGGGTAGCCTCTTGTGGCCAGAGTGAGTATTACAACAGCAAACACTCGAAAAAATCACCTAACAATACTTTTTCACAGGTGAAAAAAAAGCATCAAGGAACGTAGAAAGATTATTCTGGCAAAACTTTTCATTACGCCCATTCTAAGTTAATAAGCGGAGGTGAGAAAACAATTCAGATTAATTTAGAAAATGGATCACCAGAGGTTTCTATTTCTCACTCGCCTCTCAGGGCTTTCATACTCAAAGTATATCGAAGCACAAATTTAGGGTAAATCAGGGATATGAATTGGCAATCTGCATTAACAAGTTTTGAAGTTTAGATCACAACTAAGGAGTTTTTGTGCGCTGATTAACAAAACACACTCAGTTGCCAGTTTTATTAGGTACACTTCATTTGTATCAATGAGAGGGTGCTAAATAACAAACACCTCTCTGTATAACACAAGACAGTTCACAGCACCCCAAACTGCATCTTCCAAGATGATCATAAATTTGAATCAACACCTCTCTAACAAAGTTTTAAAAGACTGAACATTATAACCTCATAAAGGTTGGATTGGCTGCATGGCTGCTGCATTAGACTGCATTAGTGTAGTTTTAGCTAGTTGTACCTAATAAACTGGCAACTGAGTGAACCCTTGATTCCTGCTGGGCTCACTCACTCAGTCACTCACTGAGGATGAGCTTGTCTGTTCCCTAGTGACCACTTTGAACCATAGCAGTGTCTACAGATGACACATTGAACTCAGTCACCTCATCTCTGTGTTACTATGTGGAGAGATTTGCATCTCTGACTTTGTGTGCCCTTGTTTTTTTGTTTTTCTATAAAATGCCTAAAATAAACTTTAGTTTCCTCTGATGAAACGGGGGGGGGGGGGGGGGGGGGGGGGGGGGGGGGGGGGGGGGTCATGATGGGGGCCTTCTCCTGTGCATCAGATGAGCTGATCACAGGACCTTGTGACCCCAAACGATCTAACTTTAGCAATTTCTGATCCAGGGCCAGTCAAATCCCTTCCCCGCCATTACAAAAGGAATCCAAATCTGCTTACCAGATTGCCTCTCTTTACCTCCCTCATGGCAGCTTTTAGCATGGGGTAGTTTAATATCAGGGATGAAAGGCGTAATCCTTTTTTAACCTTTGTGTCTTTTATATGAGTCCTACATAATGGTTTTAAACTTTGTTGTCTCCGCGTTCAGCGGGTAAAAGCAAATTTTAAAATGATGAAATAGGCTAGAGAAGAGTGTTTATGTGCACCTGTGGGTCTACCTGTGATGCTGCATGTGTCTAATGTACCTGCAGACAAGACAACATACCATGCATTAATTGGAGTTTGTTTTAGGGAGCCTTACAGTAAGTACAGTGTAGGAGAACAATGCAGACCAATTATGACTTTTAGTTAAGGTTTTCAGAACAGTTGTTTATTTGTTATGGGTTTGCTTGAACCTGCAATATCTGGTTTTTGTTTTTGGCTAATTGGGTGCAGCAGAAACAAGAACACACTTATAAGTTGATATGGCGAGCTTGTTGGCAAATAGTAGCTAATTCACACATTCAGCATTTATGGGTCAACATTATTATTCATTTGTAGTCATGTTTCTGGCTCTGTTTGTGGTCTCTACCAACTTCTGAGAGTAATATCTGGCTCTTCAGTTGCATTCTCCACCGTGTTCACCAGCTAGTCATCTGTCTGCTCTTTGGTGTTGAGCAGGTAGTGAACACAGGGGATTTTTAGAGCGTTGTCACTGAACAGTTGCTAGCTGCAGCCAAAAAAAATGCTATGAGAGCGGTGAGAATGAACCAAGCTGGACAGATAACAATGAGCTAAAAGTCACTATAAAGCTTAATGCTGAGGGGAGCTTTAGATTTGGGTGATAGTTTTCTGTAGTTTCATCACTATAAGCAACCCGTTTCACTATGTGTTCACATTGTTATTAGCTACGTTTTTATTATATAACTATCAAGAAAAAGATGTGACATTTCCGGCAAGAGCTACAGTACAAAGTCCCCGACAAAAGGACATAAAACCAAGAAATTCACAGAGCAAAGTGAAATACAGACATTAAAGCTGTTAATGTCTTTCTCATCTCATGTTACATCTGTAAATATTCCATGTTAAATGATTATTAAAGGGACCGTTCACCCCCAAATAAAATTGTTTTCCCTCTCACCTGTGGTGCTGTTTATCAGTCGAGATAGTTTTGGTGGTAATTACATAGTGTTGGAGATATCGTCTGTAGAGATGTCTGCCTGCTCTTGCATATCGTCATTAATGTTTCCATCTCGCACTGTCACAAGCAGGAGACTCTTGTCCTTGAGTAGATGCTATTTCTGTGCAGTCATATGGTTGGCGGTTGTAGTTTGGCAGAAAGAAACGAGTTCCTATATGAAATTGCTCACAACAAGGTCTGTGGATTATCTTGAGTGCATCTAGTTCCATTATATTCAAGAGAAGGTAGACATCTCTATGGCTGTTATCTCCAACACCCAGCTGACAAATGGCACTACAGGTAAGAGGAAAATTATGTAGAAGTAAATGAATGAGTTTAATTCCATTAGGGTTGATATTACAGGGTAAACAAAACACAACAAGCGAATTATACAATACATAAGACCAGTGATGTCGTGGTTGCATACATGGTCCACCCAGAATGTAAAAATACTGTGATTAGATATGGTAATGATTAGGCCATAAGCTCAGCACCAGTTCAGTTTTACTTTGATATGTGTTTGCTGGAAAAAAAGGAGAAATGGTCCAAACAAACTATATATTTTTTTAACATTAACAGCAGTTGCTTCCGTGCCTCTCCCATCTCCCAAAAGCAGGATCTTTACTTGACAGTAAAATTGAAATAAAAGAGCTTGGATCTCCCCAGTGTTTCTTAGGTTCCTGTCTATGACTGCAGAAGTGTATTATTATGAACAATACAAACTTGGTTGTAAGTCTCGCCTGTTTTGACAGCAGTTTGATTCATAAAATCCCCTGTTGATGCAGCATTGCCTTATCTATTGATAAATTATTCAGCTGTTTTATCAGGCAAGCTATCATCAGTACGCTGGAATAGGCTGAATCTCCTACTGTAGAATAAACTTAATCAAATGATGTAAGTAATTAAAACAAATGCTTTTTTTTGTTTGTTTGTTTGCTTTCTTCTAAGTGTCAGCAGTGGGAGATAGTTCCAGTCTAGCTACAGATGAGACGTCGATGGGCAGCAATGAGTCTGTATCATCCCAGTCATCGTCAGCCTCGGCTTCAGAGGTGCCAACAGAGAAGAGCGAGCATGTCCCACTTAGTGCCACCCTCAGCTCAGGCAGCAACTCCAGGTGAGTGGTTCGCTATTGAAGTCCTAGATCAATATGTGACTGTGCAACTATTGATTGTGAGGAGAGTAGAGCCATGAATGAATCGGTATGGTTTAGATTCATGGATTGCAAATGGAACGGAAATATTGGAATTTAATATTTTCACAGTATCCACAGTTAAAGATATACTATGCAGGATTTTCCTAACAAAATGTATAGACTCATACAGAAGTTATCCCTCTCAGTCATCACTTATGACAAGGGTTGGGTTTCGTTTGGGTTTTTTCTGACACCAGTGCTTAAACAATACTTTTAAAATGGTACCGGTGCCTGAACTGATACTTGTTTTCAAAATGAAGTGCAAAACAAAGGTCAATGATGTGAAAGAATGACTATTTTTTACTGCAAAGGCAGATATGAACTTGAAATTGAACAATTTATTACCTCTCAACAGTTGAAAGTATGCTAAAATATATAAATATGAATGAATATAAACACTTTTCACAAATTCACATGACACATTCACATAATACACCTAAAAACCTAACCCAACTACAATAATTTGACACTAATTAACCATTACAGTTATTCATTCATTTATTTTCCGTATCCATTTATTTTGTTGGGGGTCATTGGGGGTCTGGAGCCTATCCCAGCTGACCAGGCCGGGAGGCAGGGTACACCCTGGACAGGTCACCAGACTATCACAGGGCTGACACATAGAGACAACTAATCACGCTCACATTCACACCTACGGGCAATTTAGAGTCGCCAATTAACCTGCATGTCTTTGGACTGTGGGAGGAAGCTGGAGTACCTGGAGAAAACCCAGACTGACACAGGGAAAACATGAAAACTCCGCACAGAAGGCCTCCCCCACCCAATTGTTGAACCAGGAACCCTCTTGCTGTGAGCTGACAAGGCTAACCACTGCACCACCATACCGCCTATCTGCCACAGTACTAATAACAGCAAAATAAATTCTGAGTTGTGGTCCAGATTTGTCTCACTTACTCAGGAGAGACTCAGCAGCCAGACATTTCTCCATTATCTGTTTATGAGCAGCTGATATTGTCACCGCAGCGAGAATAGCTGGTCCACCTTAACAGTCCACCTCAAGTAAGTTTGGTCAGGTTCCAATGGGAGCTAACCTCTCGTTAACTTCGGGGCTAATCCCATTCACTTTAATCAGCAGGTGGCAAGACACAAGGAACTTGGCTTGAGTCTTGAGGAGTTATAGCATTTATTCACTGACAAACTGCACACACTTCTCATTCATGTATTTAACCTCATAGTATCTGCTTTAGTTGCTGCAGCGTCACTATTAAGCATCACTCTCACACACACGCACTCTCTCCTTCTGTCTCGCCACACACTTGCCACGCACACAATCTGGAACCGAAATGAGGCACCAAAATCTGCGGTGTGATTCAGTCAGGTCGGTTCTGGTTGTATAGGTTTCAGTACCTAACCCTACTTGTGACTCACTAAAAGTGTGCGACTCTGCCCTCTTTTATGTGCTTGAAACATTCATGGGCGTGTACCCCTGCACTCAGGCGAGGTCAAGGCTGTATAAAAAGTTAGCGACTAGGTGCCAGACCATGAGCAGCAGGCATCCAAGAGACACAGTGCTGCATATATGCAAATCAAGCAAGACAAAACACAAAACAAGAGTGAATCTGATGTTTTTAGCTTTTGCTGATGAGCAGACAGTAACTAGCAATCCTGCATAGTGTACCTTTAATGTTGTTTAGAGGCTAAATTACTGCTTTGTGTTTAGAGTCCTTTAACTCCATCAAATCATTGATATCACACTGACATGCATGGTCACTAGTGTTTCATCCGAGCATGTTGTAATTAGCTGGTTTTTAGCCTGATAATCAGACATTTCATTTCAATTCATTCATTCGCTACGTGAGTCACTGAACATATTGAAGATGTGGGCGGAGGCTCATAGGTTTGGAACTAAGCTACACACAGCTGTGACTTCAAGCAAGAGCACTTTCACTACACAGGCAAACTACAACTGCAGTATGAAGCCATTTCTTTATTGTGGGGATCGTTAGTTTTTATGTGGTTGCATTCTGTGATGGCATAATTATCGTTATTGTGATTATATGAGTGACAGTAGTAATGCTCAGAGTGTTATTGGCAATCTAATTTGTGTTAGGAGGGAATTTGATTGAGATTTTTGGTAACTTTAATGATGACCTGAACTGCTAGTTAGTTCGTTATGTTTCCTGTTGCAGCAGAATAAAACGTTGAGTAAATTCTCCCCACAATAACAATCAGCACACACGAAAAAGAGCCTGAAAATAGTCTCTCTTAAATCTTGTTCCCTCTTCCCCGGGAGATTATTAAATCGGAAATGCATCTTGCCCTCATTGTAGAATGACTGGTTGAATAAATTTTTACTCCTGTATAGCATCACAGCAGTTACACAGCGCTGCACTGTGTGGTTGCGGCACAGTTCCATCTCTTCCACCCTGATAAAGAGTATTTAGCAAAGAGAAACTATTATTAACAAACAAGAATCGATTTTTGAACATTGTGAATTGACTCAGAATTGCAGCTATAAGCATCTCAATTCTTGAATTCTTTTCTTGTTGATACAAAATGAGACAATAGATTAATCGATAGTGGAATTAATGCACTGGATGGAAAATGCTTCAACAGTTTGGTGCTCTGCCTCTTTCTGGCTTCTCATTTCTGTCCTCACTCTCTCTACTAAGTCCTTGGTCCTTTTTGTTGTTTCCAGCCCATGGCTTGTCTTGAATGCTGATGTGAGAGATGAATTATTGGGTTATGCTGCAGATGTTAGACTCTCTGCTGTGTCATGTCTACAGATTCACCTTGAAATAGACTTTTTCCTCATTCACTGTCCCCTTCTCCTTCTCCATCAGCTGAAAAGAGCTGTAAAATAAAAACAAATCCACCTTACAACTTGACAGAGGACAATGTGATTCCTTTCTCACTTTGACCTCTGTGGGTATGTGCCCACCTGCGTGTGTAGGCATGTGCGTATCAACTGATTTCTCTAAGTTGCAGGATTAGATAGACAAGGCTCCACAGTATTTTACTTATGTAACCAACTCCTTTTTTTTTTTTTTTTTTTTTCTTTTTTCCCCTGCGGGTATTTTTTTGCACTTTCCCACATATGTGGCATCATGTTGGAGGACGGAAGGAGCAACCAGGAGGAGGTCGTAAATCTCAGCTCTTATTTGTTTGGGAGACAGGTGGCCGTGCGTTGGCCGTGTAAATCGTATTGACATTGGGGAGATATTCATCTTGTTTACCCTTATAGCCGCAGCCCCTGTCCCTTTATGAAGACTTGCGCCATATGTCACAGGGTGTCGCCCTGGCTTTGTTCGCTCATAAATCTTAGCATGTGAGATGGTGGAGACCTGTTAGCACAGCACCTCTCTGGCCTGGAACCCAGGGATTCGGCTTCAGTCCTCGCCAAAAGGAGCAGTGGGGAAGGCAACTGTTAGATTACTTCCAGCCACTCTCAGAAATGTATTATCTGCACTCTGGTGTGCTCAGAAGTACACCTGGAAAACAGCACATTTTAGTTGGTTTCCTGCAGGATGGCTGCAGCGAAATCTGCCTGGTCATACACAAATGCATCCTGACTCACTATATCATGCAATGACTCTATGTGGACTGTGGCATGATTTATCATCTCCGTCATTTTCGATGTCTTGCCTCATTTCTCCTCTTCTCCCTAAATTCAGTCACCGCTTCTCCCAGTGGTACTGTTGCCTCAAGTCCTGCCCAATGAGGTTACATTTTTTGGCCACTTTGCCTTCCTCTCCCCCTGCCCTACCTCCAGCCCTCTATGCTTCTCGCTGGCAGACAGCTGCAGATCATAAAATGGTGGATCAGAGCTTATTTCCTGCCCACCCAAACTGGCGGTGGCTGGGCGGGCAGTTTGGCTGTAGGTTTGATCCCACTTTCTACTAGAAACACTATTAAATCCTACCACTGCCCTTCTTCCTTTAATAGAAAGACCGTTGATAGCCCTGATCATCCCCGTGTTAGCTTCACGCCAGGATCAACAAGGCCTGGATGCTGGAGGGTGAAATTCCTGCAGTAATAAGAAACAGCAGTCCACTCTTGTTGATGAATTTCACTGTGCTACTAACCTGGCAGTGTGTGATAATCGGCGATAACCCCAATTGTTAAGATAATAAACTAAGAGACCTTCAGTTGCAGCTCACTTTGGAATTTGATGCTTTTTTATGTATATTTATGTCAATTCCCTTGCATATTATGATATACAGGATATGCCTCCTCACAACATGATATTCTTAAACTTGTCACTAATAAACTTGTTACACCCAAACCAGCATCTCGAGAGGGATTTTCATGCGGGCCTCACATACAGTGAATTTTCCCCATTTACTGTATTTAATCATGTTTACAGAAGAAGCTTAGCTAGGCCTGTGATGGGTGAAAACAACGGATGAGCAATTCAAAGCTTGATGCTATTTTTGTTGAAGAGAAATGGCAAACGATTTCCCTCGGTTTGGCTTAGCTATAATTGTGAAAGCAATTTTGGGATGAATCCATTTACCTCTGGTACATTTAACAAGTTTCTAGGGCAGCCATGTGGCATTCACTGATTTTCCCCAACTGTTTATTCTATAATTATTTAGATATCTGTTTATTTAAAAGATCTGTATAATCCTCTTTCAACTGGAAAAAAGCAGCGAGATATGTTAACTTTTCTTTATGTGTGTGCATGCATTTGATTTTATGGCATTCAGGTGTTTTGTGTGTATCTGAGTGGGTTCACCTGCAGGTGGGTGAAATGTTGGTGCTCCTCTGCTCTCCCTTCTTTTGGCTGTGACCCAGGCAGACAGTGGTTGTGCCTGGGCCCAGGTTAATGAGTGGATTTGCTGCACTGCAGCGCACTATCCCCCCATGCTGATGTGGAGCAGCTGAGCACCACAGTGGCCCCACACTGCTGCAGAGCTATAAATCACCCACAGTCAGGCCAGACCCGAACGGAACAGCCACCGCTGGGGATGGACAAGCACACTGAGAGCGAGGCAGGGGAAGAAATGGAGGGAGGAAGCAATGCAGAGGAGGGAATGAAAGCATGAGCCCGGTGCTGCGTGCTCACCTATGTCCACACAAGATCCCCTACCATGTTCCCCCCTTAAGGCCGTCTCACTCTCTCCCTTCCACCAGTGCCAACGTAACCACTATTCACAACATCCTCTCAACCTCCAGCCCCTCCCCAGCTGCTCCCTCTAATTGCCTTTATTAACGTCTCTATGGGAGCGGCAGCTAGGAGCAATTTGCTCATTATGTACTGTATTAGCACTGGCCCTGGGGCAGGCATGGAACACAGAGGGATGCCTGGCTTAGACTCCTGCTCTCCTCTGCTCCACTCTGCCTTTACCAGGACCCCTACCTCCATCCTGTAGGTCGACCATAGACTCGTTGGCCCTTAACAGCAGCCAGTGTAAAGCACAGCTACAACTGTAAAAGATAAAGCTTATGGTGAAAGTGTGGGAGTGTTATTGTTTGACTTAACACATACAGAAGTTAAAAACATTCCTGTAGGAACTGAAGGTGCACGTATGGGTGACAACTTAAAGGAAAAAGCAGCATAAAGTGGGCCACCATAAACCTTCTGATCAGCTTCAACACACTGGCATAGATTCTACAAATATCTGGAACATTAAGACCATTTTTCCAAAAGATATTCCCTCATTTGGTGCTTTAATGTATTAATATTACTTTACATTCAGAAGTATAATTATTTTATCAATGTGGTTCACTCTCAGGTTTGAATTACAATTTGACTTCTGGTTGTTCTCAGAACACAAAAGCAAACAACTGGCCCGTGTATGAATATTCCTCCTGAATTCAGACGTTATGTTTAATTCATGACTGTTTGCATCCCTCATTCTGAATCCACCCTGTTGGCGTTTCACAGATACAGTCAATCCCAATTATTTCGCCTGAGAAGTTGCTGTTAGTCTGGCCTGTTTACTTTAGACAGGCTGACAAGTTAGGGTTGAGTCAGTTAATCCTACAATGATGTTCCTAGTTTGCTTGCGTTATGCGGCACAAGAAGTCTCAAAATTGTGAAGGTCGATTATATGTCTGTGTTTGAGTTTCAATTTTAGACCTACAGATAAATAAATCAAAGTTGCTCTTGATGACTACCTTTCAGATTAATATAGGACCACTGTCGAGAGTCAGTCCTCTCGAAGGGGCTTTTTGGCAGATGGAGTGGAATGGATTATTTGATTTATGGAAGCCTGTTGTCCTTGTTATTGGAATGAATGTACAGCCTGCACACATGAGAATTCAAAGTGCGAGTCTCTCTGCGTATAGCTGCTGCATAGCAGAGTGAAATAAAATGGAATAGTCGTTTCCTTTTTTGTCAAGTTTGATGTGTGATATATCATCAAACTATCATTTCTATGCTGCACGTTGATGTTTTTTCATGACTCTACTTGACCTAAGTTTGCAGTGATTTCATTTATCTTCATCTCCGATTGTGTAATTCTCAACTTGACAGTCTTCTCATGACATCTGGAGTCAGCTAGTTAAAATTATGGTTGTGGATGGTGTCGAAATCTGCCACTCGCAAACCTCGCTACACCCCGGTGCAATTTTTTTGTTTTGAATTCCCACCCTCACAAGTGCTGGATTGGTGTAGAAATGTATTCTCACCTTGTCTCCATAACAACAGGTTGCTCAATTTAGCTTACCTGTTGCTCTGATACCACCACTTTCAGTAGTTGCTACCAATACTAAACAATCTAACACCTGACAATGCTGCGTCTGTTTGTCGTGGCAAACATCTCACCTTCTCCGCTTTGCTAAAAATCCAACAGGTTCAGCATTTTTTAACGTGAGGGCCACATTCTTGCTGCCTTCTGTGTGTTTTCTTCAGTTTTCTATCAAAAAGACACGGTGGTAGTTGAGGGGAAAACGCATGCTACAGTCAGTTCAGGGCAAATATGCTGTGTTTTCAGTCAATATACAGCACCATAGGATCTGTGGTGAATAAGGGTTTTTTTTTTTTTTAATCTGCAGGGCCCCCGCAGCAGGAGCCTCCTGGTCCAGCACTGGAGCCTCAGGAGAAAGCCAACCTGCTTCCACCACCGCTGCCTCTGAAAAAGACAAACCAGAGGAGAGGTGAGACAGTGTCTCCCTCTCTTTCAACTATTTTCCTATTTTCCTCCCAACTGGATTTAATAATTGCAGTTGACTACTTTTTTTCCCCTCTCTTTATCTCTGTTTCGTTTAGTCATTTTCACACTCACATATTGGCTAAATGTCACACTGGGATTCTTTCACTCTCTGTTTTCCCTCACTTGCTCCATTACTCGCTTGCTCGTCTTATCTTGCATGTTCACTCAACAGAATCACCAACTCCCTCACTCGTCTAACATCTACTTGCGGTCTTGCACATCAATATTTTCCCTGACTTTCTCTTAATGCAACACAAGTATTGCCTGTAGCAGGGGCAGCAACCTTCTCCCCTTTCAGTCGAGCCCCAGATACACACACAGGTATCTGAGCGAAGCGGATGGGACCGCGTATTCAGGCTGCCCATTACACTGATCTATTGCTCTCCTTGCTTGAGACTAAATGATGAATTCATTTTCAGTGCTTTCAGATGTTACCGAGGAAATTGTAAACAGCTCGGTCATTCTGTGGGCAATCCATTAATGTTACTTTCATAGAAATACAAATCCTCATTTTTTCCAAATGCGGTTCCACGAGAGTGCATTCTTCCAATTCTGAATTCAGAAACTCGGCTGAACATTGTTGTATTGACAACTCTGTGACCACAAACTTTTTTTTTCAGTTTGTATATCTTCTTTCTCCTCTCTCATCCTACATTGTTGCTGCTCGGCAGAAAGAATATGAAATATTTATCAGGGCATCGTGTGTTGAAGGCACAATTTCTACATGGTAATGTTGCTGGCATTTGAGATAGCGGTTTGCAATGGTGGGCAAAACAACCTTTCTGTGGAAAACGTTTTTTATGTTTTCTGAAGCGCAATGGCATAAATACGCCTTTTTACTAACGTTTTCAGAGCGATGAATATGGCTTCTTTGACGGCGCTCTTTTACATCAAACTGATTTAAAATGCAGCTTCTAAGCTCACAAATGTGGATTTAAAAGCTGAAGCACCGTGGAGAGAGATTTCTATTCTGCCTCTGTTTGTGTGCAAACCTACTTTAGAATCCCCCCGCCACTTTTTAATTATCTCACCATAGATGGTTGTCTGCTGTGCGGACCTGATGTGTGCCTGCCTTTTCGGCTGCACAAAACCTGCTACAAACAGCGCTGCATCTCATTGTGTTTGTGCATGTACACGTGTGCACGTGGGTCTGTTTTGACTCACACGCTACTCTGTCTAGACTGGAGATAGGGCAAGACAAGAGTGTGTAGCGGCCCGGATTCTCTCTTAGTACTTTTGCTTATATTCCAGCCTGGCCCATTTCTGCTGTTTCAGGCTAGTGAGTGAATGAACAAGCAGGCCTCGGGCCCAGATTGAACTGTGCGGTAATCCTCCCCAAAGCTCCGCCAGCTCACTGATTGCCTTCATTTTTCAGTGTCACCAGCAGGAAAGCCAAGGCAGTGTACCCATGTGAGGCTGAGCACGACTCTGAGCTCTCCTTCCAGGTCGGCGCAATATTCAATGCCGGTAAGTGTTATCGCCTACACCAGTCGCTCACTCAGAACCAGCCCTGGCATATTGGATTTGGAGGAAAACCGAACACCCAATCTGATCTTCAATCGAATAGAGAGATGAGACGAGGAGAAGGAGAACGGGGAGGGAGGGGGGCAGGAGACACAGATTTTCTCTTCAGTGTGTCTGGAAGAGGCTCGACTGAGCTTTAATCACTCTCAGAGGAAATGAGGATTTTGTAGTTGGTATTTTTTTTTTGCCTTTTTTGGTTAGACACAGATATTATAGATATGCTATGGTTTTAACTGTGGGGATGTCTTTGATAAGATCCCACAGTGCTTTGCAGTTTCTTGTTTTTGTTTTTTTCTTGCTTAAAAGGTGAGATCACATCTTTTTTGACATTGTTAGCCTCCACTGCAAATATAACCAATGCGATCCATCAGAGGTCTAATGATCAAAAATTAGGATCTAAATGTCAAAATCTGACAACTTTCATTAATGAATAAGGATAAGACAAACTGAAACCTCGCCTTAACCTCTATCTACTCTACATACAATATTTCTTGTTATGTTGCCTGCACATTAAAACATCAATATTTGATTGTTGGTTGAAAGAGTTCATGCCAGGATAAATGCCTACAATGGCAAAATGTAATTTACTAGAAAGCCGATTTCCAACTCATATTATCTGAATAATAATAAACATAAAATTAATTTTCAAAGCTAAATTAGGTTATGTTCCATAGGCCATTCTTTTTATCTGAATTTTAATTTTGAAGTTTTGCTTAGTAAAAGTGTGACTGAATGATCTCAACTTAAATCTTCGCTTCCACATGCAGAGTTTGGAAGGTTTCAGTATAGTTTTGCTCATAGTCTGTCTTTCCCTCATCTCGTGAACAGGCTTCAAATGAAGAGACAGCATTGCAACATAAATATTATACGACGAGGCTCTCCTTAACTAAACATCTGCAGTATCTAGAGGACCCTTGACATTTTGCATATTTTGCTGCACTGTTCAGTTATTTCTAAATGTATATGCCTTTTTTTTTTTTTTTTTTTTTTTTTTTGGCCTGAGCTATGTGCATAACAAACGTGCAAAAGGTCAAGAGGTCTGAATGCTTGAGCAAACACTGTACATACAGTTTGTCTAAAGAAAAAAAAAATCAACATATGTCTATGTTTCCTCACTCTTAAAACTGAAAATGTAACTTTGCCTCGCTTATTTATTTTCTTAAAGGTGCAGTCTGTAATAATTGTTGGCTTGGTTTGGTTTAATTGTGTCATAAAACAATTTCTATATGACATAGTCAGTGTTAACATGGACACAACTACAACAAAACAGATAAGGTTCTTAGTTGTACTTAGTAGAGAAGTGCAGTGAATGTTGACAGAGGTTGTCCTTCCATTTAAGGACATGCATTAGCTTTATTATGTGTTGACTAAAGAATGAAATATATAATTTACGTGACGATAAAACCCCTAAAAATAGCAGTAAAAACAATCGATGTTATTGTGCTCGGATAGGAGTGGGGCTGTTTGTTTATCACCTGTCTCTCAGTTTGATGAGGACGAGCTGATGTTTAAATACCTTTAACAATGTCAGAAAACATTAATAATGCACAATGAGTTGTTTTGTTGTGGTTGCCCTTCTATTAGAGGACCTGTCAGTCAATTGAGGAGTAAAAACATGTTTGAATCCCGCTTTGAATTTTAGTGGCGGGTCAACTCTTTTGATTACACCTGTATAAAAGACTCGGCTTTTAAGTTCCTTGTTCATTTTGTGTTTAATTAACACACAATACAGTCTCGGTAAACACATTTCTTTGTGTCCTGTGACATGTTACATGAAGAAAAAAAAGAAGCATTGAATTAGTTTATGTCTTGATTTTGCCTCAGAAGTTCTAACTGACAATATATCCATGCAATAGCTGACTTGCAAATGCACTCAAAATTTTAAATTGGCTCACTTTGTTGGCAAATCATGAGTCCTGGGAGGATTTTGAGAAGGCATGCCACAGAAATGTTCTGTGCCTTGACACATCTGTCATAACTAAACGGTTTGTGAGAGCTCTGCTTTGCTGCTGAAGTTAAGCTCATGGTGAAATTCTAGAAAAATGGGATCCAAAAACAGACTTGAGATGTACAGTAGAGATAAAAATGACTCACAGTGGAGTTTAGTGTAACCTCGTAATCACTGTATCCTCTGCAGACCTGCGCTCTGTTTGCTCTGACACATGCACCATGCACGCGCTCTATACTCAACGGAGGCTCTGTGTCCTCTGCCTGTCCCCCACCCTCACCCTCCCTGTGCTGTTGTACCCCCCCCCCCCCGGTGACGTTGTGTCCTCTTCCTGCAGTGACCCAGTCGAGAGAGCCGGGATGGCTGGAGGGGGAGCTGGAGGGAAAGAGGGGCCTCATCCCTGAAAACTATGTGGAGATGCTGTAGCCCCCCGAATGGAAAATATTTATGGACAAGCTATCACCTCCACCAGGAAAAAATATGCGGAGATGCATGTGCCTCCACTCTCCACCATAGAGCCTTTTTTATCCAATCCCCTGAATTCTCTCAAGCAAGTGATAATATGTTATTACTGGTAGAACATTGTTGATACACGAGTATATGCATTTTTAGGCAATTTTGTGATGCATGTGCAAGAAATGTTTCTTTGATTTTACTTTGGTCAAGTATACACATGGATTTCAGCATCACAGAATGGGTTTGCACTTACAATATTCTGCTGTGTACAGAGATGCTGTAGCCTCTAAACATCCAGGTAACTTTGTAGCAGCACCAGAGAATGTGTGTCTTTCTATCCAACGCCTCACGCTCTCCTCCAGTTATACATGGTATCCATGAGCTCCCCAAGTCACAGAACCATCCTCCGAAACCACAAGGATGAACGTCAGCACTCAAGTCACTGCTACCAGTTTTCGTTCAGACATTTTGCACCAAATCCAGCAGCTTTAGATCCTCTTGACAATGATGCATAGTTTGTTTTCAGCTTTTAAAAAGATTAAAGATACTGTACTTACCGTGCCTTAACCGTCAGAACACCCAGTGTAGATGTATGTACGGGTATGTGTGAAAATGAGTGTTACTGCTTTCACTTTTAAAATGTTTTTGCATTTCTTGTCCTTTAAAAAAAAAAATTGGATATTCAAAATGAGGCACATTGCTATTGTAATTTTATTTTATTTAATTGGCACATTCATTGATTGCATGACTTTTGAATTTTAACTACACTCTGTACTGTCTTGTTCTTGGTGCACTCCTTTACAGAAACAGCAAAACGCCTCTTTGATGACCGAGGAGCCTCTCATGTTTAACACTAGCGTCAGACAGAGTCAGACAGAGTCAGCCAGAGGCAACTTTAAACAGATAGTGATTGAAACCAAGTGTTTTTCCTGTTAAACGTTCTGTTTGTTGTTTGTTTTTTAAGCTTATTTTTAACGTTGCTCAGTTTGTTTTCTGAGTATAGAAATGAGACACTCCCACAAAGTTGAAATTTTAAGTTGAGCTTTATTTTATCTTCAGTGATTGGAAATCCGTTTTATCATCAGTAACACCACAAAATGCAGTATTTCAAAGTTTTACATCCAGTCAGTGTATATAACCTAAACATTGAAAGAGTTTTAAGTGCCAAGTATGTTTTACAGGTCTCCGTTAAGTGATGGACATGTTTTCACTCGGATTGGTTTTAGTATGTTCACATGTCCTATTACAATTCATCCCTCAGCTGTTCAACATGACACTTTAATTTCTCTGACAGCTTTGGTTCAGCAGACTGTGTTTTCAGTTGCGCTAATTTAAGACATTGATTTATGATGTTTGTAAAGGGCCTTGTCTTCTTTCATTTTTATATACCTTTGGGTATCCTCTTGATCAATGTTAAACAAATAAAGATTTTTTTTTGTTCTTTACTGTATTATGTATTCTTGGATGAAATAAATGTGGTTAATGCTGATTTAAAACAGATTGAAGTCTTATCAAAGCATTTATTTAATAGTCAAACAATCTTATCCCAGGCACTGATTTTATGTACAGTAGTTCCATTAAACTCATTAGACAGCGAGACATTTGTTTTCCAAAATTAGACTGAAATATCAACTCCGGGGACGCAAGAAAATTAAGGAAAGCACTGCAGCCGCTTTTATGGGCACATTTTGTTGACTGAGAGATATAATAACTGTCAAATTTGTATTTGGGGAAATTCACCAATGTGAAATCCAGCACTCTGTCTAATTTTGTGATGACTCATCTATTGTGTCATTGAGAAGGCCCACAGTTTCCCACAGAGTCTAAGAATAAAGTGACTGGTGAAATGAGGATTCATTCTGCAGCCTGCACAGTTACAGTGGGCCATGTAGTGTAATGTTAGCCTTCCTCTTTATATTGACCTGCGCTGGTCCATCAGACTAAAAGCCACTTCCAAAATAACTTTCCAAAAGAGGATTTAAAAATAGATGCTAATCTTTCACAGAGGAAAACACACACTAATTTACCTCCCTGATCCATTAACATCTCAGCCTCACGCATGTTAATTCTTAGACTACATCTGTGTAATTAATTAACACGCCAAATGGCCTCCAGATCGGGAGTGTTGGCCTCAGTTATATAATTACCGACAGTCCACCACCACCACACTTAGACCTCCAGTTAGTGTGTGGCTGCGCTATTTAGAAGCATAAACACACACATTTAGTCTGCTTTGAAAATACCAAAGGTTGGAGCCGTGGTTTCAGTGCGACACATATGTCCAGCAGCTCCCCGAAGCAATGCAATGATTACATAATGAAATGAGGCAGAGCTAATGAGATGGGCAAAAATATTTCCCCCTACTATCACCCCCACAACCATCCACCACCACCACTATCCACCCCCGGGGCCCTTCATCATCATCATCTTCCCTCTGCCAGAATACTGCTGAATCATAGAGACATCCACCCTGCCTGCCTCTCACTCTGCTTTGGACTGTCTGTCAGAGAGCGTGCCATGTTGCTCTATCTGCCTTCCTTTTTCTTCTGCCTACCTGTCTGCGTCTCAGGAGGATTTTAAAATCTGTCTCTCTCCTCCTCTTCTCTCCTCTCCTCCTTGCCTTCATTCATTTTCCTTTTTCCTCTTCTGCTCCTCAGTCAGCGCTCCACTTCTTCTTTGGTCTAAATGTAATTTGTTTATCCACTTATTTATCTTTCCTCCTAAATGTGTGAATATGACTCAGTGAACATTTGTAATCTGCCTGTGTGTTGTCTTAAAGCAGTAGTTTTCAACTGTTTCCTTGTGAAGGACCTCTGAATTGATACACATTAGGTCACTGACCTCCATTTGATAAGATCTGGCTTCAGGAACCTCCATCTGAAAATATTTTGGTTGTTAGATATGATTAAGATCTGAATTCTTTACTTGTCAGCTACAGTTGAGGAGATTACCGTGGAGGAAGTTAAACCTATGATCATAATAGTCACTATTATGACAAAGGCCATAGGTTCTTTTTCAACATTTGAGGACACACACATGAAGTGAAGGTTCAGGGGGTCCTCCTCCAAGAAAATCTGTGCATTAAACACATAATTTCCTGCATTCTTGTGTGCCTTTTCTGCATCAGTATATGGAAATGTCATGCAAATGTCATGGTACTTTTGTTTCAACTTGGCATAGTTGCTTCATCTTTCTGTTTTATGGCAGATAACAGACATTGTAGACAACCATTGCTTTTAAGGTTGCATGTCCTCCTAAGACCCTGTGTCCTCATTTGAGGACTTCACATGTCAGCTTTACTTTGGGTGCACTTCATTCTACTTAACTTTGACCTATTGTCCTTATTGATGGACACTTTTTTGTCCCATCTATTGGCCCTGGTGGAGCAATGAAAAGACAATCAAACTGGACTATATAGAGGAAGTACAAGATTTCCATCAGTGGGGCATCAGTAGCATAGTGCCGGTGCCCCATGTACAGAGGTGATGCCTCGCTGCAGTGGTTGCGGGTTCGACTCCGGCTTGTGACCATTCGCTGCATGTCACCCCCCGCTCTCTCTCTCTCACCACATTTCACTCTGTCCTGTACATTTAAGGCAAGAGCCCAGAAAAATTATCCAAAAAAAAAGAAAAGATTTCCATCGGTGAACATGTGGAAGGATCATTTGCACAATACACTAATCCATGTAAAAACAAGATGGCAGTCACCTCTGCCAAGTCAATCTTTAGCTAATCTCAACACTAAATGGACAAAGTCCAAAACCTGCTCATGTTTTATTGATGAAAACTTGTTTATTTATGATAAATAATGTTTGTAGTTTGATACGGACACTTAATTTGGAAGTACTCATTTGAGGACTTAATTATTGTTGACGATGTTTAGTTTTTTATACTTATCAGGTCCTATTGATCCCAAATAGCTAGGAGAAATTAGAAATGCAAACCAAACTAAAGAGCGGGTCATAAGAGGATATTGCAGCCCCTCTACTTTACCAAAGGCAGTGTTGCATCTGTGAGTGGAGTTCTAGCATTTTGTCAAAGTAAGGGTTAATGGGGTAATGCTTACACATGCACACACCCCACCTCCTCCACGCCTTGAAAATCTATGCTTATGCTTTTGACTCTTACTTTGGCACCTACAGTACATTGTGGTCACATGTATAGTGAATTAAATAAACCTGCCTGGAACTCCCCAAGGACCCCTGGGGGTCACTGAATCCTTGGTAAAGGACCACTGTCTTAAAGGAATACTTCACCTGCAAACTAATCATTTGTGTATTGATAATACACACCGTGTTACTTTGACTTTGTGAAGAAAACTTTGCTTTTCTCACATGCCTCCACAATAAACAAAGAATATAAAACAGAAAGGATCCACGTTAAACAGCCAAACCAAACATCTGTTTACAAACTCTCCCATATCTTGCGCAGTATAATCCAAGTTTAATTTATCCAGTTATTTGCTCAGTACTTCCCAAATGTGCATTTTCAATGAAACCTGACTTATTCAAAACACTTCCACATGAACAGTCTCACACAGCGAGGAGTAGCGCAACTCGGGAAGTGCTGGCATTTGAATGTACACACTCTCCCAGGTGCACTTTTCATATACGGAGGTGCTTTAAGTGGAAATAGTAGTAACAGTTGAGCGAAAATCCATGTGTATGGGAAGTATTAAGCATACAATTGGCTAAATGAGACCTGTAATATACTGCACGAGTTGTGTGAGTGTTACAGTTTTCTCATTCTGTGTTGACTGTGGTGGCATGTTAGAAAAACAAACTTCATGCATTCAACGTAACGGGCTGATTAAATTAACTGCAAAACATAATTTTGTGGGCGAAGTATTCCTTTAATATCACTTGAGACTGAGGTTGTGTTACCTGTGTTGATGTCTGTGTCTCTGCAGGTGTTATGCATCAGCGTCTATCAGTCTGGGATACGATGTAGACATCGGTGTCGCCGTGTCAGTATAGACTAGGTGTAGGTGTGTTTGAGTAAAAAACCCAGATGGACGTTTTCATTTCTCATTTCCCAGAGTCCTGGCTCTGTGCCAGCTGTCCTCTGCCTCCCATGACGCAGTGTCCTTCAGCCCCCAAAACATAGTCCAGCACCGTGACTCAGCTCAGATCAAAGCCTACAGCAGTTTACCTCTAACAATGAGCGAACGGCTGAACCGAGTGTCACAGATGTGTCTGAGTTTCCTGAGCGTGTGCGTCTGGAGGTAACACTAAGTTAATACATTCCTGTGTCTTCATCTGGTTCCTTCACAGTGCAAAGCCTTCTGAAATGTAATCATAATACGGCTTGATGTATTATTGGGGGTGAAAACTGAGTGGAAATTTGGAGAAAAGTGAATTTCAAACATAAATGAGAGAATGTGGAGGGAAAAAAAACCTCAGCTCAGAGAGTGGGCCACAGAAGCCGCCATGTGCGCGGGCGCAGCCGTGAAATCAGCCTGATCCAATAGATTCTGTTTATCTGGCACGACTACAAGTGAAAGCAATTGGAAATCTGGGGGAGATTTGGAGAAGGCTGTGGATTCAGAGAGAGAGAGAAAAAAAAAATGAGCAAAAAAGTAATACTGTCTGCTCTACAGTCTGGCAAAGCAGGCGTGTTTTCAGATCAGCCTTTAACAAGGTTAATGGTGATTTTTCTCCACAGGCGCCGTTTTACTGTAAAAGCCTCATCCTCGCACGCTTTATCTCTGTCATTTTTACTCTCTTCTCTTTCCGTTCCTCTTTGTTCTCTTCATCTCCTCTCCCTGTGACTGCCGTACCTGCTGCTGCTCCACATCATTTCTGTTTTTCCATGCTAACTCTGTGTTTTTTGGCTCATTATCCTCCCCAGCCACCAAATGCAGCTGTTTCGAATTCACCCAGATCAAACAGCCCATTTTTTAGGGCACGTTTCCCCAGCTCCTGTCTCATGGTACGATTTTCACCGCGCACACACATTCACACCACACATTCATATATACATACACAAACAAGACAAATTACATCAAATGATCAATTTAACAGTTTTATTAGAATCTTGCAATAGTTTTGCAAACACATGTATGGCAATATCTGCATCAAGATATACAGTAGTAACTGGTTTTATTGATTTATGGTGAAGGATGTCTACTGTATGTTTACTGGATAGTTGCTGAGAAATATTGTACAAAGCATCTGAGTAAAAAGTCATTTTTGGAATTGGAAAAAAAAAGCATTTTGTATATATTCATATATTAATAAGAAATGCACTGCCATGGCTGTGGAGATATGGCTTAGTCTCTCTACACCCGATTCATCACCGTGAACAGAAAATGGCAATGACGTGACTCCACATACAGTGACGCGATAGTGTACTGTGTACCAACACATTCTGAGTCATTCATGCCTAAAAGGAGTTTATTTAGGAGGAGACAGGTTTGATGATAACGTTGCTCCCTCGAGTAGAGGGAAAGGTTTTTTTGTTTGTTTTGCAGTGGGTGTTGATTGATGACCAATAAATAAACAGTTCATTAGTGTTGTTCCTTTAAAGGAATAGTTTGACATTTTGGGAAACAAATTTATTTGCTTTTTTTGTGGAGGATTATACGAGAAGATTGATACTACTCTCATGTGCGTATGGTGAATATGAAGCTGCCTGTGATACACTCTGACTCCCAACAGACGCTCTAGGTACCCCTCCAGTGTCAGTTTTGGATGCTCAGGGACGGTGTGTCAATGTACGCTTGTTACGTTCCTGTGTATTTTAAAAATAAACTTCCGTTTTCACAGTAAACGTACAATTTTTCCTTATTGAATGCACTTCGTTTTTAGCTTTAGGCCAGTGGTTCCCAACTGTTCCAGCTACAGGGTCCAGATTTCTCCTTAGTCATTAGTTCAAGGTCCACACAGCTTAATATGTTCAGTGTCATACTTTCGTTTGGCCATGTTGTCAAGCTAGTTTGCTGTCTCTGTCAAGCAGCTGTTCGTTGGTCACTCAATCTACAGCAGGAAACGGCACTTCAAAATTAAAGCTCTGTGCTGGAAATTCACTGTACTTCAAAATAAAGTGTTTTTTTTTACAAACTTTACAAGTTGAGAGCCACTAGTGGCCCATTCAGAATGGATCCGTGACCCATTTTTAGATCACGACCCACCATTTGGAAACCACTGGTTTAGGTGACAAGCATGTGGTTAGGTTTAGAAACATTGCTAACGTAACATCGCATATGTCACGTGACATACATCACTAGTGCAGTATGCTACACAAACTGGCACACTATGTTTCATACGTGAAATGAACAGTGGTCTCCTGGGTAAAAGTCATGAGTTTGTTGGACCCATCGTACATCAATGCAGACTTTCTTGCTCTTTATGCTACAGCAGTTGCTCAGAGCGTTAAAAAATGCTGCCAACCTATGCGTCTCATACTTCTGCTAAAGGGTACCCCTGTGCGTCCGTATTTGACGGCAAGGCCGGTATTTGACGAGTTGAGAGTAAGACAGTGTTGGAAACTACAGCCATGCCTAGCTTAGCTTAGCTTAGTTTAGCTTAGCATAAAGCTTGGAAACACGAGAGCAGTTTGCCTGGATTTGAACAAAGGTAACAAAATCTGCTAGACGGCACCTCTACAGCTCAATAATTAGCACGTTATATATATATTATATGTTCATTTACAAAAACAGAATTAAAAATGACAAGTTGTGGTTTTACAGGGGGTTATATGCTAGATTAATTCTAGGCCAAGCACAGTGACTTCCTGTGATAGCACATTGATTTAACAGTCTAACACATAACCTCCCCATAAAACTACAACTTGTCATCTTAACACTACGCATAAGAGAAACGAGAAACATGTTAACTATTGAGCTTGAGAGGTGCTGGTAGGCTAACCGTTTCCTCCTGCTTCCAGGCTTTATGCGAAGCTAAGCTAAGCTAACAGTCTCCGATCTGTAGCTTCATATTCACCCGTCAGACATGAGAGTGGTGTCAAACTTCTTATTTTACTTTCAGTAAGAAAATGAGTAAGTGTATTTCCCAAAATGTCGAGTAATTCCATATCAAAATAAATAGCCAACAGTCAAAGCCTATATTTCTGGAGTGCAGAAGGGTCATACAGTGGCATGAGAACATTACCGATAACACTGTGGGAATCTTATGTGTATAGGTTTCAACATTTTTACATTACCATTCTTTGGGACACATTTGTTTCAAACTTATTTTAGTGCAATATGTCCAGTTATTTTAAAAAAACACTCAAATTTGAATTGGCTAAATTTCAGGTCTACAGTGTCTACATCCATCATTTCATTTCATTTTGTGAGTGCGCAAAGTTTCTATTTTAAAACCGAAAAAGTCAAGAACTTTCTTTCACGTGTCTCAGGTTCAATAGTTTGTGATTTCTTGATTTTATTGTGGTGCTCATCAACAATACCGCCATGGGTTAGGAAATCATTTTTAAACAGCAACAACTCAAGGATCCATCACTTGATACATCTTGTTACAAAATAAGAAATACTTTTTGATTATTATTATTTTTTTTTTCTGTTTGAGCCACTTGGACAATGATGCAAAAAGTAAAAAAAAAAAAAAAAAAAAAAAAAGTTGCAAAATCAAATAACTTTACTTAATAAGAAGATAAATGTACTCTCTCTAACATTCAGGTAGTAAGTTCCATAAGTCTCTCACAATGTATGATACATTCATTTCTCTATTTGGCCCTCTCTGGTGCCAAGCCTTACTGTAAATTCTTCTCTGTGATCCAACACACAGAACATGGCGAGTGGGAAACACACATTTTTTCCAATATTCCAACAAGATGGTTAAAGTAGAAATGTTTTATACTATACTCAACATAAGGACTTGCCGTATTATTTACAATATATACTGTAAAATTGTAAATCAGGTGAGATAAAAAGGCACAAGTTTCCCTTTTTTAAATACAATGTAAACATCTCATCAAAAAGCATGCATTAACATTTCATTTTACAAAAAGGATATCATTTTTAGACAAAGTACTTAAATATTGTTTTCCAGCAAAATATAATTCTCTCAAAAATACTTTCCCATTCATCCTATGAACCTTTTGACATTTTTTTATTCTTTAAAAAGGACAAAAAAAGGGGCAAAATAAAGAAACAGTGAGAGAATAGCGTAAGGGTCCTTCACAACTTGAACACAATAATGCACAACAAAGACATATTGTAAAATGAGGCCTTTCTGACAAGGGACTGTATGAAAATGATTGTGTAGGGGAGGGGGACTGAACCTTATATGTTCTTTTATAAAGGAGTCAGACCCTACACAACATAGCTAATATTTTCTTTGGACCCTCCCAATAAATCAAAATCATATATTCATGGGAAACATAACAGCCAGTCTGCTAAACATTTGGGTTTAAAAAAAACATTTAATGAGCCATCTGATTTGAAAAATCCTTATGAGAACTGCCCTAGAATGAATAAAAAATATTACTCTGGGATGATAATAAGTTGAAACCCCCTCCTCCTGCTCTATCAAATACAGATCCCTTGAGCCAAAATTAAAAATACATAACCCTCCCCCGTTTCTGTACGCCCCGAATAATTTTCGTACAGTCCCTAACAACAGTCATGCCACTGCCATCTCTGTACACCAATCTCCACACAATTACTGCCACATAAGAGACCTCATAGTGTAGCACAGCGCCGTCATTATGAGAGCTGAGGCCACAAATATATTACACCAGCACCCGGCTGTGCTAATGATGTCATGTTGTCTAACTTTAGGCTGGGTGACCATGCAGAAAGTCTTTTCCCGCATCATCACAGTTGCTTATCAAAACAGACAATTCCTGCTAGCTGCACTAATGCCTCATTTCACATTGTATCTCCTCTGTGCAAATCTAAATGTGGAAATAGGATATGGCTAATCCTATAACATAAATGCATAATACCCACACTGAAAGAGCAGATCAACTATGCACATGCTTGCCAGAAAGAAAAAAAAAAAACACACACGCACACACACAAACTTAAGCCATTCTTGCTCCATACACAAATGTAAATACACACTCACAGGGCACATTAAAAAAAAAAAAGAAACAAATAATCACACGCCCCCACTGTTTTTCTTTCCCAGCGGCTCTATCGCTTTTCAGTAGCATCATAGTAGTGTTCCACAACCACCCAGAAACCAGTGGGGTGTGAGACAAGTTAATGGTCCAGATGACTGGGCCTGCCATACCTAAAATAGTAGTACTTTGCCCAAAGATACTAGTAAGGAAACAAACTAAATTAGGAAAAGGTGATCATACCAACAGTTCTTCATCAAGCATTCGTCGACATGTACCTCAAAACATCTTCTGTACAACCGCTGAATAGAATGTGTTTAAGAAGTTGTTAATACCTGTACACATTTGCCTGGTTTTTGATACATTAGCCGTTTGCTGTAAGCACTGCATTTTGGATTATATCAACTTTACAGAGTATGTGTGTTTAAACTGCATGTCCACATAGTGTATTGTATGGACGGTCTACGCGTTACTGTACATGTTATGCTTTTGCCTGGCTTTGTAGAAATGAAGCACCTTAATGTAAAATGACTGGCTTGTCAAAAAACTAAACCTTTGCAACACACTTTTATAAAATGCTTTTTATTATTTCTGGGAAGAGTAGATAAGTGTTGGTTCACAAAGGGCTGGTTTTGCTTCATTGTGAGTAAAAACAGACATTTGGACAGCTGCTCTGGAGATAACACAAAACACAATTACTATGGATGCACCTCAGTCAAATCCATTACCAGCGGACTCTACCGAAATCGTTTCCGTAAGTGCATGATGTTTTTCCATCCTGCAGCACTCCTGACCATTTTCGCACAAAGGTAAAATCGCTCATCAGTATTGTCTTAATTCTACACCACAATGCCTAAAATAGTGACTTTATGAAATGGGAGCTTCACGTGCAAGCTTTTCGTTACACAAGAGAGACGTTCTTTTTTTTTTATTATTTCAAAACAGCTTTAGCTTTGGACTTTTGCATATTAGTTTTGATTGTTTTACTACATATTTTAATTTAAAAAAATCAGTATATGAATGTTAATGATGGCTGTTATGACACCGATTGAGATTCAAACTTGGACTTGTTAGATTTAAAGTAATTATTCAGCTTATGATGATGCTTGTATAGCCCTTAGATTATATTCAAATAGACCTTTCACCTTACAGTCTAAAGATTCCTGCCTCCTCATTATGTCCTTTGCCCTGTAGTCTTGCAGTATGCTGCTACACTGCAAAGCGAAATCTAAGTATTGGCATTTTTTTTTCCGTAGTGCTATTATTTGTGAAAGACTGCATAAGCCACATTTAATATTTGCAAAAACTCTTTCTAGATTTGTAAGGGAATCTGATTTTAGTGCATGTGGAGTGCATCTGTGCGTTTGTGTGAAGGCATGTGGACGGCATGTGTATCAATTTCCCTCTACGTGTGTGTGTGTGTGTGTGTGTCTGTGTATGTGTATGTGTGTGTGCGCAGTGAATGTATCTAGCGCATCTAAGAAATGTATGGCTTTATCTCCATAGAAAATACTGTTATCGTCTTTGGGGCGGGGAGGGGGAGTTACTTCGGGATGCTTTGTCACGTTTCTCTAAAGTCCTTCCTCGGCGTGTCGCACTTTTCTCCACGAACTATTCACAGCTCTGACCCGCTTGTGGTGATCGCAGTGTCAAATCAGTTCTCCTCTTTTTTTTTTAACTCCCGTCACCACGTCACTTATCTTTCCCATCCTAGACGAGGACGCTGGCATACTGGGCGACCGGGTGCGGGCCAACTGGTCTGGCCTTCTCTCGCACGTTTTTCTCTTCTTGAACTTCTTCGTCTTCCTCCTCTCTTTCAGTTACCTAATGCCGCTTCTGTCCGGACTGTTAAGTGAGTCACTTCTTGTGGAAGTAGATTGTGTGAGTGAGGCCTGACTCCACCTTTGGTATCTGGTCACTGATGATCTCCACCAACATTTCGGGGAACTCCACCTTCAGGGCCTGGGACTCGCGAAAGGTGTAGAAACAGAAGTCCAACAGGTTCCCCACCAGCTGGACAACACAGACACATAATATGATGAGAAACATGGAATAGGTGTAGCTTTATAGTGCGTCTTTAATGGCTGGTAAAAAGGATTTTTATTATTTAATAGGAAAATATAAATCATGTGTACACTATATGTGAGAATATAAGCAAACTGCTGTATATTCTCATGGGTGTGTTTACATCCTGATGAGGCACTGACCCCTTTACAAGTCTTTTCAGCTCACCACTTGGGGGCACCACTGATTTTTTTCTAGACAACCCTCCTGTAAAGAAGGGTCATCCGTTCAGCACTAACCCCATTCACTCAGTCATTTGGGTCACTGAATTCTGGCCATTTATCTCTGTGACCTCTCGCTTGCTGACTCTCACTTCTTGGGGATGCGCCTGCACTGTCATTATGCCACATACAGCTTGACCCGTTCATAAAAGAAAGAGCAGTGATATAGCACATTTGCTGCAGTGACAACTGTGTACTGTGCTCCAATATACTGCGAGCTGGCATTGATCCCCTTCTGTTCCATTCACCAATACAGGCTGGTCACCGCCTCTTCCAAAATAACCTCCCCCTCAGGGAGAGATTGGGATGCAATAATCCTTATTCCATGCCACAGCGCCATTGAACCGTAAATGCATTATCCTAATCCACTATGCTGCCATTTTTCTCAAAACATGTCCAGAGATATCCAAGGCCCAATGTGCCACTGGACACCTCGCTCTGTGTGTGCGAAGGCATGGCATACCGAGAGGCTGCCAAGGGAAGCCTGTGCTGTACTGTAGGCCATTGGCATGGGCAGACAGACAGGGCAAGGGTACTTACATCATGCATGGCGTCCAGTAGCTTGGTGAGCTGGAAGAAGCGCTGCCAGGTTTGGCCAGAGTTGTTGGTTGCTTTTCCCACTGAACGCCGGAGCTCCTTAATGTAATTAACCCTCATCTCCTCAAACGCCGCCTGGTTCTTCAGACCCTCTTTGGGAACTGGGAAACAAAACAAATCCTCCTGTCATCGACTGGATTTAATGATGTTACGACCCAATACTGCAAAGAACAACTAATACGAGACTTGTGTGGATACCAGGCATATTTATTAGAAATGACTAAAACCTGTTGGTCATTTGACATAATTAGTGAGAATATGACTTAAATTACAAAAGTCTTTATGTGCTATTGGACTATACTGGCAGCTTTGCATGTTTTGCATACCTCACATTACTGCTACATTTCCAAACTATATTTAATGATTACTGGTCTCCTCATTGAATCAGTGTTGTTATTTTTTTTATTTATTCATTTGAACATTTCCCAAATTTTTACTGATTAATGTGGAAGACTGCAATCCATCACAGTGAGCATTTAGTTGGCTGTAGAGTTGGGCGGTGTGACCACTGTGAGATGATGTCAACCATCAGAGATTTAACTGTTTATACTGAGGACACTGTGAGCAACGTTAACAAGCAGGAAGTATTCTTGGCAATATTGGAATTTTGTATTAATTTGCGTTGATGAGGTACCTTGAGTTGCCTGGTATGTAACTCATTGGATTAGCAAAAACACACAAAAAAAGACATTCCCATCTCATATACATCAGTATTACAATTCAGAATTAAATATACTGTATAAAGCATTTAATGCACTCATAAACAGGAACTATTATTTTTTTATAACTCTCTGACTCTGTTTTGAATTGAATTTTTGGTCTCAGATTTCTCTTGAAAAATAGTTCATGGCTTTAATTTGCTTGTCTACCTGTGTGTTTGTGTTTAGACTACCTAATTTATAAAATCATTAATTTAAAATAAATTCTAAAAAGTAATTTTCAGTTTTCAATGTTTCTTTGAATATGAAAAAAGTGCATTAATCATTAAAAAAAAAATAATTTAAACCTTTATTATATAGAGTGACTTTGACAAAAAATAAAGTTACTAAATGCTCACTGTCTCTCAAGTTTCAGGTCGCTCTGAACTGATTTTAACACCATACAGAAATGAGCGAAATAGCTGACTGCAATGTAGGAACGAAAATGTATAGTACGCTTTAGAAAATGCAAATTAAACCCCATCTGCAGTTAATGGGCCGAGCCATGCACAACCACCGGTATGTTCCTTTAATGTAGAAATGTGTAACTGTGTAAAGGGTAATTAGAGGTGCTCTGTGAATTACGCTCTGACTCCCACACAGTTGCCTTTTTTTGGACATTTTTCCTGTGTTGACAATCTAAGCCTATTTAAGCCGACTCATTACAACCACTTTCACCATTTCAAGAGGTAATTAGTTTTCATGTGTAGCTACTGATTCATGAAAGACCACTGATATACTGGAAGGAATTGATTAAAAGTTATCTCAGCCACAGTGACAGCGAAAAAGGGAACAACGGTGCTTGTGTTTGTTAAGGAGCTTAATCATTTTGTCAGCCAAACCTCATTCATCAGGCAGTTTGTTCAATGACCAGAGCTGTTAAATTACTGCAACCCTCATTCACATCATAATGATTTGGATGGTGGCATCGATGCACTTAAAATAAAAAGGGAAGTGTAATGGGAGAGAGTCGGACAGATGTGAGGAATGAGATAGAGTAACTGCGCCATGAGGATGCATCAAAATGTCTACAATATCTTTTTCTCTTGCACTTTCTCCCTCCCCATGCGCGAAGGAGAACAAAGTCACAGATATGGAAGTCTGCCAACGCTCCTAAATGATATTCAGCTGCTGGCTACCAGATTAAGAAACATCTCACCTCTCAAAGAGCACACCTCAAATCAGTCTGAGGAAACGCCTTGAGTTGTCCTTCAACCGAGACTGAGATATTACGATATACAGTACACCATGTGACTTCTTCAACTATCAGAGTTTTTGCAATACCGTTCATACCAAGACAGCTACGTCTTTAATAGCTGTGGGTGTGTTAGGTCATCTGAGGCAACACTGCAAATCAATGAGCTTTATGGCAATAGGATTTTCTTTAAATTAATTTGCTGGATTTGCTAAAAACAGACATTTATTTCTGGTTATTTACCAATAAAGAGATTCTCAATTAACTTTCTAGAAACTTGACATAACATTACATATACGATGACGGAAGATTTCATCCGCATCCCCCACTCCCACTCCTGTGTGTGAAAGAGGATTAGGACCACATGGGAAAATGTATTTAGGTTTGAGAGTCAGAATTCTGACTTTAAACTCAGGCCTTAATACATTTTACATGTGGCCCTAATTGTCTCCTGTACCTCTGTCAATAATTACAAAAGTTATTACTATTATTTTAAGGAACAGGGCTGCAACTTTCATTCCACTATTTTCATTATCAATTAATGTTGATTATTTTCTCGATAATAATTCTACATAGTTTTTATATTTGCTATGTACTGTATTTTGTATCTGCAAATCTGCTTTTTCTGCTATGATATTTTAGTCCTGGTATATTGTACTCTTCCAACTTTCTATTGTAACTGCTGCACAGTGATTTCTCTCTTATCTTATCTTTTGTTTTCTTTTCTTAAAATGTTTTATCTGACCAACGCCCAAAGATATTCATATAACAATTGCATAATATAAAGCAATCAAAACTCTTGAACAAATAATTGATTACCAAAAGAGTAGCAGATTCATTTTCTGTTGATTGACTTCTTCATTAATCAGCTAATCATTGCATCTCTAAGGTGGAGCATTTAGGACTGAGCTCTACACATGCGTGTAACAGAACATGGTACCTCATTCAGTTGCCACAGGCACAGTAACCAGACCTCCTGTTCGTTCGCAGCATGGCTAAACATGTCGAGAAGAGACAATGGTATCAACGTCTCGTAAACTTTTATAGCGTTTTTGAAACCTCACGAAAATATCTTTTACAGCAGGATATGAAATTCTGAGCCCTAATGGGTTAAACGACCTCCCTTTAAAAACTAAATTATGTGCTTTCTCCAGTATGTTTAAGTCGCCAGTTGTAGCGGCACTAGCATAAAGCAGCGACTGACAGGGTCTGTTTTGAGTTCTGTAGAATGAGTAGCCATAAGCAAAAGCCTGTTTCTTGTCAGTTATTATTGCATCTTTTTGAGAACAGATCATTGAAGGTCAATAAATCTGAGAGCATTTGTCTGGCTTCATCACGTCCTCTCTTTCTGTCTCTTTCTATGTGATTCTCCTCATTGTACTTTGATGTGCGATCACCTTTGAGCATGACGTACATGAGGCTAAGGAGGGCAGATATGAAAACAGATTAGTGCAGAGGCTGTGATTTCTCTGCTTTATTTGGCTGACATGATGAGAATGTGCTAAAACCCAGGGCCGCATTTGGACCTTTTGTTTTCCTCCCACTGACCCTCATACGCCCTGATTAGAAACTGACCTGGCATTTAGGGGCGTTACCGTGACTGTCCCCAAAATAGGGCATTTATACCACCGTAATTGGTGTCAAATGGATTTTCGCTGCAGGTATAGAGCCTCCGCAGCTAGGCCATATTTCATGCAGCTGCATTATCATATGCACCAAAAGCCCAGGAAAGCTCTTTTGTCTGATGCACGCTGCACAAAGAGGCAAACTCATGCAGCTAGGAGATGCTATTGGCACATGTGTCGTTCAAGGACATGCAGCCTCCTGCTCTGGGTTGCTGGTACATACCTAACTGACAGGGTGTCTCTTGGTTAAGATTTAATACCTGTTACTATTCATTAGGGAATTCAATAACTAGCTCTGCAGTAACAACTCACTGAAGCTTCAGGGTGTTGTCTAACAGGAAATTTATATCTTAACATCACACAAGTAGATTAATGACTGGTTAGAGTGAAAATGATTATGATCAGTCTTTTTGCGTAATTAGAAAATGTGTCACACGAAACGCACCCATCACCTCGGTTAACACATTGTACATTTGTCCCACCTGGAAGGAGGCAGTTTGTTGAGAGACCAAAATGAACAAGATAATCTATCAATACTATCTATGTCTGTGCAGAGGTGAGGAGTGTAACTGGCTCGAGCAGGCCACTGCTCCTGTACCAAATCCAAACAGGGTCATGAGACACCGCAGGCTCAATGAAACCTTAGCCAAGGTCAGAGAGGAATAACAGCCCTTCTCTCTTTTCTCTTTATCCCTCTTTCCCTCTCTTTCACTCGCTCACTCGTTCCCTCTCTCTATGTAACACAACATTTTTCAAACCAGCCCAAAGGCACACACACACTCACTGACTCCGTAGTACTTGCTCAGCTGACAAGTTCTGACAACTCCTCTGTAAACATTTCTGCTGCTACTCCTTCCACGAGGCCCTAGCATTACCTCTGAATGACTGTAACGAAGAGCGCTTGCTACAGTGCCTCAGAAAATCCAGAGACGGACTGCTTTTAAAAAAAAAAATATTATTCACAAGTGCTTTTGCTGAAATGTTTGTCGAAGCTCCATACAGTACGCTTGCTCACAGGTACAGGAATTTATCTGCTGCACATTAGAAATATGAAATTTTCTTTCCCCATCTCTCATATTTTACTGCTTTATTTCCACCAAATCCAATAACCACAGCAAATTGAAGCACCTTAAATTCCCTGTTTCAGTTCTGTATCCCGGCTTTTTTCATCCGCACCCTCTCCTTCAAAATTCCAGCCCTGGGTTTGAAGGAAGTAAAGAAAAATAGCAGGTCTTGGAGCATTGCCTGGTGCTTGACTGGCCTTTATTAAGTACAGCAGGGCTCTCTGGAAAACCTCCAGAGGACCAGGGAGGAGAGGAGAGGGAGGCCACAGCAACAGAAGGACCGGCTCTGCCAACCGCCCCCCATCCCCCCTTTGTATTCTCTTTCTTTCTCCCTATAGCTATGCACCTGTCTCTTTCTCACCAACACAAGCTCTCACTGTCAACATTTGTCTGATTTCACTCTTTAAATCTCCCTTTTCCCCTTTGGTTTCTCATCCTCTCTGTATTCTATCTCTCTTCCTCATCCCTCCAAACATCCAATAGCAGAAGTCCGGCTGGAGCTCCCCTGCTTACAGATGACTCAACAACACTGAGTTTATGTCAGGGAAATGCATTCACTCCGCCTCTTCCATATGTCACTGTACTATGAAGCCAAACCTTATACAATTGATCAGGGATATATTGTATGTTTAATAATCTACTGACAGAATCTTGTTTTTTCTTTTCTAAATTTGTATTTAAAAGGAATATGTTACTCACAAAATGCCCATTTGTATATCTGTCAGTCATGCCGTATTAGCTTAAATTTGTAAAGAAAACTTTTTCTCACATGCCTCCACAGAAAACTGTTAATATCCATTTGTCAATTGAATGACCTTGTCCAACAACATAATTATATCAAAACATCCGTTTATAAATTCTCACACAACTCGTGCAGAATAATCCAAGTCTCATTTATCCAGTGGTATGCTCAGTGCTTCCCAAACACATGCTTTTTCACTAAAAAACGTCTTTGTTGTCTGGCTTTGAAGAGAGGACAGATGAGTTTTACTTTCAGTTCAGTTTTAAATAGTAAGGTTTCAGTGGAAAAGCATGTGTTTGGGAAGTACACAGAAAACAGCTTTCCTGATGAATTCAACCTAACACGACATCACTTATCAATTAACAAATTGATCATATTGTGGGTGAAGTATTCATTTAATTGTTGCAGTTTTTAATAATCACAACTCACCAGAAAAATACCTTTTATTAGTTATGGCTGGGTTTAGAAACTGAAAATAGTTGGACTGCAGTTTTGCAAGTCTGGAGACCTTTTCATATTTTGGCTTAGAAACTGCAAGACTACATTTGAAGTCTGATATTTTTTTTGTTTTACAAAAATGGATCAGGATTACAGCCAATTTACAAAAACTTTAAGGCCTTCACATGCCATTTGATAACCGTGAGATATGCAGTTTTTTCTGTCAAGACTTTAAAATAAATCTTATTAAAATTGTGTCATCAATCATACATGATTAGCTCAAAGCCAGTAAAAATACCTATTACATCGTCTGAGCAGTTCTGACCTTCTGATAGCTTGTAATATTAATGATACACAACTTTCAGTTTCTTCTATGGTTAAATGCATTATAGCTCATTTTGGATAATGGTGTGATAGTTAATTGGCCAAAATGTAAACACAAAATGGAAGAACTCGAGATGCTAGGATGAAATTAAGTTAACCATGGTTGTGTTTTTCGCCCATCTGAGTCCAGCATTCACGCATCACTTTCAGAGGCCTCAGTAACTGAAAAATAAATACTCTGCCAATGAATATTTCCACTGATTGGCACTGGTGCTGGAGTTCAAAGAGTTTGAAGTCTGGCCAGCATGCACACTCTTCAAATAGATCGCCATGACTCTCTCTCTACCCCCCGCCATCCTCACCTCTCTCTCTCTGTCAATATCGAACATCTATTGACACAAAAAAAACACACGCTTAGACTTATGCATAAATATATGACTGCAGCAGGTCTTGTGAGTCCCAGTGTTGTTTTAAGGTTTGCGGTGATCTTTTTAAATAGCTGTGAGTGGGTGTGGACGGTGGAGTTATGACACAGCTGCCACCACGGAATCTTTAATTGTTACTATTGAACTGACAGCAACAGCTCACAGGGTGTTGAGGTGGTGGAAAAACCAGTGCTTTCAGTTTCCAACTGAGTAACTTGGTCCAACACGTCCCCTCAGTGAGGCTGCAGTGCCTGTGGGCGCAGTGGCAACACGGCGGGACCTCCTTCAGTGAGTGATAGACATAGACGTCTGCTCAACCATGGGCAATTAAAGTAAATAAAATAATATAAAACAGAGTAGCCTTTGCTTGGGGGAACGCAAAGACGAAAGCTTTGCTCTCTTCTTCCATTTGCATACACTCTGTGCTGCTACACAAACAGGTGCATGCAACATCAATTCTATTTCCATGCTTGTTATGCATGTTAACGGATTACCGTGAATGATAATCTAACAGACTTTAAAAAGACACGATCGTGGGTGCAAGGAAGGCGGGTACAAACACTGCCAAAACAGTCTGAAAGGTGTGCGGTGGATGGAACAAAACACACAACATCTTATCAATGCATTGCCTCTGTGACAGGCAGTCTTTTGGTTTGAGGAATGTGGGAGATGTTGGGTGGCTCAGGCCATAAAAAGCATTGCACCTTTGCCTGTATGTGGTGTAGAGGCAGACAAACACTCCAGGACCTCTCTTGTTGACGGAAACTCCTGTGTAGCCAGACCTATTTCCACAGCGCTGTGTCAGAGGTAGAGAAAGGTCTGGAAGCACCTATTATTATCCTGGTATAGGGGGCAAA
Organism: Epinephelus lanceolatus; assembly: GCF_041903045.1. Lineage (NCBI taxonomy): Eukaryota > Metazoa > Chordata > Actinopteri > Perciformes > Serranidae > Epinephelus > Epinephelus lanceolatus. Next base: position 26,824,548 of record NC_135736.1, on the reverse strand, counting down.
AAGGCTCTGGGTTGTTTGTATTGCCCTGACCCAATTGCAATCGTCTTAAGGGGTGCTAAGCTCAGGATGCAACGATGGCGTCCTTGCAAAATGGTAGCATGCAGATAGTGGAAGGGGAGGAGAATGCTGGCTGAAACAAGTAGGTATATCTGCGGGTGGAGCAGCTAAGTGACCTGCCCACCAGCCACATGACCCGCCTACTATACCCACAAGTCAGTCTATGATCAGCCCCCTCCACTCCAAGTGGAAGCCCTGAGGAAACGTTAGCGTTTAGCCAGCTATGAAGTGTTAGGCCAATAAGAGGCAGTTCAGGTAAGTGTTAGGGTAAAGGCTACAGCTTTTTACATTTAAAGTAAATCACACATCTATAATCAATTATTAAGTGGATTATTGCCTTGCTTGGCCTCATATTTATTCACTACAACCTGGTCTTGTAGCAGGGCTCGAAATCAGTGTTGCGTTAGCGCTGCAGCTCTACACGTCTCGTCTAAAATATCAAGCTTATACCCACAGCCTACATTTAGTGAATCAAACTAGTTCTCAATTAACCAAAGATTATCAGTGGAGTTAAAACATCTGCACCGTTGATTCTGATGAATCCTTCTTGCATCTGCACCCCATAATGGTTGAGTCGAGGTGCAGCCAAAGTGGCCAATGCACATGTTTAAGCCCCACTAAAATGATGTGTATCACAGCAGCAGACTGTCCATTCATGGGAAACGTGTTCTCACATGGAGTTGGTGCGTTGAAGTAGATTTAAAACGACCTGGCAGTTATGATCTCTACAATCAAAAACATACTGAATCATCCCACATGAACACTGTTGGATGACTTTGAATGCATCTGAAGAAAGGAGCATTCACCTCACGCTGGGAAGTTACTAAAAAAAAACAGATGTCTATATGGTCCGCTTTAAATGGGACTGCAGTTCACTGTTACCAGGCACAATGGTGATATTAAGTGGTTCTGAACGGCGCTCTCTATCAGTGGTGTCTGGACTTCTTTTAAATTATAGAATTAATGTTATTGTTCGTTGGTCTGTCTGAGTTATGGATAGCCTGAAATTTCAATTAATTATGCTTGGGATTGATGAGGACTGCATAATATTTTTTAAATAATTTAATTCCAAATGCCATTTTGTTATGCAGTTAGTAATTTGTGCTTGTGGGGAGAAAAAAAAAGCAGTGTGAGCAGGTGGGGATATAATGAATAAATAAGTGTTCTTGCAGGGCCTGTAGCTTCACTGCCTACCTGTGCTGAGAAGCAGAAGGACCTTCATGGAGAGGAACTCGTCGTAGGTTAGCTGCAGTCGTAAAAACTCCTGGCTCACCTGCCTCATGCCCAGACACAGGTCGTACATGGCTGACTGCTGCATGCGCTCCCTGAAGACAGAGGGAGGAGGGAGGAGAGGATGACGACATAGGGATTTTGAGATTCACACAAAGTAGTGTCTTTCACAACCCCTTTATTAGTTACAGTCCACCTTCAGTACTCACTCATCCACACACTCATTTATTCATTCATTTACTCACTCATTGTGGTTTTAAATCACAATTTTATGTAACTTACTCATTCATTTCCTACCACTAGCCTAGTGAAACAATATTTCCACACAGTGCAGAGGAGGATCCTGCTAGTCTGAGCTAAGAGCAGAATACCAAATCCCCCCAGATTGCAGAATGCTGCGTACAGTATCACACCACAGATGCACCACTTTTCTAAGGCTGTGGCAGCCTACGAGAGACCCCATATCTAACCCTAGTCACCATAGAAACATACTCAGGAAGGATGTATAATTTCCAACATGTTTATATCGACAGAAATGACACATACATGAACATATGTTCACCACACTGGCATGTGCATGTTTACCAAACAGGTTTATGTGCATGGATGTGTCGAAAATACATCATTGAGAGCGCACGTCGATGGTGCATGCCATTCTCGTCACTCCCCTTCTCTCTCACACACATTTTATCAGCAAAATAATCTGGATTACGTCACAGAGTTCACAAAAACAGGAAAGAAACATTAGTAGGGATAAAGCATGAGCCAATCAGAAATGTGCTCTGCAGATGCCACAGATTCAGGGGAATCTCTGGCTTTAGATGCCACTTCTCTTTGCTATAAATCACCATCACATCCAGGCTACATTGATTAAATGCAAGTGGTGTGGCTTGACTTGAAAGAGGTCGGAGTTTTACCCACAATACAGTGGAGCTGCATCATTACATAGGCAGTGAGGGTGGAGACTTCACTCTGATAACAACTAGACTAAACATTTTGTAGAGGGGACCAGAGGCAGCCGATTGGAAACGAGTGCATAATGTTCCCATCAAAGCATAAGATGGATTTTACAGTATTTACTGTACAGCTCTGTCTGTCGGCCCGACTAAATAACTGATAAACTGTGACAATGTCTGGGAGAGGAGCAGTCCCGTTTCCCTGCTGAGCAGCACTGTGTATGTGAGCAGTTTCGCAAAGTGCAGCATAACATCATTTGATACAACTTTGGGCTGGAGTTTCTAAAGTCTCCACACGTTGCTCTCCCTCTCTTTCTCTCTCCCTCTCTCTCTCTCTCCCTAGCACTCTCTTCCTGAAATCAATTTTGCTGAATCACTGCCCAAAATGAGCTGCTGGTTTTGGGGAGGAAAGAGAAAAAAAACTGGCAGAAATCTCTCCTTCCCACCTTCTCCCTCTCTCTTTCTCATCTCTCTGTATCTCTCTGTCTGCTTCTTGCTCTCACTTCTTTTTCTCTCTCAGCCCTCCTCTCTCAGTCTTGAACTCGCTCTATTTCTCTGTTTCTATGGTAAAAGATTCAGGAGAGAAGCACAACTGAGGAAAAGGGAGAGTTCAGATTCACCTTTGGCTGGGAGAGGCCAACAAAATTTGTTTGTTGAGAAAAGTGTATCCAAACAAATTGCTCAAAGTCTGACTGAAATCACAATTAAAGGACCCAATCCCATTTCAGATTTTTATCCTCACCCCTCGATTTCAAGTGCAACCTTGCCCCTGGGAACAGAGTTAAAAGGGGCAGTGGTTGAAATCTTCCCCGATGATATAGGACAACCATTCAAGACCCTGATACGTCATCGATACGCTGGAACATGCATAAACAGATGCATGAATGGTGCCGGACATTGCAAATATGCCGCCTTCTGCAGTGGTGATTTCTCTTGCATTGGCTACAGGCAGCCTTTTGCAGTTGTCAGGATGCTCGCGATTTTATCGCTAGCGATGCTCTGTAGGCTAATGTTAGCAACCCTACCCTGCCAGTCTGCACTGTCATTAGAGGAGCGGTAACAAGTGCAACAACTTCACTGCCAAACTTAAGTTAAATTTTGGGAATCATATACCATCAAACGGGTGGAATGAGACATGGACATATGTCAAAGTGAGAAACTCTCATACAGAGATCAGCAATAACAATGTAATGTTAGCTAGCAAGTGAGTTAGCTGCCAAGACATTGGCATACTAGCCACTTATTTAGCTGTAATTGATATAAAGAAAAGGACCATAAAAGACATTGAACTGAGATAATACCCCATGATCCCAACAAGAACTGGGACACCCTACCCATAGACGTGAACAGGCAAAACGGAGCGGTAAGGGCTGACTGGTATTGGGCCTTAGTTATTTTCTTTTATAGTCAAATAAGTGGCTAGGACAAAATTATCCTAAAAACATATTAATTACTATATTTTATGGTGAAAAGGTGATTTTTTTTCCCTAGCTACATCAGAAATGCTCCTTCAGCCTTTAAACCTCTGAGTGGTTCGGCCAGTGTTTGTGTGTGTCTGTGATTGACAGCTGAGCCTACAGGGAGACAGTGACACAATGTAAATCATCATGCAGCGGTAACTGCAGTTTACAAGCCAACAACGGTGTTGTGTTAGAAGTGGTATTGACAAATAAGACTATATAGCATCTATATAGCAGCTGAACTGACTGACATTGACATTTGACGGTGAAATGTAGCTGTTCACTGTGCTAAAGCTGACGAGCTAATTAGCTATCTAGTCTAAAAAGTGACATTAAAAGTGCACTTTTCACTGATGGTTGCTGTCTGTGTCGTCAGCAGTTGTAGATTGCCGTCTGTGACAGTAAGACACAGATTAGAATAAAAGGATTTGTTTTGCTATATTAAAAAAATGCTCTCTGCATAGACAGAAAACCAACAGTGTACTGTATGGTACTAGTGATACACTCGCTAGTTGGCACCAGAAAAGTTGGTTAAATTTATTATAAAAATTACTATTTTATGCAATTTTGTTCATGAAAATACCATCGTAATAATAAGGCATGTTTCCTAAAGATTAATTTTCCTATAGAAAACTGTTTTCAATAAATGTTATTCATTACGTTTTATTTAGTGAGTTGTTGTCATGTGTTGTAAGATAATGTGCAATGTTTTTAATGCATGGTGCGAAGTGCTACGCATTTCAGTGGCATCTGAAATACAGTTTGGTTAATGAAAACTGTGATTAACAATTTCAAATGGGTCTTGTAATATGAATATAACGTAACATATTTTTATAGGCAGTGTTTACCATGATAAATTAAATTATGCTAAATTTGGACTATTGTCTGAGTGTTCTTTTTAACTTTTAGATTAGTCGATTAATCTATGTTTAAACCTCCATTTAGGGAAACTGGTCGTAGAGGAATATCCCTAACTGGCAGAGGCACAAACATCAAGTTACGTTTAAATTTCACACTGACACACTTGTCAACAAGCTACGACAAACACTGAATATGTGTACAGAAACTAGCTTTCCCATGCTCAGTAGGAAGCAGATTATTGAAGCCATCCTCTTGTCTGTCTTGGATTACAGTAATCTATAGACATGTCTTTGCTTCCTTTTCCTAGATTCAGTTCATCACTCTGCCCTCAGATTATCTACTGGTCACCATTACTCTACTTATCATAGCATCTAATACGAAAAGGTTTGGTGGTCATCTCTAATGGTAAGATGTGATAGGCTTTGCCTTCTATTTATTTATAAAGTCCTACATCGTGTCTTTATTAAACTGGACCTGTAGTCATTATTAACTCCTTCAAGTGATTGGCTAGATTCAAGATTCAAGAACTTTATCATTATGCAAGCATAATGAAATTGCAAATGGGTCATTCTCAAATGGTGCATACTAAAAAAAAAAGGTAAAAAACATAAGCAATATTAAGTATAAAAAATATATAAAAGTACATTGATTGTAGAGGCATCAGTTAATTAATTTGTGCGTATTTTGTTAAAATCTAAATCAGTTGAAATCAGTGTAAATGAGGGCATGTCCTCAGTGATTCCTAGAGATTTCAATAAAGGTTAAATGAATGAATGACAAAAACAGGGAGATGATGCATTGCTTAAATATGATGCATTTTAATTCTACCTTCACACATAGTAGATAAATGTTGCCCGTCTAACATGAACATTAATTAAATGAGCGAGGGAGCGCCCATAACTTTTAGGGAAATAGCTTTGTTTATCTGTTTGCACATCAAAGACTAAATGACACAGATTACGCAGGCTTACTTTGTCTTCAGTGTAAAATGCACATCTGTCTTCGCAGTATTTACGCTCAATCAGTGACAGAATCCACTCTAATAGCTGAGCGAGCAGACAGTCTATTCAATAAATGCCTTAATGCTCTGAGTCAATAAGCACTAAGTAGCTATGGAAACAAGTGTACACTGTCCAGCCCCCTGAAGACTGAGTGGACTCAGCAAAATTATGGACCGATTTTGTCCTCATTTTTTGACAGAGTTATCAATGAACTAAACAACAGAGACTACTGTACTTTGGCAACAAGCGAGCAACACACCTTGACCTCATAACAGGTCTGAAAACACACAGTGGGGTTGGCAGTGACACAAAGCAGCGAGCATGTGACCAACATCCAGGCCGCCATCATCTCCCGCCGGTCTACATCTCATCTCCTCCGTCAGGCTCAGTACCAGGCCCATCAGTCAGTGCTGTAAATGCATCACATGCAGCAACTGCAGCATGCTGTACTGTTCAATATATACCTTAATTTCTCTGCAAAGCATATGTTTTCATTTATCATATAAATGCATGTGCACTTCTCAGTTAGAACTTACTCCAAACTGAACTTGCCAAAATGACACGAACCATTAAGTCCCTATCACAAAATTAGATTTTCTCCAAAAGCTGTTGTCATCTCACAGAAGGAAACACATAATTCTTAATAAACTGTGATCCACTTGGCACTAAATTGATTAGAGGTTCAGAGGATCTCTGGTGTGGCAATCTAATGCTTTACCAACTGTACTAAGCTCCCAGTGATAGAACACAGGCTCACAGAGGCTGGAGCTGTGTTGCACAATGGCATTTGTGCTGCTGTTTATTTATTTGTTTATTTGGGACAAACTGACCCACTGACATTGACTTACACAAGCTATTAGTTGGAGCTTTTAAACCTGCCCCTGACTGAACCCGCTCCTCTACAGCCGGCTGCCTACAGAGGCTGCTATTCTCAGTTTTGATTAATTCTGTAACATTCAATTCATCAGTGGCCATGCAGCACAGCTCCAACGCAAAAAAGGCCCACGTACACTTCCTCTCCACTTGCTCTCCTGTTCAGACATATTAACACAGATCAAGTGGACCATTGACTGCCCTTCCTCGGCTTTGATCGTCTGTGCCTGACGTAATTAAGCAACCACAAAAAGGTACAGAAGTGTTTCCATGTGAAGTGCCACAGATCAGGTACAAGATTATGACCTTGTTTAAAGCACACCAGGACTTCCTCAAAACAACGTCATTACCGCGAAAACTAAATTTGGCCCTTTGAATAGTTTTCAATGAATGTTAATGGCATGCTCAGAATAGCACAGCAGGAAAACACACTTCTTCTTTCTCTCCAAATTCTTGCAAAATCGATGTTTATGCATAAATTTGCATTTGAAGAGCAGCTTAAAATAACAGCAGCTACCAAACATTAATAGACAAAGCCTGACTGTTCAACCAATTACTGTATCTCCTAATTATATACTCTGAAAAACAAATTATTCTTTCTAATATCTGTAGTAGACATGTTTGTGTTTTGGGGATCCCGCAGGACATCAGACAACATCAAATGCATTTTATATTATATGTATTCTATTCATGGAAATGCTAAATTTTGGTGCTTGGCACTATAAAAACAGATGAAATGGCACAGGGGTGACCTCCTCTCTCTGTTATGTTTTTGAAAATAAGATTGTACAGATTGTGTGTGACAAAAAAATTTAATATCTGGGCCCCTGCTAAATGTCAGGACTAGTACACTTTAATAAAATCAGCACGATGCGTGTGTTACACTGCAGATATAGAAGTGTAGACCTACTCATTAAAGATGAGGTCAGGGGCAAAGTAGAGCATCTGTCCATTGGTGTGTTTGTAGGAGCGCCAGCTGAGGCTAAAGGAGGACAGACACATCCATGAGTACTGGATCAGGGTGATTTGGTCCTCGATGGGCAGGCCCCGGAAACCTAACACACACAGAAGCAAACACATGGCAGATGAGGCTGATGAGAAGAAAGCAAAGTGTTTAAATGTAGCTAACAATACTCAGCGTTTGATTTAAAGCATTTGGACTTACATATGTTTGTTTAGCTGCATGTGTCTGTTTATGTGCATTTTCGTAACGTGCATCTTTGTTACAGTACACTTTTTTTCTTTTGGGCAATATTTGTTTAGACACGGTAACGACCGAGAGGTATTCACCCATTCTTGTTTTATGCTAATCCCACAAGGCCTCCGGTTATTGGCATGTTGTCTATGGAGCTCCAAAAATAGAGTTGAATAGGAAAGTTGCCAAACTCTCAATCAAACTCTGGCAACAAACTCCTCCTCATGCAAAACATAGGCCAACTGAGGACACGCAAGTGACTTATCAAGGCTTAGGGACTACTTTAGTCAACATGCGTGTCAATCTGCAAAATACAATAATTGGAAAAAATATATTTGTAGAAAAGGTGTATCAAACGCCTGGCTCAGTACAGGGCGGGCTGATGATTAAAATATCAACTAAGTAGAGTTTTTTTTAAGATTATATTTTTGGCATTTGTGCCTTTATTAGATAGGAAACTCAAGCGTGAAATGGGGGTAAAGATAGCGGGGATGACATGCAGCAGAGGGCCAGAGTTGGAATCAAGCCTGCAGCCATTGCAGCAGGGACACAGCCTTTGTACATGGGGTGCCTGCTCCACCTGAGCTAGTGGGCGCCCCAACTAAAGTTTGATATCATTTTTCAGGGAATTTTACAGGTAGTGAGAAACCAGAAAAATATGTGTTAATAATGCAGTCCTTATTGACAAACAGGTCCGACTTCCCTGTGTCGCTGGTGCCAACAATATTGCTCCATGTTGCCCTGTGTGTTAGACCTGCCACATCCAAATGTTAGCTGAATGCAGGCAGTGGCAAATCTGAAAGTCGAAGGTACTCATTTTGACCCTTCTGTCTGGCTCCCCTTCTATTTATACGCCCGGATATGGCAAGCAGACACCGTGGAGGTATCAAATATTTGCAATACAGCAAATTAAACAGCCTCAAAGAGCTACCTGTGAGGCATCTTTCAATATGTCTCCCACTGACTGGCATTTTAAGGGGGAACTTGTTTATCCCTTTTCAAACATTTTGTTTTCTTCCAGCGCTGTGGTTTATGGGTAAAAATGAACGAGATAGACATTAGCTCTCCTGTTTAACATAACATCTGATGATGGCGATGTAAATGAGTTCTGTTTGGAAATCTTAATCTTGATTCATTTTAATGGTAAAATAGGATTCCCTTCCTAATCTTGTTGAAGCTTTACAGGATCATTTCCTGACCTAATATTTGAAATTAAAATTAAAACTGGGTGCCCTGACAAAACTAGCAGTGTTGCATTCTCAAAATGTAGAGATTAGAAGTGAAGATGAAGGCATGTTATCTTTATTAAAACCCTGGCCCATAATTACAGTATACACTCCCCCCGATTTATTAGACATGTAGTTTTAAAACTTAGCATTTTCTTTGACTCATCCATGAATAAAAATTGACTAAATTTCAACTTTTCTTAAAATAAATTCATCATTATATAACATTCTATATTTAAAAATTGTCAATTTGCATGACAAAAGACATTGCATGTACTGAAAATATACAGTTAATTGAATTTACAAGCTATATCAATACAAATAATTTGAGTAACATTACATCTCCACAAAGTAAAACTTTACACAACTTATTTTCTTTGCACATATCTCCGAGGGCTTGTTTTCAACTTTTTTCAGTTTCTGGCTTAAAAAACTCTCTTAAACAGCATTTAGGCCTCAGCCCACAGCTCGACTGGTCACTAACCTGGAAGTACTTTGGCCCACTTCACCATGCGTACCATCTGCTTTCCGGCCAGGCGGTTGAGACTGGACAGCAGGTGGTCAGTGGTGTCAGGCTGCGAGTTGTCATAGCCACAGTACACCTCTTCAGGCTCGATCAGCTCCAACACGCTGCAGATGGAGGGCGGCAGAAAAGGTGTGACCACCCCAGGCCCGTGGGGCACCAGGGCATTGGCAGCGCTGGCGTTAAGCTCCTTCTCCGAGGACAGGTAACCGCCAACGCCACCTGTGGCAGTTTGGCTGTCCTTAGAGCCCTGCAGGTCCTCGCTGACACCCTTCAGCTTCCCTAACTTCTTGGACTTTCGTGCTGTGGGGAACACAACAGCCCTCATTAACACATTGTTGGTGGTGGCATTTCTTACATTCATGATCATGAGGTTATAATTACAATGTGACAGATGCAGTGCAGGTGTCATTCAAAAAACCCAAATATAGGTATAATACCTGGTATTTGGGTGCAAAAATTCACATCTGCTGTAAATGTTAACAATGCTTGACACTTGAATGCTTAATTTTAAACCAATGTCATTTTTTAAAAATGTATACAGTGCAATTTTAAAGGAAATTTATCATCTGTGTATCCACAGGAAGTTAAGTTTCAGTTGTAACTCTACATGTTATTATGCGAATCAGAAATTGGAGAGTGTCCATTTCAAATAAAGGCCCGTAAAACCAAGAGCACATACAAGTACAATGATCATGTTTAATTTCCTGTGTATTGTTGTCATACACAGATAGATGTTTCAGATCTTTACGGGATGATGAACAAGCACATAACAGATATATACATACATGCTAATAAACAAAGCTTCCTAACTCGTCTGTCTGTCACAATGCGTTACAATAACACACTTCTTTTTGGATTACGATCATCTTGACACATTGCACATTTCTCGATGGCTTATTGCTGCTAGGAACTTTTGCACACCCTTTGGACAATATTTTGCATGTTCCTGCACACAACTGCAGTTCTTCATTTAAACATGTGATATTCATGGGGGGATTACTGAACGGCCTTTCGGGCACAGGTCCAGGGGACAGAAGTGTCGGGGGCCCCGCCCGGCCTTAACCTGCAAAATGTTACTCAAATTTACACGTACTGACCAGGAGACACAAAAAGACCACAAAGAGACACAAGAAGACCATAAAGAGATGCGAAAGAACTAGACAGAGACACAAAATAACTACAATGTGGGGGAAAACAACCCCAAAGAGATCCATAATGGCTACAAATACACAAAACAGCCAAAAAGTCACAAAATTACCTCAAAGAGCCACAGAACAACAACAAAAAGACACAAAACAGCCAAAAAGATCCATAATGACTACAAAGAGATGCAAAACAACACCAAAAAAAAAGACGCAAAACCACTTCAAAGTTTGTGTCTCGTTCCTATGTAGGAGAGGTGATGGGGCCTTTTGCATACCTGTGTCCAGGGGCCCATAGTACCATAATCCATCCATGAGGATGATGCTAAACAAGGTGTCCATCATCAGGAATTAATAGATTAAAAGAATCAAACAGTTCCGGCCTTCCTGTTGCCCATTAATTCCTTAAAAGAGGACACCTTGTCTGGCATTATCCGTTACTTACTTAAGTAGTCTGAAAGCAGGACTTGAACTTTTTCAGTGTAATATTGGTAATTTTACTCAGGTAGACTAAAGGATCTGAATAACCTACTTCTCCCACCACTGGTAGATGATAGGCTACTGGTATATCTTGGCCAGGTATGGAAGTAACAAATTACAATTACTTTTGTTACTGTAGCAATTTCATTTTAGTTTTAATTTTATTTTTGGTCCTGACAAACTGAGTGAGAATGGGACAAAAGAAAGGAGATCAATGAGCTGCAGGTTTGTCTGTGGCCGCAGGGGGGCAGAGCTTCAGAGAGGTGACACTGCACTCAGCTGACACTCTGGAGGAGATACCAGTTACAAATGTTAACGGTCACCGGCTGACTGTCAGCAGCTGGGGAGGATGCGGAGCGTCAGTCGCACCCGGGCTGTGGCTACCTGTATTTATGGCTACGATTATTATACCTCAGCATATTTTATAAACGTTGTATCTACCTTAATTAATTACTGAATTGAAGCTCCGCCCAGCAAGCACGCTAAGTGGCGCAAATCAAACACACCTGCGATGTTGCGTGACGCAGGTACAAACTAGCCTGACTTGCTAACATGCTAACGTGCTCACGGGATCCGTCTGCGGGACTTACATTCAGAAACTTTAATCTCCGGTGAGATGTGTGGAGTCTGCCGACTGTTTTGACAATAATCCCTGATGTGACAGCATTCAGCTCAATATGTCCGAAAACTTTGAGAGCGCAGTGGGGCAGAGAGGCTAGCAGTAGGCCAGCTTTCATCATGAACGAAAGCAGGTTGAGGATGACTTCGCGGTGCACACGGCTCACAGAGTGACGTCCAGACAGGTGAGTACAACAACAAACTCTTCACTCACCATCCAGATGATAATGTCAACAACAGAGTGTGCGCTACTTGGTGCAAAAACTGTGCAGTCTCTCCTTTGCTGTATCTAGAATGTCATTGCCAGCAGTCACTGAGAAGTTAATGTTGCTTTATCCTGCTGCTGATGCTGTAAAAGGTGTCAGGTTATTTAAAGGTACAGTGTGTAGGGTTTAGTGACATCTGGTGGTGAGGTTACAACACTGACCCTTCTCCTCTGTGGCAAGCATAGATGTATTAAGAGACCTGGATACAGTATTGTATTGCATGAAGCCAAAAATGCTCTATTTCCGGGGAAATTACCGCATTATGGGGCCCATAGAGTAAGCACACTAGAGACATATGGCGGTCCACTTCGTTCCGGTTTAGCGGTCCACTAACTCAAATGAGGATAAAATAATTTAACTGCGTGGCTCTAATAGACTTTCAGAATGTTTTGGAACCGAATTAATCAAATCCAGATTGTGAAACGAGTCATTTTGCAGGGATTGCAAAGATCAAAAAATGTATCCACTGATTTACAGATGTCTCTTTCACAATGTAAGTGTGTGTCTGTGGGAAAGAGTCTTTTGGGCCCCATGGCATTACGTGAATGACCAGGGGTCTCATTTATATAACAATGTGTAGGATCCATACTAAAAATGTGTGTACGGGCAAAAGCCAAGAATGGCACACGTAAAAAAATATTAAATAATTTCTACAATCAGGCTTCCACCTCACCATCTGCATCGCCAATTTCCCAGCTCTTAAGCATGTGTCAAAGTTTCTCCCATCATGTCTGTTATTATAGATCACAACTTTTGCGTGGGAAGTGGCGTACGGCTCTTTCAGTCCTCGATTTGTGCATATGCAATGTTTAAATTTAAATAAATTATACCCCTGGACGGTGTAATTCCAATTTTGGCCACTATGTAAAATTGGCTTCAAACACCAGTGCTGTTCCTGGGGGGCTTGGTACTAAGTGTGTAGGAGAAGTACAATGGCTGACGAAAAACCACAGTTGGCCCCATCTGGAGCCAGTGTTTGGTTTGTCCATTCTGGGCTACTGTAGAAACAACATGGAAGACTCTGTGGACGAGGACCCGCTCCGTATGTAGATATAAATAGCTCATTCTGAGGTAATAAAAACACAATTCTTATATACAGGTGATTAGAAATCAATGAAAACAGATAGTGCCAATAGATGCCCCTAAATCCTACAAACTTAACCTTTAATTTGTGTAGCTTAATATTGTTTTTGGTACTTGCCACTGGTGTTCATATACTCTTTATTTTATTGTTGGTCATTTTTGTCTGAGTTTTGTCTCATTTGAGGCTAAACAAATGATAATCAGTATGTACAGGCTGCAGAGTGCTGTCTATAGAAATCAAATACTGATAAAGTTACACTAGTGTTTACAATTTATTTTGTTGCCTAAATATGTCTCTCCCCTTCCCTTTTAAATGCGTAAGGCAGTATCGTCTACTCAGAATACATTTTAACTGACTGACTTTTTACATCTACTTTTACATTCACTTGGATACAATATTCTAGCAGCCCTACTTTTTCCACCTCAGGGAATATGCCTATTCCTTTACACAGCTAATTCATGAAATTATTTCCCTTTAATGTTGGCTTCAAGGCAAATTTGGGGTTGGTGATCTCACTCACTTCTCTCCACATACTTAATATTCAGCTAGCATTAGATGCATATTTTTATTCTTTACCTTTGGGAATCTGGCAGTTTTCTTTGCTTGTCGTACTATCAAAATCAGCACTAAACAGCTGAGCTTCCATTCAGTGGGTTACACTGCGGCTGCTACTCATGCAGCTACACTCATTGGCAACCTTAAGGTTTTATTCATGACTCATGGTCATCTGCTGCCTTTCAACACTACATAACATTTCACTAGAAAGAGATGTGTTTACTCCAAGTCATGTTTTTGTGCTTGTAATATGCTCAAGTTAATAATTATTTGCTGCTAAGTTGACGTGTCTACATATGATTGAAGACATTGTGGATTGTTGGGTTTAAATTTATCACCCCCCAGTTGTCAGAGGTGCATCGTCATAGAGTAATTTTATGTTGTCTGGACCCCAAATATCACTTACAGCTGTACAGCTAATGTCAGGCTCTGTATTTAATGTGGTTTTCTTTTTCTTTTTTTTGGCATCACTCCTCAGTCTCCTCTGTGCTAAGTAGGGCTGGGCATCATTAAAAAATGACGAGACCAATCCCAGTACTCTTAAAGTGATACAGATACCAACACAGTGCTTCTTTTGATATCTATTTTTTGACGTCATTCAATACCCATCATGTGAACAGAAGCATTCAGTTGTGTAAAATGCCACCACCCCTCCTTTGGCGGCATCTTGGCATGCTGAACTGCCAGCTCCGTGAAATACACTGCACTCAACACCACACCACAGACCATACGGGTCTTAGCTGCTGCAGTAGTGGGCCAATCACATGTCACATTAAATCCAAGAATGCATGCAGTGATTGGCTGTTAGCAAAACCCAAGAGTTTTCCTAGATCTGGGTACAAAAAGGATTGTACTACTATCAGTACTACTTAATACTGGGTTCTTCTGGATGATACCTGCAAGGTATCGAGGACTAATACCCAGTTCTAGTGCTTAGCTTGGTGTATGTTTTATAGTGTGCCAGTGTTATACATGAGTGATTGAGTGACCTAGGGTGGTCTATTAAAGGGAATACTTCGCCCCCCCAAATGATCACAAACACATGCATTTTTGCTAAAACTGTAATACTGAAAACACGTATACATAAACAGTGCAGGTGCACTACGCATCCATGCATGAGACTGTTATGAGGAAGTGAAATACTACGGTTTTCGTAAAAATTCATGTGTTTGGGATATACTGAGCACATGACTGATTAAATAAGACGTGGATTATACTGCGGGAGTTATGTGAGACTTTGTAAATAGATGTTTTGATAAAGTAATACTATAATTTCAGTTTATAAGTAACTGTTTTGTTTTTGGATTCTTCATTCACTGTGGAGGCATGCAAGAAGAACAAAGTTGTCTTCCCAAATTCAACGCAACACAAGGCGAGAAATTGATATACGAATAATCATTTATTGAATGAAGTGTTATTTTAAGTTGACTTTATTGAGCCTATTCTTTTGCTCCGCTCCGCTGCTGCTGCCTGTATACTGCTCCAAACACCACTTCAACACTGCTGCTGCCGCTCATATAGCATTTCATAAGACTGCCCTTCATCTCAGCATCCACCTGTAGACTCTTATTCCCGTGTGAGTGACTTTATCAGAGTCACTCCTTGATATTCTCTGTGCATGGACACTGTGTATGCTTGTAAGGAGCGATGATGTCAAAGCGAAGTAAAATGGACTCTTAAAACTCTGTATTCACTCAATAATACAGTACATCCATTCCACATTATTTTTGTTGACTGGAATATATACAAGCAAGTCAAATTGGCCATAAAAAATAAGCATTTGCACATTCACAGTGCAGAAAATGTATCATAAAGTGCTTTTCTGGAATTGATTTTCACAATCAGGGCTCATTTGTTTTATGTTGTACTATCAGAGGTTTGGATTGGTTCCAGGATAAATATGTTAGCTGTAACTTTCAAAGGCACGGGCCTTGAACAAAATGTGAACAGGAGTACCCTCACCTCTGAAATGTTTAGTCATCGTTGCCCTTATGACAATAACCAAGCAATCTGACTGCTGTTTTAGAAATCCCTCCAGATGAAACACATTTCATACTGCATTGATAATAGTAGTCCTCCCATATTTGCAACGTTGCATCATTAATTGAATGTGTTTATTTTCTGTAAACACCTGGGTTTTCCTTGCACATTTAATTGTGCATAACAACGAGTGTTTAAATGATTCTCTTGAGCTTGAGTGAAGCTTGGAGCCGTTGCTGTTGTGGGCCTGTAAAGCTCTTCAGATCTTTAATGTGATACTGGGCTATACAATTATACTTGATTTGACATGACAGCGGACAGATCTAGTGCATTTCCACATGACAGACTTTTCATAAATCACTAGCCTAGTACTGCACAGTACTTTAGATAAGTCACTGTCTAAAGCGCTGAAATATCCCAAAGGATTTAAATATTCAGTGTTCTCTGCATTTACACTTCCATCTCTTGGCAAATCCAAATAGATACAATCGCTAAACACTTAATGACACAAAGATGCTACAAATTTGTATCATGTGCCACTGGGTAAGATAAAAATAATGGGCATAAGGTGATGATCATTAAGAAAAACAACTTCATAGTCATTTCTGTAAATGGTTCATTTTGACAGCAAGTCAAGGAGAAACTGCTGCACACAGCAGAACAGCTGGTCTGAAATATCCAAGTTGGTCTTTTTCTTTTTCTATTTAAAGTCCTAGCACCTTTCCATGGGCATTCATTAACTCCTCTCCCCACTGCTATAAATACATAGTCCAAATTTTAGTGCTGGGGAGTGGTGAACTACATGTAATGAAAGTAGTAATTTAACAACAGTTTGCCTGCTGGTAGTTCAACTACATTCATATTTGCACAGTGATTCAAGTAGGTTTTTTTTTGCAATTTTTTACTACTAAAACGACAAACAATTTGGCCATAAAATGAAATTATTTATTTTTTATTTTTATGTTACAATTGCTTCTCTACTGTAATTGAACACCCTTTGACCACAATTAGTCAAGTATTGATTATTGTTATCTATTAACAAATGTTCAGAGAAGTTGTTGCATTCTATTTTAGAAGTTAAATGGCTGAGTAATCTATACTAAACCAAAGCTAACATTCCTTGCACTTTACCACAAAAAGCTGGATGTTTTATTGTTTTGGATTATGTATGACGTGAAAAACCGTCACTTTTTTTTACCATTAAGTTCAATTTAGTGGTGGCATTTTTAGTAGAGCTGCCCCTTAAAATTTGAGATTCAAATTGTCAGTCGGAGACCTCAGTCGACTGAGATTGCTTCAAGTTGAACAGTTGTTTTTTTTCTTCTTTTTTTTTTTATTGCTGGTCAGTGTGCTGTCTAGTGTACTTCTGGGGACGTTTTGGCCCCCAGACTTTGCTGTGGAGTGAGCACCCTTTACTTCCATGTTACTCTTTGGTACAGGGAGCTGCAGAGGTGATGCAGCAGCCCGAAGGAAGAGAAACTTTGCACTGTAAGCCTCCAAGATAACATTATCTTCTGTCTTCTGTTTGGAAGTGTTGAACTTGCAGCTCACATCAACATAATACAAAACAGTCTCTGGTGTTTGTTTGATATCTAACACTAGCAAAAAAAATGCTGTTGCTCTTTTGTGATCTGTCGTTAGCGCAATTAGCTTGTTTACCATATAAATGCCGCTTTAACATCCCGCTGAGCCCTGTTTGAACTTTAAAACTTTATACGGGGCCGAATCTGATTCGACTGTATTATATTTTGTTAGAATTTTGCACAGTGTTAATCTGATCATTTTTGTCAAGTAGTTTGAACTAGTTTTTCTAAGTAGCTTTAGTTATCCAAACTAGATTTCTGTAGCTTTGCTTTAGTTCAGTTTCTTCCATTGTAAAATAATTGGTAGCTTGCAAAGCTCTGCTGTCAAAGTAGCTTCCCCAGCTCTGCCAATTTGTAAAGATTTCACAATGAATTAATTTAGAGGACTCACAAATAACTGTAATTGTAAAAAAAAACACGGAGCAGATACCTCTGGCTGCTCTCTGTAACAGCAACAACTGCTTGTGTGTGTGTGTGTGTGTGTTTTTGTCCCTTTGGCCACCGTTTGTTTTCTCAGGTAATGTAACAGCACATCCAAGTTTTTATGTAATTTCACATTCATTTTTAAATTTAGCCTCCTTAGGGAGCATACAATTTGTAATTTCAATAACTCTAATGGACTGAAAACCTATCAAGTGTGCTTTTAGCCTTGTGTCTGCCACCGCGACCCTGAATTGAAATAAGCCAGTGGCAATAAATGAATACATTTGATTCCACATCCCTCTCAACCACAGTGTCGTCTTTCCTCTTAATACAATACTGTAACTTGTCTGCAGGCTTTGTCAGCTGGCATCGTATAGAGTACTGTAGATCTACGCCTTCTGCAGATGCATTATGCAGATTGTGCTCAGATATACTATATGCACACACATACACAGAAACATCCTATGACTCAGCATCCTCGGGCCTCCTGTGACTACAGCCAGACCTACTTTTCCATATCTATCATTTCTTATAAGCAGAGAGCAGCTGACTCAAATGTCACATCGGGGACACGTGACAGGGCGAATCTGTAATGAGGGTGTGACTCCTCACCTCCTAGGTTCATCCCGGCCTGGAGACACTTCCGTACGCGACATGCCGGACAGTTTTTCCTTCGGATCTTGTCAATGATACAGTCATTCCTCCCGGCACACAGGTAGTTGTGCTGACCTACAGAAAGACAAGACAAGACACAGCGTCAGTAGGATGTTGAACAGTACATGCAGTTTGACACAGGACAGAGGTGATATTTTCAAAGTGATGTGCAGTAGAGATATTAGAAAGAGCAATAAAGAGGAAGACAAAAGAGATGCAGTACTGAATTATAGTTGTATAAATGTGATTCGGTGAACAGAAGTAAACGTTTGATTCACTGTAGAATCTCTGTCGGTGTTTGTAATGTAGGTCAACACAGAAACCCGTGAAATGTCTGGCAATATCAGAGATCTACATTTCATGATTATCACTGTGAAACTGATTGAAATTGTGATTATTCCGCTCTCACATTCTACAAAGCATGACTAATGGTGTATTTTACAGTATATGGCATGGGGGTATTAATATTCGCTGGAACC
Source organism: Epinephelus lanceolatus (assembly GCF_041903045.1). Taxonomy (NCBI): domain Eukaryota; kingdom Metazoa; phylum Chordata; class Actinopteri; order Perciformes; family Serranidae; genus Epinephelus; species Epinephelus lanceolatus. Next base: position 26,805,899 of record NC_135736.1, on the reverse strand, counting down.
AGGACACTGGCTGCAGCTAGACTATTCCTGACAGTGATGCTAACATGGCGAGAATCCCTCCTGCCTCCTGCCTAGCCCTTAGCTAAACCCAATGATCTCCCGTTTCAGAGCGCTTCCTTCCGCTTCACTAGTTCTTCACTGTACAGCTCCTCTCCTCCTCCACTCTTCTCCTTCTCTACGCCTGCGTCTCCATTCCTCCTTTTTCCCTTTTTCCACACGTCCGCCAGCCTCAGAGCGCCATACGCCCACACACAGGCAGGCTCATGCTCGTGCACACATACAGTCATTCACTCTCTCACTCCCATACATACACACACACACACACACAACATGAACGCACATGCACACACACACACACACACACACACAGCCAAAGCTGCTCCACTTGGCAATTTGAAAAAAAACAAAAAAACTGCAAATGCTGTATCTGATTTCACAAACAAATACACACACGGAAATCACGACACAACCCAGATGGAGTGGTATAGTGTGGCGTAGTGACCCCAATGACCCCGGTACATGGCTTATCTCTGTCAGGGTTGATGTTAAATTTGTGTGTAAATCTCAGATGGTGTGTATGGTTGTGTGCATGCACATGCTTGCAGGTCAATATACATCAATCTATGTGTATATGTTTGTCTTGAATCATTTATTTCTTCAGAAGTACCAAAGATTTCTGGCACAGACTTGTGTTTTAGCATGAGAGCTTGTGCATTGATTACATGCAGTTTGCCCAAACATGTACATTCTGCGCACTGCCTTTTGTTGCATCTACAGTACAGTATTTGTATTTGTGTGTAGGACTGAGCAGAAGTTGTTTTCTGAGCTAGCAGGAGTAGTGCGCAGTGTGTCTGTCTGGCTGCTGCCAAAAGCCAAGGAACCGAGCTGCAGGAGGAGAGGCAGCAGCTGTAGCCCCACCACTATTTCTGGCTAAATCACATGACCGTTACATAAGCCCATTTTTCTTGCTCTAAAAAACAGTAAACTGCGACACAGGAAACACAACGCAGCCATCCCCTTCCCCACCCCCCCTCGTGCACGGACACACACACGTGCGTATCGGCACACACTCTCGCTTGGATAGGCCAGACCAAATGGCAATTCTGAAAACTCTGGAGTCTTCCTGTCAACTGTTTTGCTCATTCCCGTGAATCTTGTTAATAATTGTTGGAGTGAAATACACTTTATGAGACAGGCGAAGTGGTAGTCCGATGGTGTGTATGCGCGCGACTGTGTGTGTGTGTATCTGAAAAGGGAGAGAAGTTGTTTATTTATGCACTGTGTGCATGCACTCACATGGCCTCGCACAGCATGTTTACCTCTGAATATGTGCATTTGCTTATCAACCTGGCACGTGGTGGGCTACTGATAAATAATACTTTTTCAGGCTTACCTTGAAAACATAATATAAAACTTTCATCTCCAATGAAAATGGTAAATATATAAAGTAATTTTGACTGATATTCTCATGTGCATCTTCCACATAAATCTATAACTTCTGTTTGTACAATCAAAATATTCAATAATGCCATATCCTATCAAGATATTTTCATACAATACTCCATGAAGAAGATTCCCTTAGATACTCTATTGAATTTGACATCATCCTAATAACTCCTGTCTGTTGGTACAATGCACACTCTGTCAGTATTCTCCATTACATGGCAACCCCAAGAGTTTTTTAATGGAGTCCACTCACGTCTACTTTTAGCTAATGATCTCACAATCTGGCAACAACCCGCTGAGTCGTCTCTGTTGTCTGTCAGCTCCAGCGTACATCAGTTATGAGGACATTCTTCTGAAAGGGAAATACTCTTTCCTATGGGGACCCCACTTTAACAAGAGTAATCTGCCCTGCAGTCCTCTTGCCAGCTACAGTGAATCCGCTTTACAAACAAAACACACACAGACTTCGGGCCTTTGCTTAAAATACAGCCTTTAACCTGACATTTCTGAATAGCCACTAGACACAAGTGGTCAGGCCCCCGATTGTGTAAATAGCCTCTCAGATACAGTGGCTGCTGACCCACATCAATAATACTACTGTGCTCCTCTGAATGGCATTTAGTAGTGGCTGCAGATCTCTTAGTTGTAAGCCAGTCCTGCAGACGCAAGATGGCATATAACTAAAGGAAACTATGTCACTCTCATAAACTAATGCCATTTAATTATCCACTCACAAAGCATTCGGTGAATTCTGTGATCGTCATTCATTGGTATTTATGCAACCTAAATTACATAGCCAAACAAAAATACCAAACAACTGAAAAAACAGGCCTCTCATAGATGTAATTGCTGCTACCACTGGGCCAGCAGTATGCAAATCACTGGCTTGCAATAGCGCTGCTACTCCAGCTCTTTGGACAACACACAAACAGCTGTGTTGGATGGGGCTCTGCACAATTAAGTTTCCTTGTCTGGATCATCATAAAAAAGAGGGTGCAGAAGTTAAAAAAGGGGAAGTAAATAGAAGCTGTTATTTTGTTTACTAATCTCTCTACTCCTATAATAATCTGCTATATCTCTAAATTGTTGTCCTGTGCATTTCCGTCTCACAAAGATTTTCACCATCTGCTGCCTTTGTACAAACTGCATTTAGTCATTATTTTGGGCCTTAATATGGTATTTGGAGGTGTCTAAAAAAAGCAGTCAGCTATGGCAGCGTTTATGATAAAAGCAGTTAGAATCCAAAATCTGTCTCACGGTACTCTCATCCACAATCCTTAGGGGACCCCTTTTATATCATTGAGTAGTACGACTGATGACCCATGACAAAGTGTCATATTTTATGGATATTTCATAATATATTCATTGCATAACAGTACAGAACAACTGATAAACTGTACATTTAACTCATATGGTGAACACAATAAATGCAGGAAGTTTGTGCAAGATGAGTGATTTTAATACATTTTGAGCAGATTATTTCCAATTATTATTGCATCAGAGGCCGTCTGTCTTTCTATCTATCAATTTTAACAATTTTTTTCCTGATGCTTTGCCATTGTTCTATCAACTCTTTGGTTTTTTTTAACTGCATGCTTTTCTAGCGTAGGGTGAGTCTGTTAAGCAGCGAGAGAAGGCTTGTGTTCAGGTCGACATTGGAGCCTCGGTTTTCTTTACAAAAATGAATGAAATGCTGAAATATAGGGCTCCTGTAAATTGTTAAAAGCTTTCTTTAACCCTTTTAAAATCAAAAAGGCCTGGCGATCCCTCAGTGAAGCCTTGGCGACCCATAGTGGAAGTTTGGAAGCCCAGGTTGGGAACCAGTCTTTTATTTTATATATAGATAGTATTACCATTTTTATGGTCTTAAAACTAGAGGTTAAAAACACATTTGACTTTGTTCCAAATCACACAAATCAAAGCGCGCTAGCTGCTGACTTCTTTTCAGGCTGAAGCGTTACAACAGAAATATGCACACCACTGTGTACGTCCTTCCTCATCAAAGCTGGTTTGAAAATGAAATATTCTGTGTATTGAAACATTACTTGAAGGCCTCTCTGAAAGATTAAACTTACATTTTGAAGAAAAACAATTCCACTTAATTCTGTTTGTATATTATCGACTATGTAACATTAAAGTTTTTCAGATGCTTGTCATAGAAAAATCATCATAACTTTATTTTTTCAGCAGCAACTTGATATGTCATTTTTATGTATAGAGGAAGTGCATTTGACATGTGCATTTACAGCAGATTATGTGCCACACTGAGACTTTGAAAAGGCTAAGAAGCCGTCAGAGAGTAAACCACAACTGTCTGTATACTGTTTCTTTAATAAAGCAATCATCAGTGAAGGCACTGATAAAGCCCATCAGATTAGCACTGCTTATTTGGTTGAACACAAAAGGTGTAACCCTCCGACTGCACTGGATCCTTTTTGCATTGATGTCAAAGAACAAAGGTGTCACCAGGGAGCAGGAAGAGATGGAGGTCAGATTATATCCACTGAAGAACCATCAGGCCTGCAGGTCAGCCAAGGCCAGTTGAACTGAGGGCACAGAGGAAGTAGTGTGGGCACGGATGAGCGTGTTATATCATCATACGTGCACCACAAATACAGCGTACCTGTTACGACAGGCATCATGTTGGCAGAATGCTGTGAATAGTGTTTATCGTAGTGCCAAAATAATCAGTGAAATGATTTATTAATCACTTGAAGAAGAAATAAAATAATGTAGCAAGTTAAGTCATTTATAAAGATAAAAAAAATATATATATATTTGCTGACTCCTGCTTGTCACATGTAAGGATTTGTTGCGTGTCTTTGTTTTAAAAGAAATTGAGTTTTGGACTATTGGTCAGACAAAACAAGCAATTTGAAGATGTGAACTTTGCTTCAGGGAAAGTGTGATAGACTTTTTCCCCTAGTATTTTACAAGCTAAATACTTAATTGATTAATTAAGAAGCAACTGGCAGATTTGTTGTTTATAAAAAAGAAGATCATTAGTTGTAGCCCTAACATACTATAAGCTCGGTGTGTATTTTTAGAGTGTTAAGGATGTAAAATGCACACATATACAGTAACAGTAAATGTATCCAGGTTGTGTAAAAGAGACCCCTCCTCAGGCTGCATTCCCCAACCTAAATGCCTATTAGCAATGTGGGGCACACACATACTTAGAGCAAGCTTTGCAGATTTAATTTCGACCTAGTGCTGTGCACCTGAATTCCTATACCACTTCGGAAGAAGGCAGTGTCCATACATGTGTGCATGGTTAGTTTCCGCCTGTGATTGTGTTTGTGCGAATGCTTTGTGCAGTTTCTGATCAAAGAAGCTCTGATGTGAGACATGTGTTGTGGAGCTGGAAATCGAGGCAGCGCTGCTACATGGCTTCACTCCAGCCGTTGTTACATGAGCCTCTCACACACAACCTGAAGCATTCACTCCGGCACGGGAGGGAGGCCTTTATTCCCCCGGCCCCCACGCTGAGAAAGATATGATTGGACGGCAGAGCTGCCACTCAGAGCAGAAACAGCGCGAGAATTGTCCTCAGATGACCTCTCCCACAGAGGCGGTACCAAAGAATAGGTTTTTAGATTGACACCAGCGCCATGGAAACCACGACCCAGTCACATCGCAGAACACAGTGGGGCCATAACAAGGTTGACTAATGTCTCTGTGAACCTCTCCGTTCAATAAGAGAACAGCAAAAAACAGCTAGTGAGCTAAAAGCAGGGCCTAGTATTATTGCAAAGTGCAGACATGCCAAGCCACTGATGACATGTGAATAATAAGCTAGCGTTCAACTCTTCAAATGCGCTCCACATGGAGCCGTTTATTGAGTGCAGCTGTCTTGTATCAACAAACTAGTCTTTAGTGGAGTGGATGAGGAGAGAAGCACATATGAATGCATTCAGCTATTTCCACATTTCATTAGCGGCCATAACACATATTTAGGAACTGTTGTTTTGTGTCAGAAGGCATTTTCCCGCAGTGCAGGATAAATGTTTACACCGAAGAGTCCATTCATTTCAATGGAGCCTATAAATTGGCTGCATGCTTGCATGTGACAGTTGAGTCAACAGTAGCAGCACAACTGCAAAAACCTGTGAGCTTTATAAAAGTTATTACCCCTCTTCTTCTATGTTTGTTTATATGACAGTAAATAAAATGTGTGAGTATAAGAGCTGCCATACTGTATAAGATAAACTGTTTGACTTGCAGTGAATAGGAGAGCAGGTGGATGAATGTGTCTTTTATGAAATAAATGTGCGTGCATGTGAATGCTTAAAGAATGAATTGAGGGCATTTTGAAAAGCTCTCAGTCGGTACCTGGCTCATAATTTAGCATTTCTATATGTTTCCTGGGACCATGGTTATAAACGTCATGCTGCACAGTTGGCTGTGCCTTCTGGTAGATATGACAGAAATTAAATGAATATTTGTCCTCTTGAGGAGGACTGTAAGTGCACAGATTTGGACAGTAAAAGGCCCATGTGGCCAATAGATATTCCAAACAGATGGTCTGAATGTAAATCTAAAATGTAGACTTCAAAGAATAACAGTGCCAAGCTTCGGTAATGTAAAATAAAGCTACCTAACTATGACTTGACTGACTTGTACAAAGGGGAAACCAGACCCTCCACAGTCAGAGGATTTCATGTGATTTGTTGATGACTCCAGAATGCTAACTAGCTCTGTAGTAAAGGGCTGTGAGCCAGTTTAGTCATCTAATGAGCTACAGACGACTGAAAAGTTTTGTCCCCCGAGGCAGGCGGTGCCAAAAGAAATTAAGCATGGGCTGGATTATTCCCGTTCTACAGATGCCCACTCTCTGCAGTCTTCTTTTATATCTCATATGCCAAGTCTAAGTTTTTAACTTAGAAAAGAGGAGGAGAAGGAGGAGGAAATACTGCGAGAGGGGAGGAGTGAAACGTCTTCTCACGTCCTTACTTACACCTCTCCAGCGCTCACTGCTGACACATCGTTTTCCATCCCTCTCCCTGTTTCTTACTCCCTCTCTCGGCTCCTCCTCTCTTTATCTCTCTGTCTGCGTCTGACTTTTTCTTTGTCCTTCCTCCCCCCCCACCTCGCTCACTGTATCTGTTTCACTGTCCTCTATCTCTCTTCACTTTGCAAAATCCTTCTCTCACTATTTTCATCCTTTGCCTCCTCTCTACCTTACCTCTCTCTTTCCACCTCAGCAGCAGCTGTGGAGGGGTCAAGTGAGGTAACAGCTCGCTTTGCACATCAGAAGGGCGCACACGTCGCGAGCAACCTTGATGACATCACACTGCCGAATAGGTTGCCCTTATTATGCTGTCATAGCTCGCACAATAGCAGTTGTTTGGCAGAATCAAGAGGAAGCTCCAATCAGAGAGATCCTCGTAAAGTAAAGAGCGCTGCATTAGATTTGAGGGGCGTTAAACAATGAGTTCATGTTAGTATAATTATACTTCATATGAGCGACAGATAGGGTTTAATCACATAACCTATAGAGATCTCCACTTCTCAAAGCCTCACCTGGCTAACACTCTCCCACAAAGTCAGATCTCTCGCATCTGCCACCGGCTCTCTGCTGGCCTTGCTTGAAGCAAGAACAGTGGCATGTCTGATTCGATAACCCCTGACACGTAATCTGGTTTCAGGTCGCTGTAATGACTGTGTGTAAATATCATCAAATTAAGGCATGATTTGATTGGGAATGAGTGCAATTCCTCCAACGGTCAGGAAAACACCTAGAGGGCCTGATGGCTGACAGGAAGGGTTGTTTGCTTGATTTTTTTTTCTCTCCTGTCTGCACTGGCTCTGTAAGAGTGTGTTTTGCATTCAAACACTCATCTTAATGAGTGAGGCCAACGCCTCAGGCAACAGGCACGAAATGAAAAGCACATTATGGCTGCTGCTGATTTTTCCTGAGCTAAATATAACATAAAGGGCTGCTGCAGGAGAATTACCTACTGAATGTTTTTGCTTTTTTTTTTCCCCCTGACGTGCCACTCAACTTGGTCACAGTCTATAAATGTAATGTACCAAATGTTTTTTAGTCATTTTAATGATGTTTTAGAAGAAAAATAAATATGCAGTGCAAGGTCTGCTGAGATTAAACTGTAGTTTGTTTTGTAAAACAGTGTTGTGAAAAACCAGCATCCTCTATTGGTTAATAACTCTTGCAAAAATGATCAGCACTGCTGCATGCTGCCTAGATGGGAATAACAAGCTGCTTCAAGTCTGCTTCGTCTCAGTGAGCTTTTCAAACTGTGCTCTATCAGGGAAAAAAGTCATTAACTTAAAAATGTGAAAATTACTTTAGTTATTGTATTTGCACACATTTTCTCATTAACATTTCCCAGTTGGAAAAGCTGTAAGCTTGTACCACAAATTAAAACATACTTGGCATAAGGCACTGCCAACCAACTACTGCACTACTAGTTAATAAGAGTATCCACCAACAACTCTGAAGTTGTGAGTTCAGGTGATAAATTGCTGAATAATAGTTTAACACTCGCACAATAGCGCTCTCCTCTTACAGTCATACGAGTATTAGCATTAGGATTAGCGTTTAAACAACATACGTCACTCTCCTGTACACAATAAAAAAAGAGAGGTGTTTTCTCTTCTTTTGAAACAGGCAGTAGAGGAAAAGTACAGTGGCCAAGAGAGCTCAACACACTGCCACAATAGAAAACACACGAAAGAGCGATCAATTTATTTGAATTCTAACACTCCGATTGCACAATTCCAGCATTACAAGAGAAATTGGCTACACACCTCGCTTCAGTCTTTATTAATTACGAGCATGCTCATCATCATTTTTAGCACGGAGACTTCTATTGTGTTGTAACCTAATTCCATTGTTGTGGTTGACTTGCAGCATTTCTCTATTTGCTTGTGTTGTCTGTATTTAGAGTGCATTGCTTTGTGCTGCCTTTGTGTTGTGGAATTGGCAATGTGTTTCTTAATTTGCTTGTTTTGCTTCAGCATTTCTGTTTAGTCAAAGTGGTGACGAAGTGGTTTTTGTATATTTTCATTTTCTCGTGTTTTCTTTAAGATATACTATACAGGATTTTCCTAAAACAATATACTGTATAGTCTCATAAAGACGTAATCCCTCTCAGTCATCACTTATGACCCACTAGAAGTGTGTGGTGCTGTATTTTTCTGCTGAGACTCTGCCCTCTGCCTGTGTTTTCTTATTTTCATCTTATTTTCTGTGTTCAGGATGTTTATGGGTGTGCACCCTCACAGCACTCAGGTGACGTTGGGGCTTTATAAAAAGGTAGCTACCAGGAGCCAGACGTAAGCAACAGGCATCCAAGAGGCACACCCACAAATATAGTGTAGGGTGAAACCCCAAAGGAAGTGACTCTGTGTTTACGGTTACCGTCAATCTTGCGTCGTCTGCCTTTAAGTTGCAGTGTTTTAAACTCTCTCAGTCAGCCTACAGAGGACCTAACCAGTGATATCTTGTCTGAACATGAGTTAACGCCATACCTTCCACGGCTCTCTTGAAGAAGACTTTGCAGCTTCCACATGTCACGACACCATAGTGGCATCCTGATGCCTCGTCTCCACAAACCAGGCACACTTTGGCCGTTGAGGACGGTTGTCTCAGTGGCGAGCTGAAAGGACACAAACACACACACACACAAGAGTTTTCAGATGAGACATAAATCACCAAAGAATTCTCAAAAGTCAACAACAAAGCCAGGGCAGTCTGTCCCCTTCCATACAGCGTTATTGCCTGATACACATTGCGAAACATTCTTGGGTTTTTATGACCCACTGTACAGTAGCAGCACAATGTGGCTAGCCATAAAGATGTCTGCCAACCAAGAGAGGAAGGCTTTGCGCTCATCTGATTTATAGCCTCACCAGGCTCACAGAGATGACAATGACAGAATTATAGGAGAGATTATTTAAATTCAATAAGCAGAGAGACACAGAGCAGGATGTCAAATTTAAGTAAGATCGAAAACACTTGTCCCCTTCTCTGGCATAAAAAGTCCGAGGCACTGGAAAAAGTATTTAGTAGTGAGGGGGAAAAAAATACAAACCACCACAGAGCAAATATTTAACTGTATTAGTATAAACTGTGGAACCAGTTCACGGTCAAAGTTTAAAGGTGAGAATGAGTACTGACGTAGCATGTCAATGTGTCGTTATTTACTCTGAGCAACAACCAACAGGCAACAGCATAGCTGACAGTCTGCTACAGTTCTTTCTGATCCAAGGCATTGTTTACTTTGGCATCATTTACTGCTTTCACTACTGACTGATTTCTACAATTACATGACCATTAAAGCTCAGCATGAACCGTATGTTCTTCTTACTCTGTCATGCAGTGCTAAATGGGAGAATCAGTTACATTTAGTTACAGTTTACCTCTTTCTACAAATGTGGGTAGTGGTAATATGAGTCTAAGATTAAAAGTAATGGATGACGTCTGTGTATAATTCATCTATTGATAGAAGAGGCACATTCAAAGCAGTTTTCTACCATGTTTAAAGAACTGACATTGACTTGAGTGCACACAAAGTAAGGCTGGACAGTACATAGAGGGGGCCCCTCTGTTAAGGCGGTTGATTTTTCTGTTGATTTTTCTGTCTTTTATGACGGCTTGACAGCCTGATGTCTGGTACTGATGCCTGACTCTGATATGCCTTTTTAAGAGAGTTATCTTTAAATATTTTTTCCAGCGGCATCTTTGTATGTGGTGTTTTGTATATATTCACACTGATGCTCCAAGTAGCTTGTGTTTGTGATGTGATGTATCTCTTAGTGTACAGCACTGGTGTCCGTACACTAAAGCTGTGTATGTGTGGGTCTGCTGATTTGTGTATGTTCTGTTGTGCATTCACAGACAGGGGTTGTGTGTGTCTGTGTGTACATACTGGCACATGTACTTATCATCTTGTCTTCCATTTTTTGCATGTCTATTTTTTGCATGTTGATTTTTCTATTTGTTATATATATTATGTCGGACATCTCTAACAGGAGGTCATTGTTTTTCCTCCTTTTTCTCTGGGCCTGTAACGTATCATTGCATCATGTGACCACATCATGTGTGTATTTAAGATGGCGGCACCCTTTGTCTAAAAAAAGTCTGATGAAGAGCCTGACGCTCGAAACGTTACCTACCTGAATAAATTTCGACTGAGCATTGGAGCTCTGCAGTGTGCGAGCTGTTTGATTTCTCTGTTGTGGACAGTATGACCTAAAATTACTATCAGGGTAAATAATCAGATTCACCTTAATCAGTACATGTATTTCCTATCTTGTATGGGTTTACTGCTGATACATTTGTCCTGTCTAATCACTGTATGACCAGTCAAAAGGTACTGGGCTGTTGGGTTAGATTCTGCTTGGGTGTAGTTCGTTGTCGTAGTAGTTTTGTCAGTTTATAGACGTTTATTAAAATTTGCAATATAAGCAAATTTAGGTTAGTAAGGCATTCAAAATGTCACTGATAAATTATGTTTATTGTCAGTACAGATTTACAGAGCATCTGCACAGTGTCAGCAGTGTAGCCCAGAGATACTGCATGTCGGTATCGACACAGGCTTTGGCCATTAAATAAAATGAAATTGCAGTGCAGAAATGACATAACATAGTCTGGAGCTGCAACAACAATTTTTAGGAAAAAAAAAAAAGGCAAACAAATGCTGGTTTTATGCTTCTTTTTTAAGATTATTTTTGAGGCTGTTTTGTTGTTAATGACAGGTGGGGCGGCAGTGGCTCAGTCCATAGGGACTTGGGTTGGGAACCGGAGGGTTGCCTGTTCGAGTCCCCGTCCGGACCAAAATATGGAGCGTGGACTGGTGGCTGGAGAGGTGCCAGTTCACCTCCTGGGCACTGCCGAGGTGCCCTTGAGCAAGGCACCGAACCCCCCCCAACCGCTCGGGGCACCTCACCAAGGGCAGCCCCCCCACTCTGACATCTCTCCACTTGAGGCCAGACCCAGCTAATAAAACGGACTAGGTGTTTATTTGGGACCAGGCTTTCAACTGAAGTTTTACAGTATAAAATGTGTTTTTGGCAGCAATGATTTAGATAACCACATTTATGGAATCCTCATCAAAATGTTTATGTTCTGTATTTATGTTAAAACAAGGAATATTTTCAATTTAGATTTTTTAGAACTCTCAAATGTCAGCATCAGTATTGGCTACAAAAATCCAGTATGCCTCGGGCTCTGGGCAGTGTGCTCTATGTAGACTCAATGCCAAGCCATATATTAAGCTTTTTAAGCATTTCCATCCAATGCATATTCAAGGACATTAATACTAAATGTATTTTTCAAACCAGGCTCTGCTAAATGGAGATGTAAGGCAAAAGATAGAATGAGGGTGACAGGCAGGCTTACATTTTGAACAGGCCACCCGGTGCAGTCTGGTCTGTAACATGACATTGTTTCATCAGTTTGCAGAGCTAGCAATGCCCTATGGATGAGGCTCCGTGCGCTCACAAAAGCATGGAGCTGAATGATGTGAGTAAAATTGGAATGGGCCCATTATATTAGGGTATGCTACTTATTCATGCTACTTATTAATGGAATGACACTGAATCAGTTGGCTCTCACATGTGATAAAAAATTCAACATACATTTACATTTTGAGTAGATTAAAAGCTTCCTGCATTTGGGGTTACATGTAGGTCTACACAAAACGAGGGTATACTGTATAATTTTTGATAAAACATTTCCCTTCATGTGCGCTCACACACACACAAGTACACACAAAGAACACAACACGTAGATGGGTACAAAGAGAGAACACCTTGTATCAAAACATTAAAAGTGGCCTCAGCTTCCCCTTCTTTTCTGTTCTAATTACCTCTCTCCCATCTCAATCAATAACATGCAAGGTGATTGTCTGGTTAACATTCTCCTTACATCCTTCATCAAACCAGCTGCCAAGCACTCGCTCTCCTCCTCTCTCCGTCTCTCTACCTTGCACGCTCTCTCATGCACACACATTTCCTCCAGGGGACTAGCTGGAAAGGGGTACAGCAACAGCACACTCAGATACAATCAGGACCACTGATCTAATTCCCTCTTGTCCATCTACACACACATTCAATTTGTTAGGACGCTTAGAGGAGTCTCTGGTGAGGTGTTTGTCTGACTAGATCTTTCTGGCACCGAGCCCCATGGTTTTAGCTAATGTGAGCGTGAGCGTGTGTGTGTATGTGTGTGCATGCACAAATCCAAGCCATGTCAAGATGTGTTTTTCAGCATGTTAATCTGCTAAATATTCCCCCCCATACATCGGCCTTTTCACACCGATACAAAGCGCCGTTAACAGGAAAGCAATCCACAGCAAGAGAAACGGCCCCAGAAAGTTTACGGCCAAGAACAACACGAGCGGCGTACGAGCGGCCCCTCTAAAGTACGCTTCTAATATGCAGTCAGTGGTCCACCCTTTAATATCGCCACACATTAAAACATTGTCCCTGCGTGCCAGCCTGCCTGCCTGCTGGTCCACCAACAAGGTGACTTCCCCTCCCTCAGAGAAGTATATAGGTCATTCACTCTCTCTGCTTATGAAACCAGAGCAGACAGGCCAGGCTGCAGTGACTGTGCACCAACGGCTGCCAGTAGCCCAAAACTAAACACAAGCTACCCGACAATCCCAAATCGGCCTGTTTCAGCAGCCATGTTAGCCTACAGTTTGTCAGCATGCACTTTGTGCAAGATTAAAAATGGAAATATGTTTTAATGAGCCTGAGAGAATAAGGGAATGACATGCAACAAAGGTCTTCTGTCAGAATTTAAAATTGGGACGTTGTGGTTGAGTGGTGTGCGCCTTTGACCACTAGACCACGAGGACATGACAAATAAATTTTCTTTTTGTTTGGCTTGTCATTTTCTTTGCTTAAAATATTCTAAGGTTGCAATTTCTGTCTGTTTCGCTGAAGGTTTAAATGATGATGTACCACTGGATGTAACGTTGTTGCTAAGGCCGGCAGTTCAAACTGTTAATTCCTGCATGCAAGACCTTGTGTCAACCTCCATCTCACTCTGAAAACACAAAGCGAGAAAGCAGAAGAAGCACATTTGTGGATGTTTATTTAAGGAAACTGAAATGTACAGTATAACACACAACAAATGTGCCGCTTAATCCTTAAAGACAAGACATTTTTCATTTTTTGCGGGGGAAAAAAAATCCATCACCAATATCTCTGAAATAATGTTCATAAAAGTTCTGCAGTCGTGTGCAGGCTACTTCTGTGAACTGGGACTTTTTCTCTCGACCCCTGTCTTCTCTATTTCTGGGTACAATCTCAGACTAACTCAATGGGACTGACTGCACGGATCAAAGGTCTCATTCTTCGCTCCAGTTGTTGCTTTTTTCTCTTCCTACAGAAACCCCAGGGCAGCGGTTTCATTGTTTTCAGTGTCCTTTCATCTTTAAAGATAACACACAAAGCTAACAACTGATTTAGTTGCTGTTTATTTCCCATGAGGATACAGATGAGTGTGCGAATACACAAGGCCTGTTTCTTCCCACCAAAACGCACAAGCAGAAATTTGTATCTCTCTCTCTTACGCTCGCTGCCCTCTTGGCTGCTTCCCAGACCGACATGCTGCTTAAGATATTAATGAAACGACAAAGGAAAATAAATGTGAGAGCTTGAAACCAGGCGAAGCCCACTGTGCCCACTAAAATGTGTGAGGACCAAACCACAGGACAGATGTTTGGGCTCAAAATTGGCCTCATGCTTTTCTACAAGTAATTCGGATGTCACACTGGGAGCATTCTCCAAATGGCTCAGATATCTCCACCCTCTCTCAGCTGCGGAAGGAATGCTAAATCAGCAAGAGCTAAGACCAGAGAGGATGGCTGAGGAAGATTCATCAGAATCCGGAAATATTGCACTTAATAATCACAGCGGTCATTGGAAGCAAACTTCCTCTTCTTTTTTTCTTTATTGTTTAAAGAGTCTTAGATCTAAGTTCATAATCTACATTACTCATAAACAGGTCAACACAGGTCACAAGAGAAGGTCAGAAGTCACCAGAGCTTGTCATAACTAGAACAATTAGTTGCCATATAAACAAAGCATGAAGTCTAGGAAAATGACAAATTAGCGATACAAGGGAAGTCAAGGGGGCTGCAGTTATTCTGAGGTTATCAAGATAACATCATTATGGGTGAATAATGGGCCGTGAGATGGCTGTATGATGGAGGAGCCACGTGGTGAGAATGAACCCTGTGACCCACATAAGTACATTAGCATGACAGCGTCAGTAAACAAGCAGCTGAACCACAGACAGAGTTCTGTTGTATAGAAAAACAATGTCCTCCTCACGCATGTTACACGGTCTATTACAAACACATACACACTCCTGTACTGTACTGTACTGTACTGTATTTACACTGCTGCGGAGCCAGCCGCCCACTGTAAAGATAAATTTGTGTGCGCGTGTGTGTGTGTTTGAGCAGACACACCGACTGGTTCATTCTAGAGGCTGTTATCACAGGGATAGTTCAGACAAGTACCACAGCCTCCCTGAACCTACCCCTCATGAAAGAGAAGCATCCTTGACTCTGCAAAAAAAAAAAAAAAAAGCACAGCTTCCACGGTTCAGTACGTCTCTACAGTCTGGCCTACAATATTTATGTAATACACACCTTGGCATGCTGAAAAACCTTAAGCTAGGCCCGGTTCAAAGAATATTTATGTAACACACAACTTGGCATGTTGGAAAGGTAAAGGTAGATTGGTTTAAACAAGCTGAGGGAGATGGAGAGGGAGAGGAAGAGAAAGAGAGGACAAAATGGCTTACATAACCATGAGCAGACAGTATAAACATTAGGTTGACACCCACTCACCGCCTCTCAAAGGGAGAGAGGTCTTATGGGTAGTGTTAGAGAGCCACCAGGGATTTATTTTTCCTGGTGAAGGTGACCCTGGCATTGGGCAGAGTACCTGAGCATACAGAAATATGAGATTTCCTCTTTGTCGGGCTTCTGTTACACTTGTGTTAAGGTTACAGTATAATCTACTCTGAGTGGCTGCCTCTTGTTGTCAAGAAGAAAAAAAATCAGAACCTTAAACATTTATGCATGACGGTCATTTTTCATCTCAAAGTTTATCATTTTGCTCGTATTTTCTAGTAAATCATGAAGGATAAAGACTTAAAATGCAGGGCAAATGAGGTGATCCCACCGTCAAATAAAACGTAGTTCCTAGCAGAAATGGCAAATTTGCTTTCTGATGGAATCTGGTATCCTGGCTGTGATTGCATTCCCTGTTTTAAATTCCAAGCTGTTGTGTTGTCTCCCCTCCAAGGCTTATGCCTACAAACTTTAAGTGACCTTCCCCATAACAGCGAATCATGATTATCTGTCTCCTATAAATCCACTGTTTTGAGTGTAAACAAAGAAATGAGACAAGTCGAAGAAATGCACACACACACACAGACACACACAAACTCACTCTGTAGGGGGTTGATAGAGGCTCGGTCTATGGGCGGAAACAGACTACAGTGTCATTCTGAGCTACACGCAGTATCCAGTTTGTGCTCAACATGTCTGAAGCTGTATCCTTCTCTAACTTTAAATTCCATAAACCAGCCTCACAGCCACTCTTTCACCTTTCCCCTCTCCTTCAGTGTGCAGCCGGCGGGGTCTTATGGACACAGTGGTTACCTTCAGGTCAACAGGAGTGTAACTCAGCTGCTTTTAACTAACCAGAGCTGTTTGACCATTTTTACTCCACCTAATTACTGTCACACATAGTGAATGAAATTAATCACCTGAGATATTTTGGCTAAGTCACAAAGCATGCAGGCATGAATCTCAGGGAGATGTGGCAGGGTGTTATTATCTGGTGGGGAGGATTATAGTGGCTGGAAACTCCCGTAATTCATGCCTGTCAAGGGCAGCGAGGGACCGATCACATCCATGCAGCATAAAATTAGGCATGGAGTGCCACTGCGTGCCCAGAGCTACGTTCATAGTTTCTTTGCAGCACAGCATACTTGAACTGTGTGTGGACGCTAACGTGCTGTTAATGAATGCTGGCATGCAAGTTTTTCATACTTTTCAATCTGCAAACAAAAAAACTCTCAAGTATTGAAGTTCAGCTTTCTGCATAATGCAACAGCAGGAAAAATAAACAGATCCTATACAGTTTATGGGGTCAACACACCCACTCGTTCGTTTCTGACCATATGCATTGCACAGGATTCATTTACACACAAAGCATGAACCACGCCAAAGATCTCCAATACTGCAAGGAACTCAATTTAGATGGATCTTGCATCTGAGCTTTGGAGAAAATGTATCTGTGCGAAGCGGAGACGGCGTGCAAATGGGTGTAAATCTCACACATTAACTTGGTTACCTCAAAAATGTTCTCCATTTAGACAGACATTTTTCAAAGCTAGAAATGGACAAAACACTTTTAAAATGCAGTGTAATGCAAAACAACAAAAATGCGCTTGTAACAGAAAAAACATCACAATAGAAAATGACACAATTACAGCCTTTACTATGCTTAATTCATCCCCATGAAAACAACCATGCTATTCATTTATACAGCTCTGTGGCAACCTCCACAGATCTCCATGGCAAGTCCTGCAGCACTGTTTTGATTGACTGTGACAAAAGTGTCTTTACTGCCTTAAAGCAGTTTGGTTCTCATGTGCTCCTCACACTGATCTGTTACTGATTCCCAAAGTTTCTGTTTTTAGCACCAAGTTTTCCAAGATCCTTTTGCTGAAAACAGCAACAGCCACAAAACAGCTGACATGTTGAGAAATACATCGCCGGGCATCAGGTCGATTTCCAGGCATGGGAAATCGAGAAATAATGCAAACAAGAGGCTGGTGATAAAAAACAATGTTCGCCACATGAAGAAACACGAAATACCAGCTCAGTGACTTGAATCAAATTTCCCTGCTGAACATAAACCTACATGATAACAGCAAAAATAAGCGTGGCAGTTGGCTTAAATCTAACTAAACACACAGAAAGGAGCCTATTTTCACCACCTCTGTGAAACATTGCTTGAAATTTACTCTAATCTGTCCGACTGCCACGAACATAAACACAAATGGACCACTTCAAAGCTGCGCTGCTAAAACTGGTTTTGTTATTGACCCAAATCCTTTGATTTCAGTGGCATGGATGAACTCTAGACCTGGCCTCCCCTGGTGTAGTTTCAACTCTATTTGCTGCTTACTCTGCTTTCTCCCACTGCTCTCTCTGTGCAATACCTGGCTCCTTATAAATGTGTCTCTAGCCAGGTTTGGGCACGGTTGCCTGTGCAGCAGGTGACCTCCAAACTCAGCTTAGAGGCCCTGGGACAAATGAGAAAAACAAATCCCTAGAGAGGGAGATTATCTTTAAGGGATCAGCCCTGACCTGAGCCACCTCCATGCCACGTACTCCTTACCTCTGCTCACCACTTTCTAGCAACATTAAACACACAGTCAACTCCTGTTTACCCTCACCTTATTAAGTGCAAGAAGGGTCCAGTCAACAGGATTACAGTATAGTACATGCTAAACGCTGGCATTTATATTCAGTTTTTTTTTTTAAAGAACTAAGCTCTTGGGTCCAGAGAAATTAAACACGCCAAAAAATATCTTATTCAAAAGGCGACCTTTTCCTTCTCTGTGTGATTCAAAAAGGCCTCACTCTGAATGTAGGTTAATGTACACTGGCGCTGACACATGTTGCCAGCAACCCTACGCATTAGCTGTCACATGCGATCATCCTCACCACCCACCAGTCATTTACAATTCTGCCGGGACAAACATGGAGGAAGAGCAGGCGGGGAGTCCAGCGTGTGCAAAGAGGAAACGCTGCACACACAAACCGTAATACGTTAACATACATACTGAGGGGATAAAGCTAGGCGTGAGGCTGCCAAGTGGATCTGATCCGAGTGTTTATTGTATGTATACTTTATAGTGGCTCCCTAAATTCATAGGGTATAAAACCACAACCTCAAGAAGTGGGCTCTGCATGAGAGCCAAAGCCAAGTCTCTGGCTGGCTCAGCTCCAGGTGGTTAGCACCACAGCAGCACATTCTGCATGTTAGCTCAAGAACTGCTGAGAACTGCTCTCCAGTCAGCCTCTCTATAGTATCTGACAGGTTCAACAGCAGAAGAGCAGCCGTATACCCAGCTAGAAGTCTTGCCTGCGCTCAGCCACTTAGTCCAAACTGCTGCTGACAGCATCTATCAGGAGCCAATCAGGTGATCAACCAAAATGTGCCGATGAAACATAAACTATACAGCTACTGAAAAGTGGATTTTTAGAAGCTTTCAGCAGTGTTTTTGCATATTTTATTGTTTAAATAGCACATCGACACCTAAATCCTTGTAGCAGGTGGAGAACTGGTTAAAGCTCTATATTCACATTCGATTGTTTTACAATTATATTTTTATCTCTGCAGGTGTAAGCCTTGAGAGAACTATGTGTTTGGTTGTGTGCATGCATGTGTGTATCCGTCTGTCCGCAGCTAATCTCGCAGACTACCGGACCAATCAGCCTCATATTTTGTGTGCACATTTATGACTGTATACTCAAGGGCCTAGGGTTATTTACAGTTGTCGAAAAACCTGTTTTACTGACTGTTTTATACCGTCACTGACTGCTGATTCCTCACTCCTTGACTGATGGTGGCCGCAAGTTTTCTGGAAATCGGCTCAGCTAAAAACAACAAGCCGTACAGTCTGTTGCATGACACATTTTGGCCTTTGTTGTGTCTTTTTTTTTAAAGATATTTTTTGGGGCATTTTTAGCCTTTATTTGATAGGACAGACAAGCGTGAAAGGGGGAGAGAGAGAGGGAGTGACATGCAGCAAAGGGCCAGAGGCTGGAGTCGAACCCGGGCTGCTGCGGCAACAGCCTTGTACATGGGGCGCCTGCTCTACCACTAAGCCACCAACACCCCGCCTTCGTTGTGTCTTCAAAACTAACATCCATAGAAATGTTTTGTCTGATTTTGAACTGGGGCATCTGCAGATAACTTCCATATTTGATATGTTATGATCCACTAAAGTTAGGCATGATACGAGCTAAATAAATCCCCATTTTTGTTATCTTAACCACCATCTGGACTGGAAAGAAGCCGGGAGGGACTATTGCACCAACCGCAGCTGCCCCAAAGTTTTGTTGCATGGCGTCAAGCTACACAAAGAGTTTTAGAAGCGGAGCATTTTGTCTGCCTTATTTTGTAGACTTGCAGATTTTGTTAATTTGGTGGTTCTTCCTTGACATTTGTGCTTACAACGTAAGTAAGTAAGCTGGCTATATAATGGTTTCCTTTTTTTGTCTTTTTTAGTTGTGTTTATTGTTGTTTACTACTTTATTGCGCTGTAGCCTGCAGACAAGCCAATACCGTTCGAAGTCTAGTTATGAACGACATGGATCAAAGATTTCTGGCTGTGTTCAAGTTATTAAAAATACATTGGTCCTCATAATTATATTGTATCTCTGTTTCACATACAGTGCTTGTTAGCAGGAGAACTCAATCTGCTCTGTGCAACGTGCTGCGGCTCCATCAAAAGTAGACGAGATGTGTATTTTTATTAGCTTCTGAGATGCTTCTGAAACGTGCTGCTGCGCCTCAGCTGAAATAAGTACTGTCTAGAGTGGCTGCGATCAGCTCGGGCGGCCACCTTGCAGAGATCTGCATTCTGCACTTTTCTAGTCGAAAAATGTTTAATTGAACACCACAAAATATTTTGCCACTATGATGATCCAGTGCTGCTAAATAGGAAGTTAACACCCATCAGCCCAGAGCAAATACAATGAACAGTCCACCAGGATTATGACTACAGTTTTTCCAGCAGCATCAGGCCTGCTCGTTGTAAAGCTCAACATTCTTTTTCTAAAAGGTCAACTTTAAGATTCTGACCTTGAAAGTACAAAACGTCCCAAACAAGCGGTACAAAATGCACAAGAAAAATAAGGTTAGAGGGCAAAGACGGGCGTGCACACACACACACACACAATCTCAGGCCAAACTAAATGTGTCTGTGCAATGACCTTTTTCAAATTCAGTGTGTTCACCTCCAAAGGATTACAGGCCCAGATGGCCACTGGATGAACAATGCAACACCTGCTGAGGGACGTAGCGCAATTAGGTCCTCACAAAAAAAAAAAAAAAACTACTGCAAAAAGAAAAACCTCAGTGATGAACTATCAAAGGAACACATTACGTACGTGCTAACTACTCTAAATCATGGCTAATCTAACACTGACCACAACCACAGAATATCCAACCCTTTAATCTACACTACATCTACAGTCAGCGTCTGTCCTCACAGTGCACGATAGACACAGTGGTTTTCTGAAATGTCTGATTGTAAGCTGCCAGACAAAATTGTATATTTTCATTTGCAAGAGAAGTTAGTTTGAGGTCCAAATAATGAGATTGAATTATTAGAATAGAAAGCTAAATCTTAAAGGCCAAGTGAAACGGAAGTTAGAGCATCTTTAGCTTCTGTTCTGTGACTTGATTCCTAGTGAAACAAAATATTTGCACGGTCTACAGTTAGAAGAAAGATTTAAATCAAATCCTTTGCATTTGATTGGACCGCTACAAAGTGGGCGGGCTTAGAGTCAATGGGAATATGGAGCTAGAGCAGAGTCTGCTGCTGAGGGAACTGTTGGCTCCACACACACCTACCTCACAATAAGATCAGGAGGAGGATGAGGGCGAGATGAATGAATTGAACCTCAGCCGTATTGTTTTGGAAATGAAGACAAAGGTTTTGCCCGCTGATATCCAAACGCACATCTCTTTCTATCTCCCTCCGTATTGCTCTTGTAGCGAGCTACTATAACCCACAAATGCTGAAGTGTGTTTTTATGTGACCACTGTGGTTAGCTAGTGGCCAATGTCTTATTTGATTAGATGAACTTTTGTAAACGAAAGAAAAGAAAGGGATTCTGATGTAAAAATGCTCTGATCCAGATTTTCTTGACATATATTTGGCATAAAACAAGAAATAAATGATCAGTAAACTCAGGAACACAAAATTAAAACTTGGGAAAATGTATTTTTCATTTCATGTGGACTTCAAAAGGTGCAATCTATGACTTTCTGCACATTGAACCTGCACTCATAGCAACAACGAAGTATCTAGTGTCTTGTTTGCAAAGCAGTTTTACTTTGTTGTTGCTGTTTATGCAGTTAAAATGTTTTCAACCAAACAGGTAAAGTGAAATCAAATACTGTATATTATTTACTGAAGTGATGAAGTTAGCCTGCACCGGCACTGTCATCCGAACAGGTGCAACCCGACAAACCTGATCGACGTGTCTCAATTTTCATTTCAGACAAAGTCACACACCCCTTGAAATTTGACCAGATTGGCCTTAACAAAGAAGAAACACTAGTACTGACTGATGTCAGTTAGCACTGCTGCTTTGAAAAAGGATACAGAGAGATGATTTTTTTTTTCTACAAATGCAACAGTTTGGATGTCATGTCTGTGGCTCCTGCACGTCTGCCTCCTGCATCTCTATCATAAGGCATGCATCAGGTCTTGGTCATCACCACACAATGCTCAGACTCGCCCTTACACCAAAGTGTTTTTTTTTCTGTGTGTCACACAAAGAGTCATGTGCAGAGAGGATGAGAAGGAGAGGGGGGAGTCAGGAAGTCAGGGAGAGAGACGGGAACATAAAAAAACAAGAGCGAAAGAGGCTGTTTTTACCAGCCGTTGTCACCTCTCACCTATCCGTCTCATTATTGTTGTTTCTATGCATCACACATTATAGACTGTGACATAATTTCCTGTTCAAAACAAGAGGTTAAAAATAACATCAGTCATCACAACCTTGGCTCAGGTGAGAGCTTCTTCACAGGTATGGCTGACTATTGATGTATATTTAATAAGGTGAAAGATTTGCAGTGGTGCATGTGGCTGCCCTTTCAGAGCGGGCGCCCATGTCACCTTTTTGGGCGGCCAATTCCAGAGATGTCAGCAACGGAGAGGCAGACTGGAGGAGTACAGAGAGAAGGGGGACAAAGGACAGACTGAGACAGGGCTGGAGAGGAAGCAAGAGGAAATATTTAAATTGTATTCTCACATCCAAATATACTGACTTATTTGCTGGCGGATTCTGACAGGCTTCAAAATATATAAAATATCAAAAGATATTAGAATAATACACACTGATCCTGCCCAAACACAACAATGAAAGTGACGTGAGTCAGTGTGAAATAGTCAGACAATGATTGATGCTTGTCTCCTGCATGTAGGGCTGAGCAATATGACTGAAATGGATAAAATTATTTCAATAACAATATGGAAAATGCATCTGACATACAATAATCAAACTGGTGTTCAATCAAGTGAACACAGTGTAATCAAGGGCATCAGATAAAGCTGTTGTCATAATTTTGACAGAATTTGGTAAAACAATAACATGCAATGTTCATATCAGTGCCAAAATTATTGGTCTTTTGTTTGACTATATATTGGATAACATAAAAAAGGTTACAGTTTATATCAGTCTAGGGAGTTGCAACATTTCTTTGTTTTATATCATCTTAATGTGAATCCCCTTTTGGGTTTTTAATTGTTGCCCAGACAAAATATGGAATTGGAGGATGACACCTTGGGCTCTGGGAACTAACAGCCATCTGTTCATATTTTGGTATTTTATAGATTAAACTTTTAACAGGAGACACCCCAGGTGATGAAGGAAAACACTGTAGTGTATGGATAACACCATTAAACGTCCCCAGGTGATTACTTCCATTAAGCCATTTTATTTTTGATAAAAAATTAAATCTGCGCTTTGTGCATACAATTCCAGAACAGAAATCTGATGTAAAATAAACACCTAAATGTGTATTTTAGAGCTTTTCTTTCCACTAGTCTAAAAAAAAAATACATTAATGGAGGCAAAATAACCCAAAATCTCAAAATTGACCAGTGCATTTAAACACTATGTTTTCACCTGGGGGTGTCTCGCCTTAATTAATCCTTAGAATATGTGAAAAATTTTACTTACAGCACTGGATGATACTGTCACGATATTATTCTGGTAAGCAGATAAATGTTTATATTGAATAAAGCTGACACCATTGGCAGATTTATGAATTAGCTGCTCAACAGAAAATAAGTTGGCAACTGTTTTGATCATCATAGAAAGTCATTTTTTAGCACAAATGGCAAATATTCTCTTATTCCTGGGTCTAGGTTTGCAAATTTGTAACAGTAAACTGAATATCTTTGGGATTTAGAGCACTGGTCTGAAAAAACAAGGCATCTGACGATGTCATTTGATCGTGACAAACTCAGGTTTTTCTCTATTTTCTTACATTTTATAGACTAGGGATGCACGGTAATATCGGCACGTCATCTGTATCGGCTGATATTGGCTTTATAATTAGCTATCGTAATCGGCCAACATGCTGACAATACTGGTACGTCATTGGTATCGGCCGATATCAGCTGTAAAATGAACTATCAGAATCAGAATTTTCTTATTTTGCACAGTGAACGAATATTACATACATTAAAAAGTATTGCATTTCATGTTTCCATCTGCTTCATCTCCATCACGATAAGAGTATGCATGCATAATATGATGTTAATGTGGTGAGAAGTCAAATGAGTTGTTACATAGCAGCATGTCAGATATCGGCACAAAATCCAATATCCCACTTTCCTATTATAGACCAAAGGATTAACCCGCAAATCAATTGATTATAAATATAATTACTAGCTGCAGCCTTAAAATTCAATTACCGTCATACTTGCTTAAGTCCTCATATAGATGTCACCTCACTTTACCACATATACAGTATGTCAAAGAAGAAAAACAGTGGTATGCATGGAAATGAAATGTTTTGTTCTACTCATCATCTGACTGAACTGTCCTTGCCCTCTTTCCTCAGGCTCGCAGTCACATGGGCACAAATATATTCATCAACATACAGTTGCAGGCAGCGTACACTCACACACATACGTACCGTTTCTCACCACGTTGTAATTCCCTTCACGCTGCACTTTTAATAAATCATAACATCAGGCTTTGCCACTAAGACGCCCTGTTCAAATAAAACATTCGCCCAACCAAATACTCCCGGGGCTCAGAGTATCTCCCACATTTTCCATCCGAGGGAAATACTGTCGATTCAGAGGTTTCTCTCCTTCCTCCCTCTCTCCCCTCTCTGCTGCTCTTCCCCTCGCTGCCTTGTGTTTACACTAAATCTCATTGTTTGAAGTGTATGAAACTGTGAAGATTAGGGAAAATACATGACATCTTGAGCTTATGGCATAAATATTTAAGAATGGGAGACAGGTCTCAGGTGGAGAAGGGAGGAGAAATATCTCACGTATGTAGAGTATCTTATTTGAAAGGTGTATGAAGGTGATTGTTTGGTTATGAAGAGGAAAAATCAAGACAAAAAGTTCCAGTCTGGCTTTTCTGGAGATGGATCTCTCTCTTAGAGGAGACCACTTGAGGTCCAACCTGAGTGGATTTTTAAAAAATATTTTAATTACTTTTTTTTGTGAGCAGGAGTTTAGTCTCAAGTGACATACAGAGCTCTTAAACTGGAGGCCATAGGGATTTACACAGTGAACAAAGGATTCCCTATTGAAACACGGGCTTTGTGCAGCAGAAAAGCAGCTTGTAGCCCGACATTTTCTATCTATTCACTGTTCTGCTTCATGTTGCGAAACCCGTCTGCGCTAATGAGTGGCTTTATAAGAGGAAATAGAGCGTAATTGGTTTTTCTGAGCAGTACAAAGACACGGTGGAAAGATGTCTGTACATCTCATATCCCAGCATATACCTTCTACCTAAGACCTGACTGGCACACTACATCCAGATTTCTGACACCATATACTGCGGAGCACATTGACAGCCTCTCAATGTGGCACCGACTCCTCTTTATGTACTCTGCCCCCAGGGTTTGTCTGTCCACAGAAGCTTTATGCGAGAAAGCCTGTCATAACAGCCATGTTACAGTGTGAGGCATGCCCATTTCACCGGGATGCCTGGCCAAAGCATACAAACTCTGGCTACTGTAAATTCACTAGAAGTGCCAGGCTGCTCTGAACAGATCTGTCACCACCGAATCCCTTTGGGAAACAGAGGTCATAATTTCCATTTAACACCTACTGCTCCTACACATACATGTTGTGGTTTATAGCCTTGCATGTGTAAATTATATCTAAAAGAAGCATATTTTTCTGTGTTTTATAACCTAAAATAATGAAGCCTATAAGGCCCAAACCGAAAGCCCTGCTGCTTTGCTGTAGATGAAGGATTCTCTGCTGTTCTAAATAAATCAGCAACTGGCCAACTTGGCGCACGTACAAAAAAACTGGGATTTGTACGTTGTGTTTTTTTTCCCCCCATGCTTGGATCTTATTTGTGTCGCTGTGTCTTCACAGTATCCACTTCAGCAAAATCTATATGCCTTCCTGTTCAGAAAATCTACAAAATTGTGTTCTTTACAACAATATTTAAAGAGATACTTTGCCGATTTTTCAACCAGCTCTGTAGCATAACAATGTGGGTAGTTTGTGTAAATGAACTGTGGTAAACTTCCCTCCATTTTACCAGTGCCCTGCTCATCTCTCAGCTCAAATCCGCTGGGCTAGGGCTGTTGATCGAACTACAGATGTCTTCAGAAATACATTTTAGTGCACTGTTTGGCTGTAGTATGGGAATGTGTGAACTAGAAGCAGACGCCATATTGTTTCCTGTATTGTCTGGCTGAAAATACTGAAATCAAACGGTCAAACTTGGCAGTGCTGATCAAATATAAACCAAGATTCTGTTACTGAGTTCCCTATATGTCGCCTGAAATATTTTAAAAATAACTGTAATTCAAGAATGTTTGTTACTATTCAGACTCCATATTGTTTCCTGTGTCAAATCAGCCAAACTGCAGTACGTCAACCACCAGCAGTGGCGTTTAATGGTCAAGTGTGGCGCAGTGCATTCTGGTAGTTGTAGGTTTTCTACCTCTTGAGCAAATGCAAATTGCCAAAGTAGTTTTTCTATGTTTTCTCTGGTCATGCAGCACCAATTTCAAAAGTATTTGCCTCTTTCAACTGCCCAGTTTTAAGAAAAGACCATCTTTCCAGCAATGAAATACTTCTTTAAATGTTTCCTCAGAGCAATTTACACTTTTTTTTGAGTAAACAAAGCTGTTTAACCACCTCATCACAGTGTTTGAGCTCCTTCTTCTACCTTCTCTGCTGATCTGATTCAACCCTCCTCTTGTGCCACCTCTTTTATGTTGAGGTCTAACTTTGGCACGCTGCTGAAAGGTCCTTACCCCAGCTGCTGCTCTTACACCGTGTCTCTGTCAACACTCCTGCTTTCTCAGCCGACTCGTCAGAGCTTCTCCGCTCTATCATGTCTCCCCTCCTTCCCGAAACACACACACACTGCATGTATTATCCCTGTAATCTTTGCCTCCTGCTGAGCAACTTCTTCTAATTTATGTGGATTAAAGCCATTTGTTGCAGAAGGCAAAATGTGCCGTCGCGGAGCCAAACATCAACATTAGCCTCATGCTGGAGACTTACATCTTCTATTGTATAACGGAGGCATTTAAAAAATCAATACATGTTTAGTTGAACTGTCTCTTTAAACTCATTGCACCCCAAAGCCCTTTTGTGCCTGGGTTGAACGTACAAAGCACTATTTGAAAACTTGTTTTTGTTGTGATAGCATCAGTTGTTATTAACGAGGAGCAAATGCTGCGTAAATGAATCTGTCTGAGCTCCTTGCCCTCGGCCATCAATCAGAAGTAATATGCTCACTCCTGATTTAATAGGGTTAGAATGGCTGCCATAGTTCAGTACAATGCTATGATGCTACATGTCATTTAAACTATTTGGGCCCATTCTTGTATTCTTTTGTTCTCTCTCCTTACCTGCATTTGAAACTCGATGCACAAGGGAGAGGAGGGAGAAAGCAGTGGAAGAGTTTAGCCATCCCTCGCAGCCACAGCTTATGAAACTGTTCCAACAGTCTCGCACCCTAGGGAGCCATTCTAGTCACACCAAATCTATCCAGAGAGACAAAAGTGGACTAACAGTAAGCATAGGCTGTTTCAGGTCTGTCTGTGCTGCATTAGCATGTATTCCCTTGGTCTTTGTCCAGGGTAGCAGGAGATTCAATTTCCCCATTTCTGGTCCACTGAAATCAATTGGCGCAGTTAGGAACAGCAGAGTGTGAATGATACAGACTAATTCTCTTGGAGAGGGAGGTTAATGTGAAGTGCACAAGGTCAGTGCATTTATAAAGGTAACTTTGGCTCTGCCTGCGACTTTGTCTTCTGTTTTTTTCCCCGCTCTGTCTTTTTCTTTCTCTCACATGAACACACACACAGCCGCAGAGTCCCTCAGTGGTTTCTCTCTCCTTCACTCGTTCACTCTCCCCTTCTGCCTCTCCCTGTCTCTTTCTCTCCCCTACGTAGGTTATCTCACACAGTCTCTCCAGCTCTGCGAGCTTCCTCTCCTTTCCCTGCTTTTATTCTCATTCTCTTCTCCTCTCTCACTACCGTCTTCCTGCATGCTAAGGAAGTGTCTCTTTACACATCACAGGGGCTCAGAGAAAGCTGCGCAGCAATAATTGGATTATTGAGCAATCGGCAAACAAACATAAGACACAAGGCGCTGGATCAATATGGAACACTTGCATCATTTGAGGTGGTCAAAAGCAAGTACTAGCAGTGAATAAAGCCGTCAAACAACTTTGTGTTCGGGGTTAGAGAGTTTAAGAAGAAATTGTGACGAGACGTCAATAATTGCTTATTAGACATCAAAGGAATCCGTCCCTCCACGCAGACACTCCCCGTCCTGCTCAGTCTGGTGAATTTGGATGAATGTATGTCGCGAGGCTTAAACTGAGCCCAGCAGTGAACAACACAGTCTGTCTGTGGCCAGTGAAATAGCTTTGGGTTTCTATTGTGTATTAATGTCCAGATGGACAGTTGTGTTGTAATCTGCTGCACTTCCTGTTTACAGCCAGGTAGTGCTGTAAACCGGCTAAATATAACAGCCGCTTCATTGAGAGGCAGTATAAACTGAGTGAGCGGAAAATGATGAAAATGAATTCCAGTAAAAGTTACACTAGTTAGTCTCAACTAAATTTTATTTTTTAGGCTCCCAAAGTCATGGGGGACTTCTTCACATGTCTTGTCTTATAAACTAACAGTCCCAAACTCTATCATGTTCCTTTTTCCCCCCACAAAAAGACTAAAGGTCCAGTCAATTTTATTGTGAAATAAATTAATTTCACTGTGACGTGCAAATTTGCACTGCTGACGAATGTATCATTAGCTGCAGTTACATGGACAATATTTCTTCAATTTGAAATCAGTCTGATTAGACTGAACTGTTTTAATGGACACTAAATATCTGATAAAATGTGTACTTATATGCCCCAAAGCATTAAATTAGAATATAATTTTTCTGACTTGCGCAAAATGGTTCCACCCACTGTTAAGCATCCAGACAACCAGAAATATAACAGAAGAAGGTGACATTTTTTTCCCAACTTTACTGGGGTAATTCAGTTCATCCAAAACATAAAACAGGGAAAGAAGAAGTGGTTCTGCCTGTTAATGTAATTTAGTAAAAGGTAACATCAGTGTAACCCAGGTTATTTTCCGTCGCTGCAAATTACAGATGTCCCCTAAACACCACACATGCAGATTACCAGTAGAAGATACAATTTACTGATGATTTTTAAACATCACATATGCAGGCCGCTGCTACTAGTAATCATAGTAGATAGACGATTGTTATGTCCAGTACTCCACATTGCAGCCTGTAACAACAACGTTACATAAGGGTAGGGTTCAGAATCAAAAAAGCACTCACAAAACAGTGTCGTACTAGCAGAGTACTTAATATTTTTTTTAATTTTTGAATGATGCTCTGTTAAAATATGCAGGTGGTGCATATAGAAACAGCTGTATCTGGTGCCTGTCACCAAATGTTGAAAGAATATATTTATTCCAACCAGAGAGAAATGACTGGATTAAGCATTTACAAGATTATTAGGTGCTAATATTTCCCATTGAGCAGACTGTCCAATTGAAAATTCCTTCAGACTGGGCCGGATCGGGCCAGAATCTTCTGATAGAGGTTGTTACACGGAGTATTTTTATTCTAATTGGGCTACTATTTAATATTAGGGTTCATGTAAATGCACCTATTTTAAATAGCACGATCACTGTTACATATTATTCCTTTTAATGATTTATAACAGAGCTAAAAGCTGCAAATTGTCACATTTGAAAAGCTGAAAGCAGAATTTTTTGGAACTTTTGCTTGAAAAGAAACTCAAATGATGAATCAATTCTAAAAATTATTGGCGTTTACTTTTCTGTAATTTGACTAATTGATTAACTGACTACTCGTTTTGTAATTCACAAGGTGCTATTTAGCTCATGCACCAGTCAGGGAAGAGTACTAATGAGAGGTTAGAGTAAGCATATTTATGTATTCACGGATAAGAAGCCCACAAACCCAAAAAACAAACCATTTTCCCCCTGAGATCCTCTAAAACAACAGTAAATCATGCAGTAAATAGCTTATAGAGTACACTGTGCAACCCCACAATGTATGCAGTTCCACTATAAAATCAAAAATTACTTTAGAATTCAGAATATGTGTGCAGTTACACCAAGAGCTTTTTCTAGGTCAAGTGAATAAACATTGCCAGTCTTGCATACTTCCTTAAGCAGCAGACAACAGGGAAAAAAAGAAAAGACTTCCTCCAAAGTTTGCCAAGGGAACCTGTTTCACTAACCCTGAACTTCTGGTGTGGAACGTAAAAGTTGAGCTCCTGCCCGCCTGTCAGGTTGTGGTGAGGAGGGTGTCGATAAAAATGTTACATCGGAATTGACATGCTGGCAGTCTTTCGAACAAAAGCCCTGCACTGTCATTCTGCTTTACTGTCTCTCTGAGCACACAGTCACCGAGACCCTCTCGCTGGTTTCTTTATTCTGCTTCCTCACCCTCTCTCCCTGCCTCTGTCTCCCCCACTCTCTGTCTCCCTCCCCCTCACTCTCTTTCTCCCTCTCTCTAAAACCCTTATGACATCCTCCGGATTTAAGAGCTTAAATGTCAGTCTCATGATATCTGTGCCATTCAGATTAAGCGCCTTAAATACGATGTAAATGTTTAAATGTAGGCCAATGAGTGGGCACCATTCAATCCAATTAGCCGTAATGAAGGCAGTCTCAAGGAATCTCAAAAGCAATAATTTCTAATCATTTTCTGTGGCTTATTGACTATTACATTCCACAGACAGACAGCTGAATATATTCTACCTTCATATAGAGATTTAAGACTTTTTTGTTTATAGGATGTGACTAGAATAACTTCCACAGCTTAATCCATCTAACACAAAAAAGAAGTGTAGTTTCAGTGTATTGTGTGAGGTCCTGAGCCGTAATTCAGACTGAAAACAGCTGCAATAGTGGGTGTGTTCGCTTCAGGTACTGGCTTATCAGATGCCAAAATGCTGCATGACAGGTGATAATGTTATGTGAAAGGATTATCACAGAAACAATCATTTTATCCTACATCTTGAGTCATAGCAAGATAAGAGGGGGAATAACCATGTTCACGTACAATGTAATTCACCAGGAACGTGCATGCACTTGCATGGGTTTGGTTGGCCCATTCAGTGCATTGTGGGGTAAGGTTGCATTATACTGCAGTGAAAGTTGGTGGTCTCATTAAACTGAATGAGCGGGCTGTAATGAAAAATTGAACGAAAACTTTTTTATTCTGTGTAAATATTGTCTGGGTGTGGTGTGAGGACACAAAGTCAACCATAGTGCACTTATAAAGAGGGTGCATGGGTTTTTGTCCTACTAAGATACTAATATTTTTTGCTGCATACTGTCTTTTATACTGATGACTCCACTGTAGGTATGAATATGTGTTAGCTGTCAGGTATCAGCTTCAGGTCTTTCCGTTTTCTTCCAAAACATTGAGGATAACAGAGAAATGGACGGCTGCAGGAAAACGTCTCCACCAACCAAGAGACACCTCATCTGAAAGCTATGCCTATTTTTGCGGAAGTCATATACAACGACTGTTCTCCCAAGAAGAATGCCTGGTCTCGTTGGGTCTGGTCTCTCTGGTCTCGTTGCAGCACATGACCCTAAATGATGTGAAGTGATGATTTAGGGTCAAGTGACAAGAGCGTCTGTAGTCATTACGACGGGAGCAAAGAAGGAAGTCAGGTGACGTTGTCATAAACTGACAAACTCAGTGTAGGGAAGAAAACATCACACTTTAACACGAGTCTGCTGATTGTTTCCTGTTTCACTCAACGTTCACTATAACTGTTCCCTAACCTTAATTACGTGTCTATTATGGTAGCCATGACGATGAATGTCCTCTAACCTTGACTGAGTACTTATTTTAATTCAAACCACAACCTTTCTCTTAATCTAACCAGTTTGTTTTTATGCCTTAACCTAACTTTGACAGTATACTATGCAGGATTTTCCTTGAAACAAACAAAAAAAGAACAATGTCAGAGAATCATAGAGATGTAATCTCTCTCAGTTATCTCTCATGACCCACTAGAAATGTGTGGTGATGTATTTATCTGCACACATCCAAGAGAAAGCCACAAATATCACGGACACAGTGCAGAAAATGCGTTAATATACAATTAGCAATTACAAATGAATCTGGAGGCGGCTTCCACTTTCCCTGGCGATACCTACATAGTATTCCTTTAACCATAGTGTTGCTACATCATCAAGCTCATTTATTTTGTCATGAGTGATTTGTAACGCTATTGGACGACACAGACAAATGATGTTGTCACTCAGAATCTGGTCAAATCTGGCAAACAGAGACAGCAGAGTTTTAATACTAACCACATATTTACCTGTTAACATATACCATATTATTTATTTTTTAAAGTGAAGATGATGCAAAATTCTTGTAAATAAGAACAGACTGCTTTAGTTCTCCCTGTCACACAAAGTAGGGATCTTACTTACTTGCCACAATGTATTATTAGCCTTTTTTAGACAGATTGCACTATAGGGCTGCTACGAAGTCCCTTCTTCATGCTGCCTTTGCATTTTTACACAGAACTTAATGACAACGGCATCATTCTGCTCCCATATGTAACTTTAGACTGCACCCAGCATCATGGCATCAAAAGATGTTGGCCTCTAGTGTGGCATATAACACAGACGTCGGCAGCACTTTATAAACAATAGCAATGGCATAACGTGAATAAAATAATGAATGACTGTCTGTTACATGGCAACTGATCTCATCCTCTGCTTGGAGGGTAAGGAGCTCCCAGACCTCATTGTTTTCCCAATTTGCGGACATTTTTGCCCACTGTTCTTCTTCTTAGAGTTAGCCGCTAACTGCTAACAGCTATTTTCAAATCTCCTGTGGTGCACTGCATGCATAGTAAGTTGTCAAAACGTCACACCCGTGCCACCCTGTATGATACGGATATCGTTTAGGTGCTGTTACTACTTCTGTTCCTGGCGCAGAGGCGAGACAATTCTGTCCCCCCATTCCTCGATCGTATCTTATAAACAGAACGGCGAGGCGGCGAGGTAACGTAACAGTGTGATATTCCTGCTTTGAACAGGCAGTATAAAAGGGACAACTGTGGGGCGTTGGTGGCTTAGTGGTAGAGCAGGCGCCCCATGTACAAGGCTGTTGCTGCAGCGGCCCGGGTTCGACTCCAGCCTGTGGCCCTTTGCTGCATGTCACTCCCTCTCTCTCTCCCCCTTTCACGCTTGTCTGTCCTATCAAATAAAGGCTAAAAATGCCCCAGAAAATATCTAAGAAAAAAAAAAGGGACAATTGTTGCAGCAATCTAACCTTCATCTTTACCAACCTACATCTTATGACATCTATGCAAATCACTGTTTGAATCTCACACGTTATAGTATAACAAATCAGTCACATCAGCACACATAATGTGCCGTTAGATGATGTTATTGTCCAAATCTCCAGGAAATGGATGATTTCATGCTTTGGGTAGACCTGGTGGAAAACTCTGTCCTTGTATTACACAACCTCTAAACAGCTGTTACAGTTGGATTGCACTGAATGACTGTTTTTCCTTCTAGTAATCATCACAGCTGCATTTGCTTTTTTTTTACTCTTTCACCAGATTCATTCATTCATTCTTCTAAAGGTGAACTTGAACAAGTTAATTTAGTTTTTAGTTGCTTTGAGTTCGTCCTGTAACTGATTTCAACATTCATTCATGGAGGGCACTTTCATGCACCATATAGCAGTCTTTGCAGGTGGTGTGTGTGTGTGTGAGTGAGTGAGTGCGCGCACCGTGTCTGCCAATGGAAGCCTAAATTTTTCAGAGAATCAAATATTAGTAGGCTGCATTGATTTTGGAACAAGCCTCTACGTTCTTGTGTGAGCTCAGTCCTCCTGCCAAGTTTGTCTGGTCTGTCTACTCACTCTTCCTCTCCAAGCAGCAGAGTCGCTCCTCTGAGCTGTGTTCAATGTGCAGACTAACAGTCGCTCCGTGTATCCGCTTTCTGTCTTGTCTCTCTCTGATGATATTAGGAGAGCTCAGACTAAAATATTACTTAAATAACTTGCTTTTTCACAATTGCCAGCTGCTCTCTGTGCAACCCTGGGTTTGTACTTGGCTGTTTGTTCCGTCACGCTCATGACACTCAACTTAAAAATGTCAAAGTTAAACTAAATCTCGGCCTGCAGTGCTTCAGCTGGAGTGGCAGAAAGACAGGCTCTGGCTAAAACATGTTTAAAATCCCAGGCTGATGCATACAGTTAGTGGCAGTGTCTTCCAAGTCACTGGCCACCAGCCAGTAGGAAAAGATGACAGGAAGGACAAGAGACTTTGTTTGCATTGCATTCCTCACTCCCTTCAGGCAGCCGCTGTAGAGGGTATTTCCCCTTGCTGTGTAAAATAAACAGTATAGCCACTGCACATGGCTTAATGCTTTTTAATTGGTGCTACACACGCACCCTAAGTACAAACCAACAATTAATTTAGACCATTTCAATTGACCTTTATCTCATTAAAGCAACTGCAATCATTTGTACTACACAGATGGCACAGAGAAAACGCCCTTGTTCCATCTTTTCAAACATAATGCTTTGATTATTTTAGAGCCTGATTCATTTGCAGGATAAACCCATTTTTCTATAATTAAAAAAGAAGAGGATAAGTTCAATGAGGTGTGGGTTGATGTGTGAGGATTAATTATGTTCATGTGGTACTTTTATTGAGACTTTCCACTCCCAAATCTGTCATCTGCAATGAACAATATAGAATAAATTGAAAGGGGACTTAGACATGCCCTTTCCCTGCGCCCTTTTGTTCCTCTTTGTGCTTATCTCTGATCATCGTCTTTCCCTCTCTGTCCATGCAGCTCTTTATCTGTTTCTGCCTCTCTTGTCTCTATTCCTCTCGACTTTCTTTTTACTGTAAATCTCAGATTCTCAGAGGGACACTGACGTAAAGCGAATGAGACACTCTCCTCGCAGTTATTTCGGTGCTTCAGTTTTATGTGGCTTCAGTGATAAATGACAAATGGGGGCTTATTTAACATTTTAGTGGGTTTAATTTTTAGCTGAGTCTGTACTGTGTGTACTGTATACACAACGGGTAAGTAATGTCATGAGTAATATATCTTTTATGAGATTTTTTTTAATCTACATTATTGCTCTTTTAACGTAGAAGACCATTACTAATTAAAGTAAATTTGTTCATCCAGCTAATCTGGATGTTTCCCTCATCCTTGTCTCATCCAAATGTTCATGTTGACAGTGTGTATGCACGCATCAGCTGTATGAAATAAGCTCACGTTGAATTACGAAATTCCCAAGCAACTTGTATGTGGATTATTTAGACTTAAAAGCATATGGAAAGAAGGGGAAACAAATGCTGGTGTGGTAGATACAATTAAAACATTTTGCTGAAGGTAGGACGTTCCTTTTCTTTCCCAAACATTGGGGATGTAGAAGAAATGTGTTCCTGCTCTACCAGTGTCTGAGAGGTTATGTCATATAGTTCATTTGGACAGCTGCACCAATTAGAGGACGCCTCATCTGAGGCCATGTCTTTTTTCACAAATGTAATTTACAAAGACTGTCCTCCCAAGAGGAACAAAAGCATCAGTTGTATCAGCAAGTGACCCTAAACCTGTCATTCAGGGTCACCTGCTGAAACAACTCATGCTGCTTTTCAGTTGACATTAGCAGCCGCAGTTATTATTACAGGAGCAATGGTAGAAGTCAGGTCACATTGTTACAGAGTGACAAGTAAATTAGTAAGTTTGATTTTTAGCTGAGTCTGTAATGTGTGTACTGTGCACTAGGGGTGGGGGAAATTTCCGATTCTAGAGGGTTAGGGTTATGCATTGCGAATCGGACGTGGATGAATCTGAATCGATTCACAAACGTCCAAATTTCGATTATTTAAATCTGTTAATTAGAGTAATACAGAAGGTTCTAAATAATGCGGAACTAAGAAGCGCGGTACGTGTCATCTCCGGGACACTTTGGGATGCGCACCTGGAGCAGACACGCCGACACGTGCACAGAGGAAAACAAACATGGCTGACCGCTACCCACCTCGCTGTGAGAGCTGAACAGCTTCTTCTAATTTACAAGCAGATGTGTGGAAATACCTCGGCTTCTACAACGTTGACGGTGGAAGCAAACTGGACACGTTATATGTAAGCTGTGTCGTGCTAAAATAAAATACTTTGGCAACACAACAAACATGAGAAGCCATGTAACTCGATTCCACCTGACGGAGGAGTCAGGGAGACGGCAGGCTGTTGTTGCTGCGGCAACTAGTGGCGCTACCAACCAGAGAACAATCGAGGAAGCAATTAGAAAGCTGCCACCCTCATCGGAAAAGGCGAAGCGAATTACGAAGGCCATCGCAGCATTTATTGCCAAGGATCTGCGTCCTTATTCTGTAGTGGAAAATCAGGGATTTCGAGCACTGCTGCATACATTGGAGCCCAGATATACCATCCCATCCCGACGCTATTTCACCGACACTCTTACCATCAAACCAAAACAGAAGTCATGGCCTCACTGTTGAAGGCAGGCAGGTAGGAACGCAGTTACATGTGATGCGTGGACGTCTGTCGCCACCGAATCATTTGTTACTCTAACTACGCATTTTATCTTGTGATTTAAGATACCTGTTCTTACCTTTGGTTCCATACAACGAAGTTGTAACTTTCCAGTTTGCAAGCATTTCCATTTATATGTTTAATAAAATATAATGGAAATGAATTCAACTCTTTCTTATTACAAATGCACTGTTTTTAAAAATTG
This sequence comes from Epinephelus lanceolatus, assembly GCF_041903045.1. Taxonomy (NCBI): domain Eukaryota; kingdom Metazoa; phylum Chordata; class Actinopteri; order Perciformes; family Serranidae; genus Epinephelus; species Epinephelus lanceolatus. The sequence continues at coordinate 26,769,142 of NC_135736.1, read as the reverse complement.
CAAGTGTTGAATGCTTATCCAGTGAGACAAAAAGAAATGTGTGTTGTGAAAAAGTGCATCAATATACATAAATTAAAGATGCATCAATAATCGTTTTATAATCGAATCGTAGCCCCTGAATCGTAATCGTAATCGAATCGTGAGGTGCCCAAAGATTTCCACCCCTACTGTGCACACAATGGGAATGAAATGTCAGAAAAGAGTAAATCTTTTTTGAGATGCTTTTTTAACTTAGATGACCATTACTAATGAAAGCAAATGTGTTCATCTGGCTAATTTCGATGTTTCCCCTCTTCCTTTTCTTGTCCGAATGTTGATCTTGACAATCTGTATACCCAGATCAGCTGTATAAAATGAGCTCACGTTGAATTAAGAAATTCCCAAGCAATTTGTATGTGGATTACTTAGGCTTAAAGAGTATATGGAAAGAAGGGGAAACAAATGCTGGCGTGGCAGACACAAATAAAGACATTTTGCTGAAGAGTGTGACTTTATGTAAATGAGAATTTATGTAAATATTGGAAAATGGGCACTGGACCACAACAATTACAGCAAATTTGCATGTTTGACATAAAGGAAAGTCTTTTCTTTAAATGCAACACCTCAAAGAAAATAGATCCTGGACAAACATTAAGCGTCAACTAACACGTGAACATTTCCTGCTTGTGCATTTCAGGGTCTGCTGCATGTAAACTGTATCATGGGCTTGCTAAGTGGTGTTCTACTGTAAGTGAAAACTTGTTGCTAGCTTTACACCTCCCTTTTCCCAATTATAAAGACTGTTATGTCACTTTATAGAAGTGCAAAAGTGCTTAGAGGAACATCTGCAGACTTAATAAGCTGCTGAGCAAGAAACTGAAGTAACTATGGTGGTCAATTCCAGTGTTCTTTCAGCCACCTTAACTATTATAACTTGATCAATGAGATATGAATAATATATAAATTGTTTGGTATTCAGAGGTTATGTGTAGTAATTTGTTATTGTTCACACTTTTATCATGAAATAAAATGCTTTTTTGGCACCAGAGCAAATAAACAGGGATTCTCCTGACTCCCTGTCTTTATTCCTCCTCATACTGGAGAACAGAGGTGTGTTGACACACGTGAACATGCTGTAAACCTCCCCTTTGGCACGCTCCTTTGTGTAGAGGAGCCTAATCTGATTTTAATACACTGCAGGGTTAACAGCTGCTGGAGGCAGAGCGAGCTCAACTCTGCGAGGACAGATCGGATCAATTACCCAATCCATCTATAGGCAGCGAGTAGAAACTACCCCATGCTGCCCGTGGATTAGATGAATATATTCTCTTTTAATCAGTGACACCACGACCTTTCATCAATGCCATCTTCCCTCTGACCAATGAGGTGTGAAGAAAGAGGAGCTGACAGGTTTGAATGTCCTTCAGTGTCTGTCCTGTATCATTACCCATCTCTCAAAATAGATCGAAGCTATCTAAAAAAAGAAATCCGTTGTCATGCATTCGCTGTGCATGGTGAAGCTTCGAGCTCTCCGTCCAACAGTAGTGGAAGTTGTGGGGTTTGTGTGGACACTACTACATCAGGGTCCATCCACAAATTATTTTTTATGTTTTGTCCTGATTTAATCATTAGACTTCACTTACAAAGGCAGAGATTTGTGGTTTATTTAAACACAGATTAATTACATTTATGTGATTTGGTTGTACAGATATAATTAACTCAGCCATAATCACAAATTGCCCATCCGTCAAACATGTAAATATACTTAAAATAATACTCAACGAAGCCTAATTCCCCCTAAAATCTTTGTAACAATCCTTCTCTTTATTTATCATGTTCTGATAAACCCAACTATACAAAAACAGAGCCAAAAAATCAGAAGCCATACTGAAATATCAACATGTCCACTTAACAGCTGTGGTTGTTTACAAGCGTGCATGAATGTGTGTCTGTTTGCCTGTGTGTATGTGTGTACACCCCAAAGGGAGCCACAAGGGGACCAAAACCAAAGGGAGTCCACTGAGGGGGAATAACTAAATCATGCAGCCCACAGATGTTTGTTAAATACCACAATGGGACAGAAAAGATGGGCCCCAAACTGTCAGATGGTTGCGTGGACGTGTTATTCTGTCTGACCAGTGCAGAGCATGCATTACAGTCGACAAATGTGGATCTAAATCTTTGAATCCATGTCAGCCTGTCTGTAGCACTATCAAATGTAAACTAGACAACAGGAGGACCATAAGCCCCACGCTAACACCACCACACTTGGCATGCTAGCACTCATCAAAGTTGTGGGGAAGAGTTTATTGAGATGCAGCTTAATGAGTGATAAGGGGTTACAAGCTGAAATAAATACATTTTAATTAGTTTTTTGTAAAGTTTTATTCAACTCAAAGGAAGCTTTTTGTGTGAAGAACTGAATCCTGAAGTTTTTAAAAAGGTAACACAAATCATCCAATTACAGAAATCCTTGTGCAGTTGATAAAGTCTGCTACTGGATGTCAGTCCTCTTGAAAACACTCTTTCATAGAGAGTTTCTAACAGTAAATTAACAATTATTCAAATGTTTTAACTGCAGGAAGGTGCGTCACATTGAGAGTGGATATACAGCAGCTTGTACAGTGTACTGAGCCTCCGGGCTGGCTCTGCTGAGGCCAGTGCCTCTCCCATCGCGTCAACACATGTGATGTGCCCTCATTTTCAACACCATTAATCTCAGAGGGGGGTTGAGAAAGGGAGGTGAAACGTGATGCAGTAGACTGAGCATTTGACTCAGCATTTTGTCTTGCCATTCATCTAGGGGACTTTGTAAATGGTGTGTGTCATCGCCTAACTGGATGTGCAGGTGAAGAAATGTGGAGCCAAAGTTACAGGACGTTGTAGTTCATCCCCGCCATCTCACCACCGTCGAAGCAAGGCACCCACAGCCAGTTCTATTTCTCTGAGATTGTTAAGGCAAGATGGCACAGATTACAAAATATTTATGATATTATAATTTTTTCTTACTATTGGCCTCAAGCAGACTGTTTAAGTTTTGCTGAAAAGCGTCCATTGTGGCCGCAAGTGCAACACAGCATAATGGAACTGAGAAGAAATTCCCTACATTTATACATCGTTTTAATGAGTCACCATCAGGTGACCTGATTCACAGAAGATGAATAAGACCTTGTCCTTTACTGACACAGTTTTTGGTGTTGTGAAAAGCCCTCTGAAATGGACTTGTGACAATTAAAACTTCAGCCTAAGTATTCCAGTCCCTTTCAAAAAGCCCTGTATGCCAACGTGAGTCACTGGTTGTTTCCAAACAGGTAAGACTGTAATCAAACAGGGATAGGTACCAAGGACCAGTTCTAAGTTATTTTTGGCTCCTGGTTGGTTGGAAACAAAACATTGATTAGGTCTTGGCCAATCTGGCTCCCACAGATATACGTAGAGTCTCTCTTCCTTCCAGTCAACAAGAAATGTATACCATGAACCCGCAGTAAAAATACATAGAGAAGGGGCACATTATAAGGATCACTAGTAGGGTAGTTCTCTAACGCTGCACAGACCCGTATAAGCTCCACACCCCCACCCAAGAACCCTCTTGCTGTGAGGTGACAATGCTAACCATTGCACCACCATGCCGCCTGTTTCTGTTTTTGACTAGTGTGAGACAAACATTTTTAATTCCTCCAGAGCGTTGCATCCAAAGGTCAAAATTTACTCAAAAAATATAGGGATGGGCAACACATGCAAAAACACTATTTGAAAATCGTGGCAACTATTCGACAGTTTTTCGAATAATCGCGGGGCTGTCTAGCAGCAATCTAACAGCACCATAAGTCATATTTACTCATTACAGAAAGTTGATTAATAAAAAGACTAACTCATTTAACCGAATGAATCACTTCATTCAAATTGAGGATTTTGTTTGAGCATTTTTTTAGGGTGATGATGTCATAAAATATGGCGACGGACATCTGAATCTCCATTAGAAAACCTCAGTAGAAGGTTTTAATTTAAAAAATACAGTAGTACACGTAATTATAATTGTTATTAATGGTAAATATGCTAAACGCAGCGTCCACTTACTCAGCTGTTCTTTTAGCTTCTTTACCTTGTTACATTTATACATTTTGTTCACCTGCCTCTAAAACAGTTTTTAATTGTGACTAAAAAAGTCTGGAGCCCTCTAAAACCAATACCATTTAAGCTGACTGGTACTGATATTAGTATTAGTAAAATCCTGAAAACACCCATTGCTGCTCTCAAGTGTTTGAAAAAATCTGACATTTCTTCACACAGCAGAGTGAAATATGCACCCGTCTACTGTACTTTCCCTCTCTCTCTGCCTCCATCTGTAACAAACACACATACATACTTTGTATGTGCACACACCCAGACGCACACATGGTGCCATACTTTTGAACAGGTTTTCTCTCCGTCTCTCTACAGTATGGTAATTTTCTCCTGTTCAGTTTCTGGCACCTCTCCAGTGGTAATCACTAAGGGGAAATCACCCCTTGAAACACTTGTGAGTGTTTGGCCCTTAATTCATATTGCATGAAATGAGCATGCAGCTTTGTTCACAGAGGAAATAAATGCCATGCCTTCAGTAGAGCTTGTCTAATACAGTCCACAGATGGGAGCTCTAATAACTAATGCTGGGGCCAAGAGAATAAAACAACAATAAAACGGGACCTGTACCTGATCTGACAGTTATTTTTTTAGATTGAGACACCTGGTGATCTACTGACATGTAATATTTCCTGTATGGCGCAGTAACAGCACAGCTACACCTGCAGATTATCCTCACTGAATTACTTGTTGTATTCTCAGTGCTAGCGTGAATATGTAGGTGCATTTCTGGTCGAATGACGCATGTTAGCTTAATGTCTACACTTTTTTTCATCTGCCCCACCTCCTAACAAAAATATCTGCCGCTTTAACTGCTAAATGCTCCACCTTCCACACCAGCTTATTGCTAACTTTGTCTGTCTCATGTCTGATGCTGAGCAGGGATAGCATGCAGTGGGTTCATCCATCTACATGTCTCCCTTTCATTTTACACAGTCGTTTGATCCATTATTAAATATAAAAATATTGATAAGTGTAGCTTTAAAGTTGTATTTCTTTGGTAAACTTTACTCTATTGTTTTAAAGTAACTGCTACAGGTGCCTGTGACGCACCAAGTAAAAATACTTAGATGTTACAGTAAAGCTTGTGGCATGTTTGAGGAATTATTTCCTGGTGATAAATTCTATTTATAATGTATGTAATGTATAATGTCAGCTGACTGACAATAAGCTAATGTTCACAGTGATATGTCAAAACTACATTATAATGAGAAGATGATCAATTCAAAACATTTACAAAACCAAATTATTGTGATTTCAAAGCCATGAAAGTTGTTTTCCATGCTGTATTAAATTTACAGCAGCAAATGACAGCTATTTTAAACGCTGTCTCATGCTATAGAAACATAATGGTGATCATGGAGATCTCTATGGGCATCAGGAGGGACGATAAACTTACTTTATTTTCAAACCTTACATAATTGGCCAAGGTTATCTGCTATAATTTAGGTCACACGTTTAAGTAGGTTATCATGTTCCTTAATATTTTTTGTTTTTCTTCTTCTAATCACTGCAGCGCCATCAAACTCATTCAGACACCATCGACTCATCCACTCAGTCTGCCAGTCGGGCACAAGCAATGGCAGCTGGAGCAGATTCAGCATCGCACCTGAATAAGAAGCTTCCTCCTGGTGAGCCTGAAATACCACAAGGCGCACGTGTCACTGGCACTGGAGCGAGTGGGTGTAATCATACTGGAATGAAGGAAGAACTTAAGGCATGTCAGCTGCATTCACAACAAGCAGGATAACATCCTCCTCCACCAGCAGCCGAAAAGAAACCCAGTACAGAAGGCTGCTTCTCTTTTCAGGTTGCAGAGAAAGAACTTTGAAAACCACACAAATTTTTACCGGACGAAGACATATCATAGAATTGCTTTAAGATTCTACAATAATTTGCCTCCTCTTAGCAGATGTGAACTGATTCTTGTTTGAGAATGGCCATTAATAATGAATGGATGAACATGTAGAACATCTAGAGGCCCAACAGAAAAATTAAATTATGCATAGAGCCACAGGTCAGTGGTTTAGATTCACAGTTAAAGAATCATACTGATGTCCAGATTTCCTGGTGCAAGGCCCCAAATCAATAACCTACTGATACGAGCTGCACATTATGAGGGAAATTTGCCATAATGCTGTTGAATACTACTAAAATGGTATTAGCTCGATACATAAACAGATATTAAAGTGTCCTCAGTTCTTCCTTTCTGCTGCTTTCAGCATTCTGCTAAAATACAACAAATTGCTTGATTAAAAAAACAAAATAAAACTGTTTCTAACTTTAACAAACAAAAGGCACCAATTTAAAAAAGTTAATTTTCTATTGGTACTCGCTTTAAACTAAACCCAAAAATTCTTGAGTGCAATACTGCAGTCTTTCACAATGTGTTTATCCTTCAAGTTGACATTGGGATGACGATTAAAAAAAACAAAGAAGCATATATTGTGCAGGCCTACCACTGATGAGAAAATGGAGCTGTGGAAGACTTTCTCTGACTGCTGGCCTCAGCAACTGAGAGCTGCAACAATACCAACCAGATGTTTGCCCTCCAGAGTCAGGGGCACAGTACATCAGGACCGAACTAAGATGGCTGTGATGCCATTTTAACGATAGTGATGCCCTTTACGAGACGGTGTAACCTCGTGTCGTGTGGCACCTTGTCACCACTGTTGGCAGGTGTCCATCAAGGGGATGTAGGTATTTAATAAAGCAGGGATCAAGTTCAGCGAAAGAACTGTTCCCACAGTCATAAAAAATGTGCTGGCCTTAAGAAAGCAGGTTTAATGCTGAAGTAATATGTTACATGAATGCAACATGTTTATGCATGTAAGGCATTACCTATAAAATACCAAGATATACTATACACTTCCATTGCCACAAGTGTAGGTTAAAAGCTCATTTGCATTTGTCAGGTTTATTACACAAACGAGTGTAGAAACGAGGGATTTGGGGGTCCTCTGGCAGAAAATTTTGAGCATCAGACACTTAATTTCTGGCATTATGGTGGATTTTTACGCACAGATTTGTACCTTTTCTGTATAAACTCATACTGGTACCTCATATCCAGTACCTGTACCCAAGGGTCCCTTTTTTTTGGGTACTTTAATTTTTCTATAATAACAATCAAGCTGCAGTCAGCAAGCAATTCTTCACCTCTGCTCTTTTCTAATCACACAAAAGAGCTAAGTCTCTGTCTGTTTGCTTGCCTTTGTGTGTTTGACAACTGACAAATACGTGGAATGAGTATGTAACTTAAAATATCCCAATCAAAACAGCAGTGATGCTGGGCTATTTCTAAAACACAATAGAAAAGAAAACAAACCAAACAGACTGAAACTATCTGCGCTGCAGCAAAAGTTTTGGCTCACTGGGAAGCCGACAAAGCTTCATACCGGCTTCTCGGCTTCAGGGCATTTTGCGGCGCTTCCACCTCCTTTCGGAATCTGGTGGCTCTGCTGAACTCCACTGTCTTCACTGCGAAGCGCCCCAAAGCTGGCCACAGAATTGCGCAGACAGCTTTGGTGCTTCCACTTTGTGTTTGAATCTGGCGTTTTCACCAAGGTGTGCCCTTAAGTACCAAAATTTGGCACAGTAGTACCTTCATAATTGGTCGGTACTCTTAAAAGAGTTTGATACCCAACTCTAGTTAATTACTTTATTAAATGTCTTTAAGTTTGTAAAAAAAAAAAAAGTCCTCTGCTACTTTGTTTTTGTTGGAGGAGACAAATGCACCTGTTCTAAATATTGAGAGGAACATGTCCTCCCCCCCCAAATCTCCACCTATGTTTACAACGGCTATTAAATTGCAACATGGAGGAATTGTCCTCCCACGATCTGTGTTTTCTTGCTGAGCCGCAGCAGAGGGAAACACCCTAAAAGTTATTATGTAGGTTTGTTGCAGGGACAAAACAATTAAAAACCTACTCATGACTGCCAGCACCAAGGTACCTACTTCATCTAACTAATTCAAATTTCTGAAGCCTTATATTAGCTTAGACTGAACTTAAGAATACATTTTAACGGATATAAAGGATGGTGGATTTTGCCAATCATCTCTTACAGCGTAGTAGCACTATTTAAGAATTGCTTGGTGGGGTGATTATGGCAACTTTTAATTCTTTAAATGTATATAACATGAGAAAATTGTATTAAGGTAGACTTTAAAAACTCCTAACCTTAAAAAACTACTAGTGTTAAGTTTTGAAACTTACTATGACTGTGTTAACGTGACTGTGTGACATAATGGCACTGTTGCGTATAAAGATAATTGGAGTATAAAGGGCAACGGTGGCACCACACATAAGGAATGCACCGGATAAACCTGACTTGCAACCTACATTACATTTACTCATTGTCCCTCCTTTATTACCTTAATGTCATGTTAATGACACTTAACCACAACAAAACAGACATGCAGGTGTGAATGTGCCTGTTTGTAGTTAGACAAACAACATGAATGTGCACAAACTCTTCCACTACTCATCTGTAAGTCCAACATTACAGTACAATGGTGCATCTCTCCAAGGTCCAGCAGCTGAGCAAGATTGTGAATTAAAGAGAAAGCTCCTGCTTAATAGTCAAACCCCCCAAAAAGCCCCGCGATGGTCTCCCTTTCAGAGGAGAGTGAAACAGGCAGCTGTAGCCAAGTAAGAGGAAGGCAGGCGAAACAAAAAGCAGACATTGAACAGGGGAATGTTTGCTTGTGCCAGGTACAGTGCAGTAAACTCTACAGGGAGAATGGCCAGATCTGAGTGTTTCCCAGAGCTGTGGACAGCACTGAGTAGATGCCATGATAGTGTCCCATCAACAGTCTGACTGTGTTATCCTGCTGAAACTGGCTAATTTCTTTATAGACAGGCCAAGTTTCCAAACAAGTTATTTGTACTCACTGTGAAACAATTACCACCCACCATTCATTATACTGAAATGATGGCAAGGCACATGTCACGAACACCCTGAAAATGTGACATTTTCTTTCTTTTCTGTATGTAAAGGATCCCCATTAGCAGCACACCAGTGAGTGCTAATTGTTCTGGGAATGGTCGATTTAAATGTAACAAAACAGAAACAAAAAATGAAGCTAGCGCAGATGTGCCAAGAACTGCAGTTTCTCAAATGACCACTTGAGGCTGGCTCCAAAGCCAGTCAACCTTCATGGACACCCATGTTAAATTGCCCAACTTAACAGCAGATATAAACACGTTTCCAGCCTAGTACAAAAACAGCTTATTTCCCGGTTCACGACAACTGTACAGGGTGAGAATTCTTAGTTAACTCACCCATTTAAATTTCATTAAGGCTTAAAGTTATGCATAATTAAGGACATGGTTGCTCTGAGTGAAAGGTGGGTGCTGTCCATGGACAAGTGGTTACCATGGTGACAACGCTGCGCTGGTTAGGTACTGTAATCATAGCATAACCCTGGATTCACAGAGTTTAGAGACAGAGCACATTTAAGTGAGGGAAACAATACATCGCGCCTCCTTGACTTTGTATTGTGTGAAGCAGGGGTCGCGATAACCAGATATTCTCTGTCATTGACCGGTTTTTTACAACAATGACCGGAAAATCTGAAGGCCGTCGGTCATTTTGACCGGTTGCAATTACCACCCCTGCCCACTTGGCGGCGGAGTTTACACTCAGTTTAAGTGGCTGCCGTTTTCACACTGCAGAGAAAAAGTCATTCATCTGCTTCATGTAGCGTTGTTGACATAACAGCCTGGACACACCGGACGCGTTAGTGCCACGCACTTGACTGTCCACACCACAGGCAGCGCATTTCTCCACATCGACTCCACTCGTCTGTTCCCGTCAGTACTCGTTTTTTCACTTAAACAGGTCATTTTAAACATTGGTAAGTCCATATTTCAATCGTTTTTTATAACATAATAAGTTAATGATAATTTGTCATTGAATGTCCATGTATTGAGCATGTTGGATAAACACTGAATGAATAGGGCATATTGTTCTGACCATTTAATTCATGTAGTTATGTCTGTAGGCTCGGTGACACAAAATTAAAATTGCAATGAAGTGATTAGGGTATTGAAAAATGTGTTCGGTTATGCACTGTTGTGTTATTTTAAATTATAAACACGGTATTTTCTCCTCACATTCCCCGTGCTGTTGTTATTTTATTTTGAAAATTGGCTTTTCTGTGTCCGACTCCCTGTTTGTTACGATCCACTCTATCCAGCTTGACAGAAACGCTCGCGGCACGGGTGTGTGGATGTCTGTTCTTTTCGTTCATGTCCTTATTAACGCACACTTTATAACTTGCTTGTTGGATTTATTAAAAACGAACGAATGAAAACTAAATGTCTTTGAATATCTTTATTATCATTTAAAAATGAAAATTAAAATGACTGGTAAAAATAGATTATGACCGGATTTTTACGACCCTGTCGGTCAAAATGACCGGCGACGAAAAAGTCTAGCACAACCTCTGGTGTGAAGGTGCCCCCTTGTCATTTACGTCTGCTAGCAAACAACACAAAAATACCTCAAAGCTGCTTCATGGTGGGATGCCCTACCAGCATGGTAAAGAATCCATAATTAAGTTTTTATAAGCTGCCCAACAGAAAATCTGCACCAGCAGGAATATGTAGGAAGACTGTAGGATCCTGACACTCAGTATGCCGACGTGCAGCAAGTACTTTGTTATTTGGCCTGACAAACTGTAGAGGTTGAAGCTAACTAAACCATGTAAGGCCTAGTTTTGGTCTTGTAAGCTTAAATGATGATCTTACTTAGTGATTCGATCAAGTAGTTGTAAATATTAAAGTATTTCACTACTGGCTGTTCAGTGGGGTCATTTCTCCAAGATAAGCAAGATAGAGTGACAATATTAAGTTTGTCAATTTAACTTTTCTTCTCTGGTAGATAAGGGGTGCTAAGATAATCCTTTGACATACTGATATCTAATGTTTTTACCGAGCTAAACCATTTTATTAGCATTTCAGCCCCCTCAGTGGGCATAGTTTTCAGAGTGTGACACATTGCACTCTGTCTTTATTGGCCTATCTGTAGTTGTCGCTATTTCAGTGTGTTTTCATTTCATGAAGGTTAATTGTAACATTTTAGTCGCCTAGAAAAAGTCTTATTTAGTGGTTGTGTTAATAGACCCTTAAGAGTCAGTTGTTTAGTTTTTCCAGTGAGTACATTTTGTTTATATGTTTTTAAGCCTATTTTCACTAGCATAAGTTAGCATTAGCATAGTCTCAGTTAACCATAGACTGTGATGCACTGTGCTAACAAAGCTGGCAGCTAGCGGTAAGGTTATCTCCACCCCCTCACCCAAATATGGTCACCTTTGGCTTCAAAAAAAAATCTAAGATGGTGCTGGTTAAAACGCCAGATTAGAGACTTCAAAATGGCAGTCCAAAAACCAATGCGTGACATCAAGGTGGCTACGGCTAGCTATGCAGGTAATGTTTGTTTAAACTGGCTGTGTTTTGAGACCTCGTTTTGATATAATTGATACTCATTTATATGATACTTTCAGACGTTTGAAACACGTAATGTTGTTTTAACAAATGCTGCCATACAAGAACTTTGCCTCAATGAAATAGTATAAAATTGTTAAAAAAATTAAATCAGAAACTGTCTGGTTAAAGAGTAAGTAAACATGATTAGCTACAAATCTGACATTCAGTGCCAGGTTTCAGTAATTGACCGTTTTCAGAAATTTTCTTTGGTACCAAAAAATATATTGAGGTTAGAAATCCCACACTATCTGCCTTTGAGATCTCTACTGCAGCCCCAACACAGCAGAGGTAAATAGTTACTCTGAATGATCCACATAGGATGCTGCAAAACAGTTTTCATGGGGGCAAGAAAGTTTGTGAAAGCTGTTCACAATTAATATCATCACCATTATGGTAATGGAGACATTTATTCTACAAACAAAATTTCATTCACCTCCACTATATTGGTGGCAGAAGTCTGAGGTTGACGTCTGAAAAACATAGACAAGTGAAACCAAAATCTGCTGCATGACTAGACGAAACCTAAGAAAGGGAGAAAGAAGTATGTTGTTTTTTGTGTGTGTAATTTGAGAAAGCTGACCCCTTAACATCCCATTTAATTATGAGTTTTCTTCTCTCTTCTACTGGAAACAGAAATCATATTACACTTCCTGCCAAACACGTTTACCCTTTTTGCAGAGTCAGGTTCAGTATGATAAAATGTCTTTTTCTTTGAGCTGTCACTTGATCCTCGGTCGCCTCCCTTTACCTGCTGGGCCAGTGTGACACTATACGTCATGCGTGGAACTGGAGGAGCCGTACCCCAAATAACAGAGAATCCGTGGGATGGTCTTTAAATGGAATAAAAGAAATGCTCTACAAAGGCCACAAATCATTTAGTTTTTCCCCCACAGCAGGGCAGGAGGAGATGCTCAGTAAATGTGTGTTTTCTAGGTCACCACCATGATGACAGTTTTTAATTAATTATACATTTTAAGGGCTAAAACGTGTGTGAACATTACTGGACGTTTCTGGGATTTGAACATATATAGCAAGATAGACTGTACATGTTTTCCCTAAAGGTATACAATATAGTACACATAGTATGTACTTTGTTACATCCATTGTGTTAGCTGTAGTATCTGTGGGACATATTTAATAGAAGATTGGTTTTAGTGCTACACATGCTATTAAATCAAGAGGTAATTTAAAAGCAGACCCAATTTAGATAAATCTAAATAATTTATTTGAGTTAATAATTAAAAAATGTTATCACAGAATTAACATCTAGACAGCAGAGCAAATGGATGCATTAACTAAAGCACAACCCGGGAAAAAAAATAAATTTAAATTGCTAAAGTAATATTAATAAGGTCACTGCATTAAAATCCTCCGAACCATTTGGGCAACCTATAAAAGAGGCTGACTTCCGGCTTTCTTTTTCTCTGTTTTCCATTCGCTTAACAGATCGTTTGTTACTGTTTACACAGCCTTTCGGGCATTTGGGTTATGAATTAAGTTATCAACAAAGTTGTTAATGTTTTAAAGTCATAGTCGGCAGCGCCACTTCTCTGAATCATGGGTTCTGCTGACGTAAAAGTGTTTGTGGATGCATGTCCGTGTGTTTGCGAGAGAATAAAAAGTGTTATGTAAAAGGGCCCGGAATAACCCCCCCTCAACCAACACACACACACCCTTCACTCTTTTTGAGCCAACTATGCATGACCTACTTTGGGAACCTTTCAAGCTGAACAATTAACATTTTTTGAACATTTCTTCCTTTATGGCATCCTTTCCACAGAGGAACTGACAAGACAAACACGGGGGTTTAAACGTAAGCACTTTGGCATGAATAGTTGGGAAAACTAATTAATGAATGATAAAGGCATGCCTTGTTTGCTCAGTCAAGTATATCAGGATACAAGGGGAAGACAATAATACACTGGGAGAGTGAGTCGAGATGTGTTCTCTCTGCTTCCTCTCCACCAAAAATGAAATATAGATCTCATTGCTTTTTATAGCTCTGAGTGAATAATGTCCAACCAATGAATTAGACATCTGCCTGCATTTAGCTCTACAAACAATTCTTTTTTTATTTATGACAATACTGATAGGCTCTTGTGACCCGTTATTGTTTGTAATTTGTGATTTAATATGTACATATTTCCCTGTAGTCACTCTATATTACTGATACCAGCATGTTGCTATATCATCTTAGATGATGGTGCATTATATTCAGCTTCTCCGCACAAAACCTTTAAGCTCATGACTCAGGAGATCTTTAAGACCACTTATGAGAGATCTTTAAGTCTACAATGTAAACAAAGCGCTGCCATTCTGCTATATTATTTCACACAGCAGCACACTGTAAAAATCAAGGCATTTATCACCAAACAGAAGCGTACACTATGCTTTGTTGCAGCTCTGGTATTTAGATTCCGCCTCCTTTATGCAGTTTGTTAATGACCTCAACAACAGAAGGGAATGTCAGCGGTAGGTAATGGAGAGTAGATCTCCAACTGCAGGACTGGCCTAGCGGAAATCTGGCCCTCTGTCACCAGACTGTGTTTCAGGAAGAAGTTCAAATGAGGACAAGACACGCATTCAAATCCCAGGAGCCCCAGCCAGCAGTAACCACACTTTTATTGGGGTGTCAAGTCCGGCCTAGAATGTGTGCTGTTGTTGTTGTTGTTGGCGGCGGCCGTGTTGTGTGCTTGCTTGTGTGTGTGTGTGTGTGTGTGTGTGTGTGTGTGTGTGTGTGTGTGCATGGCGCTACGTGGGAGAGGCAGAGTGGAGACTTTTAACATGGTTTCTTTTCTGTGCAACAAAAGCATCCGATCATTGTGCCACACAATGTTCTTTTAAAAAGATTACATCCACTGTAGGCATTTACTCCTACGCTCTAATAGCGCACAGTAAAAAACATTTTCATTCATAAAGCTGCAACAGAGAGCTGGCTTTCACTGTGCCCTTGTGGGTATACCTGTTAAGATAGCATTTGTCGGATATTTAGATCAGATCTGTAACTTCCTTACATTTCGTATTTAAGCTTTCTTCTCTCCTTGTGTTAAAATCTAAGAAGTCAAATCTGACAAGCGTGACATTAAAATGAGTCAAAACTTTGAGCTACTGTAGTTATCCTCAAGCAGGAGGGAAAAAAAGAATAATTTTGGACAAGATTTGAGAACACAACAGTATTGTGGTGCATGACAGAGCTGCTAGCAAAACCAAATCTGCTCTAAAAGCCAAAATGCTGACAGTGACCTTTACTTTCCCCTTAAAACTGCATAAATAGATTTTTTTGGCCAGTGGAACAAGCTGTAAAAACACAACACTGACATATTATCACCTTATAAAGTTGTTGTGGTGAACTTGTTAGCAAAAAAATGCCTATTTACACATCCAGCAGACACAGAGCTCTGATTTGGTCTCCACCAACTCCTCAGGAGGATTGATTTAGGAGATTATTAAGGAAACAAATTGTTTTAAATACTTACTTAGCAGTAAGGTTGCAGATGCAGCCAACTGAAACTTCTCCTGTGTGCCAAGTATGTAGAAGAACTATGGTGGCTGATGCTTAAACACCAATGGCCCCATCTAGAACAAGTGTGTCTGTTCTGGGCCACTGTAGAAACAACATGGCAAGGACCTGGAAGAGGTCCCGCTCCACATGTAGATATACAGGGCTCATTCTAGGGTAACAAAACACGAATCTTAGTTTCAAATGAATATTTTAAACCATTTCTGCCAGCATATCCTTCGAAATCCTGCACACTTGATGTTTAAATAATGGCCCAATTTTGAAAGATCTGTGTAGTTTTACTAACTAATGACTGATCTGCGTGATTTCATGCCAAAAATTGAACGAGTATGTCAGTCTCTGAGTTCCATTAATGATTCTGACCAAACTGAGGAAGTCTACGAGATCAATTTGTGTTGATTTTTTTGGCCAGCATAGCCCAGAAAAAAATAAAAATAAACTGAATTCCAATAAGAGGCTATGAAACAGCATTAAGCTTCATCACTGCAGGAGCAATGTGAAAATATCTCTAATGAGATCAAGATCAACCACAGATAATATCTCTGCACAATCTGCGAGCAGTTTACTAACTCCCTGCCTCATGCAGCCATTTAACCCCCCTTACCTAAAGAAATTCAAAAGTCTTTCTCTCTGCTAGAGCATTTTTACCTTGCAGCCAAGGTCTTGAATGTCTCAGAAGGAGCTTTTATGATCACCAAGCATTCATTTTTTAAGGATAAATTCTTGTATTTTAAGAACCAGCAGACAGTAGAATTTCACCAGTCTGACCAGCTCTTACTACTCATACCTTGAATACAGTCTCACCACTCTGCTTTACACAGCCTCCAATCCACCCACACCAACGAGTGATTGGCTGCCCAGAAGATAGAAAAGAACTGGATTCTTGTGGGCTCTTTGTATTATTATATTTTTTTATCCATTCAGGTGTTTTATTCATTTAGACTTTTTCCAGTAGACATTTATCTTTTTTTCCATGCATATATTCATGCCATCCACACGAGAGGAGAAACACTGAAAATATAAATAATTTCGTTCAACTATTTGTCTAATTTTAAGAGATATGGTTAAAGGCAGCGGGTTGGTTCAGGTGCTTCAAGGCTGTCCTTGGGCATGACAAATCCTATTATACCACAAATGTATTTTCAATGCTCAATCAGTATACAAGTACTTTTCTTCCCTCCATGAGCCAGACAATGTCACACTCTTCTCTTTAAACTGATTCACAGGCTGAAATTCGACAAGTTTCCGTGCTTGATGTGAAAACACGGCTAATATGTGCCTGGGAGAACAAGCTGATTTTCATCACTTGCTGCTGGACTGGACTGTTGCACTGAAAGGCAGAGTTTGAACTGCCAAAGACACCCGTGCACAGACAACGATTTATTCATGTGCTTGTCCCAAAGTGCTATGACAGCAGCTCAGAAGACATTTTCAGTATATTTCAATTCATGTATAACACATACATTGTAAAAAGGGATACACTTTGATAATTTTTAACATTGTTTAAATGTGTATTGTGGTATAGCATAGTTTTTATTGACCATTTCAAAGCCATTTCTGGCTGTACTGTTTTGGCAAATCCCGCAACTAATATGGTGTTTGAAAAGGTTCCTCCTAGTTAGATGTTCTTAGTGTCACACAATTGTATTGCAGGGTTTTTGAGTAGAGCTCCAACAATTAATCGATTTGTCGTCAACTATCAAATTAATTGCCAACTAATTCGATAGTTCATTAATTGCTTTGAGTCAATTTTGAAGAAAAAATGACCAAATTCTAGGTCTAGATTTTGGGGTAGATGCAAGGGGCACATCCACCTAAATATTTAGTGCATTTGTTAAAAATATGAAAGTAGCCAAGGACTTTTATTTTGACAAAATTGAAGACATTCATACCATATATTCATGCAGTATAGGCACAAATTGGTACAAGAAAAATTCACTAGAATGCAGAAAATTAAGTGTCTGATGCTCAAAATTTTCCGGCAGAGGACCCCCTATTCCCCGTTTCTTATGTTTCCGCCCTTAATGTTGAAATGAAACCTATTCCTTTGTTCTAAAATAGGAATAGTTTCTGGTTTCTTTACTCCTCTGTGACAATAAAAAGACAAAACAAGACATTTGAGGACGCCATCTTGGGCTTTTGGAAACACTGATCGACATTTTTCCCCATTTTCTGCAATTTTACAGACCAAACAGCTATTCAGTTACTAACTGATAATGAAACTAATTGTTAATTACAGCCCTATTCTTGAGTTCTGCACTACCTACATTATATAGATTTTATTGAAAATAACTGTTGGTTGAGATGAGCGTTCTAAATTCTCGTACAGTTTCAATCACTCTGAAAAACATGAACTTTTCACCCAGTGTCCTCTCAACAAACCACCACATAGTCTGGATTATTCACAAAATACCTTTTGAGACACATATTGATAAATGAAAAAATTAAATAAATTCATGTCTTCTTTTGAAATGAAGCCTCACTACAATCTGAGGAATGTGCTGTGTACTGTGAGCACATGATGACTTTAATCTTTAACTGGTTGAACCCAATTTATTCATTAAAGGTGGACAGCTCCCGCCGTCCATGCTGCATTATTCTTCATCAATATATGGACTGGAAGTCGCATACATTCAGTCACAAAAGTAATTGATTTATTATGTTTGTTAAACACTCTTTTGCAGAACCATCACCATATTAATACATCTCGCTTAAGAGTGCACGAAATGACTCATACTCAATTACTGTGAGGTCTGCACTCACGATATCATCAACAAGAGTTTCTACACACTCAAAGGAGTACGCTAAGGAAGGTTTTTGTATGTTTTTCTAAAGCTGCCTAAATTTAATCTCATTGAATCGAGGAACTTAATGAAAAAAGAGATTTTTATCTTACAGTAAAAAGAGTGAACCTGTGACTTAAAGTTTGTCACCATGTGTGCTTTGGATAAACTTCAGCAGAATTATATGATGAATATATGGTAGTAATTAAAGGAATAACACAAAGTTTAGACAGTGCACATGGGAATGCACATAATTAATACATTTGCATGCACCATAAGCAACATCTTTGCCAGATTAGTGTAGACAGCTGAGACCCACAGCCATTCCCCAACACCTTCACCTGTAACATCCTTTTCACAACCCAAACAAGCAGCTGCCTGCTTTATATAGTCAGGAACCCATAATGCACTGGGAGCCCCTGTGCATGCCTGGTGTTGGGATTTAATTGGATATTAGTATCCAGCAGTGTCTGAATTAATCAAATCATTTCCATCCATTAATTTAGTGGAGGAACATACAATTAAAGCCTTATTAGTGTGCTCTCAGGAGTATGCCTTTTCATCCCCCTGCAGAACATTGAGGGTTGGCCAGAGTCCAGTGCAAAGCATTCTCCTCGCTCGAATCTGGTGCTTCCTCATGATGGACACTCTGTTGATCTACAGCAACTGGCTGCGAGCTTAAAGCAAGGAAAATGTCAGCCTATAGCAAAGTGCTACATTTCCAATCGCTATAGAAAACACTCAAAAAAAATTAATGAGAGCTTATCTAATGAAAAAAAAAAACATTGTTGGCTTCTATTTTGAGTCTTCACCATTTGTCAGATTATGAAATTATTAGGTCAGGGGGCTGACAAGTTTTAGAGTAATTCTATTTGGTGAAACATTACTATGAAAACCAGCACAAAAATGCCCTAAATAGGGTGAAAAGAGATTTGGAGATTTAGGCAGCGAGCAAACATAATCCAGCACACAAATGTAGGTCATTTTATGATAATTTCCATATTTTCATTTTTCATACAAATCAGACTTCTTCATAACTACGGTGCACAGCTTTTTAAATAGTGTTGAGAAGAATAAATATGGGAATTTAGCATTTTTGTAATAAAAGAATCTCAGCATCCAAACCTCTAATCATGTACAATACACCATTCTGGCCACTAAGTTTGTCTCAGCATTAAGTTTAAATCAAACATCACATAAATACAACAATTCTGGTTAGGGTGACTCGTTTCCCCCCCCTTTTCCTCCTCTCTTGTGAATCTGAGTTAAAACGTTTTTGCACAAAGTAATCCAGACTGCTCAGATGAGCAGCCATTTTTAATTAAAACCATTTACAGAGGAAACCAAAGTGAGAAAAAAAAGAGCCAAGGGATTTTACACTCTGTCATCCAAGGCTTCAGCGGATCAAAGAGTTTTAGTTGTGCTTTTTAATGGTTACGTAACATTTTTGCCTATGAAATATTGGGCCTGGGCACCGTGTAGTCAGTCCAAAGCTCGACAGTACCACAGATTTCCTGCAGTGCATTTTCAGATTTCAGGCAGGATACAATAAGCCTATGTTTATGTCTAAGTATAGCTGTCAATCAATACAATACTACTGCTGTAACAGGACACTGAAAGTAGGCAGAAACCTCTGAAAAATGTTAGATTCTTGCATTCTACCCGAGATGTCTCTGTGTGTGGTGTGTATGTGTGTATGTGCCTACATGGTAATTGTATGTATGTATGTATGTATGTATGTATGTATATGTGTGTTTGTGTCTGTCTGCTTTCTTGCCTGCCTGGCTGGCTGCCATGTGGCCCACCTCTTACTGTCATCCTGTCTGACATTAGGGCTAAGCTGGATCTCATTAGGACCAAGGTGGCAGTGATCCCGTCAACATCGCTTTGGCTCCTGCCATATGGGTCGCCTCCAAGGTAACGGGGCTGTATCAGTCTCCTCAGAGCTGCGAACCTTGTTATAGCACATGCACACACACACAGGCGGACTATCTACTCTCTAGCCCCGCATGTGCTGTACATATAAAGCTGAGTAAACATGTCAAACAGAGAAGACGTAAAAAACACTGATGATAAAGTAATCAGGTCAGATCTGTGGGTGAGATGCAGGGTCAATAAATACAGACTCACACACAAAACATGCTTACTTCACATGTCTGCCATGGGAAATATACTATAACAAGGGCAATCAAACTAGTGTGTTTTTATGAGCAGTGAATTAGGAGAACTGTAGCAGTTAATTCAGTCATCAGTTGAGCCACAGTTGACCAAAAGAGTTTAGTCTAATATCTTGTTGAATAATAAGGTTATGATAGATGCATAAACTCTTCACATTAATGTTTAGTGAAACAACTCCCATTATCAGCAGTGTTTTGCATTTGCGACCTACAGTAAATCAGTTTGAGGCTGGTGACCTACGTGAATAGACAAGTGATGATGTAACACAGATAAACTGACTCTTTTTTTCGAGTTCCTTCCTCCAAACTTCTCCCCGCAATCTGAATGACAACAGCTGAATAAAATGAAAATAGACAACTGAAAACAGCAGAGCAATCAGAGAGATCTGCGAAAGCTGGTTCCTACAAATGTAATCAGGAAAGCTTTTGATCTAATAAATTTCCATTCGGAGACTCTGTGCAACGTCACTTTCCAAAGTCGTTCTGGCATTGTCATGGTCAAGTCACACAGTCGGACATAGCGGAGCAACGTACATAGACATCCCAGCTGCAGCTCAAACGCTGTACCTCTCTTACAGCAAGCGAGTAAACAGGAAGTCATTTATGACTTGGTTTAGTGCTTCTTTGCACAAGCTCATAAAAAAGTGTGAATTTATAACATCCCATGCATAAAGAGAGATAGCAATGTAGTTTATAAGAACAGCAGTGGACTCTCAATGCTGGTAATATAAACCAGCATTTGTGGTCAGGTGAATCATATCACACCCAGATTCACCTGACCACAAACCTATCTCCTGATTTACAGTATAGAAACACCATCACTTCTCACAGTTAGGTGATTATACATACTTCTGTATTTTAGACAATGTTACCTTGTGTTTCACGGTCTGCATAATGTTTTTACTGTTATTAACTGTGTTGTTGATATTTTGCTTTGTTCGGCTTCACATGCAACTAGGACACCAGAATACACTGGAAACACAACAACTGTGTCAAAGTTTCACTTTGCCAGATTGGCGGCTATTATAATTTTTTTTCCCTTTGGCCTGTTTGTTTTGTTTCAGCCCCCACCCTCACAAAAGCAACTGTTTATTTCATCAGTTTGGCAACAAAAGCATGTGATCAATCATTTATAATTTATGACGCTTCCAATGGCTCAGGGCCCATAAAAACAGATATTTGCATTACACAAGGTCTTAGCCAGACCTCCCGATAACAGACCAATAAATTTTGTTGTTGTACATACACACGGGCCCCCGATAAGAGGTAAACTTTGCCTCTGTGTTACAGTAGAACACAGGGCAGTGCTAGCAGGGATGATGTTGTGATCACATGCTACTATAACAATGACCTGGACCCCGTCCTTTAATTCCTGTTCCCCCAGCCAGCATCCCGCTGCCTTTCCCAAGCCCTGCTGTTATTATTTTTGCACAGTTCAAAGCAAACGCCCTAAGTCCCTTGTGCAACATGAGTCTGACTGTAACAAACTGGCGCTCCATCTATCTGATCCTCTAGAGTGGCATGCTATTATACAGGTATACTGACAGAAAAAAACATTATTTAGGAAAAATGAAAACTGCTTCTCTATGTAAAGCTGAACTCTTTCATATTTATCACAACTCAAGCCACAGATCGGATGAAGATACACTGAGTGGCACTCACTCAGACTACATAGAGAGATCTTCACTCTCCTTACCTTGACATGCTGTCCGTGATGCAGTTCTGACCCAGGTATCCCTCACCTCTGGCTGACAGTGACCCCTGTGACATGCCCGGCCGAGATTTCCATGACTCCATTAACGCTGTTACAGGCGAAATTAGATTCAACAAAGGGTTGGACTGGTCCCTCACATCATGCCGCGTGAAAGACATTGTTCCTTGCGCTCCAATCTGGTAATGGAATGAATGTCCACCGGAATTAACTCCAACAATGGCCGAGGTGGGCATGCTGTTATTCTCTTGGTAATAGCTGCCATCAGTGGTCTCCTGCTTAACCCCTTTAGACAGGACATTGTTGGAGAACACATCGGGCTCATAGTTCCCATTTATAGAGGAGACAGGGGGTCCTAAGATACCAGAAAGACTGTATTCATCAATGTTATTCCTCAGGGACAAATAGGTGGTCTCAGATGCAGGAAAGAGACCAAGAGATGGTGACTGCTCACCGTAGGGCTGTTGGTTCATACATCCCTCATTTTTGTTTGGCTCACTCTTAATCTGTGTGATAAAAGGTGTGCTACTCACATTACATTTGGAGCTGCCTAAACACATGCTCCTGAAGTCAGTTCCAGGCTCGTTCTTAATGTACTTAACCATGCCCATCTGGTCTAAGCCGACGTTGAACACTTCCCCGTCTACCATCTCTACTTTAGGGAATTCAAAGTTCTTGAAGTCCGTATCTCTGGTCAGACCTACTGCTTCTGGACTGTTGGTGTCATTCTGCACCAAACCCAGTCCACCAGCAGGACTGGACACAGGAAACCCACCTGAGGTGGGGTTCTGTGGGCTGCTGACAGCCATGGTTCCCCCTGTGGCCGGACTGGAGATGGAGGGCCTCGCAGTGTTGCAGTTGTTGGCAGTACCGGTACAGCTGCCACCTGTGGGGCTCGAGACGGATGACCTAATGTTACAGGTAGTGCTGCAGGACGGAGGCGATCTCACACTACTCATACTCTGGGGGCTGGACATGGGGGACCTCATGACGTTGAGTGGGCTGGTGAGAGGTGGTGAGCCCACTGTGCTGGACTCCACGGGGCTACATGTGGCTGAATTCCTGCGCTTGATGTGGGCCAGAGTAGCAGCACAAGACGTCTGGCTGACAGGACTACTGACGGACGAGCACACCGGTCCAAAACACGTAGGGGGACTGGTGGTTGAAGACACCATGTTGTTGCTGCCCCCGGGGCTAGAGATGGAGCTGGACGTCTGGGGGCTGCAGGACAGAGATGAGGCCAGCATTGTAGCTGAACTAACTGGAGTCCCAGCACTGCATTCTCTGGGAGTGGTGCTGGGCTGCGGGAAACCAAATGGCTTTAACTTGGGGCTCTTTGTGGAACCACACTGGGCTTCCTCTAGAGCCCGTCCACACACTGGATACATCTTCCCAGGGCTGGTACTACCCCCATGCTGGCTAAAGGCAAAGTCTGCCTCCCTGGCAGCATTCATATACAGGCCCATAGACTCAGCCACAGTCTTGGAAAGCTCCTTGGAGTCCATTTCCTGCTTATGACCATGGACAGAGTTGTTGAAGTGTGGGAGAACAAATGGCTGGTTCTGGCTGAGCCGAAGCATTGGCTGCTCCTGCTTCTTTGTATTGTTGTCTTTGCAGTCGGTGGCTGGGCTTCCAGCAGGGCAGCTGACATTGACTATGTCCATCAGGATATCACTGCTAGTCAGACTTGAATCCTCTGTGCTGCAGCAGTTCTCCATGGTGCCGGGGACCTGCGACCATCTGTTCTCTGTATCGCTTCCATCAAAGAAACTTTGGTATCTTTTGGTCTCCATTGCTGGCTCATTGATTCACCTGGTAAATGGAGAGAAGAAAAGAAACGAATGAGAAAAGTTCACAGAGCTGTTTTTACATGCTGCACACAAGGCATTGATTCCGTAACAATAGTTGAGTGGCAGGTGCATAAAAGGTATTTACCTTCAGGCAGAGATTAGAGGTCTTGTGAGGCTTTATTATATATTCAAGAATATGCTAATGAATCTTAAATCTACAGTGTAAATATGGTCTTTTAGGTTTTGGATAGATGCCAAAGCAGTAACTTCTGCTTCAGCAGATAAAAACCTAATGAGGCATAAAAGTTAGGGCACAGAAAAAGGAGCTGTGTGAAGATGTAGAATGATTATATCTACAAATAACAGACTAGATTAAACTTATTTTGATATTATAATGGCTTACTTTGAAAGAATACAAGACAAAAGCACAAACTAGATGCTGTGTAAACAATATGTTAATATAAAGCAGTTCAAAGCCAGTCTGTACAGTATTTCCTCTCTCTCACAGATAACGTTCCTTATCGCTGCACTACAGGGATGTACAGTCTGATAACTTGGAGAGAACTGCAACGCAAGGGTTAATGTATCGCTGTGACGTCGCCTGGGCTTTTTGTTTAAATTCCCACCTCTGCTGCTCCTCCATTGGACAACTCAGCCAGAAGTCCACCAGCTTTATCGGACCCATTCATGGATTGGTCGGAAAGCTGTCACTCAATAGTTATTGCTCTTGCAGCCACAACATTGCTGCGACATAACTTAAAATGTTGCTTTAGCGGCTGGATCCGTCATGTGCAAAAGCAACAAAAATCCTGGATATAATCACACACTTGGCCTAACAGCTTGCAGTGATAAGGCATTGCTTTTGGTGGTGTTTGAAGGTTTATGTCTTGCGGTGCGACGGTGCACTATTTGAAAGGGGCTCGCAGCTGTGGAGCAGCCAAAGACATCAGAGTTCAAGTTATTCACGTTGCCTGCAAAATATCCCATGCACGTTACGCGCACATCCATAAACACAACAAATAAAATACATGTCATAGTGACAATTCCTCCTGTCTTGCTCCTGCCGTGATTGTTCTGCCTCTGTAGGACATGCAACTCGCATATCTCTCCATTTTGCGTTTGCGCAGGATAAATTCTAAAAGAAGATTTTTGCTGTATAGTTGCTGTTTAAGTTGTGATCAAAGTCAACTCATTGACAGCTTTTAAAATGGCACGACGGATGAAGTGCAGGAGCAGGAAAATATTAATTATTTAACTCATTTTTTGGAGAGAATTTGACAGCACTGGATATTTCTCAGCACCTCTTGACAGGTGCGCACAGCGATATAAAATCCACAAATACTGATAGTGATGGTGGTGATTGTGGTTATTTTTGTTGGTGCACAAAGTGCCTATGAACTTCTTGGCGACTTTTATAATGGAGCAGGCACAGCCAGGGTTAACGGTCCCGGTGTAAAGTTATTAAATGTCTCTCCCACACGGCGACCGGAGCGAGGATGCTTGCATTATCTGACTGAACAGTCACAGTAGGGGAGTTTGCTTTCAGTATCACCTCAGACCCAAGCGCCCAAATTAAAATGTACAGTCAAACACTGGAGCTCCGTCCTTCCTTACCTTAATTACGACATTCAGAGTTGTCAGGTGGCCGTGTTGCTGGGCAGCGATAATCCAGAGGACGAAAAAAGACACGCAAAAAAACAAAGTCAATAAATATCAACAAATGCGCTCTGCCCTCACTCTTTCCAATACATAGTTGTCAGTTTGACAGCTAGACACACACTGGAGAAGTCTACTGCGTATTATCACTAGTAATCCTCAACAGCGAGGAGCCAGTGCTCCTGACAGGACGAACGGCAGCGACGGGTCGGACGACAGCGGCAGATGATCTCACATTATGGCCACAAATTTGCACATTACCGATTCTGGGCCCTAGATAAAAAGAGTAATAAAAACAAACGAAAGGAGTCGGTCGGACTCAGTCAGAGCGACGTCATTTGTGCACATGGACCCTCCTACTGCAACGAGTGCAACACAAACTCCGAGGAGGGGGGGGAGGAGAGGAGGAGGAGGAGGAGGTGGAGGAGGGGAGGAAGAGGGGAGGGGCTCAGCGCAGGTAGACAGAGCCGCCTGGAAATAGGGCACCGTGCTCAGCGCAGCGATGTTGGGAATAAACTCAGAGGGTAACAGCGAGCAGCAGTCTGCTTTAATTCAGTTAAAATATCCTCTGCAACTTTCTTCTGTCTCTCTGTCCTCTCCTCTCATCGGACTTTATCCTGCTTTTTCTCCCCCCCCCCCCCCCGCGCTCTTCCTTCATCTTTTCTAGTGCCACCTCTGAAAGCGTTTGCCACACGGAGCTCGTGCACAAGCATGCACGCGCACCCACAATTTTTAGATAAGAGGAGATAGAGCAGAAGCCTTCCCGGCCTCACTTTTTTACACTTCACATGGATCTTATAAGAACCCCAGCAAATACTGAGAGAGGAGTCATTCTTACTGTAGGAGAGGATGTTGCCCTGTAACAGTGTGACGGCAGCCGCCACTAGGTGGAGCAATATTTCTATTGCTGCTGGGAAAGCAAATCTATTGAGTGGTCAAGATGTCACTTCATTCACTCCATGTCAAACTATGATATAATTCTTTGCTCCCCACATCATGTGCTGGAAACAGATTTGACATTCAGCTGATATTGTCTTTTTTTTCTTTTTGGTTGGCCAAACTTTAATCTGCAGTTGAAACCAAAATCATAAACAAATAGACGTGTAGCGAGAGGTGTACATATACATTAAAATTAATGCTTCAGTATGCATTGGTAGACATTTTTGGATTTTTAAAATTGAAGCAAAATACAGGTTATTCAAATATTCAAGCATGCACCCAGTTGCGGATCTTTCTATAGGCGACATAGGCAGACGCCATGGGTGCCACCTAGAGGGAAAAGGGGTGACTGTATTCTCTCATAGGCAGTAAGTGTTTGTTAGCCAAGTTGTTTATTTCTCATTAGGTCTTGTTGTTTTTGGTAATAAATATAAAATGTTTATAGCAGTAATAATGGCTAGTGGCTTGACTTAGGCGCCGAATGATAGGTCCGGCACTGTATGCACCAAAATATCCCTGAAGTACTAATGGATAAAGTACATAAACACTCATAATTAGTTTAAAAGCCATCAGAACACACAGACACATTGGCATACTGTAACTCAGATTAGACAAGCTCACTGATAATGTCCTTTTGGTGCACTCATGAGAAAGTACAATGTGCCCATGTTTATCTGTGACACCACCGACAACAAACTCTATTATTTGGATTAAGCTGTTATTTACATTTTTACTGCCGATATGCCATGGCATTGATGTCATTGTAGACTTTGGTTTCACTCCAGCAACAGCCAATAATCAGTTTAATCTCTGGAGTTGTCAGTCAGGCAAGTCACTTTCTGTAGTGTTTCGAAGTGGCTGCATGAAAGTGTGCATGCAGGATTTTAGGCTTTGAGAGCAGAGCTTTATACAGTGGTTTTGAATGTTTCTCTTTATTGCTTGTCTGAGTTCTCCAAGCCAGCCTGTAGCCATTACCCAAGCGAGGCAGCAGCAGTTAGATTAGTCAAAGCCATCCAAGCAACACTGCCCACCTCCCTGATCTGCCTGTTAATCACCCATGAATGGGGGACCTGCTTTCAGAAAAAGCAGGAGAATTGAGATATAACCAATGTTTCCCACCCCCATTCATTCATGCAGCTCCCATTTGTCCATTGCATATAATGGGTGCCAGTCAAACACATCATGAGCAAATCTAATTTAGCTTTGCATCACAGATTTTTCCACAGTGACAGAGTCATAAGAATTTGCAGACTGACAGCAGAACACGGCTGATATGAAATCAGTAATAATTGCCTCCCTCATTGGTAAAGATTCAAGGCAGCTCCGTTCGAGTCCCACTGAGCTTTCAAGCACCGTCATTTTAGTCAAATCAATGATAATCACACAAGCCTGAAAACAGTGTATATACATGGGGGCTAAAAATAGCTGTCTTTTAAGAGGGCGGGGATCCTTTTGGATGAGTGATTGCTATGATTAGGAGCGGGCTTCCTCTCCGGTTTAGACACACAGCAGACAACTCCAATAGCTGAGGAGGCCAAAGGCAAAACAGAGAGGTGCATGCTGGGCCTCGTGGGGACAGGTGAATTGGAGCATGTTAACACTGAAACAAAACACTCGTCAGCTCAGCAGAAGACCCTGTCCCCATCGTGTGTGGTAATTACAGAGGTAGTTTTAATCAGGGAAGAAGTCCGTCACCACCATCCTCCCTGGGCTGCTTATTGTTCCACTTTAGCAGTTATTCATGAGTCTCACTCACTTATAAAGTGATCATGTAGCTGTCCCTGAAGTGAGCCACTTGGTTGCCATTCCCTCTGGTTCCCCACAACTTTGATTTGACTTAAATGTTTCAGTGTTAACAAGTCATTCTCACAACATACTGTTATCTGCAGTTCATTTACTTGTCTGTCTGTTTGTCTCGTCGTCAGCAAGATTAATGAAAACTACTGGCCCATCTTTCATGAAACTTTGTGGATCCGAATCATGGGGCGGATACACAATTTATTTCTCACTTTTGTTACCATAGGAGGATAGAGCCTTTAGCCTTGGCGGGGGTCTGCACTCATCAAGTGCTCCTCCCAGAATTCTTCCCTCGGGGAAAATAACATCTGGAACATGCAATATCACTTTTTGGCAACTGGGGTGCTGTGAAAACAAGCTGTTAACACAACAGTTATCACCTTTAAAGTTGATCTTGTCAACTTTTTAGCAAACCTTACACATCCCACAGACACAGACCGACGCTAACATTCACAGGGAGTCAATATTTTGGCCACCTGCTGAATGCAAGTCCAATATTCACTCTTCTTTTAGCTTAGTTTTACTCCCCACCAACTACTAATGGAAATTTCTTTCTATCTATCTGCTAACAAAGTTCATCTGCTAGTTGCCAACTTTGTGACTTTCTGTCAATTGTTGCTGCTCAGGTAGAGTTCAGGTTTAACAGAGCTTCTCCACTGAAAACAGTTGCCTGCTGCATCTTTCTGAGATTGATGGTAACATGCTCTATAGAGGTGAGGGGAACTGCAGAGTTAATGGTAATTGTCTGTGGGTTCATCCCTACAAGGGCAGGACTATATAAAAAGTTACCATAATGTCACCCATTGAAGAACAAGTTACAAGAACAAGAACACTTACTTTACTACTTTATTCATCCCTGAGGGGAAACTAATTTTTTTGTCACTCTGTTGTTGTATACAATACACAGACATGCACAAACAGGACCTATACATGCATTAAATGAAGAGATGTCAGAGCCTGGAGTCTGGCACTTTGACCATCGCCATCTTGGGTTTTTTGAGCCAGAAGTGACCATGTGTGGGTGAGAGGGTGGAGCTGTGGAGGAGCGATCTTGTGGAGCTGGCCTGAAGACTGAAGCGACGCTGCACAGTAAGTACGCCTGTCACTCAAAGCGGCCCTGCCCTATAAATACGTGTAACTTTAAGCCTTATACAAATTCACCCTGTACAGTTGTCATCAGTGTTGAAATTAGCTATAGAGACCAAAACCGCTTTTTGTACCAGGCTGTAAACATGTTTATTCCGGCTGTAAAGTTGGGCATTTCAACATGGGTGAAAAAGGGGATTGACTTGCCTCTGGAGCCAGCCTCTAGTGGCCATTGAAAGAACAACAGTTTTTGTCTATCTGCGTTTGCTTCGTTTTACACCCTCTGATGTTGCTATTTGCTCTTCACGTATACATATTAATTTGATCAGTTGTTACTTTAAAAAATGATCATAGCAGCTTTAAAATAGAAAAAAAACAGAAAATAGAAATCACTGCTTGTTCCGTGTATATTCCTGTTTTACTCTAAGAGCTTTTTTCCCCCTAAATTGTTTTGGTCAGCTGTCCAATAACATAGTAGATTGCTGGAATGAGATCAAGACACACACATCCTCACCAACCCCCCCCCCCCACCACCACCACCACCACCACCACCATGCTGGCCAATACTTTTTGTTGTTGATCACTCATGCTGTATGTGGTACATTTCATGCCTATATGTGGCAACTTTGAGCCCATCTGTGCAAGCATCACTGGCCTGCTTTCATTAAAATGCGTCCATTTGCTGCAGTGAACAGTTTTCTAGTTAAGTATTATTTGATGAGAAGCCTGGTCTCATTCTGTTTGTTTAAGGCAGACTTTAGCATGGCTGGGTATATGCTGATGTATCTGGCACACACAGACTGAGTAACCCCACAGTTGGATGATAACACTCTTTCCTATGAAGGTCAGACATGGAAATATATGCTATTGAATTTTAACCAGGGTTGCTATGGAAACTAGCATGTTTTGACATCTGAACTCTACAGCCATGGTCAGTGTAGGCAGACTGTAAAAAGGAAAAAGCCTTGGGCTATAGGAAGAGTTAATAAAAACGTATATGAGTGATTGTTTTTAAATGAACTCCTTTACATTTTAATTCATCAACAGAGATTGAGTGCAGCAAATGCAAAAGGAAACAAAATCTCCTTTTCTATCCTGATGTACATTTTAAAATATGATCAATAATCTAGCCTCTAATTTATGTGCTTCATTAGATGTTCACCCAGGCAACACATTAGATTACATTTTTCACCTATTTATCCAAGATAAGCAGTGAGTGCAACATCTAATATGACAGATATAGTATTACTGGTGTAAAAGCAGTCAAATATATGCAAAGTGGAAGAGTTACACAACCAACTTGCAAGATTTTAATTAATACATCCAGAGGTATAATTACAGACAGAATCACTCAAATGTGATTGTGTCAGTGTGAAAATTTACACTTTATACCATTTCATATTTAACTGACTGGGGAAGAGCTGTATCACCATAGGTAGATAGATTACTTTGAGATATTCCTGCATCATTTATTTGCGTTATAAACTTAAGAAATTCCAAGTGTGATAGAAAATAAACACCGTGTTTTGCAAAGTCTTCCTGTGTCTCTCATGAGGCTCGACAAACGTAAATAGGCCACCTTCCAGTCCCACTTTTGACACAGACTGCCGTTCACCTTAAGTTGCCCTACTACACGGTTGGCACGTATCGTTTAAATGCTGAATGATATGCATTCAGCCTGCCTCCCTGCAGAAAGTCTCTCGTACTATGTGTCCACCACCTGGGGTTTGTTCATCCTACTTAAGCAATGACGATTGAAAACACATTGATGATTAAATAACATGTTTATCCTCCGTGTAGTCAGAAATACATATTCAGTGGGAACACTGCGTATAGGCTACAGCCTGGCTTCAGATCAGATTATTAACATGCAGAGAATTATCACTAAATAATGTGTTGTTCAACAAAACTGTGTCAAGTACATTATGAATTGATATTCCTGGTGTCTGCTGGCAAACATTCTCCCCAATCTGCAGCACCTAAAGGTAGGGTGAGTGTGTTAAAAGCGAGCACTCAGATCACATTGTTGTACATTTGAGCGTGTTTTGGTGTTGAAATTTGGCTGCATTTGATTTTGTTGCGAAAGAAATTTGGAAGGGCTTGACAGAACTTTTTTTTATGAATACGTTGCAGGTTATTCATTGATATTTAAATGTTTTAAACAACTTCTGTCAATACACCGTGTTCAGACAGTGTCGTTATTGGCAGCCTGCGTGTGTTTTAAATCAAAAAACAGTTTGAAAAGTAACTTTGTAGCCACAAAGGTGTGTGAGACTTCACTGTGTTTGGGTTTGGGTGGCTGAATGGATTAAAACTGTAAAATCATTGCAAATGTTTGCTGACAGATGTTCGTCCCACTGAGGAATTGATTTGATTGCACGCAACTTGTTTGAGCAGATTCCATATTTTTGTCAGTGGGCACCTCCAGGGAAATATCATGCTTTTTCTCCCCTGCATTCATTTAACAGCTATAATTTCTATATAACTTTTCAGGTACTGTTATTTAACACAATTAATCACTTTATAAAATACGATGCTTTCTTAAAGATAGTACTCAGCAATATGTAACGCATTTAAACTGAGCTTCAATTTGACCAGTTACAACTTTAAAATACTGCCTCCAGATTAAAGCATTAGTAGAAATCAACCAGTGATATGATATTACAGTAATAAAGGGTCCATGCAAAATTCTACTTTGATACGTAAACAGTGATGGAAGACATTTTTGGATCTTTTGAATTACTCCAATACACTTAAAACTGCTTCTTTCAAAGTGTTACTTAAGTGTAAGCACAAGTATTATCAGCAAAAAGTACTTAAAAAGTGCCTATTTAGAGGTGTTTGTATTGTTAGATTATTATAACTGACACATTACTGTGTTAAAGTAAAGTTAGTTTTAACTACTTCACATACTGGTATATGTAATACATAACAGTTGGAAATATTTCACAACTGATTTGCAATGTTAAACATTGATCTAATGTCTAAAGTGATATTTTGAATGGAGAATTCAATTTAATTCGGCTTTATTGTCCAGTAGCAATACTTTTGTTGTACAATGCAGAATGAAAGAGTGTTTCTCAGAGATCTCAGGTGCAAAATACAGAAATAAATATCATCATAACAGAACAATATCACTAAAAAACAAATGCTTAACACTAAAAACACCCGTAGCAATAAAACTGCTATGAAAACAGACACAAGCAGCATGGAGGGTGGCGAGGAAACACAGTAGAACATACAAAGAAAAAAAAAAGAACTATCTTTACTTGTAATTAAGTATTTTCACATTGTGGTAACTTAAACCTACACTAATCTTTTTTTTTTTTTCTTTTTTTGGCCACTTTGTGGCAGTGCAACGTGTATCACATGTTTGCAAACCATTTTCTGTTTACACATCCAGTTTACTCAGATGAACAGTATATTCATTGGAGTTCTATTTATGGTCACTTGTCGAGTGTAAAGGGAATATCCACTCCACTCTCCTTTTTAGCTCCGCTTTGGTCTCTACCAACTCCTAAGTGACAGTAATGGTGCATTGACATGCTCCTCAGATGGTCCCATTTCCAAGGTGGGAAGTTGTTCTTTCAACTTCGGTGTGTTCATGAGCTGTAAGTCGTAATGTCCAATCAACATGAACACTGCAGACAGGATGTGTTATATGTTACTGCTCAGAGCAGTAACATATAACTCGTTGATTTGAATCTGTATATTAGTGATTTTGTCCCAGTCTTTTTGCTGCACCAGCACATTCCCTAAAAGCACTAAAATATTGCTTTCTCTGACTTGCTATCAGGGTAAATGCTAATAAATAACCCCCTTTAACTAATCTGCATCAGCCTAAGTCAGGAGTAGGCAACCTGCAGTTCCAGAGCCACGTGAGGCTATTTAGCCTGGCTTTGACATGAAATTATATGGAAATGAATAACATTCATATTTTAATGTCATTGTTGTAGGCCTGAAATGATACTTGCATTCTACTTACTGTAAAAATGTGTAGCCTATACACTGAATTAAAAACATTTTTAACGTTTCATCAACTAAAATGTGCGTTGTACATCCATTACCTTCATCTAAATTTTGCTGAACTTCAGTAGAGGTGGCTAGCCTGGAGTCTCTCTCGTAAGGCTAGCTATGGATTCCAAATCCAAAAAAGGAAAAGCCTCGGAGGAAAATAGAGGCTTTAATAGTGTGTGGACAAATGCTTTTGCTTTCACCAGCAATGCTACAAAGTTAAAGTACTAAATATTTATATATAGACCACTGCAAAGTAGCCACCTTTTAGTAAATCATCTTAGTCATTCATTCATTTTTCATTCATTTTCCATAACCGTTTATCCAGTTGAGGGGGCTGGAGCCTTTCCCAGCTGACATTGGGCAAGAGGCAGGGTACACCCTGCACAAGTTGCCAGACTATAGCAGTGCACACACATAGAGACAGACAACCATTCACACTGACATTCACACATACGGCCAATTTAGAGTCACCAATTAACCTGCATGTCTTTGGATTGTGGGAGGAAGCCGGAGTACCCAGAGAAAGCCCACGCTGACATGGGGAGAACATGCAGACTTTGCACAGAAGGGCTCCCCCACCCTGGATTCGAACCAGGAACCCTCTTGTTGTGAGGTGACAGTGCTAACCACTACACCACTGTGCCGTGGCGGATTCAGATTTAATAGGCTGTTACCTTTATTGAAATATGTTCTGCGGCTCCAGACAGATTTATTTTTCCTTTTTTGGCCAATAATGGCTCTTGTAATGGTAAAGGTTGCTGACCCCTGGTCTAAGTAGACAATAACTACAGTCACAACCTATTACCATATTACAAATTGCATGTTAGCACAAAAATTGGCATGTAGTATGAGAATAATAAAACATTTTTTATCATCAACGAACATTTGCTTTAGTCCGCTTTGTTTCTGTGTAATATGATACAACTTGGCTAGTCACGAATCAAAATTTTCACTCCTTTCCCAATTGTTGTTTCGACTTGAGGGGGTGTTCATATGAATTTTCTCAGTCGGGAGCTTATTTTTCCGTTAGTCAAGTCAAATTTATTTATAGAGCACATTTAAAAACACCAAACACTGACCAAAGTGCTTGACAAAGAGATTAGATAAACCACTACATGAATACAGGATAATATCTGGCTCGTCAGCTGCTAAATGCTTCACTGTGCTCACTAATTGCTAACTTGTGTGTGCAGTTTACTGCTGAGCAGATAGTAGCTGCAGTTGGAAACCATGTTCAGGAGAATGGTAGAAGTGAATCAAATACTAAAGTTATGGGCTGAAAACCCCCAAATATGAGTTGAAAGACACTAAAACACTTTATAGAACTGAGAGGAACTTCAGAGCCGAGTGATAATTCTCTGTGGGTTTGTCACTAAAAGCAGCCTCTTTGACACTACACACAGTCATTTGATCCATTATTTATATAAAAATATCGATTAGAGCAGCTTTAAGCAGAGGGTCAAACACTTCTCCTGCTGCTCATACGCACACATTACAGTAGTGGTCCATTTTCTTGAAGCATCCTTTAATTATTCTGCCTCTAGTTGAAGTGAAAGAAGGAGGCAGGTGAAGCCCCGAGACAGACAGAACGTCAGAACAGTAGCCAGAAAAACAGCCCAGCTCAATGTGTCACTGCCTGGGATATAATGTAGTGATACAGTAGAAAAAGAGAGACCAGACAACAGGAGGGGAGAGGATTAGAAGAGCCACCTTTACGCTCATGCACTGTCTGGCTGTTTGTGTGTCATTTATAAAGGTTACCTTCTGCTCCTCTGTCTGTCACATACGGTTCACACATCCACGTCTACAGTACGTGCATGCAATTCCTCAGGAGATTAAATGAATTTTTATTTATCTATCAATCTATTTATTTATTTTACAAATGCAGACGGTGAAGCAATGTGAATACCATCCGAAACTTTGATCTAGTTTTAAGCATCTGGGCCCTGAAAGTCTCTGACTCTCAGCGTTGTGAATGTATGTACAGTGTTGCATGTACAGTATGGGTCTGTGCTAATAATTTGTGGAAATATACCCTGGCCTATTTTCAAACCTGTTTCTTCCCCTAGTTTTTCCATGTGACCTTTGGTCAGACGGATTGATAAAAGTGTTTACACATGCATGATTATCTGGATCTTGTGTCTCTGCTTCCTTTATGTTTGGATGCAGGTACAGTATGCAGTGTAGTTACAGCAAATGACACACAACCAATTCAAAGAATAATAATAATCACAATAATTATAAGATTGTCACGACTTCCATGTACAGTTTTACCAGGTTAGAAGCAGTGTAATGATACAATATTTTTAAAAAAGGAAATACAAACAAATCAATCAAGAGGAAAGAAAATAGGAAGTGTCCTGATTAAGACGCTGACCATGTAATTGCAACTGCCCCAGTCTGAGTCTGGCTGGGGACCTTAGCTGCATGACATCCCTCCTCTCTATCCTCATTTCCTGTTATCTTGCTACTATCTGCTATCAAAATAAAAGTAAATGCCTGGAAAAATACGCTGAATAAGTAAAGGAGGAAATGTTAAAGTATAAAAAAAAGAAAACAACCTCTGTTCATTATTCTCTGGTCTTTGTCAGCCTTCTCTGTCTGCTCTGCAGTCTCCCTCTCCCAGTGCACTCAGTGACCTGCCTCAGCCTGAGAGTGGTTGGGAGGATCGGCTGTGGAGAACAGCTGAAGCCAAGGTGCAAAAGTTGAAATGGTCTGAAATGATATACATACCGTACAGAGAGATCATACAGTCCTAAAACAGCTTGATAGTGCACTTTGCAGAGAAAGCATAAGACACTTCTGTACCAATTAAAAAATACAGAACTCCCTGCACACTATTCATAGATCTGATATTTCTGGGAAGAAAAAAAAAACATGTCTCAAATGGGAAACAAGTTTTCTTTGTGTTTTCCAAATGAACAATTCTGATACATTACACTTTGAAGCCTGTGCAAGATCAAAGCTAATCACAGTTGTGTGGTGGGGGGAAAAATACGGCTTTATGAGAGGTAAACAATATCTGAACCTGATTTTAACAAAAAAGCAGGATGTCAAATCAGTTTCCCTGCATCTTGTCCGGACTTCTCGGCTTGTGATCATTTGCCACAGAGGCAGTAAAAAAAACCTCTAGAAATGAGCAAGCAGCTCTTGTCGGGGTTTGTGCACTGATGAGCTGCATGTCACATTAATTATGCCAGATACGGGTGGGCTGAGTTTCTGGAGTCTCAGTTCATCTATTTGTAATAATAAAGTAACAGCGAGGTTTTTTTTCTGCTAACTGAAAAGCAACTGTTTGTGTTATTCATGACTGGATATACTGTAAGCGCTTTCCAGTACAATGCTATGATTTATAAATAGCACTGTATTCTTCTGTGAGCTACTGTGGACCCACAGCTGTTTAGAATTTGTATATGGGTACATTCATACCCCCTTTATACACATTTTTACTATTTTCCATCCATGCTAGCAAAAAGCTCCTCAAAGTCAAAACCATAAAAAAAAACATACTCTCATAGTCAGAAAATAATTTGCTGCTATTCCTGTTTTTCTACTGCACTTACTTTCCTGCCTCTTATCTCCACTGTGTGGCACCTGGCGTTTTTTGTTTTTTTTCTCTTAAGGTGCCTAGTTATTATTAAGACGTCAGTGTCAGCGCCTAATCAGTATTTGTGTGCATTTGGTTTATTAATTACATCGGCTGGTACGAACTCAGAGCACTTGGCGAAAAATATCAAAAGCTGACGCCTGTGTCATGATTAATTTCACAGTGAACAGTCTCCGCGATGTCAGTGGTAATTAGGCATCACCCATTGCATAACACACCATGTGTCAGGGTGGGTGGCGTGTGTGTGCATGCGCGCGCGTGTGTGTGTGCGTGAGTGAGTGTGTGTGAGTGAGAGAGAAAGTGAGACGGAGGGAGGGAGGGAGGGGTAAAGGGACAAAGAAAAAGAAATATGGCTTCAACTACTTCCGTAGCTCAAACCAAGAGGAAGTTTTGAAGTAATGTAGCCATCTTGTACAACGTTATATTACAGTGTAATATGTGTGTAGCATATATGTGTATAGATGTAATATCTATGGCTGGATATTGATATGTTTCATATGATTCTTAAGCTGTGGACAAGTGGCTGTGATGATTACAGTTAATGGGGATCTGAATTAAAAAAGCATAAACATCAATGGGAGCCCATGGCAGTCCAAATGTTTTCACCAGGTGGTCGTAACAAACGGCAGCACACATACTTTTATCTGCCCAGCCTGATTACTGGCCTACATAGTATTCAATATTTTATTTATTAATATGTTTCAATATGCATCTACTTCATGTTGACTGAGTCCATGAAGCATTGTTGTCTTGTAGCTATATTAAATCTTTATGTTGCCAGGTTAGACACATGTAATTTTCAGCAGTGACCTGCAGTGTGCTTGGCATGCTGCACGTCGGCAAAAACTTTGGTACAAACTTCGCTCGGAATTAACTACAAAAGGGTTTATTAATCCTGTGAGCGAGGGCTTTTTTTTTCTCCTTCCTCTTTTTTTTTTTTCAAAAATAAACAATGGCCCTTAACACTCAAATTAACACAGATTGGGATTTGATGTGCTGTGTAGCCAGATGGCTTGCTCACTCACTCTCTGGCGGGCTGGCAGTGCAGCTGAGGACGAAGGCACTTCCAGAGCGGATTTGAAAGAATCTAGGCCAGAGAGAGTGGGGCTGCTCTCGGAGACTAGCCGCCAGTGCTGTCATGTTTTAGTGCACATTTTCTATTTGAGGAAGAAGCCGCTACATAGAGAGATGTGCAGTGTGTGCGTTTGTTTGTGTGTGTGTGTGTGTGTGTGTGTGTGTGCAGTGACTGGAAGAGGAGGAATGCCTTGATAGAAATGAAGGGAAAGAGGACTCATCTTCGAGCTGTGTAAACAAGCTTGTGGAAAAAATAAATTCCATTCTGCGTTTTTCTCCTGTCCACCTACGGTCTACAGTATCTACACACGTCGTTGTAGATTTTGGCACAGTGATGCCTAGGAGAAGTCAAAAATATTCAACTAACCGAGGATGATAGATAATAGAAATAGTTCTGGTAATTGTAACACCAAATGACGTGAAAACTGTTGACAGAATCCTGATATATAGACTAAAATCCATACTCAGTGAAATGTAAATGTGCTTGAGATTGATGTGTGAGACAGTATACTGTATGTACAGTATGCATCAATGTACAGCGACTCCAGCACCGGTGTAGGGATCAGCACTTTTATAAACACTGTAGCGCAGACATTCAAATGCAACTTTTAGAGCTAGTCATTATTCAAAAGCCTAGCCTCCATCTGGAAAGTGGCAAACTTGGCTGTTTTCCTGGTGTTGCTGTGGAGGAAAAACTGGGTCTGTGTGAAATTGCAGGACTCATGATACTTTGCTAAGGTGTAAATTTGTCTGGCTTTGATGATCATTTTCTTCACAGCCTCGCTATTGCCAACGGGGAAGGGTTAAAGTTGTCACAAGACTTAGAAACTTTCTTAGGCTGTGAACACGAGTCTTCAGCAAGTGATTGTAAAGGAGTGAACGCGGAGAGAAGGGTAAGATTAGGAGAAGTAATATCATACTTGCTCTGCAAACTGCAGACTGCACTGAACAAATGTAATAATTTGGACTGTTTGACCATCACACATTTCCTGATATAAGATAAAAATGATTTGACTAAAGGCAGGCATGAGTGGAATCCAATTTCCTGAACATCTTTTCTGGAGGTTTGACAGCAGACAGTCAAACCAGTGTAGGCTTTGTTGAGCAGGAGACAACTTGGGCAAGAGAAAGCTGGTTCGGTTTGCTATAAAGCTGGGCTGAAAAAAACATTTATACGTTATTCTCACTATCAATAATACTGCTAAAAATTTTCTTGAGTAATTTAATGTTAGAAAAAAGGTTACACTTCATAAAACAGCAAGCAATTAACCTGACAGCTGACAATTTACGGTGTGATATCTTCCATGAATCAGTACATATAAAATACTTAACGGCTCCTACTGCTACTTAAATATAAGTACAGCGCAACAAGGAGGTAGCATTTGGGAATTTTAGAGAAATACCAGTAAACACAGCTGGACAGTTCACAACGATGACATCCTGCGATACCTCTTAAGTAGTTATAATAAGATGTTTCACAGTTGTGATGTGCTGTGAAAAAAAGGTAATTGACCAACACTCCCAGTCCCAAATATATTCAGAGAGCTGCAAATCCTCATATTTCAGAAGATGAAACCAGCAAATATTTGGCATTTTTACTTGAAATTGGACTCGTGAATAATGTATTATTAATTAGGTTTTATTTGCTCGACCAATCAAATAATCGACTAAACGTCCTCAGCTTAATTACCATCATACACAGTGATCTCATCATGGAGAGACATTTTTAAAATTCTTAAAACAGACATTGGTAAACACACAGGGTTTAAAGATGAAGTAGGAAAATTCTGGCAATAAGAGCACATATAAAGACACACTAACAAGTAGTGAGAATTATAGTTATAGTATATGGAAATGAAGTCCTATATGATTACAGTGACACATCTAAGAAAAGACTGTATTCAATAGCCTTTAAAAGGTAGAAGTCTTAATTGTATAGTACATGAAATCCCTGTCCTTCATTAGGTCCTTTTGTCTTCCTCAGAAAATATTTCTTGTCAAAATGGCTCCATAACCAAAGAACAGGGCACATCAAGCTCAACAGCAGATTCACATTAATTACAAACTGGCAAAGTTGTTAATATAACTCTGCACTCAAAGCCAGGAGTCTGTGTGAATGGCCTGAAGTGCCAGACAACACCTTCTGTTTCGATCGATGGCCATCAGCATGCACACCCCCTTACACAAGCGAGGCTGCTCTGCTATATATACACACACCAGCCTCGACTGCCTGAGAGGAATCTCCTCTCACAAACTAACTTTTCTTTCTTTTTTATTTTTCTATTCTTTAGCAACCTAATTATCTTTGTGTGTGCGGAGGGCTGCAGATGTGCTTCCAGCATCTCGGAGGAATTTCGCTTATTTTTAAGATTAGAATTAAGACAAAGTAAAAGGAAACTTCTCCAGTACAAAGTTACAAAAGCAAGCTCTTATGTGTCTGTTTGTTTTTGAAGCAAATGAAACTGTGATGTGGAGGATAAATTAGGAACATATGTGTGTTCTGACAGTGCGAATATCAAACACGATTGAATTGGGTTATCTGTAATGAGTAAACACATTTCCCCCAAACACAGAACAATGCTATACTTAGTAAAGCTGTAGCCGGATGTTTTGGTCTTTCATGTAAAATAAAGATTAGTGGTTAGGCTATAAAACTATTCATTAGCTGACCACATTGCAAGTGGTGGTCTGTTTGCACTGTATCTTAAAAAAAACAATCTGCAGGGTTTCCTAGGTTGATCAAAAATCCCAGCTCGAGGTCCACTTACTGTCTTTTTCCAGTGTTCTTATCCATTTCACATGGTCTTCATCAGTGGAGCTGGGACTATTACAGGATGTAAAATGTAGGACTATTTCTTGGCCAGGAGCAGTAACACCTTAAAGTCTTCTAGTTACTGTGAAGTTACTAGGCTACCAGTGGATGTTGTTACTTTTTGACAGAACCAGGCTAGCTGTTTTCCCCTGTTTTTGGACCTTATGCTAAGCTAAGCTAAGCTAACCGGCTGATAGCTGTAGTTTCATATTTCATATTAAAGCAAATAAGAACCACTGTTCAACAGGAGGAAAGGATTGGGTAAGGAGCTCGGACATCCTGAGGAGCTCGGAGTAGAGCCACTGCTTCTTCGTGTCAAATGGGGTCACTTGAGGTGGTTCAGGCATCTGATCAGGATGCCTCCTGGGGGCCTCCCATTAGAGGTGTTCCGGGCATGTCCCACAGGTAGGAGGCCCCGCGGCAGACCCAGAATTTACTGGAGGGATTACATATCTCTGGCCTTGGAACGCCTTGGGGTCCCAAAGGAGGAGCTGGAAAGCACTGCTGGGGAGAGGGACGTCTGGAATACTTTGCTCAGCCTGCTGCCCACACGACCCATGTTCATTTTGAAAGTAATGTGTTTAATGTTTATTTCTGCTGTTAAGTTAGGCATTTTAACATAGAGGTCATGCGATTGCTTTTGGAGCCAGCCTCAAGTGGCCATTAGGGGAACTGCAGTTTTTGCCACTTCCACAGTGGCTTCATTTCCTGGAGGTTGTAGCTTGTATACTGCACAGTGTGAACATAATGCACTACTAATAAACATGTCCTGTAAATCAGTGGTTTTCAAATTTTTTTGCCCAAGGCATACCAATGGGCAAGTCGAAATCTCAAGGCACACCTGTAATTATATCTGCGCACAGTAGCCTCTAAAACTTCTTTTATCACTCTTATCACGACATAGGACAATAAGAATAAGAACAAAATAAGAAAGGTAACAATTTCTTTTTCTCTTTTCTTTTGGTGGTAGGTCCTCTTCACTGGTGCTTTGTTGTAATTAGTGCCGCACAATAAAGCGATCCATTTTCTCTTTTTAATTGCTATCATTCCTCACACTGGCTGCCAATCAGGGCTTTTGATGTGTCACACTCTTATAATTCCCTTGCAAATGGTGACAAATAGGTTCCCTGTGAAGGTTTTTTACATTAAATAAAAGCACATTTCATTTTTTAGCTAGAGTTTGTCTCTTTATTAAGAAATGGATGCACACAGCATACTGATACAGTCAGTTAATAATTCATTCACAACTTTTTGTACAGGCCCAGTGTATTATTGCAACAATAATATGTGGTTATCAGAAAATCTCACAGCACACTTGAACAACAGTATAACGTGGCACACCATTTGAGAACCACTGCTGTAGCTCATATGAGCTTGCACTTGACACTGCTCTTCCCTAGCTCCTTAGCAATACTTCCGCTAAGTGTGAAGTCGATCAGATGCACGGATGTCGAGGAAATGGAAGAACATGCATGCAAACAAGTAGAGACTCCTTCCATTTTAGTTAGATGACATGTTATGTTGACTAACAAATCCTCTTCCTTTTCTTTAAAAACCGCTTTCCTTTCATCCAAGTGGTAAGTGTACATATTGACAGAGAAACATGCTTTACTAATATCATGTTATCTGAGGATTAGAAAACCCTGGCATCTCTACTTTTATTATTAAGTATTTTCTTAAAGCCCCAGAACAATCTGCTGGGTTTGTTTGATGAGACAGTGGTTAAAATGCGTGCCATGAACAACAAAGCAAGAAGGTCCCTTTGAAAAACATTTACCCTTTCGTTCTCTCCACTGCAGTAACTCCGCGCTGGCAGAGTTTGCAGACAGAAGATGAAAGTTGTACTTTTATGTTGATTGTTTGGTGGGTGAAATCCACCGAGGACTTGGTATGGGTGTCGACGCTGATATTGAACATCTGTTGTGTGCGGTGAACAAGTCTTTCATACATTAAGGAATACTTATGTGAAAAAGTTTTAAAAGTAAACCAGACTTCCTCCTTTGGTAGAAGCTGTAGCTCAGTTATCATGCTGGCAGGCAGCATGGATTTAAAGACGGAGGGAACTCTGGGAGGAAAAAGGAAAACTGTACCTTTGGTGTCTATTAATAAACATAATTCACAGGGCCGGGCCCAAAGTCCTCCCAGCAGGGAACACTTGTTGTGATTTGTGGAGTGAGTTTGGTGGAGTGAAAATAAGAGACTCATCAGTTGAAGTCACCACTCCAGCAGCATTACTGGTCTTCGTCTAATGCTAGAGCATGCCTTGTATTGTAATTGGCTTGTTAAAGGGTCAATTTAGTCTGAATTATGAAAAGAAAAACATATTTTCTTAGTTATTTTTAGTCAGTGTGCAAAATAGCCTGTGACAATCAGTGTCCCGTGCTGTGGGTACTTTTCCAAAACAGAATAGGGCCTGTGTGAGTCACTCGATCAGCGAAACAGTAACATCACACAGTTCAACATCTCTTACAGTACAGTATGTCAAGAACCAAATAAGAGAAAGTTTTCTGACACCTAAAAGTAAGAATGTAGCCTAAGCACAGCTGGGTCTTATTGTTTATGTGCTAATTTATTCTTGTGAAGTGACATAAATGCTGTCTAAGAATTTATAATTTTTCCATCAGATGAATTAAGACTTTTGTTTGGCATATACATTGTTTATTGGAAGCGACAGCACAGGCAACTCCAGAATCTACATTAGCTGTGCGTCTGCTCATATTTCAACATTTTTGCATGGAAATACAGTGTACTGAGCCAACTGCTTGGCATTTCACCTTGCTTTATTTACATATTTTTGCCGCTTTGTCCACCATTATTGTAGCTTCCTCTTGGATGCATGCTGCTTAGGTGCTCTGGCACCTGGTCACTGCCTTTTATATAGTACTGACCTCACCTGCTTGCTGTGCCCAGGAATGTCCTGAACATACAATAAGAAGAAAATAAGAAAATACAGGTAGAGGGCGTCTCTGCCAACACATTCTCACTCCGACTTTGTCACATATCGCAATTTGGTCAGTGACTTTTCATGTCGAGATACATCGTGCAAGGTACCCTGGGTACATTGGTTGTTGACATTCTGGGACGCCCTGTTAAGTTCTGCCTGTTACATGCATTGTCTGTTATCAAAATACAGGTCCATTTTCACAGGAAATGTACAGTCTGCACACAGTCTCTTTCAAATAAATGCACTACATCGCAACAAAAGCACATGGTTGGGTTTAGGGAAAAAAAGAGCAGGGTTTGGTTTTACAATCTTACCGGCCTCTTGAGTGAAAGTCGTGGTTATTGGAACCATCCACCACCACCCCCATCCCCCCACAAGCCCTACTCGGACTTCCGTTGCCTTAACTTTCGTTGTTGTCCCGCCGCATTTCCCCCTGAAGCCACT
This sequence comes from Epinephelus lanceolatus, assembly GCF_041903045.1. Taxonomy (NCBI): domain Eukaryota; kingdom Metazoa; phylum Chordata; class Actinopteri; order Perciformes; family Serranidae; genus Epinephelus; species Epinephelus lanceolatus. The sequence goes on along the minus strand of NC_135736.1, from coordinate 26,725,194 downwards.
GGGCACTGTTAAACAATAGTGGTGACCGGCGGCGTTTCATGCCAGTGTGAAAGGAAGGCTTTTTTTTTGTTGGTGTCTGATGCCAGATGTGACTGCCCAAGCCCTGCATTTTTGACAACTTTGAAGCAAAACCATGTTGTCTCTATGGATAAAAACACCGCCACACGTGTCAAGTGATGACATAGAGGGATTACTTTTGTATGAGTCTATACATTGTGTACGAGAGACTTAAGAGAGATTTAAGACCCCCGAAGACTGCATGCATTTTGCATCCTGCCCCCAGTTGTAGTGTATCTAACCAAGCAGATAATTTGGGATTTATTTATCTCTTTGCTCGTATCTTATTGTATTTGAGTTGGAAGCAATTGATGCTACAGCACAAAAATTACATTTAAAAAACGTCCCAAACTGTGTCTCCTTGAAACAAATGAAACTGCTGACTTTTTAAAATGTTCAGTGGTGTGAATCTTTCGTGTTGGTCATTGCATTGGGGTGGACATGGAAACTTCAAAACTCGGACAGCTAAAACCAAAATTATCCACATGGCCACGTACAACTTTAAGATTAAAAAAAAAAAAAAAAAAAAAAAAAAAGGTCTGTCAAGATTTTTTTTTTTATGGTTGAACTGACCCTTTAAAGTCACTACTCTACCAGGAATACTAGGCTGTCTAATTCAAGGGAACACATTTCAGTTGGCTTTATTATGACATATACTGCAGCACGTGTGGATCCAGGGCAGGAACAGTAGGTCCATATTCATAGATTGCAGTACTTACAAGTCCAATAGCATGAAGATACTGAGTTAATACCGATTGTTTTTGCGTCATGATGTACAGAGATTTTGAGGGTGCAGTCAAATCAAAGATTTATATTCATATATCTAATACCTTCTTCATTAAAACTTCCTCTTCTCCCATGTTTGGTGCATCCGCAGTCCCCATTCTGACCTACAGGAGCATATTGCTACATGAATTATCTCTTTGATTGCCTGTGTAGGAGGGACATTTACAGTAACGAGGAACCTGGGAACAGGATTTACTGTTCCATATGCCCTCCAATGACATTACTTGAAGTGATGATGATGACAGTCATAAATTGGTCCTGATGGCCCACAACAGATAAAACCTGCATGGGATTTGTTTTGCACACTGCTGGCCCACCGAGGCTTGCTTGATAAACCATTTCATCACTTTCAATTAGACCATTGCAATGTGACGTCTGTGATAAAATATTACAGCAAATTGCGTCAAATGCCTTCATCTACCACTTGCAGTTCTATATTGAATGTTCTCTAAATATTTTGGGAATATTCATGGGAATGTCCCCCACTCTACTATGTTGTTTTCGGCCTGTCACTCTCCATCTCCCGTAGAGGCATCATTCCTCATCTACACTGTCATCCCAGCACATGTTCCATTTACCACGCATTAATCTCACTCAGCTCCACATCATTCTCTCTTGTCTCGTCCTTTGGGATACAACAACAGGAAAACATGCTCTGCTTGCCAAAATGCACTGTGGCTGCGGTGCTTAACGCTAAATGGGAAGTTACAGCAGCAATCAAAATTTTGTATCACTTACAAATTGTGTCAGTGTTCCAAAATTCAGAGCATTACAGTACGCCCCAAGTTCAATATTGCGGTGTCCCAGCAAGGCCTTTATAAACTTGTCTCAATGCTCCTGAGCTAACCTTTTGATAAGCCCTCGAGACAGTGTAAATTAAAGGCATTAAATCATGATTTGGTGGTGTGTGAGGGTGCTCATGGAGACATCCCCTTCACAGTCTAGTGGTCAGGGTGGAGGTGTGTGGTGGTCAGTGCAGACAGGTCATCCCACAGCGGTGACGGATGGCTTTCATCAAGGGGCCCATGGGCTCACTGGGGAAATGTACATGGAGACCGCTGCCAAAGGAGCTGATATTTATCTACCAGCAGCCCCACTAGCCAGGATGCAGGAAGAGAGCAGGAAAGATGGAGAGTTCAGTGAGGAAAGGCACAGGAAATTGGTTGCTTCTGTATTAAAAGCTATTATTGAACAACTTCTGCATGCACTGTACAAATTTGTGGTTACTGGCAAACGCAGTGTGGGAAGGAGATCTAATCCTAAGTGTGATTTCGGCTCAGAAACATGTATTCCTACAACATGCCTCCCAGCAGCCCCTCGCTGCTCTAATTCAATAGCAAGTGGAGACATCCTGAGATTGAAATGAAGCCAATTAGCAGAGGCACAGCTGATTTTAAAGCACTGATTAAGGGAGATGTGCCGTGCTCGTTCTAGGATCTATTCCCTCACTGCAGACCTGCCTCAGCTTGGGCTGCCATTAATATCCCATGAGGCACTGGGGCACGCTCCTGGCCAGCAGCCAGATTCCCAGTTATCTGTTTAAACAATTTTGCAGGCTATTTCAAGAGGAGGGAACTCGCTGGCCGTGCCTCTCGGCGCTGTTATGGCAACAGCCCAGTTCATCTTAAACATAACATAGGGAGGTGACCCAGTATATAAAGCACTGCACAGTCAACACTTTGTAAGAGAAGTTAGATATTGTGTGTTTAATGCCAGTTTATGGTTGTAACGACAAAGAACACGAAAACATACATGACCTATAGCTGATATATAGAGAAATTGTAAACAGATATTTTATAATATATCATTTTATCTATTAGAAGCCATCAGCACTATCAAGCAATGGTTCAAGGTCATTTTTATTCATCTCACAGTGCGCAGAGGCAAGTGTTCTGCTGCCATTCTGATCTAATAGAATTAGACGATCATTAGGAGAGAAGCTTGCACGAGTGACTCTAATTTGAATTTGTTCAATAATTGCTTTTCTCTGTAACCGCTCCTAAATATAGGATCCCTTAATCCTTGATAGCTGTATAATTGTTGCAAGATTGGAAATGCAGGTAGTCTAAAATAGAAATGCATATGAATGATGTGATGTTAATGAATGGCACCTAGGTTAATAAGACTTCTGCTGCTGCACAGCCCACAGTAGTGTAAAACTTAAAGGAGACTATCTGCTATCATTCGTTTCATTCATCCAAAGGACTTTTGTAATTATAAAAAGTGTGTGTTGTTGCATCATAAAATGGATATTTAAGGACATTTATGGCGGATAGAAAATAATGTGTTGTGTTATGTTATCAATTCAAACACACTTACCTTAAGCTGGGCATACACAGTACAATTTGAGACAGTTTCTGACCTGATTTCTGAGCTGCACAACTCATTTTGGAGTCGGACTGAATATCAGCTTCGTCAGGCACTGTTTGCCGTGCAGTGTACAGAGGGGAGCGAGGAACGACTAACTCCTCCTGACCGGCCATTGGACTTTTGGGTGAATTTCTGATGGGTCAGAAACTTTGGTCAACCATTATCTGACTCTCACACAGCTGAAGCAGAACCACGAGTCAGTTCCTCAAGATCAGTGCCTCTTTGCTTATTGCGCCCATGTGAAGTGGCAAAAAGAGCATCTAAAAGTGCCATTGTGACATGACGCATCAGGTGGATGGAAAATATAGCATACATGCTTCTTTGATGTTTCCTCCTCCTGCTGTCATGACCAATATGCATTAGAGAAACACAGGCAATAATGTATTATTGTGAACCATACAAGTGTAACATTATAGACCTCTACCAGTAAACAAATGTCTACCTGCTTGGGAGCTTTCAAGCTAAACTTTGTTGACAATCATCAATAGCCAGATTGAGTTGACAGGTCATTTTATTTCCTATTTTACACAGTGTGAGGAATCAAGTTGTGGTATGACAATCCAAAACTCACGAGCTTTGGCATTACCTCTCAGATGATTTACTTAAACAGTTAGAGTTGCAATTAAAAAACAACATTTCTAAAATCCTACAGTCTATGCCCAGCTTTAGCCAGTTATTGTTTCTTAGCCATGCTAGTGCTGTGGCTCTGGGGATCTCTGGTCTGTCCATCGATCCAGCACTCTGATTCAGACTCAAGAGCAATCAGATGGCTTGTCTTTGAATTTTGTACAGACATTCATGCTCCCCAGAGGTTAATCCTTTTGAATGTGGTGATCCCCTGATGTTTCATTTAGCGCCACCAGCAGGTCAAGCTGTCCCTTATACAGTAAAATAATTCTAAATTTATTGCATTGATTAGCACAAAATTACATAAAGACATTTATGGTCCCCAGAGTACGAGTCATTTTCACTTTGACGACTTTCTGACTTATCCTCCACCATGAGGTTGACATTTGTAGTTCTGAGTGAAACAATGTCATATGACTATTGGATCGATCACCGTGACATAGCAATAGGTATAGACAGAGGTACAGATATTTCAGAATTCCCGTAGCTTCTTGAAATCCTTGCAAGTTGTTGAATTTGAGGGAATTTGAGGCATTGAAAGGTTTTGAAAATAGACATAAATTAGACATGGGTCATTAAAAGTGCTTGAATCTACATATTTTGTGCCTGAATAGAAGTTTAAGTTCAAACATTAGTAAATAGGCTACGTTTCACTGTCGGTATGTGTGTCTCCTACAGTTGTGTCATTGTTTCAGGTGCCACCTGCCTTGAAATAGTGTAATGGTCATGTGAGTGCATAAGTCAGATGATGCAGGTTGGACAATGGCAAGCAAGTGAGAAAGCTAATGTTAGGCGAACTGTCATGCTATGCCTGGAAAAAGTAAGTCCCAGGACTCCTGGTTCACCAAACACATTTAAAAAATGGCTTGTTAAAAATCTGTCAGACATCCAAATGGACCGATGCAGTGCCTACAGCTAATCAATAAAATTTCATGCCATGAGCAAAGCAGCTTTGATGAGCCATGCTGCTGGAGCATCACATGGGGCAGCACTCGGTTAGCAAACAGGAATTAGCCTTGATCCATGTCTCAAACTTCGTGTTGGGTCCTTGAATTTGAGGGAATTGGTCCTGGGAAGTCTTTGAAAAGTCTTTGAATTTGATGATTAAGAAGGTGTGGGAAACCTGTGTTCATGTTCCCCACAAGATGAACAGTAGTACAGTTTTACTTGCCAAATACTTTGATTTATCTCTAAACTAATGACACTCCCATCAGTTTCAACTGTCAGCTGCACTTTATGTAAAGCGCTAATCACCATGTTGGTGTGGTAACATGATAAAACTAAGATGATAGATAGGGTAAACATAATACCTGCTAAACATAAAAATATTAGTATTGACACTGTGTGCATGTTAACATGCTGATGGTAGGCTTTAGCTCAAAGCACGGCCTCACAGAGCTGCTGGTATGGCTGTAGACAGACTGTGTTTAAACATTCGAGTTGCTGGAAAAATTACCCAACTACAAATTGGGCTCTGCACAATTTAAATAAAATTGACTGAACTCTATAATAATGCCATGTTGTGGTGTTCGTCTCTCCCTGGCTGTGAACCTTTACATGTAATCACTTTTATTCTTTGCCATTAGAGTTTGTCATTTGATAATTGAGACCCTTGCTGCTTTAAATACCTTTGCAGCTCTCATAATTGATGTGCCTGCAATTTAGGCACCAACTCTTCGACCACTTTAGAACTCCATTAGTTGCTTCATGTTGCTTTGAGAAGTCACATAAAAGTGGTAATTGTCAGACCTTTTTTAAAGCTGACCTGTAATGCTAATTTTCTTTTCATCTTAAAAATGACATACCAGCGTAGTTGACTTTGTGATGAGGGTTTAATTACTTGAGAGTCCTTTTACATGTGCTGCTTTCAATATTTTGTCCAGTCATTGCATCTTATATGATCTGCCATGAATGTTACATGACAAGCGCTGAAATTAAGATGCACGGTAAATAAATAAGATGTAATTGATGTCAAACAACTTTTTTAATATTCACTTCAAGAGGACTGGTAGTCTAATCTATGTCATGATGTTATTTATATTGACTGAAGAGGCTGACAGATCTTAGATCATTTCAGTTTGGTATTCTGCACTTTGCTGAGTCCTGAGGCACTGCTTACAGCTGCATACTGTATGCTGTATGCTTTTTCTATAACCAGTGTGAACAGTCACACCTTACAAAAGATATTAAAATGAATGTGTCACTAATTAGCTCCCAGAAATCCACCACTGTGGAGCAAACAAAGTTGAGAACCTCTGTGTAATCAGCAGATGAATAAATGAAGTCATCAATTTTTTAATGAAAAAAGTAAGAATAATTTGAACTTCAGTCTAAAATGTGTCATTACTATATCACATTAATGTGCGTGATTATTGACTGCTCTAACTCAATTTTATTTCTACTCCAAATATATTCACCAAAAAATGCTCTCAATTCGCAATGATGCTGGTATTTTTATTGCTTGTAGAGTATTTGACACATGATAATGCAGCCCTGTCTCTTAGAAATGACATTTGTATGTTGCTTAACTAGTTTCTTAATTACGTTGTGGCATCGATGTCTGGATTGTGTTCAGAGATAGCTTTTCTTTTAGGTAACAAAACACTGCATTCATGTACCCTGAATGCCTCACAAGGTGGTGGCTGGGGAGGATGGCGGGTGAACAAAGTGCAGTACCTTGATAACTTAGGTTTCACATCCAGGTTCTTACCTTAGGGTGCTTTCAGACCTAGAGTTCGCTTGCTTTTGCCCGAATCAGGGACTAATTTTGTTACAAAGTTGTATAATTGCCTAGAGTTGGTTCATGTTCTCACGACAGCATTTACAAGCGGACCAGATAAAATGCCTTGTGCAAGAAAGCTGCTCCTGATTGGTCAGAATTTCCATGCGGGAACAATCCAGGAAGTAAACAAAACATCGAAGAAGAGTACACTTGCAAGATAAATGTGACACTTTCTAATGTCACAGTGGAGGGACAACTACGCAGGTTGATTTTAGCGCTGGTCATCGTGTGCTATATTGCTGTCATTGTTCATTTTAGTCAAACCATACAGTTTGAAAATGAGGCGCGGCTCCAACTAGAAAACAATGTTTTGATGCATTGGATGTGCTGAATGTGCATATTAAGGCAGTACAGGAGGAGGTGCACATTAATAATCCTCCAGGACTGTAACATGCTCATGTTTAACCCAAACAATGTGTCATGCGGCTGCAGTTGGTTCGGATTGAGGTCGGAACACATTCTCACCACAAACAAACCGCACCAGAGTTCATTTATAACTGGACTTAGACCACCTCTTCAAGAAGGTCTCAGTCCGGTTGTTTTGGTGCGCACCTGAGTGCGAATGCTGTGTTCATACATGCCCAAATGAACTGTACTTAGGGGGAAAACGAACCTGAGTTCAAGTGAACCGAACCAAACAGGGCAGGTGTGAAAGCACCCTTAGGTTTGGGCAACAAAACACTTTGATTTAGATTAAATTATGTTGTAGTCACTAGAAGAGAATACTGTATTGCAAGACTGCCTATTTTGCAGAAAACAACTGAAATATATTGTCAACATTTTGCTGTTTACTGAAAAATGTTTTCAGTGAACATTTTGGTGATAAATTCATTACCAACATTTTATGACTCGCCAGACATGTCAACATGTTAATGAGCAACATTTCCTCATTTTGTTAACAGAAAACAAAATTCACTCAGCACTGCATTTCCCTTAAAATGTAGGTGTTTCAAATTAGTTGTATATAAATGTATTATCTAGGAGACAGGGCATGATATTTTCTCAGAGGCAAATACAGCTTATTTCTGTAATGGTTAAACAAATAGTAATACAACAAAATGAAAATGTAACCTCAGACTAGAATCGGCTTCAAAGATTCCTCATTAGTATGTCACTGTAATGGGAGGAGCAGTGACATGGGGGTGCATATTTTGCAATAATTATGCTGGTTATTGTTCTGCTAACATCAGGATCACCAAAATAGTCTGATTTTCTTTTCATAAGACACACATTGTGATGCTGCTGTGCCCTTAAGAGCATTAACATTAATGCAAATGCGATGCAATGATTAATATTGTATCAATGTCTTTTTAAAACCAAATGGAAATGCTAAGATGTTAGTGTTAGAGTGCCAGAAATCTGAGCCCAGCTACCCAGACAGTGCATGCAAAGGAGTTTGAATTCACTCTCTATCACTAAAACTGAGTTCCAGCAGCCCACACATGCAGAGAAATACAGTAGACACACAACCACACACACAACCACACACTGGTACACAGAATAAGAAGCTACCTACTGTAGATAGAGGGACACACAGAAAGATAGATATGTGAAAGACAGAAAACATGGTGCATACCTTATTTTGAAGCAACATTTATGACAGAGACCAGATTCAGAGGTTTAGCTGAAGTTTTATTTTTCTCCCTTTGAGATTTTTTTTTCTAATGTGGAGACAAAAAAACATATCCCCACAGGCTTGAATTTTGTCAGGGTACAGACTTTTTCTAAAGGTTAAGGTTAGAGTTTAAGGCCAGAGTCAAATAAGATCATCCTCCAGCGGATGGATCATTAATCAATAAGATGTCCTCAAAAGTATACTAATACAGGTTTTGTGTGTGTGTGTGTGTGTGTGTGTGTGTGTGTGTGTGCGTGCGCGTGCGTGCATACTGTGCTTTATGTGTTGGCTGGTGTGTGTACTGTATGCGTCCATGCTGGTGGGCGGCAAATTCCGCATTTGAAGCCAGAAAGTCTGTGTGCCCACCACCATGATCACTTGACAAGCAAATGCAAATTTTATCTTCAAAGAGACATTAAGGTCTTCTGAATCTCTATGAAGGTGCTTTTTTTCCTCCATTAATTATGTCATCAGTGCCAAAATGGTGAAATCACACGATAAATCTGACTCCTAAATGATTGGCCTGAAAAAGGGTTTTGACAAACTTTGCAGCAAAATAGTAGACTGCTGGTATGTGGATTATATTTCAAACATGGTAATATATCTAATGACACTTTACTAATATTCATTTCATCTTTCCTTCCCAGCTTTAAATGTTGCTTTATCCCTTTATCATTTCTTAAAAAAGGTACCTCTATATGAGGTATAAGAATGTATGATTGTCTTACGTTCTGAGCATAAAGGTTTGTTAAGCATTGATTTTAGTACCTTGGGATCGGGGAGTCCTTCTGTGCGGAGTTTGCATGTTCTCCCACTGTCAGCGTGGGTTTCCTCCAGTTACTCCAGCTTCCTCCCACAGTCCAAAGACTTGCAGGTTAATCGGTGTGAATGTGAGTGTGAATGGTTGTCTGTCTCTATGTGTCAGCCCTGTGATAGTCTGCCGACCTGTCCAGGGTGTATCCTGCCTCTTGTTCAGTGTCAGCTGGGATAGGCTCCAGCACACCCGTGAACCCTGACAGGATAAGTGGTTATGAAAAATGAATGAATAGCTGATTTCATGGATATCAGTGGCATCCATAACAGCCCTTCTCAGGAGGAATTACACCTTTTCCAACTGATCTCTCCTGAAATCCCTCCCCTGACCATGACCAACAAACAATTGGCCAATCATAGCTTAACAATCTTGGTATCCATTGGCTATCATCTGACGGCAATGTAGCCCCTCGAGACAACTGCCAATATTTGCCAAGTACGACTGGCTGTGGACACACAGTAGTGATGGTTAGGGTTAGGAGAAAAACTCGGGAGGTGGGTGGTGGGAAAATCGAATCCCTCTCCCCCTATGAAATGAGTTAGTGTATGCAATGTCAGACTGAGGATGGAAGTGGAGTGTAATGAGTTGACAATTCTGTCTGATATCAGGCAAAATAATTTCTCTTCCATGCAACAGTAGTTGTTTATAGTTTGAGTAGCAACTTGGGACAAGTCCAGACAACATTTCGGCTAATCCCAAAATGAGATGTCTTCAAATTAATGCAGATAAATTTAAAATAAAAAGCTAAATCATTTCAGCCAAGTCATCCCACCTCTATTGCTTTCTACACAGACTGTTTACCTGCATGCAAACAAACCCTGCTGAAATGTGATTGGTCAATATTCTGACTACAGACGAACTACCAACGGACACCAGAATGCTTCCAATACCAAAACCGTGTCCCATTGCCCATAGATTCTGCATACATGTGCAGATATCTGCTTATAGAGATTAATAATCGCTTGCATAACTGCAGATCTGTCAATCTTTGGATACATCAAACATGCCTGAGCACTGAGCACAGGGCTCTAGTGAGATTTCGAGAAAGATCGTAATTTATATTTCTTTGATATTATACTGATACTAGGACTGAGAGCTGTTATGCTCATCATGCACGTAGCCATCAAGCATGTAGCATATTTTACATGGTTCTCTTTTTAAAGCAGGGCAACTGGAAACATAAAAAATAATCCAATGTGTCTATTTAATGCTGACATGTCATAGACAATAAACTGCAACTGTGTGGAGCAGTATATGGATCTAAAGCCTGTGTTGTAAGTGTCACCCACATCTCTGATCATCCACCTCGTTTCATCATTGACTCTCATGTGTCACTCCTCACTGTCTGAGTGAGACCTTGAACTGACTCTCCTGATAACAGGAGGCCATCTCCATAATTACAGTACAGAGAAAGCAGACCTGCCATGCATCAAACTCACAGCCCTCAGATTGTTAAAGCACATATGTCAGCTGTTCAATTTGACCCAGATCCAAGGCTTGCCGGTAATGAAACAGGGGGATGAGGGGTGAGTCAGCCACTGGCCTTTGTTAATTGCATGTCTCACATCGTCCTGGCTGGGACAGTTAATTGGAAAAGATCAAGGGGATTTGCAGTGTTAATGAGCTTCCCGTGAACCCAAGTCATACTTTGGATACCAGAGGAGCCTTTTCTATCTCCCACATTCACCGACCTGTCTGTTAGAGCAAAACTTTTTCATTTCTGGGGAGATGTGGTCGTAGCTGACAACTGCCTCATCTCCTGTGTTTGGTAGCGTTGGCTCAGATGGGAATAGATGGTCTATTATAAGCACAGCACCGTTTAAGCAGAAGTAATCAGTCGTTCATCTCTAGCTTGGTGTTACTGTGCGTCCAACATGCATTATGTTGTATTCCAAGGTGCTATATGCCTTTGATTACAGCATATTCATTAATAAATATGATGAAATAGTGGAAAAAGAAGTAAAAAGGCTATATGAATAAGCTTTAGCTCAACATGCAGGCATGGCATAACACAATCTGTCATGTATATTCTTGTCATATATTGTTAGAAATGCCATTAAACACACTGTGCTTCTTGGAAACCCTAATTTAAGTTTCCTACTAATGATGCCATTACCATTAGGAATCTCTGCTTTGTGTGTTTTGATCATGCTACTGTCTGCATCTGCCTGCTCTGATATAGAAACCACATCATAGTTAATGAACCATAGAGAGCAAAGAGAAAATGCTTACCTGTACTTTCCCAGCAAATAATTCTTCTCATTTCTTGAGTAGTTTTTTTTTTTCTTCGCAGCCGTTTTTTTACTTGACATTGCCTGACACTTTGGAAATGAGTCGTGTACTAAAAAATTCTTTGCAAGAAATCACAATTATTGTTCACGCTGAGACACCTTTCAAATTCAACGTCGTAATTATCATGCAGCACCAAAATACCAGAGGAGAAAAGTGGCACATACAGTGTCAAAAATGCATCCCATACGCGTAAAAGTTCAAGTGCATCTGTAGTGAAACAGCTTAATGATAGCATCTATATTAAGTTGTTCTTTCTATCAGTGGTATGAGCACACACAAACAGAACAGCTACAGTTTCTCTCAGACTAATATCCAATCTGTATCTCAGAGCATGGCTGTAAATTTACAGTATATCCAGGTATAAGAATGCCATGGCTCTACTGCCCCGAGGGAGTTACAGTGGTAGTGGAGTTACAATATGCTGTTGGCCCTATAAATCATACAGCATTCTGGCTATACAATCAATCCACAGCTCAGTGTTGACTCAAGCTGTCACCTCCATGCTCCGGCTCACCGCACAGCAAGACATGCAAACAAAATGACAGTGGAAGTTCTGGTTGATGTTGGTGTGCAGTTGAAAATTTTCACATCAATATTCAAATTAGACATTGAAACAAGTCTGAATATTTCTCAAAACACTAATACAGCAATTTGGAGAGAGGGTAACTGTAAGTGACTAAGTGAATGACATCGATCATCTCATTACAATACAATGTCCTGCTGGGAAACCTTGGGTCCTGGCATTCACGTGGATGCCACTGGACATGCACCACCCATCTGAACATCATTTAAGACCAAGTACACCCCTTCATAGCAATGGCACTCCCTGATGGCAGTGGCCACCCAGCAGGACATTGTGCCATGCCACACTGCAAAAACTGCTCAGGAATGGCCCAAGAAACACGACAAGGACCACAAGGCAGCGACCTTGCCTCCAAATTCTTTAAATCCCAATTTGTCGTTTGGGTTGCAAGGTGGCATACCGACACATCCCACAAATGCTTGATCAGATTGGGATCTGGCTAATTTGGAGGCCAGGTGAATGTCTGGGAAGTTCTTGCAATGTGGCATGGTGCATTGTCTTGCGAGGGCTGCCACCACTACTGGGGAGTGTTGCTGCCATGTGGGGGTGGACTTGGTCTGTAATGTTGATTGGGTGGTGTGTGTCAAGTGGCATCCATATGAATGCCAGGACCTTAGATTTTCTGGCGGGACATTGCATTGTAATAAGATGATCAATGTTATTCACAATATCTGTCCGTTTTAATGTTTTGGCTGATCAGTGTATGTCAAACTCATCTCTCAGCACTTTTACTGATCATGCTTTTAGTATTGTTTAAAAGGGGTTCACTCACAGTTTTGGACGATATCTAGCTCTTGCCCCTACATAATTTGAACACACTTATTCTAAATCACTTTGGACAAAAGCATCTACCAAAGTGATGTTATATAAAGTCGATTTACAGGGACCAGTAGAGGATTTTGTGGTTTGATTTCGCCTGGAGGCCTTTGTCACATGTCACACTCCTCATCTCACTCATTTCACTCCCCATGTTTCCTGTTTCCTGAATCTACTCTGCCTGTCACTATCTAATACAGGAAAATTTCAGACAGCATCTTGAAGGAAAAAAAGTCCATTTAAAATTCCCAACCCTAACCCAGCCTGTGAAAATGGTCATATAACATCTACTGTGGATCTGGAGGAGCTTTGTTGAGTCAGGAAATTACTGAAGTGACATCACCTCGGTTTACTGGAGTTTATAAGTCTAGTAGCCCTTTTCCACGCACATATGATGGCTTGGCTTGGCTCAGTTTGACTCGGCTTGTTGGCCGAGTGCAGCGGGGATTTGCATCTTCATACAACAGCCAGGCTACCTGCTTGAAGGTGTGTCTTTAACTGATGACACGCTTGGCTTGAATTTATGACATTTCAAAGCAGTGCCCTCTTTAGTGCTGTTTAATATTGCACTGTTGGTAGCCAGCTACTAATCACCATGGATTTTTAGGCTGTTGTTACATTTTGCTTGGCATCTGCCACTTATTGCTTGAAATGCGGAGACAGGATGAAGACATGGATCTAGAGCAGGAAGGGCTGAATGATCCTTGAATGATGACAAAGCCCATCTGACATCACTGCAACCTGCTTGGAGGCAGTCAGGCACACTTTGATCCAAGTCTCCAAGGCATCTCGGCACGACTTGGCACTACTTGGTGCATTAAAACTGGTAATGGAAGCATAAATCAATTTGGCATGGTTTGACCCGGCACAGCCAATGGAAAAGCCCCACTGGAGGATCTGACTAAAAGCACTATTGCATTGCATTATGGAAAGTGTAGGATCCAGCAGTCTTGGAGCCTGACCTAAACAGACTAAAAGTAAGAGCCCACAGCCTCTGGTGCATATATTTTGACCAATTTAATCATGTTCCCCAACTTTATGGAGGAGCAGTATGATATTGATGGAGTCCTTTAAGGATTCATGTAAATTCAATAAAATCTAATAATGTTGTGTTCATGCTCACTAGCCACTAGTTGGTGCAGTTGAATATCCAAAGCTACCACTTTTAACTCTATTGAAACTCTACTTATATGCCTCAGTAAAACAGCCAATAAAATAATTTTCATGATGCTTTAAGGAATTTATAGACTACAATAGTGTTTTTTGTGCTTTTGATGCTTGATATTAAACTAGCCAACTACATGCACCCTGCTGTCCATCCAGCTGTATGACCGTGAAGTATGGGTGGCTATCTATCATGCAAACACTGATAAATGGGACAAACATTTAGTTTAAGGTGAAGGTCCACAAATCTAGCCTCACTGAGGCAAACCTAAATCTTGTGGGCTCAGCTTTCGTGATGAGTTGTAGGCTGGCTTCACAAGGCTGCTGCAAATTAGTCCTTGGTGTAAATGCTCCAAGCAAGACGTGGAGATCTTTCCCTTACACTCCAAAATAAGAGTCATAAACCTCTGGCAGCACCTTCACAAAGCTGACCATAAGTCTGTCAAACATAAAGCTTTATTCAGCAACACCACATCTCCCAATAAAAATTCTCTAGCTCAATTTGCTTTGCAACTCAAATACAATGCTGACATCAGACCCCAAGACAATAACTCTCAAGCACAACTACAATGACTCAGAGTTGAAGAGTGCAACTTGACACAAAATTACAAAACAAACAGAAATGTAATTCCCAAATACTCACATATTTTAAGCCCATTCTTTGAACACTTAATACATAAAGAATCCTAAACAGCTATTGACAAGTTTTATCTGTGGTATTTGGGCTGCAGATCTCTGTGTTGTTGTAACTTGTGTTGTATCTGCACACACATAAAAATGCATGTACACCCTGTGAGTATGGGGATAGCCATCATACATATTTTGCCTACTACAGTGGGGCAGTAATTTAAATCAACAGTGCTTGGGATTAAAGGAATATGTCACCCACATTTGTATTACAATTACTCACTGCATGTTACGTTGAATTTGTGAATAAAACTTTCTCGCCTGTCTCCAGAGTGAACGACAAATCCAAAAACAGCAAACATTCTTCTTGAACAGGGATCGCATCTAACAGCAGCAAAACTATATCAAAACATCAGTTTACAAACTCTCACACAACTCCTGCAGTATAATCCATGCTCAGTACTTTCCAATCACATGCATTTTCACTAAAACATCACAATTTAAAACCCGTCAGTGCAAACAGTCTCATGAACAGCAGAAAGGCATGCACACATCTTTGAACTCTGCTCAAGCTCATACACATGCCTGTTCCCAGGAATGCTCAGGGTGCAATACTGGTAGGCGGAAGTGTTTTATATTGTAACATCTTAATAAAAATGCATGTGAGCATACAACTAGATAATACTCACTCCATAAGGCCATCATATTTCAAACATGTGATGATCAGCCTGTTGTGGAGTTTTCCCCTCAAGTGACCAAAAATCTGATTATTGCAGTTTAAGAAACTGTCAGTCCAACTGAAATCACTTTTATGCATCCCTTTTTGTGGTAAAGATAAATGTCAACATGGTTTTTAAATGTATTGTTAATAGTTTTTATTAAAAAGGAAGACAAAATATCTCTGGGGAAATATCAGAAATGCTCCTTTTTGTCTCAGAGGGACATGTAGATGTCTGTGTTTGATAGACAGCAGCTGGCAGGCTGCCTGGCGTTACACCATAGAGATTGAGAGAAAAAGTAAACAAACTTGTTCTGTAGCCTGCAAGTCATGGGCAGACAGCATTTTGTTAGTGGCACTGTAGAGTAAGGACCACACCTTAATAGACCAAAGTGACATTTGCAAGTATGTTTACACAGTGTTTGATGTGCTGCAACTGAGCAGCTAATGAACTAGCTAGCCTGCAAACTGACATTAGCAGTGCACTTTTCCCTGTTAAATGTTTGGTCACTCTTTCAAGTAGCTAAGATGCACGACAAGATATGTGCTCATGTTTGTGAGATAAGTTAGATAAAAGAAGCTAATGTGAGTGTTGTTAAAAGTCTGTGTCTCCTGTATAGCAGGCAAGCAGCAACCTCAAGGGCTGAAAAACGAAGCCAATGCTAACGGGCCAAAAACTGCAGTTCCTCGAATGGCCACTTGAGGCTGGCTCCAAAAGTGAGTCAATCCCCATAGACACCCATGTTAAAATTCCCAACTTTACAGTAGAAATATACATGTTTACAGCCTGGTACAAAAAACAGTTTTGGTCTCTTTAGATCAGTAGTTCCCAACTGCTGGGTCGCGGTCCAAAAGTGGGTCGCAGGTCCATTCTGAAGGGACCGCAAGTGACTCATGAACATGTCAAGTTTGTGGAAAAACACACTTTATTATAGGTACAGTGAATTTTCGGCACAGGGTTTTTATTTTGAAATGCCGTTCCCTGCTGCAGAGTAAGTGACTAATGGACAGCTACTTGACAGAGACGCTGACATGGCCCAAGGCAAATATGACACTGAATATGTCAAACTGTGTGGACCTTGAACTAATGACGAAGGACAAATCTCGACCCCATGGCTGGACCAGTTGGGAACCACTGCTATAGCTAATTTCCCCATTCATGACAACTGTACATGTGGTGATTTTTTTTTATATAACTCCCCCCTTAAATTCGTCCTAATATAGTTACCTTAGGTCATTTCTGGCTCCAAAAATCAAGGTGTCGACAGCCATAATGCCAAACTCAAGGCTTCAGAACGGGAGTAGACAAACTAATGGGTGACATCATGGAGGCTACATCCATTATTATACAGTCTATGGAAGCAGGCTGCTGCTGCCTCAGTGTGACTGTCTGCACTGCTAATGACATGATGCTTATGTTACTGATTTATGCAGGATCTGATTGACTGTACCTACATAAGGTAGTCATCTACATATCCTGTCAAATGTATAGAAAACGGGGTATCTCTCATGCGACCAAAAAACTTTTGGCATCAGATTTTTTTCTCAAAGGAGAACACACAAGTGATTTACAGAGCAAATATGATTGCTGTAGCAGATGACAACAAATGTATTTAATTTGATTTCAGTTGAGTTTTGAACTACTCAAAACATAAACATGTCATTTTAAGCTGTTCGGCAAACAACCACGACTGTCAGTTTACTGAGGATAGTCCTCTGAGTTTCACGTGTAACCTTGTTTTAGATAGATGAAGTATTGCTTTCACTAAATGACTGTTTTTACTTCTGCTTATCCACCATCTAATATTGACTTCATTAGATAACAAGATATCAGCCAAGAAACCTTTTCCAACTTTCCAAAACTATAGTGACTCTGATCTGGAAGCCAACAATTCCTGGAGAACTCTCCACACAGTATTTCCAACCACCTATCCCAAAGTGGACATTCCTTAAAGACAATGTGCGTCTGTTTGCCTGCCTACGATCGAGCAGTGAAAGGAGGTGAACATCAGACAAAGAATGACACAGAAACTATTGATACCAAGCCTTTCAAAATTTGGTTTAATTCTGCCCACAGTAATACGACCCTTGGAAAGTCAGCTGTCAGTGAGGAAACACTGTTGGCAGAGATTGCTAAGACAGTACAGTACTCCACTTGGTGCCGCTGCCCTAGGGATGGTTGTAGTGGAGAACACAGCGCTAATGGATCGCAGCACACAGGCTTGGACTCAGTCATACTGTACAGCCACTCTGATTTGAAATATTCAAGCCAGTGCTCTTGCCTGTCTATTAATATTTACTTCAGCAAGCGCTACACACAGTCTGCTCGTGGTGCTCTGGGGATGCATGTGACTTTTACTGTTGTTGGCTGATTTAGACTCAAGATGGCCACAAAACAAAAGGTACAGTATGTGTAGTTCAAAGCGCATAATGAGGTATGTTAGATCCCAAACTGTAGTCTTTGTGTAGTTGCATTATGTTATGTTATGTTATGTTATGTTGTCTCGTCTCGTCTCGTCTTATCCCATCTTAATGATAAAGGGGAATGAGCGGTAGAACTTGAAAGATTAAAGGCAGATTCCACCCTAATGGTTGTCAGTTTAGGTCCAGATCAGACCAAAGATTTGCGACTGAGTCTGAGCTCAACTCAAGCCGGCTGATGGTGTCACCCCCAACCCAGATGGTCAAATGGCCGGCGACTGGATTTAGAACGTATAGCACGTCACTTGTTTCTACAGCCAATCAGCTTGTAGTGAAGTCTGCTAGTCAAGTCAAAATGACAACGATGGTGATGGTGTGTTCGCTTGCTGTGGCAGGTGCTCTGTCCCTACTGAGCCTGGACGAGT
Source organism: Epinephelus lanceolatus (assembly GCF_041903045.1). NCBI lineage: Eukaryota > Metazoa > Chordata > Actinopteri > Perciformes > Serranidae > Epinephelus > Epinephelus lanceolatus. The sequence continues at coordinate 26,707,097 of NC_135736.1, read as the reverse complement.
CAGACAGTGGGTCACCGCTGCTGCTCGCTTTATGTGCTTATGCCCTGCCCACACACACATTCTCGTTGACTAAATAAGTGACACTACTTATTTATATTATTGTGGCGAATCTGTTGTGAACACAGTCCATCTGATGCTCGTTTTGTTTATATTTTTTACCGTTTCATCACTATTACAAATGCAACTGTACTATACTTTACTATACTATACTGTACTATCTCACTATCACTATCCTCATTCATATCTTAAGAAGCTGCAAATTATATTTAGCCACAAAATAAGCCTGAAAAGCTGAAAATCAGAATGAAAGAACAGAGAGTTGTTGTGAAGACATGATACGCTGTGTCATCTACAGTAGCGTTGGTGTGAACTGGGAGGTTTTTAGAACATTGCAGAACGGCACATTGCAAGTAGTTGCATGTTTTAAATCGCGTCATTGCGAATCTTTGGCTTGAACAGGGTTTTACTGTTTGTTACCACGCTCTCCAGCGAAAGTGAAAGCAGAAGCCAACCCTAGATTCACTGTCGTTTGGCGTTTTGTCATGGCTAACCAATATGGCTAAACATGTGATCACAATAATACATTTCTTGTCAGTTGATATCGATAATAATCCTACAAAAAAAGTAAAATATCTAATTCTTTTGAGTTTAAAGGCTGATTTTTGCTCCTGAGCTGAAGTTGAGGAAACCATACTGTGATTGTGGTTTTAACTATTATTTATCATCAGACCATGACAAACTCAGCAGAACATTTCACAAATCTGAGGTTAATTTAAAAACGATAAAAATCAAAATTATGTCAATAAATGCAGCCAGATAAGAGTCTCTGGAGATAAATACACCACCATACACTTTCAGTGGATCATAAGTGATGAGAGATTACTTCCGTATGTGTCTATACGTTGTTTTGTTTTTGTTTTTTTAGCAAAATCCTGCATAGTATATCTCAAGTGTGCATTTGATGAACAGCATGTTATTGAACTAAGTATACACATTTTGGAAGACACTTCCACTGACTTGTGGGAGTTACAAATACAGTATTGGCTTGAAAACCACAAGAATTCAGTGTTGACCTGTTGTAACTAAACCACTGTGAAAATGGAGGCTATGGGTTACCTACCTGGCAGCATTTTTGGACTGCCTTTCTCACTCCCATTATGCTGACATGGGTGACAGATGCCAGCTCTCCTGCCAAAGGCCGCATCACTCCTTGCACCAACCCCCCCCAACCTCACCCCCACCTGCCAAACTACCCATTACTGCTGCTGAAAATGCAGCATACATGAATCATGCCGCTGCTGTCAAAGCTCCCTGGCCCCAACCTAATTAAACAATTAGGGCATTTGGTTAACAATCAGTCACCGTCAAAGGACAAATGTGGGCTAAACGGAGTCAGGCATATGACGATGCAGTGAAAAGAAATGGGTTCAGATAATATGAGTCCAAGAAAAAAAGAGGTCAAACGTGATTTTTTTTTAAACAATCTGACAATGTGACAATGATGTTGCTGTAGAGAACAAACCTAATGGCTGAGATACTGAACAGGATATGAGCATTGTCATGTCTGAAGTCAATCTTTAGCTATTTTCACACTTCTCCAACCTCTGGAAGATGAATTAGGTAATGAGGAACGGCAGATTTCTGCTCTGATTTGTACAGCTGTCTGTAGTGCAGCTATATTAAACCATATTTTCAAGTTGTTTTAAATAAACACTTGATAACAAGAAATCTCTCAGAGAGCAGTTCTGCATCTTCCAAGTTTGCCAAGTCAACATTGTACCATATTAGTGAGAGAAATAGCTGTACTAAAGTAGCCAAAATATGGCCTGATGGTGGTGTGAGAGGAAAGGTCACGAGGTCACCAAAATCATCTAGTTTCTTCCTATTGGGAACACAAAGATCTACAGCAAAAAGTGTGTGGTTACAACTGAGGGGTCAGGAGATAGACTTATTTGAAAATTGAAATGATGGCCTGGTGGGAAGGTCACCAAAATCAATGTTTTTTTTTGTTGGGAGCTTGAATGTACATGGCAAATTTTGGACCAATCAAGCAGTAAGTTGTAGAAATATCCCAGTCAAAGTCAAATAAACCACAGACGGACGGAGGAGATCACATAGCCACCGCTCTCTGGCAGAAGTGATGAATAAATCCAATAATGCAGACATGCCATTTGACATAAAAAACAGTTTACAATTATTTAGGGTGACTTCAGTTCAAGACAGTTACGAGGGTTTTAACCAGACTGTTGTACTGACTACATGGACTCGAACTCAGTGACCCGTGTTTCCCTGTGTGTAGGTCACTAGAGGTAGAGAGTGGGAGAGAATGAGAATGACGATGGAGGCAGAGAAGCAAACAGTGATGGTGTGGGAGGGGGAGAGAGAGAGAAAGACACTCGGAGACAGCGAGAGAGAGATTTTTTACTGCAAACAGGCCTGGGGGATTTAATCACAGTAAAACACTGAACTCTTATTGGGGGTATCAAAACACTTTATGAGAGCAGCTGTGCCAAACTGTAGCACCACAACAGTGTCCCAGTCCAAGATAAATCAACCGTAGTCCTCCAGATCACCTTATGTGCCTCATTTAAACCCAAACTACTGTGCAACTGGCACGAAATGTTTCATCACATGTAAAGAATCACTTACAGCATAGCGCTCATGGGTAAACACTTAAAGGGTCACCTCACCCAAATTACAAAATAACTACTTTGCTATTATTATTATATTTGAATATGAATAACAAATAATACATTAGCTTCAAGGGCCTTTACAATATGTAAACCATGCTAGGGTTTGGCCTATGGTGGTATTTACTGTGCAACAGTAAAAATGTGTCCACCTGTAGAGATTTGGCAATACCGTTTCTACCGCTGGAGCCATTCAGTGGAGGTTTTGTAGTAAAGCAGGGCTGGAGTCTCCCGTGCTCTTGCGAATCCAGCTGCCTCGTAAGGAAACGTGATTTAGGCAGACGTGGAGGAGAATGAAGCTGTAAATACAGAAACCTGTAAAAGCTCATTTATACTCCCTATATGTACAAAAATAGATCCATTCCTTTCAAACATTGTAAAAGTTACTGCCCACATACTTCAATGCATCCTGTATGTTAGCATAGATACAGCCACTATATTTACTAGAGTCAAAAGTTTCTGCCAACAACAAACTGCAACAGTGGAGGAGCTCATAATAATGTACCGTATAATGGAGGCAGCATTGTAGACAGCGGTGGTCTGCAAGGCCATTAAATCAATCTGGTCTCACTCTGAAGTCATCGAAATCTGGCACTTGGTGAGTGACTTCCGGCATCAGACGCTGCAGAAAAAAAATCATCCTTTCATGTCGGTATGATACGTGGCCGGTCGCTGTGGTTCTTTAACAGCGCCAACAACCACTGACTTTTACCCATGAGGCCGGGGTTTGCTTCCCACAAGATTGTAAAGCCAAACCCTGTTCTTCTTTCCTAAACCCAACCACGTGCTAATTGAACCTATGGCCATTGCGGCAAAGACATGGCCTTCATATATGGGATGCCTGCTCTACCCACTATGCCACTGGGCGCCATATTGAACCATTTTTAAATTATATTTACTGAACAATTACTGTATTATGATATATATCTTTACCATGATATGAAATTACATATACCATGATAGAGGATTATGGCCATATCACCATCTATCCTTAGGTCCTCAATAGTGATAAGGAAAAACTCCCAAAAAAGGCCCTTCTTCAAGGACAGACAGACAGACACATTGTTTACTGTATGCTGTGTGTGCAGAATAGACAAAAATAATACAAGTAAACATTACAATATGGAAAATCAGGATGATAATGTAGATAGATTGAAAACATATCATGAAGATTATCCATCCAGGAGGATGTTGAACAAATTCCAGGTGCCTTGGAACACAAGGACCTGAGCCACACAACCTCCTCTCCACCATGGAGTCCTGGAGTGAAGACAGAAAAACGCACACAACAGACAAAACTTGAAAACATCATTCACATAGAAGGAGAAGACACAGAGAAGGGAAATCATACATGCACAGGGAGAGAGAGACAAGGGGTGAGGCTGTATCTCCTGGAGGATGAAGATCCTGATCCAAAATGTCTTTAAATGAGGCGCAGACAACCACGAAAGAGAGAGAGAGAGAGAAAGAGAGAGAGAGAGAGAGAGAGAGAGAGAGAGTGAGAGAAAGAGAGGTCCTACAGGCATCTTGCTTTGAAAGTTTGCAACAAAAAACTTCAACAGCAGCATGTCTTTCCAGAAACAATGTTGTGTTTACTGTGGATAATCCACAGATCTCACTGTGAACAATTTTCATTGGACTCTCTACCAAAGAAATAGCCCCTATGAACACTATTCACAGCGCATTCTGGAGATTATCCACGGTGAAACTTTTTGGAAAGAAATGTTGCTGTTGTATTCATCGCTGCACGTAATTTTTAATGCTGTGAGCACCACAAATGCAGGTGGTGCCAGTTTCATAGCCCGATAGCTCAAAACCTGGGCAAGTAAAACCAAAAATACCATGGTTATACCTCTGGGGAAAAGTGAGAAAACAACCATGACCCTTAAGTCATAGTGTAACAAATGCTTGTATAGTTTATGCGATTATAAATTATGCGGCATTACTTTCTAAAATGGTGGCATTGCTTTAAAACTCTGTGATTATGGATAAATGAATATTTCTAACACTAACCCGAAGCTTCCAAACATGCAAGGTTCCAGGGCCAAACTCAGATGGACAGATATGAAATGAGCAACAGATGGCTAGAATTGATGAGGAGAGGAAAACGACACTATTGAGAAGAGCCGAAGAGGCGTTCGGGCTGATTTCAGTCCTCTTGTCTCCATCATAATAAACCATTCATTTCAGTTGTCAGAGGAGAGCACTACTTAAAAACAAGAGCCAATATCTGCTCATCGCAGAGAGACTTACCACAGATTATAGGTCCTTTTACCCACACATACTCACATGTACACCTCACAGATAGTGAGAACCTCCTATTGACTGCATTAATTCCCAAACAAACTCAATTTTTACAGTACATGGCCTTAACTGTTCTTTTTTGTATCTTTTAATTCAATCAAATTTAGGAGTGACACCAATCAATACTTTTGACATGAACAGTGTATGTTGTTTTTCTGCTTAAAGCTGAAACAGATAACTTTTCACCTCCCCATAGTATTTCCAAGTAGTATTATTTCTTGCGCAGCTGTCACAAAGACAACCAGAATGCTTTCCCTTTTCCTCAGAGTTTAGGCCTGTTTTTCTTTTGCCGGGTTTCCAAAGTTACTTTGGTTGCTCCACTATCCAGCATTTCCTCTACTGGGGATAGTTACTGCAAAAAACTCTTTGGTAAATGGGGATAGTTACCAAGGAATACTGGGGGGAAAAAAGCGCTATCCGTTCCCTATTTTGGTGGTGCAGTGGTTGATGCACTTCCTTTGTATTGTAACTTGAGCTATCATTTTCCTGGTAAATCATACCTGATAGCAGACAGAACTGCATAGTAAAAGCAAGGTTTAAAGGGAATCAGCTTGAACACTGATAGTGTCATTGTTCTCTAGCAGTTGCATTGTGCAATCAGTGATACGTTAAAGCAGAAAAGCTTTGATAAACCTGCTGAATGCTACCGGTCAGGCACAGCAGATTAGGGTTGTCACGATACTAAAATTTCAAACTTGATATCGATACCCAGGAAAATATTCAATACTCTATACCATTTTCGATACAGCAGCAAAAAATTAAGAGGCATGTCATTTTTTAAATAAAGATCAGAACAGTAACATCAATGATAACAACAAAAAATCCCCCCAAAATAAATAACAACCAGAAACAAGATCTGTCCATACAAATGTATTTTGGATACAATTGGCACCATATTTTCGTTGCTGATCAAATAGAGTTGGTAGTTTAGGCTCAGGATGCTCCTGTTTCTACGTCACTATGTGATCAGAGAACCAGGTGTTACAGGAGAAACCAAACGTTTTTTCAGCTTCAATCTGTGACTTTACAGTTAACATAACTTTTCAGACACACATAATTGTGTTGTCCTGTTAAACTAACATTGTCTATTAATGTTACAGACGGGCATGACTGATAAAGTTTTCTGCTTAGCTCCCACATTAACGTTAGAAGTTATATTTTAGTTTGATGCTGGCGACACCAGCTGCTCAGCTGCTAGTGAGGGGAGGGGCTGTACCTGCCGTCTGCAGCGTGCTGTGTTCACTTCACTAAATATTTCCAAAGAGCGCTTTTTCCTTTATCATTTTTGACCAAAACTGGCTGCTCTGATCCTCCTGCAGCCGCGCTGGCCATATTACAGCAACAGAAATGTGTGCATGCATGCACAGCGACGACAACAAGCCGGGTTGCAGCGAGGGCTCTGTGCCTGCCAGACGCTGCCTGCACAGCGCGTGTCTGTCGGACCCGTCGCGTGCACCCAACAGGCGCTGAGGTGGCGTGCACTGTTAGTATCGATACTTTTGTAAATTAGTATTGTATCCGGATACAGCGTTTGAGTATAGATACTTTTCAGAGTATCGATACTTTTGACAACCCTACAGCAGATAGACAAAGTTAGTGACTTGCTGGTGAACACAGTGGAGCGTTTCTCCCAGGAGTTGGTGGAGATCAAAACAGGGATAAAAAGATGTGACTTTTGTATTTAAAAATCACCAAAAATACGAGTGTATGTCGACAGGCAACTATTTGGTAACATTTTTAACCAACACATTGTCATCCCAAGTCGTCACATATCGTCGCTTTGTCAGTGGCCTTTCACGTCTACACATTACATGCTAGGTATCCTCCTGCGTTTGCTGATGACGTACCGGGACGCTGCTACCAAGGCCGGGACGTCAACAAAAGTACATTGTTAGGTTTAGAAAAGTCTGGGGTTTGTTGGACCCATACACCACCCTGCGGACCCACCCTATCGAGACTTTCCAGCTCCTTATATAACATTGTTACCAGCAGTGTTTCAACCTGATGCCATCCAGTGGCGTATCACACTGCCATGACAGGTGCCATCCAGCCCCGTTATGAACTGACGCTGCCTATCCATGTAGCCTACTACCGTGGCAGGTGCCAACTGGCGGTCTATCATAAAACCGTGAAAAGTAACGTCTAGCCGCATTACAAACTGATGCCACCTAGCAGCCCATCGTACTGCCGCGAAAGGTGGCTTTTGGCATCAGGTGTCTGACGTTGAATTCACTGCCACAGCGGCAGTATTTGATGACTTCTAAATAAGAATAGGCTGGTTTACCACATCACGTTTATAAGGTGACATGTAGCCAGTTGTAGAAATAAGACCTGATCAAATGTCCTTGCATTGGTGGATTTTCTGCCAGAGGTGTTTTTCACAACGGATTGTTTGACTTGTCAGAGTAGGAAAAGTCAGTGGCGATCCTAGACTCTGTCTAGGATCTGTCCCCCTGTTTCAATGCAAGAGTTACACCTAACGTCATATGTGTGACAGTAACAGGTAGCTAGAGTGACTATCCTAGCTAATGGTGTCCAGCTGTTATACAATAAGTAGAAGCGGCCCAACTTAGAGTTTTTTTTTAGGTAGCAGCAGTGCAATGTATAGTGCCTTTATGGGACGTTTAAGGGAGTTTATATTTGTCATTGCAAAATATGCCAATATGAGTTGCTATCAGCGGCCCCCTTTCCCACATTTCTAGGGGGCCCCTGAACATTTGCCTGGGTTGTCTCTCCTGACGGTGTGCCAGTAGGAAGTTAAGGTGTTACTAACAGTGAGTCATGATAGTGTGACAGTGAGCCAGCATGCATAATACCAGCACCCTGAAATGAACGAAGCTAAATGGAATTCAGTCGTTAATTTTATTATGTGAACCTGTGCTTTTCCTGCTGTAACATGTCAAAATGTCTTCTGTGATAAAGGCCGATATCTTTTCAGTGTTGACATGTAACTTAACTCATGCCCAAGAGCAAATGCACACATATACACACACACACACCAGGTTTCCACTATATATGGTTCACTCATTGTCGTACTCTTGTATCGAGTGTTGGGAATGATTCACTGAGCAAAGCTTGGTTCTCTGGAAGCTCACAGCAGAGACCATGAGGAGACCCGTTACCTAGCAACCGCTGTGATTGTCTCATGCTCCAGGTGTAACTTCCGCGTCGAAGGTAGCCCCATGTGAACCAAGCAGGCGCTACGCTATTTGAAACCCTGTTATTCTTGTATTTCAAGAACACAGTGAGGAACAAAAGGATGCTGAACACACACTGTGTTTGTGCACTTACGGCAAAAAAAGAAGCAGCTGGTGAGCTTCAAGGTTTAGGAGAGAATATCATGAGCTCAAGCAGTTTTCCCTGGTATCACACTGACTCATCAATCAAGCTTCACCCTGTCTCTCTCACCACACTTTAACATTCTGTGATCAATGTTATAATTAATCAAACAGCATCGCGCAGCACTCTAATCAATCTTATTTCTTCCTGTAAGTTTTTAAGCCAGACACCTTCGCAACAAAGCAACAGTCAATCATCTGCAGGTAGATCAGCTTTGCAGAGGCAGGGCCAACAATCCTATCAGCGTACAATATTTTATCTCAGTCAGTACACAGTTTCTTAAACATCAGAGGACTTTCACACACACGCCAAACACATTCACCAACTTACTAACAAGAAAATGTGAATTGCTCATTTAAACAGACGAAATTATTCCCCAAATAGTTAGTTTTATATATTTTCCTTCTCTCCCTCTATACTGATGTTACATTCAAAATTGTATTTGAGAAATATGTTCATTAGTTTGTGAGTGGTTTGCCAATGCAGATGGTTAAAGCCCCTGAAAACTTGGTATTTATCTGTAACCAGGATTACTCATGACTAAATGTCGAGCAATCAGAGTTAAAGTTTAAAAAAACGAATTCTTGATGTTATTTATGCGAGCTTAACAGTCAAAAACGTAGCCAATCTATTAAGTTAGACTGTGTCGTTTGATTAGCTTTGGCTGGCAGTGGCCTGGCGTTGTAAGCAGACAACGCCACGGCTATCATCAGACTCTGAATTATTAAACGTTGCAAGACCTGATGATATTGCCACACACTCTTAAGTATGTGACACACCCTTTTCCAGCTAAGCTCAACCCACTTCAAACAAGTGAGAGGGGCGCAGAGACAAATACAAATACAGAAATCTCTCTTGTGAAATAACCTCCACTGTTTGAACTTTGGCGAACTATTGTTTGGGATATCCATGTAGGACCACATTGCCAACACAGTAGTAAGAAGCTGATTAAGAAATTGGGTTTTCAGGACCGTTGATATTGTTTTATCCTGTTCAATGTAATTGCAAGAAAGAAAATATATAAATAACTGACAGTGACAGCAGAATGATATACAGCATATACTATATGCAGACGATAGAATATTCATGTGTAGAATATTCATTCATGTGTAGAAACCTTCTCTGTGACATCTTTCTTATCCCCATCACACATTTTATCGCCTCTAACCTTTTATAGATTTCTTATATTGTGACCACCACCATCTGTCTCATCCTCAGTTATATTTTGATACAATAAGCGCAATGATGGTTGATTCCCTATAGTATTCTGCTTCAAATGGCTCCAGGCGCACTTCGGCCAAGAGTCTGTTCAACATTTAAGTGAAGTGGGTTCTACACAGAACAACTACAGGCTCCCAGGAGAGAAAGGGAAGAGAGAGTGAGGGAGATTTGAAGTGGTGCTAGCTGAGGTTGAGGGCCAAGGCCTGGGAAACAGTGCCATCTATTGAAACTAGACTCTCTCTCACTGCTGTAAAGCTCCAGCGATGCATGCTTGTGGGGTTCGAGATATATTTTGGTCAGCAAAGGTTTAACAGAGGCATTTCTATCCCCAGCCTTCATATACATATGCATTTCTCCCTGTGTATTATTCCCCTCAGACACACACTTGCTGCCAATACTGTAATGCAGGTTTGCTGGTGAATATTGATGAATAGCTCAAGGTATATGCAGGCTACAACTGTCAGCAGATGTTATGTACTTTTTGTGTTATTCATTGTTTATTTCATATGATTTTTATTATTTCATGAAGGTTTTTTAAACATTTGTTCTGCTATTTGTCACATTTTTTTGTGTCTTTGTGAAGCCTTTGTAGACTACATACAAATGTCTAACCTTGAATATGTACATTGAAGTTGTACTCTCAGGCAATGCGGATCTACTGTATTCATCCCTGTGGCAGCACTTAAACAATATCAAAATCTGTTTAAGGATCAAGGTGATGGTGTGGATGTGGGGAAAAGGCAACTGTTTTGCGAGTACTTTTTCTTTCATTATCTTAATTTCATAGCAATATTTGACCATCTTTTACTGTTTAGCATTTCTAAACACAATAAACATGTAATAAATGGTTTATGTCACAATATAATGTAGTTGTATGCTGATATAGGGACACCTTTAAGTCATTTTTAATGTACAGTATTCAGCAACAAATGTCACTTTTAAAGACATACTTGCACATACTTTTAACAACAATAATAAAAATGATAATAATAATTATTATTATTATCATTATAGGTGATTTATAAAGCACCTGACCTGTCCAAAACAAAGTTTTACAAAATGTTTTTTAAATGTTTTTATGAATACATTGACATTGAAAGACAAGTTTTAATTATAAAGACAATACGAACAATAGCACCATAAGAGAGTCATTAAACATAACAATTAAAATGTAATAGTATTGTCATCCATTACCTGATAATACACCAGCCTCTACTTATGGTGCCCATTAATAAACACATGTCTCAACTACAATACAGTGTGTTTTAAATAGTTTCTTAAATGTTTATATAGTGCTTATAGATGCTAAATAGGATTAAAGTAAAGTGTTACATATTTTATTTATTCATTTGATGGTGCTCTGTCACTATGTGTTCTCAGTTACATGTTTTGTGTCAGTTTTATGTCTTGGTGAGCTAAAAGCATTTCAACCCTGGTGGACAATAAAGTTGTTTTCTATTTTCAACCAGGCAGTCCAGATAGTGATATTTTCAAGTTCACAACAAAACTGGCTTTTTGGACGTTTCCAGAAACCTGTGCCATGACTGACCAAAGCTGACACCAAATCAGATCTTATGTCCCTGATCTGTTATGACCTCATACGACCTCAAATCTGTAAGATACAATCACCTTTTCAGTAACACTGAAATAATGCTAAAATCTTCCCATTTTGAAATGAATAGAAAGTATTTAGCTTGTTAAATGATGGAGAGAGGAACATTTTAGGTCAGATACTCCCTTTAAATACCGAGAGCCACAGAGAATGTGTCATCAAAGCACGCTCACACCACACAGTGACTGGACTTCGAGAATTATTACAGTGACGATTCATTCATTGACAGCTACTACAGTATCATAAGGTTTACAGGGAGCCTATCACTCTGACAGCTGTATGCTCAACAGCAGACATGCTTGCATGGGAGCATGAACTTACAGGCTCTGACATCACAGTGGTCTGTAGGAGTTTGTGACAAGATTAGATGAGACTGGACTTATTCACCAGCACTGTGGTTGATATTCACAGTGAAAGACAACCGTCAATGCCCAACTGCTCACAATGCTAATTTCTGACACATCTCTGTGAATTTCATGCCAGATCTGTGGTGACATGCAGTGACCGGTTAACTGTGCATCATAGTTCATATTTGGTAATCGTAATATAGAAGGTGGTAATAGCGCAGTTAATACTTGAGTCATCAGCATGTAAAGACAAAGTCCACTCCACACAGATCGTTAAATAGACTAGTCATAGTTTATATTGCAGGATTGTGATTACCTTAAAGGGACAGTTCACCCCAAATCAAAAACGCATAATTTTCCTTTTATCTGTAGTATTGTTTATCAATCTAGATGATTTTGGTGTGAGTTGCCAAGTATTGGAGATATCAGCAGTAGAGATGTCTGCCTTCTCTCAAATATAATGGAACTAAATGGTACTTGGCTCGACTCGTGCTTAAAGCGCCAGAATAAACATTTGACTCAACAGCAATGTCTATTTCCAGAAATCATGGTCACTCAAGATAATCCACAGACCTTGTTGTGAGCAGTTTCATATCAGAACTATTTTCTTTCTTCTTTCCATATCACTGCGCAGGATGTAAACATTTATGGCATCCTTCTTGGCTAAGTATGTAATGTTAGCTACTGTAGCTCAGTGGTGCTAGGTGAGCTAGTAGAAGATGAACGCGTCCAATCGGTTTTTAAAAGGTTAATTTAGCTGAAGATTTTCACTGGACATTGTTGACACTGTTAAACTTTAAACATTTTAACATCGTTTTCTAATAAGGCATTCTTTATGAGGGGTTTATATGTTGTAACAAATGATTTTGTTGGTGGTTAACAACACATTTACAAATGCTTCATAAATCTTTTCTAAGCTTTTAATGTGAACAATTTTGAGGTTGCCAGCCTTTGCCTTTTTTAACCTTTTATTAATCACTAAAGTGGATTGTAAACTCCTTTTATGAAGGACTTTAAACTATTTGGGGGCGGCAGTAGCTCAGTCTTCATTTTGGAGCTGGAGAGTGGCTGCTTCTAGTCCCCACATGGACCAAATATGGAGTGTAGTAGCAGGAGAGGTGCTAGGTCATCTCCTGGGCACTGCTGAGTTGATTTTGAGCAAGACACCAAAACCTCAACCAATTATGGTGCAGCACCCTCGCTCTGACATCTGTCCACTAATGCATGTCATTAGGTCTATGTGTGTATTTCAGGCCTATGTGCGGTTTCAGTAACAGCAAAAACAGAATTTTCCTAATGAGGGAATAATAAAGTAAGTATTCCTCTATTTAAAGTGAGAGACTTGTGTTTCATGGATTACGAACATTTGCAACAACATTATGACTAAACAGGAAGGATGAGCAATAGGCACAGGGATTTATCACAACCTGGCAACCCAAAACTTCCTCTTACTAATGTCTTATGACTGATAAAGCATTAGTTAGTTAGATTTACTCTTTGTAGAATGTAGAAGTAGATTTGTTAACTCATTAGTCACTACATATAAACCCTGTATGGGACGGGAATCACCAGAGGACCCACGATACGATATTATCACGATACTAAAGTTACGATACAATATTACTGCGATTTTAAATGTGTTGCGATATGCCGAGTATTGCGATAACATATATTGCAATATATTACCTTTTTCCACCTGTAAATTATGTCCCCAAATGGAAACTTTGTCATCATCTGTTTTATCTAATAGGTTTTCAGTCTGTTCATCTCACTTCAGCCATTTTTCAGCTGCAGCAAAATGTATCTGGAGGACTGAAAAAGCAACTGATTATATTAGTCTGCTAGGCTACCTAAAGTGTAATTTGTATTTGCAATCTTAATAGTTTATGTTACAAAAAAAAAAGATACTTGGCACTGTGTGATGATACGATATTGCCACACAAAAATATCACGATATTAGGCTGCATTGATTTTTTCCCCAACCCGTAGTATAAAGGGTGCTTTATAAGAAGGTGGTACAGTACCAACATTTTCTTTTCGCTTCCATGTTTTGCTATAAACAACAAAATATCGTGTGTTTAGCATCAAATATTTCCATACCTCGTTGCCACTTTAGCACCAACATAGAGCACTAAATAATTCTAACTGATAAGCCAATATCTTATGACAGCATGTGTACAGTACTAACGTTGTGTGATGTTATGGTACAGCTCCTCAGAGCGATGAGGCCACAGGGCCAGTGATTTCTCTGGGGAGTAGCAGGATGTCTTAGATGAGATCAGGCCCGAGCAATGCCTCACTGTGACACGTGTCAGCCTCGATTAGTTTTGACTGTTCAATGCGATGACCTCTCCAACTGTAATCCACCAGTACCGGCTCTGACAGATTAACAGTGCTATTAATGTCTAGATGTTTTTTTTTTTCTTTTCATTTGCCTCTGGAGAGGATTCAGAGATGATGTTATTGATTACATATGTGTGTCTCTGCCTTGGGGAACTTCTCATTGAGAGAGGTGTGTTTCATGTCAGGTCAAGGCCAAAGGGTGCAGTGGCACATAACAGCAGCGCTGTGGTTTGAAGGTTAGCGGTTTAATAGAATTTCGTTTGGGTGGTTATACACAGAAACATGTCAGTACATACCTTGATGCTATACTAGTTATTGCACACTCACTGACTTAGATGATCTTTTTTATTCTTTTTTGACCAATCATTCAGCTTCTCTTCCTGCAGTCTGCCCACCGCTCCATGCAGACCTGACCGTGATCCATCCTGGTCTTTTCCCTGATGGTAGAGAGATTATTTTCCTCTCCAGTTATTCCCCACTTTCCTTTCGAGTCTGAAAACTCATCTCTTCGTGAAATACCTCATGTCATCCTCGCCTCACTGAATCATATCCCCTTTCTCCACACTCTACCATCTTACTCCTGTACACTCCAATTTATTCTTGAAAAAACTCTCTTCCGTGCCTCTTTTGCTGTTACTTTTTTTTTCTATTCCCAATGCTCAAATGAAGTATGGCTTTGAATCAAGCATTCCATGTTGATGGTAATGAAGGTGATGTAGCGTTTGATGCTCATTTTGGTGATGCGCTCCTTTAAAGTCAGTTTTGACAAGCCGGCTAAAGAACCACAAGATGATCACGTGGCTCTTTACAGGAGATATAAAACAAAGTATTTCAATGGTATGGATATTTAACATGAAAAATAAGTCCCTGAAATAAAAGTGAGCAGTGCAGCTGTAGTGAAAAGTAGGTGTGAGAGCTCCATCTAGTGGTCAGACATGCATAGTGGTGTATGAAAGTACTACTGTAACAATATTGCAATATGGTACTATACCTCGTCTATACATTTATTTATGTGATACCTCTTTTCCTACACTGCCTTTAATTTAGTTACATTTTTCATCATTCATTTATTGCCAACAGTCTACAGTAAACCAAATACTATTAAATGACAGTGAAAACTTATTTTTATACAAAGTTAAAACATGAAAATATTACACACAAAAGGCAAAGAATGAACTCACATACTTCAATTATAACCAAAGGCAAAGAGACTGAGACATATCATGAAGCCATTTCACTGCAGATTTGACTGCATAGCTTGTGTAAAATATCCCCTAAAGTTTTTGATCTTTCCTCCCCAGCAGACGGATCCCGTCACACCTACCTTATGCTACACATTTACAGTTATGATCAACACAGTAAATCGATCTGATTCTGATTGATATGAGTCTCCACCACAACACAAACTATGGAAAATGAATTAGGGGGTTAATACTACTCGGGCCAGATGAGGTTATCCAGCCTCTGCTCACTTACAGCATGATGCTGGCCGACCTGGCAGCAATACCAACTACTCTACCTTTAACAGAATGTGAGAGAATTGGGTCATTGTGGGAAAACATGGCCCCTCAGAGTCACTGCTGCCAAATAGTGTAAAACCTGAAGTGACCTGCTGTAATTCAATTTGTCTGGAAAGGAGTGCTAGGTCCATTTTCATAAGGTTTCTAACCAAGCTGTGGTTGGCTGGCCCACATTGTCTGGCACCTGTAATACCTTTGTCTTTGATCACGCCGAGGCTTATGAATCCCTGCTGTGCACCTTTTTTTCCTTCTTTGCTGTGGGCAAACTACCTGGGAAATAATAAAGGTAGATAACATAGCCTGGCTGGTCATTTCTATTCTGGAGAAATCTTTATTTTCCTACGGTAAGGGATGTAGTTGATGAAATCACAGTGGCAGTGTGTAACTCTCATTTCTTTTAACTTCATATAGGCTAAGTTGCCACAGGTCATGGCTGAAGGTGATTGTATCTGTCCACTTTACAGTAGTGACAGGATAAACAGGAATAACTGCCATATTTACAGTATGAACAACAGTTTTTGTGCTTTTTGTTTTAATTTGTAATAACATAGGAGAATGATTTTGCTAGTTTTAATTGCATTTCAAGCTGTAATGATTTCAAGATCTTAGTTTTCCCTCAAATACACAGGTATTAAACAGGAGTCAAAATTGCCTAAATTGTATTCCCTGTACTTGTAAATGCTGCTAATTGGCTTTTGTCCTTTGGGTTCCTCTGCACCCCTCTGAGAATCACCACCTTATTATACCGGAGGAGGGGTTTCCATACCCCTGTGATCCTGGGAGCTGTGTTGTCAGAGGTGACAGCTCCTTGGAGGTCTCTGAAGGCAAATTGGTCCCAGGTGAGGGGCCAGACTACAGGAACAGTGTCCTTATGAAAAGAAAAAGAAAGAATAAAACTCTACCTTGCCTGGACTAGGAGTGAAGTTGGGAAGGTACTGCTTGTTGACTCCATAATTGTGCTTAGGGACTTCCACACTTATTTGGGTGACAGGGAAGCGAAGAAACTTGGAATAGGATGATTTGAAGGAATGGCCTATTTTAAACAGGAGAGATGTTTTACTTGTTTATTTAAATGCAATGTTCTTTGTAATTGTACCCAATACCAGAAAACATTTAATGGTGATCAGATGTATAATCAGCCACAGTTGTCAGCTGATCACTACCTGGTGTTTGGTTGGATTTATAGTGGAAAACAGTTGCACTTGGAACATTTGGCTGAAGCCTCTGTCTGCAAAGTCTTCATCTCCCCCCTACACTGAAATTTTCCCTGCATCCCATGGCAGTAATGGTTGAGAACATGGATCCCAGCTGATCGTGTAAAAAGCCTCCATTTCAGGAGTGGCAGCTCTCAGTTGTATCCTGAAAGTAGGTAATCCAAAATCCCACCAGTTGACGCCAGTGGTGAAAGAGGTAATCAAACTGAGGGCTGTGAGAAAGGAGGCATGTTGTCATACCCAAGATTCAGAAGCTGTACAGTTTTCACATTCAGTCTGTGTGCTTTGTGGACTCATACCAGGCTTTTAATACAGCCTCCAAGGTGTTTTTGCAGGGTGCTGCTGGAATATGAGGTTCCTGGGTCGTTGTTATGAGCCATCCAGTTTTGTATAACTGGAGTAATAGCTGTGTAATTGGCATTGGGCTCAACAGGGCCCAACATTGTGGTTTGTCACCAATTCTGTTTGTGATTTTCATGGGCAGACTCTCAAGGTGCAGCCAAGGAGTGGAGATTGTCTGGCTGGGTGACCTCAGGACTGCATGTCTGCGACTTGTCTATGAGGTAGTTAAGATGTCTTCATACACTGAGGCAGTTTACAGTCAAGTGTTAAGCAGCTGGGAATAGAGTCAGCACCCTTCATTCTACAGCTATGATACTCTGCCATGGCTTTTGGGCTGAGTGGGAGTTCCTGTCCTGAGTGATGGAGCTCAAGTATTTCAGGGTCTCAAGTGTAAGATCGGCAAGATTGTACCAGTCATTGTAAAGAGGAAGCAATATACACCTTGGACTATCATCTCTGCACACTGCACATATTCACTATATTGTGAACTTTTGTATAGCTCCTGATGAAGATTTTTGCACATCCTGCACAAAACATAACAGCTTTATCATTCTGATTCAGGTATATTGTACATATTTGTGATGTCATAGTGTTTTTTATGCCTCCGCGTTGGCGACAGCCGTGGCTGAAGGCCTTATATTTTCAGGTTGTCCATTTGTCCATCCCACTCTTGTTAATGCAACATCTCAAGTACACTTAAGGGAATTTCGTCCACTTGGACTCATCTATGAACTGATTAGATTTTGGTGGTCAAAATATAAGAATATACAAATAATGCATTTCTAATAGGATATAATGATGAAGTGATGACATTTTATATTCAAAAGGTCAAAGATCAGCTTCACTGTGACATCATAATGTTCTGCAGAAACACTTTTCTGGTCATTACTCAACGCCATAATTCAGTTACAGAAGGGGAGACATTTGGTCAGATACTGAATTGGTTACACTAAAATTGGGTGTCCATCTTAAAACTGCTAATTGTATAGATCTGTTCTGCCGAGGGGAAGATTTGTGTGAAGCATCCATGTTTTAGAATTTGTAGCTTCTTTGCAGCAACATCCATATTTAAAGCATTGCCAACTGTCATGGCTGCATATGAGTCTGGACAGACATGGATGTAAACTGTAACTGCAACTTGACTAGTTCGCGGAGGCATACAACCACCAGGCGGTAATTCTAGTTTTAGTATCTTTTCCATATTTTTGTCTTTTGTGTTTTTGTTCTCGACTGTTGCAGTACTTTGCCTTTATTTCTATTTTCTCTTAATATTTTTATTGTATTTCTCTTGTATGCGCTAAGGCAAATTCCAAAGTCGGAACCAACTTGGCAATAAACTATACTGGCCAATGCTCTGTCACCAAAATGCATCTAAAGTAACCAGAGTGGGGCCTTTCATTTCTCCTGTATTACTCACAAATCACATCTGGTCTTCCTTAAACAGTGTCTGTTTAATACCAACAGGTGAGAGATTTGTTCATAAGAACAATCACCTTCAAACTTTACCTTTTACTTGCAAATTTTCACACAGCTTCCATGTCATTTTATATTCAGTTAAGACATACCTGGGTTTCTTAAGTTATTGCAAAATATAGAATTCCTCATGCTCTCATTTAGTGTTCATTGGTGAACACTAGAGGGCCTTGAAGTATTTTCTTTTGTCTCTCAACTTCATTAGATCAGTCAGAAATTACTTTAACCTTGATCTCATGAAAACTAAACAACCAGTTATGAATTAAGATTCTGATCAGTGTACTTATCGGTTTCTTAAATGAAAACAATACTTGTATGTTTGCATTTGGCATTGATCATAGCTCTGTCAGATTTTATCTTTAAACATCTTCACACAAACTGGGGCTGAAAATGTTCCCTGCAGCTCTGGCTGTGATGCCGGTGGGATGTGTTAGGACACACACAATCATACAACACTGATCCCTCTTCTACTGCTGCCTTTCCTCTCTCTTAACCTTTGACCCCAGAGCCATATCCTCATCTTTATTGGCACATTAATCAGAAATTGCGTGCGTGTTGTGACACCTGGTGACTGCCATGAAAATAACACACAAACCCACGCATGCTGCCTGTCAGTGGATTTAGAGACATATAGTTTCATAAATATATATCTCCAGAAGCCTTTTATCTACTTTCTGTCAAAAGATGGTCTATGCTTCTTCACAATGAGGGTGTATGTAACATTTCTGAATTTCATTTCCAAATATAAATGTAGTTATTACAGCAATACGTTCACATTTTATGACATAGGAAACAATTAATATCTGATTTAAAAAGATGTAGAGTATCGTTAAAATTCCTATAATGAGAAGCCTATAGTATATTCCTAAGGCATGGGATTTTAGCCTGAAACCTGTTTGAAACTGATCACATGCTTTGCATTGTTTCCTTAAAAGTGGATTGTTTTGCTAAGTGATTTTCCTACAAAGGCCCGAGGAGACTTATTCCCCAAATCCCCCATAAACTACATTATATTGGTAGCTTACCAAAAGTACCAGGAGAAACAGTCAGAGGAGGCTTTTAAGACTTATCGCCAACCTGATTGTTATTTTTAATTTAGGGATAGGGATTCTTGTCATTTAGGGATTTTCTGCTTTGTCATTCTGTACAGGATTTCCCCTCTGCTGGGGAAACAGTATTTCCTATTTGCTTTCTGCTGAGCGACTTCCTCCCTCAAAGGGCTGCTCAAACAATGCATCCAACACAGCTGGCTTTCAGTTTGAAGAATTCCTAAGATGCTGCTGGAAACTCATTGGTGGTGTTTATATAGACTTGAATGAAATGAGGGAATCAAATAAAGAGGGAATACATGAATAAAACCTGGGACAATAGACAGATGAGGTCACTTACATTATTATATTTCTATTCACGCGAAACCTAATTTCCTTCCTCAAACACACAATCTGCTTTAATGTAAAACCAAACCAAACCTCCAAATACAAGAATGTCAGCTGGTATCTCTCCTACATTGACTTACATATCTTTTAATGCACATGACCTAATTTCTGTTATTTACTGATGGTTATGATAGACTTAATGTTACTTTTCTTGTTCTATTGATAGTGTGATTTTACGTTGTTGTTGTTTTTTTTTTTTACGTTAGTTTGTGTGGACCCCATAAAAACTATCAGACACTGTAGAAGCAAATTGCAATCCAAATGAAGAATAAAGAATAAACTAACACTCACCATCTACGAAAAGCTTAATTTTGATTGTTTTCTGTCAGAGGTTTGTTTACCATAGTCATGTTTGTGAAATAGGGTAGCTTGTATTTTAAATTATGATCACTGTAGAAATACATAATGCTGTTTTCTGTGCCTCCCCGCTGCAATAGCCATGACCGGAGGCATTATGTTTTTGCGTTGTCCATCCATCCGTCTGTCTGTGTGTCCCATTCTTGTGAACGCCGTATCTCAAGAACGCCTTGAGGGAATATCTTCAAATTTAAAACAAAAACAACTTGGACTCAAAGATGAACTGATTTTCTTTTGGCAGTCATAGGTCAAAGGTTAAGGTCACTGTGACCTTGACTGTCTCATTCTTATGAAAGCAATATCTCAAGCACACCTTGAGGGAATTTTTTCAAATTTGGTACAAACGTTCACTTGGACTTAGCAATGAAGTGATTATAATTTAGTGGTCAAAGGTCAAGTTAACTGTAACCTTGTATCTGCCTCATTCTCATGATGGCAATATCTCAAGAAAGCCTTTAAGGAGTTTCCTTAAATTTGGCACAAACATCCGCTTGGACTCAAGAATGAATTGATTAGAATTTGGTGGTCAAAGGCCTGTGGTGTTTTTGGCCAAAACACAAGAATTCATGTGCTATTTGTGACAAAATTTCACACAAATGTCTTATCGAATACATAATGAAGAGATGACATTTTAGATCCTAAAGGTCAAAGGTCAGCTTCACTGTGACATCATAATGTTCTGCAAGAACGCTTTTCTGGCAATTACTCAATAGGTTAAGTCAGAAACAGAAGAGGAGACATTTGGTCAGATACTAATCTTGGGTGTCCACCTTGAAACTGCTGATTGTATCTCTTTTGTGCTGCCGGGGGGGAAGATGTGTGTGGAGCATCCATGTTTTTACAGACATGGATGTAAACTATAAGTCTAACTTGATTGGTTCGCGAAGGCATACATCTGCAAAGCAGTAAATCTAGTTTTTTCTGTGAGTGAACTATTCTAATATATATAAGTGACTTTACCTGTAGATTTTATGGTCAAAAAGTTTAACTTGGCCTTTAAAAACTGCTTTGTCCCACATGAGTGCCTCTAAAATGTGACAAAGATAGACTTATTAGTTTCTGTTGGCTTCAGGAATTAGGCTACTGTAGTTGAAAAGTGGGTTAACTCATCCCCAGTCTGCCTGTTGCCACTGTTTGCCCTGCTTTTTGACAAGCTGCAGTGAGAGTGTGGCTCAGGTCCCTACTGGGCTGCGCCAGGTGATGACGCAGGTATATAAGAGCCTGGCAGGGAATGGTGGTGAGTTTCCACTAGGAACCCACCAGGCGGTGAGTAAAACTGGCATTGCCCTGTATAATCCAGTCTCACTCTTTGGCAGACATAGAGGGTCTAGCTTAGTGTTTGCTGGGCTCTGCGACGCAGCTATACTGTGTTCATGTCAGAGGCAAACATAACTGTCTATGTATGTATCGCTTTATGTGTAAGTTATATATGTATACTGTGTTTGACTTTTATTGCCTGTAGCTCACTGTATGTGTAGATAAATACAGCAATCAAGTACTTTATCAAACTTTGAGTCAGGGGCAGACTTTGTAATCATTGGGGGCTCAGCCCAAATCTAAGGGCGTCCAGTGGCATGTTCCCCCAGGAAGATTTTTAACCCATTTACTGCAGCATTATGCACACTTTCTAAAGCCCTTTGAGATAATACTATGTCTAACAATGTGTATATCACTCGGGAAAAACATGATAGATGCCAAAGAAAAAGATCATCCAGTAGAACCTACACACTGTTTTGTATCTAATTGTTACTCTAAGCTGTCTTCGTCATTCTGAAACCATAACACTACAAATGCTGAGGATGACCAATTTCACTCCTACCACCCAAAGAGATGCAAAATTTTCTGACGTTACTATTTTTAAGTTACAGAAATAGGATAGTAATTTTTACTACTTGGGCTTTTTTGCCTTTTTTATGGTGAATCAGCTAGAGAGTGACAGGAAAGGCAGGAGAGAGAGTGGCGATGACACAGCAAAGGGTCATGGGTTGGAATTTGGCCTGAGCCACTGCCAAGGACTCAGCTTGAGTAAGGCACATGCTCTACCAGGTGAGCTAGAGGTCACCCCAGAAGTTTTACTAATCCTGAAACCTATTTTATATTATGTTGCAGTAGAGTTCACAGAATTGATATTTAGTTGACAAATCTGCTACATTTAAATCCATGCTATAATACTCTGGGCTGCTTCATTTGCAAATCAAGGACCCCCTGTATCCATCCATCCATCCATCCATCCATGGATGTGGGGGCAGCAGGCTGAGCAAAGTACTCTATACGTCCCCCTTCCTCAGCGCTTTCCAGCTCCTCCTGGGGAATCTCATAGTGTTCCCAGGCAAGATAAGATATATAATCCCTCCAGCGTGTTCTAGGTCTTCCCCAAGGCTTCCTACCAGTTGGACGTGCCCGGAAACCTCTAACGATAGGCTGTCAGAAGGCATCTTGACCAGATGCCCAAACCACCTCAGCTGGCCCCTTTCGATATGACAGAGCAGCAGCTCTACTCCAAGCTCCCTCCAGATGTCTGAGCTCCTCACCCTATCTCTAAGGCCCTGCAACAAAGCCAAATAAATGTGCTCTTTTAGTACTTTAAATTGAATGTTAGGTCAACACAAGATTACTTTTAGATTTCCATAGGGAATTGTATAGTATAACAACATATTATTATCTGAATGACACAAAGTTGAAGTTATTTTAAAAACCTAAAAGATTCAAGACTTCAGAGAAAACATTTAGGGCTGGAGCCCAAGAAGCCACCCCTTGCTCCACCTCTACTGTGAGTGTTATTCATCTGCCTTAGCAACTGACTGTTCAACACTGTACCATTTTTAGTATAGGGAATGGCATTGTCGTTAGCTTGTGACGATGTAAGTGACATGTCATTTTTACTAGTGAAAACAATCACCACTTGTCAGCCATACTGATTTAATATTAAAAGGACTTGCCTTACGGTGTCCACCATTTTGTGAGATCCATGTCCAATTATTGACATATTTTATTTGCTCCCCAAATGCCAGTTGAAGCATTACCTGTAAGTATATGTTTTATTACAGCTTTTTTTGTGATTGTTGATTTAGTTTTTGATTAGTTTACTGCTAACTTCCCATAGTGAGGGTAGATATACATTTGCTGTTATATCCTCCTGAGACCCTGTGTCCTCATATGAGCACATCACATTTTGGGTTTACTTGACCTTATACTTCATAGACCTGCTGTCCTCTTTCATGGACACTTTTTTTGTGCCAGTGGTAATAAGACCACAATACACTGATCCATGTACAAACAAGATGGCACAAGTCAGTCTGCAGCTGATCAGAACACAAGAAGGGAAAAGATCCAAAACCTGATCACATTTTATGGTTGAAACTTGTTTATTTGTGATTAATAATGTTTGTAGTTTGCCATGGCAACAAATTTGACCAATTTTAGCAACAGTAACAAGCTAAGACACCATTAATTAGGAAGCACTTGTTTGAAGACATTAGGACCCTATTATCATCTTGTTTGAGGACACTGGGACTTTATTATCGCTGACAATGTTTAGTTTGTTATACTACTGGTCCAAAAAAGCTAGGAGAAATTAAAAATGCATACCAAACAAAAGTTAGTTTCAAGAGGATGTTGATATAATACAAGCCTATCTGTTTAAATACAAAATAAATGAATGAAATAACGACATATTTAATTTGTTCATCACTTTGGACAAAAGTGTCTGCAAAATTGATAATTGTAATGTAAATGTACCTGATAAATGCATTGAATTTTCAGTACTATAATATATTTTTGTAGTCCTATATTTATTTAGTTTAATGATGTTATTTCTAGCCTCTGTATTTCCAGATCAGACTCAAGAAAAACTTTATGCGGTATTTTTTCAGTTTGAACACATTTGGGTCAGTGTGAACCTCATTGTTTCCAGGTCGTGAATATTAATTATCAGAACAATAGAGAGCATTAGGACCCTGAGGCAGGGAGAGCCTCCCCCTCTCTGATTATCCACTGATTTGACAGCTTGAGCGCCCGACCAGTCAGAGGAAGGATGTGAGGTGGAGAAGGAGGCGGCTTGCGGTGTTAGGTGCGGTGCGCCGAAGTTTTGTAAAATTGCTTGGTTGTTTGAAAGCCAGCCGGCGGCAGGTCCACTGCAATGTCTGTCAATGCCAGCTGCTCTTTATTCGACACGGTCTCAACCGGATAATCCCGAGCTGGCGTTTGGATTATTGCTCCTGCTGTGCTGTTGTAGGTAGACAAATCAATTCATCGGATCAGTCAGGAGGACGGGATTCATTTGCTGTGGACTTCAAGATTATTCCTCGGCTTGCTTCTCGTTTTTAAGAGCTGGGTTCTGGCGTTTTGGACTTGTCACCAGCAACCGGTGCAGCCAGTAGTCCCACACAGTGGACTGGAAGTGTTGACTGGAGACGCACACGTGCAGACGCATTGATTTTTCCAGCACTCTGGATAAAAAGTTGCTTTGCTCTGTTTGGGATTTTGTTTAAAAGAGGAAGATAAACAGCCAGACAACATGTCGCTGAGCAGAAGTATTGAATTTGAACACTTTGAGGAACGAGAGAAGCCGCACCGAACACCGAGGACCAACTCGGTCTCTGGGTCCCAGTCAGGCTCCAGAGGCAACGGTCTGGTCCCCAGCCCTGCGCACAGTGCGCACTGTAGTTTCTACCGCACACGCACCCTCCAGTCCCTCACATCCGAGAAGAAAGCCAGAAAAGTGCGGTTTTATCGCAATGGAGACAGATACTTTAAAGGTTTGGTGTATGCAGTGTCCAACGACCGCTTCAGGTCTCTGGATGCTCTGCTCATGGAGCTCACAAGGTCCCTGTCGGACAATGTCAACCTTCCTCAAGGAGTCCGGACGTTATACGCACTGGATGGAGGCAGGAGGATCACCAGTCTGGATGAGTTAGTAGAGGGTAAGGGTGATCATGGATGTAACAACCACCTCAAATAGGCCCAGTACTTGATGGTATTGATGATAGATAAAATGCATTGATTCAGACATGCAATTGATTTGCTAAAAGCTGTGTCCTGCCTGGAGTATTGGCTAAATGCCCAATGCAAATACACACAGCTATAACCTCAGGCTACCTCAAGTTATGCCAGAAGTTTAAAAGGTCACCCAGAACATATTCACATTTATTTTTCATTTTATATATGTTGCCAATCAGGAAAGTTTTCTCTGCCAAGAAGATAAGTGTTCCTTTGTGCAGACATCTACTGTACTTATATCAATGTATCTCTGGAGCCCATTACAGTATAATAGATGCAGTGCAGAGCCTCCTTTGCATCATTGACATAACTGCTCTGACATGTTTGACCCAGTGTCGTGCACACAGGCAGGCAGACCCCTCCTCAGTGCAGCTTTGGTTCTGCACAGGCTGCTGCTAATGTGCATCAGTGTCCATTGATCTCAGCTGGACGCTCTCAGTCTCTCCCCTCTTTCGTTTGTGTGTTGAAAGTGCCTTGTTAAGTGCAATGATTGTGTGTGTCATCATAGCATCTATTGGTTGCTAAAAGTCTTTTAAATTGATCTCACCCTCAGGGCTTGAAAGATGGAAGTTTCCCTCCCCCATCCAGTATCTGTTCTTTGCTTATAGTATAGGGGTGAAGTAATGGCATGAATGTGTCCAGTAGTCACAGCTGTATGATCATTTCTGTGAGGAGCTAGATGACTGACAGGAGTTACAACAACAACCATCAACTGTGGTATTAACTATGGTATTTTTTTAAAAAAAGTTTTAAAACTGTCAAAGGCAGTTGCATACTGCAGACACAACTGGAACACAGTCTTCTCCTACCCTTTCGCTTTCCTGCAGTGTTATTCCAACTGTTATTCACCCCGCAGAGACAGTGACCTCTCAGTAATAAGTTAATCTTCATGTTTCAGCCTTGGTGTGTGTCTGTCTGCACTGTGACCTGCCTGCAATCCTCTTTTAACACAGGGGGTTACGGCTCTGCCACTCACACTCAGGATCCACTGACCTCTTACTGCAGTCATTATTCTCGTATACTGGTCTATTTTCATCCCACATCCTCCTAAAACTTTAGACTGTGCTACGCTCATTTCCTCTGCCCCATCCCCTGAGTGACTGGGGAAGATTTAGGCCAGCGCCTGATCTGAATTTTGTAGCATCACTAGTTTGGCAATGCTAAGTTGTTTTGGTGCATTGGAT
Source organism: Epinephelus lanceolatus (assembly GCF_041903045.1). Lineage (NCBI taxonomy): Eukaryota > Metazoa > Chordata > Actinopteri > Perciformes > Serranidae > Epinephelus > Epinephelus lanceolatus. The sequence continues at coordinate 26,680,717 of NC_135736.1, read as the reverse complement.
CAGATACGGAGCATTCTGCCACCGCACTTGTGCACTTTGCCTTCATTTTTCAGGACATTGTTGCTTAGTAAAAGATACTGGGCATACATTACTTGTTGAGTAGTTACTACTGATGTTTCAGCAACTCCTTTTGTCAGTGATTTCTTTGTTTTTAAAGGGTCAGATCACAAAAAGATTCATTTTTACCCTCTAGCTTTGTCTGGCAATGCAGATTTTTTTTTTGTTTCCAAGATGCCTGCAGCTGATTTAAGGTATACTGTGCAGAACTCAAACAGAAGCAATCCCTCTCAATCATCACTCATGACCACCTAGAGGTGTATGGCGGTGTATCTATCTGTAGAGACTTTGCCCTCTGCCTGTATTTTCTTGTTTTCTTCCATTTTTTGCTGTGTTTGGGACATTTATGGGCACATGTAGTGACCTGGCATCAGACCATAAACTGCACACATCCAAGAGGAAGCTACAAAAATTGCGGACAAGGAACTGAAAACAAGAAAGCAAATATAGTGAATCTGGGGTTAGCTTTACTTCCTCTGGTGATACTGTTAACAAACAGTTACTGAAAATTCTGCGGTGTTCACATCAACATCCAAGTCATGGGAAACTCTGACTTTACTGAAATCTTCAATATATCCAACTTGGCACATAATAATATGAAATTACTTTAAACCAAACAAAGATGTCTCACATCATTGGCCAGTTCATCATTCAAGGTGAAACCAGATTTAATGTATATAGTGTTGTTGCCAGTGCACAATATTAACCTTCACACTGCCAGTTCTTCTTTCACACAACAGTCTTCAGTTGTCTAATGACTCATTCAAGTCATAAACATTGGAATTTTTCCTACCTCTACCATCCATCCCACATGACATGAACACAGCATGAAATGTGCTGGTTCTCCTCAAGGACCCCAGTACTGTAGAGGTGTCTGCAGAGGAAGATGGGGAAGTTGGTAGATTTTCCTTTGTGGTACTTAAAGCATTGAGAAATTCCCTTAAAACAATTAGGAAGAATGTCTTTTTCCAGTTGCTTTGGAGAATGCATCATTTCAACCATTGCTGCTAATTTCTTTTATGCTTTTTATCCTAATTCAATTTAATTAAATTTTATTGTGGTAGTGAACTCCCAAAGGCAGATATTAAAAAACTTCATTAGCCAAACTATCTGCATGGTTTGATAACATGAGGGTGAAGTGGGAAAGTGTTTTTGTGATTTGGAGAAACTCAGATGTCAGATGCACTGCAGGTGGGCCGAGCACCAGTGTCTTGTCCCTGTTTACTCACCCATCTAATGGACAGAGAGAGGGAACATTACTGCACAGCTCAGCAGTCTGCCTCCCATTGATTGAGGCCTACTGGGGCTCTTTTGTGTGGAAACCCAATAAGCACCACTCACATGTGTGCCCCTTATGGCTGGATGGGATTACTGAGCCAACCAGTCAACTTGTAGGGTTTTTCCATGGTAGGAAAGATAGCACTGAGCCATGCTGTGAACGGCGCTGGCACGGCTGTAGCGTTGCACTGAATAGGTCCATCTGCGGTTGATTACACATGTTTTTATTGAAGAACAGCACTACTAATGAAGCTATGCTAACTTGGTGACAAACACATTGTACTTCCTATAACATCTTAAATATAATCATCCTGGTTCAGTTCGCCAATGGAAAACTTGTAATGTAAGGTTCAGTTTACATCAGCAGTAACTTAAAACAGCTTCAATAGGACTTAAAGCATCGATAAACTATAAAACAGACTGATATCTACCCAGGTCCATTGAACAAGAAACCTATTGAACTGCTGTGCTAGTGGAAAACCACACAGAGAGGTAGCAGATACTCAACTGGGTTTCGAAAGAGCTTTGTAGTTTACTCTGTGGTTATGTGAGGGTACATAACAAGCTGACATAGGGATTCTAGTTGGGACAATAGCAAGTGTGCAAGCCAAGGGATTTATTAGCACCAGCTGGTAAAATTAGGGTTAAAGTAGATGAATATATGAAGGCAGAAAAACATTAGAAACGTTGTGTAATTTATTGCTTTGGTAAATCCAAGAACTCATCCTAAAGAGGGTAAATTTCTAAGTGACCTACCCAGAGAAAAGATTAAAGTGTCTCTTTAAAATTGAAAAAAAAAAACCCCAAACAAGTCATGTGAGATCCATAATGGTTTTCTCGCTTATTGACTAGACTGCTGCTCTAACATTGTGCTCAGTGCTGCTCATAGCCAGAAGTTACATTGTTGTAGCCTTTGTTCTTATATCAGCAGTATTGTGATAAAGCCTCCAGGGCTAGCTGACAGTTTTCTGATTTACAGGTTTTATTAAGAGAACGAAATGATATGCATCACAAAATATACATCTAAACCCCACACCCTAGCCCGCACAACTCATCATCACCACAAACACAATTGGCCTTAGTTCTCAATACAAATATGCTTCATCATAAACAGTTGACATAGATATTTAAAACAAGACAAAAGTCAACAAATTAGACATTGCAAAGTGAGGAAGTACTAAGCAAATACATGCATAGACTAAGACAGTAACCATGAAAATTCAACCCCCCACATAGTGTTGTCTATGTCAAGAGCTCTCCAAAAAGGTTAAGTATTTTCCATCCAATAGTCCATCCATTCTCATTTGCTTATCCGGGGCCAGGTCATTGGGAAAGCACCCCAGGCATCCCTTTCCCCAGCAACACTTTCCAGCTTCCACCTTGGGGTCCCCCAAGGTGTTCCCAGGCCAGATGACATTTGTAATCCCTCCAGTGTGTCCTGGGTCTACCCGGGTCCTCCTTCCAGTGGGTTTAGTATTTTCCCTAGTTTCTAATATATCTATCCAATCTACCAAAGCGTTCATAGGCATTTTATATTCTGAATGCTGCCACCCTTGCCAACACTGCAGCCCTTTCTTGGACTGAAGGCACCCCCTCAGTATTTCATCTTTCCAGAAGAATTTGTCTGCCTGTCATAATACTAGTTTCTAATGTGTTTGTCTTCTCCCATTAAGACTGATCCATCACCTTAAACAAATAATCTGGGGAAGGGTTAGCTGGCAATTGAACTCTTGGGGCTGAAGTAAAGCCAACTTTTATGATAAGAATACTTACCCAAAATAAAAGGAAATCAAGTTTTCATTCTCTTTATAAAATCACTGTTTTTATGTAATTGTTTCAGTCTTGTGAATGACCAAGATTTGTAGTCGTTGCTTGAAGAATTTCAGTTTTAAACTTAATAAATTCAGTTTTAGAAGTATTTTTAAATGTCTAATTTATTGCCGCTTGTGGGGTATGACTCCGGGCCAACACAGAGCTGCATCATGAATGAATTTTGGATAGACAGTTCTTTGTGTCTTGGTAGTGCTTGGCCACTACATTTTATAGTCACTCAGAGATCACTAAACACTGGGTTTAAAAGAGATTTCTTGGATAGAAGAACAATCAGCACAATTTCTTGGTAGAAACTCTGCTTAGCAACAGATTAAGACATCAAACATTTCAAATTACCCCGTCTATAAGATGTGACCTAATGTTATGTCTACCAAGGGAAACCAACAGTGTGCTGCCCATACTGGTCCAATTGCTTTTACTACAGTGGTGTATATTATGTCAGGCCATGCATGCTGAGATTAGAATTGGATCATGGGGTCACTTCATTGTCTTGGTGATGAGGAGTTTTATATTGCCCTAATATTAACACTGTTTTATGAGTTTCATTTACTGCCATCGCTTGGGTTTTGGACTGGTAACAGCAGTGTGACCATTGCAGTCAAAGCTGCTGGACTGGTTAGTGAGCTCTGTGGAGGCTGACCTCATCTGTCGTCCACATAAGGAAAGCAGCCAGTGGTGGCTGGTTGGGGCTCCCCTCACATCACCGAGGGATGTTGCACCTGGGATCCCTGCACCTCGGGGAATAGTCTTGTCACCAGTCCCCATCTGAGAGCATTTCACTATTCTGTCATTGTCCCTCAGATGAGTGACAGCCCCAGTTATATTTTGTTTTAGTGTTCAGCCGTAGCGCAGTCCCCCCAGCTGTGGCCTAGGCTTTTAATTAGCCTTTGGTTAATTGCAGGCTTAATAAAACCAGGTATCGTGGGACACACTTTCTCATATGGCCTTCTTTCACTGCAGTGCGATTGGTTTGTCTTGACACACATCAGATAACTAACATTTCATAGACTGGATACTGTTTGTAAAAATAAGTATTTACCAAAAGATACTGAAACTTTACACAGTGTCATAAACAGAGGCCTTTTCAAGTTGTAAACAACGCATTTCTGAGGTAAACCAGAGTGTGTTTTTGCTCCCTGTCCAGCCTCAATGCCATGCAGTTCTACTAATGACCCAGAGATGCAGAGTTACAGGCATGACAGGCATTTTAACAAGCCACACATTTTTTATTTTTTCAGTTTGCTTGTGCTTTTCTTCTCTTTGACAGCCCTAATGAGACACTCAGTGATCTGTTTCCTCTAGCCCTGTAAATACCTTCACTGAAAGACAGTGGATATTTGCTTTCACAGTATTTCCTTATGGTACAAGTTGATCCTGAGAAACAGCTATGTATTCGTGGACACTTGAATACTTTAGTGATGAATGTAGCACGAGCAGAAAGTAACTGTCACGTTCTCCCTGTTACTCAGAGTGGAACAGACCAGCACCAAGTTTCTCATCCAACACTCAGCCTTCAAAACAATCACCAGACATTCTTGCTGTGGTTTTCGTGTATCAGCCAAGCCCCTGTACTTGTCACATGACTTTGTTCTTAAGGGGAAACATTTGCGTGTTAACTGTTGGAATGGAATGCTGATAGATAAAACAAAATGCTTTGCTTTGGAGGATGGCCAGCGCAGCAGCTCAACAGCTGAAAAGGGAGAGAGGACAGTGTTACACTGGCCCGGCCTCTCAATGTGCCTTTTTGTTTCAGCTGAGGAATGTTAACTCTTCGTTGTTCCACTCAGTCGTCTAATGTCAGGTTGACGCAGAATTTCATGGTACATACCATACATGTGCAACTTGTTCTCACTCCCAACTTGTCAAATACAGCAGCTTGGTCGGTGACGCTACATTTCAAACTTGGGCTGACTGAATGCTTCGAAGCTTGATCAGAGACTTGACACTGGACATAGTGTCACATACCACAACATACGTAATTACTCAGCAATCATCACTGTGTATCTGTACATAACAGAAATTACCAAAGAAATTAAGAAATTGATAATTTAACAACTTAAATATTTGATTTATAGTTATGTTATAATAATTTTGTTAAAGGTGCTGTTAACTATTTTACAAAAAAAGAAACATGACTGAGATGAGTTTGCCTTTTTCAAAGGTATATATCGCAAATAGCACTGTTTTTAATTTAATATGAGTTTTTCTTTGAACACAGTTATATTTTCAAGGTGGCAATCGCTCATAAGGGCCCATTCACCATCCAACACATTGTTGGAAGGCCCACTCTCTCTATGGGCCCCCAACTTCACAGGCACCAGTGCAACCGCACTGTCTACACTGTCTGTATTTACGCCCCTGGTGCCAGATATCCCAAAGGAAACGGGCACAGCACAAATCTACAAAGAACACGGCAAATCACCTGAAAACTTTGTTATTCTTTTTAGCCTGCAAAAAAGTGCATGCTAACAAAGTGGCTATTGTTGTGTTATTTTAGGTGCGCTAATCTAGGTACTGTTGTAGCGACAGTTCTGAAAATGCCAGTTTCCATGTTGATTTCCCGCTCGTTCCATGAAAACTTTATTATCGTCCGTTTTTTGCCTGCATATACCTGCACGCTAAGACAATGGCTATTGTTGTGTTATTTTAGGTGCCCTTTTTAAAACTATGATGCTTTAGGTACCCTTCTAGCATCAGTTTTATTTGTTTTAATTTTTTTTAATGTGTCGATTTCTGCTCATTCCATGTTACACTTTCTTTCAGAATAAACTTCCATCTTTACAAAAAATGTAGGTTTTGCCACCAAAACTACTTTAGGTTTGGGCAACAAAACTACTTGGGTGGGTTCAGAAAAAAGATTACACCTGTCTCCTGGATAAAAGTCCAGTGTGTGTTTGACCCATCCACCACTCCTCCTGCCCTACTTAGACTTTCCTGCTCTTTCAACTACGTTATTGCTCCGAGAGGTGTTACATTGGAGTTAGTTGAAAGCCTGGGGCATCTTGTACCAACGCTGTAAGGTGCCTTGTGCATCAGTAAACCAAGGGCCAATGACAGGGTTGCCGTATTTGACATCCTTGAAATGAGATGGGGTTGACGTGCGGTGGATTCTGATATATTGCATTATGATTTTTTTATTTTTTTTTTCTTATAATATTATATACAGTACATTTTGATCAAATGGTTGGCAAGAGATCAATCTAGCAACTTTTTTCTTTCCCAGGTGAGAGTTACGTGTGTGCCTCGAATGAACCCTTCCGGCGTGTGGACTACACCAAAAACGTCAACCCCAACTGGTCCGTGGGCTGCAAGACCGGCACATCACGCTCCCTCTCCTCTCTCATCCCGCTGAAGAGTGAGCTGCAGCGTGAGTCCAAGGACTTCATCAAACCCAAACTAGTCACAGTCATCCGCAGCGGTGTCAAACCCCGCAAGGCAGTACGTATACTGCTCAACAAGAAGACAGCGCACTCCTTTGAGCAAGTGCTCACCGACATCACAGATGCAATCAAGTTGGACTCTGGAGCTGTGAGGAGGCTGTACACTTTGGAGGGCAAGCAGGTGAGTCTGTTGTGATGCATGCTTGTGTAAGTTTAAATGACGAGATGATAACTGCTGTTCTGGTAATCACCAAACAAACTCATGCAAAACAGCAAGTGAAACAGAACTGATATCCAAATTATATAACATGGCAGTTGGAGGCAGTTGAGTGCATTGTTTTCAGTGAGATGAGATTGGATAATGTGCATGTGAAAACCAGATGGAACTGCTCGGCTGAGCTTTTCAGCCAGAGGTTTTATCTCCAAAAAGCGCTGTGATTTATAGGCTTCAGCTGTGTCAGCAGTCTAGGTAATTACACCCCATTTAATCATCCATACATAATTACATGCCACGATTATTTCAACAAGGCACTAATGAATACACTTAAGGGTTCAGGCCTTTTGCCATATCCATCAGTATAGTTTCCTCCCTACCTCATCCACCCCTGTTAAGCCATTTGAGACTGTTTTTGCTATAATCCTATCCATCTGGGACACATATATAGTAATATTTCCATCTGAAATTCTCGTTGAGGGTCCCTGGTGTTATGAGATGAGGTGAGCTCAAACACATGGTGCCCCTAATCAAAAAGATTTATATGACGGTGTCTCATCTGGGAGAGTCTTAGATCATACTTATTAATTGTATTGTTCTAACTCTCATCTTGCAGAAATATTTAAGTTTAAGCGATTTAAAGTAAGCAACAAAACAATAGGGTCAAAATAAACTAGTAATAAAGACACAGGATTAGAAAGAATGGGATTAAAAAACATCTCAAACTGGGAGTCTATAAAAAATAATGTCCACAAAGGGATTTTTTTGAATGTAAAAGGTTGGCCACCTTACATCTTAAACCTTTGGGATGGTTTAAGGGCTTGTGTGAGACTGTGAAATACAGTTAAGATGTCCACATCATATCTTTGGGTCAGACAGAATTATACTCTAAAAACTTTAAAGGTAACTCTAAACGTATAAGTGCAGAGATTTTCCCCAGTCTCAGAAGCTAAACAAAGACCTTAAACAGACCCCAGGCTCATGACTAAAGGTGTTTAAGGTTACATAAATGCCTGGGAAGTACACTGAATACAAATGTGAATGACTTTGTCTAGACCAGTGAGTAATACAATTGTTTGAGTCTCTTGTTCAAATTGAAGATAAACCCTGTATGACTCAAAGTCAAAATATGCTCCCATATTTCAGGCAGCTGGTCTCAGATTCAATGATTTGTTTTAGTTTAGATGCAGCTAACTATGACGCTCTCAACAACACTGAAATGTTACTTGAAACTATTCAAGTCATTGGACTCGTGTGTGTTTTGGGTACTTTGGGTGCTCCACACACAGCTGTAATAACTCAAATAATGTCATGTTTATTCATAAAATCAAGAAAAGATGTTGGCAGAGTGAATGCTTTTTGTATAAAAGCTAAAATATTGTTACATATTCAAAGGATTGACCTGCTGTTTTTTTTTTGTTTGTTTGTTTGTTTTTTAAATCAATGATTCCACAGACAGGGAGCTGTTGATCACCGAAAAATACTCTTTTTATTATTGATAATCACAACTGGGCTTTAGGGTTAGAGTAAAATTAGCTTAAAGCCACTGACTCTCCCAGGAAATCAGGGCTACTGCTGGCCATTTGGGTGCCATTTGGGTTCTGCATTGATGCTGATGATAGCGAGACCACATTGGCATTCCTGTCCCATTGCTGAACGCAGGTAGGGCTGCACAATATGCAAAAGACACATAATCAGCGAATAATTATGCGATTTCTCTGACAGATATTGGGATTTTGATATGTGTTGGGATTTTAGTAGGAACGGTCATTTTTGCATTTCATTTTTAAAGAATAAAATTTTAAATGATGATGATGTGATTTTTGCTGGGGTCTGTACCAAAAAAGCATGTTCCCTAATGTCTGGAATATGATTTGCTGGGTGGGACATTTGTGTAACACCACAATGCGTCATTAGTGATGTTATGTTGTGATGCATTTTTCCTTGGTCAAAAAAAATTCAGCCCCTGCGATTTGAAAATTGTACTCACTGAATTGAAATTTCGATAATATTTCTATTAATTGTACAGCCCTACATGCGGATATGTTTTAATAAGCTTAAGTTTCCAAAAACTTTACTCAGCAGAGGCAACTGACTGCATTGATAAATGTAATAGTAACCTAAAAGCACAGGCGAGCCCTGCTGCTTCGTTATGTGTGCTGAACCAGTGACGAACACAGCTTGAATCGCATTGTGTGTGAACGGACTTTAACTGGAAAAGTGAATGATGATTATGATTGATGATGATCATATTCAGCTGTTTTGGTGCCCTATGCACAGCACATGATGCCCTAACCTGTAGCTGCGGCACTGTGGGTAACAGTGAAGTTTGTCATGAGGCTGTAACTACAAGATGTGAGAAAGAACAATCTTCTGTCTGAGTATCCCAAAGCTGACAACGAAACCAGCTGACGTTTGCTTGCTGTGAGCCAAATCTTTATCTGCCGGTCAGTCCAGACAAATGACTCAAGACAACCGAGATACTTTTCACCTCTGACAGGGCCAGGGTCTTTCTGTCAAGCCAGCACTGTACAAGAACACAGTTTCTAAGGACTTTTTAGGGTCATGCAATAGTATGCAGTATATCGTCTAGACACTTACCATGACATCACAGGTTGGGGTGTGGCCAAATGAGTAGCATGCTTTAGTGTTTAAACCCATAGAAAGCAGTGCATCCTCAGTTTGTTGGTCTGTGTGATTGAGTGCTGATGACCTTTCCTCTGTTCTGTGCATTTCCATCAAGGATTTAGTTCTTACCTTTGTTTACAGTAAATAGCGCTGGGTGGGGAGACACCTAAGATGGTAAATAATGTCAGGCATTGATATGTTCAAAAGCATGGTACTAAAATAAAATATCCCCTAATAAATGCATCGTGCACAGCTGCAAACATTACTGCTTCTTGTAAGACTCTCCAGTGTGATTAATTCAGTCCCATATCTGTCACATAAAACCCTTGATCTGTCTCTATTTTCATCACTTGGTGAATTCCAAGTAGATCAGCCATGCAGACCAGCTGTTCTTTTTAGGCATCTCACGCCCAGTGTTGCTATGAGGAATGTTGCACTGGACTTTGTGGGGTGCATTAAGTACAGTAGCTTTGGCACTTATATTTGTGATGTCTGCTATGTCTTACAACCTATTGAGTTGAACGTAGTTGATAATTTGGCTAATTGTGTGAAATGAGAACAGGCTGGCATATTATAAGCCAGATCGAGAGGGAGCACACATTGTTTTCCCAGCCAGGCAGCTACAGTCTGCAGACTGTGGCAGTTTGTTGAAGGTTGTAAAGTTTTGGAATTTATGTTGTTGTGTTTTTTAGCGGTGAGGCCAAAACTGAGAGCGTGGGATCTGTTACAGCTGAGTGTCCTTCAGTGGAGTTTTACTGTAAACCTTCTCATCCGCACACTCATTCAACTCAGCTTGGGTTGATGTTTTATTCTTTATTCCGAAAAACACTGTATTGTTATCATGTCAAAATGACAAAAGCTCTCTGGTGATCACTCAGCTACCACTACACTACTGAGAGGAGTGGATGAGGAGAGAAAGAACATTAAAAGAAAAGGCTTGTCTAGGGCACGAAATGTGCCAGGGCCGCCACTGCATCAGCAAGCGCAACTCATTTAAGAAAAATCCCAAACCACACATCAGGTAAACCTAATGTTTTAACCTAAGTTAGAACAGTTAAAGAACCTAATGTTCTGTTACTGGATTGAAAATGGCTACCAGCCAGTTCAACCACCAACATAACACCAACACCTATGGTACAGTGAATTCAGTAAGTGATATCTTTGTTGCTGTTTGTATTTTTAATCATAAATCAATCAATGTACTGTACAGTCATCTGAGATTATACATCACAGATGACACATTACATCTGTCATGCTGACGAGTGTGTCATTTAGCTTCCTTAGATATTCACCACAGAGGGTTTAATCAAAAGCACGTCGGCCATTCGTTACAGCAGTCTTTTCTTTTTTGAAGCTTCCTTTGATAGATGATTCCTTCCTCTGCTGGAGCAGAGATCCACCCATCCATCACTGTAAAGTTCTCCAACATCTGATGAATGCTAAGGGAGAGTAGAGCTTCGTATTAAACTGGGCTGTGTCTTACATGGTGTCAGCAAATCTTCAAGTCGTCACTCAAGTCTTTTCAGTCTTTTGGATGAAACTCAACAGTTCCCATTTTAATAATCAACAGTGGAGGTTAATGCTTATTTGTATGACAGTTTATCAGCTAATTGTCAGTAAATATGATAAGGCATGACCAGTTAAAGCCATTAAATCGATACAGAGAACACAATAGATGCAGCCATCATCGTGTGGTGCATCATTGTAGGGTCAAAAATCATGTCAGAGCAAGCCTTTAACAATCACTTCTGTTGTTTCTGTATATTTAGGAAGTCAAAGTCAGACAAGGAAAGCATTGTTTTAAATGGTTCAAATATTAACCTTCACTTGTATTGACATTTTTTCCAGTAATATCCTGTGCTTAAATGGTTTCTTTATGGACACTGCCAGTATAATTTGGTTAGACTGCGTTTGAGAAATCAAATTATGATCTACTTATTCGGCTCTGTCATTTGACCTGAACCAGGTTTGCTGACTAAATCCGAAACAGATCCTCTTCAGAGCAACATGTCAGTATATTTAACTTCTACAAGTACTTGATTAAACTCTGTTATATAACCTTCACTCGAAAGTTACACTCACCCTTACGAATGCTAAGTCAGTTTGGAGCAACAGCCCTATACCAGCTGCCATTGGAAAGACAGCGAGTGTGTTCTTGCCATAATGTCTGAATCACTACTTAAAAGGACTGTTTGCTTTAGCCTCGTCTTACTCCCCTGGCTTCAACAGGAGTGTGTCAGAATTGAATTAAGAGTGTAATTTAGTGGTTTAACCCATTAAGCCTGTAACCTGATCCTGAGTCCAGAGCTGGACACCTGACAATATCCTGTCCATTATAATCAAAGTCCATTCAGTTTGAATGTCAGCGTCAGTAGGTGCTTTCTTTAACCTGGGCTGATGTTTTCCCAATGCAAAACTAATGGTTATATGTGACTGCATAATCTTTATTTCTAAATAGAGCCTACTAGAGAATCGAATGGGAACGCATTAGCTTTAATCTTGGGACTTTTTTCCCTGTCCTCTGCACTCTCCCAGACCAAACATGTCTCAATAATCTGACAGCTTGACTTGTTGGGAGTCTCTCTCTACCCTGATAAGCCTCTTTCCACATCCTGGGTGGTGCCATACTGATGGCCAGAGGACGTTTCCCACATCAATGTTAGCCTGTCAACATCATGTGTCTTCAAAGCATCAACTTTTCACAAGTGAAGAAAAACTGTCCTGTTTCAGCTTCATGACAGTGTATTTCCTGACAATGTGATTGGTATTTATTGTGGTTGATTTGATTATATAATTGATGCATAAATCGTTTGCCTGGTCCAAAAAGACGTACAAGCCACCAGGAACCAGAGCAGCGACATAAATTACAAATAACACTAAGCAAATAAACCATCCCGATGTTCTTTCCAAGCTTTGGAAACAAAGCAGGCATCTTAAAAACATTAAAATTAAACAAGCATTCCAGTCTGTCATTGTTAGTGCACCAAAACATTTCTGGGCTCTGAACAGACATTTCATTAAATATAGATATTTATAACTCATCATAATAAGGAAAATGCAGCAGAAAAAGTGATTTATTTTCAGCTTCTCCTAATTTGCATCATTCACACATTTAAATGATTCATTCAGCTTGACAATTACATGTTTCCACTACGTTCCATAGGATTCACTTAACAGGAACAACATGCACCCTGACCTAAAATGTGTGTTCTTATACATTGAACGGAGAAATGTTTGTGTAAATTAACAGATACCTTTGCTGTACTGAAGAAAAGCTAATGTCACTTCCTATTAAACCAACACAGACACGCTGTGAAGCTTGTTTGCCTTCAAACCCCCAAGCCAGACCAAAAGATTGATATCAAATTCTGCAAGTCCAGGGTATAATGAGCATACAGTTTGCAAGACTGGACATGAGGCAGAGGCTTCATCAAAAGTGAAACAAAGAAAGACCTTTGTCACATCGGTGAGGGAAAGAGGCAGATACTGTGCATAATTCTGCTCAGATGAGCTAAGCTGTTTACGGGTCATACTGTGGACAGTTAGTTGAGTCAGTTGGAAACATCCACATGTTATTTGCACAATTCTGAGAGATGTCACATGTCTGTTATTCATTTAGTTGCCAGTTTATAAGATACACAAAGCAAAAACTAATGCAGCCTAACACAATAGTGCTGCAGTAAATTCAACCTTCATGAAGGTTATAGTTTAGTTTTTGTTGAAATTATTTTAGAGAAATGTTGATTCAAATGTGTTGTAAGTTTGGCTGTAGTTCGTGGTGCTGTTGAAATGTATTATGTTACACTGTAAGGTGTTTTTAATGTTTTGTCCTCCCCATTTATATCGTTGAGGGTAGACTGATAAACTGATGACCGAGTGGATATGGCAGCTACGTAGTTTCTGGACAATTACATACTGTATGTCAGAGATGCTTTATACTAAACATCAGGTTTGGAAATCTTTAGATCCCTCAAACAATAAAAAATACATAATATATGTTCAAACAGACCAACATTTTCAAATATTTTCAGATGTTGCCATCCCAACTTTCTTGACCCCCAGTAAAAGTAAAGAATAGCCTTACTTCTTGTTCTGTGTATCCAGAAATGTTCACAAATCATCAGCTTGAAATACCATATAATGTGTTCTGTTATCAAAGTAGTGTTACTCTTTGGTTTAAGCACCAGTGCTTTGTTTTAACAGTATATTATCAAATATATTTGCAGTTCTTTGAATGAGCATCACATGTTCAAGTACCAGTTTCTCCTCTGAAAAAGTAGGGTTCCTCACTCAGTCACTCATACACCCATAAACACACACATGCAAACACACACACACCAAATGCCTTCCAGCAGCAGCCTGCCATCTGCTCCTCCAAAATCAAATCACAGGTCCCAGCCACCCGGTCTGCAGGCGTTGTAGCCCCTCCCGCTGATGCACACACACACACAGAGCATCATGCACACACAGCGTCACATACACTGAGAGGCCCCCCACTGGGGCCCTGGCCACCACCAGATAATTAGACCTATAAGCTGGAAGGGAGGGTTAAAGTGCAGCTGTCAGGTGTGTGTGTTTGTGTTTGTGTGTGTGCGTTCAGGGACGTGCACGTGTGAGTAAGCGTGCTTGCACAATACATCTCTGTCCACTCTCCCTGCTCGATACAGAGATGCTCTTCAGACTGAATGTTAATTGTAGATGTTGGTTATCAGGGCCAGCAGAATCAGCTGCTGCTTTTGAGGGGAAACCCTGTTTTACATCTCAAAGATGACTGGGCAGGCAGAAAATAAGATTTCCCTGTTTTTTATTGTTTAAGCCACGCATTCATTAATTTGGGGAACAGTCAGCGGTCCAGTACTTGCTAAGTTGTCTTTTTTCCACACAGAAATCACTTTGAAATGATTCAAGGGAACTTTAGAAATAGTGACAAAGAGGAGAAAGCCCCTATGATTTAAAAAAAAAAAAAGGAGGATGAAACCTGGCTCTTTTTTCACCCCAGCACAGCTGTCCAATCATGGCTGGAGATGGGTGTGAATGTGATTGATGGTTTTGAAGAGTTACAGAAATGGTCTGACGCAGTCTTCCCTAATCCGGCGTGAGAAAGGTGTGGGGTTTTTGAGTGTGTGACAAACAGTTCTGATGCTGTATTCAAGCCTTAACCTCTCTGCTGCAGTAGATTATCCTGTGTGTGTACTGAACACCACCAATAAGCTGCAACTGACCTGGCTACACCCTCACACATCAAGACTGCTATCAGCTCAGAGTGGTTGACTGAGAAATGTGTTGACAAAAGAAGGGAGGCAGGAAGGGCAAAAGAGGAGGTTGATTACCAGAGAGTGAGGGTTTGATTATTTCCCAATCCCCAGTGCCTGTTTTCCTCTACTTTCCTCTGCCCCCCTTCTCACCACCCGGTTATTTATCTCACTGTGCAGAGCAGCTGACAACGACTTCTGTTTGCTATAATTACATAACCAAATCTATTTTACATCCACCCTTGTTACATTATGCAAGGTTAGAAAATGTCTTTTTGGACACACTAAGAATTTAATAGAGTCAGGGACAGAATAGGATGTAATGTTGACTACTACTTCTATCCGTCGTAGGCTCCATTCCAAATTAGTGAAACTGCCAGTCCTCCTATTCATTTGAATGGTGGTAGTGTGTCTAGGCTGCAGTGGTGGTGGGGGCTGCAGAGGATGCCAAAAAAACGCAGCATCCTGCAGTGACGAGTTGAAACAGAATCAACTTTTGGAGAAATGCAACCTGACATTACTCAGTCATATCCAGATCTAATGGCTGCTCCATCAAGAGAAAGTCTATAAAAATATAATAGAGGGCAAATCACTGACCATTCAGTGACCTTTCTTGTTACAGCACTGCAGTTTGATAGATTTGGATCCAGTCCAGGGTTTCTCCCTGCTTTTTACCCAGCGTGGCCTTCAGCCTGTTGTGACCCTGACACATAATAACTGTCTGTCAGTGTGTGGTGCTGCTATTAAAACATTGATGTGATACATTCCATTTTTCTATTGATAAATACTCAGTGGGTGGTACAAGGGCATAATCGATTACATTTGATCTGACATTTGAGTTCATGGAAAAATAGCAACGTATTATTAATCCATTAATAATACTTATGTACTTACCTAATCTTGGGAGCCCAACATTAGTTTCCTTCACTGTCATTTATTTCCATTGTATTTATTGTAAATTAAAGCATGTTGATGACTAAAATATAAAAAAAAAAATCAGGTAGTTCTCAAAGACCTTTAAGTATTCTGACCCTTTTAAGTAGTGTGTACTTAATACACTATCATTAAAGAACCAAATGTTGTAGGTGTCGACATGTGGCCACCTGTACAAACATTTAGCAGATTGAGTTCACATGTCACAGCTGTCAGGTCTGACTGTCTGCATAAACATAAAGTTTGAGATTGTGTTTATCTCTACTTAGCGATGGAATGTAAGTACATTTACTCAAGTACTCTACTGAAGTACAAATTTGAGGTTCTTTTACATAAGTATTTTAATCTCATGCCACTTTTTACTTCTCTTCTACTCCACTTCACTTCAGAAGGAAATGTTGTACTGTGTGCTCCACCACCATCTTATAACTTTAGTAACTAGTTATTTTACAAATTAAGATTTTGTGCACAAACCACATAAAAATAAGTACAGCTGAAATGAAAATTAAATGGTAACTACTTTGATAATTGTTTTAAGTAATTTTCTATGCACATACACTTGAATGAAACCTTTATTACCCCAGAAGGAATTTGTTTGCACAATTGAGGGTAAAAGAGTATTACAACACATCTACAATAACAACATATAACATAAAAATAAGCATCATAAAAAGTCATAAAATGTCATTAAAGAAATGGTTCCAGCTTCTAAAATATTGGGACTTGCTATTTTTTCTTTTAATTCATTTAATTTATAATTTCTGTATTGACTACTTTTACTTTTAATACTTTAATACATTCTCTAGATTGTACTGACATACCTCCACATAAGTACAATTTCCAGTAAATTAACCACTGCCTGTTCTTGTTCTAGCTGCCACAGACAATACCCAGGTTGTCCCTTCTGCCTCACTTGATTCCGCGAAGCAGCGCTATTAAAATGTCTGTCTCTTTGAGTTTTGAAGATTAAGTATGTGTTTATTTTGGCCAGCATTCTTTCTGTAGTTGAATAAGAGCCTGTTGCACTGAATTTTATGATCAATGTCATGGATTTATTACAGCAGATTTTCATTGGCACTGGAGAAGTAAAGGGTGTACAACATGTGCATCGGTTCAAATTACTGTATTCAGAAACAGAATGTACCCCATAGATCTTTGCTGTGTACTGGCTAAAAGTTCAGATAAGTTAAACATTGATTTCTTCCTCCAAAACATCTGCTTCAAAATCCTGAAACGAGTTTTCCTTTTACGATTGTGTTCCCTCAGTGATGTTATCAGGATGACAGTCAGTCTGGCCATTAACCAGGGGCTGGATACAGACCTGGAACATTTAGACCGGCAGGCTGTAAGGGCTGAAATGCTCGTCTTTCTGAAATCCATAAAGGCCTTTTGAGTCCACAGAGCAAGCTGAGGGATGAGAGAGGAAATGAAGCTCAGCTCTGATAACTGGACGGTCTGCTCAGATGTAATGTCTCAGACTGTTTACATTATGCAGTAGTTAGGTGGGTGTACTGTATCCTTGATAATAAACAGAAGACACAGTTACAGTTCGTCTTAAAATAAAAAAAATATACATAAACAATTTCAGTTTCTGGAAGAAATTCATGCTATTAATGTTTTATTTTTCACCTCCTTTTCTTTATTGATCTCATTCTTGTCAGTGTTTTTGTCCAGAATTCTTAGAGGGAAGCACATAAGTGCCTCTGCATGCAGTGTTGTTGAAGTTCACTCACAGGTCTCAACACTGCAGCAGTTTATCAGAGCACAAATAATTTTACGACATGCTGTGGGTAAACAGCAGGCAGGCAGATGCAGACTACTCCCAACAAACTCAGCTTAGAAATTTACAATGTACATTTTTTGGTTCTCATTATGTGTCTGTGGATAACAGTACAGTAAATGGAAAAATACAGATACAGAGAACATTTATTATGCATAGAGACATTCACCCTGTCTCTGAGCATGCACTGTAAAGCCTGAGATGTTTGTTCTCTGCTAACAAAATACACTTACATGTACCTTTGTACCTTGAAAGCACTTGTCTGTCTTTGTGTCAGTCATATAGAATTTAAAGGGGACCTGTTGTGCTCATTTTCAGGTTCATACTTGCATTTACGGTTTCTAATAAAACATGTTTACATACCTTAATGTTTAAAAAAACACTTTATTTTCCTCATACGGTCTGTGCTGGAACACCTGTATTCACCCGCTGTCTGAGATGCTTCATTTTAGCACCTGTCTCTTTAAGACCCTCTGCTGAAAAATGCCCAGTCTGCTCTAGTTGTTCAGTGTATCTGTGTCTTGCATATCTCATAGTTTCTGCAACATCATTATGGCTGGGGAATGACTGTAATAAAAGCTTCTAGCAGTGAAGGCTACATAATGTAAACGCTCGCCGGAACAGATGACCATATAAAGAAATCCGACACACTGTGTGACATCATACTGTAGCCACTGAAAATAAACTGTTGGAAACAAAGTGTTCAGAATGATCTGAAGCCTGAGATTTTTGCTCACAGGGATTACTTTTACATATCTTTACTTCACTATCTGAAACTTTGGCCACATTTGACATGAACATCCTTCATTGTAAAACTATATTTAAGACACACAATACAGAAAAGCTTGATAGGTCCTCTTTAAAAATAATTCATAAAGCATTTTAGCAATGATAATAGCTCAGAATCTATGATTTTTTTTAGACACTGGAGGATGCCGAAGTAGCTTAAACCAAATCGCAAACTACCTTACAAGCAGCCACCAAAACATAAATGCATAAATAAAGCCAGCTTTATTTCCATGATTAATATCATTTCAGTCCGAAGGGCAATTGCCAGTATACACAGAAGCTCGCTACCCAGGACAACACATACATTAACAAACAGAAAAATCAATGAAGCCATAAACAGTATACAACTACAGGCTATTAAGTTGAGAGCAGAGGAGATAAAATAACAATTATTTTTTACAGATTCTATTGACGTCCTGAAGGCAGCAGTAAAAATTTGCTTGGCAAGATCTGCTTAATTTGGCTCAGTATGTTCATCGATGTGCTTATTTTGTCTTTGTTTCAAAAGAAGTCACAGAAAATGTTATAATGTGCCTGTTAACCAACCTGTAGATATGATAGGAAGCTTGTTCATTCAGTATGATGTATTCTGTAGTGACAAGCTCAATCCTGCCCTTTATCTGAGGTTAAAAGTTCCCCTAAGTGAAAGTTTTCCTCAGCAGTGTTGTGAATAGATATTAAGAATAACTCTTTGCTCGGAACATTATGTACCATAAGATATGCTCACTGTAGTGGGAGGATAAAATACTAGAGTGAATTCAGTCTCACAGTATGAGCAAATCTTCGATTACCAACTTGTCATAAAAATAACAGCTAGCTAGTTCACGGTGCATGGATTGGTGGGTTTTGGGGACATACACATGCGAATGAGAGGGAGGTGAATGTTGGTTAGCATGACACTGATGCACTGTGGCATCATCTCACATGACACGCTTCTAATGACGATGGCCTCCTGGCCCCGATACTCTAAACCAGCCCCGGTCCTTACAGTACATGTGTTAGCAGGGACATGCTGCTCTGCTATCTTGTGCCAGCAGTCAAAGGGTTTACATTCATTCAGGTGTCTGAATTCTGCCCACCCTGTTATCATATTGATGAGGATGATAGGTTGTCACTTGCAGGACGATGAAACATGCTGGCAGTTGCAGACAGATTAGTAAAATTGTCTCCCTCTTTGACTTGCTGGGGTCGTAGCCATATAAGGGCTCCATCTGATTGTCAGGCATGAGCTGTTTTCAGGGCCAAGTCTGGATTAAACACCCCCATTTAGGCCAGCAGCCATGAAATTTGCATGCCCACCTATTGTTCAGTGCTGTCATTAGCATACAGCACCATCTGACACCAATGCAATGATACCATGCAACCAGGAATATTCTCATCTAGGCTCAGTGATATTCCATTGTTTATTCTGGACTCATTGATGAATGAAGCCTTTACATTCTGAATTCCTAGTAGTGTTTGGTGACGTTGCAAGCAATGGATAATACTTAGTTGTGGTAGTATTATCTTACTTATTCCATAGACAGTTGTCAGCATAATGCCGTATGTAATCAAGCTCATTTAAGAAATTCTGATGTTGCATCTCTGTTGTAAATGTAACTAGAAGGGCACTCAGAGTGTGCAGACATCCACCAAGGCCAATAGTCCAGTCTTTTATGATATGCAAATCTGCAAGTGCAATGTATGTCAGGATATTTTTCCAAAACTAGTACTTATATTAAAAAATATGGTTGTACCTGGCTGAAGCCTCAACTTCTGAGCCTCACATTTATTATGTACCTCTTAATCGGAAATATTTCACAAACTTAACATGCATTTAGGAAATCCAATAAACACTTAATTATATATACATATATCAAATGCTTCGACTGAAATAACATAAACTTGACAGCTTGTTCATAAGTGCTCTATCGTAGGCAGCAAGACTTGCTTGAGTTTCTTGAAGATGTTTCACCTCTCACCTCAGAACTTAAGAAGCCTCTTGGAACTCAAGCAAGTCCAGTTGCCTACAATATAGCACTTATGATTACCATGACCTGGATGACTGAGAGTCTTCACTGACATGTTGGAAGCAGTTCAAAGTGCTTCACAAAGAACATCAAGAGCATGGAGACAAAGTGCAAGAGAAACACACTGTAAAAGGACAGCTAAATACAATTTAGAAAACATATGTTCGTAAGTAAGACATTTTACTTGAGTCAAATTCAAATTTGCATTTGGAAAAAAGACATGACACAAACCAGTATGATTTCATACTAACTTAATTTTTAAACATGTGGTGTCACAATTGTACCAGTTCTCCCATGAAACCAGTGTCTCAGAGTGCTCGATTACGACTGCTTTCTGTATGCAGTTCAAGCAGCTACATGTGTAGCCTACCTCAGAGGATTGCTAGTACCCATGAATGTCGACTGATATGGAGTCATTGTATTTCTACAGTTGGCTTTGTTTTGTCACGATTGAACTTAACTACTATTTAATGGATTTTAGGATTTGTGGCATTTATTTTGCCAAAGCCAAATACCCTGTCTCGTAGTATTAACAAAAATTAAAAATAAATTGTCTATCTGTGCCGTGATTCGGTTCTGCTCCACATTTAATGGGTTCTTCCTTGGCCCGTGCTACACCCTTTCACCAAGTTTCATGGGCCAATAGTTTTTCCATAACCCTGCTGAAGAATAGACAAATAAACAAACCAAACTGAAACATAGCCTGCTTGGCAGAGGTAATAATAAAAGTTCCTGTGTCTCCTTTGTAAACATTGCATGTGTAAGAGGTGCACGCCACTTCCCAGGCAAAAGTTGTGATGTATAAAGACAGATTTGAGGAGAGAAACTTTGACCCATGCTTACAAACCTTTTGGAGTCAAGGAAATTGGTGACACAGATGGTGCAGTGGAAACCTGATTGGAGAAATTGTTGAATATTTTTGGCGCACGCCATTTCTTGACTATGGTCTATAGGTATATTTTTTACTAATTTCAACCAAAGTGTCAGAGTTGTCCAGTCATACTATTCAGTTACTAAAAGTTAATTCTGTAGTAGTTTGATTCTGATTGGCTGGAAGGTGTGGGCAGCCAATCAGATTTAAATGTTTTAATTGAATGTAAACACTTGCAGATTATATTCTGTTTATCCTTCGTATTAAACATCTTTCAAAATTCTACTTTGCAATGTTTTGTCCCTTTTGTTCTGTCGTTTGTCTTTATTCAGGGTCTTGTACAGACTGAAAGGCGTTTTGATTTTTGCTTGTATAAATACACTTTTAAGCTCAACAGTCAGAAACTAAATCAGTACAAGTCAAAAAGATGAAGCCTTGGCGCAACATCGTCAGTGTCTGGCTTTTAGAGATAAAACCCGACAAATCCAGAACCCCTCTTTCTGGTCTCTTGTCCTAGCAGATGGCTTACACACACACACACACACACACACACACACTCACACACACACACACACACACACACACACACACCATCAATGCTTTCCCCCAGTCTTAGTGGGCAATACAAACACACTTCATTGTATTTGTAAAGCAAAAGTGCCTGACCCACGTTTCCCAAGTGCTGGCATGACACCCTGCATTGACGAACAGGAAAACAAAAACCCGGCAGACGACCGAGAGCGGGGGTGTCAAGGGGCGGAGGGGGTGTGTGAGGGGGCAACAGGGCTGTCGGCTGTGCAGAGCGTGTGGAGGCCACAGAGGGGAAGGGCATCCATTGTGTGCTGTGTGATCTCAACTTGTTTTGTTTTGTTCGTCCAGGCCTGGCCCTCATCCATTCTTTGCAGCAGGCCTCTCACTCTCCCATCAGGAGAACTGACATCATGATATTCAAACCCCAGCCCACACACTATTGTTTGTCTACTTGAGTTTAATCATTCAAGAAAGCCCAGATTGCCTCAGCAAGTTTTGGCATGTTGATGTGATGGATGTTTTTTCACAGGGCAGATCTTGAGCTGTATGTCTTAGTCATCCTGACAACTGTAGCAAGCATCTGATACTGATGGTGGAGTTTCATTTGCACATCAAACATTGTCTATTCTCTCAGTTGTCTTGAGGTATAAGTCCTGGTTTAAGACTGCTGATGTTTATGTTAGTGAACAGTTTTGTCATACTATTTATTTATTTGAATAGTGTAAACATGAAATGCTAGTTACATTCTAAGAGATATTAATGCTGGTCTTTGGAGACTTCTGCCAGAGCAGCAGTATTATATTTTGTGCATTTATTGCCTAGTAGCCACTTTAAATGCAGTAATATTGTTGGTTTTTAATTGGAGACTGAGCATTATGTTAATTGGCAACAAAAACCAACATTTTATGCATCTCTTGTGGATCTCTTAGCACCTCAGCAATTCTGCAACTCTCCCTTTCTAAATGAGCTGGGGAATCTTCTGAGGCTCATTTGGCCTAAAAGTAGTGTGTGAGCATGTTTGGGTTTGTACTCTCACTCTCTGCATTCCTACTTGCACAGCTCCATTTGAGTATAAAGAGCTCAGCGCTCATGTACATTCAGACACCCGCAGGTTATGTACAGTAATGTCTCTCTTTTGGTGTGTGAATATGACTCGGAGCCAGACAGCTGTGAAATGTGTGATAGGCCAAGCTGCCGGTGGCTGATGTGAGGCAGAGTTCACCGCGCTGCCTTGGAGATTCCCTAAATTGGTTTACAAATGTCAGGATACTGCCAGTTTGAGGTTGTGCTGCTTTTGTTCTGAAGTGCTTTTGCCTTCAGTATCTCCAGATAAAGTGTCTCTCATGAATTAATGAAATCCTTTTTATGAAAACCCCAGGGAAACATGCTTGTTTATTATGTTTCTACTTCACTGAGCAATGGTTTGTTGGTTCTTTTACATCTCTGTGGCTGCTGTTGAATGTTTTAGAGACCTAATGAAACTTGAATTTGTAAGACAAAACAAAGTATTTAGTAGCTAATGTTTAATGCAGCTAATGTAGCGAATACAGAGCCATGAGTTAATGATGGGCTTAGATTTCTCCATTGCTCAGTTTTGTGCCACCGCCTTGTCTTGGCTGTTACACGTGCCTCAGATTTACCGCTCTAATCCAAGGGAATTAAACAGTCTCTGGAATCAGCCTCTGTCTGTTAGTGAGAGTTCAAACAGAGTTAATAACCTGGTTGGCTTTAGCTTAAGCATGGCCCTGGCAAACTTAATAGGCATGTAGCTATCTGCATGTCCTCAAGTAAGTAACAGTTTAAGTGAGAGTTAAGGCTTATCTAGTTTACCATGAAAGTCTCTTTTCCCTTGTCGCAGCAGGCGTACTGTGTAGGGTGACCTTCCCGAAGGCAAGAGGCAGAGATCTCAATCATTCTGTCTCTTTTTCTTTCTACGTCTTTCCTTCAGGCCTCCTCCCACTTTCTTTGCCTCTTGCTAATTTGGCTCAGGGTGATAAGCAGCAATGAGGGGTTTGGAGGTAAATGGGGCTAATGGTACCCAGTGATTACTGTGATCATTGTCCTGTCAGCCCTCACAAGGAGAGCCTTTACTTTTTTTGTGCATCTTGTTCAACCATTTATGGTGTTTTCCACAGCCCCAGTTTCTTACCACCAGCTGTTGTGTGACATTTGTTTTTGGAACAAAGCCCTCACTTAAGAGCAAGAGAAGACAATTTCCACCCCTTAAAATCAGTCAGTGTATTTGTGCTGAATATGTTGTGAATGTATTTGGCTAATAGATGTTTTGGTTTGTTTTATGCCTTGAAAATAATCAAAACTACCCACTCATTATATTTATGAAAATCCTCTTTTATTAAAGGTAGGGTCTGGAGGATTTTCCAGTTGCTGTTTGTAAACACACATTCAAATTTGGCCCCTCCTATCAGGCTCAACTGCGCGCTGCCCCTACTCCTCCCGGCAGTTGGGTGTTACACAAAATGATTCAAAGCTCAATCCTCACATTACATCAAGCCATGTATTAGCTAAATGTAAAGATATTTGCATCGGTTGATAGTCGGAATTAGCCTCCACAACAAACTACGTAGGAATTACAGTTGTTGTAATGGAAAAGTTGATAAATTAGCAAACTAGCACAAGCTATTTGGGATTTACCTGTCCAACAGAAAGCAGGCCAACTCCACGTCGCTGTACATCCCGAGCCTCTCCTTCAATGTTCGAAAGCAGGTGAAGGCCACCCCGATATTCACACGAGTTTTGGCCCGTGCTTTATCAGCTCAGCGTTTTGCCTCACTCACATTGAATTTCCTTTTCTTCATGGGTACGTCTGTATCCGCCATTTCTCCCGGGTGTACGGAGCCCGGAGGTACGAAAGAAGGCTTCACAGAAGAGGTTCAGGCAAGGTTCGCGCTGGTGCACGCTCGGACACGCTTGGGCACGGCACCTGCACTCTCTCATTGGCTGGGGAAATCTCCGCCCAGAAGCGGTCCAAGCTCACAAAAACATCAAAATACAGTTAAAGGTCTGCAAACAGAGTCACCACCACACATGAGTAGAAGCCCATAGGTGATGATTAAGCAGGATTTCATTTGTATATGTCTATATTTTGTTTTGTTTGAAAATCCTCCAGATCCTACCTTTAAAGGATCTGAAACCTTGACTGTTTAGGAACCTATTGCCCATTTTTTGTTTTTATTTATTAGTACCTTTAAAACTGTTTCCTTCCAATTTAGATCCTTTTTTGGGGGGGGGTATGCTCAGGTTCAATTCAGAGATTCCTTTTGATGCTTTCATATGCACACACACTAAAAGCCCTTGGCCTGTATTCCCTCTGTTGCCAAGCTTAGCAGGGCAGAAAGTACATCAGGCAACACTGAGGACACTCACTGATGGTGAGAGCAAGAGAAGGTCAGACATAAGAGAAGAGGGGGGTTGTCGCATCTCAGAGGGCAAACTTCAGTTTACCCTCAAGACACATCGCCCAGCCAATACAGAACCCTGCGAACAGTTCATTTCACTGATTGGCTGAGACAGGCCCTAGCAGGACAACGCTGGCTATGGAGTGCCATTGGCTGTTTATCCTGGCAGTGGTAGACAAGAGCAAAGAGAAACATAGACAATGCAGTCTGACATTCAAACACTCCTGTACTTCTTTGCTCCAAAGAATCTGCTGCAGACTTTTTGTTGTGTTGAAGGAAAACCTTTATACTTTATAAAACATAATTTGGCAGACACATTTCAGTGAGGTGCAGTCTACACAAACATAAAAGACAAATGTTGACAGACAGGTGCACAGATAGACCCCAGGTGATGCTCAAGGACCTCCTTTTTTGGTCTCTGACTAGATAAGTGCCCTTTTTGCTGTACATTTTTTCTGTTTCTTTTTCACAGTTTGTATTTTAGTTTTTTAAATTTGGTCCATGGTATCAATTCTCAATCAAACGTTTGTTGTAAGGGCCAACATCTCTGTTTGAGTTCTGATTGACCTTTTGCCAAGCCCTGACCCTTTGTGATGGTCCGACAAGCTGTTGCAGTAAACATGGAGCCTACACTGTAACTAACTGCACTCCCTGAAGAAATATTACCATATTTTTGGAAAAATGAGACAGTGATTCCAGAGAGAAGCAGACAGAGGGGTCTACAGTCTGTGTTTGAAGGATATATCCAGGATGTCAAACTGACTCAGCAGCAACAACAGGTTAAAAAGACAAAGATAGTTAGAAGCTAAAGCCGAACTATAGGCTACAGATCACAGTGTAAAAGTCAACCACCACATCACTGCTGATCACCACAGAAGGCAATGAATATAAAGGGAAACTTTGCTGATATTGAACCAGCTGTGTGGCATCACAGTGTGTGCAGATGAGCAGTAGCAGTAGCAGGGATCTCAGGGGGAAGTCAAACAGTGTTCTTCTGTGCACAATGCGATGACACACAGCTGGTTGAAGGGAGGGTCGGTCTTTATTCAGTGTTATAATCATTAAAAAGCAAAAGCAGCATGTGTATACATTCAGTAGGCTATATCTTCAGTAGCTAGCTAGTCTTCCAACCTCGCCAGGTAACGAGTATCATTAATACACAACGTGCCCCAGGCTCAACATTTAGCTCCAAATCCACAAAGCCAGCCTGAAAATGAAGGAAATTTGAAACCATTGCATTAGAGTCAACGGAGCACAGCTGTGTTGTTGTTGGACCCTGGTCTGAGTCAGCCCAGTGCTATGTTATGATTGGCCAGTCTGCATCTGGGGGCGGGACTTAGCAAAGGGTCAATTTTGCAAGACTGTACCAAGTCCCTGCCCCTCCCTCTTTGACGTTGCTTATCACAGCCATCACAGTTAACACACGCAAATCAAGCGCTGAGTGGAGCAGCATCCATGTCTCCCTGACCTGTCTTCATGGGTGACAGCCAGCCAGGTAACGACAGTGTTTGCCCCAGGCTTTGGCAAAGTATATCACTGTTGTGAAATGAAGTTACTATGGGTGTTAAGGGTATTGAAATAAATAAATTTCTAAGTAAGTAAAAGTAGTGCTACTGCATGTGACTTTATTTTTTACAAATAATTATATTAGGGTTGCCCTTTTTTCTCACTTGAGCACCTGCTCCCCCAAAATATCTGTGCACTGCCCTGGAGTGTTAAGAAGCTGTTGTTAGATTGGGCAATAAGAAAGTAGAACAGCAGGAGACTGGGGTGGTGGAAAGAAAATCACTCTACACACCTAGTATAGCAGCAAGTAGCTGGAGGGATCAAATTATAACCAAAAGTGGGGACATTATGAGTGATTGAGAGCTTGGCACATTATTAAAACATTATTAAATCATCAACATGAATATAAGCAGTGAATGTGACTCATAATAAGCTGATGGCAATCATTTGCCAGCATGCATGACCGACGTGCTCTTTAATCATCTATGTGCAAGACTTTCATGTGATTTTAACACATGGGTGTGGTTAGCAGTGTGCCTTGTTGCACCTGTAACCACAGGTAGCAGTGATGTCACGCTGCACTGACACACTCTTCTAAATCACTGTAGCAGGGTGAGAAGTAACACCTCAGGAGGTCGGCAAAAAACAAGATTTTCAGCAGATGTTGTGTTGTGCTTTCAGCAATGCTTTTTTTTTTTCCTATACTTATGTTAAGTTTTATAAGTCTTGCAATGATATAATATTTATTTCATAAGACCTCCTCACTCACCTTGCATGCTTTGCCTGTATTATAAATTCAGAAATAAATAATGAATGATCATGGAACACGTTTGTTCAAAGATTGCTGTATTCTTCATGATTGTGCAGTTTTAAAAGTGCATTTAAGTAAAAACACCATCATTTAAGAGACTTTAAGAGATTAACCTCTTGACCTCTTCTAATACTTGTCTTTTTATCCCCGTGTCTATGCATCCCCCATTTGTCTCCATTTCCCTGCATTCCCCTGGGCGTCACAGGCTAGCTGAAAAGTACTTTATCACAGGCCGCAGCAGTGCGAGCCTTGCAGAGGGAGAGGTGCGTGTGTAGAGGTGAAAGTAAATGAGAATACAGCCAGGGGCCTTCTCGACAAAGATAGATAATATTCCAGCTCTGAGTTTCTTTTCTTCACAATGAGCATGCTGCCTCAGGTGGTGCGGGGACAAGCCTGTCCTGGGGCAGCAGCAAGATAAGTTGGCCTTGTAAAAGGCCTCGGATTCAAATTGGAATTCGAATGAGTGTAATGAATGTGAGGCAGTTTAGTCAGAGTGTGTGCTGTGGTTTGATTGGTATAGAAGTGAATATGCAGAGCTTGGCTTGTGGTCTTCTAACAGTTCCACGTGACTTGCAGCAGAAGTTTGACAATTTGGGGAATATGTTTATTTTCTTTCTTGTGAAATGAGGAGATTGATACCACTCTCATATGTGTGCCTTAATTTTGAAGCTGCAGCCAGGAGATGGTAAGCTTAGTTTAGCACAAAAAATCCACCTACCCGCAACTCTGAAGCTCACTAAGTCCCATATATCTTGTTTGTTTAATTGGTAGCACTTTACTTGAAGGTATCTACATAAGGGTGACATGACACTGTCATAACTATGACACGACATTGCCGTGAACTTGTCATAAACATTATGTACTTGTCATAAACGTTTATGACTGCTGTCATTAAGTGTCATTCAGTTTTTGTAATGACAAGTTGACATTGTTTGGGCTGTCTTGATTATGACAACTTGACATTAATTAAAGTGACATTACCAGAAGATGTCTTTGTCATGACAAGTTGACATTAAATTTGTTTGGGATGTCTTGATTATGGCAACTTGACATTAACCAGGATGACATTACCAGAAGATGTCTTTGTATCAATCATTATGTCACCTTGTCATAAACACAAAAATAGTTGCATTTCTTGTTAATGTCAAGTTGTTATGACAAAGATATCTTCTGGTAATGTCATCCTGGTTAATGTCAAGTTGTCATTATAAGGACATCCCAAACCAATTTAATGTCAACTTGTTATGACAAAGACAGAATGACACTGAATGACAGCAGTCACAAACGTTTATGGCATGTACATAATATTTATGACAAGTTCATGACCGTGTCATGTCATAGTTATGACACTGTCATGTCACTCTTATGTAGATACCTTCAAGTAAAGTGTTACCGTTTAATTCATAAAAAAACTGAAGCATAAAATAGACAATTCAGCATTCAGGGTTATGTGCTGGACTATTTTCTGCCCCCGAGCAGTTGCCAGGCAGTTGGACAGTTGGACTGAGCCAGCCTAGCTGTTGCCCCCTATTTCCAATGTTTGTGCTAAGTTAAGCTAACGGGCTGCTGACTGTAGCACTGTATTTAACAGAAAAATATGAGAAGTGCATCAATCTCCACCTTTTACTTTGCCAGAAAACAAATAAGCGAATTTTTCAAAATGTCAAACTGTTCCTTTGAGCTGTCACCAAGGTCATCTGACTGCAGATGTCACCACGGTCGGTGGTTTCCCTGCCAGGGGACACTGCTAACTTCAGCAGTCCTCTGTGTTGCTGTCTCACATCGTCCTTAAAAAAATGACCAGTGTGCTCTGTGGCAGCACAGCCCCCTGAGCGGATGGAAAAATACAGGACAGAGTTATCATTGATAATGTCTGCACACTGGAGGGAGCAGTGTATAGTCTAAGGTCAGAGGTCAATGAGAAATGGCTAATATCTGCATGTGATAGTGTCTCACTATCATAGCTTGCACTACAGCAGAGTCCATTTTCGACACATACATCGGACTATCCCCGTGGGCAGTTGCTATGGTGATTCTAACACCTGTGCTCTGACAGTATGGTGTGGCGATCAGCTGCCAAGTTCCAGCGTGAGAGCTCATTTAAAGAATGGCATTCACGCCAGCTATGTCAAATCTTCCAATAATCTGCCACACCTCAGTATGGACACATATTGCACAGAAACTTCTCTTCTACTCTCACTGATTCTTTTTATTTGTTGTCGTGTAAAGAGGCCGTCGGTTTGCCTCGAAGATTAGACAAAACGGGCATATGACGGCCATGAATACTGTTTTTTAATAATTGATGTGCATGTTATGGATACTGCATCCTGTTTCATTTTTAATTGATGCTGTCTGATTGTAGGACATGCAGAAGTGTCATGTGAAGTGTCTCATTTATTATTAATGAACGTGTAACTCTACTGTAATGATATTTATTTATTTATTTAACCTCCACCTTTACTATTTTTGTTGTCACATGTCTCACTCCTACTCCACTTCTGTCTCTTTTTCCCTCAGCCTCCAGCTCTTCTTTTTTTAACTGCGGACCCTGTTTGTGCTTTTTAGTAGTCATTTAGCTTTTCCGGACCACCAGTCCCTCTGATACCCATCTAACCATCTAACACACACACATAGACACACACACTTTCCCCCCACTGTGTTAGCCCCCAATCTCCCCCAGAGGATCCATCTGCCCACAATCTTATGCCATCTCATACTCCTCCTCCTTACTCTCGTTTCAAGTGTGTGTGTGTGTGTGTGTGTGTGTGTGTGTGTGTGTGTAGTATACAGTACATATGCCTGGCAGTGTGTGGGTGCACTTGTGTGTGGTAGGAGGGTGGGATAATGAACGGATCTTTTCCTCCTTTGTCTTCCTACTTGTCCACCTACAGCAACAGAGGGATAATCTGCATGTGTGTACGTCTCCATGTGTGTGTGTGTGTGTGTGTGTGTGGGCAAAACTCACCATAGTTTAAAAGTAACTCCCGTTTCTGTCTCCAGGGGTGGATGGTGGGTGTAAAAGGAAAAGTGCTCTGAGCTGCAGAGAAAATGACGATCACAGTGTGAGACAGAAAAGAAGAAGCAAGACAAATTACCCTGCGGCACAAACGCTAACTGTACTGTACCTCTTTCCTATGACTCTGCAGTATTCTGGACATCAGGTTGTTTTGACCTCGTCCTGTTATGCTCTGTCTGTCTCACTCAAACACAGACAGAGTCGCACAGTCACAACCTTATATCACACTGATTTGATTTTAATTAGCCTATTTCAATGAGCACAAAGTGAAGGACTTAGTTCACATCCAAACATACTGTGGTCACATGTGTACAGCTTAAGCCTCTAGGATCATGTAACCAAAGCAGAATCATGTGACATCCCTGAAACTTGTAGAAACACAGATGAACCAGACTCCATCATACATGCCTTCAGAAATAATGTGGTAACTGTTGTTGTATTGTTCAAAGTTTTTTGCCTTGACTTATCATTGTGAATTAATATCAATATAAATGTTGATTGCACAATGTAATGACTATAGAAAAATAACACCATCAACATTTAGATTGGTTTCCTATAAGCCTCACTTTCACTTGGCAATGCTGCCTGCCACTGGGTACGATCTCCCTGGAAAGAGAAGGCTCCATTTATACTACAGAGGAAGTGCCAACCATTGCACAACCAACACATGATGATAGCATTTTTATTTTCCCCGATAGCCATTTGGCACATTAGCTATCCCTATTTACCCGAGAGTTTTAGTCAAAGTTTTTTGCCGTTACTTTTCCCAGTCGAGGAAATGGTAGACGCTGGAACAACTGAAGTAACTGTGGTAACTCTACCTGGTAAAAGAGAAAGAACCCCATTGCTGCTCTCTGAGGAAAATGGAAAGCAATCTGTTTGTCTTTGCGACAGCGGTGTCAACAATAACTTGGAAAGTTGTCTGTTTCCACTTTAATAAATTAAGGGTTTTTTGGAAGCCACTCTAGTACTTACAACAACTGAATGCAGCCTTGAGTTGTGGTAGAAAGTAACAAATTTACCCAAGCACTACACTTAAGTACAATTATGAGGTACTTGTACTGTACTTGAATATAGTAGATATGTGCAGGATGGTTATATTGTACTTTTTAAATGCATATTTTCCTCATAACTGTGTGTATAGTTACAGTATGTTAAGGATTTACATCCAAAAGGATCAGAAAAGATGAAACTCAGTCGGCAGATGAAAATGTTGGCAATAGATGTTTTTGCAAACCAGGAATACGTTACGTTCTTAAGTTCCATACTTATCTTGTCAACTTTTCTAAAATAAGAGTGTATGAGCTAACTTTGTCATGCAGAGATGAAGGGGATGGTGGATGGCCTGACAACTAGGCGAGATGTCTGCCAAGCTGCAGACAACAAAACCAGTTGTTTTTTAGCGAGTCTTTGCTTCAAAACATTGAGTCTTCAAAACATGTTTATGCTTAAACTTAACCACACGTTAACCACTTTCATTCATTCATTTTCCGTAACTGCTTATCCTGCTAGGGGTCGCAGGAGGGGCTGGAGCCTATCCCAGCTGACATTGGGCGAGAGGTGGGGTACACGCTGGACAGGTTGCCAGACTATTGCAGGACACGTTAGCCACAGTGTTGTTGAAATGTGAAGAAATGTAAAGTTTCAACACATCTGGATCACAGTAAAATACAAATGTTACATAGATGTGGTTTGCAGAAATGTCAAATGCCAAAAGATAATGCATTGCTACAGGTTATAACTACTAAACAATATACAAAGTAGTCAGAATTAGCTCCACCTGGAGCAGGCACAACAAGGCTACATTTGCCTTCAGTGTTTCTCAACAAAATGCATTGTGTGTATCCTTGAGGCCTTACAGATACACACTGAAAGGGTTTCTTTACTTATCTGTAACATATACAAAGCAGATTAAAAAAAAAATCCTTACTGTTGCTAACACATTGCTACGTTTCTTGCTGGCCACTGCCTCCAACTGCCAAACAGCAAAGTGCTGCGAAACCTTCGGCAGGACTGCATATTGTGTTGCACTGTGTTGTGCACATGCATGTTTTTATCTTAAGGCCACTGTGTAGAATTTGAAATCTCATACTGCTACTTTTTACACTTATGTTGAGGATCCAATTACTTCACTCAATGCCTCCTCTGAATATCATAACAAGTAAATGTCTTTCTCTTTACCCTTCCTCCTTCAGATTATCTGCCTGCAGGACTTCTTTGGGGACGATGACGTGTTCATAGCATGCGGGCCGGAGAAGTACCGCTATGCCCAGGACGACTTTGTGTTGGATCACAGTGGTAAGGCTTCCACAGCCTTTATGACTGGTAGGCCTGACTAAGACTAACTCAGCATCCATCTGTGTGTGTGTCACTGTGTGTGTGTGTGTGTGTCACTGTGTGTGTGTGTGTGTGTGTTCTTGTCTCAGTGTCCTTCCTCAGCAGTCTCCCCTCACTAGTGCTTGCAATGCTCTTTTCCTTTAGGAAGTTTACAGCAGGATATTAGGTTTGTGCGACTGTGTGTGGGTGTGTTTGACATGCTCTTTTCCTATGTGATTCTCTTTGCTATTTCATTCAGATTATTATTTTGATGGTGGAAAGTCGGCTTCTGTATTTATACATAGCATATACAGTAGATTAAGTAGTCAGCCCTGCATCTACAGAAAAGAATCAGTCCTATACATTTACAAGGGCTGGCATACAGTATTATATTATGCACGTCTTCTTTTGGGTTTCACCCCTTTATCTCGTGGGAGAACCACTGAAATTCGAGAGCACTCAGGCAGGGTATGACCTCTTTAAACCAGCAGATGCATTCACTGTCAAGGCGAAATAGAACTTCAACCAACACTGGACAACCTCTGGGGAAGGAGAAGGGAGTTTATTATAGCAACAGTCCAAAGTTTCCACACACATCCCCAACATCCTGTTAAATTTGTTTTGTTTTGTCAGGTTAGCTAACAACAGGGAGGCACATCCTTACACCCACTGTGTTAACTATCATGGAGGATGAGTGATGGTGCATCGCAAGATAGTTTGGAGCTTTCGTCCCACTTACACTCCTGTGCTCCACTTTTAAGAATTAGGTCTTTGAGAGGACGAAAAAAGGCACACTGTGCTCTCTGCTGAAGGTACAGAGGCTGCTCTTCCTTTTGCAAAATGGGTCCAGTACACACTCTGCTACTGAAACATGGAAAGAATACAGATGAAGAAAATGACCTGTGCAATAGAAAGTGTAAAAAAGGCACAACAGTTTATGGTGTAATGGTGTAATCAGTGGAGGCAGATAGAGAAACAGCCCATTACCACCTAGACCCTCAGGAATTATGAGATTTTGTGTCAGAGGTGTCAGTCTTTGTTGAAATACAGTACAGGCCAAAAGTTTGGACACACCTTCTCATTCAATGCGTTTTCTTTATTTTCATGACTATTTACATTGTAGATTCTCACTGAAGGCATCAAAACTATGAATGCGCACATGTGGAGTTATGTACTTAACCAAAAAAGGTGAAATAACTGAAAACATGTTTTATATTCTAGTTTCTTCAAAATAGCCACCCTTTGCTCTGATTACTGCTTTGCACACTCTTGGCATTCTCTCCATGAGCTTCAAGAGGTAGTCACCTGAAATGGTTTCCACTTCACAGGTGTGCCTTATCAGGGTTAATTAGTGGAATTTCTTGCTTTATCAGTGGGGTTGGGACCATCAGTTGTGTTGTGCAGAAGTCAGGTTAATACACAGCCGACAGCCCTATTGGACAACTGTTAAAATTCATATTATGGCAAGAACCAATCAGCTAACTAAAGAAAAACGAGTGGCCATCATTACTTTAAGAAATGAAGGTCAGTCAGTCCGGAAAATTGCAAAAACTTTAAATGTGTCCCCAAGTGGAGTCGCAAAAACCATCAAGCGCTACAACGAAACTGGCACACATGAGGACCGACCCAGGAAAGGAAGACCAAGAGTCACCTCTGCTTCTGAGGATAAGTTCATCCGAGTCACCAGCCTCAGAAATCGCAAGTTAACAGCAGCTCAGATCAGAGACCAGATGAATGCCACATAGAGTTCTAGCAGCAGACCCATCTCTAGAACAACTGTTAAGAGGAGACTGCGCCAATCAGGCCTTCATGGTCAAATAGCTGCTAGGAAACCACTGCTAAGGAGAGGCAACAAGCAGAAGAGATTTGTTTGGGCCAAGAAACACAAGGAATGGACATTAGACCAGTGGAAATCTGTGCTTGGTCTGATGAGTCCAAATTTGAGATCTTTGGTTCCAACCGCCGTGTCTTTGTGAGACGCAGAAAAGGTGAACGGATGGATTCCACATGCCTGGTTCCCACTGTGAAGCATGGAGGAGGAGGTGTGATGGTGTGGGGGTGTTTTGCTGGTGACACTGTTGGGGATTTATTCAAAATTGAAGGCACACTGAACCAGCATGGCTACCACAGCATCCTGCAGCGACATGCCATCCCATCCGGTTTGCGTTTAGTTGGACGATCATTTATTTTTCAACAGGACAATGACCCCAAACACACCTCCAGGCTGTGTAAGGGCTATTTGACCAAGAAGGAGAGTGATGGAGTGCTGCGGCAGATGACCTGGCCTCCACAGTCACCGGACCTGAACCCAATCCAGATGGTTTGGGGTGAGCTGGACCGCAGAGTGAAGGCAAAGGGGCCAACAAGTGCTAAACACCTCTGGGAACTCCTTCAAGACTGTTGGAAAACCATTTCAGGTGACTACCTCTTGAAGCTCATGGAGAGAATGCCAAGAGTGTGCAAAGCAGTAATCAGAGCAAAGGGTGGCTATTTTGAAGTAACTAGAATATAAAACATGTTTTCAGTTATTTCACCTTTTTTTGTTAAGTACATAACTCCACATGTGTTCATTCATAGTTTTAATGCCTTCAGTGAGAATCTACAATGTAAATAGTCATGAAAATAAAGAAAACGCATTGAATGAGAAGGTGTGTCCAAACTTTTGGCCTGTACTGTATATCTTACTTTTTCCAAATCTCTTGTTAGTGACTGAGTACACAGACATGAATCTCTTCAGTATAAAGAAGAGAATTCAGTTGAGCAGCTAAAGTGAAAAACAAAAAAAAACAAAAGCAGAAATTTCTCACCCTAGAAAAAGCTTTGGTTTGTCAGGGTTTCATATGAACACTATACAAGGATACGTACTAAATTGATAGCCCCTTTTAATCCGTCAGTGAAATATACATCTGGTGATAAATAGCATGGGGAACACATTAGGAATATGAGTGTGCTTCTGTGGGCGTGTTTTTTTTTCTTCTCTGTGTGTGTGTGTCATTACTTTATACCTCTCACCGCCCCCACCCTCATTAACACAGCCCTGACAAGTTCACCACAAGCTTCTTTTCAACATCTGCTCTCCCTGCACACACACAGCAGCACCACAAAATCAGCTGTGGCATTCAGCAAACACCATAAAAACCAAATGTGTTCATGGCGTGTGGTGATCATTTTAGCCTAATTGTCATATTCCAGAGGAAAACACAAGCTGTTGTGATTGCTTTGATCTGGCAGTAAACGGTATCACCAGTGTGCACCAGATCTTGATGTGAGAATCTGTTTCCTATTCTTAACAAATCAATTGTGATTGTTGTCATTCAATTCTGCCAGCTAGTCTAAATGATGTAGGTGTTAATGGGTAGTGGGACTCTTTACAGACAGGATATTCCCCTCAGATCAGTTACAGATCAGTTGAAATGCAACATCATACCAAGGATATCAACAAATGTGTGTAATTAAATATAGTGTGAAAGTAATTATCAGAGTTATTGAGTGTTTTGTGGCCAGCAAATTATTTTTCCAGCCTGTCCAATCACAGCATTTTGATAGGAAAAATAGGGCTGTGTATCAGACTTCTGTCTTTGGTCCCAGGCCTGCCAAAACAAATGGCTGGGCCCCTGAAGAGGTCCAGTGAATGGGCCATCCCAAAATCTGCTTTACTCGTACCAGGCTTCCTCTTGGCTAGCCTAGCAGGGAGCAGCTTTTTGAGTTGACTGAAAATAGTTGATCATTATATTATTACTGGGGTTTAAAGCCTTTTCCAGATTTCTTTTTCTTGTACTGTCTTTTCTGGCATCCCAATTTATGTGCAGGTCCAGGCCTAGCAAGGAAATTCACTCTAACATGAGTTCATAGTTAAGATTAATGAATTTAATGGCCGGCCACTTTTTTTTCCTGCCACAGCTGCAAAAAAAAGAAGACCTCTTCTAGAAGCGGGGGTTTTCATGATGAAACAGGCTACATTCTACGAAAGCCACAATAAATAAATAAAAAAAATGTTGTTGTTTTTGTAAGTAATTTTGTGAATATTTTGGTCTAAATAAAATTTGGTTATCAATAGGATGAGATATTTATGATGAAAATGATTATTGCTGGCTTCCATGGCCCACCCTTATGCACCCTTATGTAGCAGTACCCCTACTGTTAAATCATATTCATCAACTTTTTTACTTGGAATGAAATCAGATATTTTTTTTATTATGTAAATCATTTATTGTATGGCTGCTTAGTTTATGAAACATTCAAGTTTGGCAGCTTCCCTTTTGAAGAACTTTTTGGGGGGGCTTTTCTGCCTGTATTAGAGAGGATAGATAGATTGACATGAAATGGGTGAGAGAAAGAGAGGGGACGACATCTTTCCTAACTGAGTTATGGGAGGTCAGGTATCGGCATGATACAGTATCCAAAAAAGTATAGTTATGGTACTGGTGCTGAAAACGTAAAAATGATAATGATGCACAGTGTGAAAATGTTGTCATCACTTGCTGTAACTGGAAACAAAAAAATAAGCTAATTAATTTGTTCCTCTGTGCTTTTAAAACTGTTTTCTTTCCTGCCTCTTTGTCCTCATAATCAAGTGTCATCAGCATTCACGAAATCATGCGACATAAATAACATCACCAGTGTCATATCCCTGCTGCAGCAGCTTGTTGGGCGTAACTGTACCACATTAACTCTGACTGAGAAGAAAGAGCTGGTTTGTTTGTAGGGGAAGGTTAATGTATGCGTTGGTGACCCTGAGCCTGTTGTCCCCCCAGAATGCAGAGTGCTGAAGTCGTCACACAGCCGCTCTGCTACTCCGAACCGGACAACTAAGAGCCCTGGGCCCTCACGACGCAGCAAGTCCCCAGGTGCAGGTAAGACGCATGACTGTGCACACATAGAAACTATTAGATTAAGAGAGATTCATGCATGATAACATACTATCTGAAAGGTTAGGTTTCGCGAATTATTACATTATGTTTTACAGATATATTTAAATAATCCCATTTATCTGATGCCAGAGGAGCACTGTAAGGTCATTTCTGCTTGACAGGCTGAGTAAAAGCCTTTTTATTCAGCAGCCTCGTCCTGAACTCTCAACAGCTGTGACGAGTGACTAAGCAATTTGTGTGGTGCATTAAGAGGTGGTGACATTCTGCTGAGTAATTAGTGTTCTACGACAAGCCATTACGTCAGTTTAAAGGAGAGGTATTTGAGAGGCTGCCAGTTTGGAGTGCGTGCTGTCTTAGTATAGCTTTAAAAGTTCACACACTTTTAATGTATATCTATTATACCTAATCATATCTGCCTGACTGCTCTTTTATGTTTTGTTCTTGCTTCTTACACTGCAGCAAGACAGCCTGTCCACTACTCCACCAGTCAGTCTCCAATCAAATCCCCAGGTGAGTTTGGTGATGGTGTCACACAGTTTGCCTTATTAAACACCTGCCACATCAATTGACTCCGGTAATTACTGAGTTATTGAGTAAAACAAGCTTCTCATAGCTTTAGGGCTCTCTTCTGCTCTTCTGAACGAAGGCTGTCCATTGTGTTTTAAGAGATCCCACTAAAATGCTGTCAGTCAGTGGGCTGGTTGGTCTGTCAGTCTCGCATTGCAACACCTATCTCTGCACGTTTTTTTTTTTTTTACTGCTGAGCAGCAACTCTCACTTGTTCTTTGGAAACAGACCATTGAATTAGCTAAATAAAATGACAGAAATTCCTAAATAAATTGCCCCGAAATCAATAACTGGGGATGTCCTCAGCCAATCACCGAACCCTAATAAGATATACACTGCCTGGCCAAAAAAAAAGTCGCCACCTGGATTTAACTAAGCAAATAGGTACGAGCCTCCTATTGGTTAATTACTGCATGGGCGATTATCTTTCAGCTGGCAACAAGTTATTTAACCCCAACTGGTGCAATGAGTTGCTTCTCATTTCCTAAACAACCATGTCGAAAGACACATCCCGTGGTCGTGGAAAAGATGTTAGTCTGTTTGAGAAGGGTCAAATCATTGGCATGCATCAAGCAGAGAAAACATCTAAGGAGATTGCAGAAACTACTAAAATTGGGTTAAGAACTGTCCAACGCATTATTAAAAACTGGAAGGATAGTGGGGACCCATCGTCTTCGAGGAAGAAATGTGGCCGGAAAAAAATCCTCAGTGATCGTGATCGGCGATCACTTAAACGTTTGGTGAGATCAAATCGAAGAAAAACAACAGTAGAACTCAGGGCTATGTTTAATAGTGAAAGTAAGAGCATTTCCACACGCACAATGCGAAGGGAACTCAAGGGATTGGGACTGAACAGCTGTGTAGCCTTAAGAAAACCACTAATCAGTGAGGCTAACCGGAAAAAAAGGCTTCAGTTTGCTAGGGAGCATAAAGATTGGACTCTGGAACAATGGAAGAAGGTCATGTGGTCTGATGAGTCCAGATTTACCCTGTTCCAGAGTGATGGGCGCATCAGGGTAAGAAGAGAGGCAGATGAAGTGATGCACCCATCATGCCTAGTGCCTACTGTACAAGCCTGTGGGGGCAGTGTTATGATCTGGGGTTGCTGCAGTTGGTCAGGTCTAGGTTCAGCAACAGTATGTGCTCAAAGAATGAGGTCAGCTGACTACCTGAATATACTCTATGACCAGGTTATTCCATCAATGGATTTTTTCTTCCCTGATGGCACGGGCATATTCCAAGATGACAATGCCAGGATTCATCGGGCTCAAATTGTGAAAGACTGGTTCAGGGAGCATGAGACATCATTTTCACACATGGATTGGCCACCACAGAGTCCAGACCTTAACCCCATTGAGAATCTTTGGGATGTGCTGGAGAAGGCTTTGCGCAGCGGTCAGACTCTACCATCATCAATGCAAGATCTTGGTGAAAAATTAATGCAACACTGGATGGAAATAAATCTTGTGACATTGCAGAAGCTTATCGAAACAATGCCACAGCGAATGCGTGCCGTAATCAAAGCTAAAGACGGCGGTCCAATGAAATATTAGAGTGTATGACCTTTTTTTTGGTGGTGACTTTTTTTTTGGCCAGGCAGTGTAGTTCAGACTGTACTAGTCTCGCCACCAGACAATCAGAGATCTCCGCCTCCTGATAGTCTGAGGACACTCCTTTCTAAAGTGTGTTTAACACACCAGCGAAAACGGCCGGCAACAAAGCAACGCCTCTTGCATTTTTGAAAAGGACACGCCTTCTCGGAAATGTGCGCTCCCCCTTGTCTCGTCCACAAGGAAACAAACACACAGAGAGCTTGAAAATGGATGCCGAGAGATTTAACTCCGTTTTATCAAACGTGTGCTCATCCGTGAAGAAAATATTTTTTCCAGCGGATGTCTTAATTACAACATGATTGAGCTAACAGGAGTAGTTTCATGTCGTATCCGACAACGGGAGGCTTTTAACAGATGACGTCCTGATGTTAGCTTTGCTGCTAGTGTTAGCTGTCCCTGTCAGCTGCAGCCACTGATGCTTTCTAGACATCGTGATTTCCCAAAACTGAATAAATACCACACATAGCAACACAAAACTGCTTTGCTAGCTCAATCATGTTGTAACTAAGATATCCACTGGAAAAGATATTTTTTTTCACGGACCGTTTAATGAGTTATTACCTATTACAGACACTGCTAACAGCTAAGAAATAGTAATGTTTGTTCAATCATTGTGTTTATAGACTTTACAAACATCGGATTAGTCTAAACGGTGATACAGTGATGTGAAAAATGTGATATACAGTACAGGCCAAAAGTTTGGACACACCTTCTCATTCAATGCGTTTTCTTTATTTTCATGACTATTTACATTGTAGATTCTCACTGAAGGCATCAAAACTATGAATGAACACATGTGGAGTTATGTACTTAACAAAAAAAGGTGAAATAACTGAAAACATGTTTTATATTCTAGTTTCTTCAAAATAGCCACCCTTTGCTCTGATTACTGCTTTGCACACTCTTGGCATTCTCTCCATGAGCTTCAAGAGGTAGTCACCTGAAATGGTTTTCCAACAGTCTTGAAGGAGTTCCCAGAGGTGTTTAGCACTTGTTGGCCCCTTTGCCTTCACTCTGCGGTCCAGCTCACCCCAAACCATCTGGATTGGGTTCAGGTCCGGTGACTGTGGAGGCCAGGTCATCTGCCGCAGCACTCCATCACTCTCCTTCTTGGTCAAATAGCCCTTACACAGCCTGGAGGTGTGTTTGGGGTCATTGTCCTGTTGAAAAATAAATGATCGTCCAACTAAACGCAAACCGGATGGGATGGCATGTCGCTGCAGGATGCTGTGGTAGCCATGCTGGTTCAGTGTGCCTTCAATTTTGAATAAATCCCCAACAGTGTCACCAGCAAAACACCCCCACACCATCACACCTCCTCCTCCATGCTTCACAGTGGGAACCAGGCATGTGG
Organism: Epinephelus lanceolatus; assembly: GCF_041903045.1. Lineage (NCBI taxonomy): Eukaryota > Metazoa > Chordata > Actinopteri > Perciformes > Serranidae > Epinephelus > Epinephelus lanceolatus. The sequence goes on along the minus strand of NC_135736.1, from coordinate 26,639,692 downwards.
AATCCATCCGTTCACCTTTTCTGCGTCTCACAAAGACACGGCGGTTGGAACCAAAGATCTCAAATTTGGACTCATCAGACCAAAGCACAGATTTCCACTGGTCTAATGTCCATTCCTTGTGTTTCTTGGCCCAAACAAATCTCTTCTGCTTGTTGCCTCTCCTTAGCAGTGGTTTCCTAGCAGCTATTTGACCATGAAGGCCTGATTGGCGCAGTCTCCTCTTAACAGTTGTTCTAGAGATGGGTCTGTTGCTAGAACTCTGTGTGGCATTCATCTGGTCTCTGATCTGAGCTGCTGTTAACTTGCGATTTCTGAGGCTGGTGACTCGGATGAACTTATCCTCAGAAGCAGAGGTGACTCTTGGTCTTCCTTTCCTGGGTCGGTCCTCATGTGTGCCAGTTTCGTTGTAGCGCTTGATGGTTTTTGCGACTCCACTTGGGGACACATTTAAAGTTTTTGCAATTTTCCGGACTGACTGACCTTCATTTCTTAAAGTAATGATGGCCACTCGTTTTTCTTTAGTTAGCTGATTGGTTCTTGCCATAATATGAATTTTAACAGTTGTCCAATAGGGCTGTCGGCTGTGTATTAACCTGACTTCTGCACAACACAACTGATGGTCCCAACCCCATTGATAAAGCAAGAAATTGCACTAATTAACCCTGATAAGGCACACCTGTGAAGTGGAAACCATTTCAGGTGACTACCTCTTGAAGCTCATGGAGAGAATGCCAAGAGTGTGCAAAGCAGTAATCAGAGCAAAGGATGGCTATTTTGAAGAAACTAGAATATAAAACATGTTTTCAGTTATTTCACCTTTTTTTGTTAAGTACATAACTCCACATGTGTTCATTCATAGTTTTGATGCCTTCAGTGAGAATCTACAATGTAAATAGCCATGAAAATAAAGAAAACGCATTGAATGAGAAGGTGTGTCCAAACTTTTGGCCTGTACTGTGTGTATATATATATATATATATATATATATATATAGCTAAAAGCTCTGCTGGTTTTCTACCCGGAAGTATTTGTGAACAACAAGGCGATTCCCTCTATAGTCCGGCCGGACGGATGAGTCATGGCCTTGTAAAAGATTATGTTTGTTTCTTTTAGTTGGCGAGAATGTGTCGCTGCAAACATGACAAACATCCACTTTTCCACATAACATAACTCCACATGTGTTCATTCATAGTTTTGATGCCTTCAGTGAGAATCTACAATGTAAATAGCCATGAAAATAAAGAAAACGCATTGAATGAGAAGGTGTGTCCAAACTTTTGGCCTGTACTGTGTATATATATATATATATATATATATATATATATATATATATATATATATAGCTAAAAGCTCTGCTGGTTTTCTACCCGGAAGTATTTGTGAACAACAAGGCGATTCCCTCTATAGTCCGGCCGGACGGATGAGTCATGGCCTTGTAAAAGATTATGTTTGTTTCTTTTAGTTGGCGAGAATGTGTCGCTGCAAACATGACAAACATCCACTTTTCTGCGAGCGCGGCTGAGCCATTTTGTACCGCTACACGTGTTTCTAGTGGGACTATGTTTACAAGCACAAGAGTTCAGCGAGCCACCGAAGGACCGCCCTGCAGATTTACTATTGGTTCTGCAACGTAGGGAGTTTTTTTTAAACTCTGAAATTGTATCCGCCCATCTAAACACAAAATCAGAGAGAAAGTCATCAGTCTTTAGTTAAGCAAAGCGTCTAAAGACTGACTTGTGAGTCTAAGACTGTACTTATGAGCGGCCATCAAGGAAATACTGTTTACCTCAGCCTCCTAGTTGTCAGTTCAAGTCAGAGATATCTGCAGTTTTTGATGGCTACAATTTCTTCCACTTGCCATAAAGAAATACTGATTGTCAACAAACAAAGACTCCGTCACTGGCCGTTACACATAAATAAAATTCAATATTAACAATGACGCAGTTGATTTATCTACTTTAAAAGGAGCTACGGTAGGTTATATGTAACCAGTGGACTCTAGTGTTGTCTGTGTTGTGTTGATATGAAGAGGCAATCTCCGTTTATTGCTGACAACTCTGACAGCAAGAGGTAAAAACAAAATCCTCCGTCAAATACGACCATATGAACTTGAGCTCTTACACAAATGAAGTGACACAGGAATATGTTAGCATATTACGCAATATGTTTAGGCTTAACAGCGCTAAAACATGGAAATTACTATGAGCGCAATGTCACTTACCTCTCCTATGGAGTACAAGAGCAAAAGGGGAGAAATAAGGTGTGAGATGCCCCTTTACAGGTGGGGTAGCCTGACAAACTGATTAGATGTCCTCAAGGTTTTTGATTTAGGTAACAAAATGGCCTCTCCTTAGGTGACACACTCAGGCTAGACTTTACACGTTAACCTCAGTATCTAAGAACCACAAAGTTAGTACCAGTTTTTTGCCTGTCCTTCTGGTTGGAGGTGAAATACCCTCAGTGACGTGAACCTGTGTGAAACTTTTAAAAGATCTCAATGTCTTCATTATATAATGTTTTCTTTTGGTTTTATTTTCTTCTTTCTCTCTGCCTCTCCCTTCCTCTGGCCCAGGCTAGTCTTCGTGATGCCATGTATTATACACATCTATCTAATTTGAAAGCCAGCTGCTGCAGAATCCACTGATTCAAAGCCATGAACTGATTAGACTTCCTCTTCAGCTGAGTTAATTAAATCCTGCTCTTACTGAACAGTTAAACCACATGCCTCTTCATCTGTAGCAGCTGAGGTGCTCAAAAGTTAAACTGTACTTCTGAAACATTAAAAGCGAGTACCATGTTTGAGATTTCTTCAAATAGTGCTTGAAAGGCTCCTTTACCAAAACAAGATAAATACCCAGAGGAGAGTTAAGTGGAAAAAAACCTCTAAGTGATTGTACAATGAAACAAAAACTGTGAAACAGCAGTGCAGAGATGCAGCCTGTAGGCAGTGTGAAATGATTTTCCTCAGCTCAGCTGGGTTTATGCAGATGAAGAGACTTTGAGTTAAAGTTTGACGCATTATGTCTTTGTATTTGTGCCAGAAACCAACAGAGAGGGAGGCAGAAATAGTCTGTTCTTAAGAGAATGAATCACTTGAACAGTAAAAGCTCTCATCCCTGCTGCGTGCCTCTGCTCCTTGTGTTACACACTAAAGTATATCATGGATATGTGTTACACAGTAGCACAAGTGGTAATGAACCAAATCAGTTCAGGCAAACACTCATTTTCATGTAGTTCATGTACCCCATCTACAAGAAATGAAATTCATAGATTTTACAGTTGTGACACTGAGTAATGGGTGCTAAAACTGTGGGTTTTGCTTGTTTACAGCTGCTGTTTGTTTTTTGTGTGAAGGTAAACATTTGTAGTTACTTGTGGTGGAAGTTTTTCTTGCTGTTTAACAGATGGCAAAAGTGTTAAATGTAAAACATTAGGAGCACAAAGGAAACCAGCAGCTTTAAAAAAAAAGATGCAGTCATAACACCAGTAGCCTACAAACTCCCCCTTATAGAGAATCTGCAACCTGCTGCGCTGCAGATTTGTGAAAGTTTGAGTCTGTGAGTAAAGTTACAGCCAGCTCCATGAGGTGCTTTGCATTAAAACCAAAAACATGACTCATTAAGAAAATAAACTACACATTTTTATGCCTCTGCACTGGCTATAGCTGCGACTGGAGGCATTGTGTTTTTCGGATTGTTCGTCCCATTCTTGTAAACGCAGTATCTCAAGAACACCTTGAAGGAATTTCTCTAAATTTGGCACTAACATCCCCTTGGCCTCGGGGATGAACTGATTAGATTTTGGTGGTCAAGGTGTAAAGGTCAAGGTCAGCATGACCTGCATCCATAAAATCTTCAGAAATATGATATTTAAGGAACACCGTGAGAGAATTTCTTCAAATTTGGCACAAACATCTGTCATCACATCATGTCTCATTCTTGTGAATGGGATAGCTCAAGAATACCTTTAGAGAATTTCTTCCAGTTTGGCATGAACATTCACTTGGACTGAAGAATGATCTGAATAGTTTTTGGTGGTCAAAGGTACATTACGATACGATACAATAGGATACAGTACGATACAGTATACTTTATTGTCCCCTGCCCTACATTAATAACCCAGAAGAAATTAAAACCATACACCATTAAAAGAAAACATAAAAACGCATACTACACATTACAGTATTGCACATCAACCAGCAAAACACAACAGAACCCCTAAGCATCAAACGACATGATTTAAAATCTCAATTGAGGTTGGCACAAGGTCAGCGTGACCTTACATCCATCACAGTCTCATGGACTCAACAACAAAAAAACCTTGAAGGAGTTACTTCAAATTTGACACAAACGTCTACTTTTACTGAAGAATAAACTTATTCGAATTTGGTGGTCAAAGGTCAAGGTCAGTGTAACCCCCATAAATCATGTTTTTGGCCATAAGTCAAGAATTCTAACGCTAATTATGACAAAACTTCACACAAATGCCTAATAGGATATAATGATGAAATGATGACATTTTATATCCAAAAGGTTAAAGGTCAACTTGATTGTAACATCATAATGTTCTACATAAAACACTTCTCTGGACATTACTCAGCGTTATAACTCAGGAACAGAAGGAGAGACATTTGGTCAGATACTGAATTAGTGATGCTAATCTTGGGTGCCCACCTTGAAACTGTGCTGATTGTGTAGATCTTCTGTGCTGCTGAGGTAAAGATGTGTGTGAAGCAACCAGTAAGAGAACATGTAAGAGAAACTTGACTGGTGCGTGAAGGCATACAACCGTAAAGTGGTAATTCTAGTTTTAATATATGGTAAGCCACTGGCAACCAGTTTTAGCCACACATGCACACACACGTTTGTGTACATACTGCACAAACCATGTAAATTTAAACAGTTGTACTCACAATGATACTGACTCTTCCTCCTGTCTGTTTTTCTCCACATAGTAAACAGTATCTCAGGCAGCCAGATCTCAACTCCAAAGTCCACCAAGTCCTCCACTCCGTCTCCCACCAGCCCTAAAACTGTCCCCAGTTTTAAGGTAAGACACATCCATGTGTGTCGACATGCCACATGCCACATGCCACGTGCAGACACCCACAACTTGCATCTGCAACTGAAAACAATATCTATTATGCAATATATGGTTTTTAAAGCATATACTGTAGGTGTGCATTTATAATCTGTCTTGTACACATGAGGGACACATCACTGAGCAAAAGAAACATGTAACGGACACGGACAGAGACTGAAATTACTTAGAACTACTGATAGAAACTTTGCAAATTTGGCACCATTGGTAGGTTGTAGTTGATTGTTGCAGTTTGTCACCAGAGTCCACATAAAGCTTGCTTTAAAGGATTAGTGTGTAGAATTTAGTGGCATCTAGCAGTGAGATGCAGATTACAACCAACTGAGTAGACCTCGAGTCATACCTCCCTTTCCAAGTGTGTATGAAAGCCTGCGGTGGCCATAGAGTAACATAAACACACAAAAAAGGTCCTCTGTGTGCTTGCTCAAGATACGAAACAAAAATGAGGACTGACTTTTCAAGGCACCAGTCCACAGTGGTTACCTTCAAGGCTCAATGGCTGGTCTTCAGGCAGGATCTGTCCTCCTAAAAATGTCAAACCCTTATCTAACATAGCTGTTATAACTCACTTGGTAAAGTGCAGGTCTGCTACCTCAGAGTAAATCAAGTCAATGTTAGAAATGTTCCATCTCTTCATGAATCACATGCTTGTACAAGATGCGTAAATTAAGGTGGTACTTTAAGGACCTGCATACTTTGACCTACATATCACACAATATTAAAATAAGGCTATGTAAAGTTAAGTCATCAAGTCACTGACTGACAGTCGTGTATGACCTACAGGTCTGTGTACAGCCCATGTTCTGCATCACTGCAGCTCTGTGATGTATTTTTGGTCGAGTCTGAGATACTAATCTGATTTATTGATGGATTCTTCTGTAAGCTGTGTGTTAGTCCCCAAACTACAGTTTCTAACGGCCGCAGCCAGCTGGCAAACCTCCTCCAGAGTGCCACCATTCCTCTAAGCCCAGTCAAAGACTTATCCATCCACATTCATTTGGCGGGATGCTAGATTTTTATGATTTACTGACAGCTTTAAAATTCGCTGGCAAAGAGGCAGAGTAATATAACATTTATTGAGAAACTGGGGAAGCAGGAGGATGTCAGTGACATGGTTGCTTATTTTGGACGTGGTCAGGTAAACTAAAGCCACCTGAAGAAGTTATTTATTAGAGAAAAAGCCTTTTTATGTATCCAGTAGTAAAATAGATCTTGACTGTGTTCCACTCCCCTTGCTCCGGAGGACGACCCTTTTAGACTAAATAATAGATCCTTACTATAAGGTAATGTGCGTTATGGTGCAGTAAGGTACAGAACATAATGTAAAAGATCACTTGTCTTATTTTAATGCTGGCAGCTTGCATTTATGGCTGACATTTCAAAAAATATAGCCATAAGATGTTGAAGTTGTCACTGCTGCTCTTAAGAAATGAATCATGCATTTGGAGCCGTAATGGTTTTATGTGCAGTGATGAGAGTGGATAATCGAGGAGATCTATTCCAGGAGCTCTAACACCTTGAACATTTTAAAGGCCAAGTTTGATTTAGACCTTGTTCACTATGTAAATAATATTTTAGGTTTAATGTACATGTACTGTTTGAAGAAATGTGTCATATTTGGTGAGCAGCAGTCTTTATAGGTAGTTTCCTAGTTTAGGAATGTTGAATATTTTCAAATTACAACTCTTAAAGGAACAGTGTGTAGGATTTAGTGGCATCAAGTGGTGAGGATTGCAGATTGTCACCAGCTGAAACTTCTTCCATTAGGATTCCTTCAGTGTTCATTGTTCAGGAGGTTTTAACCGGAAGCTGAATTATTCACAGAGGTCTCCTCCTCTCCAGAACAAACCAACACGGTGATTTGAACTGGTATAAACATTGACTAATGCAGTTTTACGTTACAAATCAGAGTTTATCTAACGCTGTTTGGCACATGGCAGGCGGACCACTAGCCCAGCACCTGCCAATGTGCACCCTTTTTTCTCTGGTAACTTAAATTCCAGACGTTCAAGAGGTTTTTACTAGGAGTTGAATTATCCACAGAGGTTTCTTCATCTCCAAACAAACAGACCCAGTAATTTAAACTGGTAAACTCATTGAATAAAGCAGTTTAATGTTAAAAATCAGTGTTTTTCCTATGCTGCTTAATGCAGAGGGGCTGCTAACTATGATGCAAACGCAAAAACACAAAAACATAAATGGCCCTATCTAGCCACTATCTGATTTGTCCGTGGCTGTGCAACATGGCACACTTCATGGATGAGGACCTGCTCTCTATGTAGATATAAACAGCTCATTCTAAGATAACAAAAACAAAATGTTCCTAAATTTCATCTGATAAAACACCAAAGAAAACATACTTATTTAATTATATTCAATTCAATATTCAAAGTCCTACAAACTGGACCTTTTAAGTGCTTTTTATTTTTATGAATTGACATTAATTGAAAAAAAGTGTACGTCTTGAGCATGATATTTGTCAACTAGTCTCATTTCCTTGCAATCTGGAACATTTTTATGCAACATACAGTACAGGCCAAAACTTTGGACACACCTTCTCATTCAATGCGTTTTCTTTATTTTCATGACTATTTACATGGTAGATTCTCACTGAAGGCATCAAAACTATGAATGAACACATGTGGAGTTATGTACTTAACAAAAAAAGGTGAAATAACTGAAAACATGTTTTATATTCTAGTTTCTTCAAAATAGCCACCCTTTGCTCTGATTACTGCTTTGCACACTCTTGGCATTCTCTCCATGAGCTTCAAGAGGTAGTCACCTGAAATGGTTTCCACTTCACAGGTGTGCCTTATCAGGGTTAATTAGTGGAATTTCTTGCTTTATCAATGGGGTTGGGACCATCAGTTGTGTTGTGCAGAAGTCAGGTTAATACACAGCCGACAGCCCTATTGGACAACTGTTAAAATTCATATTATGGCAAGAACCAATCAGCTAATTAAAGAAAAACGAGTGGCCATCATTACTTTAAGAAATGAAGGTCAGTCAGTCCGGAAAATTGCAAAAACTTTAAATGTGTCCCCAAGTGGAGTCGCAAAAACCATCAAGCGCTACAACGAAACTGGCACACATGAGGACCGACCCAGGAAAGGAAGACCAAGAGTCACCTCTGCTTCTGAGGATAAGTTCATCCGAGTCACCAGCCTCAGAAATGGCAAGTTAACAGCAGCTCAGATCAGAGACCAGATGAATGCCACACAGAGTTCTAGCAGCAGACCCATCTCTAGAACAACTGTTAAGAGGAGACTGCGCCAGTCAGGCCTTCATGGTCAAATAGCTGCTAGGAAACCACTGCTAAGGAGAGGCAACAAGCAGAAGAGATTTGTTTGGGCCAAGAAACACAAGGAATGGACATTAGACCAGTGGAAATCTGTGCTTTGGTCTGATGAGTCCAAATTTGAGATCTTTGGTTCCAACCGCCGTGTCTTTGTGAGACACAGAAAAGGTGAACGGATGGATTCCACATGCCTGGTTCCCACTGTGAAGCATGGAGGAGGAGGTGTGATGGTGTGGGGGTGTTTTGCTGGTGACACTGTTGGGGATTTATTCAAAATTGAAGGCACACTGAACCAGCATGGCTACCACAGCATCCTGCAGCGACATGCCATCCCATCCGGTTTGCGTTTAGTTGGACGATCATTTATTTTTCAACAGGACAATGACCCCAAACACACCTCCAGGCTGTGTAAGGGCTATTTGACCAAGAAGGAGAGTGATGGAGTGCTGCGGCAGATGACCTGGCCTCCACAGTCACCGGACCTGAACCCAATCCAGATGGTTTGGGGTGAGCTGGACCGCAGAGTGAAGGCAAAGGGGCCAACAAGTGCTAAACACCTCTGGGAACTCCTTCAAGATTGTCGGAAAACCATTTCAGGTGACTACCTCTTGAAGCTCATGGAGAGAATGCCAAGAGTGTGCAAAGCAGTAATCAGAGCAAAGGGTGGCTATTTTGAAGTAACTAGAATATAAAACATGTTTTCAGTTATTTCACCTTTTTTTGTTAAGTACATAACTCCACATGTGTTCATTCATAGTTTTAATGCCTTCAGTGAGAATCTACAATGTAAATAGTCATGAAAATAAAGAAAACGCATTGAATGAGAAGGTGTGTCCAAACTTTTGGCCTGTACTGTAAGTCAAGGTAACAAAAAATATGCCCCATCAAATCATCGATCTTTGATCCATGTATAGCAAGTTTTCATGCCTAAGATTTCCATGGTGACTTGTCTGTGGGTTTTGTTTCAGGCCAAGTGCTCATCTCTATTTTTGTGTCTTTTTGCATCCTGCAGACCCCTCCATCACATCACATCTCGTCCTCAAATGTAAATGGCTCGTTGAACAATCACCAGGAGCAAACCAATCGGCTGAGTCCAGAGGGTACGTCCTCTCCTCTCCTTCCCTCTCCTCTGCTTTTTTGTCTGAGTCATTCACCTGATCTGCCAACTAAGACACTATTGCATGGACTCCCTCACCCTCCAGCATGTAGAAGTGACATTGACTATCACATAAAATTGATCCTCAGCTTTCCCATCAGGGCACATTTCACAATTTGCTTATCCAGCAAAAGTGACAAGGAGTGTGTGGAGGGTAACATCCTGCTGCTGTGTGAACAGATACTTACCTAAATGATTCTAAGGCTGTGTGTGTGTGTGTGTGTGGAGATATAATATTAATGTTCACTTCGTTAATTGCCACAGGATGACTAGTAGAGATCGCTGTGCATCTTGGTGCCTGTGTTGTTTTGTTGCACAGCATGTGGTCTCTTAATTCAGTCTGAGAACTGGTTGAGTTCCTGCCAGAGCTCCGTTAGCTTTAATAAACATCCTGTCTGTTGCCTGTTGTAACCTCTGTCTCTCCTCAGCAGTTAATGGGAACCGCTACCTGCCTGCCTCCACCATCTTAGAAAAATACAAGATTGGCAAAGTCATCGGAGATGGCAACTTCGCCGTGGTCAAAGAGTGTGTGGAGAGGTAGGTGCAACGCATTAACTCAATGTGCGAATGTTTAGTGCACAGTTGGCAGCTGTCTGCAGTGATCTCACCACAGGGTGCCGCGTTGTGCAGCTTAATAAGACGTGCGTTGCGTGCGGTAACTGCTCCATCAGGGTTTTTAAGTCCTGATGACAGGCATTGTGGAGACAGAAATATCCCACAGATTAAACCCAGCGGTGAATTCACTTCATTAGCCTTTTAATCTGTGAGTCAACACAGTGCTCGGGCAGAAGGGAGAGATGATGATGAGAGGAGGCCTCAAAAGTGTGTGTGTTCACAATCTGATGCACCTTCCTGGAAAGAACTTAAAGTTTCCAGTGAAGTACCTTGTAAACAAACAGTTGTTTACAGCAAGTATTTGTGACCCAAATGCATTGTGTGTATCATTGAAGTCAAGGAAACAATGCTGAATTAATTTCCTTACTCAGTTTATTTTGGTCACATTTAGCTTTGTAAATGTTTTTCTAAGTTCCACCTACTAGCTCTCTGAGCCCTCAGCAGCATCTTATAGTCTTGAATAAAGACTGTGAGACTGTGATGTAGCTGATCAAAAGCTATACTGTTTCCTAAGGTGAAGAATGACTTGGCTTATGTTTACTACATTCATACATCCCTGGCTTTTGCTAGTGCATTGCTACATTTCGTAATCGGGGAAAACAGTTTGCAGGAGTGTGTTGTATGACTTGCATGCTCAAGTGCGCACAATTGCGTCCTCATGTGTGTTATTAAGCAGGAGATGCAAACAAAACAGGAACCCACTCATCAAAACTAGAGCTTTACCCGACTCAACATTATGTCAGTCGAATCTGATTGATCTGCTCAGTACAAATATTTGACAATTTGTTCCTTTTATTTGAGTTTGAGAGTTTGAACAGGTGTTTGAGGTGACAGCAGTGTTCACATTATATAGTGAACAAGCCAGCTAATGCTCCAAGATAGTGTGTGTTAATTATGCTAAGGATGGAACGGAAAATGTGCAACAGTTTTTGCAGACACTAGATATCAAACAAAAGTCAGACTGTATTGTATCAAGCTGCTGTGAGCTGCTAATGTGCCACATCTAGACAGAAGCAGAAGCTAATGTTATCTCTGAGCCTGGCTGGGCAAAGCCTCTCTTCCACTCAGACTCGCTCTGGGTCTGGGTCTGCAGCTGCCTGCACTGGAGAGCAGCATGAAAATGGAAGCTCACTTTGCAGCTAAATCTGGGGACCGAAAAGTCCGCAGATTTAGCTGCTGAGTGACTGCTTAACTTGAAGAATCTCAGTCGATTGATGGGTCTCCAAATGATTATTTGAATATTTGACTTTCAGCGGGCAGCCCTAATCAAAACATCGCTCCATGGCACCACTAGTGGTCAAAAACTCTGTAGGGAACCTTCGAGTTGTAGCGTTTTCATTATGTATATTTTGCAATAAGAAACAATGAAAAAACAAAAGAAAACCTCTGGATCGGTTAAATCTCCAGTGATTTGACTTCTCAGCTTGCTGCGGTGGTATAGAAATGACATCACTGTCGGGTGTGGTTACGGATGCAGCAGAGCTCACATCTGATGGGAGGTGGAACAAACTTGAAACCTTCAACCTGACATGGCAGTGAAACACTGTTCTCCTCCCTGGTGTTAAGTTTCTCTTTAAGTATGTGTTCTCAGATTCTTGTTGAGCCTGCCTGTATCTCTGCTCATTGTGTAAACTTGGCCGGTGCAGCTAACATACCTTTCCAGTAACTCTGTGGCAGCGCTCCTGCTCACTGTAACTGAGACTCTCTTGTGTGCACTTGATTTGAATTACAGACATTGTTGCTGCGTCAGTGCTGTTTTTTCACCCTTGGCCCTAATTGCACTGTCTCTGTTCAGGTCCACAGGAAAAGAGTTTGCACTGAAGATCATCGACAAAGCCAAGTGCAGTGGAAAGGTCTCGCTCTATCTTTTTTTTCCCCCTTCATTATCTCCTTCTCTCTTCTTTGTGTATTTTGCTCTCAGACCCTTGTAAGTAAGGGTCATATGTTAGCGTTCCACTGTGCATTATTAACACCCACCTACACTCACACCAAAGTGTCACCCGTGTGTGTCTCTGATCCTCTTATCCCACACAGTTAGATTAGGCCGGTGATATTTTATTCAGCACCTAACTCAAATTATCTTCACACTTTCACACTCAGACAGGGACACATGCTGAATCACACATCCTTGACACAAATTCAGATTCAATCAACAATGCAGTGTCTTTTTATTAGCATAATGGCTCTGTGTAAATCCTGTGTACTGGGGCATGCAGTAATGTCGCTTATTTGTCCTTGTGTGTTTCCAGGAGCACCTCATAGAGAACGAGGTTGCAGTGCTGCGGAAGGTCAAACACCCCAACATCATCATGCTGATAGAGGAGGTGGACACTCCCTCTGAACTCTACCTGGTTATGGAGCTTGTCAAGGTACAGTAGAGGCTAACGGTGGCGATGTCACTGCACAGTCCTCATCACTCTGTTTGATGGTTAACCACTTTTTCGGCACAGGGAGGAGATTTATTCGATGCCATCACCTCCTCGGCCAAATACACAGAGAGAGACGCCAGTGTCATGGTGTACAATCTTGCTGAGGCTCTGAAATACCTGCACAGCACCAACATCGTCCACAGAGACATCAAACCAGAGAACTTGCTGGTATATATTTACACGCACCAGTTTCTTTCGTACAAATCCATCTGCTCAGTGGGCTTTAACCAAGTATGAAATTCATTTTAGGTGTTTGAGTATCCCAATGGCACCAAGTCATTGAAACTGGGAGACTTTGGCCTGGCCACAGTGGTGGAAGGACCTCTGTATACTGTATGTGGGACTCCTACATATGTGGCTCCAGAAATCATCTCCGAATCTGGGTAAGATAGATTATGTATTTCACTAGGGAGGGTGCTTGTTACAGAGAAACATGCATGTTTTTAATCATCTGTGATTTGGTTTAAATGAAAACATCTGTTCTATGTACAAGTGGAACTGTGGGTTTGTTACACAGCTATGTTGTAATCAGCCATATGAAGATTAAAAGGAGGTTGGTATTTTGTGCATAAATGGTTGTTGTGGTGTTTTCTGTATCATTATAGTAGATTGAAAACCTTGCCTTTTGAAAATGTCAGTGTGATTTACTTAATTCACTGTTTTATATCCAGTCAGTCACTGGGTTGATGGAGCAGGGGAATGGTTTGCTGTAAGCTATTTAGCTGAAGGTAATCCTTAAAGGGACAGTTCACCCCAAAATCATAAAAACATTTTTCCTGTTGTGCTGTTTATCAGTCTATATTGTTTTGGTGTGAGTAGCTGAGTCTTGGAGATATCAGCTGTAGAGATGTCTGCCTTCTCTCCATTATAATGAAACCAGGGCAGTCAAGCAATTAAAAGAAATGAATCAAATTAATTAAATGCTCTGTGATTAATTAATCTAAATGAATCGCATACATAAACTTCTGCTGTGGAAGTATTTAAAAAATTTAAATTCAAATGAATTTTGGCAGATGTGTCGTAAAGCTGCTGGATTTTGGACACAATTGTCCCCCTGTCCTCTTATGCCGAAACTGGTCTGCAGTCCATTGCAGTCCATTTTGAAACAGAGTTAGTTGGTCACAGGTAGATTTACTCAGTTTGAGTCTAAACACCTAGTCAAATGTGGCTTGATGAGGCTGGCTGCTAGTGTTAGCATCAGAGGCTGTGCTAGCTCAGACCTCCGCGTTCGCTGCTAAAGCTTTGTGTTGAGGTGATATTTCAGGCTTGAAGTGCTCTGATAGTATGAAAATTCCTTATTGTGCTCCGATCAACAGTTCCATCTGGATGTTTTTAAATGCAAATGTTCCATTCTCAGAGCCAAGCAGCGCTGTCTCGTCTGCCTCCATCATGTGACAAAGCCACTGTGGCGTTCAATGACGCACCAGGTCAAAGGGCACCACGAAAACATAATAATCTGCGTTTTTTTTTTTTTTTTTTTTTAACGCGTTATTTTATTATTTTCATTAATTCATCGGAATTAACGCGTTATTTCGACAGCCCTAAATTAAACTAAATGTCGCTGGGCTTGTGGTACTGCCAAAAAAATACATTTGAAAAAGCAATGTCACTTTACAAAATCATGACCCAGATACTTCACAGACCATGTTGTGAGCAGTTTCATGTAGGAACTATTTTCTTTCTACTGAACTACAACCACTCATCGTATCACTGCACAAAAGAAAGCATGCATCTACTACTAGCAAACCTAGCATCACTGAGCTAGCTAACGTTACAGCTCAGCCGAGGAGGTTTACATCTTGTGCTTTCACAAGCACAAGCCTCTCGTCCATGAATAGATACACTGACAGTGGCTTTGAGCTGAAATGCCTTTGCTTGTGTTTTGTCCACATTAAACCAGAACAACTACCTGCAAGCGCTGGAGTTCTGTTTGTTTTGATCCTTGCCACAATTGTGCAACCAATACATTTTGTAAGATATGGAGCTGCTGCTTTTCCTCTCTACGGCTGACATTGCGATTACTCTGCAACTCACACCAAAACAATCTAGACTGATAAATTGCACTACAGGTTAAAGGAAAAATAAGTGTTTTGATTTTGGGGTGAACTGACCCATTTATCCTAACTGAACTTTTCCATTGCCCCTCTGTTTCCACAGTTATGGTCTGAAGGTGGATATCTGGGCTGCAGGTGTCATCACCTACATCCTTCTGTGTGGCTTCCCTCCATTTAGAAGGTACTCCTGCTCAATTCATATCGTAAAGTTCATGTTTAAACTGAATCAGACCACGTCAAAACTATTTACTCACGGCACCTAGTGGATAATATAAACATGATGATGATGATATGAAAATGATTTCAGTCATATTATCTGGTAATTTGTTTGTCATACCTGTCAGTGTCTTGTGCTACATAGACAAACAGTTGCTGTGATTAGCTGTCATGTTAAAGATTGTCCTCCTGCAGTCACAGTGTGGGAGGGATTCGACTTATATTAATGTAATCCATGTTTATTTGTATAACACTCCGCAGTTATTATAATAAACACATAATTAAACCGTTGCTTTCAGGTGAGGCAATTAACTATTATGCAAAGTGCAGTACAAACAATGCAAGTTTTTTCAGAATGTAGACGTATGCCATGTGTGCTGGGTAAGACATTATGAATTTCTGTTCACTGTTTGTGTGTCTTTCCTTTTAGTGAGAGTAACCTGCAGGAAGATCTGTTTGACCAGATCCTTCAGGGGCAACTGGACTTTCCCAGTCCCTACTGGGATAACATCACTGATTCAGCCAAGGTTGGGACCAAAGACACACACACACACGTACACTCCCACCACCACCACCAACAACAACAACTTGTGTTCATTTATGTCCCTCTTGATAATTTTCATGGAGGATCACACTAACCGATGCATGGTCTAATCATAACCCTTAGGGCTCATTTATGCTCCCTTTACATATGAAAATGTATACATCTGTTTCAAACGATGCTACCGTCACTGCCCACATACTTCCATGCGCCATTTACGTTGGCATGGATGTTAACCAATATATCCACCAGGAGGCAGCCCAGCGTCAAAAGTTTATGACAACAACAAACTCAAAAACAAACATGGTGACTGTGGAGGAGATATTGATAATGTACCTCTTGCATAAAAGACAAAAATAGAAGCAGCGTTGTAGGAGGCGGTGGTCGGTGAGGCCGTTAAATACAACGCGACTGGAGGACGGAGAATTCTTTTCTCTAGTACTGCTGATGAGAGAAATTGAATTGTTATTTCGTCTTCGTGTCTCACTAGAGCTACGTATCGGGTAGTGACAGCAACACTGCCCCCACGGTTTCTGGTGGTACTGCTCCGTTTGGCCCGTATCCGTAAGCTTTATGGAAACATGCAGAAATACGGACGAAATGAACGCAGAGCACGGACATAAGGCTCCGTCCGTATCCGGATCCGTATTTAACATTGAGCATAAATGAGCCCTTACACAACGTGTAACAAGTATTAAGTTCAGCTGCATATAGTGGTCGTAAAAATTCTATAATAGTTCTTAAAATTAATGTTATAGATTTAACATCTACACATTTCACATTACTTGAATGACTACTGTCTGCTGAGGGACACAGAAACCCCTCCAACGCGCTCAATTAATGTCATGTATTAAGGTGACAGCCTGGGCTCAGCATGCAAGATCAAACTGCTAATTAAACCCACTGCTATTACAGTGGCCTTGTCACTGTCGACAAGTGCACAGTTATAGACACCACAGCGTAAAACTACTTGCAGTCGTGTAGCAGTGCAGATGTAAATTTAAGAAAGGCTGACTTTGACTTTGTGAGTGCACACAAAGCGGACAGTGGATGTTAACAATGCTGCACTGTGTTCACGCTCATTTTAAGGTAGTTTTTCTGCTGCCAGTATATGTCACTTTATAGCAGGTGTATGTAAATCAAACATTGAATACTAATTGTTGCATTAATCAGTATTTATATATGAACATTCTGTGATGTGAAGTGATGGTGCTATGAAATGTGATTACACATGACTATAAAGTTCCCACAGCTCTATGGAGCCTTTAGCCTCTTTCAGCTTATTGCTTTGGGTTTATGGCCTGCAACTTTAGTGTTTTGGTTCACTCTCACTGCTTTTATCTGTGTGGTTTAGCTGCAGCAGGCAGCTGTTTTCAGCAAGAAAGTTCGAAAAACATACTGTAAGCTTCTTGCCCCAGCACCAAACAGCAGACAGACACAATTAATGACCAGCGGGTGAACATGGTGGAGCATTTAGTGTCTTAAAAGCCAGATATTTCCCTCAGGAGTTTGTGGAGAATAAAAGAGAGTGAATGTTAGAGTTACATTCATCAAGCAGCCAAAAACGTGACTCTGTATGAATGCTGATGTTGCTTCGTGACTGCTGGTTGTGTAAACAGGCGGTTGCTTGCTAACACATTGAACATATCAACTTAACTAATGCGTGCAGTATTCAGCTTGTTGTGGAGAGCTGCTGCCGAGCATTCAAAAAAACTGATTATTGCATATGTGTGTGACAAAAAATTGAGCATAGCGTTAGTTCAGGCAGGACACAGTGTCAAGCTCAGCTCACATCATAGCTACATCAGCTGATCTCAAACAGCCAATCAACTGATGGAGCAGCTGATTGATGGAAGGGAGTCAGCTGATAGATCACGATCCTTTTCCATGCAACCAATTGGTGAATCTCCTTCAGGGTGCCCTATTTAAACTGCTCTGGCCTGCCTACTGTTGCTGTTTCCTCTGCAAGCTGCTTTGCAACCCGCCTCCACCCCAGCTCCTCCTTTTCATGCTGTGTCTGACTTCTCAATGTCATTTCTGTTTGTCATTGATGCTGCTCTGTTCTGTTCCCGCGGGTCTTTGCTGCTGCTCTTCCTGCCTTAGGCTTTACATGTAGGGGCATGGAAGGGCATGGAGGTTTGTTCTCTCTGCCTTAAGGCTTTCCTTGTCTGCACATGGAAAGGCAGAGAGGTGTGCTCTCTCTGCCTTAAGCTTTCCTCATTTGCACATGGAGGGGCAGAGAGGTGTGCTCTCTCTGCTGTAGGCTTTCCCCAGTTGCACATGGAAGGGCAGGGAGGTTGTCTCTCTCTCTCTGCCTTAAGCTTTCCTGATTTGCACATGGAAGGGCAGAGTGGTGTGGTCTCTTCGCCTTAAGCTTTCCATGTAGGCATGTGGAAGAGGCCTTCTGCGTAGGCCCAAGGAAAGGCAAAGAGGCCCCAGAACAGAGCCATACCGCCAAATATAATACTGCAAATGGAAATAAAGTTTTATTAAGGTGTTCCTGACTGAAATGTCAACCTATTTTTAAGTTGTTAAGATAGATAACAGAATTTGTAAAGCAGTAGTATAATATGATTATAATATCAAATAATGGCCCAACCCTACCTTATTGTGTGTATGTGTGTTGTTAAAGTAAAGTCACAGTGACCAGTCGAGGGATGCCTCTGATGTAGAATTAAAAGAATGTTTAGCTTCGGTGTCTAAACTGCGTTGTGTTTTCTTACAGGAGCTGATCGGAAAGATGCTGCAGGTCAACGTTGAGGCTCGATACACAGCACAAGACATCCTCTCCCACCCTTGGGTCACGGTATTTCACAGCCCCGTTTTTTCTTTGTACTGGCATGTATATGTGTACAAACAACTTCTCAGTGTGTCGTCACTTTTGTGCGTCTGTACATTCAGAAAGTTTCTTGTGTGGAAAACCCATGGTACCACTTCACCTCATTGCATGTTCGTGTGTACATAGGACGACGCAGTCATGGAGGACAACATGAAGATGGAGGTCACAGGTAAACTGAAGACACACTTTAACACTGCGCCAAAGCACAACAACACCACAGCTGGGGTGAACGTCATCATGGTAAGCACCTAGAAACATTCACCAACCAGCATATGAATGATTTGCAATTCAGTAAAAATGACTGTTAGACGTTTGCCTAATTTTTCTGAGATTTACTGCAGCCCTTTTCAGAGAGAACCCTTATGACCGCCATGAAATCGTTGACTTTCAGTGACACCTTTTGACATGGGTTTAACAGTAACTGACAAGGTGTCTGAAGCAGCTTGAACATATTGGGCCCTTTTCCAAACCACCCATTTGGTTGTGAATGTCTGACCCAAATACAGAAGATTGAGCTCCTTCTGATTCACTTTATATGAATCTCACGCCCACTTAATCACCGGGCCAAGAATAACTGACCTCAATCATCGTCCAGAGACAACTCATAAACAACTTATGCTGCTGTAAACATGTCAGACAGGATTGTAGAGATGGAATGATGGAAGAACTTGGACAGGGCGCAAGAAGTCATTCCTGTAGCAATCACATCCTTCCTTCATGCCCCTTTCAAGCCTCACTTGCATCATTTCCTGTTGTACAGTTCGACTTTCTCCACTCCTCATCTCATCAGGTCACACCACCCATCAGCCCACTCTCTTCAGTCTGTCTGTCTGAGCTGAAAGCAGGGACGGGGGGGAAGGGGAAGTGTCTAATTAGAAATCTGATTTGATGGTTGCTGCAAAGAGCCTCATTTCTTGTTGTAAATCTCATTTGACAGTTTGAGGTGTAAACGCGGGCCCTGGCCTCGGCCCCTCCTCCTCCTCCTCCTCTCCATCCTCTTCCTCCTCCCTCCTCCTCACCCCTCCCTCACACCCGACCCAGGACCAAAGGGGACGCCTGGAGCTGAGAGCAGGGTACACACTGCATACCCCCCCCCTGCCTCTCTTCTTCCTTTCCAGCCATCGCCCTTCCCTTCGTCCACTTCCCTTCATCTATAACAACTCCCACCCACCCCTCCCCTTCCTTCCTGTCTCTTTCTCAGGCCTCCTGCCCCTCTTCTTCAACCGCCAGCTGCAGTAACTGCTCTCAATAACCAGCTGATGTGGGCCTCAGTAACACTCTCTCCACATTCGCTCTGTCCTGGATTTACCCCTCTCGGCTGTTTTCATACTGCTCATTCTGCGCCTTCGCTCACATTTCATCCCATTTGTATCGATCAAAACTTCCATGGGATGTGAAAAATAATCGTCTGTGTTTTGAAGGATGTGTTTGTTTAATTGCATTGTCACTGAGGTTATTTAGCATGTTTACAGCGCTAATGCAAGCTAATGCAAGAGCAGTTTAATTTGCCTCCCTCTCTGCCGTTATTTATTGTTTGGTATTGATCTCATTCAAAATAGCTCCTTAAAATCAGCTTGCTGAGGGTCCACAGTTCCATCATTGGTGGCTCATAATGGCTGCAAATAATGGTACTCTGGTGCCACCTTGTGGGGAAAATTAGGAAGTGTGCTTAAACCATTCTGGAGTTTGAATTTGCAGAGATGGATGCAAACCAGTGTGGCTTTATTGCCTTCCCCTCACCACTTTAAAGGACAAGACTGACATTATTCTCTATTTTCCTTATCAAGATCAAATTCTATGAAAAGACCAAAGCCAACATTAGTCCGTCTCTTTATACTGTAAGTGATTCTCAGCCCCCAAGCCAGTTTGTTCCAAGCTAGTGGGTAACAAATACTAACTTTCATTTTCAAACAGCTGAGCGTGTTTTCAGTAAACCTCACTCAAAAAGCATGTGTTAGGGACTCTTTTTCAGCCGGGGATGAAAGGTCCAGTGTGTAAGATTTAGGAGGATTTAATGGCATCTAATGGGGAGAACAGCAGATTGCAACCAGCTGAAACTTCTGGTTAGAATCCCTTCAGTGTTCATTGTTCAGGAGGTTTTACGGGGAGGCCAACAATCCGCAGAGGTCTCATCCTCTCGAAAACAAATGGACCAGGGGTCTAATTTATAAACATTGCCTAAGCACAAAATGAGGTCTGAAAGTGGCGTACACCATTTACTATGCAGAGGTTGTGATCTTTAAAAGTGGACTTGATGGACAAAACTTTGACCCATGCTTAAGAACATTGTGGAGACAGGAAATTGATGATGGAGAAGGTGAGGTGGAAGCCTGATTGTAGAAATATATAGAAAATATTTTTTGGCGCATGTCATTTTTAGTTTGGATCCTAAGTATTGTTTTATAAATTAGACCCCAGGTGATTTAAACCGATAAAAACCCTGAATTAGGCTGTTTCACATTGAAAAAAATGTTTTTTCCCCGATGCTCTTGTTGTGCACACTACAGCCAGTGTTTGTCCGTTCTGGGCTACTGTAGAAACATGGCAGCGCAACATGTCATAGATATGTATATAGATATAAACGGCTCATTCTAAGGTAACAAAGACACAAAAATTCTTATTTTCAGGTGATTATACACACAAAAAGAAAACATGCTTATTATATTATGTTTCATCAGGGGTAGGCAGTCTGAGGCTCCAAAGCCTTATGCAGCTCCTTAGCCCCTCTCAAGTGGCTCCCTGAGGCTTTGACCAAAAAATTTACATGAAAATTAATAATTAATATTTTTTTAAACATTTTAATTTTCAAATTCCATGGCCTGGCACCTTTTCCTATAAATTTTGCTGAACCTAAACAGCAGTGGCTCGTCTTTGGTTTTCCTGGCTAAACTAGCTATGGACTTCAAATCCAAAAAATTAAGTCTTGGAGGTAAATAGTGAATTCAGTAGTGTGTGGACAGAGTTTTTTCTTTCACGTACCAAATTATTATTAATAGGCCACTGCAGAGTAGCCACCTTGTAGTGTCACATATCACTGAATGCTCATCTAGACCTATTAGTAATGTGTAAAGGCTAATTAAGACATAATAGGCTGTGTTACTTACATTATAAGGCTTAAATATGCTTTGTGGCTACAAAAATGGCCTCTTTGATTGAAAAGGTTGCCGACCCCTACCCTAAATCCTATACACCGGACTTTTAAAACATATTTGATGCACTAGTGAGTATTTACAGCAGCAGGTTGGTGTATGTGGGACTGAGTTAAAATAAACTATAGAGCTCATGTTTACTGAGCATGTCATCCAGTGCAGCAGTGTGGCTCATGATTGTGTTTTTGATGGGTGTTTTTTGCATGTATTGACAAAAATTGAGCTCTATGGCACAGAGGAATAAGTTACCAGTCTAAAAAGGCAACAGTTGATTGTTGGTTTTGGTCTTTCCCTGGGTTTTCTTGACAGTCAGAGAGATCTAAAACAATGCCAGTCACGTCTTTTAAAACTAGAACATCCAAAAATAAATTTAACTCATACCTAACCTCGCACTGTATTGAGACTTCTGTAAATACAGCTTAGTACTAACTGACACGTGTTTCTGCCTGAATTAGTCACTCATAGAAAGTTTGTTCCAGCTCAGTCTTCTCACATGCAAATGCTCACTTGGTCCAAACCAAATTGTGTTTCAATGATCTGACATAGAGGATTAGCACTGAGCTGGAACAGCAACTGTCCACTGGCCATCATTGCTTGTTGTGTTGACTTTGTTTTGTGAAGCTGTGAGTAAGACTAGTCTCTGTCCCTTTTTTGCTTCTTCCCTCTCCCTGCATTACGTCCCTCTGAATTAGCTCCAAGGCAATGGTATGTACTAACACTTGACGCTACGCCTCGTCTGTTCTGCTGCTGACACTCAGCACAAGGGCAAATGAGGAACGTGATATTTACTGGTTTTATGTCCCACGTAAGAACACATCATTGGCTTTGATTGAGACAAAGGCACCTTGTGTTTATCTGTTAAATGAAAAAGTAACAGTTTACGTTCTCATTTGCCCTTCCTTTCTACATAGAATAGCAGTGATGACCTGATTCTGCCTTCTCGTGGAGTCACTCTACTGTGTGAAGAGAATACTGTCTTTTTGTTTGATCATCTTTCAGTTATTTATGTCCATTTCCATTAGCTTGTTTCATCATGTGTGTGGTTCATGCATAGAGATCATTAAAAAATACAAAACTGGGTCAGCAGTTAATGGTTGTAGGTGTAAAAAGATGTAGTTTCTCACTGCAGGAGCTAGACAGTCAAAGGAAAGCACAATTAATTTTATGCTTTTAAGTTTCCTGATATCAGTGTAGACTGACCCACGATATCGTTCCTTTTATGTTCTGATTGGCTTCAGATATATGTAAGTATGAAGCTGACAGTGTGTCTGTCTGTTTTGCCAGATGACAGCTCTTGATAAGAAGACCCTCCAGCTCACCACCCGTCGTCGTCCACGGCCCCAAACAGTGCCATGTCCACCATCATCGTCTAGCAAGAAAGCCCCATCTGCCCTTCCAGTCAAATCAGCCTCGCCAACAAAGTCAGGACCAGCTTCCCCAACCAAACAGGCATCACGCACCAAAGAACCAAAACCTGCCACGCCTAAGTCACCCATTAAGTCTGCTCGTCTCAAGGCACCCAAGACCGCTGGGGCTGCTGTTCCTGATGCTACATCCACCTCCAATGCTTCCTGTTCTCATTCCCAAGCTGATGGTGTTGATTTCCCTCCCCCTGCTCCTGTGAGTTCACCTCATGTCTCCCCTTCACCCTCTGCTGAATCTCTCCCCATCACCTCTTTGCCTGTCTCCTCCCCGCCTGAAACATCACCCTCTGCTGCTCCCTGCTTATCTCTAGAAACACCCTCACCCTCTGCCCCTCCTGTTGTTTCCACCTGCAACACTCCCTCTACACCCGTCTCCTGCCCTTCCCCATCATCTCCAACCAAACCAACCCAAATCCCTTCCTCCTCTCCTACCAAAGAGGCACCATCCCCACCTTCCTCTCCCACAAAACAAGCCTCCCCCTCCCCAGTCTCCCCCATCAAACCTGTCATATTCTTCCCCTTCTCCTCCCCGACCAAACAAGAACCTTCCTCCCCATCTCCCAATCATCCAACCCTGTTTCCCTCTCCTCCTTCTACACCTCCCAGATCCACATCCCCACCCTCCCCCGCTGGCCCTCCTTCTCCCAGCCCTCTACCTGCTGAGGAGCTAGTGGAGATTTAAATGGTGATTCTATAGCCAGTATCACCTCCCACTCCTTCTTATAACATGTATGTGTCAGTAAACAGTCCATCCCGAGCATTTCCAATAGCTGTAAACTGAGCCAGTGACTGCTGTGTCCATAGTTTTCTCTCACTCTTACACCACTCATTCTGAGAGACGGAGGATACAAAGCATTTTCTAAGAGTGTGTCGATTGTATATATATGTTTGTATTTATTAATGGAGGATGTGGAGAAAGGGAATGAGCTGAATACATCACTGTTCTGAGTGGTTTGTCTTTAGTTGTCATGCATTACTACAGTATATCACCTTAATGTGAATTCTTTCTTTTATTTATTATCCCGTGTTGACTGCCTGTGGCTCTTTTGTAAATAGTTATTCATCACACCATTGTGAACTCCTATTGCTTTAGCAGAGAGACAGTATGTCCACAATACACACAAAAGTATTACAGCATATCAAACGTCTGAACTTGCTAGCCTAGCTACCTGTAGTGTACTCCAACTATAACCACTATCAGTATTTTCTCTGACCACAGCCATCCTGATGGTAACCGCAAGTCTACTGTTCAACTTAAGATTCCTATTAAGTGTTATTATATACAGTGCAGTGGGTTGACAAAATAAATGTAATACCAACCAAAGTACCAAACTACGGCCATGCTTTGTCAGTGAAACAGCCTCAGCTGTAGCCTTGAATTCATGCGTGTAAAAGTGTTAATAATCAACAGTGTTAACGCTGACACACATGGCTGTTCACATTCAGCTTAAAGGGTATGTTCACCAAATTACAAAAAAATAAACATTGTCTTAGTTACCTCTAGTGCAGTGAACACCACCCTTTGTGGCTTGTGACCTTGTATAGTAACAGTTAGAATGGGATCGATTTCCGATTTTGATGGTCTGGTCTGGTGTACGAGCTCAAACCAGTTTGATTTTCTGAAAACCAACTGAACCAGCGTTTGTCATTATAAACCTTACTGGCAAATTCAGAAAATATAAACAGACTAATAGAACCACTAGTGTCTGACAGGCTGTGCGTTATTTACTGCCAAGTGGAGCACTGTAACATGAACAAAATCAAATTTTAGTAGAGGTGGGAAGTGGAAGAACAACACACATTGTGTTTGTTTACTGGAAACTTAATGTGTTTTTTGAGGTGACAAGAGGAGACATTGTTTTGACATAGCATCAATATGGCATCATTTTGAATATGAAACTGACAAAAGAAGTGAGCTAAAAAACAGACGATGCAATGTGCGCCTCTCGGGAGTGGCTGCTGAGTCAAGTGCGACACATAGTGGCAAAATTCGGTATTCCAGTCCAAGGTTTGGCTTAATATCAGACTGGTTTGGAAATCTTTACTCTTGGCCACAGGAGTGTTTTTTTCTGCTTTCCTATCCTGTCAATCATCTCTAAAACTCTTTAAAATGATCTCATGACAAGTTTCTCTCACCAGATGTAGACTGTGGCTTTAAACCTGCCACTGGGCGCTAATTTCTCCCTTCCTTCTGCTATCTGCATGTTACTGTTTTCAAAACCGCCCTCGCTACGGGAAACAACAACCTCCGAGCTATCAGCTTACATGCTGAAAATGGCATAAAGGCACGCAAGCTTTGTTCTCTTGGTCAATTTTTGTAAAATCGAGAACAAATAAAACAACCTGTGAAGACACGTCAGAAAAGCCACGACGCCGTCTCGCAGGACTCTTGTGCCAGATGTTAATCAGTTTTCTAACACAGTCCGTTGGAGTTGATTTGCCACATTTTTTAACTTTGGCAGCAGCATGCGACAGTGACCAGTGTACAGATCTGTTTCACTTCACACAAGTATTATTGTAATGTTCAGCTAGAGCCAAATACAGCCAGCAAATCATGTGTGGAGTCCAGTGAGCTCCTCCAGATCTAATATACAGTCATGCTTAGCTTCGAGGGCAACGATTATCAAATCATAGTGACACAGGACTGTTAATGTTTCTGTGGCTTTTCTTGTGCAGGGCCATTTTAATGACACTACTTGCCTCCCCATGTCCAAATGTTCCGCCGGAACAAGGTCAACCCTGACACTATTTCGCAAAAGCACTGTCGCTGCATCCTAGGCTTCCTTCCACCCAAGACAATTATGATTGGTTTAAAGAAACACAACCAAACCCGAGAGATTTTTCCCTCATAGCAGAAAGATAATCAGTGATTCCAGACCCCTCTCTAGCCCGAGCACGTGACTAGCTTGTGACCCAATGCAGGGTCCGGAGCCCAAGGTTGGGAATCACTGCTCTTGTGTTAAACAGAGAGATGTATCATAGAAATGTACTTTGCTGTTACTCGAAACTTAATTCTGTCTGACTTCATTGTACAAACAGCTGTTTCAAAGGAATACATCTGCTGTAAGTGAGGGTAAATAAGTGTTCCTTTTATTTAGGTGAACTGACCCTTTAACATGACCTGCCAGTGTATCCGCCTCTGTAATTACGAATAAGTCAGTGTGCACCCACTGTAACTGACGGACATGCTGATACATCCACATCCTGTTTGTATGTATTATTTGATGTGAACACTGTAGTTGTAAATAGTGTGAAGAATCTTAGCTGTCCACCTGAAACTTGAAGGTTTGTTTTTGTCTGTGTGTGTCTGAGCAGTTAATGGCGCTCAGCGTCACTAATAACTGCGTCAAACTAGAGAAAATAGATCCAACAGACATGAAACCAAATTGCAGGTTTGTTTCTAATGAATTGGAATTTTCTCCTCAGACTGCAGCGCTGCACAGAGAGAAAACAGATGAACTCAGTTACCAGTCGATATAATTCCTACTGACAATGCTACACTGTGGGTTGCATGAAACAAGTCAATGCTGTTCCTTCAAAATACTCAAGCAATGGTCTTCGATCTGCTGGATCTATACGAATGAATGTGTCGTAAAGGTGACGGGTTTGTGCCTGACCACTAGCTAACAGCTCATAACTTAATGATGCCTTTATCAAAACCAGCTTGGCTGAAAAACGGAGTTCCAACGTGTGCATCCTAAAGATAAGTTATGTAAGATTTTTCGTTTTGTACCCGTTTCAGACTCCACAGCAGCATTTACCCCAGCTGGTGTTTAGTAGGGCTAACTCCTTCAGTGGTTCAACATGCCTCTTTATCTCTTCAGGACTTTCAGCTGCATGCATACTCCATTCCCACCTCCTGTTTCTCCCTGTAAGACAGAAACCCCTCACACATACACAAAGTCAAGTTGGTACATAATGTCATTTAGCTTCCCCTGATGTATATGTAGTTAAAGGTAGATTTTCATATGCAGTTTGTAAAGGGAAATTTGTATGAAAAGACAGTTTTAAAACAGGTTTATCGTCTGTCAAACTGGAGTAACAGTTTTTATTAGGCATAAAGTGGCTGCTTTTGATGTCCTATTGTTTGAAAGGAAGAACAGCAAAATGCAATAAAGACTTCAAATGAATGTTTGTGGATATTTCTGTGTGTGAGACCAGAAGTTGGCCACTAGAGGGTGCTGTGCAGACTTCAAAAATGAGTGTACACTTCCAACACTACATGCCACATTCACCCCTTTCACACACTGGTGGCTGAGGCTACCATACAAGGTGCCACTTGCAACTTAGTTTAACATTCACCTGGACTCACACACTGGGATTTTGGGTTCAGTATCTTGCCCGAGAACACTTTGACATGCAGACTGGTCTAGCTGGGGATCGAACTGCTGATCTTCCAATGAGTTAGCAACCTGCTCTACCTCCTGAGCCACAGCCACCCTGTCTCAGTGCTTCCTAGTGACAAACACACTCATACAAAAGACAATTCAAGTTATAAAATTCCATTTTATTGTCAGAACTCGGCACACAAAACACTCAAATGATTGCAAAAAAAAAAAAAAAATTGGTTGATAGATAACAGTAGTTCTCATGTAACTGGAGATTCAAACCACATCAAAGCGCAAACTTTAAAGGAATGTTTCCCCCGAAATCAAAAGATACAGGTGGACGTTCATTTTAGAAGGGACCAAAGGAACATGTCTCCATTTTAGTGCTGAATCATCACATCAGAACATAATCACTTAACCCTTGATGCAAAATAGAGAAGTCGTCCTTCCTGTCATTGCACATCTCACTTTGCTGTTAGAGAGACAGGACTCAAAGAGGACTTTAAAGATGCTATGCTGGCTTGGGCACCTAGTTTGATGATATGATGTGAATTTTGTTTAGTGATTTTATTAGTGAGCCCATTCACTCCGTCACAGATTCCTATTTTAGTGAAAAAAATGATTTGGGAGAGAAATGTAAAAAGCAAAATCCTTGTCGTAGTTTTCCTGACATCCTCCTCCACATAAAGCTCATCTTTATTGGGAGCGGGAAGTTTTTCTGGATGTCTGATAGGTCTGTACTGATATGTTTTACATGAGTAGTGAGCCATGCACAGAAACGCAATCTCTTAGCAAGTACAGAGGGAATGGAGATTTTAAATATGGAGGACTACATTTAAACAGAATATATAGATATTTATATATATATGTATATTCCCTCTTAGTTTATCCTTCTGTCCAATACATTTATTATTTATTCAAACATTTCATATCTACCCGCTGTGCTGCCAAAAAGCATGTTAAAAGTGAATGATAGCTTAATAATTATTCCCCACATACACACCTACAGGAAAAAAAAATCACTCACCCTAAAGTACACAAATATTTGGATTTTTTTAAGTCAAGAGAAAAGGTTCTCACTAGCTCCCCACAAATCCCGCTGTTATTTTCCGGAGGAGATGAAAATAGACTCTTACAGCTAAAAATAGATTTGTTTTTAACCGTACAGTAACGTAACCCCCACCCTGTGATTTATATGAAAGTTTTCTATCTGATCTACAAAATATAGCAATGCCCTTTTTAAAAATAGTTTGATTCTTTACTATAACAGGACAGGTTTTTTTTTCTTCTTTCATTGAGATACATTCAGGATATCAGGATTCAGACAGAATAGTGCCTTTGATAAGAGTTCACACTTTGCAACTGTTTTGTATTTTTCGTCAGTATCCAACTTTGTCAGTCAAGTTGAGCTGCTGTCGTCAGCTCAGTACCTGGTCTGGTACTCGTGGTGCCATCTGTTGAAGTCGTTGTAGAAGAGCACGATACTTCCAGACGCCATGCCCGTTATGATGCACCTAGGAGAGTTAGAAGAGAACATCATGAGGTTTTGTCTGTCCAGTGTTTGTCTTTTGAATTGCTGTGAATTTGAATTGAATTTAATGCGTCTCTAGTGCAACATTTTGCTCAAACAAACTCAATTACAACTTTTAGGTGCTTTTTTGAAGTATGGAATTCTACTTACCTGCATTTCAGATGCACTTTTTACACTTCACTATATTTATCTGACATCTGTAGTTACTTTAAAGAGTAAGGTTTTACATACACACACGATCAGCTTGTAAAACATGATGTACGACACAACCGCATGAAGTCATTCTAATCTTCACCTTAACCATTAAAATACTGCTTACATGTTAATGCACCAGTAGTGACAATAACAATCCTGTAATAACACAAATATAGCTGCAACCAACTCTTCTATTCATTATCCAGTTACTGCTGAATATTTTTATGTTTCTCTGAGGGATTTTTTAGTCTGAAAAGTGTAAGAGTGGAGGGAAAATGGCCTGAAAATTTCAGCCAAAAACTTGTTTGGCTCAACCAACAGCCCAAAACCCAAAGATAAATTCACAATACTATAAAACAGATATATAAAAAATATATAATACATAAATATAAAATGTGAAACAGCAAATAATCACATTTTAAGAGCACCACAGAGTAAATATGAAGCATTTTCCTTGATACATTTCCTAAACAATTAATCAATAACCATCACTTTTGATGATTAAACTTCTGTTGGTGGACTAATCCATTGATGGACCAATCACTTCAGTCCTGAATTAATACAACAAATGCATTTTGCTCCAATATTTCTCAATTTTTACTTAAGTAATAGTTTTAATTTGTATTGTAATGGAGTATTTTGTAGTATTTTAAACACCTTAAAAAAATCCGGCAAGCTGATATTACCTTACTATAGACATTTAGGTATCTGTGTATGCCGGTCAATAACAGTGCAACTGCAGTACAAGAATTCAAAAAACATTATTTCATTAAATAGTTCCACCAGTGAGGACAATGGCACAATGTCTCACTCTACACTGTGCGATCAGAACTCTTTTAAAAACTAATCTGAGGGACCCCTGTCAAAATGCTGTGTTTATATAAAAACAAACAGCATCAGCTGTTAAATCATTGTCACATTTTCAAATATTCTTAAACCTTGATATCATATCAGCCTGTTAATGACCAGGCTATACTTTATTGTGTAGTACTTTTTATTAGAGGCAGACCAATATATAAGCCAGGCTGATACTAGCTTACTGTAGACATTTAAGTGCCTGTGCATGTCGGTCAGTAAGTATTGAGAAATTGCAGTATAAAGATTCCAAAAAACAGTTTCATTAAATAGTTCCATAGTGTATGTGTTTATTACCTTTGGTCATGTGACATGGCCATAGAGCGGATTCCTGCATCACAGCCTGGGTAGGTGAACAGCTGTTTGAGGTTGTAGACCTGCCAGACAGATATTACACCTCCATCTCCGCCTGTCAGCAGATACTGGCCGTCCCGACTCAGATACATGGCCTGGAAAAGAGACAGGGTTCATTATTAACTTTTTAATGAGCTTGAGAATTGTGTGTTCACTCCTTGGTTTTGAGTTGTTACAATCATTACAGTTTTTACAGTGAGAGGTCAGGTTTAATATAATGTTCCAAAGCATCCCGTACAATGTGAGATGAGTCAGTGACTTTTGATCATCTGTTACTGTCCTTCAATGCCAAAAAAGAGAGACAAAAAAACAAAGCAGCAAAGCTCTTCAACCTGGAACCATATGCATAAATAGTCTCCGTATAGGACGAGTGATCAGGGACCAGTTTATCTCTTATGTCAAAGTAAAGCTCATACTGCGTGGTCATGTGATCCGACAAAAGATTCCAGGTCAGCGCCGCCATCCTTAGGGGCTTTCTGTACACAAACCCTGACTGGCAACAAAGATGGCTCCCCACAGCGAGGCTCGGAGATTTACTCGTCTCATCTGCTTTTCCTGCAAACTGTAACTGCTGAATGGTTCCCCCGGGAATCAGACGTACACAAATCAAGTCTTGTGTTGGAGTCTATTATGGGCACAGTGCATAGTGGAAGCTGAAACTGAAATAGTCAGGAGCATCAATCAGCAAGTAACCGTAGCCGATGAAATGACGAGGCAGAATGTGAGTTCTAAAAGCAGCAAATGACACTAATTTAGAGCTTTTCTCGTTTGTGGTTTTATGGCACCGAATTCGGCCGTCTCTCAGCTGCAGTGATTCAGCAAGAGACGCTTCAATCATCAGCAGCATGTGTGTTGAATCAAGCTCACATTAAATGGAAAAATGAAACTTAAACTCCAGTTCTGGAGTTGGAACAAGTCATTTTCAGGAACTTGACTTGGTAAGGAAAACATAAATAACCCTTCAAGAGCAGTACACAGTGGATGGACGTGGGGGGGGGGCGCAGCCTAAATTAGGCAAATGTTTTGTATAAAGAAGAGTTTGTGGAATTTCCTACCACACTGTGATTTAAATGAGCTCTGTTTTTCATTCTCATCACGCACGCACTCGAGATAGGCACAAGACTAGCATGTGAAGGCGCTCACGCAGACAGGCACAAAATGGGCGCACAATGATGCGCTCGCATGCTGCACGCTGGCGGGAGGCCTTGAGAATCAATCCAGCCTAATTGCCACGTTAGATCATCATCCAAGATGGCTGGGAATGAAGCATGACTGAGTGCAGAGCCAGTCTGATTTGTGTGCTGTGGGTCTGTTTTGTGTGTACAGTAATTGTCTTGTGCATCAACATTCAGAGTTAATCTGACAACAACGATAAAGATAATGTTCAATTCAGCCAATCATGATCAATGCACTTAGACTGAAGCGCAGTGCAAACGAGTACATGGGGAAAAATTGTGATCCATTATACCTGCCATAAAAATGGCTACCTTTTATTGAAGAAGTGTAACTTAAAAGCAGCACTCAGTGGATTTTTGGCCACTCTGGGGCAGCATAAGACGATGACATCACCACACTGACATATTATCACCTTTATAGATGTTATGGTGAACATACTATCAAAGTGTCCTCTTCATATAATCATCATTTGGGCTCACACTTGTGTCTACCTAATAAATATAAGTTAAATATTCACTCTCTGCTTAGCTCTGCTTTGCTCTCAACCAACTCCTGCGGAAAATATCTGCTTCTTTAGTTGCTAAATGTTTCACTGTGTTAGCTGGTTGCTAACTTTGTCTGCTACTCGATGCTAGGAAAGTAGTGTGCTGTAGGTTTAGCAAAGCTTTTATGCTGAAAACAACTAATGTGGCTGGAAACAAGGTTGATAAAAGCTGAGAGTGAACCAAAACCGTAAAGCTGTGGGTCGTAAAACCAAAACAATGAGCTAAAAGAGACACTCAAGGACCACCACACCTGACACACGTCATTGAAGAACCAGTGGTGACAAAGACCAACTGTTGCATGGCCTCACTTCAACTGTGTCTCTGCACCTGAACACACCGCAAAGACTACAGCCGTCTGCCAACTAGTCATTTGGTGTGTCAGGGCCTTAAAGCACTCTGTAGAGCCGAGGAAAACTGCAGAGCCCCTCCCTTAAGCGTCATACTTGCGTTTGGCCATGTTGTCGAGCTACTTTGCTGTCTCCGTTAAGTAGCTGTCAGTTTGCCACTCACTCTGCAGCAGGAAACGGCACTTCAAAATAAAAGCTGAGTGTCGGAAATTTACTGTACTTCAAAATAAAGTGTTTTTTTTCCCCCATGAGTCACTTGCCACTTGTGGTCCTTTGAGAATGGACCTGTGACCCACTTTTGTACCACGACCCACCAATTGGTAAACCACTGCACTAATGCAACCTTAAATTTGATACTTTGATTTAAGAAGCAATCACAGCTAGCTGTTTCTTTGCCATATCCTGCATGATCAGATGACATACTACACAATAATAGTAAAAAAATAAAGACTGTAAGAGCTATTTACTAGTTACTGTTTTATATTATTGTATCTGTGTATCTACTAATGGAGTCCATGACCTTACTGAAGCCCAGCAGGAGGCAGGAGAGCTGGCAGACATGTCAGCCAGGCCAGGTAGGAGGCTGCAGACAGACATTATAAATCAGTCCCTTGCCACTGGGCGGTCAAACAAGATGGCCGATGGCTCTGTGGGAGCTAAGATGGCTACCCGGGCTCGGATGACTAAAAAATGACTCCAGCAGAAACACATGCACTTTTAATGCCCATATTTCCTACTTCTTTCGGGGGAACGGTGGGTGGATTTTGAGGCTGGGGAGGGTAAAAAAAAAAAGAGTTTAATTTATGGTGCTGTTAATCCCCCCGTTACACGGACGACGGCAGTGAAAAAACTGCTGGAATGGTTACACTGCCTGAGTTATACTAGTACTTAAAAGACTGTAATCCATTCAGTATGGCTTCTGTCACTCGATTCAGCTATTAGACTAGGATGCCGACTGTTAGCCTGTCATCTAACCTCTGACTCCAGACCCTTATAAATTTACAGTGCAAACATTCTCTCTCTTTCTCAGTCCTGCTCTCTCTTTCTTAGTGGATACTGCAGGCCAGGACAAACACTTATTTATTCTGGAGTCATACCGTGCTGAGGCTCTGAGGGCTGAGAAGATTGATTCTGGTATGTACATGAGTGCACTAAATACTGTTGGAGCCCTCAGACCGGGGAGGGTGGAGCTAAGGGGGGTTGAGACTCTCACAGCCTCACTCCAAGATGTTAGGATTTTCCTAATGCCATCTGACATGGCTGGAATTTACAACAGCAGAGGAGAGCTGACAAGGCCAGCAGTGGCCCACACTGTTCCCAAGTCGCTGCTTCGCTGCTTTAGAAGGAACTCTGGGAAACTCTACAAGCTTCTAAAACCATCATTAGTTTCTCTTAAAGACACAATAAAGTATTCTGCAACCTGCAGACTGAACACTTGCAACTTTCCCCTGTGATGTTAATACAATCAATCAGCGTTTGTCCTCCTGCGCTCATTAATCACGTCTTCTACGAGTTATATTTGTGGCTTTGTGTGGGAGCAGGCTGGTTGGCAGGTTGGGAGCCTGGGCACGAGAGGTTTCTTAATAGGAAACAGGCGTGCGGCTGTCTGTCAGAGCTAGCTTACATTTCCCAGGCCAAACCGGAAACAAAGGGTCGGGAAACCAAAGGCAGTAGCCGCTATCTTGTGTCACTCTAACCACGAGGGAGGAAATGTGGGAAATGGGGAATGTGTCGTCTTGTGCTGGAGGGTAGTTAATGGTGTTGGTGTCCAAAGCTGACCACTCTCTCTGGAATGTTCTCTACCACTGCCGCCGATGCAATTTGACCTGACAACAGGGCTGTGGATCAAAAGGACCATTTCCTCTGGTGTATGCGTGTTAAAGGGAATAAAAGAGATTTCACCCCGAGGCGTGCAGACCCTTACCTTTCTCAAATCTCAACCCGTAAGAAAGCCTTTAATCAGTACGAGGACTTTCTACCCTGATGTGGTGCAGACATACATGTGCAAGTGCACTTTCACATGCATGCTCACACACATATTAAATTTCCTCACCTTGATGCTGTCTTCCACCTCCATGTGTCCCAGCAGTTTGCCGTTGACAGTGAAGTGACAAAACTGTCCCTTGTCGTAGTAGATGATGCAGTGTCCTTCGGTGGAGGACTGGATGAGACGAGGACGCAGGCAGCGCTCTGGGCTCTCCAGGGTCCGCAGCAGGTCCCCATTCATGGAATGGATCAGACAAGGACCCTCTGAACAAACACAAGACAATGAGGTGCAGTTAGAAAAAGCAGGGTGATTATTTTACTTTAGGCAGTGTCTTTTTGTTAGAAACTTACAATTATTGTATTAATTATTAATTAATTAATTTATTGCATTTATATTTATACAGCATATCCCTTTCTTAATTGTTTATATTTTTCTTGTATTTTTATATTATTATGTTACACATTGTTACCTTGGGGATGAATTAAGTATTCTGAATCTGAATATTTTGGACATATTAATGACAATCTCACCTTTGCAGCCACTTATGACGAGACCAAGCTCCGCACACACACTCGCACACGTCACTTCACAGTCATGGCCCGTTAAGATGGCCCGCGGTGTGGTAAACTCTGCTAGGATAACACAAACAACACAAAAAGGTTTGTATACTACAGAGGAAAAAAAAAAAGCATCACAAAAAATGCATTACCACCTTTGGTCACTAGAGGGAGTGAAATGCAAAAACTCTTAGTAGGCTCATTCCTTCAGGCACCAGCAATGCTGACAAAAAGAATAACTTGAGCATTAGAAGATGGAGGCAGTTCAATCCAGTAAATAAGAAAATGAACAACCAAATAACAACACAGACAAACAAAGTATGAAACAAAAAACAAAGAATGTCAAAAGGTTGTTAATTATTTCAGCTTTTCTATTCTAAGTGTAAGTCGTTGCTCAGGCTTTGAGCCCGCTATCCCGCACATACATTTCTCCCCTCAATTCACTCTCCCTTTCCAACACTTGTCACCCTCCGCCTCTCCCTATCTTTAAAACTTTCGCCCCCTGACTGCCTTCACTGGATCCAGATGTTTCTGCACTACAGAGAGACGGAGAGCCAGGGGGAGCGAGAGTAAGTTATGGTCCAAGTCATGAAGTTTGTGTGATTTTGTTTTGGTTTAAGCTGTCAGGGCGAGCGACAAAACAAAATCGCCTTTTACTTCTCCGTCTGTCTCCTCTGTCTGCAAGGAAATGCACACTCACATAGATTTGTTGCGTTATTACATATAAATCAAGTGTTAAAAAAAAAAGCAGATGGATTCATTGCAGGCAGTCGTTGTATCTAGACATTTGATTGTTGTGTTAAAGTGTTTATCTGGTCGACAGCATGTAACTAAATGTAGCTTTGCAGTTAAAAAGCAGAGCCGTGTATGTGTGTATCTATATATAGCGACGAGCATCCCTGAAGTGGAGTGTGGAGTTCATTAGGGTTTCGTGTCTCAGGTAGGGGGTCTTGACTTTAGTGACCCCATCCTCTTTGCTGTCACAGGTCAAGTTCAGCCCAAAATGAGGAACATAGGGCAAAGACACTCAGCACGGGATTCACGTTTAAATCCTTAGTGACACTATTTTCCAAAAATACTAGCGTGTGAACCAGAGACAGCTCCAAGGCAATCTCATTTAAGTAAAGCAGTTTCCAATATAGCTCCCCTCTTACAGTAAATGCCAGTGATATACACTGCTTTTTGAGCTCTTTTGAATAAGACGTGTAGTTTCTTGCTGACTTGGCCAAACCATTCAGAGTTTGTTAGTGCAGTTTCTCACTTTAATTCAATTATGTGACATAAAACTCAACACAGGGTCACTAATAAGACAGATACGTTTTCTCCCACAAGCCACAGCTACTGTTAAACCTTAATTAGATTAAGCAGAAAGACTCCATACGGACCGTACTGCTCACTGAATCCTCTCGTAAAAAACGCAAACTAAAGGAAAAGCTGAGACCTAGTCATGTGTAAAGATGAGGTCAGCAATGTTTTACCCCAATAAAACAATCTAATACATACAGTAATTAGAATATTACAGAGTATAAGGGTCATACTTCAATGGGAAAAAATATTCTTTATGCATGTATGATCATTAAAATGTTAAAAAACAAACCAAAAAAAAAAAGGTTCAACGCTGAATTTGGAATCTGCTAACTAAAGAATCTGTATAATTTATAATCTATATATTTTTTGTTTTGCATTTAACAAACAAAATAACAACAAAAAACGAATAAGTAACCCACTTATAATAATAAGTGACCTCATATTTTCTAATGCACGTCGATTGTTTAAACTCCCTGCGCCCAGCTCCTCTGTCCACTTTGCAAATACGCACCAGACGCTTAAACTCTGGTCACACCAGGTCAGCAGCCTAGACATCTACATTTCATTTAGTTAACTGGCTAACTTATGACCTACAAGCTGCTGGATTAAAGCATGATGTTGGATTTTGCTCAGAGAAGATCAATAAAGCTGATATATTGGTGTATCAGTTAACCTTTTCAGCCTCGGCCCGCCATTTGGTTTGAATTAGCGCCACATCTGATTACAATCTTATACCTGTATATGACTAAAGCTGGGACACTGAGGAGGGTATCGGCTATCTAGACATGTGTGGACAGAGTGTGTGTGTGTGTGTGTGTGTGTGTGTGTGTGTGTGTGTAGAGACTGGATCCAAAAGCCAGCTCCATTTTGGATTCTGTTCAAAGTTTTTAGAATAGCCACATTTCTCACCTCCCTTCTCTTATTTTTTTATTGGCAAAAGGTGATGTATTAAGTATTCATGTATCCATTTGGCTAAGAAGCCCATGAGTCTTGAAATGTGTTAAGAATTTGGATGTCAATATTTGAGTGTAAGTCATTAAACTATCAATAACGTAAGACATTAGTTTCTCAAAAGCTAAATCTCAACAAATTCAATAAAGGAATAAAGAGGATTTTAGATTTGATACTGGATCCAGACTCTATTAATGTTTTTAAATCATAAACCTATATGTGTGTGTTTATGATGAATATATGCCAAGATAAATGTATACATGTTGGTAAGTGTATATTAATTAATGTATTTATGGTAGTTATTCTCAAAAATCACTGCTGATTTTAAAGCTAAAGAATATTTTAATCTTCAGAGTGTTCACTTCATTTAAAACACTAGAAATAACGTATATATAATATTACTAAATAGATGCCTCATTGAACTGGTTTCCCCCTGTGACCACCAGGTGGCACTGGTGTCTGTGACTTCTCCCTGCTGCTGTGCACGACAACAACATGTGCCTGCAGCAGGAACCAAGTGTGCATAGGTCAGCGTGTACATGTGCATATCAGCCACTCAGAGGCATCTGTGTCAAGGTTATGAAGTGTGTGGGATGTTCACAGGGCATTACGCATGACAAGGAATGTGTGTGTGTACGCTCTCATTCCACTGTATGTGGCGACTTTAGCTTGAAAGTGTTTTGTTTTTGGAAGAGGAATAAAGAAATGTCTGCTGTCTGTATGTATTTTGTGCGTACATGTTCGTGTGTATGTGTGTGTGTGTGTGTGTATATGTAGCAGAGCTTCATGTCTGGGAGAGCCTCCTGCGGTCTGGGGCAATGGAGCATCACATTGTGGTGGTGAGGGGTTGGGATGACGACTGCTTTGTCTGCTCCTCTAGCTACAGCATGGTTACTGCACTGAGCTGACTGAGGCTATACTCACACACACTCACATGCACACACATACACTTACAAGAACATCTACACCACATGCATTGATACATAGGCACAGCACCCCTTTAGACATGTCATAAGTCAAGAAATCAATCAGAATACAGTCAATTCCTTGAATACGCAGTTAATTTGTTATACTCGAGACACAGAGTACAGTACAGATATCATTAATCACTGCATCATGCATTGTTCCTCTATAAGGAAATTGAAATTTTTAACATGATTACAACAAGTCTCTAAAGAAGTCACAGTGGCTACGGTTACATGATAGCTTCTCATTCGGAATGAAATAAATCTGAATGAAATCATTCGGAATTAAAGTCTTTCCAGGTAGTTTACATGGGAAATATTCATTCAGAATGAGGGTTTACATGGGAGATCAGTTCAATCGCCTTTATTCAGGTCTGTGCAAGGTTTGGGGCAGGGAAGGTTTCTGATTGGATAGGGGGCGGGGCGGATGTTACGTGTTTACGTTTACCGGAAGAAAACACTGTATAGTCCTCGCTCCGGATAATAAGATGCTTGACGACGCCGTTCTTAGTGCCTTTTTCGGGCGTGTTTTGCTTATATTCTTGAAGCAGCAGTACGACAACAACCTTGTTCTGCTAATGCTTTGTCTGTTGAGAAGGAAAAGGGAGGTAGAAGACCGTGCTGTGGCGAATGGAAACTGGTGAGTGCAACAAGTCCGACTGCTCTATCTCAGCCCGTTGCTATGCAGCCCGTTGCTATGCGCGCTATATACGTCATCGCGCCAGAAGGGCAAGGAAATGAGCATGCGCAGAAAGACCGGAATGAACTTAAAGAGGAATGAGTGTATACATGCACACAAAATTCTTTCATTCGGAATGACGAACGGAATAAACCACCCCCTTTAATCGGATTTAATTTTCAATCGGAATGACCGTTTTTCAATCGGAATGACCGTTTTTCAATCGGAATGACCGTTTACATGACCACTTTTAATCGGAATGGCCTTTCATTCCGATTAAAAGTGGAATTAAACTGTGCATGTAAACGTACTGAGTGTTGCCAAAACGTCAACTGATAGGATGAAATCTAGGGTCAGCCATGTTGGATTTTTTTGCCGATATCCAATATTTTCCAACTCATTTTGCTGATATATTCTCATATCTTTTTCCAACTAATAGCAGAGAACATCAAGTCCCTCTTGCATTGGAATAACATACTATAATACCTACTCTTATGACGACCCGCTGGCAGATTCAGACATAAAATACAATGCTTTTAAAAACGTACACATTCACTGGGCAAAATAATAAACCTTTTTTAACATAGGTTACAAGTAGAACATGCTATATTTATTTTTAAGTAGCATTTTTAGACAAACGTATAAATTCATCCTACTTAATGACACTTGGATGATGCTCTCCCTGAGATAATCACAATATTTCTGACCAAATATCGATATTGCAACGAAATTATAAGGTTGACTTTTAGTGCTTTTACTAAATATTTACACAGTGAGATGTTGATAAATAATCATCAGTAACGTGGATATAATGACTAAGTGTGTAAAGGCAAATAATAGAACAGCTAGAACAGTCTGGTAAGCTCAGGAAATTACATCACTGTGCTGTAAT
This sequence comes from Epinephelus lanceolatus, assembly GCF_041903045.1. Taxonomy (NCBI): domain Eukaryota; kingdom Metazoa; phylum Chordata; class Actinopteri; order Perciformes; family Serranidae; genus Epinephelus; species Epinephelus lanceolatus. Next base: position 26,600,198 of record NC_135736.1, on the reverse strand, counting down.
GGAGCCTTTAAAACCAAAAGAAGACCATAATTAGGCTATTATAACATCCAAAATCTAATTTGGAGTCTCATACCAGGATACTGAGATATATCAATACAGTGCCCAGCCCTAACTTCAACAAACTAAGGCGCATAATTAAAGCATATCTACAGAAATGTTAATTTTGGGCTGATGCAAAGCTTTTATCTGTCTATATCCCTACTTACTGTCATGTTGTTACATTTTGTATACTCTCTGTTGAGCAAAATAAAGTGGTCACAAACAGAAAAACATGATATAAAATGAGAGAAGTGAATGCAATGTGGTTTATGTTCACCCATGTTTTTCAGCTCACAAAAGTATTTGTTCTTTCTTCATATAAAGTTTGGAAATGCCTGCGAATTAACTTGTGGGAATACGAAAATATTTTTCTCGATTCCAACATCCCACATCAGCCTACATGAGGTAAGTGACAAACAATCATGCACGCTGTCTCCCAAATCAGAAACCAATGTGTCTTATTAACCAAATCGCAATTTGTCATAAATTTCAGCCCATTTGTAATGGATCACTTAACAACATGTACGCCAATCTAAGCTGGCCAAATTAGCACTGAGCAGGCTAAGGGCTGAGCAATGTGTGCGCGAGGCTTTGATCATGGCTAATGCCATATGTTATGGTAACGTAAGAGAGGCCCATGACATTTTTCACTTTTATCGACTAGCGTGACCCCGTGGCCCTCGGATGGTGGTGAACTTTCATGTGCTAGCCGACGACCCCCAACATCACGTTTAACGTCTCTAAGTGGCCCTCACTTTCACTCACATTAAAGACAGATTCCCTCTCTCTCTCTCTCTCTGTCTCTGTCTCTGTCTCACACTCACACTCACACTCTCTCACACACACACACACACACAATATCTGGTCTCACAGAAACTCACACACAATCTCAAACACATTATCGAAAGCTGTTCCTGCTGCAACAGTGCTGCGAAATCCAATCTGTATGCAGGAGGCCTGGCCTGGTCAGACGAAACTAGTTGTTACTTTACAGAGGGAGGCCGTAAATCACACAGTCACAACTGTCTGGGAGAGTGAGCACTCAGAGAATACCCGCGGATGTGTGTTTATGTATGTGTGTGTGTGTGTGTGTGTGTGTGTGTCTGCTCACGTATCAGGCCGGTGTGGCATGTGTACTTACTGCCTGGGCTCTCTCCAATGCTGTTGTGCTTTCCGTTCCAGTACCACAGCAGCAGGGTGGCATCTCTGGACCCCGACAGGACGTAGCAGTCTCCTCCGATGTACGACTCAGAGCGAGCCAGGCACGTCACAACGTCGCGATGCCCAAACACTATCTGCGTCAGTTTGCCTGCAAAAGCACATAAATATACACACACACGAATCAGTATTCATCACCTGATAAACAAGAAAGGACTGATACTTTCATAAATAGATTACAGCACTGAAACAACATAAGATACGATTGTAATACATAATTTCATATTGCACTTAAATAACAAAAACTGAGTATGAATTTATTGCGACTTCTTCGGCGCTCCCACCATGTGTTTGTTGATCATCTGTCTGCTTGGCTAGTAGTTCTACAAGCTCCGCACAGAATCAGACGTCTACTAATTCCCAGACAAGAATAAATATTTGTTTCAACTCTGAGTGTGTGTGTGTGCCTATGCACATGCAGTGCGCTCCATATGTATATATAAAGAGGCTAATTGCTGTCAGATTTCCAGACCACAGCTCCACTGTCTAGCTGTCTAATACTCATTACGCTCCTCATAGTGTGACCTCTGCAGTCAAACAGCAGATAGTTTGGAACACATGACATTTCTGCCCGGGTGTCAAATAATCACTGTCCATCAGATAATTAAGCTGTATCTCGGTGAAAAGATGATGGCTGTTATGAAACTGGGCGGGTCACTGACTAAACTTCCCAAAAAGAACAGAGACATCAAAGATGTAAAATGTTTGACATCTTTATAAACACTGAAAATAAGTAATGATGGCTGCAGCAATAATGGCTACCATGCAGCTCACACTGAACACACACACTCACGCTGCTCACCGACGCACACACTTGCATGCACACAGACAAATTAAATTGTGTGCACACAGGCGTATGAGGCTATGTGTTTGGTGCACGTGTACCAATCAAGTCTTGTAATTGATAAAATCCCCCAGTTCTTTAACCTGGGGGCTTTAGGGACCTCAGTGGCAGCTGTTGAGCGTGTGCGATTAAAATGTGTTCACGTTCCAGTCGCACACCCCGGTGGCAGTCGCACAATAGAGCTATCTCTGTGCTCCCATCCCTCCTTCCCTCCCTCCTCTATTAAAGACAGGGAGGCCCTGGCCTATAGAAATTGAATCGGAGTGTGTTGTATAGATGTGTGTAGGACTCTGAATGGGGCATTGGGAGAAGAGTTGAGGAGCGGGGCACACAGATGAAGCTTCAGACAGTTTCATTTAGGACCCCTGACTTGATGGCGTCGGTTTGTGTGTGTGTGTGTGTGTGTGTGTGTGTGTGCATAAAAATGTCTGCATTGCATGTGTGTATGCAAGTATATGTACAAAGTCAGTGGTATTCAGGCTCACACAAGGCCACTGTGAAGAACTGTACAGTATGTTCAAGTTGGGTGAATCAAGAAAAACATTTTTCAGGTTAAATAGGATTTACTGTACTTAGACACACATTATCAGCATTTACAAGTACTGCTCTGGAGGAAATGACTCCACTCTAATAAAAAAAAGATAAGAAGAAACTTAATTTATCCAAAAGAAAATGGTATTACAACTGCTGCAAACCAAAGTGGGGAAAAAACTAAGATAACAATAAGGTGCATATCCTAATACACCTACCACTATCAGGTTAACAGGATCATAACAATACAGTTTAACAAGTCTCGCATTTGTACTGTTTATCCTTGGTTTGTTTTCTTCTCTTATTTTTTATGATATGATGCCTGGCTGCAACTAAATTTCGGCTGGCTAGATAATAAAGTTTGATTAGTATCTTAAAGAAATGATGCAGCTCAACTGTTACAACTGACCTCAAAGATACAAGGCTACAATTAATTATTGACAGCGAACATGTTTTAACCTGGCAAATATAAGAGGAGAAAATAAAGAGCAAATAATTGTGTAAATTGATATAAATTCCACTGGTGCAGCTACAACACAATGCAGTACAGTAAAGCAGGGCACACCATCTGTTGAGACTGTATTGTTCACAGTATTAAGAATGTAAAGTCTACCAGCGGCTGCTACAGGCTGCTATGTTCATTGCACTCCACAATATAAAAGTGTTGTTGATAAAATAAAAAAAAACATACTGATGATGTTTTTTTTTGTCTCATTCAGAGGGTTACTGGAAGTGGAGTGGAGGTAAAAATGAAAAGTTTGTCCTGAGGATGGTGCTAGAGGAAAGGCCATGGGGTTTATTAACATTAAGAGGTCCATCCCTTTAATAGTATTATTATCTCCATCAAATTAAAGGAAATGTACCCATTATATTTTGATATTAGTGCAAGAATTAAATTAAATTAAAAAAACAAAACAAAAAAACATCCTGATGTGGCTCATGGGGTTCGTGCCAGAAACCAATCAGCAAGTTGGAGATTTTGAGTAAATTTATTCTGCTGCAACAAAAAAAACAGTGCAGTGCATTTGCACTTTACAAGCCGGAAAAGTAGAGGCTGTATTTAAATTACAAGCACTCAACAACTGCATTTATGTTTTTGTCTGCTGAGAGCTGGACATAAAGTCACTGAGAGTACAGATCTGATGCCAAGGGTTAAGTGGCAGAGGAAATGTGCATGTAAAGACTCCAGATATGGTTTACCCAAATTATATAGTGATGTATGGTTTGGAATATGGCTGCCTTATTTTAACAAAGTTAAATATGAAGTAACAAATTTACAGCATGTAAATACAGGTCTAGGTCAATGCATGCATGGGATCAAATTGTTAGGAAATGAAGAAGCATATTTGAATACTGTTTCTAAAGAGCCTGAGGGGGAGAAGTGCAAAATGATTTTTCAGTACCTGAGTCAGTCGAGTAAACCCGGAAGCTCTTGTCCCAAAAGCCGCACAGGAGGATGAAGCGGTTGTCGGCTGTGATGACGAAACACTGTGAGCTGATCTGAATGCTTTGATCCAGCAGGTCTGAGATCTGACGACGATGACTGCCCACGTTATTGGCTAGAGAAGAGAGGACAAAATAAATCAAGCAAATAAAAAAATACACGTTGGAAATGTACAGATGTAAACAGAAACATTAAACCCAACACACAGGTTACTGTTTTCATATATCAGCGATTTTCAAAGTGCTCGCACTCAGATGCACCTCCACGTAAAGTGCACAGTGCGAAGAAGATTTGTGAGAGAATACATAAAACATCCTGGATGTTAAGTTTACAGGACTTCACATTTTCCGTGAGAGTTTAAGAGTAATGACAGAGCGAGCACGGTCAGAACACACACTGCAAATTCATCTTGGATGTGTAATTTAGCCAATGGTTGGTAAAAAAAAAAGCAAATTTATTGACATTCTCTCTCCCGTAAGTGCTATCTTTTTTCTTTTCCAGAGAGATATGTCCATCGTGAAGTATTTTTTATGTGGTGGGGTCACAAGCACTGGAGAGCAGGTGTCGGAGAAGATTGTCTAGCATGCAGACTGAGAAAGTCCAGCGTACCTGCTGAAACCAATATTTCAACCCATTTTTAACATTTCCCAACGCCACAGGCGGCTCAGCACTCATCCTCAATTTACTGTGTTTAGCTCAGACTCCTCCTGGAATGCAAACAGTGTAAATATATGACTGACAAGCACAAAAATCCCCTCTACCTCCCCCGAAACACACACACGCACACATAGAAACACAAAAATATATCATTTAGTATGTTATTTATGTTTTAGTGTTTAGTGAAAATGTGAGATGGGAGAAAATGTCAGCAAAAATATTGAAGATTTATGGGATGAAATTAGCTTGAAAAGTGTGCTTTCAATGGCACACGCCCACTATGGAGCTGTCATAAAAACACGCAACATAAATACTAATGCACAGATTTCCTTTATTTTGCCTGCACTGAGGGGCAGTGAAGGAGAGAAATACTGTACATGGAGATAAAGATGAATATGTGAGAGCAAACCCTGGTTATTGTCAGTAGTCAAGTGTTTCGGAAAAAAAAAAAACGTGTGGAAATGGTCCGGTGAGACTCGGAGTGACCACAACGTTCACAGAGAAAGAACAGCCCCCCTTTTGCAGATGTGCGTGCAATTGTGAGAGGCTGCAGGAAAAGCAACGGAGGCGAAAGGCGGGAGCAGATAGAAGTGGCTCGTCTCTCCCTGCTCCACCAGTGCATCCCATACATCACTGCAGCTCGGCACTCTTCTCCTGCTCATCAACAAGTCGTGAAGGATGAGAGGCGCCCATATTGTCCTGACAGCCGTCCGCCGTGCATTCTCAATCACACATTATTACCACATTCATATTCATTTCCATTGACACGCGTCCTTTCCCTCCGCTCAAATTAAACCAAAGAGGATGCAGAAAGGGAGGGAGGGAAGGGGACGATGGAGAGGGAGAAAGAGGGGGGAGTTGATGATGAAATGCCGGCCTAGGCCACAGCTCATTGCATTCCAATTTGCATGCAAATGGTTTAGTGTGAGAGCAGGGCCTATATCATGAGGAGTGAACTGGGGCAGAGGCTGAGAAACAACTCTAATCTACTGTCCAGGGACGCGGCGCTGCAGACTGCCATGAGTCACCAAGATGCCAGCAGGATTCATACACAAATCCGCACACAGGAAAAAAAAAAATCATTTCATGCATATATAAGCTCATGCTACGTAAAGAATACGCATGTGTGTGGACTCTTTTACAGCCGTAAATGACAGCATACCTATCAGAGGGTCAATTTCCACAGGAAGTTGGTACTGCTGGTCCTGCACCGTTGAGCTCTGATGACCTGACAGAGAAGAAGACAGATTGGATTAATATTGTAATCATGTGGCCTTGTGAAGTAGATGCCAGCTTTCAGTTCATTATAACACACTGAAAATTATAACCATAAAGTCACAGTGTCACCTGCCGGCCCAAGAGTTCTCCCGCAAATTACACATCAATTATGTCAAATAGCTTCCAAGGCCACACAGAATATGAGTCTTTATGCTAACTGCATGCTACAAAATGCATTTCTTTGCTCAACAAAGTCACTTTAGCTGGAAGCAACTGGAATATTTTGGTAAAATGATTAAAAACATGGCTCTAACAGACTTTTCTGTATTCAAGTGCAAAAACAGGAAGTAGAATTGCATTTTTTTCAGCATTTTGGCTTTGATTGCTGCTTACACCGTTTAATGCAGGGCAACAACTCACAATTATATTCATTATCGAACAAAGGTTTCATTTTTTTTAATTAAGCAATTAATTATTTATACTTCAAAATGTCTGAAAACAACAAAAAATGTCATAATGGCAATTTCCCAGAGCCTAAGTTGACGTCTTCAAATTGCTTGCTTCATCTGACAAACGATCCAAAACCCAAAGATACTAAGTTTACAAAAATATCACACATAGAAGAGCAGCAAAACCTTTGAATCTAGTCGACACCTTTAAGAACAACTGCAATTTCTATTCAATTATTTATTTATTTACACACATAAAATGTTTGGGGGGTTTGGGGGTCCTCAGCTAGAAAATTTTAAGCTTTCAACACTTCATTTCCTGCATTCTTGTGAATTTTTATGCACCAATTCCTGCCCTTTTTGCATCAATTTATGGTGCAAATGTCTTTTATATTTTTATTTAGGGGGGCAAATGTTCTTAATATTGAGGTGGGTGTGTCCCCTGTGTCCCCCCTGAAATCTACACCAATGTCTGAGGATTATTTTGTGATTAACTGATTGTTTGTTTAGCTTATAAAATGTCAGAAAATACTAAAAAATGCCTGTCATAGCTCATTTTGTCTAATCAACATTCTATAACCACATAATACTCAATTTACAAAAATAAAAACTAGAGAGAAAGAGTGATCTAACATTACAGAAGCTGACTTAAATCATTCATCAAACCAAAAGTGTTGATTAATAACAGTATATGCATTGTCAGTTAGCTGCATCTTCTCTATAGGCAAAACGTAAAATGTGAATAATGTCTGCAACACTGTTGTTTCCAACACTCACAAACAAATTCCTCATTTTTATTGTTCGCATGCATCCCGTTGAGAAGAATTTACAATGTGCACATATTTCCATTCTTATCTTTTATCTGCTCTAACAGCTGCACAACAACTCCAGTAAATCCTCACAATTAATGAACTTCTTCTGAGCAGCACACATCTTGTTTATTACACCAGCTCGCTAAACCAATTAGGTTAATCAGTCTGGCCTGTGGTGTGCACGGATGAGGTTGTGTTCTCCTGAAAAGCGATCAGTCTTCATCCTCATAAATTCAGAGATATCAAATTTAATGTTTCTTCCAGGGGCGGGATGGATGTTGAGTAAATAAGGTTTTGTGAAGTGAGAGGCTGATGTATGGAGGTGGACGTGAGACCTAATGCTGGCTGCTGCATGTGTCACATTTGATACTGCTATCCAGGAGACACAGTCAACTGTCTCCCAAATCAACGTCCATCCCATGGAGAAGAGACGGGTCAATTCTTGACTTGGGTAAATTAGACACCGAGTATGGAGGAGAGAGGAGAGAGCTGAACCGAGAAAATGAAAATGATTCTGTGGTAGTAGAAGATAGTCTCTACCTGCCTAAAATACCCTTGATGGTATTGTGAAGGAGAATCACAGTGGTGTAAAACAAATTCAACTAAATTCACCTTTTATAATTCAAAGCATGAATTCATGCAAATAAGTGCACGGACTCAGATCTCTCACCTGTCAAACCGTGCCACTTGTTGACTGCGAAGAGACGGTTGGCTGTGACGGTGATGATAGCAGGCGACGTCAGACCTGGCTGGGTATTGGCCGCCACGTGGGTCACGGGAGAGTTGGATGGGAACTTCAGCACCATGATAACATCCTGCTGCATCTGCTCCGTAAACATCAGCGGGGTCTGCAGGAGAAGATACTGTTCAGGCCCCCGGGACGGACAACGGGACGCGGGGAAGAGAAGGTGGGAAGAGCCGAGATAAGGAGCGACAGACGAAGAGCAAAAACAGAGAGACGAGAGAAGCAGCCGCGGCCGGTGTTAGCGAGGGAAAAAACAAAGGGGAAAGGGAGGAAAGAGAAGGACAGAGAGAAAGTTAGGAAGCTTGAGCAGGACAGTAGTGAGCAGCTGTTCAGTAGTACATGTTAGAAAAGAGGTAAAAGGCAAGAGATCACTTTTGAAACAGCGATTCAGGATAATTGGGAAAGAATCTCAAAGAGGAAGATAAGTGCAGATTTTCACACTTGCAGCTTGTTTTAATATTTCATCGAGGGGACGGGCTGATGTGATTTTAGGAGTTTTAACAAGGTAACTAAACACATCAGACACAAATTATTGTTTTAGGCCTTCATGTGCAAAGTATTTTTATCTCTTTAAACATGTCTGGAGTCTGTCTTAGAGGGATACCTCACCCACACAATGACTATTTATATGCCAATTATTCATGCTGCGTTACCCGGAATTCGTGTAGAAAACGTTTTACCTCGCACGCCTCCAGTAAACGAAGACAGCGAGCATTGTTAATTACTCAAAGTAAACCGTATAAAACATATTTTTACAAACCCTCACACATCTTGTGCGTCATAATCAAAGTCTCATGTATCCTGTCATATGCTCTGTACTTTCCAAACACACTGCCTCATTGTCAGCCCCTGTCTGAACGGGACTATAAGTGAGAGCATAGATAAGTTTCACTTGTAGTCCTGTACAGAGAGGGGCTGATGACGAGGCAGTGCAGCGTGTTTGGAAAGTACTGAGCATATGACTGGATACATGAGACTTTGATTATAAAGCACGAGACGTGTGAGAGTTTGTAAACAGATGTTTTCGTATAGTTTTGCTGTTGTTAAACGCCGTCCCTGTGTACTGCAAGTAATCAACAGGGTTCGCGGTGTTGGAGTCTTCGTTTACCGGAGGCGGCGAGAAAAACGGAATTCAGGAATTCTAGGTAACACAACATGAATAACTGGTTTATAAATGGTCATTTTGTGGGTGAGGTTTTCCTTTAAGTATACAGTGGTACTTGCTTCAGACTGCATATTGCACATTGTGTATATACACCATGTGGGTTGTTTTAGATTTCCTGAAATCCATGTCATTCTTCTGAGTGAGACTGCAACAAACTCATGATTATCTACGATTGTAGATGTCGCACCAGGTGTTGTCTCCAAAAATGATGGTTTTGTCTAACCAACAGTCCAAGCCCCAGAAATATATAATGTGCAGGAATATAAAACAAGGGGAAAGCAAACTCTCGCTAAATGACTCAACTTCATCACTTATCAAACTTTTTCTTTAACTAATTTTCTGTCAACTGACTAATATAAAAAATCAAATAGTCATTTCAGCACTACTTCTATGTTTTACTCATGTTCACACCAAGTATAAAATGCAAATGAACTTAAGCTGCATTGGAATAAATTATATACAGTACATATACAGCACTAGAATCTGAATGCAGTCATAACAAAAAAGTGATTTCATTGGACTGTCAGACTGTTTCCCTGGTTTGACAGGAGTTCATATAGAGCCATTTACAAAGTGTTTGTACTAAGCAGCTCTAACACAGAGCCATTTTCCTCCTTGCGTGTAAAGAAGAGGAACATCAGTGTTAACATCGGGAACAGACCTGAGTAAATCCGGTGTGTCTGACAGCTAACCAGACGCTCTGACAGTATCATTACCACCAGCATGGGCAGATGCCGACACTCTGACAACACACTCACATGAGGGAAGATGGAGAGAAAGTAGAAAGCGAGAACATGTAAAAGCAATGAGAACAGGGCGTTCTTAGGGGAATGTGGAGGGGCGGGGAGGGTTAGAGAAGTGTTTGAATAATGGCGTCTGAATATTATGTTTGAAAACTGTGTGGTGAAGTAAAAATAAAAACACTTCATAGGAATGTGCGCATGAGCGAGGTGGATTCAAAGACGTAGCCTGGGTTTGTGTCTGCGAGTGCATGTGTGCACTGGGTGGTGGTCTACAGCCAGCTGTCAGCGCCACAGGGACACCACACTAATAGGGACTCTTGGGGCCTTGGTCCATCACAAGCAGGCACACTGACTGCACTCCTTGGCCCTTAAAAAGCCGTCACTTCACTGCTGCTGTTCATTGCTCTCCTTTGCTGATCTCCTCTTGCTTCCAGCTCAGGTAGAAAACCTGGCTCAGACCCAGGTTTCCGGCACAAAGCTGTGCCTTTCTCCTGCATACCTCTTACTAAACACACACGCACACAAACGCTTGTGATCTTTCCCCTTTCACACACACCTCTCTAATGATGAGAGAGGAGACGCTTTCAAACCCAAAACTGTATTTTCCCACAGTTGTTGATGGATAAAGAGAAGACACAAGGTAAATGAAAGGTGAAAAGAGTGAGTCAAAAATTAAAAAGAAGAGTTATATGAAGCGAAACAGAGTTTTACAGCAGTCAGAGGCGGCTTTAAACAGGCAGCACAGCAGCTGATACTGTAGCTCAGGTTGACCCATATTATATAGTAGTATTTTCCTCAGCACCATACATGCAGGTATAGTGGTTTGTGTGTGTTTCTATCTGATTGCATGTACTATATGTGCATGTTTTACTCACCACTTGCATGGCTGAACTTCGGGGTGGGTGTGGCTCAATGAGTAACTGGCAGGGGGTCTGTCCAAAACTCCTAATTTGAGACTCCACAGCCTGAGGGAAGGAAAGAGAGAGGAAGGGACAGCAAAGAAAAAGAGAAAAGAAACCACAATAAGGAATTAATTGAAAAGGCAAACACAAGCTGCATACTCTCAAAATAAGGCCTTAGTAAAGAGGTGTAAAAAGATCATGTCACACATCACATATAGGGACAAAAAATTCTATGACAGTGTTTAGAATTTTATATTTTAAAATTGCTAGATATTGTGACATAGCATATTTAAGAATCAAGTTACAGCAGTTGATAAAATAACCAATTACAGCTACATCGCACATGTAAAGAGATATTAAAGAGATAGATACCCCGGTAACGATATAATAAAAATATGGTTAACTTGTTTCAAAAGTGTCATTTTATATTGTAATATCACCCTTCCCCATATCATATCATGTCATATAATACAATGGTCAACAATCAAAGACTACTGAGTTTCCACAAAAAAAAAATAAAATAAAAAGATGAATACAAATGCAGTGACGGAAAAATGTATCTTCCTGTGTAGACTCTCTCACTGTGAAACTCTCTCTCTCTCCCTCACCCTCGCCCTCGCCCTCACACACACACACACAAACACACACACACGGGCGTGCCAATTTATCCTCCACAACCACACACAGAATCAGAGGAGGGTCAGGACAGGCGGGCTTGTAGGCTGGTTAGGTGGTGTTAATGAAGAGGTATAGGACCATAAATGTCAGAGCAGACGCCGGCCGAGCAGCCTCTGGACATCATCACACAGCTCACTGTCAGGCCAGCGAGCACAGGATGGAACACACCCACAGCAGTGTGTAAATGCACAGGCCTTCACCGGCAATACTCTACACTATCATACCATTATTATCTAGGATTACAACTAATTATTTTTATTATGGACTGAGCCGCTTCTTATTTTTCCCATTGATTTTCAAGTCTGTAAAATGGTGGAAAATCCTGACAAATAACCATCGCATTTTCACAGAGCTCAAAGCTTGTTATGTCTGACCAACAATGACAAATAAAACTGGGAAAAGGATCAAATGCTTGAGAGGCTGGAACCAGAAAATGTTGGTGTTAAAAAAAAGGGGGATTTGAGGGGTGGATAACAATAAACATATTAAGAATTTATACAAGAAAGCTGTTGTTTGTGCCTGCAAATAGTGACAAGAAAAAAAAAATCAGAACCATACAAAATACAGAAAGCAAAAGAGTACAAGATAAGTGTCAGCGGGAATTTGTATAACAAAGTTAAGCAGAAACTGCAATGAGTAAGAATATCTATCACACAGCCTGATAGATGGTTTATAAAAAGGACAGGCAGAGAGAAAAAGGCCAACGCAAAATTATGACAGACCCGTCAGTATGTTGGTGTGCACTGTGACTGGCTGTGTGGGAGTGACAGCTTGTGTTTGTATGGCTGAGACGTTTGAGCCTGACTTGGCGAGGGCTGCGAGAATGAGCTCATGGTTGAGGCCTGCATATGGTATTTCCATGAGAAAAAGGTTGGGAAAGTTAGTCCACTCATACCCATTGTCTGAAACTAACCAGAGACCAGAGAGAGGCGTAGCGAGGGAGCGATCTCCACTGTCTATTACAAAGTTTCATCTGCTTCTTTAAAGCCATGAATCACGCACTAAAAATGATTCTACATACAGTATTTTTTCATGTAAATGTAGAACTTAGACACCTAATTGTATGTATACTTTCTTCACTTTGCTAGCTCTGGTCTTTCCTTTAGCTTTCCCTTTCTTTACCTTAATAATCTTTTCGTTTTTTGAGCAGAACAACAGGACTAAATCGTCCTCATCATATAAACATACCACTGGCGATTATGATACATAAGCACTCTCTATAGCAGGCTAGAAAAAGTTTAAGAGGTGCATCCCATGCCAGGGTTTTTCCTGCACAGAGGAATTTTTGGACGTTTTGGCTAGCACCAGCACCAAAGGCAAATCACTAGCGCCATAATAATAAGAACTGAGAATAAAAATAGCAATTCAAATCCTTTCTGAATGTGTGTAATAGCAGCTGATCAAATAACAGTTAAACAAGCAGAACATAAACTTTAATATGACGTCTTTGACTTGCAGCAGTCAACTCCCCTCTCATCTAGAGCCGCTATATTTTACACATGTGGCTAACGCTGAGTAAGCCAGCTAAGCTGCATTGTTTTTACTGGGCCGCTGTGAAGCTAGTGCTAATGGAAGAGAGGACTTCCTGTGATTCCTCATAAAATGAAAGCCGTTTTATTTCTGGTGAAATTCTTAAATCACTGAATTACAACTGCAGCGTATTTTTGGCGTATATTGTCCAGCATCCTGCAACCCTCGCCTAAACTGAATGGAGTATTTCCGGTAAATGTCTGGACCTGATTCTCCAGACATTGACTGCCTCCCCTCTCGAACCTCACACCTTTCTCCCTCAAATAATAAATAAACTGGAATAAAACTGTTTATTTTTTCCTTAACAGGCTTTACTGTACGTGGACCGACCGTGCTGTCATGCATTGCCACCCTCCAGAAGCCCATTCTGGGCCAGAAAGAAACCCTAGCATCATGTATTCATGTTGAGAATGCAGTTGTAAATAATAAATAATCAAAAAATAACAAACTGGGTTCGATGTCTATGTTTCACACTATGGTATGTTGCAAAGCACACAAGAGGAGCATCAGTAAAGTCAGCCGTGTGGTTTGGTGCTGGCTCAACAGATCGGAAACTTGAAGAAGAGAGCTGTTAGCAAGAGTGTCTGTGGTTGTGTGTTCAAGCCAAAACTGCATTAACTGTATGTTGACCTAAACACATGCATGTGTGCTGGCATACTAAGTCCGCCACAGATGCTTCCATGATCCAGTATTTTGGGAAGACAGGAAGGTGTCTGTCAGAGAATCTTTATTTCCGAGGTGACGAAACAAGAATGTATTTTGTTTTTCTTCTCAGCACTAAATGAGAGATTGTTACTCTTGTATTTAAGACTGATGTGGTAGACAATTAAACTAGTTAAAATTTAAATAAAAGCCCTCTATTCATTCAGTTTTATCACAGACCACCTTTGCCCATGACCTCATCACTGATCATGGCCGAGAATCTTCACATTTTCCATCTCACCCACAGTTTGTTAGTAAGAGGACATCAGTGCATCATTCAAGGTCAAAGTGCCTCCCCTCTCCTCTGCCTGTGGACCGAAGCATTTTGCTAAAGCTAATGTGAGGAAGAGACTCCTCAAAGCCACTCAACCTATCTTCATTAAGTTCAGCTCTGACATTTATGAGGCTGTGGAACGCTGGAAAGTGGCCAAGTCTAGGTCAGCATGTCCTATCCCTATATGCCAATGCAATGCTCAGGTGATTATATGAGGGGCCATCCACAAGGCCAATCTCTTTTGGGGGCGCTGGCCCATGTCTGATGAAGGTTTTCTATACATTTAAATGGCTGTGACGCCCTCGCCTCAGATGTCCCAACCTGCCCTTTGATTTACTCAGCTACTTGACAAGATGGATTTCCATGTAAAACATGCTGCCTTTATGCAAATCAACCCGACAACACTTACATCATATATAGAATAAAAACTACAACAGCCTTGAGTAAATGACAAGCAGCATGGTGGGATACTCTGTATCTTTGGCGTTAGATGTCCAGACTAAGATGTGAAAAATAATTTTAAACACGGTGAAGGCCATACTGTCCAGAGAAAATAAACCAGTGGACTCTGTGTTTGGTGAGTGACTTTGGCTGAATGTCAAAGCAGGTTCACTCGCGTGGGTATATTTCCCGTCTTCTGCCGAATTACGCAAACGCTGTACAATTCAGACGGAGCTCTGTGTTTTGTCGCTGGTGTGAGAGGCTGTGGGATTTTCCATAATCACATGTGAAAGAGGGGAAGCCCTGTACAACGATGAGAAGGCAACGCAGGGTGTGTTTCTCTTTATACACTGAGAGGCAACACAGATGTGCATGCATGCCATGCACACGGGTACGCACGCATACACACAAATGCATCTGCAGACACACAGCAGTTCTCTGGGGGGGGGGGGGAGTAAGTTTTGACTTGCGGCGGAGGCAGGACAGGAAGTAATCATGGTTTTGAAAAACACAGCAGTGGTCTCCACAACATTCCCTAATCTGTGCTGAGATATTCCAAACTCTCTCCCAGAACAGAAATGTACACATAAACACACAACCGTGTGCATTTATGCTGATGAGCACACATAAATATACAAAGGTATACACATGCCAATGGATGCATGTATACATACACATGTGTATGTACAAACATATCAAGGTATGATCTATACAAAGTGTGTGTGTGAGGTTGGGCCGGGGCGGGTGGGATTTAGCGGCTGCCAAACGGCGTGGCAGGAATACAGAGATCTCAGCCCCAGTCTAATACCTTTTCCGACCCAAACATACACGCCTGTGACCCATCCCCCTGACAATGAACAGCCTCGGGGCCCGTCCTAATGCAGCCTAGCTCTGCCCAGACCACAGTTCAGGCTGAAACAGTTGTCACTCAGTAATGGCAGACTCGGGGGACATTTTCAGGCCCAAAGCCCTCAGTCTCAAAGCTCCTGTAGCCCTCAGCCACCCCCTGCGCCCGGGCATGACGAGGCCCAGGCCTGGAACTCTGTTTCCACCTTCTGCGCAGACAGGGCACGCTTCCTTCCGTACAAACACAGTTGAAGGAGAGCCTTGGCTGAGCTCACAGGGATAACACTGCCTGGGTTTATTTAACTAATTAAAGCGCTCAGACTGAGGGTGTTTATGAAAGGTGAAAGCAAGCAGACTGGACCTGCAGCATCAGAGGGGGAGTGAGAGGAGAAAACAACAAACACTCTTTTTTTCAGCTCTAGGTAGCGGCGCAAACATTGATGCTTTATTCATATTTTACACATACGTATGCTGAAATTGCTACATTTGCAACTACTTTTAACAATATTAATTTCAATATGATGCTGCCAGTGTTAAACATGGCATAAATGTTCATTCATACAACATTTACAAATTTAAATAGTCCATCGTCAAATCGATTTTGGGGAAAACTGGCAGAAAACAATGGGTACTGAAATTACAGACGAAGTGTGGGAAATCTGTATTTAAAGTATTCACAGTAGTTTGATGCGATTTAAAGTTGTACAAAGTTTGCAGTTTTCAGTCTCACTAAATCTTACAATATCATAAGCTGATAACTGTTTGGGGTCAGTTATTTAATTTCTATGCCAAGGCTTTTTAATAATGAGTTTCCCTCTGCCCCTTTAACCCCACCATTTGGAGTGGTTGAGCCTGGTAGGGTGAAGGATAGGTATGAAGCTCAGGCCATCTCTCTATCCACACTGCTAGCCAGAAATCTGCCGCTACAATTTTGGAAATCTGAGAAGCTCCCAAAGATTGATATGTGGTTGAAGGAATTGGGAAATGTTTTACATCTAGAGAAAATTAGATTAACTATGTCAAACAGAGAGGGACTCTCTTGGAAAATCTGGCAACCGGTCTGACTGAAAAAATGAAATGAATGGTTAATGGTCTGGCAGGTTAACTGTATCAGTGTGTCGTATGTAAATACCTTGTATTTTTTTTCTTTTACTGTTGTTTTTTTCCTGCACATTAGCTGTTGGTATGTGTGTTTTGCTGTATTACTACACAGATAACCAAAACTACAGTGAAATTAAGACCATATATTTAGAGGCATTCATATCCAAACTCTACATTCCTGCAGTCATCAGCAGGGAGGCAGGAAGTGCTCTTTTAATACCAGTCAAATCACATGCACCTGCCTTCGATGGCGTCCTGTATGTATGTGAATTTATCAATCCCATTGTCACTGGAACAGCTTGGCAGAAATAGTGGCATCCTGGTGATCCAATTTTGTGACTGTGTGTTAACCAGAAGAATGGGTAATGGGCTGAGTGTGGAAATGGCCGGTGCACCCTGGTAATGAATCTGCATGTGCCTGTGTGTGTGTGTGTGTGTGTGTGTGTGTGTGTGTGTGTGTGTGTGTGTGTGTAGCTAAAGGCCAAAGCACATCTGGATGGGAATTAGGGTGAATGAGGTGATAAATCAACGATCCACCCCTCATGTCCGTGATGCTCCAGTCACTGAGCATGAAGGGCAGCAGAACAGTGGAGGCAAAAGGCTGCTCGGCCGCTTGATGTACTCTGAGCTCATCTCCATTTAGACCGCAATGCTTTGAGGACCTTTGCTTAAAGGATAAATCTGGTTTACTACGACTTGGGTCTTATTCTTATTGTTCTGTCCATCAGTCCTGTTTGGGCCAGGAAACACAAGCAGTCAGACAGGTTTTAAACAAACCCCAAGGTTCGCTACTTTTAGTTTCACTTTTGAAAATAAAGTAGTCAAGAAGGCAATGTCACTGTGTTTCCAGATCTCAGCAATTAGTTTGGCAAGTGAGCTGTTTTCAAAGCCAACTGAAATGATGGCCCAAACTAAGATGTTGTAAAAAACTGGAGTTACACTCTAGGAGAAACCCTGTGACTACACTCCGAGAATAAAAATAGAATATGTTACACTTTTGGCAATACAACTTAGACGTCAAAAAAGGCTGATGGGAGCAGGGTCAATTGGCCTGCTGCTGGCTAGCTGCCTCTCGCAGCAGATTGGTGAAGTTGTCAGGCCAGTGTTTGGCTGTGGGCAAGCTAGCTGTGTTTTTTCTTTTCAGCGCTGTGTTTTGTGCGGTAGCTTTCGGGCAGGCCGGTGTAGCTTGTGTGTGCAGCCACTCAAAGTGAGGTGGATGAATAATGAATGAAAGCCAAGGAGGAGGCTTTAAGGCGTTAAAGTGGAACACTTGGTGGAGTGCTTTCAGAGGTATCACACGAGGGGAGAAAGGCTTTGCTCAGCAATACCTGCCAGTAGATTGTTAGCTTAGCTCTCCCAGGCCATTCTCAACCAATTTAACATGGTTAATGGCATCAAAAATATCCCTGAAATACAGATGCACTGGATGGACAGATGCTTTTATAATATAGTCAGATTAAGCATCCATTTGAGAGTGCTAACGCTCAAGTGTACTTACTGTAATATGCTGTTTTTCCCCTTACTCAGCATGATCTGTCAAGGGAGTTAAGTCAGCCGTGTAGTACATACAGTAAATGTGTATTTGCATGTACTGTATGGTGTATCAGCCTCACCTCTCTGAGCATGGGGTCGCTGATGGAGCTGAGGTTGACTGCACCTTCGTAGGTCAGATAGTAGAAAACATTGAGGGCCCTGGTGGCTTCAGGTCCCTGCTGCTTGTAGCCAAAGATCAGATCGATCCACTGGTGGAGCTGGCAGGACACAAACTCGCTCTCCAGAGCCTGTGAATGAAGGAGAGGATGGAGGAATACAAGTGTTTTAAATGTCAACAGATGCAGAACATTTAAACACCATACTCTCACCAAATGTTACTCTCTCAAACATGTTCTTCATCCCATTACTGAGCAGCAGTTACCACTAATGCCCCCTCAAAGAAGAATTCCTCAGAGAAAGCAGAATATCCTTCTAATTGTTCCAGTGACAGAATCTGCCAATGATTTCTATAATGAGCAAAAAGCAGAGTAAATCCATATCTGATCATATGGGAACATCAAAACATTAGAGATCTCTTGTAGTTCATTAGGGAGCCATTCCAGCCTCTGTCTTTGTTCTTTTCTCTGCTGGTTGTGGGCGGATAAGAGCACCGTGTTGCTCTTCCGCAGACGTCTCTGCCTTGCCATAACACTAAGACACAAGCCGTTTTCTCTCCTCATTAGCGAGCAAAGGAGGGAAAAACATTTATGGTTTCCTCATAAAAACAGGCAATTGTGTTAATTTGTGTAAAGCTGTCGCCTCACAAAAGCCCTCTAAACACGACCAAATTAGAATGAGGCAGCCCTTGATTGTCATTGCTGCCTTGTGTCACATTAATTTGTGACAAAACATTAGCCTGTGCTACACTTAAATGGCAATTTATATCATTTAAATTTTTACTGCAGACTGGCGCATCCCTCACTTAAATGTGACTTTCTGACAGCTCATTCTGCATCTAATTCTTCCCGACTCTCTTAATTACAACTTTCAATCAGGGAGGAAAGCGCGGGTGTAAAGGAGAGGGGAATGTGTGCGGTTGAGGTATGATGATGTTTTTACTGCGACTTGAACCTGAATTTTTGATGCCACGGCAAATTCCATAATCTGAACTGATGAGAAGCTTAACAATATAAACCTTGTGTGGATAATAGTCATAACATTGATTCCTGGGAAGGAAAAAAAACTCAGCAGACAAAGATATAAAAAGATTTTTAGGCTCAATATATGAAAAACATACAAACACACTAATACAAAATGTGTCTTAAGCCCCATGTTAGAGGAATGTAATTATACACACATCACAGTGGGTGCAAAGCTATTGGAAAACATTATTGATTTGTGTTGATAGCCGTCTGTACTCTCAACCTATAATATCATTGTTTGTTAAATATAGTGTATTTTAACGGAAAAATACAATGCATGCTGTGTTTGTTCTATTAAAATATATTTTTAAATGCACAATATGTTAATGTCTCCTTTCACCTATCTATTTTTATTTGAGATCTTTTTTATATATATTTGATGTATTACTGTCTCTGCACTTCCTCTACCACCACACCCGCAATCATAGAATCAGCCTACTGCTGTATTTATATAGTTGTGGTAACCATTTTTAAACATTTTGACCTCATGAAGATCCAATCGCAAAGAAAATGAAGCAGGATTGCAATAATTAGACTGGTTTCCAGATTCATTAGCTTGACTGTAAAACCTTGAATCAGTTCAAGGCGTGATCGATGAAATATCATTATAGCATCACTGCTTAGTAAATTTGTGGTTCAGAGTCAGTGGGCAAGAATTACTTCGTAGCACTGTCTATCAAAAATCAAACTCCAAACTCTCAAAAGCTGAGATTGAATATCTGGTCGAACTGCAAATCCTGTTTACTTATTCTTTGATGAGACAGTTCTTAAAATAAATCTGGATTTTGCCAGCTATAGATATTCTTATTCAAGCAAAGGTCTTGTTTGCTTGCTTGTGTTTAACATTTAAGAGGGTTTGGAACAAAACACGTTAATTTCTCTTAAAGTAAGAAATTACAGAAAGTTGCTTTGGTAACGATTAAGACAGTTGGGTATTTCATTGGCACTGGTATTGAAAAAATCGAATGTAAAAATCTAATGTAACAGGGCTGCCTGCAGGGTGCCCACGGTCATGGAAAACCTGGAAAAGCCATGGAAATACACAACCTCATTTTCCAGGTCTGGGAACATCATGGAAGTTTTGGAAAAGTCATGGATTTTTTTTTGTGTGTGTTAAAATTTCTTGTTACTAACCTTCCATGTAATGTAGCATAACCACAAATTTATTTTATGCAGATGATGACGTGATGTAGCTCACATATGTGCCGATGTGAGACAATGTTTTGACCCTCAGGTATGTCTCTTGATTTTCTCCCACGTCCTATCTCTCCGTTCATTTAGGTCAGCTAGCTGGGGTTGTGTTTGTATAGAGTTTGAATCTCATATGTCTGAATAAGAATAAATATAATTAAAGAAATAATGTTATAACAGTGTGATTTAACATGTAGGTTCATGAATCCCAAAGTTTCCATACTGATGCAGTACTACTTTAAAATTGGACGGCATTTGTGAGATGAGCAATGCTTGTTTAATACATTGTGAACAGTCTTATACATTTTGTTTTGGGTCTTTGAAAAGCTCTATTTTGTACATGAAACTGTGTGGGAACCATGAGTCTGGTTCATACCTTTTTTATATCATAGCTGTAGAACTAATCTGTGTACACTGTATGTTTATGATTATTACAGACATTGGTATTTTGGACAATGCCCCATTTAGATGCAATCGCTGCTCTGAGAGCTGTAGAGTTGACAAAATTAGCAGATAGAGAGAGATCTGTCTATTCCTTTCCCCTCTGTGTGACTCACATGACATCATTTTCTGTTAAAGCCTGAACTATAGGGTAATGCTACAACAAAACCAAGCTAACATTTAGCATTAAGATAAAACAGAACACCCCTAGAGTCTGAGACAGTCTAGACCTAATGTCTATCTGTCCCTCTGGCATCAGCATATTCACAGTGTTAAGTGCCTTTAAAGGCTTGTGTCATAAGGCAATCCCTTTTATTCATGTTGCATTATAAGCCAGTGAAACCAGCTTTATTCAAACTCAGTTTAATAGCAGGCAGAGTGGGGTTCAGTTGTGTGTGTGTGGGTGTGAGTGAGAGAGAGATCAGTTCATTATGCGCTAGGATTGACCTTTGACAGGCCCTGCTCCCCTGTTTCTAAAACTAAAGCTGGGCCTGATGGGCATTTAATGTGCACTGCAATCTACTGTCAATCAGCATGGGGAAACAAAGAGCAGCCATGTTATTGCAGCTCCCTCTCAAGAGGCCCGCCTTTATGGAAATCACGTGCATGTACCATTTGGAGAGGGAGAGAGATGGAGTGTGCAGATGAGTGTGTGTGTGTGTGTGTGAGCTGTGTACGCATTGTAAGTGTATAGCTGTGTTTTATTGTATTTGTTTGGTCTGTCACTGTCTGTCTGACAAAAGGCTCATGAGCACTCTGTGACTGAAGTCTGAGTGTAGGAATTTAACCTCAGCGGATCTCTGAGATTCAAAGAATATCTGCCTCTGCCTGTGGGGACAGAGTAAACTGCCTTGATCTTAGTTTTTCAAAGCTCTTTCAAAAAAGTGCACAGTGTTATCTCACCACTCAGACAACAATCAGGTTGGGTTTTTTTAGTGAGAAGAGAGCTATATTCTAGGGGCTGGCTATTAACCAAACCTTACTTTTTAATTATGACTTTGGCTCCTAACAATTATGGAAACAAGACAATTGAGATAAAATGATTATTGTGCTGCATTCTGTTTTGTAATGATGGTCTTGTTTTGTCTTGTGTTATAAATCCAAGGCACCACTTTCCTTTACAGCAGTGCACTCAGTCCTGCCAACTTGGCAACTTACAGACAAGGTTTAGCTACTTTTAGACTCTCAGTGACTTTATTTCTACAAATTTAACAACTTATTAGGCCATCAGGGAAAAAGCGAGAAAAATATTCACTTATTATATTGTATTTCATCCCAGTGCATACTGCTAAGAGTAATTACAGTCCACGACTCTGGTCCATGGTCTCCCTCTCCCCACTCCTGCAGTGTTTATATTTGCATATTTCTTTGCTTTGTTTCTATATCTCATTTTTTGTTTTCACTTGATTTGTATTTAAAGTTAAAAAAATCCACTGTCAAAAAGATGTTGTTATTTTTTTTTAATTAAATTATTAGATGATTATTCCAAAGTCAATGAATAATCGTGTTAAATAATCGTGATCTAAATATTGACCAGAATAATCATTTCGATGATTGACTTTGACTAAAGTTGGGGTTTCACATTTGCAGCACACTCTTCAACAATACATTCACACAGCAAACATTTCAAGTCTGCCTAAATACTGTTAGAAGAATGAATCTGGTTATATTCCGTTTTCTACATATTGTCAACAAATCCCATGAAATAATAGACACCAACAACAAATTGATCAGACAAATACTGCGCCATAAATCTCCATTTTTGTCCAAAAGTGATTAAAAACATCAACGAGCTACACTGTTGCAGTAGATGACATATTCTGTCATTATCCTGAACATGGATATTGTAGTTTATTATGAGTCACCATCCTCACTGGCTCAACTGCAGTGAAACTAGTATCCAACAAATGCACCATTTACATTTGAATGAAATCATATATTTGTGACCAGTTTTAGAAGATTTAAATCTTTAGAAGAAACAAATGAGATGTAGGCTGAGTGCCACCAAACAAAAAACTGAGAGACAGAGTAGAAAACTATTGGCTTTTCTCTTTTCATGGTTATTTAATATAGAATATCACCAGCCTTAGAGTACGCTCACCCATGAGCAAAATTAACACTGCTGAATATTTGCCTTCTGTTTACTTCCATTCAGTGCAGCCTCAACCATGAATAGCAAAGAAATATCAATGGAGGAGACATTGACTGTTGCCGTTTTTTAACCAGCCAATGATATATGCCTTTAAAATACAAATTGCCCCACATGTGAGGTGCTGTCTGGCTGGCAGGAAGTTGCATCAGGCATGTAACATAAGGAAATGGAAAATGTACCAATAACATACATATTTCTTGGTATTTATAAGCAAGCTAGCTAATATTTGCTAGCAGCTAGCTCTCCATTTGTGTCACATAAAGCTTTGCTCACATTAAGCACAAATATCGCCTCAGCAAATGATAGTCACTCGCATGCATTCGCTGATGTGTGACTGCGGCCTTATCCTGTTTATTAGTTCACAATTCCATTCTATACTTATGCACGCAAATGCACACAATATAATACTGATACAATTTCAATCATACACACGTGAGTGTAGTGATCAAATCAAAGATGTCAAAGATGTGAAGGATTCATGCTACTTGATGGACAAGCAGAGAGTAAACTACAGAAATCAGGCGTGTACCGACAACCCATCAACAATGTTCTGTGTGAGCAGGTGTGGAGACGTCTCCTTCTGTGGTGCCACACTGTGGAAATAGCGTGGCAGAAGGTTGGGGTAGATAGCAGATTCCTGAGGTGGGATCTGGTGCCACTTCAAGAGAACCAGGCAGGATTATTGATGGGCCAATTAGCAGCCAGTGTGTGTGTCATCCCCATCCACGGGGGACTCTCTGATAATTAATGAATAATTTAGCATGCCTTTATGTAAATGCTGATAGGGGGTAGAAGTCACTGGAATCCCACATTTCTATTGTTATGGATTTGACAAAGTACACCTTTGAAGCATAGGGGGGTCCCCTTTGTTGTGTGCTGTGACTTGTTTCCAGTGGCAACAACGATTTGGAATATTCTCCTATGTGTGTATTTTTTGTACGTCAAAGCATTCAAATGGATATCTCTAATTCTCCTCTTGAATTTAATGCTTACTTTGCCTGCCTGACAGTTCGCAGGGCTCTGATAATTAACATTTTCACTTCTCTGTGTGCAGGTCTCAGATTACTTTAATTTCTTCCTTTCTGAAACATCTGTAGCTGGAGTGTGAATTTAAAAGCTTAAAACCTCCCCACAAAAACAGTGAAAGAATGACAGTTTGACTATGTGTCTGTCAATGTGTTACTCTTTAGAGGGAGATGGACTCTCGACCGAGGACTTAAAGACATGCTATTCTTATTTGAGACATCAGACCTGGAGACACCAAGTGATTGCAATTAACCAGCTGGTGGACATTAAACCAGGATTACTGAGGAGTCCTGAGGAGAAAAACTGAGAACGTCTGATCTCGAGTCAGCAGCTACTTTACACAAGCCTCACCTTGAAATGTTTTTTATGCCTGCAAGTGGCTGCAATTTATTTTTTATATCTTTTCCTTTGTACCTCACTTTGGACGTCTTTTAGTGAGTTCTTTGCTAGAAAGTAAAAGTGTCTGTCCGTGCCGCAGGTCTGCAGGACTTGCATCGGGCCCATCAGTGAAGTTTCTGTGCCTCGCTGTGGTTTGTGGTTAGCTTTATGGTCTGGATTGAGCTGGATTTCACTTCAGCTTTAACGAGGTGACACTGAATGCTCTCCTCCTTCCCTCATTGGCCCTAAAAAACCCTTTTAAGGACTTATGGAGAGCTGTCTGTAAGGATGTTAAAATGTCACTTAACAAATCAATCTGCTCATTTGCATGCCAACGGTGATGCGAGTGTACGTGCAAGAGCGCGTGCGCATGGTGGTGCGTGGTGTGGGCGCGTAATTGAATGCACATGTTGCATGCAGAGTGTTGTCAGCGGCAGACTGTTTTCTTTTGTATCGATTACGGACGAATAAAGCAAACACTTGTCAGGTCTGTATATACTAAAACGACTGTTTAAGAACGAGCTGATCAAAACATCCGGAAAACCACATTCAGTGTGTGTGACGAAATATCACGCTTTTTCACATGAAAAAAATGGCGCTGTCTTGAGTCATACTGTATTCTCATTGTGTGTTTTACCAAATCAACACCAAACATCATCGTCATCCTCAGTGGAAGCCAGTCTATTCTTTTTTTATTTTTTTTACCTTAATACAAGTTTATTATCTCTTGTTTCAGTTCTCTTTTCTTCCTCCAAGTTCAACAGCCCCCTTTCATTTTCCCTTCTACTTATTCTCTCACTCGGAGCACTACTCCCTTTTTTTCCCCTCCTGCTCCTTCTTCCAGTCATCTGATCCTTTGGATCAACTCCTCTGGAGTTGCCTTGCCCTGAGGTTGACAAGCACTCTGATTAAAGGGCTTATTAGCTCGCTGTAAATGAGAAGCCGATTGTCATTTTGAAGCAGGCAGAGGAAGCCTGTTGCCAGCCAGGGGAGAGGGGGCCCCCCAACATGGAAGAGGAAAGAAGAGAAAAAAAGCAACGGGTGACGTAAGGAATGAGAGCCTTGGAGCAGCCGCACAGCTAACAAACCATTTCCTTTATTCCCATATTCACACACACCAAGAAAACCCCAGATGGACTGTGTGTGTTACTTCAGTTCCCCCCTCCTTCCTGCTCTACTAATTAGATAGGTCACAACTGTGAGAGTTCTGGCTATGGGTCAACGGAGGCACTCGCTGGCAAGTGGAACCTGAAACTCTAACCCCAACGCTCTCTCCCACTTACTCCTCCCGTCCCTCTTATTATCCCTCACCCACTTGAAAAGCAAGAATATCATGTTATGGGGTGAAAAGAAGCAGAATGAGCAGTGATTGGGAAAGTATCTCCCCAAAACAAACATGTCATGGTGGATTTGGTCTTAGTCAGACAAATGGCGTAGTGTAGACTGCGAAAGTGGTCCAATTTACAGCACAGACAATAGAGTAAACAATACTGATTGAGAAGTAAATGGATGAAGCATATGGTGCTGACTCAAACTCAGAAGGCAGTAATGCTGTGGTTGTTGTCTTCTCTTTAAAGTTTTTGGTTAAAGCTTAACAATGACAATAATGACAAACAATATGATACAGCATAATGATAATTTATAAAAGCGGTTACAGAGAGTTAAAACAATTTCTGTCTTAAAGTATATTTTTATTTTTCTTTCCAAAAAAATATTTCGACTACCAAAATTCAAGAGGAAACAACTACAAGGAGTACAGTGCTATTTCACAACCGTCTACTATCACCTCAACAACAGCTAACAAGCACCTGCAGAGAATCTAACCATCTGTCCGCCTCCATACAGGGAGGCTAACAAGCTAGCAAATACATCACCGGTGCCATAAGACACATCCACAATAGGATGAAGTGAGCAAAAGCTAAGTCAACAGTCAGTGCTGATTAAACACAGGGCTACTGAGGAAGGCTGCGGAGCGTTGCTGAAGGAAGGGATATTTGGATAGCTGTTGAGAGGAGCATTGTTGTCTCACATGATTATAAAGTCTGCTCCAGGAGTGGACGGACTCTCCGCCTGTCTTAAGGTGTAGAGGCCTCTCAGCACAGAGTGGAGATGATTAGGATGAATGACTTAACTGATCAGCTTGAGTGTAGTCACCCTTCAAGGAGAGGTTGTTGTGGAGCTGCAGCTTGTTAGTGTGTGTTTCTCAGTGTGTGTGTGAGTGTGCATGTATGGGAGAAAAGGAAAAGTAGATCTGACTTTTAAAGGGCAACAAGAAGCAACAAGCACCAAAGATTTGATGGTTGCAGTTTGCTGCTTTTCATGGTGTTACATTACAGTGAATTAATTTTTTTCGGTACTCTTGGATACTATGATGTTTTATATACAACAATCAATTAAGACATTTATTAAATGTATCAGTGATGTAAATAATCCTCAGTTGAAGCCATAGAATTGAATACAAATACAGGCTTAAACTAGCACACAGAATACTGCTCTTATTAGTATGATCTCTTGTATGGCTGGCGATAACTCAGTATCATTATTTATCAACTTTCTGAATCATATTGTGATCTCATCATCTTATTGTACAAATTTACATTGTCCAAATTAATATTCTAAACAAGCTTTAACTAAAAGCTGATAAAATGAGTTTAGAAATTTCTTGTTTTAAGCATTTTAAGCAATTGATGCTCAGTGAAAGTGGCAACCTCCAGGGCTGAAAAATGTAGCCAACGCAAAGTGCCAATAACTCAAATGACCAATTGAGGCTGGCTCCACATGCGAGTCAATCCCTACAGACCCCAAAGTTGAAATGGCCAACTTTACAGCACAAATAAACATGTTTACAGCCTGGTACAAAAAATGATTTTAGTCTTTGAAGCTAATTTCCTCATTCATGCCAGCTGTGCAAGGGTGGATTTTTATATATAAAGTTATGCATAATTAAGGGCAGGGCCACTTTAAGTGACAGGTTGTCTGTGAGGCATTACCACAGTCTATGGGTCATCACTCGCTTGCTACCACTTGCTCCTCCACAGCTCCACCCTCTCGTCAAATTTTAGTCACCCCTGGCTCAAAAAAAAAATCAAAGACAGCAACTGCCAAAATGACAAACTCGAGGTTTCAAAACGGGAGCCCACAAACCACTACATCCATTACTTTTATACAGTCTATGAGTGGAAGCTGTTTTATTGCTTTCCCATTAGATTATTTTTTAGGTTTTCCATACATATGTAATATTCTGACATACATTAATGTCATATAAAATCCTAGCAAATACTGTGATAATGATTTCTACCATGTTGCTAAACTCTTATCGTCTTGATAAAAGGTTATATATACATTGTGTGTTTACGTGCTTGCTTGCAAAAAACATATACAAAATAACCGTTGCTCTTAAATCTTGACTAAACACATTAGCTTGGGACGGGGCAGAGGGCAGACAATTTAAACAACTGTTTAAATATAGCAAAGATGACGACACAGAGATTTCCAGGGATTTGAGAGGCAGAGAGAGATAAAGTGCTGGAGTGTGAAAACAGAGTAATACAGCAAAAAAAGAGCACCTCAGTAGACTTTGGCAGGAGTGAAATGAGAGCGTGGAGGAGTGCAGGAAAAGGGAGAAGGACAACATTAGTGAGTGAGTATGTCAGCAGCAGTAGATCATCCCATTTCTCAGGCTCTCATCAGCCTCCTCCATTACGTCATTGAAGAGGAGGATGAAGGAGAGGAGGGGGAGAGGGATGGGGAAGGAGGGGAGGCAGAGAAGACGAGGGGGGACAGCTCGTAAAACACTGAGCACACAGTAAACATGTCTGCCCTTATGCATGACAATACCCCTACAGTGAGCGCTGCCTGACATTAGCCAGATAACCCCCGTCTACCCCACGTGCTCATTCCCATCCAAAAACAAGGCTTTCAGAGGAGACACCAGGGGAATAGATTAGCGCTAGGCTAACATGTTAAACTGTGTTCTATTGCACAAGGTCGTACTGGGCTAGATGACGGTAAGATTTTCACTCACTCAGTCATTCACAAGTGCGTAAGTATATCTTAGTGGTTAGTGACTGGCCCCTGCAGTGGTTTACCTCAGCTCACACATGAATTCCCGTGGGGTTCCTGTGAGGATAAGATGGGGAGGCTGGTGGGAACGGCATTATGTGCGTCCCAGCGGCTGTCTGATCAGAGAATGCGGTGCGGATGAGAGGTGAATGTAAACAGCCATGATCTTTGACTTTGTGTAGCTGGTGGTCTAAGCTGGGGAGCTATCATGTCTGGCTATGTGTCTTGTGGGGAAAAAAAGTGGGACACACTTTTGTTTTCTGTGCTCCCTCAGATTTTGTACACTGGACAATTCTTCATGACACTATTCTGCACACAATATTTGTCACAATAATCACTTTTATAAAGTATCTTATCGGAAAGCAAATAGCACCCAAAACACCTCCTTTCCCCTTGCTTGATCACAAACTGGTCGGATAATGGACTTGTCTGCCATGATGACATAGTAAACGGCTGTCAGCATATAAAAATGACAAACTTCAGAAAGTGGCCTTCAAAGACGCTGATAGTGTGAGTGCATGGAGTTTGGGGGGGTAAAGGTGATTTGGCTCATATTAATATGGCACTTGTCTGTTAGCGCTGAGCAGTCATGTAGATGTTTACCTCTGCAGGCAGGATGACTGTGGGGTGACCACATTAACAGCTGTAAGATCAAGTGTGAGGCTCGCCATCATAGTTCAAAGTGAAGATTAGCAGAGTGAATTCAGAGAGAACTTCTGTTTTAAGTTTGAAGCTGTAGCTACACCACAAACACAACACACAGTCCATATATACTACAGGCAGCATGGATCTCACAATGAATTTTTTTGTTTTGCTTCCTGTCAAATGTAAGTCCAGTATTCACTTGCTATTTATACCAGTTTGATCTGCAAAGTCCTGAGAATCTTTTTGGACATCTAACATCCATAAGGGTTTTGAATAGCAGCTTGTGTTACTGTCACTACTAGAAATGGCTGCCCACAATTTTACAATTTAAGGATGGAGGTGTTGAGTTGACCGATTCGTCTGGCATCATAACATGAGACAGCAAGTTTCTCGATTGAAATAAAAAACGATCCAATGCGCTCAGCAGGGGGACGAGCTGATCAGCCTTATGAGCGGGGCTGATGCCATTGTCAAGATGTTGTCAAGTGTTGTCAAGCACTGCGCTGGAGCCAATGAGTAGTAATAATAAGTAGTAATAATACACACTGCTATTGAGGAGGCACGGTGGTTCAGAGGGTTCCTGGTTCAGCGGGTGCTCTGGCTTCCTCCCACAGTCCAAAGACATGCAGGTTAGTTGGTGACTCTAAATTGTCCGTAGGTGTGAATGTGAGTGTGAATGGTTGTCTGTCTCTATGTGCCGGCCCTGTGATAGTCTGGTGACCTGTCCAGGATGTACCCTGCCTCTTGCCCAGTGTCAGCTGGTATAGGCTCCAGCACCCTCGCAACCCCTAACAGGATAAGTGGTTACGGAAAAAAATGAATGAATGCTATTGAGGAATGTAGTTTGTTTCTAATTTGCTCCCCTCCACTCTTAACGCCTTAGCAATACCAGTATGTTGGCAAGGCTACTCATCAGTGTAGACTTAATTGATATAAGATTAAGGCGGGTGCACTGGTCTCTAGTGATTGGTTTGGGAAAACAGAATGCCCTTCCCCAGTGGAAATCGATAAGAGTGGCTGTAATTTAAGACTGAAGATGTAAACCAAGTGTAACAAGTTGACAGTTCTGTCCGATATCAGGCAATGTCTGATCACTACTGGGATTTAAAAATGCAATCATTAAGCAAAAACATTGTGCAGAAAGTCACTGAGAGCTGCTTAGAATGATAAAGCTTGGATTTTTTTCTTACTAGGATCACTAGGGATAAGCATTTCACATTACAGGGACTGCTTGAGTCATTGTTTATTCAATGAGTCATTTGTTTCAATGCTGATTGAATGTCAACATCAAAAATTAGATTTAATAGAGTTATTACTTGAAATCAGGGCATGAGACGCAAGAGTAAGAAACTATGCATGTGCATTATAAAATGCACAGTATGTTTAGCTGAAATGGTTTTGTAGCTCCATAATGAAGTTCTGAATCAGTCACAAAAGTTACGGACTGATTGCCAAATCATTGTTTTGTGGAATGGGCTCACATTTGTACATAATGTCATAGGGGTCCTAAGATTTTTACAATGGAAAAATAGTAAAGATGCAGCCACAGTTGAAATGATAGATAAAGACTGGATTTGGGCAAACCTCAAACTCAAATATGTCATCAAGGTAAGATAAAACACTTTAAGCATAATGATAACATCATTTACTTTTAAAGAATCACACAACTTTGGTGTCTAACATCCACAGAGCAGAGACATGTTGGGTACTTACAGTGAAGGTTTACCACATGTGGTGGTGACCTGTGGTCAACCCCCTCAGTATCAACTTCTGACCCATCACTCAATCGGCTTTGCCCATTCAACAAGAGCAAAGTCTCTCACTCGTTCTGTGAGGGCAGTTTAAGTGATGTCTCTGTCACTGCTTTGAGTGAGCCGATGCTTTATAAAGGGGAAAAAGGCTGAAAGTAATGTGCTGCCCATCTCTCCCCTGTGTGTGGTTTCCAGGTCTGTCAGCAGCACTACAAGAGCGCAGATGACTGAAGGGAACCAAACATGTGAACTATAGAGCAGCAAATGGGCCCCGTAGAGTTCAAATGGGTTGGATGGTGATTGCACTCTCAACTTTCACAGAAAAGAAAAATGGGCAGTCTTCGTTGGCACTTATTAACAGACGAATCAGTGTCTTGGATAAAGATGCATAAAATCTGGAGAACCACCATGACTATTAGCAACCATACTGGTCACACAATGATCCAGAACCATAACTGCATCTAAAAATCCTCTACATACCTTCTATGTGTACCATCATTCAACACTTTTGTGTGAATAAACAGTAGCACGTAACTTTTTGGATGCACTGCGCTGTAATTAACAGGGCTGACCCGATTGCTTCAAACCTTCAATCATTGCCATGGTATTCAACGTCCAACTCAGTTTTTGAGTGTTTCTTGGTGGTGGAAATTGAAAGGAGGTGGCAAGTGTCAGACATGGATGAGGCCAGTGTCCTCAGTGCAGTCATTGACCCCCGCTTCAAGCAATTAATTTGGCTTTCCAACGTGGCAAAGGAAAAGGTGAGACAATACGTGGACTGTTATCCGCGGCTAAAAAGTGTCATAAAGTGCTTGCTTTGCATCTGGTGATGTGGTCAAACCGGCAACACGAGTAATTAATAACAAATATTGCATGCTACAGTCTTCCTTCTGCCCTACTACAGTTGGGTTGGGTTTGGGTGGTTGATTAGCTTGTATGGATAGGAGTGATTACTGTTGACGCTTCAAATATTTGCGGGTAATTTATTACTGAAGTTTCAAAGCCCAAAAGAGACAGCCTTAGTAATAATCACATCACTTCCTGAGAGCTTCCTTGCCGAAACCATGGTAAACCATGCCAATCTTAGTTGTACTGCCAATACCTGCAAAACCTGACAGCATGCATGATGATTCAAAACTTGAAAAATATATGACGCCTGGCAAAATGAAATGTTCTGCTTACACATTAATTGAATCCTTGCCGACATTACAGAGCTACTATGTTGCTGTCCGTCATGGTCTGTTATGAATGTTGTCGTCATTTCTGCACTGCATTGTGGGATATTTATGCTGGTGTGTAATAATTCACTGTTAACAGTATGATCAGGTTCCGCTGGTTTCATATTAGCATTTCGGACATACTAAAACATCTCACATACTGTTTAAGCCTACTAAATAACAGATTAGTATGCATTTCGTCTCCAACTTGGGTTTCTGCACACAGCAGTGCAGTTTGTATGAAAAAGATGTCTTCTTATACAACTGTAGAATGAAACACTAGTAAATTTTCTTTATAAGGTCATATTACATAAACTGCCTTCTCATTTATATTCTCTACTGACTCTTAAAACTATTAGTAGCTGCAACCTTTGGTCAAGCATCAACTTATGTACGTCATTCCTCAAACCCACACTGCCTTGGTGAAAGTAGTTTTAAATTTTTTGCTCCCTCATCTTGGTGTGAGTGACAGAGTAGCCTTAAAGTAGATTATATTATTAGCATGGGAGATTTAAAAACAGGATTAAGGAATACTTGACCGCTGTTTTTCTTATATGTGAAACTCTTTATGCTGCTGTCTTGGCCAGGACTTCCTTGCCAGGACTTCTTGCTGCTTTAATGTGTAAATCACAGCCCTGAAAATCCTCACTTAGACTTCTTTCAGACTATTTACAGTAGAAGATGGCTACTATAACAGCCTGTGGTCTGGGCTGCTCCATATCTGTAGCTCCAGTGAAGCCTGGACACATGACAGCACAGGTAAACATTGATGTGCACCCACAAACTTGCACAAGCATATACACACAATCACCTGCTATCGCACTAATGGTTAGCAGACCTGAGACATGAGATGTGGTCATATATAGTGGAATGTCAGAGAGGCTGACAGTGCCCAGAGACATGTAGTTATCTGGTGGAGGAGGGATCAAGTTCTTAACCTCTTCTTTGACCTCCTGGTAAAAACAACAAGCAGCCCCTGATCTCTGTGGCATGCCGCCTCAAGACCCGCTGTCTCTGCGTGCGTGCGTGTGTGTGGGTTTGCGATGGGTCAAGAAAAAGGGAGTGTGCCTTTACAAGCAAGCATTTGAGTACACTGTAGGCACTTCAGTGTAGCGAAGGTGCGTTGTCTCCAGTAAGTCTGTCTAAAATCCAACCAGTCCAAAACACATCAAAGCTATGGTTTTCAACTGAGCTGGAGCCTTCAGTGTTGTGTAAGCCAGAGGTTAAACAACAATTTGCGTAGGCACACACTCACAGTTAATCTGTTGCCATGCAACACACTTTTCACTAAACATTAGTGATGGACTATGACACTTCCAACACCAGAGCAATATAAACCAGGCTGCAGTTTGATGTAATGTTTACATCTATCTTCTGCTGGATGTTTCTTTTTTTTTTCATTACCAACCATGCAACTCTCACTCACAACAACAAAAACAAGCTGCCGTTTTGCACAGCAGCACAATCCTTTACTGTGAGAGGCTTTTAATGGCCTTTCCAGATTGGGCCCTAATTAGCTGTTAATCATCTAGGGCTCATAACCAGGGTGGAGACAGCAGGCATGTGTGTGTTTGCACGCGTGTGTGCATTTGCGTGTGTTTGCGTGTTCTCTCCTGCTGTCTATCCTTGTGTTGCGAGGCCATTAGCAGCAGACAAGCTAAAGAGAGCCAAACAGCCCATTAACTCCTTCAGTCTTCCTCTCTCTTCTCCACCATGCTCCTCTCTCTCCCAACAGTACCACAGTTGCCAGCTGACACCCTCTAATGCCAGCTATCTGTCATGACCAGAGGCCTGTCCACCCACACATCCCTCCCTTTGCCTCGTCCACAGCCCAATTTTTCCTTTATTCTTCCTGTCCAACCTCTTGCACTCTGCCTCTCTGATTCTGTGTGTATATGTTTTGTGGTACTGTACGACTTGTTCCCTTAAAGATCCAATACACCCAGTGCTGACACTGTAATGTTAACTGATCAGAGTCTCTATAAGACATAATCTAAATGCTGTTTTTTGCATGAAAAAATTAACACAACATGAAAAATATATAACGTCTGAAGCCAACATCTTGCAGCAATGGATCAATCTGAGGATAACTTTACTACCCATATATGAGGTTCACTGATCAGCAGTGTTACATACTCACTGTGTTTATGTGGTTAGAAAGCAGATTTTTACAGTCCCCTTATGAAACCTCAGAAAGCTCCTTTTTTTTTTTTTTTTAACTGAGCTTGTTATGTTTCTGTGCACCTACACCTGCCTGGTCGGCTCGACTGCACACTGGATCAATATCTCAATTTGCACACAGTAGAAAAAGAAACCACAGATGGAAATTTTATCAGCCTGGAAGCAGTAACTAGCAGGTAGCTGTGCATGAATGTGGACCATTTGGATAAGTCTAAATTGCCTCTGCAGTACTAAATTGGGCACAAAGGAAAGGAGCAGAGGAAATCAAGGGAGCAGAGGTAGATGAGGCTGCTGCACTTAAACTGGCAGTGAAAAGCCGCTTTGTGCTTGCAGGAGCACGAGGCACATTAACACACAGATGCTAACAAGTTGGTTTCCTCGGTGTTACTGTTTTGACTTTTGATTTTGAGTGTATATAATAATATTAGCCAAATTGTGAATATTCTAAAGGTGAGTATGTTCTACTTGTGTATATTAAACACAATTTACTCAGGAGAGCAGTGAAGATGGAATATTACAGCTACAGTACTGCAAAGTTAGATGGTAATAAATGGTGAAACCATTTGTGCTACAATAGAAAAATGACAAATTATGACATCATCAATTAATCTGTTAATAATTTCACTGATTAATTGATTAACTTGGTCTATAAATTGTCTTAAAAATTGTGAAAAAATGCACATTATAGGCCAATATTTTCAGATTACTTATCAGGTCTGAGCAATAGTCCAAAACACACAGGTATTTAAACTAGAAGGGCACTTGAAGAGTGCAGACCTCCGCTAAGGCCAACAGTTTTCTATGATATGCAAATCTGCAAGTGCAACCACTATATATCAGGGTGTCTACAGGTATCAGACAGTTAAATTTAATTATATTTAAGACTCTTTCAAGACACCTTTTGACCAAATTTAGGACCCATTTTTGGACAAATCATTTTGTTTTACCTATTTAAGCATCACAGGTAAGCATTGCAGACACGTAGTTTATATGTGGTCATGTGCAGAGGTAAGTTTTATGTAGGAATATGGTTATTAGAGTGAGTTAAGTAGATCTACATTTGCCAACTCGAAGTTCAAGTACGAAGTAAAATGCCAGTATTATAGTTTTTTAAAGACTTTTACATAGAAAAACTTCACTCATCTTAACAAAAAGAAGTTAAAAGATGTAAAATGAAATTAAATAAAATGTTTGTAGCAGTTAAGACCTCACAAATTCAAGTTTGAGACTATTTAATGACATATAAAACTGAATTTAAGACATTTTAAGACTTTTTAAGGATCTGCAGACACCCTGCATATGTCTGGATTTATTTCCAAAACTATTAGAACTATGCAAAACATGTTTTGCCCAGTTAAATCTCAGCTGTGCATTCATTATGTGTTTCTAAACAGGAAATATTCCATATACTTATGCATTTGTTAAAACCAGAGAACACTTAATCGTGTACATATGAAAACACATAAAATGAAATGGCTTCATGAACGTGGCAGTTGTTGAAAAATTGTATGTGAAGAATGATTCTTTTTGAGTCAAATTTAAATGAATATCTCTGGTGGAATTCTTTGCAGACAGTTCACATCTGAATGTCAGTAAGAGTATAATCAGTTCCATGATGTGTGTGCATTTAGTTTGCGGGAACAAAAGCGTTGTAACACTTGAAGTGGTGTTGTACCAGTTCTCCCATGAAGCCACTGTCTCTGAGCGCTCCATAACGACTGCATGAAGTTTGAGCAGCTACCTGTGTAGGCTACCCCAGAGGATTACTGGTACCCATGAATGTGGACTGTGACATGGAGTCATCATATTTCTACAGCTGGCTATGTTTTGTCACTACTGAACTTCACTATCATTTACTGAATTTTAAAATGTACTGCTTTTATTCCTTCAGGGCCAAATTATCTATCTTGCAATGTTAATTAAAGTGAAAAATAATTTGTGGATCCGCCCCAGAATTTACTGGATTCTTTAAAACTGGGCCAGTAGTTTTTCTGCAATCCTGCTGATGAGCAAACAAACAAACCAAACCCAAAACATTATCTTCCTGGCAGAGATAATGACAAAACACAGACAAAGGCACGATATCATTATCTTTTAGAAGCTGTATACAACATGTTTTTGCATTTGAAAAAAAATTAAATTGCTTAAAACAACTGATCAACTAATTTTTTCAATGCTGCATATCAGCGGCCACGTCTCCAAGTTTCTTTGCTGGATAATTATCAAAAATTCAAGTATTTTTCCTCTATAGCGGCATAAATTATCATTATTACCCGATTGAGTACAAAACTGCCATACTGCAAACCGCCTCCAGAACAAGCTTCCCCCGATATATCCACCTTGGCTTGGACCATGGTGACAGCCGAAGAGGGAGAAGTGTGTGATTAATGATAGGGGCCTGGTCATATCAGCAGGCTGGTTAACAGAGCCCACCACAAGACTACACAGGTCACAGAGCACACCCAGCCTCATCAGCACCCATTACTACTGTGGGCACACATCGCACACGAATCTACATCTGTTTCTACCCCAAACAAATATTTTACTGAGAGGGATTGTGGCCTGTGAAAGAAGTCAAACACAATTTTTAAAGCAACAAAAATACAGCCATAATTATCTGCATTATAACCTACGTATGCAATATATCTTATTTATATTTTCCTCTTTAATGTTACCCTATTTATCCTAACAACACATCTTCATTTACAAGGACAGTGTGGCCTTTGAGTATCAGTAAAACTCTGTAATAAGTCAACAAGTTTTTGAAGTTAAAGGACTAAAGTACGAATGATAAAGAGCTCCAGCAAAACACACAACAGATATAATAAATCTATCTGGTGCTTTTTGACCTTCTACAGCAAAGCAAGGTAATCTGATCTAAAGAGTTGCCTTAGTTTCACAATCTAGTGTGTGTGTGTGTGTGTGTGTGTGTGTGTGTCTGTGTGTGTATGAAAAGAGAGACCATCTACAATGAAAATATGACAGCAAGTCTGACAACATCCGACATGCATATACACTGAATATTTCTGCTTTGGGCTGAGCAGGCGGGAAGGGGAGATCAGAAACAGGATACTGTATCATTCCTCTACACAAAAACACAGTCCCAATAACACACACACACACACACACACACACACACAAACGTGCACCAGATGAGTGTGGACCGAGCAGGAGCAGAGAGAGATGGCAAGGCGGATAGGGGATCGGAGGGTGAGGTGATGTTAGATCACTTCGCCAACACAGCAATCTGAGAGCTGGGGCATGTCGGAGGAGTGGGAGGCTCAGGTAACAGGAAGAACTGTGAGACGATCAGGAAATAACACTGTCTCTTTGAATTAGCATTTCCAGCTAAAATAGGAGGGGCGGAAACCTCGGGCGAGACCTCAGTGGGTCTGGTTTATGTGACATGAGACAGAGGTAGAAATATGCATGTGTGTTTACAATGTGTATCAGAAAATGCAGATATTGCAAATTAAACATAATCTTGACTATAACAATAATTTAAAGTTCTTGTGCGAAGGATTTAGTGGCATGTAGTGGTGAGGATTGCAGATTGCAACCATCTGAAACTTCTCTCGTCTGCCAAGTGTGAACTCCCAGTTAGGAATCCTTCAGTGTTCATTTGTCAGGAGGTTTTTATTGTGAGCTGAATTATCTGCAGAGCTCTCTTCCTCTCCAAAAATAGTGTTTCTCAGACGCTGTTCAGCTACTCATGGAGTGGCTGGTAACTACAGAGGCCCATGTGGAAACGTGGCCCTATCTAAAGCCAGTGTTTGGTTTATCTGTTCTGGGCTACTATAAAAACATGACGGTGCAATGTGGCAGACTCCATGAACCTGCTCCCACTGTTGATATAAACGGCTCATTCTAAGGTAACAAGAACCCAACCATTCTTATTTTCGGGTGATGATACACCAAAGAAAACATAGCTATCATAATATATTCCATTTCTGCCAATATATCCCCTTGAATCCTACACACTGGACCTTTAACTCTTTATACTGATGCCTATATATTGTGCTTGATGCGCCTTTGTCTGTCCAAGTTTCTTACCAGGCGATTGATGCGCACAAACTCCTCTGGGCTCTTGGCCCAAGGCGGCAGCTCCACATTAGAGACCACAGTGCCATCCTCCATCACTCCCAGGGTGTAATCGTTGGCGTTGACAAACATCTCGGGGAGGTAGTAGAACTCTGGGATCAGCTCCTGCATGGATACAGGCACGGAGACACATTTTCACTGGTTAATTACAACACTACAGGCAAATTTCTGAAATTTCTCCTCAAGGGTATTAATAAAGTACTTACCTACCTACCTACCTAAAAAGTGATGACATCAACAATGATACCATTTACGATTATACCCAAATAGCTGACATAAGCTTAGTTATGGGTAAATTGATAGTTCTGAATGAGGGATTTTTCGAAAACTACAGAAGGCTAACAGAAACCACCAACCAGCCCAAGTAAAGAGATCGGATTAGGAAAGGTGTGATCTGAGTATGTCCAAGAGTATTAAGCTGAAGAAGAACAAGACAAAAAAGTGCAAGAAAAACAGAAATGCAATCCTTGTATAAATCCAGTTTAGAAATGATTTAGAGATTGCTCCCTGTGTGTCTGTTACAACAGTTACACAGTGGAGTTTTCCAAATTGTACAATTATTCATGGTAATTACATTTCTGACTGCCTGTCTGCTGCCCGTATTTGTGCTTTGGCCACTATAGAAGATGTCAAAAACCCCGAGCGTGCACTGGATTGTGGTTTTTCCCTTTTCAGTACTTGTTTGTCTGTATCTAAGCAGCAGAGAAACTTTTTTTCCTGCTCCCCCCCTCTTCCACAACAACAGAAAAAGTCACAGTCAGCCAAATTCTTTCCTAACTATGATGATTTTATTTGGCTGTCCCAAACAACACAAAGTATTTTCTAACTGGCAGGTAGTGAAGAGAAACACAGTTATGACATGAGATGTAACCTGATACGTTTAGCCATTCGTCATTTTTAACAAAGCAGAACTGGCCGCAATGAGAATAAACATTTAAGATTGAGTTTGAGCTTAAAAACATGTAGATGAATCCAAACTGCATTCCAGGCCTCAACTGTAATGTTCAAATTGTAGGTGCCTCTCACTGATTGTGAAACACAAGGATGGACCAGAGTGTCTCAGTTGCTGGCTGCTTTATGTAAATAGTAACTACTGATGTTAATATACTGTATGAAAGGTATACTATCCAGGAATTGTTGGCTACTGTTTGTAAGAGTATCACCAGAGAAAGTGAAAGCCAACCCCATGAGTTGTCTGCTCGCTATTAGGGCTGCAACTAACAACTGTTTTCCTTATAGACAAATCTGCTGATGATTTTCATAATAAATTGATTAATTGCTCAGACTGTAAAAAGTCAAAAACTTGTGAAAAATGCTCACCCCCACTCCAAAACCCAAAGACTCTTCAGTTACTATCATAATTGATGAGGAAAAGCAGAATATTCTCATATTTAAGAACCTGGAACCAGCACATGTTTGACGTTTTTGCTTTAAAAATGAGTTGGGGATTTTCGATCTTTTGAATGACTAACTGATAAATCGACTAAACCTTTAGCTCTACTCGCTATATTTGCATTTTTGTCAGCCCTGTGTCTGCAATTTTCATAGCTCCCTCCTGCTGATGGTCTGGCACATAGCTGCTACATTATTACAGTTTATTTTGGACGAGTCTATCCATTGTTTTCTCAGAAAACCCTGCATAGCACAGCCTACCTTTAATATATCTTACTGTATAACACAGAGCATGACTCCATTCTTCACTGAATTGGGGAACATTTTTGGATAGTAAAAAGTACAATAGTGGTAATATTCAGTCTAATAAACCTCTTAAATCTCGTCGTATGTCATGGTATGACTCGTCAAACTGTATGGTTTCTAAATATAGACGCATTCATTTTGGGGATTTGACAGTAGCCCTGCTGTCTGTGAATAAAGCCTTTGTGACCACAAGTGCTGACTTGTGCTCTGGAGAAGGAGAGAAAGATACAAACATGTTGACAATCTGACATCAGAGATGAACAGACCACCGCCAACACCAAGCTGACATGCTTTAGTCTGTAAGGCAAAGAGCAACGAAGACATCATACAAATATTACATGCTAAAACTTGAGCCTGAGTGGCAAGGTTTGAAAATATACTATGCAGGGTTTTCCTAAAAAAAAAAAAAACCCAATGTGTGGTGGTGTATTTTCCTTCAGAGACTCTGCCCTCTGCCTGTATTTTCTTATATTTGTCTTATTTTCTGTGCCAGGGATGTTGATGGCCGTTTACCCCCACAGCGTTCAGGTGAGGTTGGGGCTTTATAAAAAGGTAGCGACCAGGTGCCAGACCGTAAACAGCAGGCATCCAAGAGACACAGGATCGAAAAAATGCAAATAAAGCCAAGCGAAACACCAAACAAGAGTAAGTCAGGGGTTGGCATTACTTTTCACTAGTGAGGGTGTTTTTAAAACTTTTTTTTTTTTACAAGCCTGGTCATATGCAACGTGATCTCTACACAAAAACAAACAAATACACTCCTTTAACAACATGACCCCCCTTTTTTTTTTAAGATTAGCTGTACAATACATCTACCTCTCATCAATGGGGTGAAGACATCCAATCAAATGAGCAAGCAAACACACAGGTTTAAAACAACACAGCACTTCCTCACTTCTGAAATCTCCTCACTCCACAAAACCTGACCTAAAACTAAAGGTCAGCCTCTTAACAAGGCCTCCAGCTCACCCAGGTTCACTGGCTGCAGCCTGCTGTAAATCTGAGCTGGAGGTGGCAGGATGTGCACACACACACACACACACACACACACACACACACATACATACACATACTAACAAAACCTTGAGGGCTTCGCTCCCCAACACTCCAGCCTGCCTTGCATGGACCATTATGTGCAGTGGCCCCTTTGCTCCGGCCTGGTCAGAGGCCAGCCCCTCTGATCCCCAATCCTGTCCTGTCATGGGTCACTGGAAGGGGCTCTGGCCTCTGGGCTCCTCTGCTACACTTCCACTGTTGCTACCTCTAAGCCCTCCGCTCTTCTCTCTCCCCCTCTGATGCCTTTGGGCTGGGGCTAGGGGTCAGGGGATTGGGGACTGGAGGTCATGCTAGCGTCACCCAGGCTAGAGACGCATTGAATCTGGGTGTTGTAAGCTATTATCACCCCTTCTTTAACAGTGGGGTAAGAAAACACTGGGGCTTTTTGCCCTCTGGCAGGGACAGAGGGTTGCTATCAATGGCTCAAATGCTAAAGCTAAATGGTGTACTTAGCATACTAAATTGATACATCTCATCCTTAATTCCTCTTTTGCAGAGAACATGAATGTGTGCGTCCAAGTGGATAAAGTCGACCGACTCTCATTCAAAATATTCTAAGAATTCGAACTGAACATGGAAACAAAGTGATGTGGTCCAGATTTCCCCTTTATTTTGATCTGAGGTTGAGCTCTCACAGTTTGATCCACATTGACAGGTCTAGACTGAGAGAGCAAACGAGGGCTCTTGTTGGGCTTTCGCAATCAAGCATTGGCCAGCGACGTGGTAACACAATCCATATGTTTTATCGGTGGGATGTGAGGGGGGGGGGGGTGGTAAACGCAATCAAGCGTCAAAACCCCCAACACCACTGCTGTTCCCCCATCCAGTGACCCAGTGCCAGGAGACCAAGCAAAACCCGGCTTTGACAGAGAATGTCTGACTGTAGTCGTAAATGTTTTAGGAGTGCAGTTAAAGTGTGCACTGGGAGTTCGAAGGCCTTCAGTATGAGAATGACCTGTGCTGTTGCAGGGCAGATCCAACAGCTCAGCAGAGTTTGGGGGCCCAATGGGCAGAGATTCAAGTCCAGGTTATAGCTGGCTGAATCTGAGACAGACGGCTGGGACAGATGAGGATTAGTCTAACGCTTTGATCAGAAGACCAGGAAGCTTTCATTGCATAGAGACAATGATTGGTAGTGACTGGACATTACTCTTTTGAAACCTTTTCTTCTTTGTCTGCAAGGATGCTGGACGGGGATTTATCCTCCTGGAGCGCTCAGTCCTTTATCTCCTCTAACTTCTAACCTTCTTACAAGTCAACCATCTTAAAAGGAAAGAAGGTAACTTTTTCTTTTTGGAAAGTATTTCACCATCATGTGCATCAGTGTGTGCGCACAGTACCTTCACATCAGAAGTGTCTCTCTGGCAGTTCCTCCACGCCCTAGACACTGAGGAGAAGGTGCGGTCAGCGTGGTCAAACTTCCCTCCTTGGAAGTTGAGAAAAAACGTGGTGAAGGGTTCCTGTTGATTAAGGGAAAAAATGCTTGAATAGGGCCACAGGATTCAGCTGCTGTAATTGGCTAAAATTGAATCCCTTGTGTACAATAAAAGCACGCAATAAAAGTCTGTCTTGTAGTTCAACACAGCACTAGGTCAACAGATTTGAACCAAAATCTACTCTTTATCCACACCCTCTAACAAACTGGAATCCAAAATGAACAAGTGAAATAACAATAAACCCAGTGAGCTACTAAAACCAATACACTCGTGCTACTGATGCATTTCTAATCATGTATAATCTTGTTAGGGCCGATCAATCAATAGCTGTCCCTCTGCTAAATAGCCCCCAAGTGACATGGGCACAATATGCTGTGTGGTCACACAGCTGCAAACTAATACTGTAGATGGCTAATTAAGCAGCCTGAAATGACACATGCCTCATTCATTAAAATAGAGGTTAACCACTTTTCCTCCCTTTGTGTAGCTAAAACAACAAAACAGGATTAAGCACACTATAAAATCTAACAAATAAAAACACAACACACAAAAATAGTTCACATTCCTTGCAACATTTTTTTCCAGTTTCTCTCTGATGTTAAGTTTGATCTTTAAGTGAGAGCTGTAAGTGAGGGTTTCTGGTAAAGTGGCTTTAGAGTAAGCCCGCTAATGATGTGCAGGGATCAATGCGGTAACTCCACTGGGAGTCACTGAGACAGTGAGCTACTGGGACAATAACAGGAGAAAACTGCACATTGGAGAAACTTAGTAACCTCCTTCTCCCTCGAGTGCAGTATGGAAAGATTGATGGCATCCATTCAACAAAAGGTAGTGAAGGAGAGCACTCGGCTGCACAACGAGCGCTCCTCAAAAATTAATCAAATCACATAGAATACCTGGTATTCCTTTATTATTTTAATACTTTGCTCGGGTGGATCATTTTTTTTCATTGCGGACATTGATTGCACTGTTTTTGTTGTTGTTCTATTATTATACAGCAACATCATATCATATAATAAATCATAAGCAGCAATAAATGAGGAACAATATGCATGTTGCACAATATTTACCACACACATACTTTCA
The DNA here is from genome assembly GCF_041903045.1 of Epinephelus lanceolatus. NCBI lineage: Eukaryota > Metazoa > Chordata > Actinopteri > Perciformes > Serranidae > Epinephelus > Epinephelus lanceolatus. Next base: position 26,556,763 of record NC_135736.1, on the reverse strand, counting down.
ATTTGATATAAATAAATGGGTTTCTAGGAAGTAGGTGCCTAATTAAAAATGGATTCATGATAGTATAAAACTCCAAAGGGAAACAGTGAATATAAATTTAAAAACCCATGTTTGACAGATAAGCTGGATATGCATATTGCTATGTATATTCTAAAAACTGAGCAGAAATGGGGCCTTTTTCACTGCTAATGTTTGAGCTGCACCATCTATAAATTGAAGAGGAATATCCTAGACTACACTTAGGTATACATAGAATTTTCTGGATGCTTTATTTTGAGATTTTAGGACAACTACGGATGCTACACAAGACTCAAAATGACCAATAACGAAAAGAATTCTGGATTTTTTTTTATACACATTGCACTTACGATTCGCAGTAGCCACATCAAGGTGAAGCTGGAGGTGGAATAGTGGGTGCCATAGTGGAACTTCGGCACCTGATCATCCTCCCAGGACTCATATCGGTCTGAAAAGAATGCTGCCCTCTTGGGGTTCAAAGCACCAATAGGCTGTGGAGAAATTGAAACATAAAAGATATTTTCAGATATGTTAAAAAATGAGAAATAACCTGCAACTTCCTTTAACTGCTGCTCAACACGGAAACAGAGATAAAGATGAGAGAAATGACAAACACATGGGCATGTATACATTCATGGTCCACTCTTTGCAGCATAACAGTTGCACGGCAAATTAAGCTGGTAACCTTTGTGCAATTTCAAATGAATATTAGATGATGTTTCCCTTCAGACAGAGATCAATCCTTTCCCACAGAGTGCTTTTTAGAGGCTGTGAAACAGAGCCCCCGCAGCTGTAGTCTGTCAGAAAAAACTAATGCGCTCCAATGAAAGAGTGCCTACTAGGAATATCAATAGCAAGGCTGCGGGTTCCTTTAATTTCTACTTTTTATTAATCTGTAACTAATACACTGGTCACCGGCCCTATTTGTAGTCTAGAAAAATGGTTAAGTTGCATTAATTTTCCATCACTCTGCAAAACCAATAACCCTGTGCTGCTCGGCTATTATTTAAATACTCATTTATAGAAATCACTTTCAGGCTGGTTCAATTTTTATTAGTCTTCTGCTGGCTGTGCCATATTCCCTCAACCCCCCCTTCATCTCTCTCTCTCCCTCTCTCCCTCTCTCACTCACACACACACTGAGCAGATCAATGGTAATGGAATGATGGCCTTTTGAGGATGAGAGCCTAGTAGGGCGTGGATCAATTGAATCTCTTTCATATCATAGGGTGCCTGTCACAGCAAGACTCATCCAGGGCCAGGCACTGATATTGATCTGTGCTATGGCTACTGTTTTGTGTTGGTGTAATGGGGCATGCTTGTGTTCATGTATCCATGTGTGGTGGGAGGGATGCACACAGGATTTGTGCAGAATTGGTTGCCTTTTTCGGTTTGGTGTGTGCATATATATGTTGTAATTTTGCAAATAGTGCTCCTGAGTGTGTGCGGATATACGTGGCAAAACGCCTCGTGCCACCACACTGTACAGCTCTGCGTTGACAGTGATACACTGTGGGCTTCCTCAGGGCCACTGGGGGTGGGTGAGTACACACAGTGAATTATACATCAGGCCCACTGGTCTGATTTATAGCCCTAATAACAGTCGGCTCATTAAAAAAAGAAAAGGGAGAGGAGGCATATAAAATAAAAAAAGACTGAAAGTGCCACAGTGACAGAGCGAGAGGGAGAATTGTGTGCGAGTGCGTGTGGGGGCTGTTGGTTTGCGCGAGCCCGACATTGTTTACTGCTGTAAATTACTGTGGGGCTACTGCTCTCAGCTTACAGTAGCTACAACAGAGCGGCGGATGACGGCGCCGTACATCAGAGCGGAGCACCCGGCAGTGTGCTGATGGAGTGCCTGCTGCCGCCCCACCACAGATTGGCTTAATATGTCGTGGCAAAGAATAGCGCTCTGATGAGGGCTCAGATAAATGAACCAATCTCGTAGTTTTAATTAGACTAGAGAGAGAGCTACAGAACGGAGATGTGCTGGTGCTTTGAAGGGGAAAACAGAGAATTAGATCAGAGAATTCATCTCGGATTAGTCCTAATCAGTTCTTCATCAACAGTGGAGATGGTGATGGTGTTACGGAGCCATTTAAAGATAGTGTGAGAAAAGAAAAGAAATAATAACAGTAGCCAAAACAGGAACACCATTTATGATCTGATTTGCAAACTGCAAAACACCTACTCCATGCACAGAAGTCACTCATGGAAACATTTTACAGATAATTAAGATTATACATAATGCTTCCTGTATGCCGAACCACCTGATATGTAATAGTGAATTCATTCAATATGAAAACTTGGAAGCCCCCCAAATTCTCCCCAGGTTGAGAACACAAACAAAATGAACACTCAGAGGGAAAACACTGCCCTACAGAACAACAATAATCTTCCTGAGCACTATTATAAGAACATTATCCAGTGCTACTCCGCTTTTAAAACAATAATGGGTCACCGGTGATGAAGTATAATGGCTTACCGACAATTTGAGCATCACTTGGGCTTTGAGTCATAAATCAAAAGAGCCTTTTGAAAGGAGTGTTTATGTATAATGTCCTATTTAAACAGTGAAAATGGTGTGGAGGGCCTGGGGGATAAACATATGGGGCGCGTATGGTGAAATCAATACACCATTAGCTGATGTGGCTGTGAGTAGTAGCTTATAGCACAAAAGGTACAGGGAACGCTCGATAAATCCTCACTATTTCTGTTGCTATGTAAATGCAGACTGCCTAATCTTTCCTTAAGAGGTTAATTATTCTTTTAATTGTTTGTTGTGCTTCATTAAAAGCTGTGCAACAACAAGAATGACAATGCTTTTGCCTTGAGAGGTATTGTATGACCCCATTAACCAATTATAATCATCCTACAGCTATCTATATGTAGGACAAGTGCATTTTTGGGGGGAATGTGTGCAGGACTAGGCTGTAAAAAAGGCTAGAGGAGAGTTACAACACTTGCAGTCAGTTCTTGTGTGTGCTTATCGTGACTACAATGTTATCTCGGGGGTCGACGTTTGATGTCAGGTTGAGGTTAGAGTTTATGATAAGAAAGTCCCTGGGGTCAGAATGGCTCTGGCGGCAGGGAACATAAATTCTGTGTGGCCTCTGTTGTGCTGGGGATGATGACAGTGTGTGACACACACACACGTTCATGGCAATTTGGCTTCTCAATGTCACTGGAGGCTTCTCAGATGACCTGTTTCTATATGAGATAGCCGACCAACGTGACATAAAGGGGGGATAAGAGAGATGTGGATGGTGAGAAAGAGAGACAGAGTGAGAGGCAAACAGAAGGAGAACTGGGACAATAAAGAGGAAACAAAGGAAGGTGGTGAAAGATGCAGACATTGAGCAAGAAACTAACAGTGAAGGTCAGAAAGCATTAGGATGCAAAGGAAAGAAACACAGAGCACAAATGATTGCGGGTGCAGAATTGGGGGGTGGGGGTTGATTTGGGGGGGCTGCACAGTGCTGCTTGCCCTTTTCCAGACACTGCAGTCTGCCACGGTCCGCTGGTCATACACTGATATCACACGTGTGTCAACAACATGAATAAAACAGATGTAATAAAGATTGGCCCGCTCCCTCCCCTCCTTCTCTCTCTGCTGCTATTCTGCTCTCTGAGGAGGAAAAAAAAAAAAAAAGGATGGCAAATGATGTTGTTCTTCTTCTCTTACACTCTCTCCTCCTCTTTCTTTTGCTCTCAGATTGTCTTTCTGTTTCTCCTCCTTTCACCCATCTCCCCCCTTCATTCACTTAGTCCCCGGGGCTGCAAGGCTTGACTGTGCACAGAGGCTGAGCTGTCCAAACTCAAAGGCGGTGCAAAGGAGAGGAGCGGGAGGCAGAAACGAGCTAGGAAACTGAAGGAAGGCTGCATGTTTGTGTGAGTCTGTGTGTGTGTGTGTGTGTGTGTGTGTGTGTGTGTGTGTGTTTGTGTTTGTGTTTGTGGGGCAAGTACAACTGTCACATTTCAGCCTACTGGGCAACATGAAGCCAGATAAACAGAGGCATTATGCAGCTTCATACAGTGGGTAAAGCTACACTGGGAGGGATAAAAACCGCAGATAAAGGCACAGAGGAGCAGATCGGAAGTGAAAGCAGGACTGGGGAGAACCTAAGGGACAAGGTGTTGACTGTTGAGGTGCTTGAATCTGTTGGACAGGGCGGTGTGAGGGAATGGAAGTGTGAGTGGATGGTTAGTGTGTTGGTAGTAAATGTGCAGGACTGCAGTGCTGCATTGAAATACACCATACAGTTTTCACTATTTTCTGACATTTTACTGACAAAATAATCGTTAGCTGCAGCCCTGATATTTTAATGAATATCTGGCTATTTTTTAAAAGGAGACACTCGAACATCCACAACTATCTCAGATGCAGGTGCATTGGAAAGTATCACTCGAGTCTTGGGAAAAGACAATACCGCATACTGATCTTGCTCAGCATCACAATTTATTATTTATGCTAAAGTTTTAGTCCCTAAAACACTCTTGATGAAGGTCCAGAGGGACCAAAACATGGGTATAAACAAAAAAAATGTGATGCTGAGTCAGAGCAGTGTGCACTTTCATAAGACTAAAATGAATGTTTGGCAAAGGGCTCAGTCACACCAGAATTTGTAACAGCCAAATTACAAGTCAAAAATCACAATTTCAAAAGGAACCCGTGCTATCACTGGATTTGCTTGAAGAGTCAAAGCAACTTTGCACTGCGTTTTTGTACAGAGTTCAGCTTTAGCTCAGGAGGTAAAGCTGTCACTGACCAATTGAAAGATCGGTGGTTTGATCGCCAGTCCTCATGGTCTACATGTTGAAGATATTGAACCCTAAAATGCTCCTGATAGCTGTGCCATCAGTGTGTGAGTGCGTGTGAATGTTTATCTTATGAGCAGGTGGCGAATGTGTGGTAGCCACAGCCACCAGTGTATGAATGTGTGTGTGTGTGTGTATGTGTGTGTGTGTAAGTGGTGCCTGTATTATTAAGGGCTTCCAGTAGTTGGTAAAACTAGAAAAGCACAATATAAATGCAGTCCATTTAACTGTTCATCTTGATGTGACGACACATTTTAATTCTGACACTGACCAGTTACAAACTCCTATAATCTCTAATTTATAGGGCGACAAACAGAAGTGGAGAGTCCAAATAACAGCCAATAGCGGTGGCAGAAAAAACCACTGGGTTTTCTGTCAAAAAATTTGGACATGGCTCAACTTTTGCCAAAACACAGTGCGACATCATTAGGCAATGCGCTGTATTTGATTGTTGGCCAATAACATGTAAACAGGCCTATAATACATGCCTATTGGGTTACTTTGTAACATAAACATCATAATGCTACTGCAATGGGGCAGCTGTGGCTCAAGAGGTAGTGCGTGTCATCTATCAATCGGAAGATCAGCAGTTCAATCCCCAGCTCCTCCCATCCCAAGTGTCCTTGGACAAGATACTGTACCCCAAATTGACTGGGTGAATATGACTCATAGTGTGAAAGCGCTTTGAGGTGGTGGAGGACTAGAAGCTCTACACAAGCGCAAGTCCATTTACTGTTTATCTTACATTGGTCAAGACGAAGGATACAATCATTTCTGCAGTGATAAATCTCAAGTTGTAGTATTCTGTCTCATAATAAACCTCTGCACAGCATTTTGACATTCAATAAACATTAAAACTCATGAATGTATTACACAACCTGGATTTCCTGTATCATATCATTAACCTACCACAGCTCACTCCCACCAACACACCCCTTCGCATTTTTTACATGCAATGTTAACAGTAATATGTTTAATTCTGTCTCACTAAAGTACCTCCACCTCTCCTTCACCCTGCAGGAACTCGGGATGCTCGCAGGACCTAAACAAATGCCTTCAAGTGCAACTCCGAAATGCATTTCCTCTAACGTATCCCTTGTCCATTAACACATGCCTTTTTGTTTCCATTGCTGATTTATTCAGCCATTTTCGTTCCAGAAGCTCGACAGTCGCTCAATCATCTGACTCTAAAACTAATCCTCTGTCCTCCCACCACTGGACAACATTAAGCACAACTGATGCTCAGTCCAACGAGGGAAGCTGGCAAGTAGTAGGAGTAGGTTTTTTTCCCCCTGTATGTGTAGAAAAGACAGGGAGTTCATGCAAGTAAATAATTGCATGTCTACTTACGACATGGGGGAGAATCTTTTAAGCAGTTACAGCAGTGTGAGTGAGTGTGTACTTTATGTGCCAGGGAGCATCTCAGGGCAGGTTTCATTGTTTTAAGCCCAATCACTTGATGCCTGGAGCTACCAGGGAGTATTACTTCACTTCCTGGGGTGTTGCAGAAGGTCAAACTTGAAAGAATTCAATTATGAAGTTTGAGTTATAGAAAGAAAACGATAGCTAAACCAGAAAATGGGAGTCTCATGGAGAGAGCATGTACAGTTAAAATCCGTCTTGACTGAAGAGAGACGGGGCTGCCTCAGCCAACACAACTCAACAACTAGATTATCCATACTATATATCACCTGCAATGTTGGGAAAGGTGTCACAGTACTAACCCAATTTTGTACATTTGCAAAAACATGAAACTGAGCAAACCACTGGATTTAGACTTGCCAACATACAGAAGGGGAGGAGTAATGCCAAAGACACACAAAACCGATTTTAAAAGTGTCTAAAAAACATCAAACTAATACTAGTGTGGGTGCTTTAAAACTTTGCGGTAACTTTAAGTCTTCTAAGACTCAAACATCCAACTGTTAAGTAACTGACTGAGAAGGGCAGAGCTGCACCTGTGAGGAGATAGCAATCAGCCAACGGTGATTAAAAAGCTGGTTCACTAAACTATGATCAATGACAATTGCACAGCGACTAGATGGACTTCAGGAACCACACAAACACACACATAGAGACACACACACTCCAAATTTTCACTCCCCAAATGTCATTTGTATATCAAACCGAGAAAACTGTCACACAGCTTGTACAGTATAATCCAAGTCTCACTTATCCAGTTGTATGCTCGGTACTTCCTAAACACATGCATTTTCCCTAAAACATTCATATTTAACACATTTCTGCATAACCAATGCAGCCGCACTACTCAGCAGTGCATGAGACTGTTCTGACGTGTTTTAAATATCACAGTTTTAGCCAAATGCTTTGGGAGGTACTGAGAATATGACTGCATGACTATGACTTGGATTATGCTGCACTGGCTGCGCTAAAGTTTTTTTAAAGGATGTTTTCATATAGTTCTACTGACATTAAACACAGTTCCCTTAATTCATCAAGAATTTTCTGTTTTTGGACAGTTTGTTCACTATAGAGGCATGTGAGAATTTTTTTTTTCTTCCCAACGCAAGACAGGGTGAGTAATTGATACACAAATGATCACTGGGGAGTGAAGTATTTCTTAAGAGTCCTCCCATTCTGGAATACAAAACAAGTAAAGTGAAAAGAGACAATCTGCCTTGTGTGTCTCACCTTGGATAGATCTCTGAAGTTGCTGGGCAGAGTGAGGTCAAGTTCCTCTGAGTCGTAGTTGGTGATTACCCAGGGGAAGACTGGGTACTGGTTTAGGTCATTATAGGTCCGGCCTGGTGGAAGGAAAGAAAGAAAGAGAAAAAAAGAAACAAAGATTAAACAAATCAAAGTATCAAGAACTGACAACACAAGGTCAGAAAGATTTCTGTGTGCATATCCTCAATGCCACAAACTGCAATAACATCAAACAGGTGCCGGGTGGTGTCCTCACCAGAGATGGTGTTGAGAAAGATGAGGTAATCGAAGTTGGATATTTCGCGTCGTTGCCAGCGCTGGGTCATGTTGGATGCCTTAAATAGCTGCTTTGGTGTGGCCAGAGAGATACGTCTACCAGGAGAAAGAGAACAAAACGGACATTCAAGTGTTTCTTGCTCTGGTAACACAGTGTGAAGTCGCACAAAGTCACACAGCAGATCACAAGAACAGCAATTAGCAGCTGGAAGAAGGGCCTCCGGCTTTATTAGACTTCTGCATTACAAATGTCATTATATGAAAAATCTTTTGAACTTACAGACTCGCTAATTAAGAAGACAAATATGCAATAAACTGGTTTGAATACACATATTTGCGTGCATGTGCGCACACAAAGGGCCCAGGGCATGATGTATGCAGTAGGACAAAAACAAATGACCCCCAATCCAATTAAAACAAAGGAAAATGATGGAATTAATCACTGTCAGGGTGTGAGATTATAGTCGTTAGGCCTCTCAAAGGTGAAAATACAACTCTCTAAATACGAGTGTACTACAAGACACACTATATCTTACATGTGCTTTAGCATATTTTCCACGTAGGTTTCTGTATCTAGATTACATTCATTACATAGATTACATTATAATTACATGTAAACACATGAAAAGAAGAGAAAAGACAGAGGGTGCTTGATACTGGCCAATTTTTTTTAAGGCAGTAGGAAAATATCCAAGTATGAGCAACCATATATTACATGAATAATGAAGTGTAGTTGCGCAATTATTGCCGTGGCTCTCTGGACATTAAATAATTTGTGCTGCGCTAGCATTAGCTGCCCTGTACAGCTGTCCCCAGGTCAAAGAGGCAAGGTGTAACCTGGCCTGCAAACCAGCTTGATTAATGAGTCCAACACAAATCCTAACTTTGTGTGTGTGTGTGTGTGTCAGTATTATATACAGTACACACGCTGTCCTACATCCACACTGACTCATTACTGGACGCACATACTCAGACTGATTACATAGGCTTCAGCATTTTTGGTTTCCTAATATTGAGAAAACATTTCCCACAGATCCTAAATCTTCCTGTCTCACATGTTACCTCCCTAAATATTCACACATCCCACCAGACAACAGCTGTCATTGCTCAGATGAATGAAGACAAAAAATTTCACAACATAAAGTATGAAACTGAAACAAAGATTTATATTTTTACAGTGTCTCTGGCTTTCATTTGTACTCGAGTCTTTTTTTAGTTTTGCTTTAACTAAAGTCTTACCCTCAAAAAAGGTCTTCAAAAGGTTGAAATGTAATTTACGGGAACCTATGTGTATTTTTATGCAAACTTTAACCCAAAACACAGGGAAAATATTTACTCTTCATGAGGTTTCTTCCTTTTGTGTTTGTCCCGGTGATTTTTTCCACCTATCCAAACCAAGGGTCTAAATATAGAGGGTGTCATGTGCTTCAGTCCTTTAAGGCATCTGTGCAACTTTGGGATATACAGTATATAAATAAAAAAGACTTGACAATTACACCTTCACCTCCATGTAATGTATCAGACTAAAGACTTAAGGTGGTCGCATCACACAATTAAAATATGCCATAAAAGGACTTCCTGGGCATTACTTTAATTTCTCCTGATTTCCACAGGACCTTATACCGCGCCAGCAGCTGGGCTGGGCTTGGTTTCAGCCCTGCTTGGACACAGAGCAGACGTGATGTGAGGGAGGGCAAAGGAGGAGGGGTGGTGTGCCATGAAGGCTTACAAGCAACTATTTGCTTCACACAAATAAATGAACTGGACCGTGTTTGTGTGAAGCCAATTATGTTTGGGGGGGTCAGGAGAGAGTGGGAGGGACGGACAAATCGGTGACCGAATCCCTGTGTGCATATGACGGCAAGAGAGGGAGGGAGAACATTCAGTTTGGAGGTCTGCGGTATAAAAGTAACACAAATGTGAAAGTTTTCTTATCCCGTTTCATTCCCTCTAACCACCGCTGTTTTTCCATTACTTAAATATTTTGATGTGTTCAGATGCGGTGCCCTATGTGCGGCACACAAGCCTGCAGAGAATGTTTGGATTCAACCATTGACAATGTGCCACAAACAAAGAGTTATTGTGCACTTCCGTGTTTAGCTGTGCGTCTCACCTGGTCTGTGGAAGGCCAAAGTTCGTGCCCACCCCAACACGAGGAAGACTGTGGACCACCTTCTTCACTGTGGCTGCATCTGGGAAGTTGAACATGACTGCCGCTATGGAGAGGCACGGAGAAACAATTAGTAATTTCAAGGATTATCCTCATTTTCCTTATTAGAGTTTATTAAAATTTCCTTATTAAATTTTTTTATCATTTGATTTGAATTTAAGGTTTAGGACGATGCTAAAAAAAGAGACAATAAATTCTCAGTTTAACTTGGGGAATTACAGTGCATGGGCTAAAAAAAGTGAGGAGTTGGAGGAGTGTTCCCAAAAAAGTCTCCTGAGTCATTTGGAAGTGGTTTGGTTTTGCAGAGTCCGATCTCGAGCAAACACCATCCACTCTCAAGTTTGTCTAAAGTCTTTGGAAACTTAAAGCAGCAGCAGGAATTTATTCCAGCATCTCAAACAAGCACGCAGCCCAGTGGAAGAAGTGTGTGGCACTGCGAGCTGCATGAGACACCGGCTGCCCTAAAACACCTGCTAAAACATTAGCGGAATCATTTCCCCATAGTATGCCATATGAGAAGCAGAGGCGCCAGTAGAAAAGCATAAAAGGTGTGTTGGTGTTTCACATTACCAAAGATATAATGCCTGTATATACAGTTGAAAAAGCCTGGGTTCATCCACATGCTTGCTTTTGTTCATAATTGTTAAAATAAATGCAAAATATATGTGAATAATTCCTTTGTCTTCTGTTGTTTGTTTTTAGGTGTGAAAAAAATCTCAGATTTTATTTCAGGCCATTATCGCCTAGCCCTATTTCTTCATAAATTCCCCATACTGCTACTCAACTCATGACAAGAATGTCTCCAGTATTTTTACACCAAGAAATGTGTACGTATATCCATCAGGGTGACAATAAAAACGGTTACATATAGAGGTAATTATCAGGCGCTGTCTTACTTCTGTTGGCCATGAAGATTTCCAGAGCTGTATTCTGCAGCAGGTAGCGTCTGGAAAAGACAGCACGGATCTCTGTGAAGAGCCATTTTCCATGAAGACCTTCTGTGTAAGCTAGAATCTGCGGGACAGGACAGGAAAAGAGAGACCAAGGGGAAGGGGATAATAAAAATGTGAATCAAGACAGGAAATGTTATAAAGAAACAGACCAGAGAAGGACATAAGTGATGAGAGGAAGGGAAGGGAAGAAGCGCAGACAGAAGGTGAGGTTAGTTCATTTTTCACCAAGTGATGGCACGACGGCCGGAACAGCACGATTGATGTCTTATATTGATCAGACTCAATGAAAAAGAGATCCCTTCAGCGAGAGAATGGGCGCTATTCAGCTGGAAGGAGTGAAGGAAGTGTTTAGTTCACTAAAAGATAATCCATATTACAGCATATCAGAAAAATACAATGCAAATATACAAGAAACAGTAAAGTATTGTTTGCTGTGACAAGGATGAGGTTAACAGCCTATTTCATGCTAAGCATCTGATTAAACTATATTATGTATTTCCATGGATGTAACTGACACATGGGGTCAAAATATATTATGTTAGCTAGCTCAACATTTAAAAATGCTTCGATGAGCTGAGCTTAATCCGTCCCCGTGGAGACCGCGGTAACTGTCAGAGTGACTTGTCCTCATGGCTGCCACAGTGTCTGACAGACCCAGATGCTTGGCCCTGCCCCACCAATTCATACTCCTACTAATCCAGCATTTAGATATGCTACTAACCTCCTTATCACTGCTTTGTTAACTAGGCTTTTGTTTCACCTCTGCTTTTAGTTTCAAAGGCGTCTGCTGACAGCGGGGGCGTAAAGGGATATACGGTAGCAAGGTAAAAGGGACACTTTAGCTTGTCACAGCATGGTTCAGAAGCTGTGTTATTAATCAAAAATATTCAAATGTGAGCCAGCCAGCCAGCTAGGTCTAGTGTTAAGTTAAAGGAGCTCATTAAAGGCAGGGGACAGCAGAGGGGACCAGCTGAGGCCTTTGCCAGCCAGCTGAGGACAGCCTCTCCCTCGCTGTCTCTGTGAGGAATAAGATCTGCCTGCATCACAGACTCGCTTCAAAGTCTCTGGAGTTCAATTAAATGTGGATTAGTGGATTGGAGAAGCTGGCTGGGGCTGCAACCGCCACTTTCCTATCTTCCTTAACAGGGGGCTGGAAATGACTATACCAGTCACCGTCAGCCTGTAGCCAACCCCATCACAAAGATAGTGCAGCACTCAGATGAGTAAACAACACAATTTATCAGCATCGAGGAAAAATGACTCCATAAGGCAACTAACATATGATCATCCACTTACATTTAATTTATACTGTTGGTAAGTGTGAGCAGCACAATGCAAGTAGCTCTTATGTCTGTACAGCAAATATGAAGTCACAGCCAGCAGCGAGCTAACTTAGCTTAGTGTAAAGACTGGAAACAGTGGGAAACAGCTTGCCTGGCTACGTCCAAAGTAGTCTCTGTCAAGTAGCTGTCTATATTCACTCCCTCTACAGCAGAAAACGGCACTTCAAAATAAAAGCTCTGTGCTGGAAATTCAAAGAAGTGTGTTTTTTACAAACTTGAAATGTTTGTGTCATTTGTAGTCCATTCAGAATGGACCCACGACCCATTTTTCGACCGGGACCCACCAGTTGGGAACTACTGCTCGAGTAATTGACAACATGCACAGTATAAATATGTCCTGTAAACTATGGTCCGATCACAGGCTGGAGTCGAACCCGGACCACTGCGGCAACAGCCTTGTACATGGGGCGCCTGCTCTATCCACTGAGCCACTGACACCTCGCGTAGAAACAAATCTGACAATATGCTAGCCCTTCGACTGGAATAATAGAGGACTGCTTTTCAAACAGTATAACAGTCTGTACAAACAGACAAATCACAGCTTCTCATTTACTCCTTACAGTCTTGTTGAGAGTTGAGACGACTGGATTTCGATGACAAACAGGCAGAGACACCTGATCTGTTTTCTCTACTGACAGACATGATGGCTATCAAGTTAGCATGTCAAGAACCCTACAGAAATCGCAGTACGTCATTCCCGACCAAATACATCAAATTTTATCTTCAGTTTTTTAAAAAGCAGCTTTTCTGCTTCTTTCTGATCAGAAATGAAATCCCTGTTTCCAGGTGTATGAGTGAGTGAGTGCTTAGAGAGTAACCTTTCACCTCCAAAGAGGAGTGGTTGACTCATTTCATCCCCAGGAGTACACTCATAGACCTCACGATGGATGTCAAGAAGATGCCCAGGGCTGAAGTGATAAAGTTGCAGTCTCTGATTCCACAGATAGATATGACAGTAGCGGGAGGGAGCCAGATATCATATTTGTCCCTGGACCGATGAATCTCCTGGAACGCTGTAAATAGCACTCTATGTTCCCGAGATCATTGTCCCTATCGGCGGCGCCCTTTCCCTTGCAGATGAAAAAGCTGAGAGGGTGACAAGGAGCGTGACAAACTATCCGTGCTGTAATGCTCTCGCCGCTCTGACCACGTCTGGACAAATTACAATGGTGTGGGGGTTATTGTCCGAGCTGGAGTTATGGCTGCACCAGCTTCCCTCTGTGATAAATAATAATGGTGGAACTGGATCAGTCAGGCTCAACAAGATGAGAGTGCTACAGGAGCAGAGGAGGAATGAAAAAAAGGAAACACCAAAACTGTGCTACGTCTTGCATCACATTTACATTTCACTATCTGAGCAAAAAAGGGTTGTTCTGTTTAAAAATGATAAAAATAAAATGATTTAGGCTGAGTATAAGAGAGAAGATTCCATAAAGGGAGCATAAAGTGGGATCAGGAGCTTTTACATCAACATGATTGGTTGGGTATAAAGCGCAGTTTTATTGATGTTTCATTTCAAGTGGAACATTATCCATGGATTCAGGTCTGGTGTGTCCCGAGATCAATTTCAAAGCGTCACGCGAGAGGACACAGCCAAACAGAAAACAAAGGAACTAGTCTTGATTGCGATGCTTTCTCTCTGCCTCTCCCTCTCCATCTCTCCCTCCTCCTCTTTCAACCTGTTTGTGTGCCGGGCTGCTGCTCATTTCTGAAGCACTGTCGTTTGTCTTTGTCAGATGCCCAAAAGACTGCGGAATGAAGAGGGACACATGAAGAGGGGCCGGGTGACTGTGACTGCGGTGTGTAACCACACACACACACACAAAAACTGTCATTGCTGAATCCCGCAGACAGTCGCTGCCAGTGAACCCTCTCCACACCCTTCCCTTCGCAAACCCAGGCTCCTTTACCGACCACTGCCTCTTCAGAAGCATGGGTAAAGTCAAGTGGAGGAACATGATGACACAGATGAAATTTAATTGAAACTGCGCTGAATTAGGGGAGAGCTGGAGGAGCAACAGAGCAACTATCAGCAGCGTGGTTCAAGATAGATGAGGCTCTCAACTACCTTCGCTGTCGCCAGGCTGAGCACGTGTGTGTTTTTGGGCTGATAAGACACTTGAGATGAAGAGAACAGAAGCCACTGCCGATCACTGATACAGTGAATCCTTATTTGTCATAAAATATGAAAAAAGTCCAATTTTAACACCAATAGTGTTGTTTTTGTAAAAGCACTGCTTAAGCACAATGCGCATAAACAGCGTTTGATAAGTGGTGTATGCATATTTGCTCGTTGAGTTTAATGTGCTGTGCATCCTTGAAGGAAAATGAGGTGATTGAAGTTCAATTTGTTGCCTGTTATTAAGTATTTCCGCATGGCTGCCTCAGTTAAAGGATAATGGATGAGGGATTTATTATTACCTTTTGGTCAAATGAAGTGGTGTGGGAGATAAGGTGATGAAATTAATGAGCGGGAGGAAGAGAGGTGATCCATCAACATCAAAACAGAGACGAGGGACAAGCGGTATTGGGAGAACTTGATAGGATTCATAAAAAATAAAAAAAAAGACCTGTGGACTTATCAGCATGTAGAGTTGCTTATTGCTTTTCATTTCCCAAAAGCTGTCTGCCTCCACACCCCTCAACATCCACTAGTCTCCACTTAACCACATGTCACAAAATGACTTTTGCATGCAAACAATGGAGGCTGCAGATTCCAATTTTTTTTTTAAATGGCCTAGTATTGAGAGAGAAGGCCGCAGCTGGAAGCGGCGAAACAGGCCATCAATTTACGTCTAATAAAAGTGGTTGTTTTTGCCACTAACAGGCTCAGATTGTTATTGTAAGTGTCTTATAACACTACAAAAAGGACACTACAATGACATGAAACATTTTTCCATACCTTTCGCTTGTTCTGGTCATTTTGGTGTCCAAGACTCAGTAAAGGGGACGTCTCGTTAAATCTCATGAGAGGTAAGTTTTTGCAGGAAGAAAAGAGTGTTATCTAAGGGAGTAACATACATTGATGTGGATCGATAAATTGATTCAGTGATCAACGATCCAATACTTTCGATGCAAGGTGAAAACAAGGATACATACTGTCGTCTTTAAGATATGCCTTTACTTTGAAATTTAAATAGCACATCCGTGTCACCATTTCCATCCAAGGATACCTTCCTAAATATTCAAACAGTGCTAGCTAACTAGCACGAGGCAGATAACAGTAAGGAGCCAAGGACAGCCAAGACAATGAGGAGACTTGCTGATATGTCTCATATCGATCACAGGCCCCTGAATCAAACCAAAAAATCGTATCGTGGCAGACTATATCCTCCCGAGACCCGAACTTCTCTTTAGAATGCATTCTTAATTTCTGTTGCTATTTGGGATCGGTAGAAAAAAATGTAACATTGTGAGCAATAATTAAGTCCCAACGTCCTCAAATGAGACAATTATAGGGTCCTAATGTCTTCAAATGAGTACTTCCTAACAGTGTCTGAGCTTGTTACTGTTGCTAAAATTGGTCAAATGTGTTATCATATCAAACTGCAAGCATTCTTAATCATAAATAAATGAGTTTCAACCATTAAATTTAATTAGGTTTCGGACCATGTCCATCTTTATGTCGGGGTTAGCTGCAGACTGACTTGGCAGAGATGGCTGCCATCTTGTTTTTATATGGATTAGTGTATTGTGCTCTTATTACCACTAGATGCCTCAAAAAGTGTCCACAAATAAGGACAACAGGGCTGATGTAAGTAGACTGAAGTATAAGGTAAAGTTAACCCAAAATGAAATGCCCCCATACGGGGACACAGGGTCTTAGGAGGAGAAGATAACAGCAAATATCGTAACGTTGTCCAAAGAACCAAGAAACTTGTGATTTACATGCCTAGCGGAAAATGCAAGTGACAGTTTGAGAGAGGAGTGCCAGTAATAGTTTGATGTGTCAGAGTACAGAAATTGTATCTTACTTTTTTTTTTTTTTTTTTAAAGATTTTCAATGTCATGGCTGAATATTTAGCTGATTTTAAGACTTCTCCTCTAGCAAGACTTGGACACAAAAGACATAGGAACACACAAAAGGTACAGAAGAACGTTTCAGTTCTCTGTAGGGTTCTTTCTGTAATGTTGTAAGACACCTAAAATAACAATGTGAGCCTGTCAGTGACAAAAACAAGCACTTCTAATGGACATAAATTGATGGGGTTCATTGTTTTGCTGCTGTTTGCTGCAGCCCTCTCACTCAATACTGGACCAGCTTTAAAAATTGTTGTTCCCACAAGTCAATTGGACACAAAAACATAGGAAAATAGGGTCCAGATTAAAAAATACTGGAGTTTCTCTATAATTAAGTGAGACTTCCATTTGTCTTATTTAAAAGTCACAAACACAAAGTAAACCACTTCATACAGTCAGATCTGCACCATGCTGTCTGTGACTCCTCCTCACATGACTGACCACAGAATCAAGCCATCTACAATAACCAGAGTTTCAGTGGACCGAGACGCTAATGGCGCTTTTGCTGCAGCAGCAAATGAGAAAGAAAGCACGGACAAACACACACTGACATTTAAGGGCTTTTTGCCACTCTCACCTGGTGTATGCACAAACATACTACCATTTACAACTCTTATAATCCTCCTCTCACTATATCCCCCCCCGTCGCCTCAACCCCTTCCACCCTCTGTTCCACACTGGTAAACGAGGCCTTGTCACCCCCCATCAGTAAATGAGTTCATCGGACTAACGAGCAAGCGAGGGCCCTGACACACTAACAAGGGTCTGTTGGCTGCCTGTGCCTCTGGACCAATCAGGACCCTCATCACCGTTGACACAAAGCCTCCAAGAGCCCTCTGGAGCCAATTAAGACAGATTTTGTTTTTGAGATTGAGTGATAGCCAGAAAAAAAGATAGGAGGAGAAAGAGTATGCAGAGCTGAGAGTACTGTACTGGAAAGAGGGACGGAATGATGCATCAACATATTTTTATTGTAAAGATTTCTTGATCGTGTTTCAATCTAAAGCCATTACAGAAGGTGTGTGGCTGGTGAGTGGTTGTTTGGAAGCTGAGCTATGGGTAAAATAGGCAAATCATTCAAGAGGAAAACAATGCTCCCTCACCGTAAGAACCTGGAATCATATGACTGAAGACAGTGCAGCCACATGACTCTACTTTCACACTCCAGCAGTTACCCTGTAGCCTTTGTGCCTCAGCAAGAGCACAATCTAACCAACTGGCCTCTACAACTATCTCTGTCTAGTCATGTGCTCCAAGTGATTTACCTTACTGTAGACCAATTAAAAGTCAGGTTACCAACCTCAAAGGAAATTCTTTGAAAAATGAGTTCAACATTTTGGGAAATACACGTATTCATTTTGCTGCCCAGAGTTAGATGGGAAGATTGATATCGCTGTCGTATTTATTTCTGGAGTTTCCTGGCAACCCTGTGATGACAACAAAACTCCAGGACGTCACTGCTCCCAGCCAAGAAATAGTCCTGCACACAACTCACCAGTAAAACCACAAACTGTTGTTTTTATACTTTGGTTTTGCTATACATTAAACAAGGTAAGAAAAAACATGTTAAAGGTATACTATGCAGGAATTTCCCAAGTAATAAAGCAATGAAAAGCATACAAAAGTTAATCGTCTCAATCATCACTCATGACCTACTATAAGTGTATGGCAGCGTATTTATTTGCAGAGATCCTGCTCTCTGCCTCAGTTTTCTTATTATTTTGCTGTGGTTGGAACCTTTCTTTTGCTGCAATCTTTGTGCAGTGGTGTGCAGCTACCACCTAATAACAGCCAGCAGGTGGAGTTCAATCAATTTTATCAAAAAGGTAGCGACCAGGTAGTTGCAGTAGCATCCAAGAGAATGAAAATGGTAGACAGAGCGCCAAAAAAAAAACCCCATAAATATAGCAAGGCAAAACACCAAGCAAACAAAGCTAACTACAAAATGAGAGGAAATCTGGGGTTGGCTTTCACTTTCAGTGGAGAAAATTGAAAGAGAGGATGGAGATTGAGGCAGAGTTGGCCTGCTTCTTGGACAGGTAGGTTTCAGCGGTTAGCTTAGTTAGCTTGCTGAAGTATAAGCTTTTGCATTACAACAAATATAACATTCTTACAACAGATGCTTGCAGTGTCTGTACAAGCAGTATTTGGAGGAGTTACCTAGTGTGAAGGCTGTGTTTCCAAACAGTGACTAAACAGTCCTGCATAATAAACCTTTAATTTCTGAGTTTTAGAGGTATTCGGAGGTGTGTGATATTTCCTTTGAACAGAGCCAGGCTAGCAGATAAGCTAAGCTAACTGTCTGTTGGCTAATCTTGAACAGACAGAGAGAAGAGTGAAATCAGTCCTCTAATATAACTCTCTGCACGCAAGCGAGTAAGTAAATTTCCGAAAAACATCAAACTGTCTCTTTAATAACAATACTATGCGGCTAGAATATGCTATCCATTACAACTAGCATTGATGTATAAGTAATAACAGACAATGCTGATAGAAAACTGGACACATTGTGAACAGGCTTCAGTATAAGTAGTGCAGACCATTTGTGTCCACCAATGATTGATAGGCACAATTGTTCTACCATCATGTAACTAATTCAAGATGTAATCACTGGTCACACATAAAGGCCTATTTGCCTCGAGGGAAGTAAAACAAACTACAAGGTCAAAAAAAATAAACACAACTGAGAAGCTGCGCTGGAGTGTGAGAGAATTAAAGCAAAATAAACAAGCCCAGCTTGCAGCAAGTGTAGGTTATGAAGCCTGAAGGCTCAAAGCATTCAGTCCCAAACGTCACCCACTAAGAGTTTGCTCTCCCTAAAGAACGTCCCCTTTGAAAGGATCTGTGAGGCCACTTAGTCTGAATTTAGCCTAATAAGGATTAAACCCCTTTCGGCCCTTTTCACTGTTTGCTAACAGGTTAGCCTTTTCTCCTTCCCTTTCCTTGGCTGCTTAGCCTTTTTGAAGTGGGAACAAAAAAAGGTCTTGTGCGGATTTAGGAAAACGCTGCAGTGGTCTCAGGGTTAATTGGTAGAAAAGTGAAGACTTCAGTACATTAACTCATTAAACATTCAGCCTTTGGGCATAAGCTATGAGGATGAAAGCCTCAGAAGGGTCCTGACACATAATAAGATACTAAAGCAGCAATACATAACAATAATGATGGGACATACATAAACATGGAATTCATTAATGAAATTATGACAGGTAAAAGCCTCAGTTAATAACACAATGTAAGCCTTTTTTAACACAAAAATGCTAAACATTTAACAAATTACATAAGGATAGCTTTCAAACTATATAAAATGTTTGTGTTTTTAAATATTCAAGATCAGTGCTTCCTTTCTTTATCCTATCAGAGCTTAGACTAGGGCCACAAAGGGCAGAGTTAGTGGCTCAAAGATGATGGAGAACAAAGGATGGATAAGGCCAAATATTTGACGGGAAGAGGTATTCAGCAAGATATGCAGCAGACATCCACACACTGAGAAGATCTGCTTTGGTGTCTTTGTATCATCATGATACCCTTCAAAAGTCTTTATCGTTAAAATTCTACATGACAAAAAAAAAAAACTTGATTTCAGACAGAGCAATAAAGAAATGTCAAGGTTCACAATGCAGGTAGCACTAAAGTTAACTTAATACAGACTCTTTCATTGGACAACCATGCCACAGCAACAAAAACATAGCCATAAAAAACAAGATCTGATTTGTACCACAATATAGTGCATAAAAAATGCATTCCTAAGACGCCAGCAGCTACATATAAGACCTTGATGGTGTTGCTGGGCACCTGTTGAGAGTGCACTGAAAGGGCTTAAATATGTTCCCTGATTCGTCATGCTCATCGGTAAACACTTGCACATCAGGAGAAGGAGCAAAAGAATGTATATGCTTTTCACCGATATTCAGAAAATCAAGCAGACAGCCCAGAGCCACCACTGAAGCGCAGGAGGTGTTGCAGCCTCAACGCTATTGGCCCTCCGCTCCACTATAAGCTGCCATGGCAAACATCAGACAGGTTAAGATCGCTGACCGGCTCCTATCGCATTCTCCCCGCTTTCCTTCAATCTCTCATTTTGCTATTTAGTGATGGATAGGCTTTTTTCGGGGTTGGTGTGAGGCTTCGCTGAAGTAAATTCTTTTCTAATCCGCCTATTGTCACCAGCTTAAGTGGGTGTGGGGTGAAAAGTACACCCCTCTTGGGGAATTCAGGGCTGGTTGTCCGAAGCAAAAGAAGAGGGAGAGAATGGGACTTGTATAAAGGAACGGCTGTGGAGACTTTGGAGAATTTGAAGGTGACTCAATTGGAGCTACAGGTTTATCAGTGACGAGTATTTTGAGTTAACTGTAAGAGAGTGAATCTGATTAAGCATCTCCAGTACTCTGAGGGCAGATCAGTTATAAAGTACTCAAAATACAAATAAAGTACAGGATTCACCTAGATGCACTGATCAAATATGTCTGTCTACTATCTACGCCTTATTTGAATGTAGAATTAATTTCCTTTAGTTTCATCCCGTCAGAGGCTTTTTTTTGGGTGGAGTTTATCCAATCAGAGGTTTAAGTATAAAGGTTGCTGTATTCTGTACAGACTAATTTATTATTTTCAGCTATATAAATTAAACTGACTTGACATGCATTAAGGCAGGAATAATTGTTTAATAGAAAGACTGTAGGCATATTATGTTGTGCAATTGTTGAAACAATCATGTTAGCAAACATGTAGCAACATTAGCATTCATTTGCAGTTGTACTTTGGCCACATGACGAATGCAAGCTCGATAGTGACTCTCCTCAACCCAATTGCCAGAGCAAATAATGGCTTTCCGAGTTTCTGCAAACTACAGATATGTCACATTTGTACATTATTATGTAGCAGATAGGTTGAAACTTTGTTTCTTTACATTTCAACAATGTGGTTAAGGTGTGGTTAGGTTTAAGTACAAAAACTACTTAGTTATGGTTAAGAAAAGATCATGTTTTGGCTTAGAATACCCGCTTTTGGTGGTATTAACCTGGCAGAAAACACAGCAGTGATTTCTCATTAAAAATCAACCACTCTTTGTGGCACTATCTTCAAGAAATGCAAAGATGTCTTTGTAGAAAACACAACTGCTTTTTGGGGCAGTTGGCCTTGGTGGAAACACAGCAGTGGGTCGCTAAAAACCGCCCACATTTGGTTACTAAAAGCTGCAGGAAACACACCCATGACTCGCTAAAAAATGACCACTTTTATTGTTTTTTGGTCTACAACAGTGGTCTGGAGCTTGGCAGGTGTCTCACCTTGGGTTAATGCCATTCACCATCCCCTCCACCTCTCCATGATTAAGTCAGTTCATATACTACGTCACTTTGGAAAAGTTAATATGATTCGGAAAATGTATAAATGTAACGTATCCATGGTTTGCAGAAACATTCAATGCTATCCTTGAAGCTCATTGTTGGTCTTCAAAGATGCTACAAAAAATATCTGGCTCTCAAGCTGCTAACTGTAACACTTTGTTCATCAGTTATTTTCTAACTTTGTATGCTGTCTAGTGCTGGGCAGAAAGTGTACAGTATATTTTAAAAGACAAGTATTTGCTGAAAATACCTGCCTGCTGCATTTGGAAAGGATGCTGATGAAAGTGATGAGGGTAAATGAAAACATTAAAATTTCAAGTTCTACAAGCCAAACCATTAGCTGAAAGAAGCTAAAGTGATTGCTGGTGTGGAACAAATTTTGAGCACATCATATTTTTTATTGAGATGTTACACTGACAAGATAACTAAAGGTTTAGAGAAGTCACAACTAGAAAAAGAGTGTATCTATTCTGTGTATGACCAGATCATTCGTGTATCAGAATTGCTTCTTTATTTCTACTTCATCATATTCTACAGTCTTGCTTCTATAGAGCAGAAGTAAAGCTCCGTTGTGCTGCTGTCTGCTAGAAAGGGGTCTTGGATGAGTAAGTAATCTGCAGACTGTCCCTATGGATGTGCCATTTCAACCAGACTGGATGGGTCATTAACCATAATGGCAATGGAGGCACCAGAATTCAGCGATGTAACATTTTGCCCTCCGGCACATGAGATGTCTTTACACAGAGTGCACATCAATGCTACCACCTTACCACATAAAAACAAATACATCTGGTTAGAACTACTCTTGATTTCTTTTAGAAATTAACAGCTATGACGAATATAATGCCCTCGTCCTGTCATTTAGTTTTTGTATTTATGAGGCATTCTACAATTAGAAATATAGATAAAAGGACGCTCAACAACACACATATTTACTCAAAATAATCTCTGACATATGGATCTAGTTTTATCATCTGAAATGCAGCCGAGACCTTTCTGACAAAACAAGACCACATTTACAATTCCAATTTCTAATACGCTGGGCTGGACATCGATCTTTCAATTGGAGCCGGGTGTCTCTCTGACCTCAGCTGAATAACACAGGCTTGTGTGAACAGCAGGTACACAGGTGCTGATTGTAATATCAGTAGCCTACCAGGCAGACTGGCATCCATAAACAGGCCTATCCATCAGGCTGGCGTGTTGCCTTTGACACGTGTGTCAGAGGCAGACGAAGAGAATAAATGATGGAGAGCGGGGATCAATCAAAGGAAGGGAGGGGAGGCACCTGCCCCCTGACTGGCCCAGTCAAGCCCAGAGATGGAGCATGATGGAGGGGCTAGGCTCAGGTGCAAAGAGGGGGCGGCAGCTCTTTGTCTGGAGGTGCTTGGTTAAGTGTGAGCCAGGTCTCGGCCACAGTGGCCTGTGGATGTGTCAAGGTCCAAAGTCAGTTTACAAACAGAGGGATAGCGAGAGGCCGAGCATGTTTATTGGTGAAAAGAGATGGGGCAGTTGTTTGTGTGCTTGTGTGTGTGTGTGTGTGAGGGAAGAGCAATTGGAAGGGAGACATTAGTCATCATTAGGTGGCGAGATGACACACTGTCTAATGGTTCTTTATGTGATTGCCAATGTGGCAATCGGCTTTCCTCGACCTGTCCTACCTGGTTACCACTCGCTGCAGAGATTCATCAGCCTAGTTTGCACAAGAGTCACGGTTTAGGGTAGGAAAAAAAGTCACATATCTCCTAACTGAACTGAAAGTGTCTCATTAGAACAAGAGTCTATAGTCATGCCACCTGCTCTGTGAGACAGTCACAGTGGTGCTTTGAGCTAAATGCTGTCATCAGGTATAATTTGTACCATGTTTGCCATCTTAGTTTAGCATGTTAGCATGCTAATATTCACAGATTAAAACTAAACACAAAGTGCAGCTGAGGCTAAAGGGAATGTCAATAGTTTTGAAGAACCGAAGTATAAAGCCTGATGATGGTGCTGGAATTTCACGCAAAACCACAAATGTCATGGTGGCATTAGAGGGGGTGTCACTAAAGTTCATTAGGATTCATCATCTGGGAACCATGACTGTCTGTACAACATTTAGTGTCAAATACTGAGATATTTAACTGTGTGAGAAAACTTTGACCTGCTGCTGGCACAATCTCAGCAGGAAAAGCAGCAATTTCTCGGGAAACAATAAAAAACCTGTTTGCAGCCCGTGAAAACAGCAATTAGTCATTAAATCAAAAGCAGTTTTGTTGTTTGTCGATCTTGAACAGTGGTCTGCAGTGTCTCGCCAAAGTGTCATGAGATCCACCCTCCCCTCCACCACCAGATGACACACACTTTGTCACTTTAGAAACATTGATGTAAGTATGCAACGTGCAAATGTCACATACTCGGGGTTTGCAGCAATGTACAAACATTTTCCTCTGGTGACTGAGCTGGTTGGACTCATCCTCTATGGACCATGAATGTGTGAATGGAATTTCACAGCAATCGATCCAATAGTTGTCGCCATATTTCAGTCTGTACCTAACTAGTTGACCAACCAACCAACAGACCGGAAGACAGACAGAATATTTCTCTCTCTAGAGCCACCATTTGCGTAATACAAACAATAACAAAGAAAGAGCCATCTTGAATTCTAACCATGTTTCCAATGGCCAAAAGTGCCCAGATATGGGCTATAAGCACAACAAGGAGACAGTTTCTTGGGGTCTCCATAGCTTTGAGGTCCATCATTAAAGGGAAATTTTGGTTTATTTCAACCTGTCTCCTATTGTCCTAAATTTGTTTCAAGTGACTAGTGACATAAAAATAATAGTTAGCATGTTAGCCGTTAGCCTAGATACAGCCGGGGCGCATAGTAGCGTCAAACCTGTTAAAACGTAAGTGAACGGGCATACTTCAAGTGCAAAGTTAGTCCACTAAACAAGCTTTTTTTCCACAAAGACCGCCTCATATCATTAGGATAAATGTCAGAGAACATATAGAAAACAACATGTAAACATGTTGTTTTACCTTACTGGTGTGCTGCCATGTTTGTTTATCCCTCTAGCTCTGCTTTCCAAAGCGCAGCTGAAATATCGCGAAAACAAGCAGCGATCTCATACCGTGCCTGAAATCTCGCGAGAACAAGCCGCAGCAGCTGCAAGGTAGAACCGGACAGTAGCCTGAAAAGTTCATTCATTTATTTTATGAAAGATTTATAGAATAATGGCTGACTTTTTGCCAGACTTCAACTTTGTGGAGGAGGAATTTGATTTTGCAGAGTTTGATGGCCGCCCTTATTTATTTGAGCCAGAATACACTGAGGAAGAGCTTCGTGAAATTGAAGAACGGAGGAGGAGAGAGAGAGAGGTGCAACAGGTAGAGGACGAGAGAGGAGGAGGAATGGCTGCTGCAAGGCTGCGTAGCTCTGGAGATTGGTGGTATACCTGTGAATGCTGTGCCCCAATGCCCACAGAAGAGGAATGCCTCTGTTGCAAGGAATGGGACCGCTTGCAGCCTTATTTTCAAGGTTTGGATGTGACTGAGGACGAGACACCTCCACCTAGAGTAGTATCCAGCTGGGCTTTATCTAGAGCTCGTCAGATATATTTCGGTCGCACTTTGGAAAGCGGAGCTAAATGGTAAACAAACATGGCAGCACACCGGTAAGGTAAGACAACACGTTTACATGTCGTTTTCTATATGTTCTCTGACATTTATTCTAACAATATGAGGCAGTCTTTGTGGAAAAAAAGCTTGTTTAGTAGACTAACTGTGCACTTGAAAGGATGCCCGTTCACTTACTTTTTAACAGGTTTGACGCTACTATGTGCCCGGGCTGTATCTAGGCTAACGGCTAACATGCTAACTATTATTTTTATGTCACTAGTCACTTGAAACAAATTTAGGACGATAGGAGACAGGTTGAAATAAACCGAAATTTCCCTTTAACAAGTCTTCCTCCACTACTCTTAAACACCCCACATCTGGCCAGGGGACCGCTGACCTCATCCCTACAGAATGAGTTAATCATCGCTGATATAACCTCCCTATAACAACTGGAGTGAAACACGAGAGACTATATCACAACCACTGATGTGGTCGGAGACTCAAAGAGGATTGGAACTAAAGGTGGGGTGTGAGTGCATCTAGTGTGTTGGAGACGGAGAGAGAGATGAAGGGACAGTAAAGAAGGTAACAAGACTTTACTGCTCTACTGGGAAACAGAAACTCACTTCAGGAAGCTTTAAACCTTTATTTGGCCTTATCTTCTCTAATTGGCTTAAATCATTCGTAATTGTTTGCACATGTCTTTATGTTGAGCAGCTCCCAAAGCTCGGACCGTGACTTGACATAAGCAGTGAGGCAAATCGAGAGGAGCAGTATGATAATAATTGGGTTTCCTGATGACTGGATGAGGCAAAGTGGGCTGCGGGGAATGATGCTTGAGATTAAACCGATCCTGGATGTTGAGGATTCGAGGAGAGGGAAAACACATGACGGCTGTGATGCTAACGAGTCTGTCTCCGGTAAGGAAACGCTTTATGTTTCACAGGTACTATAATTACTGTACCTGGAATGCAGGGAGGGGCAGACAGAGAAAGAGTGACGGAAAGAGGGGAAGGAAAGAGAAAGAAGGTCATCCTAACCCATCACTCTGCCGGTTGTTGTCGTGGTGTGGCTGAGCGATTTATTGACCATCTCAGGATGCACTCTGTCAGAGCGGACGAGGATATCGCAGAGGAATGGATGGTGGAACGGGATGAAGGAGAGACAGAGGGAGGGTACAAGGGAGGGAACGAGGCCAATATGAATGAGTGAGAGCGAGGGGATCCGTTTCCTTGGGCTCATTGATAATGACATACCTGCTTGGGCTGTCCGTTAGTCCTATAGCACACACTACTTAGGCTCTAACTGGAAAATCAATAGGCTCCTCTCTCAGAGACCTCTCGCTGCCATGGCTCTTTGTGATTGGCAGCTGCAGCCGAAGGTCGTCCCTGGTGACCATGAGAGTTTGGCGGAGCGAGCAGGAGGAGGGGGGAGGGGTGCGGTCCCGAGCTGTTTGACACTTTAGGGAGAGCTTAACGATATGGGACTGGCCGCTACATAACACCAGGGTGGTTTCTTTGACTGAGTGACCATCCATTCAGCCACTCCAGCTAACCCTGAGGAGCCGTCACCACCCCACTAATTAGAGTTACCAATGTCTTCTCAATGGGGGTTTTATCACTGCATAGTCCAAGGTTGAACACTGACCTTTACAAAAAAAATTACTGGCATTCTTCCCAAAATACTTTACTACCTGACCTTTGGCTAAAAGTTTTTGGAAACACAGTGTGAATGTCCACAGGATTCAGAAAAAGCTCAAGCTAAAAGTTCGTTAGAGTTAGAGCTGAGGAGGTTATATGAGGCAAAAATAACATTATATAAAGTCAGATGCTCTGATTTTTAAGTGTGATTTTTTTGGGAGTATACGTTTATTGTGTAATTTATAGTGTATATAACGTATCACTAGCTGCATGGCATGATTTCTGCAGTCATTAAATGTGTTTTGCTAGTCCAATAAACTGGTTGACATTAGGATGCCATTTTAACAAATAAGCCACTTTTTTTCTGCAAATGCAGTTTTATTTGATTTTAACACTGCTGTGGCCCATTGAATGATAACTGAATTACTTCTCCTTCATTGGTTGGTTCCTCCCAAAATGTGTCTCAATCCCAGAGGCATACCTTACACTATCAAAGCAATTAAAAATGCAATTGTTTGGTATAAACCGCTGTGTTTTTACTGTGCATATGACGATAAACTTCTTGAAACTTAAAGTTGCAGCCCTGTCCTCTAGAAATTACCTTTATATACAACTAATTTTGAATATCAAATATGTTTTGAGGGAAACCTCATGCCAAGTAAATTACATTTTCTATTAACACAATGAGTGTCTACTGACAATATACTCTAGTTGTTTTCCGACAAAAAGGCAATCTTGCAACACAGTATCCAGTCATAGCGACTACAGCATTACTTTTTATTACCTTTTTTATTAACATTTTTTATAAAAATCAGGATCTTTCCCTAACCATAACCAAACTGCTTTTGTTGCCTAAACCGAACACAAGAGTCTGGACATGAACCTGGGATTATCGAGGCAAGGTCCTGCACTTTGTACACACACCATCCTCCCCAAACCACCACCTTGTCAAGCTTTTTCGGTACATCAAAGTAGTGTTTTGTTACCTGAAAGAAATGTCTCTGAACATAACCCAGGCAGCAATTATGTCGTCACGACGTAATTAAGAGAGCAGTTTAGTAACATACAAACATAACTTCTAGGAGACAAGGTTGGTAAATTGTCAATGCAATATTTTTGCAGTTAGTCCAATTACAAGCTATTATATGTACTTCACTATTTTAAACTGACATGAGTATAAAAGTTGTTGGCCAACCTCATTCCGCAGCTTTGAAATTACACTTTGAAGAATTCATAAATAAAAAGTAAAACTGTTTTCCAAAAATATTTCAAACTTAGTTTCTTTATTTTTCAGCCTGTTGCTGGAGCTGTCAGACCATCCTTCTCAATATTTCACTTTTTTTTTTTTTTTTACTGCTGCGAGACGCTTTTTCATTTC
This sequence comes from Epinephelus lanceolatus, assembly GCF_041903045.1. Classification (NCBI taxonomy): domain Eukaryota; kingdom Metazoa; phylum Chordata; class Actinopteri; order Perciformes; family Serranidae; genus Epinephelus; species Epinephelus lanceolatus. The sequence continues at coordinate 26,528,535 of NC_135736.1, read as the reverse complement.
CGGTGTGTGATGGATTGCGAGACAACATTGTCCATCACGAACAAAATGGCTTTAATGTGCATTCCAGCACTTCTATGTACACACTTTTTATTTTGTCGCTGTGAAAGGATGACACACTCAAACACAGTTAAAATGAGTAAATAGTTTGCTATCAGGACACATGAGTAGTTTATGATACACTCAGCTTGCAATGGGGATCTAAGGGAAGGCTCCTCCAATCAGGTTTGTGCTGGTATTTCCTGTGACCAATCAGCTGCAAGTAGAGCAAATTTCACTTCCTCATTCATGCAATATTAGTAGTCTCCAGGAGTGGCTCTGCAACAATAACTCCACATGCAATATTGATGGCTTGTGTCTAAACACAGAGAGCGTGCTGCTAAACACACACACATACATACACACAGGCAAACACACATCTGCTCCGTGACTTCATCAGTTCTGCTATCTGCCGAGCAGATGCAGGGGCCTGCCAGGCAATTAGCTGCCTGCGATGATTTTCTTTGAGCCCTCTATGGAGGGAGCAGCTGGGTCCATCCGGGTTTGGAAGACAGCAACAAAATGTGTGAACAAGAGCATCAAAAATTTACCCGCTCGGTTCACATGTGTGCCGACGTTGCTCTGTGTGCACATGTGTGTGTGCGTTGTGAGCTAGTGAGACACTTTCTCTGCACCTATCATGTTTCCAGTGAAAGGAAAAGGGAAAAAGAGCACTACCTAAAATAGCCAAGCATTTGACATCCCCCTCCCTTATCACTCACTTGGAATTACAAAGCACGCTAACTCAAGCAGACAGAGAGAGGAAACTGTTGCACACTCTGTTGCAAAACAAACCAATTCTTTCTATTGCCTTGCTCAAATATCTCTAATGCCATGCCATGCTATGCTACAAAATGTAACCATAGTCATTGTTAATATGACTGTGCACCACAGTACATATGCATTAAGGATTCAACAAGTAGATGAACAAGACTGACCAAATTATCACTAAAATTCAATTTTACAAACATTTTATGACATTCATGAAACAGGATCCTCGCATAAAAATATGTTTCAAATATGTTTAAAGGACAAATTATGTCTTTGTGGTTGTTTCTCTAATTGTAAACTATGTTACTGAAACAGTGTAGTATACGCAGTAATGAGCCACCTGGGGGTACTCAGCGTAATCTGGTAGGAGAGGAGAGGGAAAAGAAGAATAAAGCTGAGACCGTATGAAAAGACAGACAGAACAAGGACAGAAGAAGAGAGAGAGAGGGAGAGGGAGAGGGAAAAAAAAGATGAGAGGCAGCGAGGTTACTCATCAGCTGGCAGAGATTTGCACAGGCATGGACACTGTTTTGTGCTCGTGAGGGGATCACTGTGGAGTCGTCACACAGGCTCAGATCAAAGAGCTCCCTGACAGGCCCCTGATCTTTTCTCCAGTCAATATAAACCAGGGGGAACTCTTTAGGGAACCACAGATAATTCTGAACGTTTTCAGGAGATAAAGAGCACAAAGAAGTTGAGAGAATGGATTAATGAGTGAGGCGGCCTTTGTCATTAGATATGTATTTAGATATATTCAGACTATAAAAGGGAAGAACGGGGATAAAGGAGAAAAGTGATAAAAACAGATTCAATAACCTAAAAACTATACCAAATGCTCCAAAAGTTGCTCCCAGCTGTCCCAGCAGTGTGCTGACCCTACTTCTGTTTTCCACCTTCAACTGTAACGTGCAGCTCACCGCATGAGACGTACATACACGCACAGTTTTCTGAGGTATACAGCTGACCTTTCCATTTTAACTGCAGAAATAGACAGACCTAATAAAATCCAATCCACTGTATCCAGTCCGTTCTACATTGCCATAAAAAATGAACACAGTTGCTCAGAAGCATGTGGTTTGATAGGTGGGCCAAAGCGGATTCATAATTAATGTCTTTATAAAGATCTGTGTCGCCAAATATTTCATTAAGCTGCAGTTATCACGTCCTTCATAATATTTGGACACTTGCTCTCCAAGTAGCGTCCATTAATCTCTCTGGAGCTGTGAGCTTGATAACACACAGTCATCCAGAAATCAAACAGCCAGACATTTTTTCCTCATTCATTTCTATCTTTTTCCTAATTTTTTCAAACATTGGGATAGCTATCGCTTTACTCGAGCGTGATGCGGAGGGGAAGGAATGCCAAATCTCAGTTTAACATTTCTTTTAAATTTCACAATGAATCACGGCTGCCAAGTCAACTGTTGCTCATCTCGCCACAGTTTCTCTTAAAACTCTAGTTCTGGGAAGAATGTCCACATAGGTGTTCATTTAGCTGCTTGTGCATCATGTTCTAATGTCATGACACACAAGTAAATGCTACTCGATTTTGTTTCCCCTTGAGTGTTTTTTTCTTGGTGGGGAAGGGTGAATCTGACACTGAACCCCCTCCACTGTGAGCAAAGTTAATTTTACAATTCAAGGTGAAAAAAAATCCCTGCTGAGTCAAAAACCAAAGGAAACTATGCAAAATATTCATCCATAAATTGTGCAATTAAATTTGATATATAAGACAATGTATAGCGAATAGAAAAATATGATGTGACCCCAGGTAAATCTACTTTAACTTACATATTATGCATTTTTGAAAGGCTATTTGTTGGCGTGATATTCAGCAGGTCATTCAAACTCAACTAAATAATAAATTCTACAAATTTAATCATAGGTCACTTTACACTCCCTAAAGGCTCATCAGCACTTGCAAAAAAAAGCCTACATGATGAAGTCCAGAAGATGTGATAAGTATGAAGGGGGGGGGTCATTAATCTTTGCCTTTTCTGAAATGTTTGTAGCTTATTTCCCTCGCATAGTTGGCTACTTCATATCAGTAAATGGCTTTCTGGTTTGGAAATCAGTGTTAAATCAATATTCTGCATCATGTGGAATTATTTCTGTAACAAGTGTGATGATGTGCATGCATATATTATTTACTATTTATTAAAAGTAGCTCGATGTTGGCGTTTTATGGCCTCTTCAATAAAGTTAGCAGCTTAGAAAATGTACCGTCATTTTCTATACATAGGCCTATATATATGAACATTGGAAACGTTCTGCTGTGGCTGTGATTGTGAGGATGTGACGGGTTTTATCAAACAAGATAATCACCTGAAATTAAAAAAACGTATTTAACCCAAGCCTTGGAAGAATTGAGACTTAAAAGTAACAGAAAAGCTCCAATCAGCTTCATATAATTTTACGCGCAGACGCACATAATGACCGCGACCTTGTTAACAGCACCGACGGACACGTGTTGGAGTAGCAGGCTGCGTTACTTCGCCTAAACATTTCATATGGCTTACACTGCGGCTTTTTATGTTTCCAGCATGTTTACATGTCTAAATATGTCTCTCACACCACAGCCGCTTGTCTGTGGGAGAAAGTAATGACTTCTTCTTCTTCTCCTTCATCTTCAGTCCTCCAGCATGAAGTCTGGGTGACAAGAGGACTTCAATTACAACCTCGGAGAGACCCCCGGTTAAATTATTCAGTATGGACAAGGTTCACGGCGATAAAGCCACGGGCAAATTAACGTGTGTGTGTGTGTGTGTGTGTGTGTGTGTGTGTGTGTGTGTGTGTGTGTGTGTGTGTGCAAAGCCGCGGACACACACGCGCGCGCGCGTCTTGCTTCAGTTATTTGACTCAATCCAAAATATCGACTGTGTGAATAAGACTAAATGTTCAATAAAATTTAATCAATTGATTAGTTTAAAAAAACTCAGATGTATATCAAGAGTGTTAATATGTGTGTGATCAGTTTAGATTTTCGGCTGCTATTAAAGCTTTTCTGAGCCTACATGCCGCAGGTGCACTCTCCACATTTAGCCTACAGTTTTTAACTTGCATCAGCTAAATAAAAAAGGATAAATAATATTCAACCGCATTAAATATTCATGCTTATTCAAAAAAAAAGATACAATTTCACACGACTGGGACAAAAACACACTCGCTAAAGGACGTATCCCAGAATAAAAGAGAATTAGACATGATATTAAATTAAGAGAGTAAGTCAGAAAAACGCTCACATACATGTTTAATTTTTTTAAGTTTAAAATTAATTTACAAATAATGCCACCAGCTGACCATGCCTTGTGTTGATGTCTATTTCTAAAAAGGGAAAATCACCTTTTAAAACTGTAAAACAGTTATTAAAAATGTCAAAATTAAGGCAACGCAGCCCACCAGACATTTTACGGTAAAAGTAAGACATGCTGCGTAAATTAATGGATGAGAGCAAATAATACTAAGTGTCAATAAGCCTTTAAAAGATAAGAAAATACGATTCAACACATTCAATTAAAAGCGGAGAAAAAGAGAGACTTATCTGCACAATACAAGCGGGTCTAAAGTTAAAGGCTGTCACTCACACTGTGCCTACACTCCTAATCCTCAGAGCGCACCGAGCGAAATTACGCACAAAGAGCAACACTGGGGAAAAAAGTGTTTTACTGCCGGCATAGAGAGTATACAGTAGAATCTGAGCGTATAAACCTGAAGGTTTGTGTTTGCCTGTGTCGAGTTGGGGAGCAGCGGACAGCTCCGCGCGCCCCGGCGCTGCTGAGGCGGACTAGAGCTCTTCTGCTCTGATTGGCTGTGCGCACTGACAGCTCCGCACATGATTGCAGGAAGAGAAGCCCGACCCCTTTCACTCTTGCTAAAGGAACCATTCATAAACTACACAAGTCCAGCTCACAGCTGAGTGTGGACGAAAAGTGAGCGGGGGGCGCAGAGAGAGAGGAGAGGATAGCAGCGAGAGGAGATGAGTGGCCACAGACCATGTTTTTAGCCTTAAGCGTCTGCAGCCCAGGACACGGACGGTGACCCACACAACCTGAATATGAATCTACCTAGCGCTGCTGGAAGTGCTCTTGAGTTGGACTGATATTTAGCAGGCTAATACGTTGCATCCCTATCCGTTTCCTCCTCCTCACACTGACGTCCATCCGCTGCTAAAAGCAAAAAAAAAAAAAAAAAAAAACTTTGATTACACACTTTTCCTGCACGGGGAAGCATTTGCCTCTGGCTTTACCGGTAAGCATTGGATCCGTCAGCTTACTGCGATTCTCCGGTGTACAGCCCGGACCTCTGCCCAAACATGATTGCGACGCAGGCAAAGCTGGTTTACCAGCTTAACAAATATTACAACGAGAGATGCCAAGCGCGCAAAGCGGCCATTGCGAAGACTATAAGGGAGGTTTGTAAAGTGGTGTCGGATGTCCTGAAGGAGGTGGAGGTGCAGGAGCCCCGGTTTATCAGCTCCCTCAGTGAGATAGATGCGCGCTATGAGGGGATGGAGGTCATCTCCCCCAATGAGTTTGAGGTGGTGCTGTACCTCAACCAAATGGGGGTGTTCAACTTTGTGGATGACGGCTCCTTGCCCGGCTGCGCGGTGCTGAAGCTGAGTGACGGCCGCAAAAGGAGCATGTCGCTGTGGGTCGAGTTCATCACCGCCTCGGGCTACTTATCGGCCAGGAAGATCCGCTCCAGGTTTCAGACTCTGGTGGCACAGGCCGTGGATAAATGCAGCTACCGCGACGTGGTAAAGATGGTGGCGGACACCAGCGAGGTCAAACTACGGATCAGGGAGAGGTATGTGGTGCAGATCACCCCCGCGTTCAAGTGCACTGGGATTTGGCCTAGAAGTGCAGCTCAGTGGCCCATGCCCCACATCCCCTGGCCTGGTCCTAACCGGGTAGCAGAAGTGAAAGCCGAGGGGTTTAACCTCCTCTCCAAAGAGTGCTACTCCTTAACAGGGAAGCAGAGCTCTGCAGAGAGCGACGCCTGGGTCCTGCAGTTCAGTGAGGCCGAGAACAGGCTGCTCATGGCCGGCTGCAGGAAGAAGTGTCTGTCCGTGCTGAAGACTCTGAGGGACCGTCACCTGGAGCTACCGGGACAGCCGCTCAACAACTACCACATGAAGACCCTGCTGCTGTACGAGTGCGAGAAACACCCGAGAGAGACCGACTGGGACGAGTCTTGCCTCGGAGACCGACTGAATGGCATCCTGCTGCAGCTCATATCCTGTCTGCAGTGCCGCAGATGTCCCCACTACTTCTTGCCAAACTTGGACTTGTTTCAGGGAAAGCCTCACTCAGCCCTGGAGGCTGCTGCTAAGCAGACGTGGAGACTAGCGAGGGAAATCCTCACCAATGCTAAAAGTTTGGACAAACTATAAAGTGATTTGTCGAGACAGAGCCGAGAGACATTTTGGGATAAAACTTCAGAGAAGGACAAAGATGATTCTGCAACTGATTCTCCAAGCAATGTGAAAATAAAAAAAATAATCAGTGACAAAATAACGCAGCGAGCAAACAACAAAAAACCCTTTTAAAATGGAGCAATTGGGCCACTGCCATGAGAGAAAGTGAAGGTACATTTTCAGATAAATGTAATAACTTTTAGTTGTCTTCTTTAAATGTTTTCACAAAGTGAAGAAACTTTTATTTAAATATATGCACAAAATCGTTAAGTGAAAGAATAAAAATGTAGCGTGCCAAGTTCAATTTTTTTCATTATGTGACTTTAAAAAAAAGAAAGAAATGTTAATAAAAATGTTGCAAATTAAATTACAACTTGACCTCGTGTCTTGACGTGTTTTGACAGCTGATGTGACAGGCAAATTTGTTGCTTTTTATTTTTCCTATTATCTGATAAGAAGAATCATTTAATTATTCACTTTGACCACAGAAAGATGACCTGTGCTCAACACTGGAAACTATAAAAGGGAAAAAAAATTGCTAAATTTAAAAGAAGGAATGTGCACAGCTGACTTTAGGCCATAAGTTATTTTTACAGTGCGTCACAGGCTCTAAAGGATTTTCGAATGAATGTAAATCAGCGGTCTCATGTTAATATATAGGCCTGGGAGCATCTCTGTGTTTGAACAGCAGCAGCAGGAGCACAGGGCCTGCAGCAAAACCCCAAACCTTAATCTGTGTAATGCGGCTGATTTTAGATAAAGAAGCTTCTATGACACCTTTACTGTCATGTTTATATCCATGGATACTCATATAAAAATCACATCCAAATAAATGCGGGCATTATTAAAATGGACAAATTTAAAGACACAGCTGCACATTTAAAAGCAAATGCGATAATTTTCTGGATTGTTAAAGTGAGCAAACACAACCACCTGTGGGTCAGCAGTCCTCTGCACTGAACATGGAGTTAGTACTATCACAATGCGACTGGGATTATCAGTATCAGCCCAAAATTTATTTTTTATTACTTTTTAATCAGCGTACTACATTTACGTGCAATTTATTAATTTTAAAAAAAAATCTGTTTGCCATGACAAAAAAAAAATGCTGCAGGCCTGGTCCATATGTCGCTGTGTTCTACCTATAAAGACAGCTAGATTATTTATTTATTTATTACAAAAACATTTCATTTATTATCACCACTAAACTATAAAACGCTGTCGTGATGTTTAATTTACTTAAAAAAATATTTATGAGGAAAAATGACAGAATCGTTTCCAAAAAATGACAGCATGCGGCAAATTATATTTTTCTTGATATAAATATATTCATATTTTAACTTTATTTTAAGACACTGACAAGACATGGATATCTTCTTCGACACATTATCAGGTGTTTAGATAAAGTTGGAAACTCGCTATTAATTCCGTTTCTGCTCATTTAAAAATTACACACTTGCAGATATTAAGGATATGAACATGTATTATGAACGCGAGCATTGCTGCGATAAAGTGACAATTTTAAATTCAGTCAAATCAAAATCAAATGGAGCTCGAGTGTCTTACCTTTGGATCGATGGCCTTAAAGCCCGGGTCTTCCTCATCCACCTCGAAGTAGAGCTCGGAGGCGGTGATGGACAGGGTGCCTTTCACCACCGCGGCCGGAGCCACCAGCTGAACACTGGTGCTCAAGTTTACAGGGCCTGGAGGACAGACACATGCCGGTCAGAGAGACATGCAGAGTGTCCTTCTCTCCAGGTGGAGGGAATATAGGCCTGCGCTGGTTTTACGCAGTGAAGGTAAACATATAAAACTCAATAAGGGATTGCAGTGACATGGTGGCTGCTTAGAAACAAAGTTTGGGCCTTAGTGGTGCAAGTGGTGAAGATAAACACGCCAAAGCTAATGATAATTTGCGTCTATTTTAAAAGTTGAGACTATTTATCCGCAGAATTATGTTTATATGAAAATATTTTACGTTAAACACTATCTATAGTTTTCCTCCTTCAATTGATCATCTATAATAAATTCAAAGGCTGCGCACCGCATGCGCCAAAATAAAACACCCGCACTAAAATAAATGACTAGAAAGTGGCAAACTTGGAGAGATAATTGTCAAAACTCGACTGTCAGTCAGACCCAATTGATTGCGGGCTGCTGGGTGAAGCTCTGTTTAATCTCTCATCAATCTTAATTTATGCCAGTATGACAATGAGAGCCGGGCTCAGGGGAGCTGTGGGTGTGAGCTGTGCCCGGCTCTGCGCTATATGAGGCATTGTATTTGCAGATGTTGCGCTGCGGAAAAAGGAGGCTCGGAGGCCGGTTTGATTTCCCTGAGCAGCCGCACTCCGGTGCAAACGGATGGAATAAACAGATAGATATTCATTCCTCTGCCTCTCGTGAACCCCGTGAGTACTGACATGTTATCCGTGGGCTGAAATAACACGGTTTCTTTTTGTTCCATTCAGTCAAAGACATTCAATTACACCTGAAGCAGACAGCTGTTTAAGAGGAGAAGCTGAAGCCTCTCCCGACAACCTCTGCCTCTGTTCTCACAGTATACACATCACTTTATTAGACAGGATCCAACGTTTAATCCTATTGTCCTCCAGTTGCGTTATTTTAATAGCACTCTGAGCCCCATTAATGCAGCTTAGTCTGCTGAGCGCTGTCACTGCACATAAAAATGAGGATTACACCGCAATCCGATTAGCGGACTATATGATATTTAATTAGTATTCTTTAAATCGCAGCAACAAGACTGACAACATCGTGAGGTGAATGTCATATAAGGCTGTGTTGATCAGGCTCATGCAGGGGGAGGTTTTATTTAAGCGATGCTGCTTTTCCCTCAATCAGATAATGTCCCATTTCAGTGTGAGCAGTATCCTGGGATAAACTCGGCTACTGCTGGATAAAAAAAATGTTTAGAGAGTTGCTACTCAGGCCTGTGTGTGTGTTTGTGAAGCAGACCTCCAGTGGTAGACAGGAAACTGAAAATACAGTGTTTGCACCAGTGCTCTCCTAGGATAGTGGTGCCATAATGAAAGAGGTTTACAGAGTTATAATGCAGGATAAAGCTTTAATTAAAAGCCTGTTTTCATGTTCACATTATTGATGCAAAAACAAGCTGTGATATCAGAGCAAAACAGCAACATCATATGGGGAAAACAGTGAAATCATATGGGTGTTACAGACAACACAAAGTGCTTTATAACTCACTATTCAGTGCTGCAAACAGAGTATATGTAGGATACTGTGCAATATGAAAATGAGCTGCAGGACAAACACAGCAGGGCAGGGAGGGGGTGGGAATGACTGAGAGGTGAGGAGGATGAGCCATTTCTTTACCTGTTAAGTTCTCCAGGTCCTTCTCCTCTAAGGATGACAGAGTGTCATCGTCTCCGTCAAGTGATGTCTCACTCTCCGAGTTTTGATTTCCCAGAGCCTGACTCCTGATGGACTGCTTGCCTTTGAGAATATCCTCCTCGGACGCTGGAGGGAGGGAAAAGGGGGCTTTTTTATTTTGCCTTCAGTACGTTACAGGTCACAGACAGTGTTGTGCATGGAGTTAGATTTTATTTCGTAACACAATAAACCTGTTTAACTTTATCTCAGTGAGGAGATTGGTGGATTTCAGAGTTGCAGTGATTACGTTTGAGTAGATTTAATTTTTAACTCAAATCAAACATATCGACTTAGACATCTTCTCTCCATAAAGACCAAAAAAAAGCAATTATAAGCAAATATTACAGACAGTAAACAACGACAGGGGAAAAGTTATTTTTAGATTGAGTAATAAGAAGCTGGTGCTCTGATACAAGCTATTAGCTTTATTTCCCACTGCTTTAAGATACAGTTATAGGGGTACAAATAAAAGCAAACAATCTGAATTTAAGCATAATTTACAAATTCATTTTCAGAGCTGCATTCACTCACCACTCTCCATATAAAGCACATCAATTTAAGGCTACTTAGTAAAGTAACTTAGCTTATTAATTTTGTAAAACATTCTGGCAGCCTCCAAAGGTGGGTTTGAACTTCATTTTGCCAAGAGAAAGAACATTTTTTTGTAAAGTATAGTGTGTTTATCCTCTAGTAAAACCATTTATAAAATTGATTAGCACTGTTGTTTAACTCTGATTCATCAGTTAGGAGCAATCCTGACTAGTGTTGCATTTTCAGGCTTGCAGCGCAACGTGCAGGCAGACAAACTGAAAACAACGAGCAAACCCACGCAGACAAAAGGCTGACATGATAACCCTAAATTCATTTTGACTTTAAACATAAAATAAGACACCAATTCACATAAAATATATATTCAAACACATTTAAAACAAAACGAGGGTCGCTTACTGCCTGTTTTGATTTCAACTCAACATGACTTTGAGGTTCCAAATGGATTATTTAAGAAAAATGGTAATCTGCAAACATTTACAGAGCCCTGCATTCCCCAGTGGTGCATGGTAAAGATCCACAGACACAACTCCACAGCACAAAGACTTGGCTGGCAAGTCCTCCCGCTTTGTAAACATAGCTGGCAATATAGCGAGAGCCTTTTGCTGCTTCTGTGCGTGTTTTCTAATCCAGCGTTCAGGTACAAACACACTTTTAATCCAGTTAGACGCTAAACACATAGTTTAGTTTTCATCATCACCTGAGGGGAGATCAATTGCACTTCCTTAAAATGCACAACCGCGTCATGGGGCTGTGTACTTTGAAAAGGCTACAAGAGCTGGGATAAAAAATCTCTTGTCATGGAAAATATGCAGCTCACTGATATTTAGAATGGTCTTCCTGTAATTAAGCCTCCCTGGAGGATTCTTTAGTTAGCAGCACTGAAATTACTACCAGCTCCTCTAATACGTACCACATGCCATTGTATTCACACCAAGCAAGTGGACAGGAGACTTAACATGAGCTTAAAAAACACATGGATTTGAACTTCTTTGCATTTCACTGTAAACAAGCTTAGCGAATCCAGTACTGCTCTGCTAACATACAGTGTGAAGCCTCACAAACACAGTCTAATGCAACTGAACCTCGTGACTAGGCTGATCCATGCTCCTTCTGTTACCCCCAAGCTCAAGTTATTAATAGTTCCTCAATATAATATACACTTAAGTAAGCGCAACAAAAAGAACTGACCGGCCAGTGTGTTGTTTGGCTGAGTCAATCAGAACAGGGAGGGAGGCTATTTTGACCAGAGTGATGTCACAGATTGAAGAAATGTGCGCGTAAGTGACAGGCTACATGCTAACTTCTCATTCGCTCTGGTCTTGAAGTCAATACTGTTTATTTTTTTCCTCTTTTAATTTGACAACTGTGAGGTTTTGGTGGTGTTATGCATGTGTGTGGGTGTGTGTGTGTGTGTGTGTGTGTGTGTGTGTGCAATCCCAATGTTAAACTTTTATCAGTTGGACTTTAACTATCAGTGTGTGTATGACTTAACTCAAATTAAAAGTGTTAACTTAAAGCCCTGCTAATTAATAAAAAAAAAATAAAAAAATGTAGGTGCAAACTCACAACAATCATTAACTTTTTATAAGTTGTCATTTAAATTAAAGCCTGATTTAAAAAGATTACAATGATAAACAGTCTATGCAAAGAGCAGGCGTGCCACATTAACAAAAAAAATCTCGCAGGGGCACTTCAACCTCATCACTCATCACACAGGGAGCAGAAACGTGCATAAATCCCAACAGGTTACACTTTTTTCCGAGACCCCATTTCCCTGACTGAGAGGTTCAACTACCTGCTTATACAACTCAAGGCATGCATGGTCACAGCAATTAAATTGTCAAAATTAACAAATTTGTTTTTAACGGGAGCGTAGCCAGGAGTGTGTGGTCATGAGGCGAGTATTGATTACCAGAACAGAGACATTAGTCTTCAGGTATTTACTCTGCCACCTCTGGTACACGGGCCCCGGACCAGACCAAATCAATCCCCCAGAAAAGATGGTTCTTTCCAGGCATAAATACATAACAGCCTACTCAAGCCTACTGGCAGTCGCACACTCTCCTGTGGAAATCATCTTGGCGCGGTATGAATGATAACAGTTGTCCATAACCTTAACACAGAAACCCAGAGATTTTTCTCCATGTTTAAATGAAAAGACATTCCCTCTTCTTACAAAAGAGAAATAACACTTCAGATCACTCAGTGAAAAATGCTAAATATTTTCCATTGCTTCTAATTTTATGATCAAGCGTGAGATTTGAAAAGTGCAGCCGCAAGTAGCAAGAAAATTAGGCTAAATTCAGGCTTGATCTCACACTAAATATTTTCTTAGGGGGTGAGACTGCATTTTCCCCTCTGCATCTGATGAATATAATTACAGCCAGATATGACCTTTGTGCTCTGTTTGAAAACTCAGCCCTGCATTCTCATCTTGAGCTGCACTTCCGTAACAAATGTCGGGTCGACTAAAACAAGACGAAAGGTTACATCAGAAAATGGATGCCGTCAGGCTTCAATGTCAAAGAGTTATTTTAATGATATATTCCCATACTCCAGCCAGCCGGGCAGTATACTCTCTTGAGGTAGCATACCCTTGCCACAACTGGCTGCTGGCTATTTTTACACAGACTTGACTTTGAAACCAAATGTTGTTTGCAGGAATTTGTCTTTTTTTTCTCCCCCCGCTGAGGAATATATGCAGCACATCAGCTGAAACAGTTCTGAATAAAATCGAATACCAGATCAAATACCTAAATGACCGACTCACGGAACGCCTTCAACACGTTCTCATCGGCTAGGTGAAGTCAGTGACGGAGCATGAGTGATGTGTCTGTTCTCTGTCATGAACTAGCTGAAGGGAAAACAAGGAGGAATTAAGATGGAAACAAAGTAAAATTCAGAGGCTTGCTGCAGGAGAAACGGCGAGCAGCTGGCCTTGGTCTCCAGCTGCCTCCACGCTGCAGCCATTACGGCGGACCACAAGTCTCCCAGGATCCTGGGATCCCCAACACTTATTGCTTTCAGATCACACTCATATTGACTCCTGTCACACCTGCCGTTTGTCTTTGGGAGTGATGTCACGTTTAAGAGGGCTTTTGCAGGTGACACACTGAGGACACTTTTGGTCCAGAAATGGACCTTTATTGGAGAGAGTAACTGATTGAGCTAGTAAATGTAGGTCCAGCATGACGGTGATTGTGAACCCTGGTGTGTGCTGGATTTTTTTTGTGCAGAGATGAGGGCTTGCATGCACTCTAGGAGAGAAATGCAGCTCCTGGTGTTAATGCTGGGACATGTGACATTTAGATATTGGGGTTATAAGTGACTGCTGGGATTGTTAAGCTGTTCTCGGGCGTGGTTTATTGAAAATCAGCATCTGTCTTTATAGAGAAGCACACAGAAACAATAAAAAAGTGATCAGAACTTTTAAAATACTAAAGAAAAAAGTAATCAGTGCTGTTAGTTTTAAGGACTCTAACTCTGTACTTTGGGTAATAGCAGAGTATTAACAAAGTTTTCCAAACCACATTAAATTTCCCCACATATTAAGAGGCTCCAAGCACAATGTGGACTCGTTCTCCAATGAAAACGTTTGGTGGACTGCAATTTGCGTTTCACTGGCATAATATTTAATCTGAAGTACCAATACAACTTATTACTGTCTAACAATATTGAACAATAAATCAATAAATTCGCCATAATTATACACCTTAAGACACATTTAATTTCGCCCACAATGGTTTTATATTTTATAATGTTTACCTCTAATCTAATTATCCTGCAAAGGAATGCATCAAAGACATAAATCCCAAAATGACCCCTGATCCAAACGCAAAAATCTGAATAGGGGAACAAAGTAGAATAGGGAGCATGAATGATACTTACCACTGATATCAGCCACTGTTATGCAGCGAGGAAAGAAGGATGAACAAAATTTCACATTTCATCTCATTCACAGCCACTCAAACTGAATTTGTGAGTACAGCATGCTAACGCTCAGGGTGATTATCAGTCCAGCTTTGCATAATAGGAGGCAGGGTATGAAATTACCTTTGTGAAATTCAAATGAGGGTGCTATTTTATTGTGTCTTGTGGTGCAATAAATCTTTTATTGCAACGGGAAGACTAATTTTTACTACCTTGTACCTGGTGCTACCACCAAGTGAGGAGGAAAGGGAGAGCAAACAGCAGGAAGGGACTCTGTGGAGGGGACTGACCGTGCTCAGCCGCGGCTTTGAGCGTGGCCTCGGAGTGAGTGGATCCGGAGGGGTTCCTGATGAAGCGACGTCGCCGCCTTAAATCGTCCTCCCAGTAGTCCAGGCGCCAGAACTCCCTCGGCCGGCTGCAGCGAGACAGAGGTAGCACATGTGTTAGCAATTACCAGCCAGCATGGTATAGCAGCCCAGCATTAGCACTCGGTCCGAGCGAGCGTACATAAAGCCAGCATTGTGTTTGGTGTTTTTTTTTAACCCTCCAAATCACTCCTTAAAAACGTTCACTTAGACACAAGCTTAGCCCTCAAATCATTGTGCTTGACAATGACAGTATCCCCATGGCAGAGGATAAGGTGTTCCCTGTATTTTGCTTTCTTTTCCTCCTCCTCTCTTGTTGAGAAGGTGAACTGAGCACCAAGTACATCACAGTGGAATGAGCAAATGACAGCGTGATCATTTTCCACACACTTCTGTGGCACGTGCTTCCATTCTAGGCTCATTTCAAGCCCAGCAGGATACCTCTTGTCAGGACTCATGGCTTGCAGGATAAGGAGAAGGCCATTACAAACACAGAGGAGGGGGGTGGATAGCATTACCAATATTAATCAATGTCTACAGCGCCCATTTTTCTTTCCAATTCACATCTCCCTTTACCGGGCCTGGTCACTAAATCATCCTGCTCTCAAGGAAAAGAAAGTGTTAACTTTTAATGAGGAGTCTCTGCCACATAGCATTGTGCATATACACTGTGTACCTGTCTGTAGTGAAATATCACTTCTATTTTTGAAAGTGATTTAATTAAAACATAATCTAAAATATTCATTACCCATGGCTCGGAGGCATGATAAAGCGTAAGAAAATCATTTTTCTCATTACACGAGCAATTGTTTCTTTTCCAGTTTAAAGGGTTTTTTAATTTAAAGAACTTTTTTTGTACAAAACATCGCTGTTCGTGTGTCAATTAGGCGGCACGAAAATCCACTTTTTTAAAATGTAAAAACAGCTCATGTGTTAATGATTAACAACTCAGGTGGGGAGGGAAAAAACAACATGCACTTGAGTCTTCCGTCAGACTAAATCCTGACTGTCTGACTCAAGTCGAATGGTCTTTTTACTTGCACTAAATGTTCTTGTGAGAAAAACACTTATAGGAAATATAAAAACCCTAGTCTAGGCTTGTCCTGGAGTTAGTTCAGGTGTGTTTTTTGTTCACTGTTACATGTTCCTAAACCCACTGCAAAAATTTACCACGGTTCTGTGAAATACTGTAAGTCTCATTAATTCTGCTGGGCTGTGTGAAAAGTGAAAATAAGACCATGAGGATCTGCTCTCATGAAACATACGGTAAATTTAGATACCTACAAACGATATAGGCGCAAAATGGTTTTATATTCCACAGGCTGACCTTTTCTGAGAAGAATAAAACCAGTAAACGGCAAAAAAAATCAGTGTCACCAATGTTTAAAGGATACAAAATATTTCCAAACTAATAAAAACACAACCATGACCAGGTTATTCATAAGTGGCTGTGGCGTATCCTGTGAAGGTGTAGGACGACACAGTTTATGGTTTCAGTGGCATAAGCTATGACGGGAGAGCCCCGGCATACTTTATGTGATCTACTCTTGAACGCTGCTCTGGCCGGGGGCTCCTCACAAATCTTCAGTCCAACACCAATGATCACACAGGGGCCTCTAAAAGGGAAAGGAGCTTTACGCAAGAAAATAAATACAATTTCCAAGCGGGTGCCTTTAAAACGCTGTATGCCCTGGCTAATGAAAACCATTGATTATGTGATTTGTCTGGACAAAAAAAAAAAAAAAGAAATCTCAAAAGGCTGGATGACGAGTGGAGAGTGGCTGCTGCACATAACTTAAGTCTGGATGTGAAGAACTCTGCAGAGTGCATTTGACTCGGTGCACAGAGGACAGCCATGGAGTAGAAATTCGAAACGAAAAGTAATGTTTGGAAGATTTATCAAAAATTAGAAATGCTCCAATACCATTTTTTCCCTTCCCTATACGGATTCCAATACCCACACTTGCTTATCAGCCAATACAGAGTACCAAACAAATGCTAATGTGTTAAAACATAAATAAATAAATGGCAGCTGTATACTACTAGCCCATTTCTGGGTCAAGAAGCCAAATAAAAAGGGCAAAGTGGAGGCCATTCAAATAAAGTTCGAGACCATAGTGTTCTCGTACTTTGATGCTAATGTCATACACAACATCGCCAACGTTGGGAGGTTAAAGTTTATTAATAAATTGCAGGATATCGGTTTGGTGCATAGACTAACGTACTCGCAGGCACCCAATAAAAAAGCATAAATGGAAATTTTTGTATATTCAGAGCGTGCGTGTGTGTGTGTGTGTGTGTGTGTGTGTGTGTGTGTGCAGAGTGCAACTTGGAAAGACACAAGGGACTCAGGTCTGTGCAGGACCAGATTTCTCGCCAGTGACAAAGACCCCGCTCCGTGTTTGCATGTGATAGTCTCTGAACGCAAATGGCCACTTCATCATCCTGCCTGCAATGGTATTCATCTATGAAAATAATTATCAAGGTTGTGCACGGCGCACAGCTCAGGATCAGGATGCACTCGTCTCTCATCTCGCGGAAGATGGGGGGGTTTGTCTGATTCACACAATGCACATTAATCCATCAGGAGGGGAACCATTGGCTGGTGTAATTAGTCAAAGCATGAGGGGGACCACCTCTGCCAGTCATATTCATCCGGCGCTCCATGAACAGGCAACAATGGAAGTCCTAATGATGGGGTGCTAGAGGAGGTGGACGCACGATGAAAGATACCTCATCATCAATCGCCAATGAGAGCGCCGCCGTAACAAGAATGGAGATGTACGGCGCTTTGCAACCCCCCATACCACACACTGAGTGTGTTTCCACAAAGATGATAAATTATTCAGGGCTCATCCATCCTCCTAGGGCATCCTTGGCAGAATTTACTGAAGCACCATTCTTCAAAATAACAACAATTAAAATAACAAAGGGCCAACGTTGTGCTGTGGCTCACGCCAACCACTTGTGTAATTAGTAATTAGTTCGGTCATAAAAGGTGTCAGGAAGGCCGGCTTGTTAAGCCTGAAGTGACTGTTGTCTGATGATGAAAGTGGAGGAGAGACAATCTGACAGACGGAGTGTGTGTTCCCTAAAAATCTGGGCAAAATTTAAATATATAACACTGCACGCCTTACATGTGGGAGCTCTGAGTCTGTGTGTACTAAAGAGAATTTGTTGAGCCATACCAAGTCTTTCTAATGTAGACCACATTGACTACTGATGAAACAGAGTCCGGAAGAGTTTTATGTGAGATAGTAAATAGTAATTACCGTCTTTTTTCTCTTTCTTTTTTAAACATCTTTTGGATGCTCTTCAGGACTCCGAAGCAGTAAATTTGAGGAAGTTTACCAACACAGAGGACGAATGGGGAAGCTCAAGTTTCGGCTTTTATGTGGCCCTGATGCTCGTTCTCCCTAACCAGTTAACAAAACAGTTATGCCTTTAATTTAATAAACTCAACACAAACCATCAACACTCTTGCAAGGAGATACTTTACTGGTGGGCTCTTTAAGATCTCAATTGCGCTACTAAACTGTCCATTTACATCCAAACAGAGTGGGCGTCCAAGTAGATCTGGCATGGCGAGGTGACATACTAAACAAATGGTTTAATTGTGAGGAGTGCTCAGTATGAGAGCTGGGTCGGGATTAATGAAATGCTTATTTGGCAAAACAGCCTTCAGAAAAGTGGAGGGCCAAGTGAACTACATTAACCATCTCCTCTACAGTAAACTATAGTCTGACACATGGGTGCTGCTCACCCAAATACCAAGCAA
The DNA here is from genome assembly GCF_041903045.1 of Epinephelus lanceolatus. Taxonomy (NCBI): domain Eukaryota; kingdom Metazoa; phylum Chordata; class Actinopteri; order Perciformes; family Serranidae; genus Epinephelus; species Epinephelus lanceolatus. Next base: position 26,510,279 of record NC_135736.1, on the reverse strand, counting down.
GATGCACAATTATTTACAAGAATGTATAAATGCCAGATTAATACGTCAGCTGATGACTGGAATCTCATTATTTGACCCTAACTGGCGTTTTAAAATACTAATCAATACAAAGTCTATCATACAGTAGGGCTGGGGGATACGGAGAACCAAACATCACTATATTTTTGAACAATATATATTGCGACAGCATTGTAGGGTTGACCATTGGTGCTTTCACAATGAGAATTTTAATCAATAATAATCAGTAATGTGGATTTAATGACTAAGTGGGTAAAGGCAAAAAATAGAAGAGCTAGAGCAGTCTGGTAGGTTCAGAAAATTACATCACTTTACTGTAATGAAGTCTTAAAAACCAGGAAAAGAACCCATTTAACGATATTATCCAAAATCTAAGACGATATCTAGTCTCATCATAACATAAAATATGGATATACTGCCCAGCCCTGCAATTCAGATGGTTGCCAAAATGCCATTGTTACTATTTTAAGATTTATACATATACGTCTTTTGTTGTATTGACTCTTATAGTTTCCTGCTGCACCAATCCAATTTCCCTAGGGGGGTAATAAGGTTTAATCCCATCCTAAATACAATACTAATCTAGCATTAAGAAACCCTAAAATAAACAATCCCAATCCACGTTCCAAGTCACCTCTATTAATCATCATACATTATTGGGATGATCAAATGGCCAGTTTAAACATGTTAATAGATTCTCCCTGCAGCTCCTGAAAGTTTGATAGCACTGCTATTTCTACGGCGCCACTGTTTGTCTGCTGACAAGGACAAATGACTGCCATCCATCAAGATTCAATCAGACAGGGTCGTCCAGAGAGAAGCGTCACAGCTTTTTTTTTTTTTTTTTTTTTTTAACCATTTCCAGATTTAAAAAGTTTCTTTTGCTTTTAAACTGATATTAGAACAAGAAAATAGTCCAATTTCCTTCTTGGTTATTTTATGTTAATTCATTTTAATTCAGCTTTTAGGGAACGTTAGAATTTACCTCTGGTGAATATGGAGATGTAAAGAAAATATTACATTTTTTTGCACGGGCTTATCGTCAAAGCATTTGATATTATGTAAATGATAACATGACCTTTATCATAGCAAGCAGGACATGCGGAGCGAATATGGTTTCATATATCACCGCAAGCGCCTGCACTTGGGTACAAACAGTCATTCATAACCTTTCTGTTAAATTAATTTGGGTACAGTCAATGAGACCTGCATATGCAGAAGAGATTTCTCTCCTTGCTTATTCTATATTAATGCCAGTTCCTATTGGCAGCCCTCAAATTGCTCAAACATTGCTGCTATCCCCAAGATCATTTTGCTTTGATTTGCATAAACCATGTGTTTAGAAGAAACGGGAGAGCGGGAGTAGATTGAGGATTTGTCATGTTGAGGACTGGTTGCTTGAGCGCTGGCTCTTTGTCAAACGGTGGCAGCGATCACCTCGATGATATCTCCAGACTCAAATTAAAATGAAACAGGACCAAATACCTTCCTGCTGAAATTGTTTGGCATGATTAAGTCTTGCCGTGAAGTGATTTTCTACATGTGCATTAATGCTTATCCTTCCCGCTCCGATGAGGTTTCCAGGAGACCATCTACATGTGTGTATGTTAATTCACCTCAGCTAATGTTGTTTACAAGATTCACCAGAGGTAATGTCAGGGTCACAGACCCAGCAACATTTCCATCTCATCCCCTCAAATGACATGTCCATGTGTAATTTTGTCCGTCCTTATTATCAATCACAGGATCAAGTCATTTAATTTGTCTTTTGTTAATATGAATTTAAATATCCTGCTGGACCACTGCACCAGATCTTTGATGAAGCATTTGTAAAAACTTATTTAATAAAAGAGTATGCACTTGATTAGAGAGAAAAAATAAACAAATCTTAGCTTACATGTGAGCCAAGGAATTCACTCACACTGAATCAAAGTCCATGTACACCCACATCCTTTGCTTTTATCACACTCTTGTTAACTCCCTTTTCACTGTATTTGCTGCGAACACACAAGAGTGCACACACGCTCATTACCAATACAACATAAGAACCTACCACTCCTCCCAATTAACTCCAATTTATCCAACAGCTTTCAAAAAGCGATCTGGGGAAAAAAAAAAAAAAAAAAAAAAAAAGAGGCACTGATATTGCATCTCTGCAACATCACCGGCTTTTGAGGATCAAAGTACTCCCATGGGTGGGAGGCAAAGGCTTCAGACTCCCCACAATGCAGTGCAGCCAAATGAAATAATGCAAATCGAGCCCTAATTACCACCGGCTTAGTGCGCAGCTTCCAATTAGCAGCAATTACACTCAGTGTAAATTCACCAACAAAAACCCAGACAATTACACACTAATTATATCAGATTTCATGGGAGGTAAAAGGGAAAGTGTTGTGTTTAGTATGGCAGTAAATATTGACCAAAGACAGGAGAACATGCTGTGGAAAAAAGCTTTTTCCAATCAAATGAAAAATGTTGTGCTTGATTTTATTGTTTAATGTTAAAATAGCGTCACGGCTGGCCTCATCAAAATTATCTAAGCATCAACTACATAATAAATAGTACACACAGACTTCCCCTGCTCCATGGCTGAAGTGGTACCATCTGTATTTTTGATGAAGGGTCACATTTTTCCTGTGATTTTGACAACATGCATTTAAGGCCATTTATCACCACTACTGCGAGGTAATGAGGGCATCCACTGGACCGGAGTTGCATAATTCTGCCATTACTGGCCTATTGTAATAATCTTCTGACCTCTAGCTTTCAGAGCTGATCTTGAATGGTATGACAAATATGAACCCAACGTTTCCAGCGCACCCCAAAAGAAAAACACAGTGGAAAAGCTCAAGGTCAGCAGAGATTGAGAGTCTAAGGAGGGTTTTCTTTTTAATTTTCATCTTAAAGTTCACATTTACGATACACACGAGACCACATTTACACCTAAAACTCCAAAACCAGAAAGACGTCTTGCATAAAAACTCACACACAAAAAAAGTAGTTTAAAGGACATGATTTTAAACTATTTAAAAAGCAAAACATCATAAATTCCAGCTTAGTTTTTGATTTTGAAACAACACAAAAATGGCAACAAAATTAGCTGATCTATCTTGTTAGCTAAGGAGTTTACTAATACTTTATTAAAGGATAAACAATCTCCCTTAAACTCTCTACACTGTTGTGTTATGCGTCCTGCTTCAGCGTGGTGCAGGACAGCAAGGCTCGGCAATCTCATCAAGCGAGGCTGTCTGCTATTCATGAGCACCTCCTCCCCTCTCTCCATCATACGGCCGTGCCCATTATACAGCACTTACAGCACAGTGTGTGTGTGTGTGTGTGTGTAGGCGTGTGTGTCAAGCGCAGCAATTCCACTGCAAGGTGATTGAGACGATCATATGAACAGAAGTCTGACTAACTATAATGGCCATGTAGTTATCTCTTCATTGGAGAAAGTGACTCGTGTTATCGAACAGAAAAAAATAAGGGAAACAAAAAGCATCGCCTCTGACAAAATCTGTTTTGAATTTTAAATACAGTCTTTTTCAGTGATTTATTAGGTTGCTCATATTGGGAACTTTGTTTAGTTTAATACGGCTTCACAGCTCATGAACATCAGACATTATACTGTACCTTAGAGCCAGAATTTTTCATATGATCATATTGTTTGTTTTACTCTGCTTATAGTATAATTAGATTTTCTGCAGGAATATAGAAAACATTGTGAAATCTGCTTTTGGTTCTTATTCTAATTCTGTTTTCTGTTCCCAAAACCTTTCCTCTGTCGAGTGTGTTTATCTATAAATTGTTATGAGTTGCAACTGCTGTTACACAAACTCCCTGCAGATTGAATAAATCTGTCCCTCCATCATCATTAATATCAGCTCTTAACATCACAAATCTTACACGTTGAGCTCTCCTGGTCTGATCCTCTTAGGGTGGTGCTGAACTTGAACCCAGACAAGGATGGGGGTCGGTGTAAAGTAAATCTACGGCAAAAATACAAGCTGAAGATCTACGAGACTACAGGATGATCCTCAGTCTTCCACTCTCGTCAGCGGGGACGCTGGTGTTTTATGTGTCCCTTTTTTCCTGCTTTAGTTGCACAAGAAAGAGCTGAATTCTAAAGATAAAGGCAATTTTTTGGCAAATGGTGAAAGTAGCGAAATAAATGACCTGCTGGTACCATGGTGTAATTACAGTGGCTGGAAGCATACCAATCTATCACGAGGACGAGGGAGGGGGGGCTGACACGCTGCAAAGGGGTTAGTCAAAGGAGATAGCCTTTGACTAACTACTGGCCCCGGACAATCGATACTCTGCAGATATTGCACCCGGGGAGAAAGGAGGGAAAAAAAGCCCTAAAAACTTCCCAAATGGCTTTTCATTCAGATATTGATCAGCACCCTTTTATCATGACCTTGCTCCACCAAGGCCATATACTTTCTTAAGGGTATATGAAACTCATAAATCTGAGAGTTGCTACGGAGTCACACTGGGCTGTGCGCAGCGAGGCAGGGAGGTAGGATGGTGTAATTGGTCTTTCTGGGATGGTGGCCCTCTTCCATTCTTCATAACAAGGATTCCATTACATCTCTGAGCTGCTAGGAGGAGGATGAACAATACTGATGGTGCAAAAATACGAGGAAGCGGGTCTGAGAGATGTAAATGGTTTAGGGTAAATTGGTTAAACTGAAAAGCTCTTGTCGATTCTAACCTTCAGTTTTGGTGACACACTACAGCAACCTGTCACTGTGCATATAGTCAGTACTTTGACGCAGTGATTCAAAGGGTACATCTGAGGCACTTCTGCAGATGTTAAGGCTACGTGGAAAGTTTCGAGAGCAAAAAAATATATCAGATAAAAAATGTATTTTACATATTTGTGTTTGCAAATATTGCTATATTTTAAATTGATGTATGGCTGATCTTAAAGCTGAAGTGCTGGACTTTTACATATGAAAAAATCTCAAATTGAAGTCCCTATCAAATGAGGTCTTACAATGGCGTTCAGCCTATCACCGCTGTATTTCTTAGCATACCAGAGTTTTGGTATTGGGTGTCTCTGGCAACCTTCCCCCAAGCGTTAGAATTATTTTGATGTTGTTGTCTTTTTCTGTTTGGCACTGCTTTTCATTTTGTTTTCTCAATGCTTCATCTTTATGTGCGTGCTTCTGATGCTTCTTCTGATACCATACTATCTATGCTGACACTTTGAAATAAGGTTTTATTTTTTAAAGAAAAGTAGAAGAGACCATAGCAATGGAGCAGCAGCTATGGTTGAAGCTATGTGGGAAAATTCTCCGAAGTTTCAGATGAACTAGAGACCATTTTGTGATGAGATCACTCCAGCCATGATACAGCAATCTACGACTTGGGCGTAAATTGTTTCTTACATCCACTTCCTACACCTTCTACTTTTACTCCCTTGCTCAGACCACACCCAATTTGAAACTAGCGTTTTATTTCAATCTTAACTGCACACTTAAAGTTTCGTTACTGCATCTTGAACTGTTTCAAAGTTATTGCGTTGACAAAAATATGTCCTCAGACAGACAGACACCTGCTAAAATACTCAGAGGGCCTTTTGTGGTAGTTTCTGCTACAACTAGTATCAATAGTACGACATTTGGCCATGATGACACACACACACACACACACACACACACACATTTAAAACAATAGCTAAAAGTTAGATAAATGGTTGAAATTTCCACCTTCTATAAGAAACTTGACCAGATCTATCAGATCTATACAAATGAATACAAAATTTAACCAAACAATACCACACTACAAACTCTACACATCTCATCAGACATCACAGAACAAATTAATTATTCCCCATTACATTCAGTGTTCGACCCAGATGCACTGTGGCTACTTACACCAAACTCTGATTAAACAGTTTGACAGACTGAGAGACAAAAGAGTTCCTCGCCCTGTTCAATCTGGCCTGTGGGACTCTAAATCTTCTGTGAAAGCTGATCGTATTCAAATAAAATGTGAGAGCGGTTGGACGTGATATCACCAGCCAGAGACAACATTCGGGATTTGGAACATGAAACGTGGCGTCAAAACTAAATCTATAAATAATGAAAAAAATTTCATCATTTCCACAACAATGATTAAAAGCACCAGATTTTACTGAACCACTTGCCTTTTTCCTTGTCATTTTAAATGATCCACTGAGTGTAATTTTTTGAGTCCTGGTCTACATGGCAACACTTAACCATGCTAACATATGGACATCATCAGCTGTTAATATGTTCCACCATGACACTTTGTTACTGTTCCTTACAGCCCCAGCCACTGTACTGTATATACAGTGGAGGTAAATGTTATCATTAAGGCTATATTCTAATTCATATCCATGAGCCAGACTGCACGGTAGGGCCATTCGTGGCACGTTATTTTATGTAACTGATGGAACGCAAGCCTGTCAAACTCCAACAGTCTCCCCAGAGATTTAAGGAACATCCTTTTTTGTCTCCCGTCACAACTTTTTTGTCCCAGACACATGTCACGGCGCATGATTAATGAGGTGGAGGGTTTCGCGTTAAACCCGTTTAAGGACTCTGTTGCTGAAGATCCCTGCATGATACAAAGAGTCTCGTTTACAGAAAGATGAACGTAACTGAGGGCAAGCTTGCATTGCTTCGTGTAGTATGTTTATGCTACATGTTTATGACTGTATCGAGGCAGATGGATGACCAAAACTTGAGCCACCAGCTAATTGGTTTTGAAGTAGTCGGGACCTGGACTAAAGGAAACAACTGTCTCTGCCTGGGATGAGACGGGAGCTGCAGACTGCTACAGCTGCCACTGCTCAGCACATCAGGTCATGTTTGTGTTTAGACTGCAAGTATTTATAAGCAAACCAAAAGCTATTATCAGTTATAAATGACCAGTTAAATACTGTACAAAGTGATGGACGTTTTTTTCAATGTAAAGAAGGGTTCTCTTTAGAGATTATCTGCCTCAGACGTGATTTAACAGCCATCCTGATTTCATTTAAGTGATTTTTTTTTTTACTGTAAAATTTGATTAGAAACAAAAGGATACGCTACAAAGATTAGAATATAAATAATAATTAATTCCCATGTAGAAACGTGGATAGCAGAAATGAATCCAATTGGAAAATCTGCTGTATAAATCTGAATCAGGAAAGAATCCAGCTGCAGTGTTTATTCTATTCCCAAATACAACAAAGGCAATCTGATGGTCAGATAAGTCAGCAGCTGCAGAGTTTTCCATCCAGCAAACAAGACACGCTCTCAACCTTTTACATACACATTTGTGCAATCACTCAGCACTATGGTTTGGTGTATACTGCAGCTATAGAGGAAAGGATGTGGGAAAAAAATGTCCCTGTCTTGTCTTTGTCTCCATCTTAACTTTTGATGCTTCAGTAACAAATATCTCTCTCTCATCCTCCGCTCCATCCATCTCCCCTCTCCCTCTCTCTGTTGGTCTTCCTGCCCCTCTCGTGTCACGCATTTCCGAGAGTCAGTGTACTCTAAACAGTTATGTTCTTGTTTCCTATGGTTATAATCTCCATTGACGTGCTGGAGTCCCATTTCCTTTTTCAGCTCTGCGTACACAGCAACAGCGCGGCCGTAATGTACAGCATGTCCATAAAACATGCACGCAAGACAGCGTAGACATTGTGCAGACCTCAGCTTTAACACATGCATTACATTCAGTATTATGTATCATAATTGTGATTTAAGTCTGGAACGAAAGCATACAAGGAGAGATGAATCGGGCTGCCGCTGTTTCTCATGCAATCATTTATTTAAAAAAAAAATTATATATATATATATATATATATATATATATATATATATATATATATATATAAAAAAGCTATGTGAACATGAACGTCCTCAAAGTGGTAAGCAAAACTCCCTGGTATGTTCTGAGCTTAACTAATGGATACTTGGGAGGTTGATACAGTTGCAGTCTAGAAGAGGAGGCTCATGGAGTGGGACAAGGCCCATTAGGACTACAGGACAATGAGCAGTAGAGCTGCAGTTACATGGTTGATTAACTGATAAACAGAATAACCCAATTATTCCATCCAGGGTGTCCGGCACATTCAGTTATTTGTCGAGGCCCACCACAATATCCTCATTTGCCTCCACATATTGGTTTTCTATTTTTGGAGTTGGACTGTTCCTGAGGTGCACTGTTGGAACATGTTTACCGTTTGGTTATTCAGAGCACCTCACTCTTAGAGCACAGAGCGTACTCTGGACACAGACAGAGCAGCAGAGTGCCAAGAACAGTAACAGTAGGATTTATGGGGATCTATTAGTAGAAATTGAATTTAATGTTGTGTTTTCATTAGCTCAGACTGAGCCCTTTATATCTATATGGGGAGTGGATCCTCCATGTAGGACGCCATGTTGCACTGCCATGTTTCTACAGTAGTCCAGAACAGACAAACCAAACACTGGCTCTAGAGAGAGCCTTTGACATTTTTTGTTGTCTGAAGGCCACCGTAGTTTTTTTGACATACTTGGAAAGACGGGTGAGAGCTAAGGTACACACTGCTCCTTTAACCTTCCCTTAATTCAGTGGTTCCCAACTGGTCTAGCCACGGGAACCAGACTTCTCCTTAGTCATTAGTTCAAGGACCACACAGTTGAATATATTCAGCATCATACTTGCGTTTGGCCATGTCATCAAGCTAGATTGCTGCCTCTGTCAAGTAGCTGTCTGTTAGTCACTATACAGCAGGAAACAGCACTTCAAAATAAAAGCTCTGTGCTCTGTACTTCAAAATATATAGTGTGTTTTTTACAAACTTGACATGTTTGCGAGTCACTTTTGGTCCATTCAGAATGGGCCGGTGACCAACGTTTGGACCGCGACCCATCAGTTGGGAACCACTGCTTTAATTCATGTAAAAATTAGAACACTGCAGCTCTCACTGAAGTGTTAACTATTGCCTTTTCAAGCCACTTTAGATTAAACCAGTGGCCCATAGCTGGGTCTAAGCTGTGTAATGGCAGCAACAGAAAGCTTGCTTTTACCTCTGCTACCTCTGATCTTATCAGTTCTGACTGATCCTCCACCTGTGCTGCATTTACAGACCCACAAAAACCTCCAAATTCAGAGAGGGGACACAGACCACAAAGGGAATTATTATGTAGTGCTGTGATTCATGTCAAATCAAATTAATTAATTAGAGCTTTTTAAAATATTGTCACAGCTTGACATATTGCATACACATATACCTTTGATTTGAGAGGAATTTTTAGGGGTTGTCACAACAAACTTGAAACATTTTTTAAATGTTTAAGTCATTATCAAGGAAAAACATTCACTGGTTCCAGGTTTTTAAACGCGAGGATTTGCTGCCTTGCGATATATATCTTTAGGCATGTGTACCATCAGATATAACAAACAACTTAAACATGCTGAGATTAGTTGTAGAAAATTGCGATGGGCATTTTGAAGTACTTTCTCTGTTTTACAGACAAAACCATGAATCAATTTAAAATAACACAAAGATTAACTGATAAAGAAAAGAACCGTTAGTTGCGGCCCTAATTTGAAGCACAGATTAGGAGAGGTGCATGAACAAGAAAGTAGGAACTGGAGATGAACATTGATTCATCACATTCTACACTGACGAGCTGAAACAATTAGTTGATTAATCTATTATTTAAAAATTAATTAACAACAATTTCGAAAACCTCAATTAATTACAAATTAACAAAAGATGAATTATTTGTGTCCTTATCAAGCCTGAACGCCAAACTATCATCAGTTCTAGCTTGATTGCTGCTTTTCTCTGTTTTGTGTCACTGTTAATTAAATTATTTCAAAACCAGCAATTTTAGATGTTGGGCTGTGGAAAATTGGGAGGGCATTTTTCACCATTTTATAACATTTTACAGCCCAAATAATAGATAATCAAAAGATTAACTCAAAATGACAACATGTTAGCTGCAGCCTTAGCAACAGAAAACGTATATAGCGCTTGCTCTGCACTTATTCTGTCTGATGGGGATATTGTGTAAGGGAAGGGATATTTCCTTCTTAAAGGAACACTTATATATATATATATACACACACACACATAAGAGGAAAGGAAAGAAAGCAAAGAAAGAACCCTCCTCAGTATATTGTGCAGACACCATTTCACACCATTTTCTGTATCATTAGTGGATACAAAGGAAAAAGCTTTCTGTGAACGTTCTGCTCCGGCATCTTTCCTTCAATAGCGTGCTGGTGAAATGACATAGCACAAGATAAAATAGTAATGCTAATATCAATAGTTTGTCCATTACAGGTCAGCTAACTGTCCAGCGGAACAGTTACAAAGCTGTTCGTTTTCGATCTCACAAGGTCGATCAATACGGGGGCATACTGTTTCAATTTTGCCGGCATTGATTTTCTCTATAACACTCCAACCCTAAAGCATTCGTCTTTCTGAAGGAAGGAAGATTTGATTTACTGAAGAAAAACTGGAGTGCACATCACAAAGATTTTTTGCCGGGCGGGAGTGTGACATGCCAAAAGATGGATGTCCCTTGGCTGGGAAGCCTCTAGCCTAAGGGCATCCATTAGAGCAGTGGTGCTGCAGAAAATGAGCTGCTTATATGAGGGAGGAGGAGCAGAGGGAGAGGAGTTGGTGCTCAAGGTGTGTGTGTGTGTTTTGGGGGGTACTAGGTGAGGATTGTTGGAATAAACCAGGAATAAAAAAGGTGATACAGCTTTGAGAGAAAAGAGTAGACAAAGTGGAGAGTAGTGATTGCCATGGAGTATACCTAAACCTCTGCATCTTGAATAATGTTTCCATTTGCCTCACACAGAGTGGCTACATTAGCAGATTGTCAACAGCAGCCTTGGATAAAAAGTGTGCACTGCTTCTACATCATCACACTTCAACCTTTTTTCAGCTGCAGCCACCTTCCTTTTACTTCCCCCGCTTCCTGCATCCAGAGTGAATTTCCATGGTACATTAGTCAGCCTATTAGAATGCAATAAAGAGAAGGTATGAGAAGGGAAAAAGAGGAGAGTAGTGTGTGTCCCCGGAGACTGTGAGTTGGCGTTCTCCATCATCTGCCCTCATCTCCCCTCTCTGTCCGTCGACTTTGTCTAGGTGTCATATACATGAAAGATGATTCCTGACCCAAATAAACACTGCAGCAGTCTGGATGCTCAGTGGACCCGAGCTCAAAGAAAGGTGGGGAAAAAACTGGAGAGATGAGGTGAGGAAAAAAATGACATCTGCCAGTTGTTTCATTTGTGGCTATCTTGCGAGCTGTTCATTTACTTTTTTCCACTCCCTTAAAAAGACAGCAGGCTGGCATGTTGTACACCTGAGTCTCGAGGCACTGGGACAGAAATGTATGGATGAACAGGTAGTCGCCCTATCTGTCTGGCTGTGGATCTGTCTATGCCTTGACACTAGATGACAGACAAGGGCACAAAAACGATAGATACTGCTTCTGTCTGGTGGAAGGAATCCTCCCTGGACGCCCGGTGATACAACTGAAGTAGATAGCGAAACAAGAAAGAGCAAAAGGACAAGGAGTGGGAGAAAAGGAGAGAAGAAATTGTATGTTGTGACGAAGAGCAAAGAAGAGAGAGAGAGAACCGCAGACGAAGCAGGGGAATGGAAAAGGGAAAATCACCTAACACCTCTTCTCTCCAGAGGCCAGGGCCGCTGTAAGCTGGATATTAAGACACAAATTGCATTCAGGCGGGTCACACTGTGTCAGAAGATATTAGTTGCCTGCCGTGAGGAAACAACAATTCCCATCAGCTTGTGAGAAAATAATATTTTCATTTTCAGACTCTTTATTGAATGGAAACTTTGGGGAATACGTTTTTATGGTGTGTGAGCAGGCAAGCTCGGATTTTACACCCAAGCAACAAAAGGTCGTAATCATAGCTGCGTATTGTCTTTGTGTTCCTGGATTTCATTTTCACAGCTGGAAAAAGGTTGCATGGTTTCATTGTGCGTATCCGTCCTTCCCCTGCCGTTTGTACTTACAGGCAGGGATGGTGCTGCACCCCACGTTTTGTTGTTGTGTGCGGAGTTAGGGATTGAGCATGTCTTATATAAAGACGCCTGCAGGTATGCAGGTGTGCCTGGGAGTTTTTTTTTTTTCTGTGTCCATCTTTTCCTTTACTTGCTCTGTTTCTGGGTTTTGCAACACCAGATGTTTCTCCTATGCCCGCATACCACAGGCTCTGGTGCGAAGCTGCACCACCTGACCTTCACAGTAATTGACCAAAAATATTGATGTAATGGCACAGGACTGATTGTGATTTATTAAAAGAGCGCTGCACTCCAAGGCCCAGTGCCAATGGCTCCCTGCGCCCATCGGCAGCCATTAGGAAAGCCATCAATAGCACAACGGCATAAAGGGCCGGTAATGGGGGACTTTTCTGGCCAGGGCTCGTAGAACACAATCTCCATAGTAAATAGCTTTATGTGAGTACACATGGAGACTAATAGAAAGAAAGAGGTGGAAGGCAGGGAGATGGGATCAAGGAAAGAAAAATATGACAAATAATACACCATATCCTGATATACGAGAAAGAAAAAAAAAAAAAAAAAACACAAGGAAAGGAAAACAAAGGCAGCCGGAGATAGACTCCTGATCCAATAGCAAACTAACCCTCGCTAGACGAGTCTCTGGAGAGTTGGTTCAGCCTAACAAGCGTGAGCCAGTGGCCGTCTCTCCAGCTCACCATTACACACTACCTGCACAAACAGCCATCATTAGGGAATAGCTGCATTGGATTCTGCTGCCTATTTGCTGAAACAAACACAGAGGATAGGGTTCCCTCTGTTCTTAATGGGAGCAGAGCTGTTTAAATGGCTTTCATCTCTCTCTCGAGCCAATGCATCATTCAACCCACAGCTGACATTTTCACCTTTGCAAATCTAATTTAATCAAAGCCATGAGTATTGGGGGGATGAGAAAGATTATGATGAAATTAAAACCATTACAGTGGTTTGAATAATTTTCAAGGCTGAGAAAATTACATGCTGTGAACACGGTTCATAAAAAACAAAACAGGTGCATCCTCTTAATTAAAGGCTTTTCTATACATTGTCTGTCTATGCTATCCTCGCTTGTGGGGAATTAAACTTAACTGTGATAAAACATCAGCGGATTATTTGTCATTTTTATGTTAACAAGAAAAATATACGCAAACAGCTGCCATGTACAAAAAAAACAGATTAAACAAAATGTAAAATGCATTGTGTGTGTGTATATTTTTGTTAAGCTGAGCAAAGACATCGTCAACATCATCACAGAATTCTTCCCCCCACTTTGATCAATCCTTAAATTTTACAAGCTAAAGTCTAATAACGATCTTATTTGAAAGTGAAATGACAACTTCCAGAATGAGCAGAGTTATCAAGCTCTGGTTCAGACTTTTGTTTTACCTTGCGGAAGAGCTCCCCCAGGCTCCATGTTTGTCAGTCAGGATGTTGACTATCTTCTGGATGAGCTGTGTGGCTGTCACATGGTCGCGGTACTTGGCCGCTCGGATCAGGTGGTCGCACATTTTCTCCTCATCCCTCTTCTCTGCTGCGTACTGAGCACAGTTCGACTGGGAGGGAAAGAGAAAAGATGCATTATACATTCTGCCAGTGAAGGTGTATGTTGCAAAGGCATGCACAAATGTGTCAAGAGACCGATTTATACAGCACATATATATTATAATTCGTGCTCGTATCTTGTAGCATACATACAGCAAAACAGGTCTATAGGAAGGTATAACACAGACGGTGTTTTCACATAGAGAAACTCTACTCTGAGTAGAACCAAATGAAAAGCATAGGGTCATTTCTGTCCTTGTGTCATGTTGATTAATAACAGTGGACACGTATTTACTAATGCCCTCCGGCACACCAAATCACACGATACCCACATTGCACAGGGAGGACATTTTTCTCTGTCGGAATTTGTTATCAGAATGGGCCTTTGAACTCTGCAGCGATGGGAAAAGTAAAACACCTTCTGAAAATAACAGCTATAATTTGAAACAGTGTTTTGATTTCCAATCTCTGTTTCAGAATCAATTTCAATTGCAAACGCTCGGCTTAGTTTGAAAGTGCTGTTTCAAAGTGATATACTTATTGAAGGTGAGCATAAGGAAAGGGACAGGGAAAAACATGTGCTATGTATAGTAACAGCTAGCCATACAGGCTTGCATCGATGCATTTCTATTTTCCTCTGCGTGTTCTCAGTGAAGCAACTAAAGCAAATGGCTGCAGTGTTAAGAAGAAAAGCTTATTCAATTATTAATGCTGCTTCAGCTGTATATTGCTGTCCTGATCAAATTAACCTTAAACTAACCCACTGGTATTAATCCAGATGCATGGCTGAACAAATGCAACCTGCTCTCCCGAAGTTACCAGTAAAGCGCTTTATAATGGGTCCTCCTCTTCAATTTGAACGACAACATTTCATATCTGACAGAAAATCTATAGGTATAAATCACATTAGCGGGGCTTTTCTGCAGGCCACAGGGCCTTAATTATCAATCTATGTCTCTTTGTGTGGCATTAAAGTGGGCCTTGACCTTCTAGCATGATGACCTGGGAAAAAGCGAAATAAAGGGAGTACGGAGAGGGAATTTTCAGGCAAGTGCTTGAAATTTTCAACCGGAGAATGCTTTGCTTCTCTGTGGAGTGTAAGTGTGAGTGTGAGTGTGTGTGTGTGTGTGTGTGATGCATGTCCATTAATCTTGATCAGTGGAACTGAAGGCAAGCAGGAATTGGGACAAGCAAAAGACTGGACCAAAGGGAGAGACTAAGAGGATGGTGTTAAAAATGCCACAATTCTAGTTACACTAGGGCTGCACAATATGAGTAAAATATGCGACAACTTTGTCGAAAATGGCAATGTCAGTATTACTTGCGATAAATAAAGAGCTATTAAAGTGTACACAGTTCTTGACTCAGACTTGCACAGTACCTGTGCTGGTGCAGACTGTTCTCATGCACTGTTTGTACATTTTCCAGAAAAAAGTAATGCACCAAATATCGTACATATCCTACGTAGTCATGGGCCAGTATTTTGTGTATGACCCATGTATTTGGCAAGGCTGAGATCACGTGAGCAATGAGCTGACGGCAGCAAAAAAAGGACGAGGCTGGTTGGAGTAGTGGATGGGTCAAAAAACACAGGACCTTCTCTCTGGACTATCCCCGGGGAGGACAGCAAGTAAGCTTTGAGTCATGTTTCTTTTCCTTACCCTAACCTCAGTAACCTCACTTGCCTAAACCTAATCTCCGTAACTTTACAATTAATGCATAACTTTATGTTGAGGGCCTAACGTCATTTGTAGGCCGCTAATCCATAGGTTATCATATGAATTGTTGTATGAGGATTCGCTGGCTTGTGCCAAGTCGTCTCTCCTGTATCCAAAATATTGCCAGACAAAGTATATGCTTGGTTTTTAATGGACCAGTTCCTCTCTGGCATTCGCACATTAATCGGCACTTATCTTGTCACATTTTACGGCAGGACTAGTCGAAAACACCTCACTTGCATGCATGCAGCTCTGCCTGAGACGATGCCTAACAGTGGGGGCTCTGTCTGATTGGCCAGAGAGGTAACAGCTTTGGCACTTATCAGACAAATAGCACGAACAGACAGAATGTAATTTAATACATTGTGCAATATTGCAGACTTTCATTATGTGTTCATCATGTGACTTGATATCATGATGACAGTTAAAAAAATAAAGACATATTTTGCAGCCCTAAGTTACGCTCAGCATTAAAAAAAAAAAGCATTAGATGCTGTAAATTAAACAAAAAACAATATTCTAATGTGGAACAACAGAGAAGCACTTCCTCAGAAAAATGCACACACGATTACAAAGATGATCCATTTTGCCAAAATAAATGCTGATGTGGATTTCCGTCCTTTACACAGATATAAGTAGCATGCCTATAAAGTCCATTTCCATCTGCCCCCGTCTGAGACATGTAAAGTCTGCAGTACTAATCAACAGTGCTGGGTTCAAACTCATAACCATAAACAAACACTTCATCACCTGTGTGTTGAGCCTGCCCAAACACCCAAACCCTCCATGCTGTAATGGGATTTTCTCATATCCGAAGCCAAAGTCGACTGCAGGAGTAAAGGCCAAATTCACAGACTCACCCCTAAAATAACAACCAAAAAAGCTGAGCACATCAGTAGTGCCATTAAAACCCAATGTTAGGTTCGCTTGTAAGTGGAAAAGACAAGTCACTGTTAATTCCCGGGGTTGTTCCGTTGATGTGAAGTCAGAGAATATGCGGGGGTATTATGAAGGACTTATTATGTTATGTTATTATGAAGGTTAAAGCGAATAACTAAATCTCCCAGTTGGCACCATCCTGCATTCACTTCCATCCAGGTCTGCTGACAGGATAAAGGGCAGAAACTAAAAAAAGGAGCATTTTGGGTATTTTTAAACAAACTGTTCTTTCTTTCCTTTCAAGGAATGTTGAGGAAACATAAGAAGCAAATTAAAAGTATCTGTTCCTGCTTGCAATTACAAACATGCCTCTTTTGGAGTGACTGAAGTGGTCAGTGTGCATATTTTGACAAGAAAACAACCATAAAAATACATACAAAGAGACAAGAACTTCCATTTACCAAGTTAAAGCGATACAGCTGAAGAAACGTGGCGGCAGACGCCGTGCCTCTGTTAGCTTCCTACCCAGACAGCCACCAGGGCACAACTTGCTGGCAGTAAGACCGTTATGACTTGCGACACTGTAATCATGGGCAGCACCTTCCATTACATGGCCTGGCTGACAGGGTCGCCCGGCGCGAGTGCCTGGCTCTGCCGGAGGAGACAGCTTGGTGAAGACGAAATGATAATGGCTGGCATTAATCGAGTCAATTACACTGAGTCGTGTCTCCCACAATTCATCAACAGTTCAAATAAATAACTATGGATGTGTGTTGGAGTTTGGGGAGGAAATGGGCTGCTGGGGAAGTGACTGGGGAGTGGAAAGAACAGTAATCATCTCGAAAATCACATAATGGTAGAAAATGGCAATACGCACATACAGACAAGTCTTTGAAATACATGCATTTTAATCACATTACTGAGCCTGTTTTTGAGCCAGAGGATAAAACAGCCTGTTAGCCTGTTGCTTAAAATTGTTGTTGTGGTTAACGTTGCCAGGCAGTCATGTTTTTACCGTGCTGATTCTACAAATAATAAGCAGGGAAAACGAGGAGATGAGTTTCGCAGTGTTGTAACAGTGTCAGCCTTATCTAAATGCTGTAGTTGTTGTCAGATGATGCCTCGGCTCCCCTCCTCCTCTCCCTCGCTGGGTTGAGAGGGTTAACCAGTATAATAGGCTGGAGAATGGAGGCTCATTACAAGATATCAGCCCTATGTTTATCAATTAGAGTGACAGAGGAAGGTCTAGTGGTGTTGCCGTGCCACAGCAAGCCTTCAACACGCTGGCTGACAAAAACAGGGTCTCAAGGTTCTGTCGGAGAACAGGAGGAAGAAACAAAACCAGCAGAGATGTTATTAAAGCGCTTGATTTGCAATCTCTTGACATTGGTGGCACATCAGGGCTACACACTCTCCAAGGCTGGGCTATCGCTCTGAGAGAATCTCCAATTTCTCACATCCGTCGACAAGCACTCCCAGAGGGTTTCATTTACAAACGGGCAGAGAAACTGTCCAGACGAAGCCGAGACATCAGGCTTGTCCTTGTCTGGTATCAAAGAATGCAAATATACTACAAATAAATTCCTCCTGGAACACAATGGAGGGTCTAGGGAGACAAGAGGATGAAATGAGAAAGGAGGATGGGGGTCGCTAAACAAAAGTAGATGCTGAACACAGTCCAGCAATTGGTTTCAAAGAGATTCTCTTGCACTTGATCTCTTGGCCTCGAGTTTTCAAATTGCAACATAAAATGTCACCAGGGGAATTCAGACAATGGGCGAGGGAAGAAACGAGTGAAAGGAAGAGGAGGGGGAGAAAAATGAGGGCTTAAAAGTACAATGGCGAACAAAAGTCACCAAATGACAATGCCTGACAGCCACTTCAATTCTGAAATGATGCCCCTGTCATGCCGTGCTCCCAAGTATTGATTTTTTTCCTTCTCTTGGAGCACAGGAGGAAAAAAAATAATCTAATCCAGTTGAAACAGATCCCTGCTGCTGGCACCGGCCCACTGCTAGCGGCCATCAAGGTTAACGCAGGCGCAACACTTATCAAAGTATCTCTCCCCTCCTCCGCCTCCCCCCCCCCCCGCTCCTCCCCTCACACTGTCTGTGGCTGATCTTTAATGGACTGGTCACCATGCTCAGCTGGCAGCCTCTTCATCTCTTCTACCCAGAAACCTCTTGTCTCTGCAAAAACCGCGCCCTCCTCTCGCCACATCAGTCTGCATTTGCTGCCATCTTTTCACGATGACTCCGGCTCAGCTTCAAGGTCATGCCACGTGAAAAATCATACATGTTAAACTGTCGTCGAGAGGTGAAAAATAGTCAAATGAAGAAAGGACACGACCAGATGAAAAATACACCTCCTTTGAATTGGTCGTTGCTTGAAATCACAAATACGGGGCAGTGGCACTGAGCTCAGGCTGAGTTTGAAAACAAATTTCTATCAACAATAGAAAACTTAAGCTGCAAACAGACTAAAAGGGGACCTTTTATGCTTTTCTTTTCTTTTTATTTGTCTTATATGTATAGTGTTACAATGTTGGATGTTCAAATTAAACTTGTCCAAAGTTTCAAATAATAAAATAAAGGTTTGTAAAAAATAATCCTTAAGCTTCAAACCGTTCTGAATACTGTTTCCAATGTCTTTTTTTCTACTTTGGCGTCAAGCTGATGTCAAATGTCAATGTTCTTTATATGGCCATCTGCTCCAGGCACACTAATGCAGGTGTTTACATTACATACACTGCTACATGTAGCTACATGCTAACATCAGGTAAATGTGATCTTGGTTGCCGATGTTGTTAATTTCTCCCTGATTTAAAATCATATTCCTGCTGGAACATGTCCGGCTAGCTTTTATTAGTGATTTTCCACATTAGAAAGTGCTACCACACTTTGTTACAGTCATTCCCAGCCTCTCTGTGTCGTCACACACACACCTAAACTACGCCCGTAGCAGCCAGTGGCTCCTGATTGGTCTGAACCACTGCCCATGCATTACTGGAAGCCTGACAAGATGGATATTTGCGTGATCTCGTGATATCACCAAATCCAACTGCCATGCAAAGTAACAAAAAGGCACTAAAACTGAGTGTCTCAGACAAAGGTTGAATACAGGTGTTCCAGCACAGGCAGCATGAGAAAAATTATGCATTTTTTGCACTTAAAATAATGTAAACATATTGTAGTAAAAACCCAGAATACAAGTATGATCCTGAAAATGAGCATTATAGGTCCCCTTTAATTTTTTCCTATGATTAAAATGTGTAAAAAGCCACATGCTGCTACAGCTCTGCTCTGTGTTAGCTACAAAAACCATTGTAACATGGAGACTTTTATTCACAATTGTGAGCTCACCTTTCGCTGCTCATAGGAAAAAAAGAGAATAAAGAGACTGTGTCAAAGGAGACTGTGGAGTAAAGTCATATTTCGGTGCGTTAGCTGGTCACACATAATGATGAGAGCTGCAGAGGAGGTACCAGGGGACTTCATTACGCGGACAAGTCAGCAGCACTGAGACAACTGTTCCCCAACCATCTCCTGTAACCCACTTCTCCCATTCTACCTACTGACGTCTAAAACAGTCCATGTTGTACAGTAAAAAATAAGCATCTACCAAGAAGGGGCAGACAGCTTTGCTGAAAGATGCCAACTTGCTATACATTTTGACAATAAAGTTAGCTTTATGCTGCTGCTCGACTGCTGTCTGGTCTTCAGGAGTTTTCGTCTCGCCACTACATGAAATTTCACCCCTTTCCCGATGGTTGCGCCACATTGCTATCACAAATAAAGACATGTTCTTATTTTTTTTTCCTCTTATTCTCTTGACAGCAGTTTTGCCCATAATGAGGAGCCCGGGCATCCAGCCCTGCTGACATGCTACATTACAGTTGGGACAATTACATGACAGCAAGCCACAGTTGGTGGCAGCTATCAGTCCGAGTGCGGCGAATGATGTGGTGTAAATAGCCTTTGGGAGTTGTGGTTCCCTCGCTCTTCCAGTGTGTGTTTGAACTCTGAGCAGCAGATTGCTTCTGTTTCAACAACAAAAGAAAAGTTCTCTTGAAGAAGTTTTTGTGAAATCAGTGAACTGGTCTGTGCGCTGGTGATATATAAATTGAGATATATTAAAATCAAAAATATATCTTTACCTGTAGTGCCATTTATCAGCCCAAATTTTTTTTGTGTAAGTTGACGATTGTTGGATATATCGGCCTTAGAGATATCTGCCTTCTCTCTAATATAACTAAAAGCCACTCGGCTTGTGGTGCTCAAAGTGCCGAAAAATTTACATTTGCTAAAAGTTAACAGCAATGTCTCCTTCCAGTAATTACGAGCCGGTTACTCAAGATAATCCCCAGACCCTGTTGTGACCTTGTAGGGGCAATGTTCTTTCTACCAAACTGCACCCACCAATCGTATAACCACACAGAAGTAAGCATGCATGTACTGCTAGCTCATCTAACACCGAGCTAGCTAACATTACACTTGAGCCGAAAAGGAGGCCATTAAAGTTTACATCTCACACTGGCAGGAGCACAAGCATCTTGTCCATGAGTTGATGCTTCCTTCTGCAAGGTTATACCTTTGGCGAGTGTAGTTTGGTAGAAAGAAAATAGTTCCTACATGAACTGCTCACAACAAGGTCTGTGGATTATTCTGAGTAACCAGGTCATGATTCCTAGAAAGAGACATTAGTGTTGAGTTTTTCAAATGTATTTTTTGGCACTTTGGGCACCACAAGCTGAGTGCCGTCTAGTTCCATTATATTCAAGAGAGGGAGGACATCTCTACAGCCGATATCTCCAACAATCAAAGCAATCTAGACTGATAAATAGCGCTACAAGTAAGAGGAAAAATATGTGACTGTCCCTTTAAATCAGGTCAGCTCCAAGCTATTACAGTACATCCTTGTCCAAGCTCTCTCTCTGGTGCACAAGTTTCCAGAGACCGGCGCTATGATAATGCAACATAATGAGCATCAGCTCAATGTTAATGTCATTAACGTGGGGGAAAAGCACCAGATCGTTTTACAAGCTCAGCAGAGGGAAGACAATGACGCCGAGCACTAATTAGCCGCTATCGTCTGGCTTTCACAGGATCTCTCAGACAGTCAATTCAATTACTCCATATAACAGCAGAAGATGAATCAAGGGGGTATATAAAAAATTGAGCTGAAGGGAAGGGTAAGAAAGAATAGAAATGACTCGGGTCTTGCTCACTCTTCCCTATCTGGACCTTCTTATCTGCCCTTGTGCCCCTGAGCCCACCACATTTCATCCCTAATGAACAGCCCCATAAAAAGAAGGAGTTCGATTTCTCTCCCCTCCTTTCTATCTCTCGGGCTCCCCTCTCCTTCCTGCTCCTCTGGAAGATATCAGAGTCTATCATTTGCTGTGCTGGGCAGCAGCATCCGATCTGCAGATCTCCTTCACATTAAGGATCCTTTTAGATAGAGAACCCTAAAAGGTAATTGGATTTCCCCCTAGTTATCTTCATCTGTTTCACCCCAAGCCCACTGTAATAACTTACTCTCAGGGCCAAAGATAACTCAATTCTGTCCCACAGAGAGCCTGTGAGAGTGTGAGTGAGAAAGACACAGAGGGAGAAAGCATATGTTATGTCTCTGAGGCAAACGGGTATCTAAATCCTCTATCACTGCCTTCTCAAGGATATGAACTCTGACAAGGAGCAAACATAAATTTGTTTTTATGTATTGAATTATTTTCCTTTTTGGTGCCTTGGTTGGCACTTGCTGCTGCTGCTGCTGCTAAACTAAAGCAAGCTCTTAAATACCGAACAGCATTGTAAGGAAGGATACAGATTATGTTTTGGCAATTAATGCTGCAGGATTTCGAAACCTTCTCACTCCCAGTGTAACACAATGACACCCAAAATGAGTCATTTCTGAGGTCTCTTTTAAGTTTTATTCCCCACAAAACAATCACCAACCTACAGTGTCACCGCGACACAATACAGAGGAACAAAGCTTTAAAAAACTGGGACATTGCTGAAAATTATTTCAAAACCCTCCAACCCCCACCCTCAGGGGAGATGTTTCATTGGCCTGTTATTTTTATTGTGGCAGTGCAAAATGAAACCGTTGGCTCTAGCAGGCTCAAGCAGAGCTTGTATGGAGGCAAAAATCAATACAGCAATATCAGAGCAAGACTTATCAGGGCTTCACTTCTTCTCAGAGGTCACAGAGGAGCAACTGCATTTAAGTGGGGAATTCAATTGTGAAACATAGTTTGGGACGAGCAATGCTGGGTATCTGATTAAGGACGGCTGGGAGATTGCAAAGGTAGAGTAAGTTTCCAATGACAAGACCAAAATGCAGCGAAACGAAAGTTATAGCTTTCCATTAGTTGTGTTTTTGCAGTCAATTGAGTGACAGTTGATACAACTGATAGTGCTGCTTCATTTGGAAATGTAACAAACTGTGACCCTGTTACACTGCACATGGTATTGCACTAATATAGGCCCACAGTTTCTTATATATAGTCCAAATATGACAGTAGAAAGCAGGGTGGATAAGGAGAGCTTGCAGAGAAGAACAATTAACTGCTAAATAACAAAACAGCAGATGCCTCAACCATGGTTACCTATCAACTGCATTCTCTTATCAAACATGCATCAAAGACTATTCATTTAATGTCTTCATGCACGCTGGTTATCAGATGTACACTAAAGTACACTAAAGGCTTATGGAAAAATAGGACTTGAATTCTCTCAGCTAAATAGCTTATTATTTTGCTCAAACCCTGGTATCTTCACATAAAACACACACATTAATGGTGTGAAGGTTTTGTTTAGTAACCTTTGTACAAAAGTGTCAGCTAGAAGACATATGCTATTACCATAGACTGTAAAAATAATGGACATAGCCCAAGTGATGTCACCCAATGGTTTTGAAGCCTCGAGTTTGACATTTCAGCCAACGCCATATTGGATTTTTGGAGCCATACGCAACCATATCTGGACAAAAGGGTGGAGTTATGGAAGAGCAAGGGATGGATCTGACTCCTAGACTCTAGTGATGCCTTGCAGACAGCCAGTCACTCAAAGTGGCCCCGCCCTTGATTATGACTGAGTGAGCTATATAAAAATTTACCCCCGGTACAGTTGTCATGAATGTTGAAATTAGAAACCAAAACTGTTTTTATACCAGGCTGTAAACATGGTAATTTCTGCCATGAAGTTGAGCATTTTAACATGGAGGTCTATGGGGATCAACTGGCTTCTGTAGCCAGCCTCAAGTGGCCGTTCAAAGAACTGCAGTTTTTGGCACTTTCTCGTTGGCTTCATTTTTCAGCCCCAGAGGTTGCGGCTTGGCTATTACACAAACAGGACTTGTAACAACAACAAAAAAAGCAAAACAATCAATTCCATTTGGCGAGCTTAGGACAGTCAGGTTGTTATGTGCAATGCCAAACTACGATATGCCAGGTTAAGAGCCAGGGACTAATGCCTGGGAGTCTGAGAAACTGAGAAGCGTGTGGCCTGAGGCCACAGCGAGAGGCCGAGGCAGAGCAGGGATCATTTGGGGCTGTCGTGTGCAGACCGGCTGCCAAGTCTGTCTGCCTGCCAGTCAGGCAAAATACTCTGAGCCATTTTTACTTGTGCTGCTCTCATGTCAGATGAAGACAATTGCCTAACCTCGCATTCTGTACAAGCACGTTTGCAAGAGCACAAACACTTCAACCTTTTCATATGGGAAAAAAAATCTGCTACATCAACTTCATAGAATTAAAGTATGCTCCCCCACTCTGTGTTGATAATGATAAGGTCAGATCATGTCAGATAATACTGTGTGCAAATGACTGACACTTGGAGCAGAAAGGAAGTTCACAAGAACAGGATGACAATTACACAAAAAGCAGCCTATTCTAGAAAGAGAGCAAAACATAGCAATCACAGACAAAACTTTGATGCGCAAAAGTCGTGCCCCCACCACTCTGATTGACTTTCAACACCCTTGAGGGATTTTACTTTACCCGAATGTCAGAGAGACCCTTCACTGAACCTTAAAAAAAGCACCACATTTTACTGCAAAGTGGGGGCTGAGGGCTGAGGCGATGGTTTACACACAGTCGGCCCTTCAGGCCAGCACCTCTCAGGTCTGTCTGCAGCTTTTAGTGCTGGCAGGTTCCTGAGAAATGAGGGAGGGAGGGATGGGAGAGAGGGGAGGATGCCATATTCCTGTCACTGGCAAAATACACCCCCAGCGGGAGTATAATGGACAGGATCTCAGCAGGACAGGAAATGATTTTGGTGAGATCTAGAAAGCAGAGGGTGGGGGAAGCGTTGGAGAGTTGGACTGGGAAAGGGGCAACGAAGGGTGCCCATGGGTCAGGATAGAGTTGGCCCGGGAGCTAAACGTGAATGGCAACATTTGTGCTGAGAACTGTTAGGAAGAGGAGGGGGGAGAAATTATGTTTCAGGGGGAACGGCTGCAGTTAGACGGAGAGGCACAGGGATAAATTAACACTACACAATGTTTGGTTAGTGATATGTGCCAAGCATGATCTCCAGCCTCTAACTACTTCAGTCAGTGTGTATGCAAGTCTGTGTGTGTCTTTTTTGTGTGTGTTCACGATTAGCATAGAGTTATGTTTGAAAAGCAAACATTTACCCTCTAGGTTTGCTGTGACAGATCTTAAAACTTGATGGACAAGTTTTGAGTAGTCATTGGATCAGCTCCTCTGCGCTCTCACTGACTGTTACCCATACCTTATTTTCACTGAATATACTCACTGACAAAGCATAGCAATATCAAACTATTCAACATTTCTATCAAAGGAGTGCAATCGGCCTAAAGCTACAAATGGACTTTATTGTCCGAGTTTAGCAGGCCTGAAGTTCCTGTGGATCTCAAGGAGGAAATGTGATATGACAGATTGTGCTTGGTTAACATTTTTCTTGGTAAAGAAAAAAGTCTGTACTGGAATCCGTCACTAGCTTGATCTTCCTTCATTCGTCCAAGGCCACAATTTAAGTTGAAATCTGTCATAGTTTTTGTTAATATATGTGTATATCCATCTGTACGGTAAAGTGTGGCAGAACACGTTTTAAACTTTTGAGAAATGCTGATGAGATTTGTCAGGTCACACAAGCCTCAACTTACTCACTTCAGTAAATCATATTTAATGTCATCTCATTACCTGGTCTGCAGATCACACTTAAAGTGCACTCCACCAATAAGGACATACAGTAAAAAATAACTTCAGAAGATATTAAAAACAGGTCTTTGTCATTTGCTGAAACCATTACTATATCAACACAGTATCACACAGATACTCCTATGCCCTCTTACTCTAAATTGCTTCTAATGACCTTGCCACACGTGAAGAAAAACAACCAATAGGAGGCAGGGAGTTCCTGACATGGTTGTCATCCATGTCAAGCTTGTGACGTGCAGTTAAACTGTCAAAGTAGGCAGTGCTGATAAAATATGACTCAAGATTCTTTTACTGCATCGCATATTTCTTACCTCACATGGTTTCGAAAATATATTTTAGTGTACTGTTTAGCTGTAAAATGAGAACATTTGTGACCTGGCCGCCATATTGGATACCGTCGACTGGATTGCCAAGCACTGCCCACCCAGCCTGCCCAACTGTCTCGTTTTATCGCTAAACAGTACACTAAAATATGTTTCTGAAAACATGTGAGGCGAGAAATAGGCAATGCAGTTACAGTATCTCGAGTCATATTTGATCAACGCTGCTTAGTTTGACAATTTGACCGAAGTTCACGAGACATGATTATAAGCTGCGTTAGAGACTCGTCGGCTGATTGGTTGTTGTCGGTGAGCTGCACTGTAGCCACTGCCATTAGAGGCAGTTGAAGAAGAGGAGGGACATGATTTATTTTTTGTTGTACAGACTGTCTCATGTAATACTGTTACCAACTGTAGCTTCAATGCGTATCTACTGTTATACCTCTACTACTTTGTCGTAGTTGGAAAAGTAACAGATTTCAGCTGTAAAGTTGCAGAATGTTGTTTCTGCTGTTGTTATCCCAAATTTGCTACAGCCAGCTGCAATCCCACACCTGTAAAATCCATATATTTTGGACAGACTTTAATGTTTTCCTACATCTTGAGACAATTTAGTTTACTTACATAATAGGACATTATGTTAATGGTCGTTTTGTTCTCATATATGTGTGTCTGCGCATGGGTTGCCAGATCTGTGCAGCATCTTACCTCAAACTCTGCATGTTTATGGATGTCTTCGGCCCTCTGTCGGCTGAGGATAAATTCAGCTTCATTAGCCACACGAACCAGGTGGTCCTTCATGGTGTGACTCAGCAGCCTGAGGAGAGGGTAGATGGACATTAGCCCAGTGGAATATTGCAGAAATGTAATTACAATTATCATGATTTTTTTTTTTTTAGGTATATGTATGTCACTTTACTTCAGTCATAGAGGGAGAAATGTAGACAGATGCTTAGCAATATCATATAAAATCTTGAGCTCCAGAGTATTTAAAACATCTGTCTAACAGTGTGGTATCTGGTAACCTGGAGAAGGAACAGCCATGTAATACGCATAAAATGCTGAAAAAGCACCGTGCAAAAAAAGCAGAAAATCTAATTTGGAAACCAAACTGAACCAGATAGACCCTTTAACTGGGGGGTGCAGGTGCTAATTGATTTGTTAATGATATGCATCTGACAAGAGGGAGGATCTGTGCCCATGTTGCTACATATGTAGTCTACCTCCCTCTTCTTATCAGTGTTGATGAAACATGCATGTTGTGTGTGTGTGCGCGTGTGTTTGTGTGTGTGCAGGTCGAAGAAACCTCTCTACAGCCCTAAAGGTCAGGACTGTGCAAAGTGGAACAATAACAGACCAGGGGCCAGAGAGGAGGGATGGGCGGTGGGGGGGGGGCAGGCTGGGACTGACTGTGGGGTGGGGGTTTCGGGGCCAGTGGATGACTGTAACCTAAGCCTGCTGTTTCAGCACAGGGCAGCAGGGGAGCGGAGGTGCTGGGGCCTCTGCAGCCTCTATGGCCCTGTCGAGGTCCCGCCATCAATAACCCAGCCACTGCCCTTCTTTATGGTGCTCTGTGTTTAAGACTGTACACATGGACAAAACAGACACCTCATAGGAGACCATGGAAATAAAACAGTAAGATTTTTAGTAATGGGCAATATAATATAACACTTCTACAGGGTTCATTAATTTAAAGTTAATACTTTTAAAATCCCTTTACTGCCACATACAGTACCATTTAATACCAGTTTAACGTCATACTGGTTAAAGTATAAAGAAAAAAACAGAAGGGGAGAAGTGGCTTAAGATTTTTATATAAATTAGTATTCCATACTTCCCTAATGATACAATTAATTAATGAATGTGACCTGGATCTAGATAAGTGACAAAATCGAGAGGAATATTTTTTCACTTCCCCATAGGAGATTATGAGCTTCCGAGTTACTGTAGCAGCAGTGAGAGTTCTTGCTCTAGGTCTGATGGTGCTCAATGAAACTCCCCCCAAATAATTGAAAATTAAGACCACTGTTTATGAAATTTAAGACTTTTTAATACTTTCAAAGTTCTTTTTTGAGGAAACATTATTCCAGAGTTTTTATGACCTTCCAAGACCTGCAGATATCCTGTTTCATTAAAGGTACACTAGGATTGTCAGTAATGGTTCACTCATACTCCCTTTGCAAACGAAAATAGATATGTCCATTTCAAACACTGTAAATGCTTCCATGCCTCATTTATTTTGACATAGATATAGCTAATAGTTGGCACTAGAGGCAGAGTCTAAAGTTCTACACAACCACAAATGAGACTATGATGGAGGACGTCATAATAATGTATCTCTTAAAGGGGGCAGCACTGTAGAAAGCTATGGTCTTTGAAGCCATTAAATAAATTCTGACGTGGATGGAGAATTCTTTTCACTATGTTACAGATTTGTTCTTTCTGCCATTTTTTAAATGTCTTCGTCGTGTCCTACGATCGTACGAATTTACAGTCCAACAATCTTGCTTGAACTATGCTACACTGCCCCCTGTGATCTCTGATGGCACTGTTCCGTTTCATTCGTTTCAGAAAGCTTTCAGATAACATGAACAAATATGGACAAAATTAACGCAGAGTACGGACAGAAGACTCCAACCATGTCCGTATAGTGCATCTAATATTGAGCATAAATGAGCTTTTATTGTCTGTAAACACGTTCGCCAGCGAAAGTAAAACTAAAAGTCAACCACAGATTCTTGTTTGGCATTTGGTTGCAGGGTTTTTGCGCTGTCTCTCCTGGATAACTGCTGGCACCTAACTGCTACCTTTTTATAAAGCCCAACCGCACCTGAGAGCTGTGGGGGTACACGCCCACAAATGTCCCCAACACAGAAGATGAGAAGATACAGGCAGAGGGTAGTGTCTGCAGAAAAATATACCACAACACACTGAGAGTGGGTCATAAGTGATAATTTAAAGGGACTCTTCTGTCCATACACTGCATCCTGCTTCGTATATCTTTAAGCTGATATCAGTCTGGGCTTACCTCTCCACTAGGGATTGGCAATATATTGATACAATATCGACACTGTGATAGGACACCAGATATCTTTGAATATCTGATTTTGGACATCGTAATATTGTATGTGTGTTCTTTTAATGGTTTTAAAGGCTGCATTGCAGTTAAGTGATGTAATTTTCTGAATTTACCAGTTGGTTATAGCTGTTCTATGTTTTGCCTTTACCCACTCAAATACATCCACATTAATATTGCGTAAATATTTTGTGAAAGCACTGATAGTCAACCCTGCAATATCACTGCAAAATCGTTATCAAGGTATTTGGTCAAAAATATTGTGACACTTGATTACTTGATACTTGAAAAAAAAAAAAAAGTGAATGACACACACACCTATCAGGGTGGACTGCAGTTATATAGTGTAAAATCTATATTTTACCAAATAAATAAAAGTATAATTAAATTAAAATAATGGTAGTGGATTGGTAAGTAACATGGTTTAAATGACTGTTAAATTCCCACTAAGAAACAGCCCAAACACACATTTGCATACACATGTGTACACTTTCACTAGTAATCCTGACTTGAGTTATGGTTGTGTAAGTGTGTGTTAAATCCCGCTGTCCACAAAGAACTCATAGGACTACAGTACATTGGCAGTCTCATTAGCATTACTGCGGATTAGCCTGTGCCAATTCTAAAAGCTGAGGGGGTCAATAATGGAAAGTGTGGCTCTTTAAATCTGAAACGGATGAGTTCTAAGACTAAGAAGAACTGAAGTGGGAATGAGAAAGTCTTATTAGGACAAGACAGAGAGGCCCATATGTCGGGATAATTGAAAAACAGACAAAAAAAAAACAAAAGACAGCAGGAAACAGAGGAGATGATTACAGGCTGATAAAGGCTCAACCGGAAAGGCATAAACTGACAGCAGGAAATCAAGAGCGATTTCCCAAATGTCACAGAGGAACCAGCGATCAGAGCCCCTGTCACCTTTTACCTAACCCCTCTCCTTTTCCCAAATCCCTCTGGGATGAGCACGTATTGAATGGAGCCTTGAACTCAAGGATCCTTCATCCTCACTCACCCAAGCTCCTCTAACCCTCCTCCCCCAAAAACATTGATTGTTGTCCAGGATCTTGAATAGCCACCCCATCACAAGGCCTTGGGGGTCTTGAGGGGCCTGAGGGGCTGTGATGTGTGATGTGATCCAGGAATGGTGAAATTGGAAAGCAGCTGATGGGTAAGAGGTTGGAAAGATAATGAAGAAGTGCTGCTGCAAAGAGAGAGGACAGCACTTAGCATGTCAGAGTTACCGACCTGCCTTCGTTGACCAACTCGATAAAGGCGAGACCTGCATTCTTCTGGATGGAGTTCTGCCATTCCTGCAAGCGGACACACACAATATCAAAGACAGCACTGAAGTAACTTCACCAAGTTATAGAAAGTGCATTTTACACATAGTCCCAAGAATCTCTGATCACATAGAATCACAAGTTGTGAAAGAAATTTGGATGCAGATGATTACATTAAGGTAGAACTACTACACTCCTCATCACCTTTTGAGATCAATACCTTAAGAAAACAACTGAAACGTGACAGGACTGGCTTTGTGAGGGTAGCCTAAGCCCCTTTTACACATGCACAGAAAACATTAAATTATCTAGACGTTAACCAGAGGAGCTGTTTGGGAGAACATAAATGCAGGTAGCAGGTAGTTATCTGTTGTTCACAATGATTGGGCGTGTCAATGATATTTCCATGAGGCTCACGCAAAACCAGAAGAAACCACCATCCAAAGGTGAAAAAGAAGGGTAATTTATGAGAAGACGGCAACAAAAATGTCTAACTAGAGAGATGACGAGATTCTACTGTCGGGGGAGTCAAAGCCAAAATCATTAGATACATTCAAGGAACAGCAAGAGACAATTTACGAACCAACTACGTGACTGCAGGGTGATCTACATCATGTCCTGCCTCCTGCACATTCTACCTAGTTGCCACCCCTTGCCCAAACGGAGTGTTTCCAAGTTTCCAGAGAATATGTCTGATGCAGATAAACTCCTGTTCTGTGCTACATGTGTGAAAAACACTCTGGACGATGTCGGTACCTAATTCTCAGGACACTGCCAAGAGTGAATATGAGAAAATGTCTCTAGTCTAAAAGCTACTTAAAAATAACCCCAGTTTAACGATGTAGGAGTCCACTAGTTTTCCCACAGTTCGAGCTAAATGATCACTTGAAATTATTTTTACTGTCGATTAATTTGTCAGTTTTACTGTCCAATTATCAATTGATCATTTGGTGTGCAAAATGTTGGAAAACTGTGAAAAACTATCCATTAAAATTTCATAAATTCCAGGGTGGTGCCTTCAAATTACCTGCTTTGTTCAACCAAAAGTCCAAAACTCAAAGATATTCAGTTTACAATGATTTACAGAAACTCTCACATTTGAGAACTACAACAAGGTAATGTTTGTTTAACCATGAATCAATTTTTAAAAGGCATCAATCGACATATTCTTTTAGCTTTAGCAAAATTATTTTCTAAATCTAATTTATAATGTAACCAGTAGAAAGTTATTCCTGGGTACATCCCAGTGACTCAGTGGTTTCCATTTAATCTATAAGCTTTCCTGCTTCTGTCGGCCCCCAATATCAAACATCTTCTAAAAAAGCACAGTGACTGCTTTGGTCCGCACGGGCTTCATAATCAGCTCGCAAACTAGTGGAAAGGAGTTTAAGAGCTGTGTTGAGAGTGCATTTATCACAAGTAAATACACAAATTTCCTCCTCTTTGACTAACGTTATGGTTCAAGGTGTCAGTCTAAACAATCCAACCACAGCCGTGTGCGACTTTAAATCCTCAGTTCTGAAGGGACAACGAGAGAAGGGAAACTCAGCGGTCATCGTCTCTCATGTTCTGTTCAATATTTCAACACCTTCAACACAACCGTCAAAAGAATAATAAAGCAACAAGGTCATGGGGCCTGTCTGAACCTCACAGGGCTTTTTCCCCCTTCTTCCTCTCCGGGGAGACGGAGAAATATGCGTGAAAAACCTCAGGTTAGAGACCTAAACTACCAAACTACTCTTTAAAAAAATCATTAATCACAGTTTGAAGTCACCAAACAGTCCACATTATTCAGCTGTTATCAAAATGTGTCACTTAAATGCGTTAAAGTCATTTCAGCGGTGGTGGAAAAAACAATGATACACGTTTTACTCAACCTTCAAGAAATTCACACTTCAACAAATGTCTAAAACAACAAATTGAGTTAATTCCATCAAGTTGTGAAACAGCTATGAAGTGAAAGCCGGGCGATGTGTATGTGTATCTAAGCATAAACTTTTTAAACCCTGCTGTCATCATCTCTTGAGCTGATAGAGGAAACTGTGTGTTTATGTAGCGACTGGCCTTTCAGTAAACCTAGAGAGCCCACAGGGACGAAGATATCAGCGCTACAAGGAGGAAGGAAAGATCAATTTACAGGAATTTCTAATGCACATCCAAATGTATTTGTACATATGTGATGTTTTTCCAAACCATAAAGTTATTCCTTTTCAGCACAACAAATGTAAAGCCATCAGAACCAATCATGCACCAACCTAAGAGAAAACATTCTTGTGAAACGCCTGCGCACCATCACTCAGTAACCAACTGCACGTCATACAGACAACAACCTAACACTTAACCTCAATTCAAAACTGCTTTTTGTCCTGCAGGACCATATTGGCATTGACCGTGTTTACAATACATTCCAAATAAAGAGGGCACAGAGGGAATAAAAGTCTGGGCGCGGGACTGGAAACAGTGTTTTGGAGTTGAGTACTGGCAGAGGGTTTTGTGGCGGAGGCTTTGCTTTAGAGGAAGTGTGTGAGAGCAGCCTTGGGGCCTTCTAGTTGAAGCATAGACTGTAGTTGAAGGACATTAACCATGAGTGTTAGCCTGTGGCTGTGGGGATATTCCAGACCGGGCCAGACTGTGCTTTCTGGATTTCAAATAAACACCACAGGAAGTGAGGCTGTAAATAGAGCTGTCCTCTCTGGAGAACCAGAAAACCAGTGACATTAAATTTCCTTTATGTGATTTCTTTAAAATACCCGGGACTCGGATGGAGGAGTCTGAGAATTTAAAGCAAAGCTAAAAGCTTCATCAGCAGAAATAAAAAAAGATTATCGCGAAACTGCAGCTCGGAGAGGCTCCGGTTCTAAATTAGGTTTGACGAATGGCGTGGAGGCCATTGGCATTTCGTGGACACAGACAAAGGTGATAGCAAGACTAATGGTGTCATTATGGGCTAAGAAATGGCTCCTCTAGTTGAATTAAAAAAGCAATGACCCTGATCTGAGGGACATCTCTCGGTGACAAAAAGGAAACAGAGACAGGTCAGTGATAGAATATTGGATTTTGGCTGACCTGGTCAGCGGTGTCACAGCTTTCATGGCCGCTATAGGGGCCATGACCACAGCGCTCCTGATGAGAGGATACAAGCAGCCATTTGTGACCTCTCACCTTTAACCTGACCTCCTAACAGATGACAGGATGAAGAAAGCGGGCTGTCCCTCGAACCTGATCGGAAATTTAGCCAGTGGTTGATATACCTAGAGGGGGTTACGTTTTGCTACCTTTTTCTGTTTTGCGTGCGCGAATGAAACTTTAAATCTATTCAAAAAGAAACTCCCGTCTCAATCTGAAGTCAATAAGACAGCTCTGTTTGGTCTGTGTTCCACGATGATGGCATTGAGTCTAAACACACATGCCATGCACTTCCGTCATTACAGCTGATTATCCATAATCAACATCTAAATATACCACTACCACCGGTGAGAAAACACAGACCTCCTGAGCAAAATCGCCTTTCAAACATCAGGCTCGCCACAACACAAGGAAACATTTTCCGACGCTGAAGAAAGAAAAGTCTCAGCTCTCCCGAAATAATAAATAAGTCGGTTGTGTTTTTTGGTGGCATCATTCATAATCACAGGTATTTGTTGATTTGAAAGGCTGTGGGAATACAACTTTGGATGGGACGACAAAGGCATAAATCCTTGTGTCAAATGTGTCAGGGCAGCAGAAGCTAAATTAAAGAGGCTGGGGGCTACTGATTCTTTTGTTTTTTCTGAAAGCTAAAAAAATATAGCAGTTAAATGTACCGGAGTTTGATTACAAGGTTACAGAGTATGACTGTGAAAGACAAGGCAGAAGGAAACAAATGCACCTTTTAAACATCTTAATTTAATTTAAAGAATCGTGTTATTAACTGCTCAAAGTAAAAAAAAAAAAAAAAATCAGGTATTTCCTGTTTGGAAATTGTATTTTATTTTCATTTTTTTCTTCCTTTTAAAAAAAAAAAAAAAAAAAAAAATCTTTTTGTACATTGGTGATAAGAATATACAGCTGTCTTTAAGGGATTTTTTTATTCCACCTGTGCATTTTCTTTTGCTACAGTATATTTTTCTTTTGTTTTATTTTATCATATGCAAAAATAAAGACAAAATAAAAAGTCCCTCTGACCACTGGCAGATCACAAACAGCTGCTGTCATTTCTTGACATTTTAATCAAACCAAAAAAAAAAACCAGAACAGACGAGCAAACTGGTTTTCTGTAGCTGTGTGACCCAAATGTTTCTGGAAAAGTGATCCCATACCGACAGTGACCAAAAACAGCCCATGTGTGCAGATGGGTAAGACAAAAACAAAACAAAAAATTACCCTTACCATAAACAATCAAATATGTTATTCATCATTGTCCTTTCGACTGATTAATGCAGAAGTTGAGTTGTTTATTCATCCTGCTGTGTCTGAAAAACATGTGTGCGTGTGTATGAATAACTTAACACCGGTGTGTCTACTCAGGCTCTCGACAGTCCACATGTGCGTGCTCAGATGGTATCTGCTCAAAGAAAAACAGACACTCATATTGGTGTTTGCGTGATCAAATTCACAACTGAGGGAATATTTACTGATGTCCAAATATTTATACTGCGGGGTCTCCAAGAGCTTCATGGACTCACACTTTTATGGCTACAGTAACATAAAGAGTGAAAGAACTGGACCTAACCTCCCTCCACACTTACACACACCAAACAGACAAACTAAAAACATGTTACAACACTTGAACTGTGCCTTCACAGTATGTTTAAGTGGAAAACATAAATGTATACAGAACATTTCAAAAGCCGGCAGTATATCATTAAAACGAACTCCTTCTTTAAGAAATCATTTCTCAGTCTTATCTTGCGACAAATCTGGTATTTGGTTCCTTCAGTTTAATGTCAGTGGGTTCTAATGATGTAGGAAGAATAAGAATACTTAAACACCGTGCAGCTGTTTCACATCCAAGTGGAACAGATGTTCACTTCTAAATGAGAAATGAAATAATCACCTCTTCCAGCAGCCTCATTTTCATGACTGTTTCTTCAACAGAACTGTAGGTCTAGACTTTAAGCACACAAGAGAGCATTTTGCATATCTTTGCAGCACAACGAAACACACAAACAACTTTGAGCTGCAGTACAGACTGGTTTCTAATAACACTGAAAACAAGTCTATTAATACCTGTTTAATTCCAGCAAATGTAGCTCTACTGGTGATCAGTCTTTTTGTGTGTTGAGCCACATAGTAATTAGTAAGCTTAACTTGCTAAATGAGTGACTTTAATACCTAGTTTTTAAAAAAATATTGAACATTTAGAGTCTGTATATATCTGGAAATAATGTGTGTTTCGGTCATCTGAACACATGTCAACAGCCGAGACACATTGCCCTCCACAGCTGTGTCTGTCATGCATCTTCAGCCATCCTCTTGTGCTCAGATTTTGTTAGTGCCTGCGTCACTTTAGAGGGTCCCGCGCACAGTTATTACATTCACATTAGCATGCATGCTAGTCCCGTTAGGGATTGTGTCAGAACAGCTGGAAATATCGCTTGCTTGATGCCTGTGTAGTATGTGTTTTTATGTTTTGTTTTGTTTGTTCCTGAATCCAAGACAAATTTCCCTACGGGATGATAAGGTATATCGTATCGTATCGTATCATATCATGTATCACTGTCAGCAGAATTCAACACGTCTCCTTCCATAGGGCAAAATGATGGATGGTCATGCAAGACTTTGTCCAACACTACGTAAAATGGGCAGGTTATAGAACATTAGCACGCCGTCACCCAAAAAAAACGCCATGTCCTGCATTTATGACGTATTCCTTGTCTAGGACACACCAGGACGCATTAGCGTTTACACTACAGAAGATATCATTTCCCAAAGAAACTCTCAAGCTACAGTTCATTTGTTTGTTACTCGTGTTAGCTTGTTTACTGGATTGGCAATAAGAACACAGTGTGTGCTGCAAGAGGCTAAATGGATGATGGCAAGTTGATTGTTTGTGGGTGTGACAGGAAGTGGTTAAAACAAGGCGTAGCACAAACAGAATGAACCAACTTCAAGGTAGTTACAGATTCATTACACAGCTTTTGTGCTGAATCACACACAGCAGTTTGAACGCAACCTGATAACAAATGTTCCTAAGGCCTGTAGCAGTCCATTGCACTTGGGGATCTTGACTACTGACAAGTCTGTGTTTACAACCAAAATGCCCCCGTCATCATTAGAAAATGTTGGCACTCATTTGTGCATTTTGTACATTTCAAATCAGTGTGTCCAAAGCGATGTAGTATACACGCTGACTTTGTAATCAAGAGGTGGAGGGGATCATGGATGGCATATGACCTAGACAAGATGCCTGCCAAACTGCAGGCCGCTGCAGACAATTGTTCAAGACTAACAAATAACAAAACCAATTGGTTTTTAGTGAGTACTGGCTGCATTTTCACTTTTTAGTCACCAAATGTGGGTGTTTTTTAGCAACCGGTTGCCTTGTTTCCTACTAATAGTGCCATGAAAAGCAGCTGTAGCAGAGCCAGGTATATTAAGTCAAAACATGATCTTTTCTAACCACAACCACATGGTTTTTGATGTAAAAAAAATATGACCACACAGTAACCACAGTGTTGTTGAAAAGGAAAAGAAACTTAGTGTTACAACATACCCACAATAGTGTACAAATGTAACATATCTATGGTGACCGTAACGCAGCACAACTTTTGCAGGATGTTTCAATAATGGCATGAGTCCAACATTATTTTGCTTCTACCTGAAATGATTTGGAGGTAGAATCAGGACTCACCTAACTGGAATGAACATCAGCCTTGAAGGATCATATTTACAAGACAATTATGTTAAGATATGGCATTGCAAAATATAACAAAATACTGTGTATGAAGGTTGTTATAGTCTAAATCCATGCAACTATGATTCTGTGTGGGGCCCCTTAAGTATGAGCAGGAATGACAGTAAATCATGTCCAAGTTTTGAACTTTGCATTCACCAGATCAAAAATGCATGGAGCTGAATTTCCACTCCAGATCTGAGCGAAGAAGCCAGGACACGATTTTATCAGGATCGCGGGGGGAGGGGGGCGCATAAGAATACATTCCAAGGTCTTATAACGTGGGACCTGTCAGGTAGGAAAACATTACATTAACAGTGCCTGTCAGGAGGAGAGGGTTCTGTCAGGGAAATTCATTTATTTGAAACACGATTATACGTTATGTATAAATAACCAACCGTTCATGCCACTTGAGGCCCTCCAGTCCCGAACCACTTGAAGCCAGCTCACACTAAAACCGGCTGGGAGCCAAATTAAAAGCCACTCAGTTTTTTAGGAGTCTCCTGTCTGATTCTCTCTTCTCAGCTAGACTTCACTTCCTGTCAGGAAGTCCCCCTTGACCCCCACCTCCTCCAACACAACACACCCCGCCGCCTCCTCTCTGGCTGCATAGTTGACAACGATAGGGAGTCTGCAGGATTAAGTGCCAGTTGGTGTTACCGTGTTTTCTCTACGTCTCACCGGAGAGTACCTTTTCAAAGAATATACAGCGTGATATTATCCTCTGAACTGGAGAGTGATGGCGGGGACACTGAGCCGCGTGGCATGGCTGTAAAGGGGCACTGGAGCAAAGCACGGGGTGAGGGCGAACAGGGAGGGAGGGAAAAATAACACTTTGATTTGCACTGATCTTGAACCTTGTGCGCCTGTTTAACTGCACAGTGGGGTGCGGGTCTGACTGTGAGGAAAATGATGGGGAAA
Source organism: Epinephelus lanceolatus (assembly GCF_041903045.1). NCBI lineage: Eukaryota > Metazoa > Chordata > Actinopteri > Perciformes > Serranidae > Epinephelus > Epinephelus lanceolatus. The sequence continues at coordinate 26,472,430 of NC_135736.1, read as the reverse complement.
GTATTTTTGTCCCCTGGTTTCATCACATTCCTCGCCACTTCTCTCACCTCTCTCAGCTCCCCAAGTGGTTCATACAACATGGTCTGCTCTTGATCCATCAAAGCCTCACTTACGGGGGAGAAGAAGAAATATATCCACTGACAGATATAAATGACTATTTAGCAAGTCAAACATCAGACTCCACTTTCACTAACATGACTTTCAAAATAAGCAACCAACACAGCAACTTGTGAATACTTAATAAAACATAAAACTAGTTAGTGGTTGTTCTGTCTTACTCTCATGGTCACAAAGCTTCAAACCAGTTCCCTCGTTTCTCAGATTATGTTATTGATTGTGTGGAGGATGATGACCGTGCACTCGCGCCCTGTTCCCTGACTACAGGGGTTTAAACTTCTATGGCGCCGCCACTCTTACTTCTAACCTGGAGGTCAGAAGGTCAAGGGTCAGGAGGAACCAAGTGTTTAGGGGAAGTCAATGTCCTTCTCCCTGCTGACTGGGAGAGAGAGGTGCCCATCTGTTAAACAGGTTAACTTTGGTGTGAGTATGGCTGGGAACATATGATAATATGGGGTCATTGGATTAACGGGTTAGCATTGATGTTAATGAATTACTATTAAAGGATTATCGGCATCAGTGGTCCCAACAAAATTCTATTTGCTTAGATCGGAGATCGTGTATGTGTTGGCAACTGAAGTCCAATAATCCACTCAGTCAAAAATATCAACTGCCATCACACAAACATTTAAACATTTAGTAAGTGTATAATTTTTGACAACCGTTAGTTAAATGTTTGGCTAAATTATATTACAAAAGAAAACGCATTTTACCGCTGTCTCAATACAGAGGGGGCAAATGTGTTCAAAAGAAGAGTATAAGAATATACAGTCATACACAAGTTGCTTATGTTACATTCCGATGGTATGGTACGGCTCTGCTCAACTCGACTTTCTCTTTTTTGGTTTTCAATTAGCAAAACTTACAGTTAATAGTGCCTCAGTCGAGGATCCAAGGAAGCTGAGCCAATACTGGAGTTAAAACACTGCAGACCATTGATTGGTCAGAGAGAACTGTCATTAGATTTGTCACTTGCATGACACAGGACATCCTGCACAAACCCGCAATTTTCAAATAGCAAGCTTCCGCAATTTTTTTGACTTGATCCAGATTTTTTCAAAAATAGCAACATGTAAAACCATAAAATTGACAAAGGGCAAACGTTCCTCTGTTTGGTTGGGCATTGCCATGGCGATCAGCTGATAATTATGCCAACGCTGAGGGGATATTACTCGCAGCGGAAAAGACGAAGCAAACAATGTGCCGACAATGAGGCACCACTGTGCCTATGTACATAGTGCCTATGAACATAGTGCTTAGGCACAGTAGGGCTTTGAGCTAAATGCTGTTGTCAGCATGCTTACATGCTAGCAATGGCAACGCTCATATGCTAATGTTCAGCACATAATGTTTACCATGTTAACTATCTTAGTTTAGGCTGAGTTGGGCCCTTCTGTACAGAGTTTGCATGTTCTTCCCCTGTTAGCATGTTTTATCTCCAGGTATTCTGGCTTCCTCCCACAGTCCAAGGTTCAGATTGGGTTAGTTAATGACTTTAAAGTGTGAATGTGAGTGTGAATGGGTGTCTATCTCTATGTGTCAAACTTAGTTTGCTGACCTGTCCAGGGTGTACCCCGCCTCTCGCCCAATGTCCCGATAAGATAAGCGGTTACAGATAATTGATAGATGAACTATCTTAATTTAGCATGTTAGCCTGCTAACATTTGCAAATTAGAACTAAAAACCAAAGAGAGAGAGATGAAGCTGATGGGAATGTCAATAATTTTGCCAGCATTTGGTCTTAAACTAAAATTCTAAAAAATTAAAATCATGATCTGCTGATGGTGCTAAATAAAAAGTCAGTAGTTTACCATTGCTATGGGAATTCATACTGAGAGGGACATGAATGTCTGTACTACATTTTGTACAAATTCATCTAGTGAGACATGACATAGTTCACTGGATAAGTGGAAACTTCAACCTGCTTGTGGCGCTTGACGAAAAGTCCAGGGATTGACAAAGTAGGATTCATTTGCTGTGAAACATGAATGTTTGCACAGATTTCATGGCAATCCATCCAATATAATAAGAATATTTCAGTCCGAACCAAAGAGTGATAGGCAAGAGAACATTTGTTTTTTTTGTGTGTGTGTAGGTTTTGTGTGGGTGAATCAACCCTTTAACAGTTAAAGAATTGAAGAAATAAGGGTGTTACAGTGCATTACCTTAAGTGTAATTACACTACATGTAATGTATTTGTTGACATGTAAAGAAGAGCATTCTTCCCTATCTGGTCTTGACCATCATGAAACCAGAGCCCCTCCACCCCACAACTCACTCTCTCTCCCTTCCTTCCACTCCATGTACAGGATGCATTTCTGATAAATGGCATAAGGATGGATAGGCTGACAGAGGGGCCGGACAATAATGGCTGATCTACAGGACACAAATGCAGCTACTGAGGAGATTTATGGGCCTCTGCTCATCGTAGACTGTCCAGTAACCGATGAGATGATTTCTCAAAGCTCTGGACGGACGGCAGCGAGCGCAAGGGAAAGCTCTTTCTCTTGTCCCAGCGCATTATTTATTTATCAGATGTTTTGGGTGGAAGCCACTTCAAGAAGTGCACCCAGGAAACAACACGCCAGCCGTAAACATGACAGAGACGGGAGAAAACGAGTGTGAGAGGGAGAGTGAAACTGTCAGGGCGAATCAGGGGCATGGGAAGAAGGGAGAGTGGTTCTTTACATGCAATATCCTCAAGGTGGTTCACTAGAGAAAACTTTGATGACAGTCATGTAATATGCAAGAGCTACTTTGAGGAAGCCATCACATTCAATAACCTAGAGGGGCTGTGACATCTATATTAAACTAGATTAAGTTCTGTTTACTTGAAATCATCTAATAAGCTCCAAAGCATCGTATATTACTCAGACTATGTCAAAGGACGGAGAAATAAAGCACTGTTCACCTTGTTATCAGAGACCTTTATAACAAGAGAAATGCCAAAATGCCCCTTTACTGTTTGGGATTTGAGTAATTCTTGCTCTCATCTAATTGTTCTAATACCATGTATACATAATAATAATAGCAATTCCACATTCTCAAAATTACATTACAAGCATTCCTTTTATAAACTGAGTAAAGCTGGAATAATTAGTCAATAGGTCAAGTGAGAGAAAATGAATCTGCAACAACTTTAATGACAGATCAACCGTTAGTTGTTTAAGCACTAACTTTAGTACTTTCACTTATTAAAAATGTGTTTGTTTGATGGTTTTCTTTAGTCTTCTTTGGTAGTAAACTGAATCTATCTGGGTTTTGGTCTGTAGGTTGAACAAATTAAGCAGTTAAAATATGTCATCTCATGCGCTGGGAAATTGTAATGGCAATTTTTCTTTTTTATCTTCTGTCATTTTAGAGACCAAACTACTGAGAAATTAATCTGCTGATTAACTGATAATATATATAATTTAAAAAAGGTTTTTTGTTTTTTTTTAAATTCTGGGCACAGGTAAAGTAGGTTGAAGAGACCGGTTGCAGAAAACAGCTTAAGTTTTCTCCTTAAGTAGGACACCCAGGGCTGAATATCTCCTTGGCTGAGGGTGCTAGACACAATCCCTTAAAAAGTTTCCTTGGTTAAGTAAAAACGTGAAGTAATTTTCTGTATTGAAAGAGACTTTACAATGGCAAAATTTTACAGTTTCAGTGGAGACCGATGGTTTGCTTACACTCGCACTTGTGATACATGTTTTCGCCTCACCAGTTATCTCCTCACAAAGTTGGCCTATAGGTAGTAAAAAAAAAATTGCAGAAAAAAGGTAGGTATGAAAACCAAAATGGTCGGAAGAGGAAAAGACTATACTTGTGGAGAAATACAATAAAAGAAAAATACTAAAAAGTAAATCTGATTTGCAAACTGAAATCAATTAATGTGGGAGGAAATTGTAATGAAAATGAATTCAAGTCAAATCTATGGTGTAAAATCAAAAGTGCATCCATTGGATTCACTTTGCACACACTTTGCACACACTTTCTTCATTTATCGCCATAAACTCCGCCATGTTGCGATTAAGACAGAGTCAGGGGTACCTTAAGTTTTCTTTTCTCTTATTTTGATTGTTAAGGTCTAAGGTCTAAGCTCTTTTGTGCAATGGTTTTGGTATTCCTAAAACAAGGAGAAAACCATAAATACTTACGTGAACATTTTAAGGAAATCTTAAGAAAAAGACTTGAGGGTGTTTTGTGTAACCAATTTCCTTTTGAGGGAACCTTAACAACTTTAAGCGTTCTGTGCAACCAGCCCTCGCTCTTCCTACTTTTTTAACGTGGCACTCTGTTGCAGCTACAGTATATGATCATTAATCCTCATTTTGTATATTCAGCAGTCCTCGAGGATCAATATCACAGTGGAGAACAAGGCAGCATGCCACCCCAACAGTTAATGTCTGATCAAAATGGTCCTTTAATTGGGAGCACAGTTGTAGTTGTTTAGAAATGGGGCACTATCAAACAGCGGTTTACAATCGCCTCCTCAATGCCAAGCTGATGTGGCCACCAATGCAACTTTCATAGGATCCCTGATTAAAAACTGCTCTGCAGTCCCCAGCCTCCTGACCCTTCACCCTGGCTCCACTCCATCTCAAAGCTCGGGAAATTAATTAAAATTTCACAGCGATGGTATCGCGTCGCATCTCTGATGAAGGTGTGGGGGTTGAGGGGGAGAAAAATCAATCAAAATCAACTCCATCTACTCCCTCTGACTGGTTGGCTCGAAGGCAGGAAGGAGTCACAAGATGGCCACGGAGGCACTTCCTGTGAGAGGACTGAGTGCTTCCTGTGCCAGAGGGCCCGACAAACTTTGCTAAATGATGTCATCAATCATGGCACTGGCTCACTCTCACTGCCCCGCGAGAAGAACAAACACACAAATAATTATACATAGTAATTTAGCCCAGAGGAAAGTCTGTCCCTGCTTTCTTCTTCTCCCCGGTGGAAAGCAGTGTATTGCTCCTACCTTCCCCCCCCCCCTCCTCTCCCCCCTCTACACAACAATAAAATTACATTTGCATTAGCTGTGAGAGAATTTGGTTGGATGATTTATTGAAGCAATCAACACCACGCTGGCCAATCCCTGTTCCTCTCATAGAGAGTGTGTGTGTGTGTGTGTGTGTTGTGGAGATTGGGTGGGGTAGCTTGGAGCTCAAAGAAAGGAAGAAATAGCTTGGGCTGGGGACCAAAGGGGGAAGCGAGGCATGAGCTGCGCAGCGGAGCAATCACCAAGATTCTGCCTTTGATTAGATTAGCATTAAACAACACCCTGACAGATATGACAAATAGGTGCATTAGGGCCTGCCATTCTTCTCTCTTTGGTTTTCTATCTAGCTTTCACTCCTGCTATTCCTTCGTCTCTGGACATTATAGGGCTCGCATTCCCTCCATGTGTCCCACTAGCACAAATCTATGCGCGGCCCCTGACATCCAAACAGATGTGTAATCTGACTGTATTACCTTTTTAGAGAAGACGCGAAGTGAATAATGGGAACCAAACAGAGTCGGGGTTAAAAAGGGGGAGAAGGTGGAGGAAAGAGAGCCAGATGACAGGTGCTATTTCTTTAGAAAATAAAGCTGATAAAAAAAAAGCCAAGCGCAGTGGTGAGAGAGGTGTCATTAATCAGATGTGTTTTTGTATTATTGGATATCTTTGTTTTTTCATGAGGTGCTTTAAATGGGAAAGATGCAAACAAACAGGGCCAGAGGGGAGTTATTATCTGGTGTCCTTGTCACTGGATGTGTGAATATGAGGGCAACTGCTTGTGTGTGTTACATTCTGAAAATGAAAGCTTCTACTCTGAATAAATATACAGTTTTATTAGGAGTATTTACACATGAATGTAAAGTGTACTGGGTTTTGGTCCGCACACAATAACAGTCAGTAGCTTTGCATCTCTTCATGCTAATCAGCCATCCAGGAGTGATCTATTGACATGCCCGATCATTGATCTGCCCACGTCTGCTTATGATCCCTGAATTAGTATTCATGAATCCGGCAGCAGCTAAATAAACTTGGCAACAAAACACCCACAAGACAACAGAGAAGAGAGAGATAATCAATGCAAAGCACCATCAAATCTACATTATCCCTCCTCATCAGTTTGGCCAGGCCACAAGGGCCGGCGCCCAGGTCAGAGGTGACGCGGACAGGTCGGCCACCCTTGACCCTCAAACCAATATTTGCGGTCAGAGATGCCGTTTCTCCGGTTTCTCTGCCCTCGCTCGGGGGACGGGGTGAATGTGGGAAGGCAGACAAGGTAGTGTGGAGGGAACGATAAGGCGTCCGATGGCTCACTGTCTCCACTCTGTGCTGTGGATTTACTGCGCTTAAGGTGAGCCTGATAAATCAGACCGGTGGAGAAGCGGAGGACGGGGATAAGAAAAGATATAGATGCCAGACTTGCCTGTGAACACAGAAGCATGACGAGCTCCACCACTGAGCTGCTGGACTTCATACACACCAGGCCTGGAGAAATATGAAAAGAGAGGAGTCATACATTTGATAAAAAACAAATATTTTCAGGTGTTTTATTTCATAAACCTTCCTCTGAGCTTGTGGAAACACGTTCATGCACTATAAATGCCCAAACAGACACGGATTACCTAACCATGTGCCATCTGCAGCGGACCAGATAGTATTGATGGGCCTAATGAGCCGACATGATGTTACTGTAAACTAATACATATTTGGGCCTTGTATTACAGGCCTGACTTGGCCAGCATATGTCCCATTGATCCCTAATGGCGAGCCCTGGGCTTTTAGAGGGCAGGGGGCCACCAGAGTGTCCAGAATCTGCTGCACATGCACAGACGGGAAGAGGGCAGAGTAGCCTTTGGTCTTTCAGTTGCTCTTCATATGACACAAACACACACACACACACACTCACACACACCTCCCCCTGCCTTCTCTTCAAGCCCCCCTGCAGCTATCAATCAACTTTCCATTTTGTTTGGTGGCAGCAGACATCCCAAACACTGCTATTAGTGGCCTGGCCTATGACCTGCCCCCCTAGAAACCTTCAGCACAGCTACCGGCTCTTGGCTCGACGCACACTCATCACATTATTAGATTAAAAACTGCCGGGATATGTTATTGCATTTTAATGAGGACAACACTTGAAAAGATGCACCGTCCTTGAGTTCGGAGAGGAAGTGGAAAAAAAATGTTGTGACCTTTTTCAGAAAACAGCAACTTTAATAAGTCTGTGATGTCGTACTTACTCGTGCCCTCAATAAGGAGCTCTTGTCCGTGGCTGCCCAGCAGGGTCCGAGAGAGGAAGGGGGCGAAGTCCACAAAGATCTCTCTCAGCAGAGGAGCTGCCTTCTCCAGAGCGTGCTCCAGACGCTCTGAGATACTGGAGATGCAATAGAAACACACGGACCCAAACAGTGCATGATGAGTAAAATGAACTCCACACTAAACCTCGGAAATACCAAATTTAAAAACATAACATCGTCAAAATATCTGAAATAATAATAATAAATCAGGGCAAACAATCAGTGGGTATGCATTACTAACTGACGTGCATAAAAAGCTGATAGTGTATGCGCTTGTGTGTGTGTGTGTGTGTGTGTGTGTGTGCATGTGTGTATGTGAGAGAGGGAGAAAAGAAGATGAATCACCTCATATTGGGGGCTGTGTTCTGGGTCACAGGGGAGAGTGGGGGGACAGATGGCAGGCTAGCGCTGGCTGGAACCTGGCCGCCTGCTGCAGGGAGAAACCAAAGAACTCTGTTATTAGTCTGGATGTTGGACAAGAATAAGACGCTACACACACACATGATGCACACACACGCAGAGCAATACATTATACGACCTGGGTAGCACCATAAACCTGTGCGGAAACATGCATCTTATGAAATAACACAATGTTCTCCATTCAAATGTATAGAATAGAGGGATTTATGGTCAAACAGGGCAAGTGGGGGTACAAGTATAATTTTATGGTTAGATAGTGGATGATGTACTCCGAGCACAATATGTCTTCCTTATCAATTTACAATTCAGAGGTTTTCATGATAGAAACCTCTAAATTGTGCGCTGAAGGGCGGGGAGCGTTTAACTGTCAGCTGCAGTCACACCTTAAACAGTGTGACCATTTTTGAGATGGTGTTTTTAATAAGTCAGCCATATATCAAACACGTTATTAAATATTTCTTCATAAGTCAGTAATATTTTCAGTGTTACACCTGTGTTGGAATGTGAGATGCTAAAAAAATCCCACTATTTCTTCAAATTGTTTTTACACGTTAAGTCATTACATACCAATTTACCCCTCTGGGCTGTTTTTGTGACTGTTTCATTATACAACTAAAAGGTGCTTTACGACTTCATTCTGGAGACAGAGGCACACAAGGTACAAAGTCCGTGTTTGATTGATCTGGCAGTAAATTTACTTCCCTGTGGCTCATAAATAAGCTAATGCCCAGCTGAATATGGAGGAGGGGGATTCCTCTGGTGTTTCAGCGGGCTTGTTTTTCCAGCCAGGACAGTCTCCAAGCAGGGATAACTCTTAAGGAATGACAGACAGTGTAATGTGGGCTGGAATGTGTGTGCATATATGTGTGTGCGTGTGTGTGTGTGTGTGTGTGTGTGTGTGTGTGCGCAAGTAAGGTGTTAAGCAGCGCCATGTGGGCCTGGTGAGAGTATCCCTCTCAAGCTGAAGTAGCTCCTTCAAACAAAGAGGAGTAAATGAACGTCTCCATTAGTCCTCCCACTGCCCCACTAAAACACACTCGCATGCTCACAAAGCGTATTTACTCAACGCTGCTCGCTGACACAAAGCACCCTGTGCATACAGCTTTAACAATTATCATTATTCACATGCACACACACATACGCACACACTCCCCCGCCCGGTTTTACAGTGAATGCACAATCTCCTAAAACACACGAACCCCACTCTCATGTCACTCCCTCCTCTCTTAAACACACACAGACTCCTCAGTGAAAAAACATTACACTTTTATACACACTAACACAGGCAGAATGTAACAAAAAAAAAAAAAACAACAGCTGGCCATCCGATCATTATTTACGGTCGCTGCTGAATCAGTGAATTCAGGAATGTTAGTGTGCTCGTAAAGTTGCAATAAAAAAAGGTGTGACTTTTATTTTATTCATTCACCTGAATTAATCCTTGTATCAAAAATCACTAACATAAAATGACTTTTGCTCAATGCATATTTAATAACCAGTACTTTTATTTTTACTTTATTTTTTAAAGTTAGGTGTTAACCAGAAATTTTGATTTTACATTCATCTTTTTTTATGTATACTCTCTTTTTCTTGTTACAGCAATTAAGACTGAATAAGCATGTGTTACTGTTACTGTTTGCTAACTGATTACATTGTGCAAACACAGCAATATTATTCTTCCAGACACACAGAGGAGCAAAATCTCTCAATAAATATTGACTTTCTTGTAGCTGGATCATCCAGATTATGACTTAAACACTGTCCTTCGGATATTTGAGTGTGTCTTAGCGTGTGTGTACTCACTTGCTGCAGAGTCTGCAGAGGCGCCCTGGGAGTCATCTCCAGAAGATACTACGGCGACGCTGTCCATAGGTGTCACACCAGAAACGGATGCAGCAGTGGCTGCTGGGACGGTCGTGGAAGTGCCTGGGGATGGTGTCACGCCGGCTTTCTTGGGTGCCACGATGACACTTCTGTAGAGGGACAAGGCAGATTATTAATGTAATTGTCACCTTGACACAACTGGAAGAAAATGCTGACGGCCCCGGTTCACTGCAAGCTGAATAAGGCTTTAAAGTACACAGTAAGAGTGGAACAACACCAACTCTGTCATCTATCCATTAAAATGGAAGAGTAATTACTGGGGCACATTACTGGTGTGAAATATTTTAAAATAGTCACATCTGTCTCTCTACAAACCGAGCTGCTACCTGCAGCAGTCTTTCATCTGGGATGATACTCTTAATTGTTTACTTGGTCATACCTAATTCTAACAACAAAAAAAAAAAAACATTTTATTTTGCTTGTTGACACAGTCTTTGGCATCACAGCATGTTATGTGATGACAAAGTGTAAGCTACATTTCTGTGCAAAAATCTGAACCCCACTTGGGGTGCATGTTTTCAACTTTTAAGGCATAAACTAAAACTTTTTGTAATTAAAACCATCTTTCTAAAGCACACAGTATTACTGTTATCATGTACTGTTTAAAATTGTTCACTATCAGTGCCAATATAATACCTGGGTTATAGTATGTATACCAAAAACAATATTTTTTTTCTTCAAATCATCCTCTGTAGACTGTTTTTCCACCAAAACCATTTTTTTTCTTTACACAAAACACGCCTAATCCTCACTTCCAAAGGCAAAAGTATTTAATGTTATCTTAAGGCAAGCAGCCATACAACAACTTTACTGTAATAAAATTAGGTCTGAGCTGATTTCATAATTCACATCATTTACCTGAGGAAGGTCGGAAAGTTTGAAATGTAGTTACAATGAATAGTTCAGCAGTGAACGAGACAGTGTGCAGGAGTTCTTCTCTTTATTTTCATAATTTAAACAAAAAAATAGTTGATTAAAGAATTCATAAGAAAATACTGATGAAACATTTGATTCCAGCTTTTAATGGTTGAGTATCCTCAGCCCTTAATTCCACGCATATTTCTGCTAGTATTCCAAAAGTGTTACGCTTGAAAAAAAATCATGCTTAGCTTGGGTTAAGTTTTATATTTACTAACATTTTTATTAGATGAGCACATATCCCTGAACATATACAGCCATCTTAAATTTCCAAACACACTTGTCTATGCAGTGATAATGCTGCTTCTTTACACGTCCCTCTGGTGAAGTAGCAGGAAGTGTTTCTCGTAGTGATGTGGTACGACTGAGTGGAGTTCAATTCCCATCCGGCGAACAGCAGATGGGAGGAGAGCAGCATGCAGATAAGCTGTCAGTATAGACCAGGGCTCTGACAGACCACTGGCCATATCAAAGAGAGCCTGGCCCTGCTTATCAGTGCTGACACAGGGGAAGCAGGGTCTAATCACTGGCTACTGCTCCCTCTCAGAAACACAAACCAACGCAGGCGCACCGAGATATGCGAGTGCACAAATGCACAAAATCTGAATATGGAAAGAAAAGAGTGGCAGTGCACAGAGGAAAGAGCTAACGTACATTCCTGCACGTTCCCAGAGTCGGTGTGTACGCACACTTTTATGCACACGCACAAGAGGATAGTTGGGCCTGGCTCCCTGCAGTGCAGACAGATACCTGGCTGTAGAATCAAAGTTGGCTCTCAGCTGATTTAAGGCAGGTGATCAGATCTATTAAAAGTTACTGTGAATGTTAAACGCTGACAGCTGACCTTTGCTTTGTGTGATCTATGATTTAAGGATAATAAAGTTGCATATAATGATCCCAGTGGCCTGACAGTTGTGTTTAAAATACAAACACATACTGAAAAGGTCCAGAGTGATACATAAAAAGTGAAGCAAGCACTGACAGGACAGAATGAAACCAGCACTGACAGCCACGAAGAGTCGAGATAAAAGTTTCTGGTAACTTTTCCTCTGTTCTGATAGTGAGTAAGCTGGATGGTGCTATCAGAGAACAAGGGCGGTGCTGACGTGAAGCACCCCAGGTGTCAACAGCAGGGAGGGAGACAGGGAGACGGAGGCCCCCTGGTGTGTGCAGGCTGGGTGTGTGTGTGTGTGTGTGTGTGTGTGTGAATGTGTCCAAAAATATTTGAATATATGCATAGAAGTGTACAAATAAACGCATGAGTGCACAAGTGTGTGCGAGTCTGCCAGGGAACATGTCCGTGTATGTGTTTGGCCTTCCATCTGTTCCCCAGCAAAGGCCCAGTGAATTATTCAGCAGGTCATTAGCCACACTTATCATGAGTGGGCCGCCCCAGTCGATTAATCAGCCGTCAGCGGCCCCACTCAACCCACAAACAGGAGCCCAGGGCAGTGCGTGTGTGTGTGTGTGTGTGTGTGTGTGTGTGTGTGTGTGTGTGTGTGTGCGCGCTGAGGCTGAATTATTTAAAGGTTTTAACCTACAATGGATAAGTGCAGTAAACACTGTGATTCCAGTAATCTCTGCTATTCCAGGTAAAACAAGTGTGAGAATGAGTAAGGAAGCATCAGTGGTGTGTGTGTGTGTGTGTGTGTGTGTGTGTGTGTAAAAATACCACTCTCTAGAGTGTTAACAGAGCCAACTCATGTGAGGGAGGGGGCTATACACCCCAGCAGAGCTTTGATCTCCCCTTTCACCCTCGTCTCATGCAACCCTGTGCATGTGAATGTTCAAAATGTTACTCGCTGACACACACACCAACACATGTGCATGTACACACTACTGTCAAATCAACTGTGTTTAAGTCCGCAGCATCTCAAGCTGTGATTGGATGATGATGGCTGCTGTGGGAGGGGCATTAACTTGATGACATCGGTGATTAATGAGCGGAGCAACTGGGACCTAAGGGGCCTGCAAAGTATGAGAATAGCAGAATCTCAGTGTTTTTCATGTGTGTTTGTAAGTGTGCAGAAAAAAGTGTACATGGCTTTGCATCAGAAATGTATGGGCTGGATGTTACTTATTCAAAACAAGGGGCAGCCAGAAAACAGGAGGCACAGTTAAAAAAGTTTAATTTTTTAAATAATATACCTTATGCAACATGTGATATGTACATACATACTTGTGTTATGTATGTGCAGGTGTATTTTTATATGCATACTGTAGGCACTGGAGTGCAGCCCTTATCTTGTAACCTAGGGAGGCATCTTGGGAGGTATCGTGTCATCTGTCTTTATATGAATTCTGTGTGTTTATGTCTTGTGCTGCTAGTTAATAAATCACTTTAAAAAAAGGATATGCTTTGGGAGTGCAGTACAGGGTACTAATATCAAACTAATATAATACTGCACGTGATTGAACAGGGGCCATTATTGGCACGGTGTTTGTTGGGAGATACAGTAAAGTGGTACAATGAATACTTTATAAGTCGCATTCTAAATGTGCTCTAAGCTTTATCTTTCCTTATTCAAGTTTTTTTTGTCCTGTATGTTGTTTTATTTGTAGTATTATTCTTCAAAGGGACAGTTCACCCAAAATCAAAAATATATATTTTCTTGTATACATACCCACATTGGTTTTTATCGATCGAGAATTTCTTGTGTGAGTTACCAAGTGTTGGAGATATTGGCTAAAGGATTACATTTAAAAACTCATCAATGTCTCTACCCAGATATCATGACTCAAGGTAACTCAAAACAATCCACAGACCACGTGAGCAGTTTCACGTAAATACTATTTTCTTTTTACCCAGCTCCACCCGCCAACTGTATCATTGCACAGAGGAAAGTGTGTATCTCCTCCTAGCTCATTTAAAACCACTGATCTAGCTCATGTTACAGCTCAGCCGATGAGAACGCCACTAAAGTTTACATCTCGCTTTGTTACAAGCAGGAGACTCTCCTCCACGAGTAGCTGCATGCTTCTTTCTACATGGTAGTACGGTTGGTGGTTGTCGTTTAGTAGCAAGAAAATAGTTCCTCCATAAAACTGCTCACAACAAGGTCTATGGATCATCTTGAGTAACCAGGTCATGATCTCGGGAAAGAGACATCGCCATTGAGTTTTTCAAATGTATTTTATTTTGTTGCATCGACCAACACAAGTCGGTCTGCCATCTAGATACACTGTGTTAAAGAGAAGGCAGACATCTCTACTGCCAATATCTCCAACACTCAGCAACTCACACCAAAACAATCTAGACAATCTAGCACTACAGGTAAAAGTGTTTTTTTCATTTTGGGGTGAACTGTCCCTTTAATCCCTAACCCTAACCCTAACCCCAAATATGTTTATGTTAAGTATCTGCATAAACTAATATTGGCTGATGTCTACAGTAGCTATTGGATTCCCCCCTTCCCTTTACATGTTACACAGTATCAGCCACAAAAATAACATAATGAATGGGTTCCAGTGTGAGTCTCAAAAATTTGAAGTAATAAAGTCACATTAAGAAAGCTATAAAGTCTGTTGTACGTTGGTAACAATCCAAATGACACTTACAAATGACTGTTTTTTACAGCCAACAACAGCAGGTTATGAAATAGCTGACTGCTTTGATGCAGGATCACCAGTAAGCTTCTTTCACACAACTTCAATTCTTTGAAGTGTGATGTAGAAATCAAAAAAGGGAGCAAAATGGCCCTCACTCTTTGAGTTGTGTTTGTGTCTGACGTGCTTACCCTCTTCCTAAGCCGTACATTAACAACACTTCAGAATCAACACAACTCATCTGTACATCAACACTCACATGCATGCAGAGACTGTGGCCAGGAATGCAAACAACTGAACCATGTATATCCCAACGTCTAACACTCACATATTCTGCAGAACCATACCGTCTAAATCATCGGCTTGTACAATGACACTGTTTAGTTCTGGTTAGTGTCAGCAAATATTTGCAGACTGGCTGTCATAACAGGGGCATGGCTGAGAAATGGATGGGAGAAATCCAGCAGGTCTGCACTATTCAATAAATCAGTAGGGATACTTCACCCCCTGACAAACCCCCCAGTTTTTATCTGGGAGATCCCAGCTTCTTTCATACTTTGGTCTCATAAATCCAGCCCTCTGGGTAAGTGGAGAGTTGCCATGTTTTGGCAGGAGATGTCAGTGCAGAATATCAGCTCTGGCTTGAACTGGTGTCACTGGGAGACTTGCTGGTTAGTGGGAGATGCTGAGCAGTGATAGATTCACTTCAACAAGATAATAAACACAGAACATATCTACATGCGTGGTAGGTAGAACTGGTAAGGCTGAGGAGACGGCAGGCTGATAAAGAGAGGTAACCTCAGGAGATAAAGCCAGTGAGTGATATGGACAGAGGAGAAGTTCTGACCAAGACGCATCAAAAAAATCTGGCACCTCGACAGTGAGGTCTGAGAATGGGGAACATCAGGAATCTTGGAAAAAAAAGGCATGAATGTGTACATATGTAAGTGCTGTAACGGTCAAGTCAATTTATCACTTAGTCGCCAAAAAATGAACATCAACTTTGATCTTTTTCTTTTTTAAAGATCCTTGAAAAAACAAAATGCCAAACATTTGCTGTTTCAGGCTTCTTAGATTTGAAGATTTGCTGTTCTTACTCTGTTTTAAATCAAAGTCATGCCACTACCTTTCATTGCCCTGGGCGCTGGGAAATGTGAGTGTAATTTTTCACTACATTTTGACATTTTATAGACTCAATAAACAATTGAAGTTTAAAAAAAAGCTAGATGAAAGGTCCAGTGTGTAGGATATGTAGGGGGATATATTGGCAGAAATTAAATAACGTATTCATAACTATATTTTCATTAGTTTATAATCCCATATAGAGTGGGTCCTCTTCCACAGAGTCCACCATGTTGTTTCTACAGTAGCCCAGAACGGACAAATCAAAGGCTGAATCCAAATGTACAATCTCTGGACTTGCAGACTGAGCCCTCGCGGACTTGCAGTTGTAGGTTGTGTGACGTATTTACCGTCATCATGTAAAGTCTGCGAGGGCAGAAACTGCAAGCGGCTGATAGACAGCCCTCAAGACTGTTTTACTCGTTGCCATGGAAACGGCAACTATCGCTGCTGTCATATTCACATTTATGTTATATAAGTTGATGAACAGTGCCTACTCATCTGCCCCTGCAGATAACAAGATATAAATCCCATGTATAGCCTTTTTGTGACTGAACAAAATGCAGGCTATTAATACATCTCTTTGTAACAGGCTACACACATTCAAAAACAGAAATGTTTGTAAAACAGGATGGGACTAAAGCTAAATAAATTGGGTATTTACTTATATTGAAAGAACTTCTTCTGTTGTTTTCCGGCCATTTTTAGCCTATAAAACTGCACAGTGTGATAGGCTGCAATAATAACATGCACTTTCAGCCCCTCTACAACCTATACTTATATATTTCTGTATCATGGCGTGGTTGAATAATATTTCTGGCCTACACAATTCAAGTAGCAGCCTAACTATCAATAACTATTTTAAACATTCATAAGACGTCACGTCCGTTTTGCAACGAGTTGTGGGTTATTAAATCAGTGAAGTCTGTACCCCAAGCGGACTCTCTGGAAATCTGCAGGAAGTCTGCATGAGGCCCTTTGTGGAGTGTGGACCTGGACGGCCACTGGCTCTACATAGGGCGCTCGCGTCGTCCACTACAGTTCTCCTACACATTTGGCATATGGGAGGAGTTTCAGTTCTCTAAATTCACCACTGAATGCCACTTAACCCTACACACTGGACCTTTCAAGGGATAATGCAGGTGATATTCTATATTTTAAAGCAACAATGAATTGACCTAGTAGGAAGTATTGTCTGTGTCTGTATATTATCTTGAGTTAACCCCACATACACTGTCATGCTGCTTTAAATCTGTGGCTGAGAATATTACCAAAAAATAACATTTGCTTATAACAATGTTCAGCTCTTTTAGGAAATTATTGAGCAGTTAAAAAAAAAAAAAAAAAAGAAAATATATGTTTACGTCCTCAGTAGGAACCAGTGTGCCTGGGGCTGAGAGCCACAGACGGGGTTTGGAGGTTGGAAATTATTGAGGAAATGTTCCACAGTGCTCTTATTGTGATGTTTTTTTCATGGAATTTGTTAAAAATAACAAAAACATAGAATACTGCCTGCCTTGTGCTTTGGCCAATAATAAAATAATTATTAGTTACAGCCCTACGATGTGTTCATGTGTGAACACCCTCAGAGAGGCTTTTATTTCCTCTTAAAAGGGAGCTGGGGTAAAGTTTGCCGTCTGTGCCTGGGCTGTACGCCTTGCATGAAGAGGCTCCCATAGGCAACGAGCGAGCTGTTAGTCTATGTTCTCCAGCTCTCCTGACGTCTTCTCTTCCTACTGAGTGCGCACAGTGGACAGGAGCCAGTCTAATCCCCCTGATATGAGGAGCGCCCTGAGACCTGACAAAGCATTCCTCAGATAAAGACACGCGATCACAGAGATGCCGTGGAATTCCCACAGTTGGGGGTAGGCAGACTGACTAAGTGTGTTTGTGAGAGCCAGAGAGAGAGACAGAAATGTTTTCTTCAGTACATGAGAACCTTGACTTGACATCACCCCCATGGAGACTTCTCTCTCCCCCTTCTCCCATCTCCTTCTCTCAGGCTCCACCACCCTCTCCCCCCCCTCTGCCGCTTGTGAGCGTCTGTCTCAGAATCAACGCTACAAATGCAAACCAGACCAGTGACCATCCTCTCTCACCTGGGCCCGTCTGTGGCTTCAGTCTCTGGCTCTGCTTTTGAAGCCTTACTCCTGACTCCTGTTCACCCCTGCACCTCCAGGGGTAATGCAAATTATACAGCTTTTATGCCAGAAAAAAGGCGGATGGCGCTTCAAATGTTAGACAGCACGAGACGAGCAGCAGGAGAGATGAAAAAGAAAGTCGTTAAATGTCAGTGACATGGTGAAAAGAAACAGCTTCCTGGCCAGCTTCATCTCTCCGTCTCTTCATCCCAGACATGACTCCTGTTTTCCTGAAGACGGGTTCTTTGTAAGGCGGTTTGCTCGGGATGAGGACTTAGATCGACAGCTAAAAGAAAGAACAATGGGTGTGAGGGGGGAAAGAGTCGGAGACTAAGATTCCCGCCGGTTCAAAAAGGTTTCTATTACAGAATATTTTTCAAGATCCACCTCCGAGGATACCAAGCTGAGATGTCTTCAAGGTCTGACTTTCAAAAGTCCCCTGCAGTTATGTTGGGATAAATGGTATGAAACTGTCAACTATGGAGCTTGAGAATCACAAGCATATATGCACCGTTTGAGCTCTTAAGAAACTGATAAAGCTGTCAGGTCTGCACCAGAGGAATTTCAACCCTGATTTTTTTTTTTCTCCCCACAATCACCAATGTGCAGGGTGGAAAAATATGATTTTCCATAAATAGTGTGGTTGTATATGTGTGTGTGTGTAAAGCCATGTTTCAATCTGAGTCCTCACCTGTCAAAGGAGCGGAACTGTTGTGATGATTCCCTGGCCGCATCGCCCACACTTCCTAGAAATGCTGGTGGCAGCAGACTCGAGTCGACCATGATATCATCACCCGGGGTGCTCACGAGGCTGCGCAGGATGTCTTTCACATTCTTGCCCTTTGAATCAGTGGGCAGAGAAGGTCTGACCTCAGAGGACAGTGTAGACAGGGCCTCTGAGATGGCGTCTGGACCATGAGTCACGCCAGAGGATGACAGATCTGCCTCACTTGCTGCGGTTGAGGTGTGGTCGTCACCGATGCCAGAATCATACCGCCGGAGAGAGACACCGTTCTCCACTTCTAGTCCTCCAGAAATGGCACCACTATCTGAGGGGACACAATAATAAAGAAGAAATGTCAGTAATAAAGCCACGCTGTATAAGGGATTACAGTGGTCAATGTTGAAGTGGAGTGCCCACAATGGATCAAGAGATAACTAACACATGCAAAAATCTTTTTAGTTTTAAGACTTCTCTGAATTCTCTCTTATTCTGTGGTTTAATACTTCATGATGCAAAACTTCGAGAGCCTTAAAAATGATTCAAATGAAGAACCTAAAAAGCAAGGCTTTGTGTTTAAAGGTTAAAAAGCAGAGAAACATTGGCAACCATTGTACTACAGATTGCAGTATTGTCTTCCTGGAGCTGCTGTATACCTGTGCTCCTGGCCGACTGCGATCGTTGAGGGTGTTTCTTGTCATTGTGGGGCTCCAGAATGTCGCGGTATTTGGACACCATGAGGACTGAGATGAAGTAGACAACGGCAAGCGCCAAAAACTGAGCCTGCTTACTGTCCTCCTGAAACAAACAAAATACACTAAACGATCTGTGTCTTCTTCACAAACCTGTGATAGTTGAGTAAATTTTATGGGTGTTATGCACACTGAGTTGTGCCTGTACGTTGCACAAATATGTTTTCAGGACAACTCACAATGTCTCTGAAGACGACAGCCCTGAGGCGGTTAATGTCCATGTCCTGGAGAAGCCTGTCCAGATCTCTGACTGGAGAGACCCCACCTGTCACTGCATCAACAGGACTCTGCGTGCATGGAGATCAAACCTTTACAACATGTAATGTATTATTCTCTACAAGTGAAGTGCAAGCCGCACATGCACTTTTACACCAATCGGGATGTTTATTAATCCATGTGCACTTCATGGAGCAGGGTAAGGTTTCACAGCTTAGAGAAGCTATCCCTCCTGGGATCTTGTCCTTAACATAATGGCTTTTCTATAGAGCCGCTGCATTATAAATGAGCTTTAACACCCGGTTCAGGGAAGAACAACATGACTTTACTGGAAGTCACTGTATCAAATCAAAGGGGCAATGACAAAAAGCCTTGTCTGGTGTAGAAATAGCAACCAGTGTGGTAATATAATAAGATGTGAGCTAATGCAATAACACTTGGTTGTTGCTGGTGAGCAGGACAAAGGGCAAAGCTCCCTATGGTTTACTATTGAGTCTAGGAAGAGAGCAAAGGAAGATGTAGCTATTTTAAGTGTAAAAAAAAAATCCAGTTTAAGAGTGAGAGTGTATAGAGTGTTTCAGGGATGCTGTTTTTTCAGGCCGACCATCCCCCTGGTTCCCCCCACAAAGAGCCAATGGGATTTTCGCACAGGATTTTGGATTATTGCAGAAAATAAGCATTAGATGTTCCTCATAAATAAGAACCACTAATATGAGATAAGGATAATGCTAGGCTCCAAAAAAATTACACCATAGTCACATGACTTCAATGTCGCCACCACGACGAGGCTGTAAAGTCATGTTTGACGTGATAACACTCTCTCCTTTAGCCACTTCTGCAACCGTCTTTTTAAGGATATGTAAAAGCTTCAAAATAGGGTATTTACTGACGGATTTTATGTCCTAGAACAAAACATGAAAATATCTTAGTGTTAACCACAGAACTTACTTCAGGCATCTAAACAAAAAATCGAATCTAATCAAAAACCCTTCTACTTCAGGGAACCAGAAGTGCAAAGAAAGCTCATTTCTGGGTTTTAGGGCTCATTCTGCAGTACGCTATTATTGAGATTCACAGTTTTATTTTGTATTTTAAAGGAAGCATATCAAAGGACGTGTGGACAAAGTGCAGGATAATGAAATGAGGAGATGATCTCGGTTACTTGCCTGCGCAGCTGCAGACATGGCTGCTCCAAGCGCAGTGTTGGGCATGGCTGTATAGCTGCGTGCTGCGGCTTCCGAGCCTTGCTTAAATTGGGCTTGTTGACACTCCAGACAGTTCCTCACTGCCATAGCACACACTGGGGGGAAGGAGATATTATGTGACATATAAATAAAGTCATTTTCAGAGAAATATGAAGAAGCATTGTGCCGAAGTCCCTAAAAGGAGATGATACCCATATGGGAAAAAAAAGGAAAGAAATCTCTGCTCATAAACTGAGAAACCAACAGCAGGAGCAGCTGAGAGAGACAAAAACAAAGGAGAAAAAGTGGGGCCATGACAAGGTCAGGGCTCTGGCCAACTCTGGCAGCATCGTTCACTCTTCCCTGCTCCACCTCTCCTCCCAAGGTCACAGTGCAAGGGTGTGCTCTTGAATCACACCCACCGTGTGCAGCTCCCATAACAAATGACACTGCTTGGGTGCGCACATGCTGACTAGGCAGCAAGACACGTCCTTTGTCGCAAAAAAAAAAATGTGGCCCAACAACTTCATGCGGCTTCAAAACTGGCACACTTACAATTTGTAATCTAATGTGCCGCCCGTCTGCCGGAGCCCCTCCCAACCCCCACCGTCCTGTACTTGACAACTGACAAATGTTAACTCTGAGCCATTTAGATTACGAAGGAGGGAATTATTCCGTCTGGAAATGGGCTCGCTTTTTCCATTAGGACTACTCTTTCATACAACCATTTATAAAACAAGAGGGGGGGAGGGAGGGGTGGAGATGCTAAAACCTTGTTACAGTCTCCCAAAATCAGATTAGGTGCCAGCAATGGGGAGCGCATACCTCATCAAATATTCATTTCATAACGGCTGCTTTCTAAAACTGGACCTGTAGTACACTGGCATCACTTTCCAGTAAAAAAAAAACAACAGCAGCAACAGTAGTTGGGTAATATCTGGGAGGAGAGGTGCTCTTTATGTAACAAGTCTGCATTTTGAAAGCCTTTTTGTTTGTAACCTTCACTGTAATGAATATCTAAAAGCAAAAACTGATACCTGGGTATGCAACAAAGCAAATCATATAAATCAGTGTAGAAAGTATTGCACCAATTCCACGTTGAGTGTGTGTGTATGCTGTGTTGATCTGTGTTTTCTGAGAAAGGTGCACCACATAAAATAAATAATGTAAGAATTTCAATATCTTTTATTCAGCTTGAGCGTAGCTTGGCTTCTGATGCTGTCAGAGGAGACTGTAATAGCCCGGAACAGAAGGCAGAAAAGGGCCTCGGGCTACGCTGCAGTACAGTGCAGCCAAGGCCATTATGTAGAACTCACTATATCATGATAGCAGCCATTTTAGAGTGTTGCCATGCAGTGGGGTTATAATAACAAGATAAGAGAGTGCTGATACGAGCAAGAGTGAAAGAGGCGGGGGAATGAGAGAGCGCCGGCTGGAGATGGAGAGGAAGACAGCAGAGAAGAAAGAGAGAATACAGAGGGGAGGGTCAAAAAGGCTACGGGGAGCCATGACTGAGGCTAATACAAGAGGCTACTGCCGGCTGATATGAGGCGGATCGATGAACAGGGGAGGACAGAGGGCTTGGTAAAAGGAGGAGATAAAAGATGGAAATTCAGAGAGGGGACGCAGATGAGCAGAAAGTCTGCTACACCAAAAAATTGCAAGGGTCAGGAAATGAAAAATTGAACAGAAAAGATACAGAATGACTGAGATTCAAAGCACAGAGCAGTTTTGGGAATAATGAGTCTATTAAAATAAGAGATAAACCAAGTGATGGGAAAAGGAACAGAAAGAATGTGCGTACCAAGGCGAAGGCACTGTCGCAGGATGCCTCCTGACGACATGTTTTTCTCAGCTTCTATCTCTGTGAAGTTGAGGGAGCTGGCAAAGATGAGAACGTCCACAAGGCTAATGAGGCGCTGTAGGAAAGTAACCGAAGCCTCCACCGCCAAGCCTTGGGATGGTTCAATGTTCTCAAGTTCATGCTGGAGGAAAATTCACAGAGGAAATGATGAATAAGTCATCACAGAAGAGAAAAAAGAAATCCTCTTACTTTTTTAAATCAATCACTTGTTCAGTATGGATTAAATACAGGCTGATTTTAAAAGCTATTAACTTTTAATTTGTAACTTTTTTCAAATAGACTTTTTGCTTGTACACTGTAAGAAAACGGATGACTGAAAGAACAAAAGAAAGAATATACAAGTTCACTCTTGATCTGTAATTAAAAAAACAAGATACAAGTCAAGATACACTTGATTTGTCAAAATTCAAAATCATTTTACAGTTACCTACTTTACCATTACTGGCCATATAAATATGATTTCAAAAACATGGACATTACACACCAGTGGAACAGAACTACAAATGAAGTAATCAAAGCTAGTACAAATAGAAATACATCTAAAACAAGCAAATTCACAATAGCTGTGACCACAGACGCACATGCATCTACACATTGCCTCTTTTTGCCCATTGGCATGAAAAGTTAATCAGCTGTCCTTTGGATCATGACCAATCTTTCCACAAAATCTTGGGCCAGTCGGTGAATCCATTCGGAAGTTTTGCAGCTTTTTGTAATTGGTCACGCCCATTGCGTAAACATCTCTCTTTCAAGAGTGTCCTGGCCAAGTCAGGCAGCAACATAAAGTTACAGACAGTACAACATATAACAAAAATGAAAAATATGCAGCACTAAAACAAGCAATATAAAACACAAAATGAACACAAAATGAGATTACGTCACAGAAAAGCCAAAGTGTGTGTTCTAAGTAAACGCTATAAGTGTACTATAAAAACAAGGAAAACAAATGATTAGAAAGACCAGCTAAAATATGCCCTGACACTGCCATATAGATAATTGTGTAGAAAATTCCTACAAAAACTGTACAAAAAAAATGCATCTAGAAATCTAGTGTATGTATGGAATATGTATGACAGCTACACTGAATACTACACAACACATCCTATCAGAAGAGCATTTAAAATTGGAATTGGTTACGTTCAGTTTTAAATTTGGTTTCAGACGACGCACAGCTGTATGCAATTGAATTACAATGGAATTGAACTTCAACCCGTTTCTTAGACAGGCCTGTGAAGTCATTGACGGAGGCAAAGAGTCACATAAGAGCGGCGCAGTCACTGAGATCAGACAACACAAAAACAAACTAACAATGTTAGGAGGCAGCTAACTGTGGTCTAATGTGATTGGGAAAGGTCAATGTGGATGGATAACTTCCTGCGATTGGGGGAGCCATCAACTGTATATACAGCTGTACACACACACACACACACACACACACACACACACACACACACACACACACTCACTCACACACACAAGAGGGGACTCACAGAAG
Organism: Epinephelus lanceolatus; assembly: GCF_041903045.1. Classification (NCBI taxonomy): domain Eukaryota; kingdom Metazoa; phylum Chordata; class Actinopteri; order Perciformes; family Serranidae; genus Epinephelus; species Epinephelus lanceolatus. Next base: position 26,448,778 of record NC_135736.1, on the reverse strand, counting down.
AAGAGGTGGCAGCAGAAAGCAGAGGTAAAATGCCTCCACAAGCCATGATGAGGTTGTCCACCACCTGGGAGATGAGGTGAATGCTGTTGTGGACGAACACAACGTTCTCACTGCTGTTCACAAAGTCCAGAATTGTCTTTGTGGAGTGACTGAGAGGCAGAGGACAAAAAGATGGTTTTGTTAATGAAACACAAAGTGTGGAAAAATAACCTCATGGACAAACCTGAAGTGAGAGCATGTTTTTTTATGAGTTATTACAGTATTTGGCTTTAAATAACACAGATCAGACTGTTTGAGTTCCCATTAAATGCTAACATTCAAGTATAAAAATATCTTTACAAAAACATTTCCTGTGCTTTGGTCTACACCTCATAGAGTGTCCTCAATGGGGCATGAATTTCAAAGCATCCCAAGAGACTTGATTTTTAGTTTAATGTAATATAAGGTACTGCTATATGCTAAGACTGTGGCTACAACAAATATTTGAGGCCAATATCTATTTTTGCCTTTAAATTCATAAGACTTGTGAAGGAGTCTTTCAGGCACTTGATCAGGAGGAAGCATGTGAGATGAATTCTTCAGTCCGCTCCTCAGGGGAACAAAAAGCCAATAAATCTCTATTCCATTACTCAATTAACAAAATAATTGTTAGCTAAAGCATTAGCTAATCCAGAGTCAGCGTATTGTTACCCTACCTCCTCCACATCTGGACATCAGTCTCAATAGAGAAGAGCAGGTCAGTGAGAAGGCGTTGGTGCATGTGGGACCAGCGGAACTCCGGGATGCGAAACATGGTGGAACGAGGGGCCGAAGTGCTGCTCTGTTGACCTGAAGACCCTCCTGCTGCTGCTGCTGCTGTTGTTGCTGTTGCCGGCTGGCCTTGGCTTGTTTCCTACAGAGAGACACCAGCAAAACACGTTTAGCTTTAAAGGGTAGCTTTGGTATTTTTCAACCTGGACCCTATTTTCCCATGTCATTGTGTCCAGGTGACTAGTGGGAACAACAATTTTGAAAATTGCAGCCGCGTACAGGCTGCAATGTAACCACTCGGGGGCATTCACATACTGTCAATTTACGGCCACTAGAATTGCTTGTTTTTTTGCCACTGACTGTGTCTGATAAAATTATAAAGCATCCCTACAGAGATGGACCTTTTAGTTGAAGAATGAGATCCTTTATCTTTAACCAGAGACAGCCCCAAAAAAACACTACGGGCAAACCCACCAGACTCCATTTACATAAAGAGTACTTTCAGCTTGTATGGTGACGGCTAACTCTGTATATTGAAGGTTTATTACAACAGAGTTGGTGATTGTTCGAACAGTCAATAGACGAAACCAAGATGGTGTTTTGAGTTTTATTTTGTTTATGTCAACTTTCAATAAAGTTTTTTTTTTACAATGATAAAATTATTGTTTCTGTATATGAATTCTGGTGTGTTCAGCAGTAGCAATTTTGGGTCTGTTTCTGGTTAGATAAAAGGATCTTACTCTGACAAAAAGTCTGTCTCTATAGGGATCCTTTCTGTGGTGTTGTTAGACACTTGGAGAGCCTGTCAGTGGCAAAAACAAGATCACTGGTGTTACTTTTAAAAACCTACAGCATCTGTTCAAAGAGAGGGTCACCTCTAAAGTTTGGTCAGTTGTCTCAGACTCTCAACATCCCCTCTATATTGAGCCTCAGATGCTTCCATCAGCAGCACAAAGTGTAAAAGATCGTCCTTTGTGCCGCCTGCTATCGCTTATCTTAACCAGCAGTGACCCTTAATGTCCATGATTTACTCCTGACAGTGTGTGATACTGGATACTGTGTGTCTGTTTTGTTGTACTCATGACTACTGTCTGTATCTCAAATTGCCCCTCTGGGACATTAAAGTTTACCTTACCTTACCTTAAACATGCACTTTAAGTGGATGTAAATTGACGTTGCACAATTGCCTATTTATTTTAATTTTCTCTTGCTCAATAGTGGACCAACTTCAAAAATCGCTGCTCCCATAGTCACCCAGACACAAAAACGTGGGAAATGGTCCTGGTTGAAAAATACTCTTTAACATAAGGGTTCAGAACCCAAACTTATCAATTCTATATAAAATAATTTATTATAAGACTTAAAATAGGGCAAACAGAAAAATAAAAACGATGCGTACTGTTGCAGAGGTTTCCTTCAGTTCAAGTCTCTCTGTGTCTAAGGCCACATTGGACACGTCCAGTCGGGCAATCTTTATCTCTTTGGTCTTGCTGGCAGAGTCTGCGCTCTTCTGGATGTCAGAGCTGGAGGAGGCCGTGCTGCCATCTGTGGGACCAGACACAGTTTCCTCTTCAGTGGTGCCGGTGGTCTCTGAAGGCTGGCTGGGTGAGGTGGAGTCTGATGCTGCTGCAACCTCCTGGGCTGTAGAGGGCGGTGTGGTGTCAGAGGGCTGCTCATCTGCAGTAGCAGTTTCAGTTGTGGAGGAAGACTGTTCATCTACAACCTCTTCTTTGGGTGGTTCTGTCACAGTTTGTTCAGGTGTTTCAGCTGGAGGAGTCTGACTCTCCAAAACAGACACCTGTTTCTCCTCGCTTTCACTCTCTTCGATTTTTTCCTCTACTCCGACTTCCTGCTTCTCTTCTTTTTCTTCGTCTTTCTTCATCTCCTGATCTTCCTCGTCATTTTTCTTGGTTTCATCATCTTCATGTTTAACATCTTTTTCCCCTGCCTCCCCTTCCTCTCCGGCAACAGCTGAAGCATAAGAGGACTCCTCTTGGCTATCATCAGCATCACTTGGCTGGATATGGTCACTGACAGATGATGCGTCAACCGGGCCCTCGTTGAGGACAGAAGCTCCATCCTGCACGCTTTCCTCCAGACAGGCCGCAGCCTCAGGTGACGTTTGGTCAGTCTTACCCTCTTGTTCTGAAACTGCTCGTAGTTCTGTCTCTGCTTCATTCAAAGAGTCTTCTGTCATAGAGTTTGATGACTCACCTTTGACAGATTTAGACTTCTCATCGTCTGTTAGAGGTGTTTGTGCATCATCACTCGCAGATGTTGCAGCAGAGTCTTTTGTGTCGTCTGTTTCAGGCTGGTCGCTAACTGATGTTTGAAGATCATCAGCGTTCTTATCGGTGGAACTCTCAGTCACTGGTTCCTGCTTGTTGGTGTCTTCACTCTGTTCCTCTTGGTCGCTTTTTTGTGTCACCGAAACTTCAGTCTCTTTTTCATTGTCACCCGAGCCAACTTTGGAAGACTCCTGATCCAAATTCTGCTTTTCTTCCTCTTCCCTGGCCAGGATGTTGGACACAATGATGGATGAGTGCCCCCTTCCATCGGCAGCCTCCGGTGGGCTGGAAGTGATGGTGGAACTGGATGCTGAGTCAGGGGACTTCTGGGACAGCTTGTCCACTGTGAGCTCGATGACAGTAGAAGGAGCCGTCTCCTCCGCAGGCGGCCCATTGACACATTCAGCGGTCTCTGAGCTTTGGCTGACACCAGAGATGGTTCGGATAGTGCTCTGAGAGCCCCCAGACTCCCGACGCTGGTACTGACGGAACATACGGGATAGATTCTCTTTGTGCTGCTCAAAGGTGACCTGAAAACACAAACAAACATATATTTAAATGCATGAAAACCTTCTGATCTTGGCACCAATCTATCAAATTACTTTATCTTTCTTTTGTAGTTTTCGCCTTCATTTCAATGGACTATGCAGACATTTTACCTACTGAAGTAATACAGAGTGTAACAGTTAACACAGTGACATGGCTACAGAGAAGTCCAGTGGGCCAAGAAACAAGTGTAAGACGATCGACCAGTTGTAAAGACAGCTTCCACAATATTTGTATTTCTTTATTTGGAGGTAACACTTTAAGTATGCACCTGAAACATCAATGCAAAGTAAAACCTGCATGCACAGAACCACCAGCAGCACAGTAGGTTTAAGTAGAATCAGTTAGTCAGTCTGTGAAGTGCAATGTATGGTAAAGATGTCTGCTACTGTTTGTAAACAGTATTCACTTAATTGGGTCTTCTTTTTTCAGCACTGTGTCCGTAGTTTTTGTAGCTTCTTCTTGAATGCCAGCTGCTTACAGTCTGGCATCTGGTCGCTACCTTTCTACACAGCTTCAACCTCAACCGAGCGCTGTGCCCAGGAACGTCTATGCAGATAAATATACCTCCACACTTCTTGGGTCATAAGTGATGATCGAATGGGATTACCTCTGTATGAGTCTACATGTTTTTTTGTTTGTTTGTTATTTTAGGAAAATCCTGCATAGTACACATTTAACCTGCCACTTCCACGTAAGTTTGGCTAACCTGGGGCTTGTTTAAAAGGTGAATGATCGCCTGACAGTTCGTGTTTCTTGCCCCATCAGACTTCTTCTAAAAGCTGTTTTGTTTCCAGATTTCAGCAAAAACAATAATTGTCAATAATTTTGTTACTTGTTACAGGAAGAAAAGCTGACATTACAAAAAAAAGACCAAATGTGCTATAACCAGGAATTATCCTTTAAGCGTAGTTCCTGTAATACTGTTTTTGTAAAGAGTGGATGATGCTTTTGTTTGAGAATACATGCAAGGCATCATGACATCTTGCATTAATAGGACATTTAAGGCCAGTAAAATGAGAACTCACCACACAAATGTGTTAGCTAATGATACATGTCATAAACCTATTAAACAACAAACTTTCAGCAGTTACTTCATACCAATAGTTGTGCATAAAAATCCCAAAAAACGCCATCAAAACTGTTCTCATCTCTTCTCGTCAGCCAATATTGCATCAATACAGGCCCACCGGGTATAGATATTTTTTTTTTTTATTATATAAATTGGTAATATTGCAATTATAAATCAAACTTTTGGAAGCCTACTAGAATGCTAAAAAATGCCTTTTCAGTCCATTAGATACATTTTGCTGGAATAAAAATGATTAAGATTCTAAGACTTCTAAGACTGAAACTTGAACTTATTAGATAAAACAGATGTTGACACATATTTCACTGGGGAGATAATTGGCAATTGAGAAAGGGTAATACATCTCCAAATGTTGCAATAAATGTTATCACAATACTCATCGTATCACAAAACATTTAAAATCACAATAACACTGTATCATGGGGCCTGTGGTGATTCCCTCTCCTCCTATCTATTGGTTTACCCTTTCAGCCTTCTACTTAATTTTCTCCCCACGTGTCACATCATGCCCTAACATCCTGCGTCATCTGGAAACATCACATTACGGAGGCAAGATATTCTCAAAATGCTCTTTAGCTGTGAGCTTATTACTGCATGTAACCACGGGGACCATTTGTGGCTAACTATGCCATATTTAAAACTTTTACCTTCTCCTATGTGCAGCAGCCCACGGTCTATTAACCTCTATCAGTCTTCTTACATCTGATATGGGTAGACTAGACTGCTAGTCTATAACGACAATGGTCTGCAGTGGCATTTGAGGAAGAGCCCATCCATGTAAGCAGTCATAGATTAGCAGTAGATACTATTAGTGTGTGTCTGCTAGCTGTGCTGAGTGCGTGTCCAGCATCGGCAAATCCTCCCACGCCTAATTTAAGACCCTGCATTAATCACTGGGCTTGGAGGACAGAAAGTCAAAGATGGGTCTGTGGTGGAGGGAGGGGGTGGAACCAGACCCACTTTGCTGCTTTTTCACCTGAGGCTATTTGGACAGAAGGAGAGAGAGAGAGACAGAAACAAAGAAAATGAGAAAGCCAGAGATCAAAAAGAAGGAAAAAAAAATAAGAAATTGCAAAGGAGGAAGGGGACGAAAGTGAGTCATTGAGAGTGGAAGAAAGGAAAGGGAGAGAAAGGAGCTGATTATTTGTAATTAATTAGGCGTTATTGTTCTAAATTAGCCTGCTACACGGGTGCTCATTAATCTTCTGTAGTGGAAAGCAGTGATTGGTAATCCATAGCTGTTTTCAGAGTGCACAGCCTGTTCTAAATGCGCCAGCGGTCCGTCTCTCTTTCTCTTCCTCCCTTCTTCCCAGTGATCACACAGCAAGACCTTCTACCCCATTAGTTTGAGCTTAATTTGACATTTAGCATTTTTAGCAATTAAAAGGCCGCATTCAGAGCGCGCGGCTATGGAAATTATGCGGGAGAGCGGGCGCAGAACATAACGTCATAGATTCAGGATGCAGTCTGTACATTAAGATGATGTATGCTGGCCTTAAATGGGGCTCTGCAACAGATCCAGTTACCATTAGACAGAGGTAGTATATGTCTCTGTGGTTTTTAAAAGAGCGCTTAGCCTTGCTACAATATATAGAAACTGCCTTGGGTGGCTAAGACATCAGCGCTGATCTAATCTAATTTCATTCTACTCCATGACTCTGCCTGGCCTCAGTGGGGTATGGGAAAATGTTATGGTAATGTACAAAAACATGGTGGGCTTTTCTAATGTGACAGGTAACATGGTATTAACTGGGTGCAGCACAGCCAGATCATACAAAGGACTTGAAATGCACTGGAAGGGGACACACTATTATAAACAAAAAGACCCTGCAATACTGAATAGGGCAAGATTCTGTAGACTGTTGAAAAAATGAAATCCATCTTACACAGTCAAAAATCTTTAGTAAAATGTCCTCTTCCCTAAAATCACAAAAAAGAAATCTATATAACATCTAAACCTTGAACTGTACTGTGCAACTGATGTGGAATAAGCACAGGCCCCACACCGCAGCCTGTTCGGTGAGCGTCAGGGTGGCAAAGCGCTGATCTTGGGAGACCCCCGCAGTAGGAGCCTGGGAGTCCTCATTTAGATAAATAGATAGAGAGGAACCACAAAACAAAGGGGAAATAGGGAGGGCAGCATGGCTCTAATCCGATTAGCTAAATGCAATTCCTCCTCCAAAATCAATGTCATCTGCTACTGCTGCGCTGGCTGGGTGGTTTTCGCTCTCGTTCACAATATCTTCCTTTCTCACTCCTTGTAAAAACATTTTTCTTCTAAGTTTTCTCCTACGCTCTGATCCAGTGATATGCATACAGTCTTTATCTGTAATTTCCATCATAACCACAGGAAGACAAGCTTGCACAAAGGTCCTTCAGGATAACGTACAGTGTACTAAAATAGTTTTCGAGGAACCAAATCCGTGGGGTTGCCATCAGCTGATGATGACACATTTCATTTTACTTGAGAAAAACAAGATAAAAGATCAAATACATGGACACTAGTGCTGGTGAATGGCTTTCTACTGGATAATATAGACAGCACTTGATGCATGGCTATTATCTAACATTGGCTTTTCCATGTCCTCACTTTCTCCTTCTTTTGTGCACTTGTCAATGTATCTATCCGAAACTCTTTGCCAAGATCCACAGCTTGACTCTTGTGTGTGTGTGTGTGATGTCTCAATAATGCCAGAGGGCACATGCTACGCAGCCAAACTATTCTGCATTTCACCATAAACACATAAAGGTCGATTAGCTACAGTTAAGCTAACTTATTTCAAATATGCTCAACTTCTCCACGTAATTGTAAAATACACAGCTCATAATGCGCATCGTTTTTTGTCAAGGATCTGTTGGCTCATTTCTGCTCATATTTATCTTTGTGCTAAAACGTCTGACAGGTATAATGAAGTCAGCTGACAGTGGGAGTCTGAAGGACAGGGGGACCTTCACGCCCTGATCTCTCGCTTTTGGAGATCTCCTTGTTCTCAAACTGATTTGTGTGCAGAGATGGACGAGGGGCACCTTGGGTGGGTGTGTGGGCTGTGAGTGGGAGGGCTGTCGTGTCAGCGTGCCCACCTGCGGGAACATCTGTCTGTTCAGAGAGATGCTTATGCAGATACACCTACTTCCTAATGACTGACACAGAAGGATATACAAGCTCACACACACACACACACACACACACACACACACACACACACGAAGAAACCATATTCACACAGATTTCTTTTTTTATATAACATATTTTAACTTCTCAGCAAATCATAACCAGGTCGTTAGCGCTTCTTGCTTTGCCAGCGGACGATAAAATAAAATAAAGAGCCTCTGGATGATCAGTAAACCGTCTAAATTCATGGCAACAAGAGCTGCTTGAGCTCACTTTGAAGTTGGACAGTGACAAAGGAGCCAATCAGAGCCAATCACAATGTACACGTCAAGTTTCTTTAAAGTTCACAGCACGGCAAAAAAATACACATTTTTACATGTACGGATTGGCGTGACTGTACAAAATCTACAAAGATACGAAATAAATATGGTCATCATTCACTGCTGGGCTACTCGCAAGAAGAAAAATACATACAGCTGCAAATAAGGAGCTGAATATCCAGAGCTAAAGTCCAATGATTCGAGCAAAGGGCCTGAACACTGGACAGAAATAGGAAACTCAAAAATCAAACTCATATACTGGTACACTTTTACTTTTCTTTTCATCTACATATGTAGACAATGCAATGTATACAGGAGCTGTACCTGATATTTTCTCAATTATTGGATTCGTTTTTTGGTCTATAAAATGCAAAAAAAATGGTAGAATGTAAGGGTTCATGCACAATTTCAAGAACTTGTGGAGAACAGAGAAAATTTAGGCACCTTGTCCTATATCTTTGAATAAACTTCACTGAACACACAACATTTCGGTCCTCAGACCTTCATCAGATGAAGAAAATGTTGGTCAGTGTTCCCCAAAGCTCAAAATGACGCACTCAAACATCTTGTTTTGTCCACATTCTATTTATATATCTAATTTATTGTCAAAGAGGAGTAACGAAACAAGAAAATATTCACATTTCAGAAGCTGTAATCAAGGAATTTTGACTTTTTCTTTTATTTTGTAATTACTCAAACTGATTAATTGATTATCAAATTAGTTGGCAATTAATTTAATACTTAAAAACCAATCAATTCATCATTGCAGCTCTGAATATAAGTATGAGATATAACACACAATAAGGCATTAATAGAAAATGAAGTACAAAGACTTATGTCTCTCCTTGCAAAGAGGTGAAAACACGCATTTAGCATTTGGAGTATTATCTCTATACATGCCGAACTGACAGCTTTACCACGGTTGACACAAGGCAAACTAATTCATAAAGTCTATGTAGGGGAGAAGTGTGCAGATATGTATTTGCGAATGCATATATGCACTTATCAAGAGGCTCCCAGTAGGCTGGTTGTATTTATGAGGCCTTGTTTCTCTGATTGTTCTTGCACGGTTCCGATGAATATTCAATGGGCTTGGAAAGAAGGGCTTCCTAGAGCCCAAGAGAAAAGGAGGGCAAAGAGAAAATGTGCCTGGTAACTCACATTCACACAAACACACGTGTGCACCTACACACACACACACACACACACACACACACAATCATGCACACACACACACAGCCCTGCAGCAGTGGGAGGAGAGAGCAACAGTGACAAACAGCTTTGGTGCTACAAAGGTGGCAGGAAATCTATCAAACGGGACAATAAAATTGCAATTGAGTTTCTTTAGCTTTTTTATAGCAGATGCATGTATCTTGGTGGCTAGCGCCCGCCGCAACTATCCGAGTCACAGGCGGAGTCCCTGCCTGCACATTTGTGTGTGTGTGTTTGCTGGTGTATCTCACATCTCACAAGTGCATGGGTTTATTTACACACACTGTATGTGTGAAATTCTGTTGTTAGACGAGTGCTGGGTAACTAGAGCTGAGAAGAAACAGCATTTATCTTGTGCAATTACAGGAAAAAAAGGCAATTACAGCCTGTCGTGTGCAAAGAAAAATAAACAGATTCGGCACAACACCAAACTAGACACACGCTACGATGCAAAGTGAGACACAAACGCACTGCAGCTCTATGAGCAGACAAAACAGGAACAAAAGCTCTAAGTGAAACTAAATCCTATGTGGAAAAGATACACATTATAAACAGGCAAAAAAATCTGAATAATATTGTAGTTACACTAATATTATTTACTTTATAATCTTTATTTTTGAAGTCACTGTCCAACAGAAATATTACAATGGAATGGGATTGTTATGTTTAAGGTGTGTATTAAATAGAGGGATGATAAAAATGTTTTTGAATATTATATGTTAATATTTAATGACAGAACAATACTGTAAAGTATGTAGATCTCTGTTGTTGTACATACATGTATTGTGTTCACTGTACCACAATGTGCCCCCGTTTTGTGACCCACTAACATCAAATACCGTCCTTGTCTGGCAAAAATTTCCTTAGACCTTCATTCGTTAACATTTTATTTTCACTGCAGGTTATTTCGACAGTGTTCAGAAGTGTGCAGAGACGTCGGGGTCTCAGATCATCCAACACGCACCATCCTGCTAACTGCTGCCTTCATACAGATCACCTCCCAGGCAGTCTGCCTGTGCCCCCTACTGGACATGAGCGCTCACAGCACGCCACGCTGCAGTGGAGCGTCTCATATCACAACTACTTCTTTAACTCAGCCTTCAATCTGCCAGGCTTAAAAACCCCCCAGACCACAATCTGACACCAACCTCAATTACTTCACTGCTTTGGAACAGAGTAGCGTAATATGATATCAACAGTGAATTTCTAAAGCAGTATTTTGAATTTGGCTTTTGGAAATAAGAAGTGCCAGAAGTTTATTTTTATCTGTGCGACGTGAAAGAGAGAGACTTGATACATAAATAAAGAGTGGAAGGGCTGGTGGACTCGTTCCCATTGGTTTATACTGCAACTAGCTTTTAAATTATAATCACTGCATGGCTCCCATAGCGTAATCTGATGGGCAGCGAGAGGTAAGGTTCAATTACTGTGCGAGCTGCGAGTTAGAGGGTCAGACGATAATGCCCTCTAATTTCTTATTTGGTGAATTGCATTATGTCAGATTCAAACTAAACATGTGGGTGACAGAGCTGATGGCTCTGACTGAACGCTGCTGTGCCGTTTGTCTGCAATCACACTGAGGAGGAGGAGGGCTACAGTTACAGTAATATGGCGAGTGTTTAGGCTGACAATTCTGACGCAAGAGTGTGTGTGCAAGTGTGTGTGTTCTTGTGTTTACTGCAGGGAGATAAAGAGTGTGTGAGTGAAAACGAAGAGAAGCAGAAACGGAACACATAAAAAAAAAAGAAAAAATGAAACAGATGAGGAGATAGAGGAAAATCCACTGAGAAAGATAAACAAAGCTGTGTGTGTGTGTGTGTGTGTGTGTGTGTGAGAAAGAGAGAGGTGTGCGTGAATATAATGAGCACTCTGACCTTGGAGTGGGTGATGGACAGGGTGTCCACCCAGACGCGCCAGCCGCCCCACTCGTATTTGATGGCGTGGTAGAGCAGGATGCGGAAGATGGCGTACACCATCTCTGTGATTTTCTGCTCCTCGCTGTTGCGCGGGTTGATGAAGCACAGAGAGAGCATCCACTCCTGCCACACCGAGCACTGCAGCAGGCTCCTGATACAAAAAGTACACGGCTATGTTGTGCTGAATGTGAATCCCACCGGCATGTAAACAACCGCGTGGACTGTTGTGTGATGTAGTTCTATCTTGTGAAGTGGTTGAATTCTTACCTGCGGTTCTCTCTGCTGTTATTGAACAGTTTGATCATGTCTGACAGAAAGACCTTGCGCACCTCCATGCTCTCGGGGGATGGGGGAGAGTTCTTCAGCAGAGCAGCGATTACCTTCAGAATTTCTGGAGATATTAACAGAAACATTCTGTGAAAAGGTTGTGGGGAAAAAGATGCAAGAAAATAACAAAAATATTTTCTAATCTGTTCAGAATGTGTGTCTGTACTGTCCATTTCGAAATAAAATACATCATACTGTAGCAAGTTGTATTTTTAAGGATTAAAACTCAAAAACTTTGGACACATTCAGCATTCTGTTAGGAAATAAAACTTTCTTTTTTGGCGCGGAGGGAGAAACTGCACAAATCAACAACTAAATCATACATTGGTCTCAACATGTGCAAATCATTGTGTCACAAACTATCTGAACTCCCAGCCGTACGCACCTGAAAATCTGTGCCTGTGGTAAGAAAAAACAGAACAGAGAAGAATAAAAAAAAAAGCCCAGGCCATTGATCTTTATCATACTGTAATGGTTTTGGTATTGTTTCAAACGAGAGAGCCAGAGTCGCAGGCCCTTCTGGAAGGCTTGGCTTGGGTTAAACCAAAGAGACTGACTGTTTAGATGAATTATCTAGACAATGTCAGTGTCCATTTACATTGAGTCGAGAGACGGCGGGGCTTGGATTTCACTTGTCTCTTCAGACCTTGGCGCTAACCGATGCCCCCTTGCCCCTGCAGACGGTTGTGTTGTTTCTACGCCTTAGTCACTCAAATTATGAGTCGCTGAACCTTTACCGCCAGAAAATTACCCCAGCATGTACCGGGAATGAGGATGGAGGGATGGCGTATTCCCTTCTTTTTTCCATTTGCTCTTGGTTCCTTTCCCTTGAGTTAATTTGAGGGAAACGGTACTTCCTCGGTTTGTTTGATTGGCTCTGACGTTACTAAAGACTGCAATCAGGGGGCCATTTTGGGAGTTTTGTCGCAGATTAAATCAAGAGAATGCACGGCAAAGGAGAAACAGACCACCGCTCTATGTTCCATAGAATGCGCTCACATGTACAAACCCATACAAGGTTTCTATGATATATGCCGCCTGTCTGGGATGGTTGGGTAGGAGAGTTTTTAACACAACAAAGGCTTAAGATAATCAATGTGTGACTACAGCAGGACCTTGTCAGATTAAGGCTGGTTGGAAGTAAACCTTGGTTGTGATTATACCCGCTGCTTGGATTTCAAACTGATTAAAGCTGTTTTGCAAGTGTGCGCACAAAGGTGCATGTATGCGTGGAAGCACCAGTAGAGAGCAGAGAGGGAGATGTTTTTCTTTTTCGTAGCTGAAATGAATACTTAACATTGCAACATATGCAAAGGTTTTGTGAGCTGACGTGAAATTGGAGGTGAGTAACGGCCTGAAAATATAAGATGGGAACACTGATCAAAGCCTGGAGTCGCTGGTGCAGCTTATTATGTTGCCGCATATGAAAAATGAACGTGCAGTGTCTACTCGTAATGATGCACTGGTAGAAAAAAATAAATAAAATGTGCAGATTGCATATGTGCAAGCATAAAGTAAAACTATTTGAATACATATGCACAGTATGTGTGCATTTAAATACACTGAAAAAATGTATTTAATGACAAAATACATAAGAGTGTTAATATGATACACTAAGTTTTATGGTAAAACTTTTTCTTAATTAAGTAATAACAAAATAATGCATCAAATACTTACCCCACAAAGTAGAAACGATAAATAAATAAACTGCAAATTCAAATGCAATTAAATAATTGATTAAATATATTAAATGCATACACAAACATAACCTTTCTCACACTGAATTAAGTGTCTTAAGTCATACATTTATCATTCTTTATATGCAAATGAATCCTGACAAAACATGATGCTGTCTTCCAATAAAACTTGCAGATGTGTGTGTATATGGCACACAAACTGTTCGCAACGTCCTCATGCATGGATTATGCATACCATCTAAGGCTCTGTCGTATGAAAATACCCTTTGGCTGCAAAATTTATGTCGTTCATTTGTTTGACTGTATATAGCGATCGCACAGTTCCGTGGGGAATATCCTCCAGTGCAGTATGGAGCAATAGGTATGTAGAGGGTACGCTGCGGGGGATGATTTAGGAGAGTGGTGTGGCGCAGAGGAGGCACTTACGTGGGTTGAGAATCTTCACAGTGGAGTCGGGGTCCGGATGCTGTTTATGGATCACTTGAGTGCAGATCTGCTCTGTAAGAATCTACCGGGGGGGGCGAAGAGGGGATTCAAGTCATAAATATCCACATCGGCCTTAACAATAACAGAGACACAAACCACGCTATGGATACACAAAGCTGTGTATATGTTTCACCATCGCACAGTATATGGCTGAATAATTGTCAAATCAAGTTTCTGCAGGTGGTCAGCTGTACGATTTATTATTTGGACTCACTCATGAAATTGTCAGGTTGAATCAGAAATAAAAAAACAGAAAATTAGACAAATAATATAGAGAGAATATGCAACAAAATAAGTATTGGCATGCAGTGGAACACAGACGTTAACACCGCACATCACTGTTGTTTATGAAGATTATTTCAGCCCTGTGAGCACAGGCCAGGAGTGTTTACGTATGCAGAGGACTGACCTCGAAGAGCACGTTGTAGGTTGTCATGGTGAACTGGCTGGAGTGGAGCATCAGGCGTTCAGTGAGCAGGGAGAAGAGGCCGTGACTCAGCATGACCTCAGGTTTCCTCCTGATCAGGATGTGAGGAGGTCAAAGGTCAGTCAGTAAACATCAGCGTTTGCCTCACCAGTGTTGTATCAGAAAGCAATGCAGGACCTCTTCTAAACTGCAACATGGTAGACAAATCCGAGTCGACTGAAATACCACTGCTTTCATTTTTATTTCAAGAGTAATACTGAATCATATTGAAAATGTCCTGAAGTACCGTAAATTCTGAGAAATGACAAGAGTGAAATCTGGAGTTTCTGATGAGTCAAATTATTGCAGTGGTTGAAATCTGTAGCTGTATAAATCAGCTGAGCTCCAGCTGACATCTGACATAGACAAAATGAAAAAGAGAATCCCTGCTGACTAAGTAAGAGCAGTTCTTCACAGAAGAGTCTTCATTGCTTTCATCTCTGATCATGGATTGACTCCAATTTTAGTAGCATAGCTCAGCTAAAAAAAAAGCCGTGGACTGTTTGCAGATAGTCTCATCTTGCATCTGGAGGCTTAAAAACTGTTGCCAAGACAGGGTTAGAGTGGTTTCTGGTACTACTTCTTCAGCACTGTAATTACTGGTTATTAGTGAAAATGAAGCGAGGAACAGCTTGCAATATGACCCGAGTCTCATCATGCATTACCACCGAAAATAACGTTAGGCGTTTGAAGAGATGGAGTTATAGTAGAACTCTTGATAAGGAGCAGCACTGGATATGTGACTGCTCATTAGACTAAAGGACGGCTCACAAGTGACACAAACAAATCGAAAGTATGCTCAAAGTGACAATAAAAGAGGAGTGATGAAATGATGACGATTCACTTTTTCATTCTAATTTATTCTGACAGTGAGGCCTGCAGCTGGATAGAGAATTAACATTAACAGAGCCTGTTTTGATTTTGTTATTTAAATGTAGCTGTATATGTAGTTTCAATGTTAAACAGTTGTTTGTCACTCTAGGAAACCATTCAGAATCTGATTTTGCCTTTTAAAAATTATAACAACTTCACAAACATTTAATAACTAGCATAAGCAACTACATACAGATTTTGGAGAATGATAGCTAAGTAATTAATAAATGCACACACCTATCAAAATGTAATTCCCTCTTGGTTAACAATCATGATATTACTAATAGAAGTGAGTGCTTCTACAGAAAAATAATTTCACATGTGTGTTACTGCCTGAACAACACACACATTTCCAAGCAACAATTCTGTACAGTGGCAAGAATTTTGTGTCTGTACTTACTTTGGTGGCAAGTGTTTGAGAAAGTAGCCCAGTACTTTGAGTGTCTGCACCCTTATTCCTTCACTTTTTGAGGCCAAAAGTTTGTAAATCACACTGTAAAAAAAAAAAGCAAATATATATTAAATTACATTTAAAAAAAATGTTTTTGAAGTATACACTTGAAGTACAAAATAAACACACTCGTAGCTCTCCATTAATGATTTAGCAGTAAAGCATATACTTGTCACAAATTGGAGCTGTTTTTTAATTAAACAAAAAAAACATTCACAACTGAAGTGTTGCATTAAACTACAGCGAAACAAGAGCTCCAACTTTGAACATTTTTACTTTGAGCACAAACACACGAGGAAATAATGAGCACATCTGCAGACAATATAAATGCAGATCATTACCGAATCCCGTTGCGCTGGTCGAAAGCCTGGACCATGGACCCAGGATGTTCAGACATCAGAGCCACCAACAACTGCAGTACATCCATGAGATTGTCGTCCTGTGGGGCAGAGCAGAAAGGGCTTGAGGTTACTGTGGTGTTCACAGAGAGCAGTGGGGAAAAAATACTGCATCTAGTAGACCTAAATTTAGTCAGCTTTCGGGGGCATATGATAAATATCTTGAATTAGGAGCACTTCATAGTCAGCTGTATATGACAGTACAAAATAAAGCCACATATACATATGTGCATCTTTCATTGCCATATATTCTTGTGATGTTTAATAGTGGCAGTAGCAGCAGTAATGTGAGATGGTAGAAGAAAGACCAGTAGAAACATCACAAGCATCCGAACTAAAGAATTACATGTGCTCTATAAAATGAAGGGCTGCTGCATGTCAGTGGCTTTTCCAATGCAATGTTGTAATCGCCCTTTATTCTTACAAGGTTCACTGCGTTACTGACTGATCTGACTGATTCATTTGTTATGCATCACTCCACTGTAAACAAAACCACTTTCTGTCAGGACGTCTCACTGGCAGACTTGGAAGAATGACAAGGAACAGTGACGCTGCCGTTAGCAACAGGGATCATTTGCTCTTGCTCTGCATATCAGACGGTGGGAGGACAAAGTGCAGTACAGAAGTGTTATGTTGCCATCTGGTGGTGAGAGCTCTGATAGTCAGTGCTGCAGGAAGAACAGTACACAGTGCTTACCTCATGCATGGTAAGGAGGTAGTTGAGGATACTCTGGAGCTCATCTTCCTTCACTCCATGGTCCTGGAATATAATCACACACATCATTACACAATAGTTTCACTAGGGTTCACTGTGTTTTAATCCCCTATCTTAAACAGTACGTATGGACATCAACACAAAGCTTTCTTTGAGAGAGAAGGTGTCTGACTAAGAAACTTAAGACAAACAAAAGTGTATTAAACAGACCACAGCATTTCTAAATATGAAAATTAGGACCTGAAAACCTACCTTTATACATGTAGAATATTTAGAATTTGGTCGGGTCAACCAGCATTTCAAAAATGTGGATGTTTTAATGTGGTTGTTTTATTTTAATTTTCATTGTTCTATTTGTCTGCTGTATGTTTTATTCTGCTGTAAAGTGTTTTGGCCTCATCTACACTTTAAATAAATTTGATTGATTGATGACCAGATATCTTGATATTAATATTGTGTGGACATATAAACTTGAATTAACACAACACTAGCACTACAAATAAAAAACTTAGGCAATATCTATTCTCAAATTATAATACCCCATCAGTAAACGTTAAATCCAAGTATTATGTTGTTCCATTTAGAGAGTAGAAACGTTCAGATATATTAGCATTTAGATCTGTTCTAAATCTTCCCAGTTTGTTAATGTGTGCTTTTTACGCTCACTAGTTTAACTAATCTTTTGGTGCAAAAATAAATACATAATATTATAGACTGGCCTGCTTAAAGGAAGATAAATAAAGGCTAAAGGCTTCTATCAGCCAGCTGACATCTACATTGAATTGTGAGTTGTATGAAGTGGCAGCTAGTTTGCTCTTAAGACACATAACATATTGTTGGTGCCATCAACAATCAGGCCACTGCAATCACAGAGCAACAGCAACTATATTCATTAGACACATAAAACTGATGGAACCACAAGTATACATAATTTTAGCATCTAAAAGTGCCACTTGTGTGAGTCAATAAAAGTGTTTTGGTTGGGAACGGCGGATCTCAGATTTAGGATCATGAATATACCTTCATTATGAGCTGCTTGACAAACAACAACAGAAAGGCTCGCAAAGAGAGGATCTCCTTCTGGTTCGGCCTCGGACCATCTGAAAAGCAAAATGGCGAATAATGGCTGTTGAAAGCTGCTGATAAAGAAACAATTGTGCACGATCCATGAGGATAAAGCAAGAAATTATAACATGATCAATCTATGTTTTTTTTAAAAAGTAAGTTCTGCACCTGATTTATCACTTGAGGGAACTGCAGTGATAAAGTGAGTGTGTTGGTGCAGTGTGAATGTACATGTCTGCGTCCATATTTCTGTGTACATGTGACATCTACCTTTAAATACATATATTTAAAAGGAGAAGAATGGAAGACCATACATACATCAGTAGTGTGCCATTACTGCATTATATTGTATTTACTGTAAACTTTTACTTTCTCTTTATTGTATTAGGAGACTGAGGTCATTTGAAACAAACAAACAAACACATCCTGTTATTGTTTTTCCAATCTATAATAGAAAGTGTTACGCAGTATGTAATCAGTGCATGGTGCAGTTGTCTTTCTGTTCAGCTTAAAGCTAGATATGTTAGACTGCTGCGTGTCTGCTCAAAGATTGTGGGTCAAACACTTGAGTCTTGTTTCCAAACCACTTATACTTGAAGAAGGTTGTCTCTGGCTGGTGATACATAAGACTCCTCTCACATTTTATTTGAAGAGGATCGGCTTTTACCATCACACAAAAGATTTAAAGTCTCACAGGCTCGACTGAACAGGTTGAGGAACTCTTTTCTCCCCTTTTCTCTGTCAACATATTAAGTCAGAGTTTGGGTTGAACACTGAAAGTAAAAGGAATGACGATTTTATGTGTGTTCCTGTAAAATTGTGTAAAACAAATTTCTGAAATTTTCTAACTATAAAGTGAATTCAGATCAAATTATATTTTTGCAAAATGATTTACTCCTCCTCAATATGCCTTCGGCACGCTGTGGTTCAGTTTAAAATAGTGCATCATAGTGCTTCATTGAACCAAAGACAGATTATCTAAGATTAAGACAGATGTTGACCCTACATGTGATCGATGCAAGCAAGCTCCTGCGACACTGATAGACATGTTTTGGCCATGTCCCAAGCTATACAACTTCTGTCAGTCTATCTTTGAGACATTCTCTAGAATATATGGAAAAACAATAGACCCATCCCCACCGATTTCTTTATTTGGTGTGGTTCCAGTGGATGCCACAGTCCCTAGGTGCTATATACATATGATAGCTTTCATCCAAGTGTTTGTGTACTTGTCATGATTTGTTTTATTTTATTTTATTTTATTTTATTTCATTTTCTTTTCTTTTCTTTTCTTTCTTTTCATTTTCATTTCATTTCATTTTAAGTATTTTCTTTCTTTTTTCCTTATTTATCGCTATTTGCATTTCACTTTTCTCCAGCTGGCATTTATGTTTTTATTCATGTATATGTGAAACTGTGAATGTATTTGTTTACTTAAATTTAACTTTTCATTTATTTACTTGTATGAATGTATGCTGTATGTAAATTTACTGATGGTCCAGTACTTGGGGGGGTATATACAGAGACTTAATTTAGCTGTTCTGTGTTCAAGTTGTCCGCTTCTTTATTTTTTAAACTAAAAAAGACATTGATCAAAAAAACAAAATGTGCATCCTCACCTACACCCTTGGGCACAACTCCACTGCGGTCCTGGGGGTTGATAACCCAGTAGTAGTATTTCAGCGTGTGCATGACCTGGAGCACAGTGCCCACCCTGCGAATGGTGTTGTAGATGGTCACTGTGCTGATGAACTCTGTTGCCAGGTAAGTGTAGAGTGTCAGTTGCACCTGCAAAAGATGAAGCACACATGAAAACACACAGTTTGAGTGGAATAATCCGGTTTTAGTGTGCCCTAGCTTCTAAGCCCCTAAGGGTTGTAGGCAAGCCATTCTCATTTAAATAGCAGTCACTGAGTCACAGGCGGAGGGGTAACCTTGAACTCTGAGCTGAACTCTGAAACACTGAAAATAAAAAGTAGGGCAAGACTATACGGAGCAAGAGAGGGTTATTATGATGGAGCAGGTCTGTGCGAGTGTGAACATCTGTATGTAGTAACTGATACATGTGTGTGTATTCTATTTACATTTCTCCAACTTCACAGATATACCAAATGCATGAGAATGTGCTGCTGTGTGTATGTGTGTGTTCACGTTACCTTGGCAGGGGCATGGATCCAGATGGCAGGGTTGAACAGAATGTGGTCACACAGCTGCTTGAGCAGCAAAATGCCATTCTGCAAGTTGCTAAGGTATCTGGAAAAGGCCAGCACAATGTCCAGGACGGGCCGCGTCACATGCACCTTGGAAAACTGTGGAGCACAGACGGGGAGACATAAAGTGCCACAACAGGAGGTGTGGAAAAAAGGGAGAGGGTGATATGTCAGTGAGAGGAGTCAAAGACATGGAAAGCAGAAAGAGGTGAATGAGGAACAACACAGAACGGGGAGGGAAAGGACACATGCAGAGAAAGACGAGGAGTGGCTCATCTTCTGCCTAACAAACACACGAGCCAGCTGTGACCTCCGAATACAGCTGAGGGAAAACAAAGCCTGTCTCATATTAAGTGTTGGTGTGGGTATGAGCCTGTGTTTGTGTGTTTGTGGTGTTAAGGGAATCAGGATCAGCCTTATTACGACACTGGGTTCATTACGTGCAGCTACTGGTACGGGGAGGGCGTCTCTCTTGTGTATTTCTTTGCCAGCTGAGTCTATTTGTGTTTGTCTCACCTTCTCCAAAGTGTAGCCGATGACGAGAAAGCCTTTGCAGGCCAGGACCTGCTCTTGCATAGCCACTGAGTTCTTCAAGAGCTCCATCACAAAGGATAGCAAAGTGCAGCTAAGAGGCCCACAGACAGACAGACAGACAGACAGACAGACAGACAGTGACAAAGAGGGAGAGAGACTAAGTTAGACAGTGACAATGATCTATGTAAGCTGCTGACAAAGCCCTGACTGAAGGGCATATCCTACATGAAATGTGATTGAATGAGGGTGTCGTGTCCCCATTGTGTTAGGAGGACAGATTCTAGTTAGCATCACCTTGAGGGCAGCAGATACAACAACGCTGCAAATTCATGAGCAAGATGGCCTCGCAGCTTTCGAGCTCAGCATTACATCAAAAGTTAGTAACATAAAACCTAATTTGAAATGCTCTTAAAACTTAATGTAGGTCTTCTCTGTGACAGTGATATCACTAAATATTATAGCAGGCATAAATGACTGTTGACAGACTGCCATGTTAGCTGAAAAGCCAGAGGTAATGGACTGAAAATAATACACTGCGTGTGCTGTGACTTGTCTGTGTGGCAGCCATTAAAGTACTGATATTACAACCTTTATTTCAGATTTGTACATTATCTGTTCAACATTAAGGTCCAGCTGATCATTTAGCTAGACAGATATCTGTGAGGAATGGAGTAATGGTCGGGCAATTTTAGGCAATTCTGAGCAGCAAGAGGCAGAATAGGAAGACATCAAGAAAGTTGCCATTACAATGTACAATTTGCATCAGTTGAGGCTTGAACTTACAACCTCTGACACCAAGGAGCATCTTCTGTCTGAGTGAGCTCATAAGCAAGCAGCAACTTATCTGTGGCTTCACAAATTGACTAAGCCAGCGACCAGGATGACAGCAGCTGTCAAGGCAGATTTCAAACTGCTGTCATAAATCAAGACAAAAATCTTAAAATACACATATTGCATCTAGACAGCATGGAGATGTTGGTAATTTGTTTTTTAACAATGGTTGATTTTTGAATTTTGATTTACTCCATATGTGAAAAACTGATGATTATATATGCCATTCTTACACTGACTCCAGTTGTTCACATGAGGACAGAATTCAAAATGCTGTCAAAAATTCAGTTTTTGATATAAAATTCTGATATTTGCCACACATCATCTACCATGACTCCAAAATCTTGTCATTTGTTTCATGAACATTGACAATTCATTTATCAAGAATTTGCAAGTATCTGTTTGCAGTACCTTTTACAGTCAAACATCTTGATGTACTGTAGGCTCACTTTTTGATAAATCAAATCTGTGAGGACATTATGGGGAGGACAGTCTGAAGATGCTCTGTAGCAAGTTTGGTGTCGATTGAGCAAAAATTGTGGGAGGAGACAGGTTTAAGAAGTTTTACAGATTTTGAAAAAAACAGAATGACGGACTTCATAATTTGCAATAGGTTTAAATGTACAAAAGTTTCTTCAGTATTTGGGGCTACATTTTGGTTAAAGTTGTGAAGCTGTACCACAAATGGTTGATTTGTTATGAATTTTGGGAGGCGTAACCATCCTGTCAGTTTTGACAGGACAATCACGCCTCCCTAATGTCATCTGATTCAGATCAGCTGATAAAGACACGTCACCACCAAATGACACTTCTGAGGAAGGCGGAAGTTTCCGCTGAAACATGTCAAGGTATGTAACATCCTAATGCATGTCTGTTATAAAAGAACAACTAAAGTCATTATCAGAAACTGAAGACCTAATGAACACCACTGAACTAGATTTGAACACTGTCAGCAGCATGACAGACTGTCAAACTACAGGCCTTAACATATACACGCCTGTTACTTGCTATCACAACGGCTCCATGCAGCACAATAAAATCCTGATTTAATCAAGGACAAACAAAAACTACTTCCTTCATTAAAGTGTGTGTGTGTGTGTGTGTGTGTGTGTGGTTACCAGACAGAGGTGTCCAGCTCGTGGCTGGAGGGCTGGCAATAATCCAGCTGTGCAAACAGAGGGAAGAGGACCTGAACGCCTCCGATAGAGTGTATGCCACTCTGGACTGAGTGAGTCACCACGGCCTTCACGTCCTAGCGAAACAAACACACACAAGTGGCCACGTTTAACATGTTACATGGCTATCATTTCTACATGCGTCACACAGACATTGGTTCTGAACATTACAGCCTTTTTAAAACTAAATTAGCTCTACGTGTTGACACATTTTAAAGTGTTTGTAAGTAGTAGCATACTCACAACCAAACAAAATTCTTCATCATCTCACTACAGTCTGTTTTTGTCCCAACAGGCACAAACTGTAATGAACCCTCTGAATGTTTGACCACTAATAAGTACTCTAAACCTAAAATCATGGTCATGCCATCGCCAGGGTGTGTGTGTAGCTTTCATGATGAATACCGCTAGCAATCGCGCTCAGTGTTAATTATTAAATACAATTCAAGATCTCAATAACAAGTTTTTTGTTGTTTTTGTTAGCGTGTGACTTAAACATGTTGAAAACATAGAACCTGATCATATTTTCTTTCAGTGTTTAATAGCCTGGGTCTTCAGCTGGTGTGTGTTGTTGTATGTTGCAACACTAACGGTGGCTGGGCAAAACACTTTCCTCTCTATAGGATTGGAATTTTTGAGCATGCATAGCATAGCAAAGCTGAAAATATAGGTCACATATTCATTCATATTTTACACCGTGCATGTGTGTTTGTGTGGTGGAGAAAGCATATGTTGTGTGTGGCAGCAAAAGCCTCCCTCACAAAGGAAACAAAGGGTTTTTCTCGATGAGAGGGCATGAGAGAAAACTCAATTAGTGTTTGAGAAAAGACAAACTCAAAGTGAGTGAAGGAGCAACATTGTGTGTGTGTGTGTGTGTGTGGTGTGGGGGCGTGTGTATTTGTAAGCAGCACATGGAAAAAAAAAAAACTTTTACAAAGTTGACTACAGGAAAAAAGCACAGCTACTTGTATGTAGTTCCAAACTAAAGCTCAGTCCCAGAGAAGGCTAATTCCATAATTAGAGCACCAGTATGGCATTTTTCAGCAGCTGCAGCAGTCTGGCTAGCTCGACACATTTGCACCTCTGCCCTAATGAGGCTATTAAAATGGAAAGATGCCAACTGGGCCGCTTTCATTATAGCAGAGGAGGAAAGAGAGAGTAAAGTGCGGTACATATGGAACAGTGGGAGGGAAGGAGCAGGCGTACAGGTGGTGAATGCATTTGCGCCAACACTGCTTTAATGTCAGCGAGGTGACTTTAGGTCAAATTTAAATAATGGCAGTCCTAGTAATATCAACTCTAACTTCAAGGGGAACGACTATCAATTGCTTTTCAAGTAAAATGTTAAAAGGCATAATTACCTGCAGCATGAGTGCGTGGGGTGAGTGGACGAAAATGGAGGCGTTGTCCTTGGGGGAGGACTCAAGGCAGAGCTGGGCATCTGTGGCGCGGGGGTTATAAGCAAAGGCAATACTACTAGACAGCTTGCCGTCGTACAGTAAGGTCTTATGATGCTCCGCAAAAAGCAAGTCACTCTCAGCCTTGTACTTGAACGTGCCCTGAGAAGAAAGAAGCAGAAGAAGGACGGGAGAGACATTCAGTGGAAGAGACAAGAATACAGTCACGGAGCATTTATAGAGACAGACTTGGTGACTAAATAGCTAAATAGCCAAAAGGGTCAGTGACTAATGTTATGTGCCAAAAATTGGACTCTGCTGCAAATATTTTGCAGCAAATAAAATTATCTGTTCTAAGCTTCCTTTGTATATTGGTTCATGCGCTCCTCTTGAGTGAGATTTACAATTTATTTAAACCCTTTAAAAGGGACAGTTCACTCCAGAATCATAAATACATATTTTCCATATTACCCGCAGTGCTATTTATCAATTTAGATTGATTGATTTTAAAGGGACAGTTCACTTCCAAATCCAAAATACATATTTTTTGTCTTACATATAGTGTTATTTTTCATTCTAGATTGTTTTGGTGTGAGTTGCCAAGTTTTGAAGATATCAACCGAGATGTCTGCCCTCTCTAAAAAAATAACAGAACTATAGAGCACGGTGTTTGTAATGCTCAGAGCACCAAAAAATAAATCTGAATACTCAACAGCAACGTCTCTTTTCTAGAAACAGTGACACGGTTACTCAAGATAATCCACAGGCCTTGTTGTGGACAGTTTTGTGTAGGAACTATTTTCTTTCAACCAAACTACACCCACCAACCATATCAATGTGCAGAAGGAAAAGTTCATGTACTCAATGACGAGAGGCTCATGCAAGATGTTAACATTACTTGCGTCCTCCTCAGCTGAGCTGTATGTTAGCTAGCTCTGTGGTGCTAGGTGAGCTAGCTCAGAGATATGGTTGGCAGGTGGAGTTTGGTGGAAAGACAATAGTTCCCACACAAAACTGCTTACAACAAGGTCTGTGGATTATCTTGAGTTTTCGAATTTATTTTTTGGTGCTCTGAGCACCACAAGCTGAGTGCCTTCTAGTTCCATTATATTTATGAGAAGGCAGACATCTCTACGACAGATATCTCCAATAATCGGGAACTCACACGAAAACAATTTAGAATAAAAAATAGCTCTACAGGTAAGAGGAATAATATGTATTTGTGATTTTGAAGTGGACTGTCCCTTTAAAATCCTGGAAAACATACTCATAGACTGTAACAATGTGCAGAAAATTCCAACTTGTATGCACTTTTTCATCAGGGTGACTACGAGCACTAGAGATACAGCATATCTAAGAATGCATGGATAATTATTTGCCACTCTGGCAACCATTTTTATTCTTTGCTTTGTATTTTTATTGCATGTTGGTGGATGTGTCAGGTGGGGGCCTCTGTATAGCTGCTTCTTTGTGATTTTGTTTACAGTATACTAGTTCAAAATAAAATAATAAAAAACATTCTTTTTAAAATACTATGCTATGTTTAAGGCTGAAATGCATACTTTCCACATGTTGTTGCCCTTAAACTACAGTAAGTATGGCGCAGCTTCTTTTATCAAGTCTGTTACGCCATCTCATTTGTTGTTGATGGTATCTATGTTATGGTATCTATGGTAACTATCTTGCAGAGGAGAATTTTGTCTGGTGTAACAACTTTCTCATTAGACACATGAAAAGTTTATCCAACCATGTTAATTTTTCCTTTCTTGGTCTATGAGAATGCTCCGCCATAAATGAAATGGACATGAAATTTTTAACATTACACATTTCAACTTTGTGAAAGTTATTTTAATTATCATAATGCATCATTTGACTGTGTAAGTTGTTCCATGTCTCTATTAAATGTTACTATCACAGGGACATTCATGGCTACCGACCTGGTAACCCGGTCCCAGCTGATAGATAGCCAGGATCTGAGCAGCACTGAGAGCTTCTCCAAACAGGTAAACTGCCCCCATCTGTCCACAGAATACACGGTTGGCATCTGCCGTCTCAGACGATCCCAGGAAACACTTGTCAAACGTCTGCAGCAGGACGGACACAGGCACAAGATGTTGGAGGAAGCCAAGAAGGAAGGAAAAAAACAAAGGAACAGACAGTTAAAGATGAAAGGAGAGAGGGTGGAAGGAAGGAGATAGAAATTAAGACAGGAAGGAGTAATAAAAAAGACCAAAAATAGCTGGTAAGAACAGAGGAAAAGGCATATTCATGTTAACACTAGCTATAATTGGCAACACACAGCCTCAAACTATACGCATACTGTGGCTAACGTGATAACGCCCCATCTTCCTTTGGTCATGGTCAGTGAGGCATGAGCACAAGTGTTGAGAACGATGAGACCACATCTCAATCAAGTTGTTAATTTGCTTCCTGACATACTGACATATCAAGAGGATTAAACTACACTGTGGAGGCGTTTTTATTCCTAACAAAATTTGATTTGAGAGTCTCGTAACTCAGCATGGCAGAAAGCAATCCTGGCGACTGTGACAGAGTTCATATGGTGATGTGTGAGAGGAGCAGGGTGTGTATACATAGTCATTTTCCACTGCGCCATCCATGCTAAAAGATGAAAAGAGTGGTTTCACCCCTGAGCCCTCTGGAAGCAAAGACTGAGATTAGATATATCTGTGAGCCAGGTTTGCTTCTCAGTTTCTGTAACACACTCCTACAGCAATATCTGGTCATGAAATTGATATTTGACAGAAAATCTGTTACGTGCACCCACATGCCTAACACTGACATAGCAGCAGGTGGACTTGTAAATATAAAATCTTGCCAGAGGGTTCATGCAATAATATTTGTGGTTTGGAAGTACACACAGAACACAGAAAAGGCCTACATCAAGGAATAGTTCAGCTTTGGCAAATATACTTATTCACTTCCTTTCAAAGTGTTAGATGAGAAGATCGATACCACTCTTGTGTCTGTGTGGTACATATGAAGCTACAGTTAGACGCCTGTGAGCTTAGTTTAGCATAAAGACTGGAAACAGCTAGTCTTGCCCTGTCAAAAGATAACAAAATCCAATAGCAATACTTGCTAGAAAACAGCTATATAAAAAAAACACATACTGACACCATCTGCAATGTTTTTCCATAGTGTCATCATTAGTTGTACGGTCTGTGTTTCTTGTAATTTTGACAGTCTTCGCCTAAAAACAACGAATTTTGGGTTTTGGATTTCTGGATTGAAATCACAATTTAAGACACTGAACTTAAATGACTGACAAACAGTAAGACTGCGAGCTGGCTTAGCCTAACTATCTCAGGGTGCTTTCAGACCTAGATTCGCTGCTTTGATCTGAATCAGGGTCTTAATTTTGTTACAAAGTTGCATAATTGTCTAGAGTTGGTTCATGTTCTTACGGCAGCATTTATAAGTGGACCAGATAAAATGCCTTGTGCGAGAAAGCTGCTCTTGATTGGTCAGAATTTCCATGCATGAAGTAAACAAAACGTTGAAGAAGAGTACACTTGCAAGATAAATGCGACACTTTCTAATGTCGCAATGGAGGGACAACTACGCAGGTTGATTTTAGCGCTGGTCATCGTGTGCTATATTGCTGTCATTTTTCATTTTAGTCAAACCATACAGTTTGAAAACGAGGCGCGGCTCCAACTAGAAAACAATGTTTTGATGCATTGGATGTGCTGAATGTGTATATTAAGGCAGTACAGGAGGAGGCACACATTAATAATCCTCCAGGACTGTAACATGCTCATGTTTAACCCAAACAATGCGTAATGCGACTGCAGTTGGTTCAGATCGAGGTCAGAACACATTCTCACCACAAACTAACTGCACAAGAGTTTGTTTGTAACCTGACACAGACCATCTCTTCAAAAAGGTCTCGGTCTGGTTGTTTTGGTGCAACTGCTGTGTTCACACCTGCCCAAACGAACCGCACTTAGGGGGCAAATGAACTTGAGTTCAATTGAAACAAACCAAACAGGGCAGGTGTGAAAGCACCCTTGGCTTAAGTATTGCTGATTTCAGTACTCAGATTGTCTGATTGCAGAAGAGGAAGTCGAGGACATCAAAAGATTGCTTTATGTCTGGAGAGATTGCAGATATCTAAAAACAACAAAAACTGATACTGAACTTGATTCCTTTGTCCATACCAGACACTACAGTGACTCATTATCTCCTCTTAAGGTTTAAGTGGTGTTAAAAGACAGGATGGGTCGGGGCTAGCTAGTTAGCATGCTCATGTCAGGACATATCTCTGCAACACTATACATAGACACCTTCAACATAACATCAGATCTGTTCTTTACAATCTGTCAATAATGTTCGTTTTGTGAATATTTTAACCTAAAATTCTGGCATTATCTTCCCCATTGCACCTTAAACCAATAATTCACTGTGTGATTTGCAAAGAGCAAAAAATGTGTTACCACTTACGTCACTGGTGTTGACAAACCAGGCTATGTCTCCAAAGGAAGCCAGTTCCCCGTTCACATAGCAGCTTATTTCACTGTTTTTCCAGCGGTTGTAGATGTGAACGAGAGTCACCATGTACCACTGCAACAACAAAAACAAGCAGGCTCGAACAACGGAAAACTGTCACTGTATCAGTCACACACAACAAGATATCAATAAGTCAACATGTGGTGAGAATCTTCCAGCGTACACAATTAACCTGCTTCCATCATGTTTCAGTCCCCTCCAGCTACGATCCCACCTACTTAGATTTCTGGTTTTCTCCTCAGCCTTACAACCAGTGAAATAGGTTACCAGTGTTGCCACAGTGAAATAGGTTATGATGGTTTCTTCCGGACATGAAGGAAGGCATTAAAAATAGAGTGAAAAATTAACTAAAATCATTTCTGGGTCCTCATGAGGTTTATTGAGGTAAGGTAGTGCCTTCATGCCCAGGGGAAGGAGGAGGGTGTTTTAAATTGTCCACAGGCAAAGGACTGCAATGGTCTTCAGTGTGTGCTGTGCCTGGAGGGGACCGGGAGTATTGGATTATCCCTCTCTGCCGTCGCCCTCATTCCTCCTCCTTCTAGTTCTGCTTCTCCCCAGAGCCAGGTGTGATGTGACAGTACTTTCTTACAGCAAGGTCTAGATTTATTGTGTGTGTACATATGTTTGCGTGTGTGCATGTGATTGATTTTGTGTGTGCTGCTTTGCAGAATTTGTCTTTTCTTGTGTATGAATATTTGGTTGGCCTGGGTCACTGAACCAGTGCTTGTGTTCTGCTTCGTCTTTTTGTTCCTTTTTTTACCTTCTGCGGTTTGAAGTCATACTTTACACAGTGCTGGAATCCTTTCCCCTTGGATTTTAATGAGGTCACTATCAAACAGCCACCAACAAAGTGTGCCGAGTAACCCATGCCTTTACTGGTGCGAAAACTGAAATGAAATGAAAGGAAAATACAAACACAGCTTGAGTTTCTGAGTGAGGCTGTACACTTTAACACTGACTACATTCAAGGGCAACATGGGTTATAGTGTCCAATATATCATATAAGCATTTTAAAAGGATTTCAAATGGATAAAGATAGCAAACAATCATTTCTCAACTTCACAGACTCTTCCCATCCTACATGTCCCGGCGAGACGGGGGCCCCTGCGTGTGATTTAGTGAATTAATCTCTTTTAAAAAGGGCACAAGGCTGAAGGAGCTTTTATTACAGATTCTCTCAAGCAGCTCGTTGGCCATCCGGCATGGTAATCATTCTCATAGAAACCCAAACAGATCCCTATTGTATAAATTAGATTTCTGACAGAAATTAATTATTGGTTGAAAAGAAGATCAACCAACCCTCTGCTCCTCGGAGAGGAAGCAAAGGATGAGGAGACAGGAAAGATGGAGGGAGAGGCACAGCCGTTTTTCATCTGTGAGGCTGAAGGCTGCACTTCTGCAGCACATTTCTGGGGTTCAAATGCATTTTATATACATCTCGGTTATACTGGGAACATGTACACATGCATATGTTCACACTTAAAGTGCATGCATCCGTGTCAAACCACCATTCATGCAATTCCCCTCTCTTTGTGTTATTTATACTAAAAATACGCACTACTTCCTTAAACAATTTTTGCATTCCATATATAGTATATTCAAACTAAATTAAACATTGAAGAGTCAAACAAAGGGCAAAGGTTCACTGGTCACAGAACAGTATTGTTACCTACCAGTACAAGTAAGGCTTGTCTTTGTCTACATTAATGTTGTTGAGGGGATCCATGCGGAGCCATGTGTGGAATGTAAACCCATTCTGGTACGGCCATTTCGCTATAGGAGGCAGAGCTATAGCCTGTTAGGAAAAACACAACAGAGGAAAACAGGACATGGTATGAGTTGTGGGTCCTGACCAGCTGTGGAGTTCAATGAACCACTGAGCATTTAAAATTGATAAAAAAAAAAACTCTTGGTTAGTGCGACAGGTCAAAGGAATATTAAGCAAACGTTTGAAAACTATTGCCCTTAATAATGTTTTTATGTGTGTGCAGATGTGTGTAGCAGGGCAACACAGGAAGGTGAGGGCACATGTGCTCTTATCAATCACTGCTGACAAACACTTCTAAGTACTAATAGAGTTCAGATCAAGAGAATCAGACCCAACCTCACATGGCAGACCTGCACACTAGTACACAAGCAAGTAAAAAGCACCGGTACCATAACAATAGAGGGTTATATACAGACTACACACACTATGTAAAAGGCCTGACACAGACTAAAGCAACATTCAATAGTGCACATATTTATGTTTATTTTATATAGAAGGGGACAGTGCACATTAATTAACATGACCACTTAAGTCAAGTAAATATACAAAAGTACAACATAAAACACAACACAGAGCCAATGCACATAGCCACTAACAAACAAACAAGAGCACAAAACAAAGCACAAAAAACAAGGACAATAGCACACAAGCACAACTAGCAAGACAGTGACACACATTGAGGAAAACGTAGTATACAAAAGCACATAAGCCCCAACATACAGTAAGAAAACGAGGACATAACCACTAATTCAGATCATGACAACATGTTTGATTGTCCAGTAACCAGTGTTTTATTGATTTGGAGAATGACTTAAGAGATGTGATGTTCCTAAATTCTATGGATACAGTGTTCCAGGTGTGTGCAGCTTGGAGGTTGACTGTCCAAAGCTGCTCTTTCTCTGTGGTATCTGTGGGGTGCCAGGCCATGAAGAATTTTAGTTATAAGTAAGATATCGGCAAATCTGATCATATTTTCCCAATTTAAAAAATCATATTTTGTTAAAATTTTGCTTTATCCAGTGTGTTTAACGTCTGTTTGTACAGTCTTTCTATTGGTTTTAGTGTAGTTTTGCCTTAACAACTCTGAAGCCTCTGTCGTCAGGTTGCTCCTGATGTGTCTGAAATTTGCCAAATTGAATTTGTACAGCTTCCTGTACTATGCATATTTGATCCAATGAAAAGTTCATTAATATTAATGTTGCAATAGTCCATTTGTGGTCTACTCCTTCACACAGAGGAAATCCTGAAGACATTAAATAGATTATTAGCTGTTTGTCTTAATTACTGTTTAGCATTAATGAATGCTCAAAGAGCAGTTGTGATGCAAGTCTGAGAGGATCCTCCTGAATAAACATACTGTCCTGCCACATCATACCCTGTGGCTGGAAGAGTTCAGTGGGGAACAATGCGATGCTTTTGTAAAGTTCCAGTGCAATGAACTGCAAAACTGGAAATTGCCATTAGCAAGTAGAAAGCTGACAAATTCAACTTTGTGAATCAAATGAATGAAGAATGTATTTGTTATCTAGATTTTTCCTGTACTACCAACAATCTCTGATTCTGTTATATTTTATTTATTTATTGTTTCTTTCAATGAGTGTACCAAGGGTATGCTGTCTACTTCACACTCGTCATCATGTGCCACTGTTGCCATCATGTGTTGCCTGTATGCTACATTACGCATCTAGAGAAAGACAAGGACAAAGCCTGTGTGCAGTCTGACTTTCTATGATACTAACGCTGAAGAACGAGGCAGAGTTTTTGAATAAACTAATGTGCAGAGAAGGCACAACCAAAATTTTCAAAGCACGATTTCAATGGTCCAAAGCTGAATAGCCGACGGCCACAACATGATACACTTAGTCACTTTAACTATGTAGACTTATAGTGCTCACACATGCGGTTTCATCAAAAAGCTCTTAGACTCCATTTCAAGATGCTTTACAACATTTCAGCAAGAGCACAATAGCCTTTGAGGCCTGAGAAGAGTTGTAATGGCAGACTAAAAAACAACTAAGAGAATGTGTGAAGCTTATCAATTAGAGCAAAACTGCATGGGTCAGTGAATGGCTGGCTCATACGAAATCAACTTAGAAAGCACTTAGTATGAAAGGATTCAGGAGAGATCATCATGTAATATCTGAAGTCCTCTCTTTCCCTCACTCATTAGTCTATAATAGAGTTTCTTTATAAGATGAAGGAGAATAGGAGGTGCTGTAAATTTTGGAAGGCAGTCATGGTGGGGGTCCATATTCTGTTAGCTCACCACTTCTTTTGCATTTTGCCTAGCTGGAAATCTTGCTGCTCATGTACTGAAATATTCAAACTAGCAGTCTGACACTAACCTCTAAATGCATGCCAGGCGGCTCATCATCTATGTGCAAACATACCTAGTGCTCATGGATGTTTTTTTCACTCTGTGGTGCAGTGTTTGACATGACGTAGTATACTCACAGCTGCATTTTTCCCCGGAAAGCTGAAGAAGGAGTCGGGGCCATTCCTGTGAGCCATGTACTTCAGAACTGACAAAAGCTTCACTGCATGACGAGGCTGAGGGAAGAATACAAAAACACACGAGGATCATTTTAGACAGCTGATAAGTGTTGATGTCCAAACAGGCACACACATGCACATGAAAGCACATGAACCCTGTTAGTCACTTACTGTTTATGCATGTAGCTACAAATGATTAAAAGCAAGTACAGCTTTGGTTCTGCTTGTTCTAAATTTACCCCAGACTCATCAGACTTCAGAAAGACTTACTCAGCAGCACACTCAGAATTCTGTATCTTCATTTACTTGAGGCAAAGTGTTTACAGGTATCAAAACACTTATATTTAATGCTTTTTAAGGCATTTTCAAGATCACTATATTTGAGACTTATGTTCGGTGAAAGCATCCTTTCCGTATTAAAGCATTGCAGGCAGTAAACCTACCCATGCAGAGGTAGGTTTTATGTAGGAATAGTTATTTTGCCAACAGGTAATTGCAAGTACTCTAGTATTAGGGTTTAGTGGTAGGTTTAGAGATTTGTAACATCAGAAATGTGGGCTTTCCCGCAGAAGAGCATTCAAGTAACTGTAGTTCACAGTACTTTCGCATTGGCTTCATTCTTTAGCCCAAGAGGTTGCCACTTGTTCTGCACTTATCTTGTCACACTTTCTTCCTGCAATACAGCAGCAATAACCTAATAAACCTCACTCGCATGCAATCAGACAATGCCTAACGGTGAGAGCATTGTCTGACTGGCCAGAGTTACCTGCATAGCACCAATCAGATAACATATATAGCATAATATAGTACACTGATTCCCAACTGGTCCAACCACGGGGTCCAGATTTCTACCTTAGTCATTTGTTCATGATGCACACAATTTAATACATTTGGCCTCATACTTGCATTTGGCTGTGTCATTGGGCTGGTTTGCTGTCTCTGTCATGTAGCTATCTGTTAGTCACTCACTCTACAGCAGGAAATGTCACTTCAAAGTAAAAGCTTTGCGCCAAAATTCACTGTACTTCAAAATAAAGAGTGTTTTTTACAAACTTGACACGTTCTCGAGTCACTTGTGGTCCATTCAGAAAAGACTCGGGAACCAGTTTTGGACCGGGACCCACCAGCTGGGAACCACTGTTACAGTATGATAGTATATAGTAACTTTGTGTCTATATTCAAAGAGCAATATCGCAGTCTTTCGCAATGTGTTTATTGTGAAACCTTGACAATTAAATATGATATACTGTGCAGCCCTAATTTACTTTATAATACTGATTAATGTGTACATCATTGTGCACTGCAAAGCACACTCATCTAAAATGTGTTGCTATAACACACAGAGTTCAGATATTGGAGTTGGATCGGTGTGAGTGATAAAATTTTCAATACATTTTTACAATTTTCAACAAGGCTGGGGTTTAAAGTGCTCAACCAGAGCAGTTAAAGTTCTGCACTCATCCCATCCACCATGTCTCCCCAGACGATTCACAAAAAAAACAAAATGAGGAGAGGAGCGGTGGTGAGAGCTGCTTGAAAGTGGGAGAGTGAGCTGAAATTTCGAAGCATAAAAGCAACTTGCCCTATTTCCTTGACAACTTGATTAGTGTCAGTGATCGATGGCTTACTCTCCTTCTCTTTAACTGTCTCTCCCTCTGCACCGCCTATTCTGCCTGGATGTAGTAACTTATCTTCTGTACACGAGTCATACATCTGAAGTTCACTATGGCTACTTCCTTATAGGCACACACACACAACAGCTCAGGCAGTCTATTCTAGAAAAATCAGGTTCTTTGACTGTTTAACAGCCACACCTTTTAACATTGTGCTAAATATTGGCTGATAAAAATAACTCAAACTTAGAACTTTGTGGTAATTTCACAATCAGCCCAACAACAATAATGCAGTGCTGCTCTGGATCCGAGATCACTGCGGAGTAGCAGTCTGGTTTCACATGATTTATCTTGTCTGTGTGTCAAGGGCATTGGCCTGTGGGATGGCAGCAGTTGAAGTGTTGCTAGCACATTCCTCAAGCTGGTCCCAGACAACCAAGACAGATCACCGTGGCATGACTCTGACTCACCCACTGGCCTTTCTCCCCTTGCAGTTTGCTGAAGAAAAGCTTTAACTCCTTCACTGTGATGCTGTAGCTGGCAAGCACGCCCAGCATGTCCACCAGCAGGTCTGCAAGACACACACAGAATCATACAGAGGTTAAACATTACAACACAAAGACTGACAAAATAATTGAGAGGGAGCTCCAAATGATGGCAGTTTGATAGAAAACCTTACGGATCTTATCATTCATGAAGCGGTCCTTGATTATAACTAGTTTTCCCTGTCTTATTTTTAAAAAGATCCAGCTCACAACTATTGCAGTCTTTATTGGTAATTTGATCATCTAAATATTACATTGAAGCCACAGCAATAAGAAGAAGCTAAGTAGCTAGGACGTATTTAAAAGAAAAGTAGGGTGAGCAAAATCCAAGTAAAAAAAGAAAAGAAAAACACAAGACTTAAAATAGAGAGGACACTCTGGGAGTCCCAGCCACTGTGCAGCCTCTTCCATTAGTTATTACTGACTAATGATGAGCCATGGTGTGACAGATCTGTGACTAGTGTGCACATACAGAACCATTCTTTTAAAGTTCGGCTGCAACTAACAATTATGTTCCTTGGCGATTTATCTGTGGATAATTTTATTAATTAATGTATTAATCATTTGGACTACAAAACATTAGAAAACAGTGAGAAACGCCTGTAAAAATATCTTAAAGCAGTGATACTCAACTTATGGCCCATGGGCGATAGGGTGGTAGTGGCCCTGCAACCCTTTTCCAATTGACAATGAAAATAATCCGATCAACATTGGGATTTTTTTTATACTTTGAATGTAAAAAAGTCTGCAGAGTGCATACAAATGCCTAAATAAAATATTAAAAAAAGAGGATCCCCAGGCCCCCCAACAGATGTCTGGGCTAAGTCGTGAATGCCCTGCACACACCTGACCTGCACTGGGCTGCCGTGACTGGATTTGCCTCATGGCAAAGATGAGTGAGGACAGCAAACGTCAAAAGGTTGAAAAAAAAAAAAAAGGAAATTCATTTAATGATAATATCATTATTGTTTGTTTATTAACTGGCCCTTTGCCTCCTTTCATTTGCAAAATTGGCCCCTTGGGCAAAGCAAGTTGAGTATCCCTGACTTGGAGCCTAAAGTAACTTCATCAAATGACTTATTTGCCCAACCAACATTTCCAAACCTAAAACATTAATTTACTATGATGTAAGAACATGGACAGCAGCAAATGACCAATCTCTGCAGCTCTAGTTTAAACCCCTAAATATAATGATGAGTGGCAGTTCTATCTGGAAGGTCTTTTTCAATGTTAAGTACAGTATTAGTATAAACACACACAAGTATCAAAGCTCAGCCTTGCACAACTTGTATTTCAGAGCAAGTGAGGAAGAGACAGTCTGCAAATCGACTGTAAGTGCAATTTTAAAAAGTAGAAGTTAGGGTGCCTTGGTGTCCTTGTTTAAGACATTTATCATAAACTACAACATCCCTGGCTGAAAGTCCAGCCTTTGTAGCATAACATTCCTCATATCTCTCTCCATTTCTTGTCAGCTTTCTCCTCCCTTTCCCTTTCTCATGAAAGTAATAAAATGCACAGAAATATTGAGAAAAAAGTACAAACAGGAGATAAAATTAAATCCTAATATATGGGTCATTTTAAGTTGTAAAAATCAGTCAATGAAAAAGTTGCATCTGAGACAATTCTTGGGGATGAACCAAAGCATTTGTACTGTGCTGAATATTACTATTACTCTCAGCTGCCTAGTTACTGCTGGGCTGTATCACCCTTGCTCGACTGAACAAACCCTCTAGGCCAGCGCTGTTCTGGCTGGCAAAAGTTCACTGAGCCGAACACTGTAGGATTAATTTGGACTAATTTGCAGATGGGCAACAGACCAGACTGAGACTCTGGGGAGACTGTACAGGATGATTGTGTCCGCTTTCACTGCAACACATCACAGCATATGCAACAATGGGAGATGAAACCATGAGGTTATTGTAAACAGGAAATGTGGATAAGAAAGTTTCAAATTGGTTCCTTTGTTTGTAATGCTCCATTGATTCTTGAAATTGGAGTTCGTCTCTTTGTTGCTCCCCTTCCACAAAGAGGTCAAAGCGGAGGCTCGGCAAAAAAACTTCTCTTTTAGTGTCTTGTCTTAGTCAAGCATAGTTCAGCAAAAAACACATGAAGATATATGACTGCAGATGAGTTTAAGTTTTTCCACGAGGTGCTGTTCTTAAAGGGATACTTTACCAATTTTAAACCTGCTTCGCATCACAACAATGTGGGCAGTGTGGGTAAATGAACTGTGTTACACTTCATCACCCAGATCTCCCTGCTCATTTGCCAGCAATAATCCGCCAGACGACAGGTTTCGATTTTCACTGGCTCTGGGGTTTTTGCTATAACTACAGATTGTACTTCGTGATTTTTGTATGCCCACCACTAAGGACACGAAGACTACAGAAGAGGATCGAGACAGAGACGAACTCTTCTGTCTCAAACTCAGACAAAACTCCAATCTAACTGTAAAACTAGGCAATGCTCATTAAATCTAAACCAAGATTCTGTTACTTCAGAAACACAGTTTAGTGCACTGTGCCAGTGGCTGTAATATGAGAATTTGTCAGTAGAAGGTGGGCGCCATACTACTTCCTGTATTGTTAAAACCAGAAGCTGAAAATCCTGAGATCAAACGGTAAAACTAGGCAGTGCAAATCAAATATAAATCAAGATTCTGTTACTCTATGGTCTATTTTTTTGTCTAAAATGTCCTCAGAAACACATTTTAGTGCACTGTTTGGCTGTAATATGAGAATTTGCAAACAGGAAGTGGGCCCCGTACTGAAAATACTGGGATCAAACAGTAAAACTAGGCAGTTCTGATCAAATATGAACCAAGATTCTGTTACTGAGTTGCCTAGTTCTTGTCACAAATGTTTTCAGAAACATATTTTAGCTTACTGTTTAACTGTAATGCAACACTGCGACTGCCGTGGTTGTTTTTGGACGGGCAACTTGCATTACGTCAACGACCAACAGGAGCATTTATTGGTCTGGTGCAGCACAGTGTATTCTAGTAGTAAATTTTTACCTGTTGAGCAAAGGTGAATGCCACAGCCCTAGCACCCCTTCCAAAGTGTTTCTTTCTACTGCATAGACAGCTCTGTTTTGTGAAAAGACCACCTTTCCAGCAGTGAAATACTTCTTTAAGTACCTGCGATCATGCTGTCAGTGGTGGATATGCGCTGGAGCACCTGCTGGATGAGCCCCACATCAGTGCACGCCTGCAGGTTGCGGACGCTCTTCTTGAGGATGGCGGTGAAGATGCTCCAGACCTCGGCCTGACAGGTGGGCTCGCATTTGTCCAGCAGCTCCACCATGCATACAATGCTTTCCGGTTCTTGGATGATGAAGTTCATCTCAAGGTCAAACTGGCCGCCAACCAGCTGGCGGAGAGACACAAAGACGGAGGTGAGGAAAGGAGCGGGACAAGGCAGGAGAGAGAAAGTGTTTTAGCCACTGAGTAAATTAAGCAATAAAAAACAGCAATTAATTCCTCTTTTATGACCAGCAAAAAATAAACAAGAGCTTCATATATATGTGTTCACATTACTATGTGTGTGCGCACTTTTAAACAGATGATTAACCATGCATCACAAGTGCTGTTAGCCAAGCGGATAAAAGGTCAGGGGAGAAACACAGGTCTCTGTCGGTCTATTTGTATGTCTGTTTTTCTGACAGTAGATTCAGCTGTTTACAGCTTGCCTTAAGACACCGTGATAAACCAAGAGCAAAAAAAATATCAAACAAGGAGCCACGTCAGTGAAACTAAGTGAGACATCCAGACAGACGCAAACAGTGAGAAGTGTATTTAGAGGTCTTTTGTTCCTGTAGGAGGCCCTGGAATACTAACAGCATCTGACACCGCCTGGCAGACACAGACCGGGTTCAAATTAATTTGTACTTATGACGTACCAGAAAATACACAGTGATAGAGTACACTGATGCAAACCCCAGCCTAATATCAGCAGTGGCTACCAGTGTGTACATCTTTTACACTCAGGAATGTATTTTTTTGTGTGGTGGGAGAACAGAATAAACACATTTTCTTTCACAGGCCTGCATCTTGAATCAAAAACGCAAAATTGTATTCATGCGTCCCACGTTACGCAGCTTTAACAGTGATCTCCTGCTAAAGCTTGCTCAGGAGCCGCTGAGGTGGAATGCCTGTCTGAAAGGAGTAATGCTCTTTGTGTGTGGAAATAAATTGTGCAAGCCATAAATGTCATAATTTATCACTTCTTAATAGTTGTGATGACATTTTTATTATTGAACCCTGCCTAATAGAAAACGATAAGGAAAATAACAATATTGGTGTCAAATTAATATTGTGACTGAGGCTGTCATGTTTAGAATCAAGGAGGTGTGACTGGGCAAAAAAAAAATGAAAGCGTGATAGCTGTGCTCGGCCATTAGACAGGCTGGATGTGAAAACAATATGATTTGGTGCGGGGAATGGAAACTGTCCCATTAAAATGAGTGAGGTCGGATTAACTCCATGTATGTGTGTGTGTGTTGTGTACAAGATAGGGAAGGAGGGGACACTGGGGTACCGCCACAACATCCTTAAAGACGGGGGATAAAGTGATGATAACACTGACACACACCTCACCTATTGTCCCTTTAACCTCCTCTCACAGATATCTATTCATTTTTTCATGTCAAGTATCAACATTAGAACAATGATGCAATCAATCAGCAGATACACAAGGCGCATTTCCTTTATCCCTCGCCTTCATACAGTCTTGTTTTTAATATGTAATGTGCAATATTTCATATTGACATACATAGGCTTAGATTTCAGGGGGGACACAAGGGACATGTCCCCCCCCCTCAAGATTTAGGCCTAGATGTTATGCATTTGTCCCCTCCAATAAAAATATAAAAGTAGATGAGGACTTCTGTATTGACAAAATGAGAGACATTTACACCATAAATTGATGCTAAAAATTCACAAATTGGTGCATAAATATTCATCAGCAAGAAAACCCCATGGTTTAAGCTTTGCTGACGCATATCATAATATTCACAATTACTGCAAACACAAACAATTTTAAGTGCCAAGATGTATCAAGTCACATTCAGCCTTTGTGCATTTGACAACAATCCTGCTCACTGTGTCAACTTTTAATTCAAGAGCACACATCTGCAGTTAATCTGTAATAATGCTTTAATTTAGTAACTGTTTTAGTCTATAAAGGTCACAAAAATTATGAAAAATTCCCATCACAAGTCCCCAGAGCCCAGTGTGATGTCTGCTCTCTATGACTGACCAATAGTTCCAAACCTGAAGATCGATCTATCTTTTTTACAAAGAAATCTAGGTAGCTATATTTTGATATAGATGAAAAGCAGTTCAGCACACTTAGACTGAAGACATGAAACCACAATTATTCAATTACCAGAATGCTTGTCTTATTTATTTTCTTTTCGATTGCCTTATCATTTCAGCACTAAATATGTGCCCGCAAATCATCTTCTAAAAGTGCACTTTGAGGCTCTGAGTGGTTTGCTCACATTATTCACGTTTCAGTCGGCATAAAAACCATTATCACACACACACACACACACACACACACACAAACATCAAATCAAAACAACACGCAACACAATGCACGTCAACTAACATACAATAACCTTGTCTTACTGCTTAACGAAATTGTTGCTAACTGGCCTGTACTCACTGTTCTTGTCTTCCTGGTTTTGTTCTGTTAGCGTTTTGCCCTTTGTCTTGCAATAAAAGAAAAAAATAAGAAAACAAACCTTGACCTTAACTTTGCCTTGAGATGAATTAAAGGGTAGGTTCACGTAAATTAGAAAGTTACATCATGTATTCTCCCTATTTTTGCAAGCAGAGAGTTTGGCCCAGGTTTTGACACATTTGTATCTCAGAGTGCTGCTGCTTTCCCAGAACAATGGAGGCGAGTGGAGTTTTTAAATGCCGTTTTGTTTGGTGTTCACAGCATTCAAAATTACGTGCAAAACATTGATTGAAAAATTGAGGCGTTTTAACACAACAAACAAAATTTAATTTCAGAATGATAAACAGTTAAACAAATTAAACCAAAACTGGAGAGATCCCAATGGAAGTGAGAAAATGTGCTTTTTCATAATTCGACTGGCTCAGCCATTTAATTGAAGTTGGAACTTTGCAAAAAGCTGAAATGATGGTTCATTTGTAGTCAGCAGGTATCAAAATTTAAGTTCCTGGGCTACATACAGCCCAATCTGATCTCAAGTGGGCCAGACACCAATACATAATTATCTATAGATAATAACTGACAGCACCTTCTAATTTTTCCTTTCCTTTAGTGTAAGTGTAGTGTAGTGTAGAATTACATTCTGAAAACGTTTATCCATTTACAAGACAGATGATGAACAGCCTGAGATGTCTCAGAAAAATAACTGCAATTTCAACAATGTGTCTCAGTTTTTCCACAACCAGTCAGTCTACTATTCACTGGCACTACATGTGCGTTTTTCCATACATTTGCACTCCTGAGTTGTAATGCTGACATCACCACTAAAATGGAAGCTGAAAAAGCAGGTTTAAGTTGTACCCTGCTTTACAAACCATTTATAAATCAAAAGTTTTGGCAGTGCCTTGACAATAGGGTTCCACCATATTGTATTGAAGATTGATAGAGATTCTTTTGTTGTGAAGCTGCCAATTGTAAATATTTGGCACAATGTTCAATATCTTAAAATATGACCATGGTTAGTATTCATTGCTTTTTTAGGGAACTGTATTCTGGTCAGGGTGGGAAAGCCCCTGAGGCAGCATTTTACATGAAGTGGGCTTCTCGGTATTTAAGTTGCTCTTGAAACCTGGCACCTCTTAGCCTTCACAAGTGCATCAATATATTAGGTGTGCAAAGTCATCCAGTGGGTCGGATTGGACCCTTTGGCAAGCAGCCCATATGTTTGACACCCTTGGCTTATACAGTACAAACACAATACACAGTATAAGGAACAGATGGATGTATGGTCAAACAAATACCAGGGTAAATGACAAAACAAATGACAAAATTATTTCAGTCAAAATATCTACCAGCCACCTGTTAGGGCAATAAGCCAATGTCAAAATCATAACACACAAACCAATTAATGCCCCACTGGCAGCCTTTCTTTTTCCCTATTTTGTCTTTTAGCAGGAAATCACACAGCTCTCTACAGAGTGCCATGCGTTAACTTGGGGGATAGACTGCAGCCAGGTCTGCCATTAATAGATGCTGGGTGCCATTTTGCCACAGTAAGAGTTGATTTATGAGCCTGACACTCTGTGTGAGTCACCCATCCATCACAGCCAGTTGACAAAGGATACAGAGAACAAATATGAGGATGTATAGTGCCACACGACAGTGACATACAGCCGGCACACAAGCAAGTATAACAGGGCTACTTTAGGACCAGATTTGTTGCATCCTACGGTCAGAAAAGTTTAAGACAAATTGAAAAATTACTTGAACACATTATCCAGTGATGTGTTGTACTGTTTGTAGAGTCAGCCTTAACCCTCCAGCTCTACTTGCAAGTCATTTGAGGCCTATTAAGATTCTTTCAACAGACAAAAACAACAATTAGTGGCTATGTTTCTTAAATAAAGTAAAAATACCAAAGGATTTGTCAAGTTTTCTTTCTTTTTCTAAACTTAATATCCTTCAGTTTTCTGACTGTTGGTCAAACAAAACAAGCAATTGAAAGAAGTTGAGGTTAAAAAAAACCTACTTTTCCATATGCTATTTTGACATCATGTGTGAGAGACTGATCGCTGAGCTGAGTACTATATTCAGTGACTAAAAGCCAAATAAAAACCTGTGAAGTCTGACATTATCTATCCTAACAGAATGTGTTGGCTCTTTCAGCATCAGTTGGGATTTAGAGTCTGTTTGACAAGCATAATAGTCTGTAATTCACAAGATCATTCTAAAATCTCTGCTTCTAAAGAGTCCGTTTGGAGTGGCTGGTGAGGTTTTTTCTTGCCAAATACACTATTATCCCAATATTCAAATAGGCTACCGTTCAAAGCAACCTACAGCACTGAGGTGAATGTTTTACCTTCAAGTAAAAGGTTTACTTCAGCAAACAAAGACCCTAATCACTGACAGTATTTCCTCGGTTGTGTACTTTGTTCTGGAAATAAATCTTTGGACATCAAAAAATGAATTGTCATATTCAAATATATTTCATCTCAGGCAGCACTCTGCACCAAACCTGGAAACTATGTCGCTTTCCAGTGGTGCCAGCTGAATAAGAATACAAGCACACTGC
Organism: Epinephelus lanceolatus; assembly: GCF_041903045.1. Lineage (NCBI taxonomy): Eukaryota > Metazoa > Chordata > Actinopteri > Perciformes > Serranidae > Epinephelus > Epinephelus lanceolatus. The sequence goes on along the minus strand of NC_135736.1, from coordinate 26,405,711 downwards.
TGGTATAAAACCTCACGGCAGCTGCTTATCTCCATGTTGTTACTGATTACAAAAATAGCTATAGAAAATTTAGTATACTTATTATAAACAGACTAAATTATGCTGCCATTAATCAACTGTGATACTCTGAACCTTGATGTAAATTATAAACAATGTAATTTGCTTTAGCTGAGGGAGAACATTTAATGTGTCTATTGGTGCATGGCAAAGAGGTTTACAATATTTCAATTTCTTAAATTGTTCAATTCAATCATTTACATTGTTCTATTTCAGGAACAGGTGTGAAAGGCTGCCAGCTCCAGCCCCGGCTCCAGCCAAGGAGAGCTCTGCAGCTAAAAGCTGCCATAAAGGCACTGGCTTTATGGCAGCTAGACACCAGATCCCTGGCTGGGTAACCTAGCCTGGCTGTTCTCCCCCGAGGCCTGCCTGAATTAATCATGGCTGAGCAGCCAAGCAGCCACTGGGCCGTAACACAAAGCACAAACAGGCTTCTATGGTCTCCATGGAGAACAACATTGGAGGATGGCAGGGCTAAATGGTACCCAAGAACCAGAATTCATATCTATAACTGGAGCTAAAGCTGTATCTCAGGAGACTCATGATGACGTCAGGATTCTTGGAAAGCCGACATATGAAATCCAACATCAACGATTATAATGTCTTACATGAGGTTAATATTTCTGACACATTTAAACAACCTATTTAGGACGAAAGTCTCAGCCATGTTCACAGGGTGAATTTGAAGTAACATCAATGTTTCCATCGACCTTTTTTATGCACCTTTTCAAATTTGCACAAAAACTTGGAAAGCTGGAGTGGAAATGCATGAAAGAAAAAAGGTGGAAAAGTTCACCTATTCAAAAACAGAGATACGGTAAAGCCTGATGGAAACTGATTTTTCAGACAGACCTCTTTGTCCAGTTTATGCTCTTCAATACAACTAGAAATAAGGGCTGGGTATCGTCTAAAAAACTATGATACCAGTACCAACACCAGCACCCTAAAAGTGATACGGATACCAATAGAGTACTTCATTTGATACCCATATACCCACAATGTGAATGGGGTGGCATGTAGTATAGCCATACTTTTGAACTTTTTGTTGGCATCTCAGCACAGTGAACTGCCAACTCCTTCAAATACACACCACCACTTCACCACACCACAAACTGTATGGGTTGTAGCTGCTGCTGCAGGAGTGAGAGCTCCACATTGGGGGCAGTTGTGAGAGTTCGCCCGGCTGCATGCCCACATTGACAGGGCCAAGTGTTAGTATCACATGGCTAACGTTACCTAATGGTAATCAACTGATTTAACAACAAAGTTGAGCAGTTTTGGTGTGGGTGTGAATTTGCTGGGATCCTTTAACAGATTAGTATATTAGACGCTGCAGCCATGTTAGCTCGTTTTAACCGGGACAGAAGTTGAGATTACCCTTTGCAAGTAGGAGAACAGCTCCATACAGCAGCAACAGAAACTTTGCTGATCCAGCAAGGAGTCGGGACTAGGGATGTCCGTTTAGCCCAGCACCCATTACCCAGTAAGTAACTGATTAATTTCTACGAAAGAAAAAACAAACATGCTAAATTATGTGGTATACAAGAGGCCTTTCCTTTTAGTCTGGCGCTCCACTGACTCAGTTTGAGATTTAGTACTGAATTTCAAAGCGCTCTCTTTTAGAGGTGTTGAAACTTTAATGTTTTGTGATGTAAATGTCTCGCCTTTTAATATATTTTCCATTGACTTTGCTAACAGACAGCTAGAAAAAAAAAAAACTGTGGCCACTGCCCACCTTCCAGTCTCCACCGGTTAGCGAATGTTGGCCTTGGCCATTCTGCACTGCATTCTAGCCAAGCTGGGTGGAAGCTTGCTCGGGGCACCACTGATTTAGGATTATAGGGTCAGACCCCTGGTGCAAAAAGTTGCGAATGCAGGTCTTGTTTGACTGGAGATCTTTCAATACTACTTCGCTATGGGTTATTTCTGTCGATACCTACTAGAAATCCCTAAAAAACTGGTAAATAAAAAGAGAGGCGATACTGAGGGTGTATGTAACTGTCATGTCCCCATTTTAGGTAAATATATGGCCACTTGTTGCATGTCACCCCCTTTCTTTAGCCCTTTAATTTCTTGGCCAAAATATTCTTCAAAATTGTGGGCAACAATTTAATGGAATCAAAACTTGTGATTCCTAACTGCATTAGGAGTAACATTATTAAAAGGCATATATTTAGAACATGTATATATTTAAGATTATAAGTGTAGTGTAAATCACAGACTGAAAATTGAACAAGGTTTTCTAAAAGAGCAGAGCTATTTGAGGTTTGGGGTACACAGAGCAGACTTTTAGATCATTACAGACGGCCATGTGATGCTGAAGATGAGAGCCACAAATGATGGGCACTGTGTACCAAAGGGGAGGAAATTACCCAGCTAAAAGTAACAGGCAAAAACACTGATGCTGCCAAGCCAGGGCTGCCGGGTGATGAGACCCTCTATCCATTGTGTGTGTGTATGTGAATGTGTGTGTGTGTGTGTGTGTGTGTGTGTGTGTGTCCATGTTGATGTTCGTCCTTCAGTTCTCTCCCTAATGAAACTGCAATTAATTCTATGGGTGAAATCATTTGAATATGAAGTCATTTGCCTGCAGGAGACAACAGCAGAGACAGACAATAGAACGTCCGTGACAAATTTGTGCTCGCGTCTAGCATGTCTCCAGTTTGTCAGACGGCTTATATCAGGCTTTGAATTGCTCTCAACAATCAGAGCACAGTGCATCTATTACATGATATCATCTGTCGGTTTGAGAGTGTTCAACATGAGGACAAGTCTAGGGGAAGATCTGAATAGTCTGACTGATTTCATTAAAGCACCGGCAATGTGTATTTTTGCAATACCTCAGTGTTGAAAAAATATGTAAATGTCATTTTAAGGCTACATTGAATTAGGCCTTTACAAGAGGACCGCAAAGGCCAGCTTATGTGTTATTACAACCCAGCTTGACTATGCTTTCAAGGCAACTAAATACTCAACAAATGGGTTGTCAGAGTGACCATGCTTTCACCAGCGCTGGCCTACTTTTTCAACAGCTCTTCTAACTGGATCTCTTTTAACGAGCTATCATGTCAAACCAAAGGCAGTTCCAGCTCATTCTTCCACGAGAGCCCCCCTTCACACCGCACAAAACCGAAACATCCATCACAGTGGCCCAAAACATGAATCGTGATATGACAACATCTTATAATCCCGGCGCTCTTCGCTGCTGACAAACACTCACATTTCCAACATACTGATGTGAGATGTTGAAATGGCTCCAGCAGATAGGGAGGTCAACCAAATAATCTGTCCAACTCAAATCCCTCTGGTGCTAGCACTGATAGGAGGGAATGAGCTTCTGATGGTGCAGATGAAAGAAAATAGTGAGGCAAAATGCATGCAGAATGCCATGCGCTGGTGATAATACATTCAGAATGCCCTTCAAACAAGCAACACTTCAGATGAAGTGGCACCAACATTTAGAATACATGTGAGCAAGAGGACAAAGATCTGGGCAAATCTTCATAAATGTAATGGTGATGAACATGGTACATCTTTTGAGCTTGCTGGCGTTACACCCACTCCATACCACCAGTGTGAGCAGCACATATGTGTAACAGAAGTGTTACAGAGTGCGCGTGTTAACTCGGCTGGCTCATCTTGAGATTCAGAGTCTCACCTGTTTTTTCCACATGCAGTTCTCAGCAAAAACAGATCATCTGTTGCAGGGCGTAAAATTAACACCCGCCAAGCGCCAATGGCGGGTAAAAAATGAGTTTGGTGTGTAAAACAAAAACGCACACCCGCCAGTGTGGCCGATGGAAAATTTTGAATTGCATGTGGGATTTTTATGTGCTTCGACCATTTCCGCCAGATGTGTCCAGGGACGGTTTTTGCTATGGGCAATGTGGGCGACCGCCCAGGGCGCAATCTATGTGAGGGCGCACGAGCGCCCTCGAAAAAAAACAAAACAACAACAACAAAAAAACCGCTCATTTCCATGTCAAGTTAGTGGAGTGGGCGCTGGGGTGCCCCTATTATCACGTTTCAACCAGCAGCAGAAAGGAAATGCGAATCCTGGAGGTTGTGGGTTGAACGGGGGTCACAGACAAGAACACGGCAGAGGTTCATAGTGCTCTGCGGCGCAAGATAACGGCTTACCGGCCATCTCCGACTAAGTCCGACTCCAGGTCCAGTAATTTCCTCTTTCGTTGGTGTCATGACTGCCCAGTAGTACCTGGACAACTGAGCCGTGGTGGTACACAGGTATGTGGCGTGTCAGAGGAGAAATGAGCCGTTCACATTTCCACAAACCTCACTGCACTTTAGGGACTGTTCTTTACTTATGGAGGGACTGTCAGGGGAGGAGGGTGGCTGGTTGATTTTTATTTTATTTTGATCCCCCCTATGTTAATCACTTATTGATGCTGTTTTTGAAGTATGAATAAGTCAATAAGTAATTTATTCCACTGAAATATAGTTGATGTATTATAGAAAAGTGATTTATCTTTTTTATAAATGCCTCACTTTTGCTGGGTATTGTGATACTACTACTGCAGCCTTTGCCACAAGCACGCCAAAGAAACACAGAGGACAGGGTTGGATTTTCCTAAAGTTGGATTTTCATACTAAAAACGTAAGGTAATTATTTTTCGTCAAATAAGGCACAATTTTTTTATTTGGCTGGTGAAAAATATGTTTGGAGGTCACTAGCCAATGGCAGATGAGGTAAAATGTTAATTTTACGCCCTGATCTGTTGATAGTCATTATGACAACATAGCAGCAACATTACACTTTCACTACAGTTTCCATGCCTTTATTTGCAGAATATCTCCTGTTTCAGCCTAAATTAAAAGCCCTTTCTAGCATTAAAAGCCCCTGTGACACAAGGTTTTTTTTAAAATTTTGCAGGACCTTGTTGTGGAAAATGCAATGACTTGCAACGCTCCTGACAGGCAGCACCACAGCAGAGCCGCAGCAGCAACACCGTCTGTGTGGACAACACACACACACATGCAAGCCGCAGCATCTCAGCAATGTAGCTGTCATGCACAGGTACAGGCAGGCAGTTTGGTACAGGTGTTAACATCTGTTGAATGCTTATTGTTAACAAATCTATTAATTCCTTTAAACATATCAGCTGGTCAGAAATGCCCAACCAACTTACAACAAATGAAATTGATTGCTTGGATAAATTACAAGATGTATAAGAAAAGCTTCTACTGACAATAGGTAATAGGTAAACTAAAATATTTCTTATTTAAATGCTCCAAACGCACAGAAAAATTACACTGTTTCCTAAAACAGTCAAAATAAAAAGGCATAAAAAAACATATCTGACACACAACTGGCTGGTGGCATCTCCTTTCACACACTAATTACTGTATGTGGCAGCAGGAAACGCACGTCCACCAACCACCAGTGTAAACAAATACATACCACAGAGTAAAAGAGGGCAAAGACTGCAAGCAAAATGTGGGATAACAGATGACTCAGAGAGTGTAGCAAACAAGTGGTGATTCCAGAAATTTCTGTTTATTTATCCTTCTAATAAGTCTTAAAAAGGACAATACAGTGTGCTATAAAACAGAGCTTTGACCCCAAAAAGTGTAGTAAAACTGAAGGACCTACTTATTGTTTAATACTGCCATTTTCTGCATTCTATTTTGTACATCTTGAGATACATAATCTGTTTTCCAAACAATCCTTAAACTATGCAGGACTGATCTAAAAACAATGTATAGACTGATACAGAAGTAATCCCTCTCAATGATCACTTATGACCTACTAAGTGTGTGGTGGTGTATTAAAGGGATAGTTCGGATTTTTTGAAGTGGGGTGGTATGGGGTACGTATCCATAGATACTGTATTACATAATGAAAATGTAAGTCAGCACGCCCCCAGTTTAGAGAAGCAGGCTCGAGTTTTACACAGAAGCTACAGTAAGTAATGTACTGCTGTGGATGGGGGTCAGTGGCAGAACGTATTTTAGCACCTAAAAAAGTGTACACTATCCTGAGAGTATTTTCACTACTTAACCTTTCCATGCTGCTTTTCCTGTCCTTTCTTTACCTTTCCTTCAGACAGCCTATTCCAACGGTAAAGCCATTAACAGCTTCAGTTCCCCATCTATGCTTTCATCAAAGACACCAGACTCCATTGACAAAACCAGTAATTTAAGCTTGTTGAACAAGAGAGCTGCTGTTCTACTGCTGCTTAGATGAGTTAGTTAATTTGTGTTGTTGTGTGACTTTGGTGAACCCGCACAAACCCTTTTAAATACCAAAATCACACAACAAAAACCACTGTTCAAGGCAGCGGTAGACCAGCAGCTCCTGTTTTGACCATGTCAAATCACTGTTTTTCTTAATGGAGTCTGGCTTTGAAGAGAGCAATATAATGGCTTCATTTTCCCGTTGGAAACCACTGTCTGACAGAAAGGTATAGCAGCCAAAATACTCTCAATACAGCATACACTTAAACTTATTTTGATTTTTTTAGGTGGGACTTTTTTTAGGTGGCTAAAATATGTTTTGTTGGTGACCCCTCCACAGCAGTAGACTGCTAAGCTTCCATGTCAGTCCCTAGCCTGCTTCTCCAAACTAGAGGTGTGCCGACTATCCCTTTAACATGCAGGGACTCTGTAATTTCTTATTTTCTTCTTATTTTGCTGTGTTCAGGGCGTTCATGTGCACAGCATGCAGGTTAAAAAAAGGGTGGCGACAAGACTGTAAGCAGCAAAAAATGCAAATATCGCGAGGTGATATGCCAGGTGGACAAAACTCATTCTCAAACAAGAGGGAATCTGGGGAAGGCTTTTACTTTCGCTGATGATACTGTTTACAAATAGTGACCGACAGTTCCTGCATAGTAGACTTTAAATAATTTTTATAGTGGGTCATCATCATCCACTGTATGTAACTCTAACTGTAGGTAAGTACCTCACACAACCCCACTTAAAAAAATCCAACTATCCCTTTAGGTCATACCTACTGTGCGTGTTATTTGCAGAAAATAAGCATTTAATATATAGCCACTGGCATATATCATGATAAACTCTTCAATCACATGATTAGCTCATTTTTATCATGACATCTTTCTGCACAGTGTGTAGCTGTCACAACACACACAAACTCCCTCGACACTACCTGTAATACACAAGAATTACAGATTACTACTGCTTTTACTGTCTTGTAACATGGCTTGTAACATCAAACTGACACCTGGTGGATGAGCGTGCCACTCTAAATCTGTCAGCAGGAGTAGAAGGTGAAGTGGTGACAATTATGCGCGCAGTGACCATGGAAAACACTGGTTTAATAATCACAGCTCACTAGAGCCTTTTTTTTTCCTGACTCACTCACTTCAAATATAACAAGTTGTTATTCCAAATACACTTCATGAATATTTTACAGAAGTGGCAACAAATAATCTTTCTGTGTTGGAAGCTAGCACTGAGATTGTGAACAAATGGTGACTATTCAGCTCAAACAGCTAAATCATTCTTTGGTTTTTACTTAATATTGACAGATTAATTACATTTAAATTTCAATATTGATCATCTGACACTGCTGAGTAAATATCTTTTAGCTGTCTTCCTTTCACTATGAGACAGTGAGAGACAAAGAGGAGAGGTACAGTAGGTGGAGAGAGATATTTTAATAGCTGGATTTCTAAGAATATCTTCAGAGGGGCAACCTGCCAAGCTCTTGTTTTAAACAATGGCTGACAGTCAGTTTTACACTACATTAACCGTGATAATGCCCAGGCATTAGTAGTCTGATCAACATCATTTCCTTTGTTGTTCTGTTCATTTGCCTGAACATCGTTTGGTACAACATGCAGAAAACAGCAGATAACACAAATGGAAACAGCTGGCCTGTTAAAGCCTATGTTGCTTTTGATTACATTAAACTGAATAACACATCACATATCCTGTATTATGCTAAAATAACTACCAAAATTAGTAGTGACATTTCATCCAAATGGAAAAGAGAGGATTTAGGTTACATCAAAAATGATAGCTATCCTTCTGTAGCCATGCTGCTCCATCCTTCACCTTCACTTGTTGATAATGTGTGATGATACTACAAGTATGTCAGCATTCCTGCATGAACTCCCTATTTATTATGCAACCATCCTCCAAAACATTAGGGCTGCCCCATGAAATTTTAAGATTAAAATCATCAGGCAGAGACCCCTTAGTCAACTGAGATTCCTCCAAGTCAAGCTGTCATTTTTTGTTGCCTGTGTACTTCTGGGGACGTTTCAGCCCCCAGTTTTAGCTGCAAAGTGAGCCCTCTTCGCTGTTGCGTTGCTCTCCATCAAAGGCAGTTGCGGACCCAAACCAAGGGGCTATTTTGCATTTCCTAGGATAGCAAAGGCATGACTCAACTAACTCTGCCTTACTCTGCCTCTGCTTGGCTTACCCTGACATTCTCACCCTAACCAAACCCTCCTCTAGCCCAAACCTCACCAACCCAACCAAAAACGGCAATGAGTACTAGCCAGTCAAAGTGAGAGTCACGTCGGTCATGCCTTTGCTATCCTAGGAAAGGCAAAGTCGCAAGCCAGGGTGAGTCTGAGTGAGGAAGAGGAATTTAATTTGAAAGGACAGGCACAGGAAGAGGCCACGCTCAGCAGTCAGACAGGAGTCACTTTACAAACCAATCGCAGCTAACAGATATCTTTCCCTTCTTCTGTAAATATTCACTCTGTGATAAATACAGAAAAGGTGATCATTTTAGTGCAGGGCTACCCAGAGCTTGTCATCGGTCCCATGAGCGATAGGTCTACACATTTATAAACAGCATCTGGAGATCAGATCTGCACTCAGGATTTCAGGTAAATAGGCTACGATATGGTGCTTGTTAAGGTTGCTAAGTAACCTCAGTTGCAACCTGCCGCTGCACTCTTGAAAGCTGGCACAAAAAAGGCACAAGAGTGGCATCCAGCTCCCGACCTTGTGTTTTCCAGGTGGTTAAAGACACAGCATATGTACAGCCCCTAATTTCCAGGGGTGGTACCTGTGGTTATTACACAGACTAGTTAAAAACATGTAGGACAGGAAATCCAAAGTGTGGGATCATTTTGAGAAGGTGAAGGACGAACCCAAGGTGATATGTAAACTCATCTTCATTGGTCGACTACAAACATGACGTATCATCTGAAACATGTAAGTAGCTACATGCTCATTAGCCACTTAGCACAATCATTACTGCTTTGCCGATAGCGTCATTAACAGGCGGCCCGTTCAGTGTGTGACGTGCACTTGTAGATAAAATATAGGCCTATATTAATGAAGGTTCATTAGTACGGTTTGTATTTCTCTAATGTAGCACAGTGTTAACAACGTTACTGATACTATTCTGTCTCACACCTTCAACTCAAACCCTTGTGTTGCCCCATCCAAAATATAGAATTTAATAACTAAATTAATATCGTAAACATGTGGGCGACTAGTCGACTAATGGCCCTAAATGACGACTATTGGTCAACTCGGAACATTCTTAGTTGGGGGCAGCCCTAAAGTGTTGGCAAAATATGTTGCACATTTCTGATCTATCATTAGTGTAGTTAGCATGCATTAGCTCAGAGGGCTACCTTGGCTTGTAGTAGTAGCATCAGTGTTTCATGTATTGGTTCAGCAAACACACACACAGACATGCACTTAGATGACTTTATGAACCAAAGCCAGAAGCTGCATTTTGACCTTTTTAAACATAAAGCATATACGTGGAGCATTCTGATGAAGCATTACAGGGAGGAGGAGGCGTACAACAGACCTCTTTACCACTTGCACTGTCTATCTGGCAATCTGGCTTAGGTTGCAGAGTGGCTGCTATTGTCAACAAACGGAAAAGGCTTGTCAGGAAATGGTCCTCATTAGACATCAGAGTCCAGGCTTTAGGGAAATTTCTTAGTTTTTCAGAACAACTTTGACCGACTAAAAGTCGTCTGCTTCTGGAATGAGATGCTCAAATTGAAAACAACACTCAAATATGATCTATTGACTGCATGGCTTTCTACTTCAGAAAATCTTTATGTGGCCTCCGTCTGGAATGAGATGTCCAGTATTAACAGAATTCATGCTGAAGAATATGTTTTCTCTGTTAATGTGAGGCGACTGGCAGATAGCAGCCATGGAAGGACATGATTTGATCACAAGGCAAACAAAGAATTTCATTGTTTGACACAGCTACGCCTACGATTTTAGTTTACATAGTGGCAAAAAATAGGAAAGAAGGTTGGCTGTGGTTGCAATATGTTAAAAATAGCTGCTGGATCAGGAAGGTGAAGAAGGAAAGAGATAAACATCCAGCCTGCCTTGATACGTGGAGGAGTGAAATGAGAATTCTAACATGAAGGACCCACCCTTGATCAGTCACACCAGTGTAAAGATAGCATGTGAAGCTTGCATGAAAATATACACAGGGCTCAGTTTTATACACACTCAAACATTTGTACCACAATTCCTCTTACAAATCCATTAAAAGATCCTTTCACTTTCATTGCAAACGAAAGGGAACAAAATCTACAGTCCTTGTTTTGTGCAATGCTTTAGCAGTCTTTTTAGAATACAATTCCCTCCTCGCTTCCCCGGACAGTGTTTCCCTGTTGAGCTGCAGTAGAAGGATAGTGACAAAAAGAGGGGGTTTTGTACTACAAAGACTTTAACTTTCATTCACGAGCTAAACCAATGTTAGACAGAAGCTTAAACATCAGCTGAGGTCATCTCAAAAAAAATACACTTCATCATATAAAACATTAACCTTCAGAGAATCGGAGCAGAGACGCTATTTCACAAAGCAAATCCCATATGGTGAAGGAGTACAACCATTATATACTAAATGATTTTATCATGAGACGAGATGTGTCAGGGTCAGCCCAACTTAGCACCTCTGCTAAACAATTTCCTGGAGGAAACCCTGAATGGGAAACAGGAAACTGTCTGCGGCATGTTGATCCACTCCAACCAGATTCCTGTGGTTTGTGCCGAAGTTTGTCACAAGAGCTTCCTCAGTCTCTCCATAAATCCACATTAGCAAAGTTCTCATAACCTATTGAATACAGCGCTGGGTGCAAATGCTCATATAGTGCCAGTGAATCATTTTGAGCACACAAGTGTGATTTGGTGCTTCCATGTCGATGTGGAGGCAACAACCACAAAAGATGCATGGGTTATCTGGTTCAAGGATGTTTTACTGAGTCTCTAAAAGTCACATTTTCTTAAGTCAGATCTGCAGCTCAGCAGGCAGAGCAAGGGCAGACAAAGACAGTAGGAGAAAACAGCACATAGAGGCAGCATATTTTCACATCTCAATCTGTGAATTTAGGGTTTATTTCAGCCAAACCAGAGCTGATGGTTGTTTGAACAGTGATTAACCAAGGTGAGTTTGGTGAGTTTTATTTTGCTTTTGTCGAGTTTGAAATAAGTGTTTTTACGATGCGTTAATGTGGCAATTAATGGGAGAGACTTGAATTCAGAAGGCGTGCGGTTGAATTTTTCTGACAAAACAGAAAAAAGGTGTAAGAATAGTTCCTTTGTGAGTTTATTTTATTTATTAGTCAGACCATAAAAGATGAGACAGATTGTGGAACACAGAAAACTCGCTGCTAGAACACATCTCCCAAGTACCTGCGGTTGTTGGACTGACAGCAGCTGGTTGGAAAATTTTTACGCATCGCTAAACCCTAGTAGATTTTCCCACTCTAATATATTAGCTAAACCAACGGTAACCTATGGGATAACATGAAAATTGTGTGCACTACTAATGTTTAGCTCCAGTAAAGCATTTTGATTTTTTAGATCTTAAACATGCAAAAACTATAATTTGGTAATTTGGTCTTTCAAAAAGTAGCAAGACACAAAACCAAGTTTCTGGATATTTCAGACATGGAGACAGTTGTGTCCGGGACTTCAAAACTTCCTGTTGAACCTTGATGACTTGGGCATAATTCAATGAAACATCTGTGATGTAAGCTGTCAAATTGATAACCCCGGTGATGTTCTAGCATGAACACACTCGACCTTTTAACATTTACTTTGAGAGGCTTGTGACCAGGTGCTGCCTGTCTGATGGTGCTGTAGATGTATGATGGCATCGCCTGATGTCGCAGCAGCCAGACTGTTCACGGGTTACTGAATCATTCTTTTGACATCTCAAAAGGACCCCTGGATGTATGTTTGACGTGGATTATGGCAGGACATACCAATAACAAAGTTTGCTGGATCTAAAATGTGATTTTATGCTTTCTGCTCAGTTTATTTATTATAAAGTTTGTCTACAAAATAAGCAATACAACTTGTGGTGGGCATTTGTACTTAGTGAATGGGTTGGTAAATCTATGAACATTCCTCTTGTATTATTTCTGTACTTGTCAAGAGGGGTGATGTCTCAAGGAGAAACATTTCTCTTATCATATACTGTCCAATCAATTGCTGACTTTACCAATATGTCTCATATATAAATATAAGGGTAAGTTTTTCATCAGAGATATCCTCAAGAAACAGCTACAGCCCATGTTACATGTAATGCTCAGAGTCATTACTAAATTACGCAGCCAGATTAGAGGAATAGATGTCACAATACAAGTACACCTGCCAAAAGGTTTTACAAAATGCTTTTACATCTGACTCCAAAACAGCATGCATTCAACATGTAAACTGATAAACATAGTACATCACTTCCACAATCCGTGCTGCTAATCCCATCGAGAGCACAGCAAGACACACATATACACACTTTATGGTCATCTTTCGCCATAGCCATGACCCTCACATCCTCAAGAACACCTTTAACATGACAGTTACAAGACACAGGTATGAAGTGTCATGGAAACTGCCAATCACAGGTTGTGGTCAGGAGACAGGAAACCTGATGACCTTCAACTGTGTCATTTACTATATGCAGCTCGACGTCCTTATACGACCTACGTACCAACTAACTACTCAGTACATCTGTGACAAAAGACTCCTATTAAGTGATATAGTTAAGATCTCTGGATAGTAAGAGAATACAGGTATTTTGGCAGTTAAAACAAAGGCCTACGTCTTTTCGCAAATGTTGAAAAACTAGCTTTTCTTCCTCTTCCAGTAAGGAAAAGGAAGAAAAGCTATCTCCAGCTTTGTAAAAAAAAAAAAAAAGCCTACCCTGTGGTTCTGGCAGGTGATTTAATATCTGGGTCTGGATTGCATGGCCTTCAACTCACCCTCATACCCAAACAAGTTCATCAATTTAGGCCAGGCACACGCAGACTCCTCCACCTTCAATAACCTTTCCTCATCCTCCTCCTCCTTCTTAGCCTGAAGCAGAGCCTGGTACTTCAAGGAAATACAAACAAACCAAGAGATTATCTTTCAAAGGGGCTCAGTTACATCTAAACTTTCCATGTATAGATGTGGTTAAGGAAGACACGGTTTAAATATTGTATTACAAGAATTTAAAATGGAAAGCCATCACTCAGCAAGTTAACTTTATTTGAACGAGCCAGTGCTCATCCAGTATTAAATATAAGTTCTGTCTGTGAGAATAAAAGATTAATTTGTGCTTAGTCACACCACTCCTGAGATTCGTTACGAAAAATAAAATGCATTTTGAGCTAATGCTGAATTTTGTGAAGTCGTGGACTGCTGCGCAGTGTGACTGGATAGTTTGTTGTCATGGTAATAATTGTAGTTTAAGTAGTTCTCACCTTTTACATTATATGACTATATGACACAAAGACATAATACTACACGTCATTCTAATCCTCACTTCTAAGTGAAGCTTTAGTTAACTGCGTGACCATTCAGCTTAATCGAGCAGAGAATACCTTTACCATTTTGACAAAAACTTAACTTCAAAACACGTTGTCCATCTTAAGGGGGATTAATATTTGTGCTGCGGACACACCGTAGCCTACGGCATTCTGAGCATTTATACATGTGCAGTGGTGTGTCTGTGTCGCAGTTACACCTCCAAAACAAACATTAAACATACATTAAACATGGCTTAATAGAGACAATTTCAAACTCAAGTTCACAAATCGGCTTTACTATAAATCGTAGCATTCACAGACAAACACTTGTCTTTATCTTGACACATTTTCCCCACAAATACAACATGCTAAAGATTTTAGCACAAGCCTATGGCATTTTACATTGTATAAGTTAGCCTAGCGGTTACCGGACTTCACTCTACTCATATGAAGCCAGGGACAACAGCAACATTTAGCAAAGGTAACGTTACAAAATTCGGCTTCATTACAACTCACAAGGTTCACCGACAAAACAACTGTCTTACACTAAACACGTTTTCAAAAAAAATATATAACATGCTAACGTTATTAGCATAAGCCAATGGCATTTTACACAGTATAAATTAGCCTAGCGACAAGCTGAGATTTCCTCTGCTCATATGAAACACGGATAAATCCCTAAGTATAAATCCCCAAAGGATAAATCACACACAACACTTAAAATGCTATTTTATGGAGGCTTTATTGTCTTCACAATTTATTGTTTTTTATCTCTGAAATAAAAGCTTTGTTTCCACTGAGGGAAACAGTTTTCAGCTTACAAAAACAGGCAGGAGGTCTGCATCGCCGTGACATGTAGTTACATTTCTAGGGAGGTGCACATCAGGTTACGTAGGGTCAATTCAGTGTTGCCAACCTCAGGAAAGTAAAGAATTTGAAGAATTGAATTTTGTCAAATTAGACACTACAATCTGAAAAAGTATTTCGCAAAAACTTTTTCAGTTCTGTTTGAAATAGCCCTGTTCACTCGATAGTGATGGAAAAATAAAGCTGTCCTGGTCTGATTACAAACGCAAACACATTTCAGTAAACTTCAGCACAGTTTCAGAACTTAACTGATAACCTGAAGCTGACATTTCGTTATACCAGAATAGTTTGAGCAAAACTTTGCTGTTTACACCAGGCAAAAAGAAGAAGTAAAGAATGCCACTGAGTTACTGTATACAATTACAGCAATATCTTGACACTCAGGAAGTGAAGAGTTTAGTGGTTTGTGAGCTGCTGGTACTTTGCAATAGCAGGTGATAGTTATGGGTGCAAGGTACAGATTTATTTGGAAGTTTTACTTGTACTTGAAGATGTTAAACAGTAAATACTGTGTTACATTTGACTGTGTGACATTTATTTATGGGCTGCATCTCTTATGTGTTACGCGTATTCCCTACAGGTTGCATGCCAGACCTTGGCAACAGATGAGTTGCTGATGCAGACAGTGTGAAAGCAGGTCAAGGGGAGAGGAAACATCTAGGGGTCGGCAGTCAGGTTCGGGCCAAGGGCCAGTTTTATTCAGCACTCTTCACTGGACGGCCAACACAGACTTGTGCGGTGAAGATAAGAGCCTCTATGTAATGCTAATCTGTCTGAGTATTATTTTAATTTCTCTGGCAATAAAACATATCTATAAAAGTGTCCGATTAATGTTTGAATTCTTCTTGACATTGCTTCAGTGGAGCTGTGGGCCTGTACGACAGCCTTGCCTAGACCCACAGTCCTGTAATTCTTCTAGACTTAAGACATAGTAGTGACAGTTATCATACATTAGCTTATCAGTTTATAAGATGTGCAGTTAAGAGACGTGACAATCAAAGCCAGCATGTCAACTCCTAATCTAAGACATTATCTCTCTCAAAAAAAAAGATTGATGATGAATGTCTGGAGAGTGCCCCTGCCTCTTCTTTGTAACAGAACTGCTTTTAGAAGAGATCAATCTTGTCATCATCTGGTTTTGTGAGACTCAAAGTTATGTGGGTTTTATTTCATGTTATTTATTTGGCAATATTATTAGATCTCATTTTAACACTGTGTGCTGCCCATAGTAATAATTCACTAGACTTTATAATTACATTGTGATATCGACATTACATTTCTGAAATACGCCTAAAATTTTTGTATGTATTTGTATGTATTACGCTAAGAAAAATGTCTGATTACGTGGGGGCCAAATAAATTTGGTACAGGGCCAAATTTGGCTGACGGCTGGCGGTCTGTCTGTCGACACCTAATCTAAGCCATCAATCAATAGGCCCTGTTCTATCTTTGCCAGTCAGACTCAAACAGTCTCACACAGGCATACACCCAAATTCCCAGTTGGGTCAGAAGTAGGGCTGGTGGATATGGAGAAATTCAAATATCTTAATACTTTTGACCAAATACCTCAATATCGATATTGCCACAGTCTTGTAGGGTTGACTGTGGCACTTTCACAAACTATTTACACAATGTGATTTTTGATAAATAATTATCAGTATTGTAAATATAATGACTACAGTCAAATAATATATCAGCTAAAATGGTCTGGTAGTTCAAAAACTTGCATCACTTTACTGTAATGCAGACTTTAAAACCAGGAGAAGACAACACCTACGACGATTATGATCCAAAATTTAAGAGGATAACCTAATCTCATACTACAATATCAAGATATATTGATATATATCCCAGCCCTAGGCAGAAGTTTCTTGTGTGTTCTGGTCTTAAATGCAAACATTGTGGGTTTGCACAGACTGCATATGGCAAATGCATGCAATCAAAAGAACGCAGTTTCTATGCCAATGGAAGTTTCACCTCAACAGAACCCAGTTTCAAAATGACAGCTCTATCACATAATGCACAGCTAAGTAATATGGTAATATTTTGACCAACTATAATGCCAAACAACTAAGGGATAGGGGGAAGTAGATGATCTTCTAAGAAGACTAGAATAATCCACTCTAACCTATTACTACTAGAGAGAACATGCCACAGGCTGCGACTAAAACATTTGTTTACATGCAGGAAGGAGAAGCAAACCTAAATGGTCATCATTGAGTCAGTATTCAGCGACAGTCCTGTTGGGCAAAGGCTGATTTGCCTGCGGCTGTTGTAACCCTCATCACCATATATCCATAAAATCATAAAGCTAGGAGCACGGCACAGTATCGAGACCATAGTGGGCCATAATTCTATCTGCACTGCGCTTCTGTTAAAACCTACTGAACATCATGACTACATAAACAACAGCATGGAATCATAGCAACATACTGACAAAAAAAAAAAAAAAGAATCACATTTAAACCTCTTAATGCCAAATATCTGTCCCAAACCATGGGGTGGTGCCAACTGTGGTGACTGCATGTGAGGCAGTTGTAACATCTCACAATGATAAGGAGTCTGTGAGTGTTAAAGAGCTTAGCACTGCTAGAAGCTCACTGGAAGCAATGTTCTTGTGTGCAAATGTGCAATGATAACAGTAAAGTACATCCTCATGTAATATTTACAGGTGTGTTTAATCATAACATGTTCACATAATACTAATTAATCTGCCCAAAAACAAGGGAAAAGGTAGAAGACAGTGCTACAAAACACCACAGAAGAAAACCGTGTTGGATTTCAGGCACTCTGCATTAAACCTGTTAGAAGCTTCTGTGATCTCACTTAACAATTATATTGTGTATTCCTTTGAGAAATCTCCCCCACAGGGACAAAGGTGAGCCAACACCTTAAGGCGTCAACGTAACATTTATTTTACAAAGGAGCCGCATTTCATATTATGTTTTAATATTCACACCTTTTCCAGCATCCAACACTGAGACTTGGCTGGCAGGCAAGCAGTATTAGCATATCATTACACCCCCTGCTGTGAAGAGAAGATAGCAGGGCAGGGAGGTTAATATTTAATATTTAATAATTCCTTCCCGTCGAAAGCGCTGCTATACTGTTCCAACATCAATTTAACCAGCCTTTTAACACATTAGGGTGGCAGTAGCTATAGTATTTTTAATGGTGTGTGCCTGTGTGTGACATGTATGTGGCATGTGTGAACTTAAAACACTGCATTTTTACAGTTTATTTACTCAAGGTGCATTTCATATCCAGTGAATAACAAAAATGACATTGACCTTAGTCACCAAGGTCAAACATGAAGTTATGCACTCTAGTTCTAGAGTGGTTGGCGGTGACTATGGCTTTCATGGTATTGTGGAAGTTTGTGCAACCAAACACTGAAACATCCAGGTGATATAATAAAAAATGTACAGCATTTGTACTGAAATGTTCAATGCAACCTACAGGACAAAAACATCTGCACTTACTGTCTTAGAACCTAAATTTAAAAGTGTGAGTTTCAGCTAGAAAGCCTCAAAAATACTTTGCATGTCAGGAAAGCCCACGTACAGTAACTGGCATCGTTATAGTGACAGGATACGAACTCTGGACAAAGAGTAGTGGATAAGCTGAAAACAGTGCTGGCATTTTGACTTACTAGCTTTTTTCAGAGTTTTGTTGTTGCCATTGTTCAACCTACAGTAGGTCAGGTTTGTGTGAAAACATCAAACCGTGCCAGCTCATTAGTGTCAGCACCACCCAAGTGTCTACGACCAAACCTCAGCACAGACAGACTGTCCGTTACACCCCAAAATAAATAAAGATAAGATCTAAGCAACTGGCTCATCAAGTATGCACAGATATTCCAGGCAGTCAGTTAAGTCAGTTTGGGCTGCAGGTAAGGACGTTACCTGAGACATCTCCCTTTGGGTTTTGGCTATTGATTCGGAGGAGACTCTGGGGCGTACATTGGAACAACAACTCATCATGGGCCCCCTATAGATTCTATGCAAAGTTGTGGGGGATGGGGGAAATGAATTCAGCTCGGCTAAGATGTCCCTGTTGCCACTGCTACCTTGAGGTGAATTAGCAGCTAGAAAATGAAAGGGTAGGTGATGGGAGGGATCATGCAAAAGCCCAGTGAGATATAATTTGTGCATGTGTGTGTGTAACTACATAAAAATAAGGTTGCACTGGGCAAGATTGTGTCCAAACAAAAAGTCAAAATGAAGGTGCAGCAGAGGAGAAGAGCATTCGATCTCTATAGGACATGGTCACTGGTAGGAAATTTTCTCTCAACAGAGAAGCCGAAAAAGCAAAAGAAAACTCAAAGCCGGCTCATCCACAACCATGAGAAAGACCACTGTCAGCAGAAAGCTCTACTCACCAAACATAGCTGCAACAGCTCCAAAATTTTTTCACTCCCTCCACTGAAAGCCAGTAATCACAAGCTAAAGTAATTTACTCTTTTAGCCTTCTTCCAACAAAATCAGTGTGTGTATGCAGGGTTTTTTGAACGCGGAAAAAAACACTGACTCTTTTCCGGAAAACAGGGTTAGTAAACAGTAGAAAGCAGCATGAAGCCTAGTCTCGCCACCAGACAATCAGAGATCTCCGCCTTCTGATAGTCTGGGGACACTCCTTTCTAAAGTGTGTTTAACACACCGGCGAAAACGGCCGGCAACAAAGCAACGCCTCTTGCATTTTTGAAAAGGACACGCCTTCTCGGAAATGTGCGCTCCTCCTTTTCTCGTCCGCAAGGAAGCAAACACACAGAGAGCTTGAAAATGGATATTTTTTCCAGCAGATGTCTTAGTTACAACATTATTGAGCTAACTGGAGTAGTTTCATGTCGTATCCGACAACGGGAGGCTTTTAACAGATGATGTCCTGTTACCTTTGCTGCTGCTGTTAGCTGTCCCTGTTAGCTGCAGCCACTGATGCTTTCTAGACATCGTGATTTCCTAAAACTGAATAAATACCACACATAGCAACACAAAACTGCTTTGCTAGCTCAATCATGTAGTAACTAAGATATCCACTGGAAAAGATATTTTTTTCACGGACCGTTTAATGAGTTATTACCTATTACAGACACTGCTAACGGCTAACAGGGCTAACAGCTAACGGTTAGCCCAGCTAAACGTGCACACAGAAATAGTAATGTTTGTTCAATCATTGTGTTTATAGACTTTACAAACATCGGATTAGTCCAAACGGTCATACAGTGATGTGAAAAATGTGATATATAAGCTATATATATAGCTAAAAGCTCTGCTGGTTTTCTACCCGGAAGTATTTGTAAACAACAAGGCGATTCCCTCTAACGTTATAGTCCGGCCGGACGGATGAGTCATGGCCTTGTAAAAGATTATGTTTGTTTCTTTTAGTTGGCGAGAATGTGTCGCCGCAAACGCGACAAACATCCACTGAACTTTGACGGCGTTTTCTGCGAGCACGGCTGAGCCATTTTGTACCGCTACACGTGTTTCTAGTGGGACTATGTTTACGAGCACAAGAGTTCAGCGAGCCACCGAAGGACCGCCCTGCGGATTTATTATTGGTTCTGCAACGTAGGGAGTTTTTTTAAACTCTGAAATTGTATCCACCCATCTAAACACAAAATCAGGGAGAAAGTCATCAGTCTTTAGTTAAGCAAAGCATCTAAAGACTGACTTGTGAGTCTACATGAAGCCTGGTGAAAATGTGTCGGTGCTTACTCCTTTTTTATACCTCTTACTTATGTAATTTCAAACCTTGGTGCCGACTAATTCAGAATGATGATCAAGCGTTTGTTCAAGGGCACAAATCTGCATGTCCACCCAGGTGTCAAGCTTCCATTACTGCCGATTGGAGCCGATTGAAGCTGGCGCCAATAACTCCCTGTGACTACTGTGGAGTCATTTGCCAATTGTAACCTTTGCCATTGAAGGCAACTGCCAGATGTTGGTGGGTGTTGGTGGTGCTGCCAATATGTGAGATTTTTAAACTTTGGCTGTGGTTGTCACCTCATAAGGACCCTAAAAATAAAGTTAAACAGTAGGCCTATTTATTGAAAGACAGTAGTGACCAAGAATCCACTGACCTAACCTCAAACTGAGCATTTGTCACTGAGGTATCTTCCTCACCATAAACATCTCCTTCCAGAATTATTGTCCCCGTTACTGTGGATAATCCACAGATGTCATTGTTTATAGGGACTATTTCTTCAATAGAATTAGTTATACCAAAGTACAAGTATGACCAGCGCTAGTACTGACTCTAGCTATTCTGTAAATGATATGTACAGTTTCCAATTGACCCTGTGGCCGATTTTGGGGCTCAATTACACTGTTTGAACTTTTAGAGTCTCCACAAGAGGTTCATGTCCCCAGCTTTCTCCAACATAACCAGTCCAGTAACATTCTGTTAAAATGCCTCTGTGAGCTGGCACTGTTTATAGAAAAAACAATAAGAGGAAAGATGTAGGCCAAGAAGTAGACTACACTATGGCCCTGTTTCCTAAAAACAGGCAGCCTCGTTGAAACAATTAGAGATGCAGAGAAATGGTTTGTGACTGGTTAAACCTTTACTTTACACTCAGTAATGTTTAAAAGCAAACTTGAAGTTGAATGCAGTGCATGGGGAATGGGGTCTGCTGTTGGTGGAGAGGGAAATATGGCTTCTACGGTTTACTGAAAGCCAATGATGAGGAATACGAAGCCACAGATTAAAACAAAAATAAACATAACACAATTTTGATCTTTTAAACGTTTGATCCCTCAGAATTTATTAATTCCAACAGCTTTCAAACCAAACTTTCAAGTCAGCAACAGATGAGGATTTTGTGTACTTTGTCATCTCTCTACTAAGACTTTGGAAAGCCTTGTAGAAAATGTTTTCTGCTTCTACGTTTACCGACTTACACTACACACAAACCAATTAGTCTGCAAATAAATGCACAAAATAGTTAGACTACAAATAAGTGCAGCAAATTCAAGCAAATTAATAATTAGATTTGTGCTCATTGGGCTGAAACGTGTACAAACAATGAAGTGAATTGATTATTCTCTGCTGTGTCAAAATACTTTGACAGCAAGCAGACAATAACCCTAACCCTACAACAACAGAGCTGTCTATGGGTCGGATTGCAATTAGCAGAAAAAGACAAAACAATCCTCTGAGCTAGTTAGACACTAAACTGTCACATGGGACAAGTTTTCATAACCACCGTGTCCAAAGACAGATGTGACGGAAGTGCTAACAAGCTTCAAAACCCCAAAATACTGTCTCCTCAGCTTTCTCAAACATGTATCTCGAAATTTGTGTTCCACAAGACAATACAGTGTCTTAGTTGCCACATGTCTCTTTCAACCATCATTGAATCCTGAGGCCATCTGGCTGTTTGTCAGCACACAGCAGGTAAGGAGGCATGGGGGGTAAATTATCTGATCTGCTTGGGGGCTAAATAATGACAAGCTACACGGGTAAGCAGAAAACGGACATCCCAGGAGTGACCACTTAGAACCAGTTTCAGCTAAATTGCATGCTGGCTCGTAAAACCTGTGCACTCACCCTCAAGATGCTCATTGTGTTGATTTGACTGCTGTAAGTGTCAACAAGATGTTTAAGCCAAAATAGTTTAATGGCCACAAAATACCCTCTTTTGTTTAGGGAATGGAAAAAGGTCACAATGAAGGTAATGGTAAAAATAAAGAAATCACACACTGAGGACTATAAACAGAATCAAGTCATGCTTATTTAGACAACAGCACTCAAGTGCTTCAAACTGCTCTCAGCTATAGTGGAGAAAGTGGAAAAAGGTGTGACCGTGGAATTGGGCTGATGCGACAGATAACTGAGAGAAGCAGATAGGGTTTCATTCATGTGTCAGATTAGAGGGCTCTTTGTTACTGCCAGAGAGGGCAAAGCATGCCTGGAGAGAGGACAAGGATCGCCCTCGCTTCCCTAACACTTGTGTAATTGTGTGCGACTGAAGGGATAGTTTGTACATTTGTTGCATTCCTGTTTCGATCATACGCACATACTGGAAGGCAGGAAAATAAAAGAGGCAGCTATATTAATCCTCAGGGTTGTGACTCCAATGTTAATGCAGTGATTATTAATTATAAAAGGCCACATTTTTTTTAGTAAGCAGAAAAGTATGTGCATTGTTAAACCTTTAAACAGTTCAACATGAATCACAAACCTTGGCACACATAACCAAAACCATCCCCATGGCTACATAACTAGAAAATCACATTTTCAAAGTCCTTAAAAATATGGCACAAATAACTAAAGTGGTTGTATTAAAACTTGTCTGATACCTTGGGGTTTAAACGTTATCTCACTATATATCTGCAGCCAGCCTTATAGTTCCTAGTTAGAATCATCTAACATCCCCTGATATCAAAAGTAAAGATAGTGAAATCAATTTCACGATTTTAAAAGCTGATACATGATAAGCTCCCAAGCACAGCTGCTTTGCATGATTCTCCCCTGCAGTGGTTTGTAAGAAAAGGTACTAAGTAGACTATTTTAAGAAGCACAGGGAGGATGCAGTTTAGAACAATTAATTTCACTTGTGACAGCGCATCTCAAAGGAAGGATCCTCTGTGTAGACATCAGTACAAGAGATGATACAGGGGACAACGACGCGCCTTCAAACAGACACTGTGAGTGTTCAACCAAAGAAGAACACCTTAAAATAATTCTGAACAGACAAAACAAACCAGATTTTTCCTCTCTGACAAAAGTAGAGATACAGAAAATCTGAAATTCAGAACAAAGCAAGGTGTCGACTTTTTCTGCACAAAGGAAACTAAATACAAGCTCATAGCATGAAATATTTACAGACCTGAAACATCAGAAGACCTTCAAGCTATAGCTACAGCCTAACATAGATTCAATAAATTGGATTTATGCTCAGTAGTATATGAGACTTGTTCTTACAAAATGATGTCACGCATGACATTAAATGGTTCCATGAATTACTGTCATGCTGTACATTATAATCAGGATGTTAATTTGCAAATAGTCCTGTAACACAACACAACCACTTTGGTTTGTGGACCCTGGGACATCATGGATTCATCAATGTTTAGTCCCCAAAATGGACATGTCAAATATGAAATAAATCCTTACAAAATCAGAGTAAGTTAAAGGTACACTATGCAAGAACTGTCGGTTACTGTTTGCAAACAGTAAAACCAGTGAAAGTGAAAGCCAACCCCAAATTCATGGTGGGTTCAAATGGCATCAGGCAGACCATAGACGGCAGACTGACAACACCTTTTGGATGACACAAAGAATGGAATAAAATATGTCAAATAAAAAAAAAAAAATTTGTTTACTTTTTTATTAATTTATTCTAGTAATGTCTAGAAATCCAGAAATTCTCCTTGTGTGAGGGAGCTACGTAACATCCTGTTGTAAATTCTGTTGCAAAAGACGGCAAAAAGTTAAGATACTTTAACTTTGAAAGGCAGTGCCATCTATCCTTACCATCACTGGTATTCTCTACCAGCCTCACCTAATTTAACCCTCCTAATCTAGTCCATTAAAATGATATCTGGTTTACCGTCTGCCTAATTCCATGTAAGCGCAGCATCCTGCTTGCTCATTGTGTTTGTTTTTTTTTCGGTGCTGTGTCCGTGGTTTTTGTAGCTTCCTCTTAGATGTGTGCTGCTTACAGTCTAGCAAGTCATGTTTTCACAATACTGGAATTCCTAATTTCCATACAGTACCTTAAAAAATATCAATATTCTACACCATTTTCCATGCCAGAGGGATATCTGACATTGAGGGCATACAATTCTTATTTTCATTTCAAGATAAATATAACAAGGCTATAACATGACAACCACAACTTCTCTATTCTTGGTTAGTAGCAGAGAACAGCTGTAAATGTTAACAATAATTAAAACTTTTTCACATAATGAAAACAATACTGTTTTTGGTAGTGCACATGTGCAAGAGCCAAGGCAATAAAGTGCAAGTAAAGAACAAAACAACCGTGCCACAAAAGCCTGTACTGAATGCAACCTGAGCAAATGAGAGGAGTGACAAGAGGGCAGCGCTGCGAGTGAGTGAGAGGAGGCGGGGCTATGGTGGCACTGCAGAGGTGTGTGTGTCAACTTAGGAGAGAACAGAGAAGAAGACAGTAGTATCGATACTGCAAGAAATAAGAACTGAAGCTGTTCCAAATATTCAGAATGGAAATGTACAGATAAATCCATATTTTTGACAACACTATCTTTGTATAAAGCCCTGACCTCACCTCACCTGCATGCTGTGTCCAAGAATGTCCCGCAGACAGCAAAATAATAAGAATTTAAGAAAGTACAGGCAGAGTCTCTGCAGATAAATACACCGCACACTCTTCTAGAGGGTCATAAGTGATAACTGAGAGAGATTTCTTCTGTCTGAGTCTGTACAGTGTTTGTTGGGAAAATCCTGCGTGGTATAGGCTACCTTAAACGAAAACTCTTCAGCATAAAAAGAAAACTATATAACCGTGATGTAATGTTCAACGTTTATAAGGGAAATAAACAATGACATGAACACAACCATGTTCTCAGATAGCTTTGGTTTCCGCTGCTGTCCACACAGCCAGCAGCCAACCCCATGACCTTGACTTCAGGTAATGCCAAAGTTGCATTCCACACAACAAAGTCACCCATCTCCCGTGTCACTTCACAGGGGGAGCCATGAGCCACAGAGCTTTACATTAGTCAATGGTTTACAGAGTGCTGCAAGATTCTATACTCAGCAGTGAGGCAGCATTGTAATGTTAAAGAGTGACAGACCACTGGAAGTGATATTCGAGCAGGTGGTTTACCTCTTTACTTTTGCTACACAGTAGGGTCTTTCTGTTGTTAAAGGGTGTAAGTGTTTTTTTTTTTAGGAGTTAATTGATATAATGGAAACCGAATACCGGCCAGCCTGTGGTAGATCCCCACAAAAACATCACTATGGGCATACACAGTACACACACTGTTTATATTGTTTTATAAAACCAGGCTGTTTAGCACACAAGTTGACAGAGAAGAAGGCAGAGTCTGTTAAGAACACTTTTATAGCCTAATAAGTGACTTTTTAAAGTTGTTTATCCTTATCTATTATGATTCCATACTTATAGGATCATCATAACGCCCCATTACAGTCACTTTCACCAGTACTCCCGTACAAACTCAATTTTTTGAGCTACCACATAGTTTGCCTGTGTTACACCTTCAACACTTTGCAGGATTTGTGAAGACTGACTGTTGGGCAGGTAAGTTTCGTTGAAACTGTTCGCCCTTGCTTTGCCCTCTTCACCAATGAACTTGTCGTAAGATTTGTGGTTGATTTGTGAATGGTGTTTCACATTACATTCCTTGCGCACCAAATTCACCTGCTTGCCGATAAGGTAATCACTTTATCTGTCCCCAGAGCTGCTGAAAGCTGCGACTCTTACAAGGTGTCACTAGCTAGCAGGGGCTTTCTACAAGTTGTCATTGCTAACCTGAGATGGATGATTGTTGGGGGGGGGCTAAAGTAGTGCATTAAACGTATGCTATGGAAGGTAAAGGTATTGAAATAGGCCGTGGGAGATTACAATATAATGCATGCATTTCACTCTATGCCATGTTTGAGGGCCACACAAAATGTTTTCGAGGGCCCCACCTTGACCAACTACTCTCTCATCTTGTGCTCCCTTTTGTTTCAAAGGCAGGTGTTCAGGTTTAAACATTGATGTTGCTACTCAATACAGGGAAGCTGTCAACCTGGTGCATTGTGGAAATCTTCATCTCTGTCTCATCTATTATTGTACCATATAGGGAGATGTCATTATTTGTTGCCCTGTATTAAATGAGAAAACTGTCTTTGTATGAACATGGAGTTTTAATATTAACCTGCTAGCTGTTCCCTGGCTAACCCCGCCTTAGTGTCAACTGAAAATCACGTCTGAGTAGACGGATACACCAGTGAGCAGTGCTTGAAGCAGAAACCCCGACTGAGAATTAACATCCAACTCTGCAGCTCCTTACAGCTTTCAGCATATTGTCTTGGTTAGCCAGACCAAGAAAACCAACACAGTGCTACTTCCTGTAAAACTGTGGGCTGCCAGTTACAGCACAGGAGCTCACATAGAGCGACCACATGCTACCTGCCTTAAAAGATGAAGTAAACAAGTGACTGGCAAAGAAAGTCAAACATTTACCATGTACAAGAGACCCACATATTTTTTCTCAAGAGTTGGCAGGCCGAACTGGAGCTGAAACACCAGTGACCATTGGACCATTTGGAATCTGACAGGTAGCCAGATCTCCAATAGTTTTACTGGCGTGCTAGATGCTCAACTTTGTTCACCAGTAATCGTGCAGCGTGAGAGGTGTACTGCGTAATCAGTGTGTGTAATCCTGTGGGCTGGGAGCTGCTGCCCGGTGACTTATCTGAACCAGTATGGTTTGGGGTTTTTTTGTGCCACAAACTAAACAATGAGATGACAGAAAGCTGCATAGGACCGTGAAGTAGGGCATTGGTTCTCAGTGGAATTGGGAGTAGCCCTTTCATATTATTATTAGTCCTTGGATTCAGTGTAGAATATACTGCTTATTGCCACTTTTACAGCTTAAAAAGTATAAGTATAATATAGTATTTATCCCGAGGGGAATTGCTCTGCAACAGTTGTAGTACAAAGTAGTAAAGAGTGCACAGCCCACATGGAGTGCAAATAAAACAAAAAATAAACATAAAATGTAGAAAACATGCTTTATCTTGAAGTGCGATACTGCGCTTATGCTTGGTTTAAATGCATGAAAAAAAGTTGCGAAGTTCACAGCCTCCAGCGCACCAGCTCTGCTTTAAAAAGACTTTGATACTGTCAACCAAGATGGGTTCAATCCAAGGAGTCATGACAAGGAAACCAACATTTCTTAGTAGCAGAATATGAGAGACGACAGGGAATGTGTGGCCGTGTGTTTAGGATACACCACCACACACACAAAACAATTTTCTAATTTAAAAACATGATGGAAACCAGTTTAAACATTAACTGACTACTCCTCACTCTCAACTTTACTTTCACGTTCAACTGAAACAGACTGTCGTACCCTAAAGAGAAGTGTAAAACCCACAGCGCAGTGTGAAGTACAGCTCCTCTGACTTAAGATGTTAGGCAAAACCAAAGCCAGCATAATGAGCTGCTTTTTTTAAAGAAAACAACTGAATATTGTTGCGTATAACCCCAGCCCATGCGTCACGAGTCATCACAACCACTGTTTAAGGGCACACTAGAATTGTTGAGATAACCCTCCTGAGGAAACTCTGTAGCTTTCAACCAAAATCAGTGGAGGACTCGTGTATTGAGACAAATGACACACTGCTTAAGAGAAGAATCTGGCCTCTGTGGTAAATTAGATTATCACCCAATTGATGGAGCAGAGGATGTGGAGGGTTTGAGAGAAAGAGTGGTGAGCATAATGAAATGCATGGTGCTATCGCTCAAAGCCCTTACATGACACTGAGCATGCTAAACATGGAGTCCCAGGGGCACAGGCAGAGCTGCACACTTTTATTTGTGTCAAAACATAAGCCTGACTGTCTCTCTCCAGCTCGGGAAAATGCAAAAATCATTAGTAGTGATCTCTTTGGACTAAGCAACTAAAAACAACGCCTCCTGGTGATATTTTACCATATTTGCTGCCTCGTAAACTTAAAGTCACTACAGACAGTCACATGTTTTCTGACTCCCAATAATAACAGGGGAAAAATTGTAACCAAGAAAGCAAGACATGAAAAATTGGCATCTCTGGCACCATTTCATTCATTATTCATACAATTTATACTTAAGATAAAACAACAAATATCACTTTCACAAACATGAGCCCCTTGCGAATTGGCAGTCTGCACTTACAGATGAAATCCCTGGCCTTACTTTCAAAGAAGCATCAAGTTTTTGCAGTGAAACTCTTCTAGCGAACCAAATCATAATGAAACAACTCAACACTGTAGGGGTGAAACAGTTAGATGATTCATAAATCAATCAACAGAAAAATTTGGGTTTTCTGCTGCTCTGGGAACATGTGAGGGACATTGTCTTATATTAAGGTGCAAACAAGATTCATTGATATTAATAATAATTGTTATATTAAAAAAAACCTTTTTCATTTGATCTGCATGTTTGCCTCTTTGTTGTGTCCATATAGACGTAGTGGTTGGCTCACTTGTTGGATGATGGGGGAGCTTTCTGTTTAGCAGTGCAAAAGCCCCCAAGGGAAAAAGTTCCCCCACTACACTTCATTTTTTCCCACTGTGGGGGTTGGTGTCGGAGCAAACTTGGTGACTACAGACATGGAGGATGAGTCTCCTTTTACTAAAAGGCCTCCATTGTGTTGCCACAGTGACAAAGCAGTTTTGCAGGTTCCACCTTTACCCCCCCCCCCCCCCCCCCCCCCCCCCCCCCCCCCCCCCCTCCTCCTCTCCTCCTCCTCTCACCTAACCAGCCTAACTTTATGTGAGCACGCTCTCCAAACTTCCTCATTACCGGTGGTTTCATTCATTCATTCTCGTGCAGGTGCTGCTGCCAAGTTATTTCATGACTCGGGGGGAGCCAAAGGGCTATCAGTGCTGCAGACAGACAAAGCTGGATAACGACTTTAAGGTGGCCAACAGGTAGTAGACAGATAAGGCACACACGCACACACTCTGCCTGACCTGGATATGTCACAAAAAGCACCAGCTGATTTGCTTCAACAGCTTTTCTGCCAGGATCATTCTCCTGACATAGCAGCCTGTCCTTTATAATTAAAACCTGAGGATGAGTGTGTTTTTCTATGATCAAACCTAACTGTTTCATGTTTATATGTAGGGACACAATTACATCATAATTTAAAAGTGTATAAAATTATAACAGGTGCATGAAAATCTGTAAATAATATGATGTGAAATGTGAATTTTGCACTGCAACTGTCACAAACACTAAAAGCTATTTGGTATGCAATAAATAAAGATACTGTTTCATATAGGGGCAATCAGGATAAAAGTCATTCAGCATATGACTCATGACAGTTTCCAATGTGTGCTGCTCACCATAAAGTCATTAAAACCACTGGTGCTAAAGTGTGCCACTTAATTTGCTGTTGCATGATCATCAACGCCTTTTTATGCAGATGGAGATGATGTCAGACCTTTCCAAACGTTTAGATCTCCCTGTCAGTACTACAGCGTGACAGTGCTATCTAAGGCCTATCCTGAGCTCTCATAATCAGCTTACCAGGTTGAACACCGTCTCCACAATGTCTCGGTTGGAAACTTCCCCAACTTCCACCAGGCCAGCGAGCACGGCGAATTTCATCCTTATCCCCCTGATAGGCACTCCGGGGTTGAGCGCCATGGCGCCTGATCTCCCGTCCTTTCCATCACCTGGCTGCGCAGCGCCCGCTGTCTCCTCGCTAGCCATTGCTAAGGAAGGGACGGGACAGGTGGTGTTCACAGGTAAGGCACCTGTTCACCTCCGACGGGTGACAGTGCAGCCGATGTCGGGGAGGAGAAAGAGGGATCTATCTCCCCTCGAGCTGAGTTGTTGACAGTCTACAGGCACACAGAACACACGTTTTACTCCCCATCCAAGTTGTTTAGCGAAAGTAGGCAAGAAAAGGCGTGAGGATAGTGAGTTAGCCGTTGATAGCGCGAGACTGGAAATGTCACCACTGAACTAACGTTACTCCTCTCCCCTGCTCCGTAACTTGATCCCAGACGGATGGATTAATGCCGTTAAAAGCCGCGAGGAAGTGTCCCGCAGGTAACGAGGGGGGGGGACGCAGGTGTAGCAGAGCTCACCCTTTACCTGTTTCCTCCTCCGCTCGGTCAAACGGCAAACGAGGATACGGTGACTTCAGTATCTCCGTACAGCAGTGAAGTTGCTAGTGTCACTGAGTCCAGACACTTGACAGGTAGCGCGCTTGGCACAAGCCAAAACTCACAAACTGGAAAAGGAGGGGTAAGTCCGTTAAGCAGCTCCGGCGGAAGTCGACGAAGGACATATGTCCACTCCGTCCTCTCCGGCAAACTCCTCAGACTTGCCTAAATGTCAGCGTTACCCCAGCTGCGGCGCATTCTCTTCCTGATTTACCCCGGTAGCTTCAGCTCGTCACCGCCATGACAGTGTAGCCCTTGAGTGAGTGGCGCATGCGCAGTGGGGAGCTGAGTCTGTTGAGCTCATTGGCAGGTGTGCCGCTCAGGTGGCTTTTTAGCACGACACGATGGGACTCTGTTAAAATCAACAGAGCGTCCGTATTTATTCAGGTACAGCGAGCTGTGTTTCATCATCCTGACAGGGAAGTAAAGTACTTTAGCCTACTTGAGTACAGTTTTCACATACATGACCTTTATTCGAGTATTTCCATTTTCTGCTTCTTTATACTCCTCCACTGCATGTGCTTGCACTTTTTACCCCACTATATTTTTCACACATAGCCTTTTTACTTTTTACATTAAAAATACAATATGCAGGCATGTATAATATACGGTACTATACCACTGAGCTCCACATTGACAAACTAGCCTACTGCTTTGAAATGCTCTTACATGTACTCCTAAGTGATAAAAACATAATAATGTAATTAATGTATGGGCTGAAAACAGGCTTCGTAATTTTAGAAATATGGTAGAATCATGGGTGTAGATTTCAGGGGGACGCAGGGGACATGCACCCCTAAGTTTTTAGACCATGTGCACTCCCCCCCAAAATAAAAACATAGAAGTAGCACATTACTTTTATTTATACAAAAATAAAGATATTTACACTTTAAATTAATGCAGAAAAGGCACAATTTGTAGCATAAAAAAATCACCAGAATGCAAAAAAAGGAACAATAAAAACTGAACTCTTGGATAGAATATTACATTATAATATGAAAATCTAGAATATATTCACAAAATATTTAAAAATACAAATATTCATTTCATTTATATCCATAACTGTTTATCCTGTTGGGGGTTGCAGGAGGGCAGGGTACACCCTGGACAGGTGACATATAGAGACAGACATCCATTCACACTCACATTCACACCTACAGCCAGTTTAGAGTCACCAGTTAACCTGACGTGCATGTCTTTGGATTGTGGGAGGAAGCAGGAGAGCCTGGAGAAAACCCATGCTGACATGGGGAGAGCGTGCAATCTCTGCACAGACGGGCTCCCCCACCCTAGGCTACAACCCCCACCCCAGGTTCAAACCAGGAACCCTCTTGCTGTGAGGCGACAATGCTAACCACTGCACTGCCATGCCAAAAAATACAAATAAAGAGTACTATATAGCCTACTATATACACTAGACAAAAGCAGTAAGGGCAATGTGTATTGAGACAAAAAACACGAATATAAAGGGGTGACAAAAAAAATTGCATTTGAGGAAATGAGATGGTTTAATATAAGATGGTGGATAAAGTCTTGTTTTTATGTATAGCAGTGCTAATAGCATGAAATATGTTATTGCACTTTGCAAAAAAAAGTGAAGTTAGTGTGTCATGATACAAAGACAGTCCTGCAGATGGTTAACAGATAACTTAAGTGTGTCATTAAAAAGTGTAATGCTCCACCCTGAGCAGCTGCAACAATAAAAACACTGTTCATCATGTAGTAAAAATCTAATGATATACTTGTAATCACATTTTAAAAGGGCCACCCTGCATTATGAGCAGTTAATATTATGTTGATAACACCTTTGTAGGTTTATTTTAGAAAAGCTTTTGCTATCGGCCTTTTAACTTGTAATGGAAAAAAAAATCCTTCCAGCTGACACACTCACATTAAAATTAACAGCCATAAATAAAGCAAAATGAATCAGAACTGCTTTCTGCCACTAATCTGAATTAAATGCAGCTCACTTGATCCCTGAGGAACTTTTTGAAGTGACAGTATAGTATTACAATAAGGAACAGGGCCTTTTTGCATCAGTTAAGAAACTGAACAGGGTGGTAGTTTTACCTTTACACTTCATAATAAATCCCAGAGGCGTCTGAGGATATTTAGGATAACTCTCATGTTGCCATGATACACGGCTACCACAACAGAACAATAAACCCTTAACCAATAGTCTGTAGTAGATATATCATTTTAGTACAATGAAGATCATTCAGCAACTGTAGATAAAAATCACTCCCTAAGACATAACAGATGAAAAAATAGCATAAATAATAAATCAGTGCAGTACTGTAGCATAGCCCCTGGAGGGAAACTTGTATCTTAGATATGTTGAACAAGCACCAGACAAAGCTTTGTGCTGGGAGAGAAAAAAAATCAGAAAGGAGGGTTGAATTGTATTTAGGAGTTTGTTTTTGTGCAGCACAACAGCACATTGACAGATGTCTGCATCCTGAGGCGCTGGAAGCCAAACATTAAAGCAAAGTGACAGCTCTGCTTTGCTTGCCTTTTCAAATCACCACCAACAACCCATGCCATGTGAGGTGTTTACATAGCTGAATAGATTAGACATCCCAGTTTCATGTCTATTATTGCATGAAGAGAAATCCAATTAAAACCCAACCTGTTAAATTATAATCCCTATGCTCTGTATTTAATAAACAATGCCCATCCTTTAAAGTATTTGTCTTCTCCTTTCTCTGCTCATACTGTTGACTTCATATTTGCTCTGCAGGATGGCTGAGCAACTATGAGCGTTGTTGCCACAGCGGCAGCTGGTGTCACTGTTACCACTGACCTCCCAGTAAAGTGTATCTGAGCCCTCAGGGACCCTGGGAGTCATGGAAGCCAGCAGCACCGCCCATGAGACACAGGCAGGCCTCGTCTCTGATGTAATGACCTGAAAATCAACAGACTTGTTCACTGCAGCCCAAAGGTAGACCTTCTTAAATAAGGTCTTGAAAAGCTTTTGCTGACCTTTGGGTGGAACACAGACAGTGCTTTATTATGTTTTTTTTAACTCGGCTCTATGGAGATAATGAGGCTCTAAGCTTGAGACATTCTGTGGCATATTAAAGTTTTACTTTAATCAACTTTTGCTCTCCTCCTGCCATCCTGTTCGAATGTCTCCATCTGGGCAGACAATCATCATTTCTGCAAATGATTTAGTGTCAAAGACAAGAGTTAAATCAATGAGCTTGAAAGAGCTTTACTTTTAGATTGTGTCAGATTAAAGCTTGCAGGATTCACTTTAAACACACAGAGAGCAGAAAAAGTACATTAACAATTACAAAAGAAAATTCTAAGCCAGCCATTAAGCCAACAATTTAATCTTGATACTTGTTCAAATAATAAACCTAGATTTTAGATGAGATAAACACAAAAGAAGGCAAATGTAGATGTAATACAGCTGCAATGCTATAAGGAGCTCTGGGCCTTCAGGTGTTGTTGATTTGTAAAGTCTGAAAACATTTTAAGGTGAAAAAATTAAAATAATAAAAAAATAGTCTGCTGCAGTGTTGTCACCTCTGTCTAAAAGCTACATAGTTTAACCTCTCAAATTTACATTTTCAAAATATCCCTGCATGCACAGAGACGCTGTATTTATAAGGCTTTCGTAACTGGTTTAGATATTAACGTATTAATAGTCTAAGGAATGCAGACACTATAGCACTCATAAGTATGCTTACTTTGATTGTATTTTGCAACAGACAAAATTCTTCCCTTTGTTATAATGACAGTTTGGGTGGGTAAGAAGCTACACACCCACGTGATGTATTCAGACGCCTAGAGACTGGTTCTGCCTGTTCAGAGATCAGGTTTTATAATACAAGTAATCCCGGTACCGTTACTGGTTATGGTTAAATTTAATCACAGCTGAATAGTATTGAATTTATAACTTTGTAATGATTTACATACTTTTTTTTATTTGTATAGTTTAAATTTCCTTATTTCAGATTCCTTGTAGACATTTTGTTTTTCAATGTAAAAAACTGAATGTGTTGGAAATTCAGAAACAAATGGGATTTTTATTTTTTCTATATAATAATTTAATTCTTAACAAAGGTCAGTGGCTAATATCAAGAACTTTACCAGTACCAGTGTTGCTTTTTTGTTTAAACTATTAATAAAAAATAAAATCAAATAATAAGCAATAGTTTACTCCTTGCTGTATAAAATGTGGATTGTTTGTCTGTGTGAATGAATAAAATGTAGGCTAAATTGCACATTTAGGTATTAAGTTGCTTATAAATTAAAGTCATTGCTTCCCCAAACACAATTAAGAAAGTTACCAACATAGTAAAAGGCTCCTGATATCAGAATAGCCTTTGACCAGCAGAGGGCGCCTACAGAAGCTACAAAGACTCGCGAGAACAGACGATTCTCATAAACTCGTTCGGTCTCTTTATTTCTCGCGGTATTTCCTTCTTCCTCCTCTTTCACTCCCTGTAGCCAACATGGCAGTCGGCAAGAATAAGAGGCTGACCAAAGGCGGCAAAAAAGGTGCCAAAAAGAAGATGTAAGTAGGAAATTCTCACATCGCAACATGACAGAGGCTTTGTCCTTCACACTGGCGTCGGTTCGGTGCGAGAAATGTGAAGGATGAAGCCGATTTTAATCAGATGGCGCAGAGCTAGTGCTAGTCTCGTCACCGGCCTCTGTCTCAGTGGCGCTGGATGGAGTTGAAACATGCCGTGTCCCTAAAGTCTGCGCTGTGGTGTTCTGTCACAATTGCAATTGATTAAATTTCATTTAAGAGATTCAGCTTATTTAAACAGAAAGCTGTGCCAGTTTGGCCGTATAGTTACCGGTAGTAAACGTTATTTGTTAACGGCTACTACATGTTAGCATGGATTTAGCCGAGCTTACTTATCAATATGGCAGCCAAACGCTACAATTGGATGACTGCCGGTCAGGATAATTGTGCTGTATGCCATAAATTAGCAATCCAGGTGTCTTAATTGTGTGGTCATGTAATGAAGTAAAGTGACACCGGTGAATTAATAAGATGAACGTAAATCTTACATGGTTCCTGCTAGCCCGAGCAGTGTCCTTTGCAGTGCGTGCTTAGCTAGCATGCTAGCAGTGAGTCTGCTCTCTAGCCCACTGCTAGCTGCCCGGTTTGTTGGTTTAACTGTCATTTCTGCTCCACGAGTTTGTCCTAAGTGCTTGTGTCTCCCTCCTGCAGTGTGGACCCTTTCTCCAAGAAGGACTGGTATGATGTCAAGGCACCAGCCATGTTCAACATCCGCAATCTTGGCAAGACCTTGGTCACCAGGACTCAGGGAACCAGTAAGTCTACATAGTGTAAATTTTTAACATGTAGCTTAATGTGTAATAACATTGAGCTGTCTCCCATACATTAGACTGACAGTAAATACAAGCTCCACATGTAGATTGTCAGAGTAAGGCCAAATGAGACTGTCACAGTAAGAAATTTAGAGTTGAATTTTAAATCATGCTGTAAATGCACATGTTGACCTCTGCGGATACCCATGTGTTAGTTTTTCTTGGGTACCTGAGAATGTATGAAATTGACTTCAGAGACTGGCATTACTTTCAATTCAGCAGGTGCTTGTTGTCTAACATGTATGCATTATTCTTAACCATGTAAGGAATCGCCTCCGATGGTCTGAAGGGACGTGTGTTCGAGGTGAGCCTCGCTGACCTGCAGAACGACGAGGTGGCCTTCCGTAAGTTCAAGCTCATCACTGAGGATGTTCAGGGCAAGAACTGCCTCACCAACTTCCACGGCATGGACCTGACCCGCGACAAGATGTGCTCCATGGTCAAGAAATGGCAGGTAACTATCATGTTCACATGAACAGTACTGCATGTCATTCTGAAAATCACTGTAGTCAATGTGGGTTGAGGCAACAATACCAAATTGATATTAATTTGGCCTGTATTTGTTCTCAAATGTTTGAGATTCAATATGTAGCCATGTTTACAAGCTGATCATTTCAGAATATAATGTTAATTGTCAGGTTTATATGTCTTAAATGAAGGATGAATGCACCAACAACATGAGCTGATTTTATGAGCAGTTAAAGTGTTTAAATGAGGTTGAGCTGTGACTGGAGGGTCAGTTGGACTGCCTGGAAGAAGTTAACAGGAATTGTAGTTGATGTATCTACTTCTAGGTGCTTGATAACTTTCTTTCTGTTGTAATGTTAGAACTCAGAAGTTTTTGAATGTAGTTAAAGAGACCTCAGAAAAGAACATACATGGTTGATTATGGTTGCCTGGAGAAACGCATAAATACTAAATTAATTTGTGCAATGGAGTCATTAGCAGTCAGTCTGATTTTTGCCAGTTTTGTAGTGTGAGTGGTGGAATTTAAGACCTTTTATAAGATTGTTGCAGTAAATGGGTGAAGGTGCAATATTTTATTTAAGAGAAATACTTGTTAGTCGGATGTACATTGTCTCAGAATTTGAGAACTGACTGAGGTTTGATTTTAGTGTGAGGACTTCTCCTAAAGAGCAGTGATCCCTGTTTCCAGGTAACCACTGTTTAACAGATGATTGCAGTATGCTCTGCAGAGTTTATGGACAATGCTCTTCAGTCTTACTTCTGAGGATAGTTTGATTTTATTTAGCTCCATGAACTTGAAAAAAAGTTGAGTTATGTTGGTGTTTTGGTTGGGTTCCAGTCTCATATCTCAGTATCAATATAACATCTATCTTGCCCACCCCTAAAAGCAGCATTTGGGTAAAACAGTTTGTACTTGTGATAACTGGAGGAACGGTTACAGTTACTGGTATCAATACGTGGTTTTGGTTACAAAACTTTTGTGCTCGTGAAAATATGGAGGCATTATCGTAAATTATTATTCATCATCTCATCTTCTTCTTTTAATAATTTCACACATTCTACTTTCTAAAACTAGTTTGCTTCCTGAGGCATTAGATTAGTGTGTATACTAAACACTTAAGTGACCAAAACTGCAGTCTGGTGCAGAAGTTGTGAAAATATATCTTGTTTAAAATAACAAGTGTGTTGAACAGGTTGAGGGAAAGTGAGCACTGCAGAAATTAGAATATGGGGACTATTGTAAACAGAGAGGTGGCAGGTTGAGACTGTTTGGGGTGACATTTTCACTGTGAAGTCTAACAAGGATTGATGTGTTCTCTCCGCTCAGACCATGATCGAAGCCCATGTGGATGTGAAGACCACCGACGGCTACCTTCTGCGCCTGTTCTGCGTGGGTTTCACAAAGAAGCGCACCAACCAGATCAGAAAGACCTCCTACGCCCAGCACCAGCAGGTCCGTCAGATTCGCAAGAAGATGATGGAGATCATGACCCGTGAGGTTCAGACCAATGACCTGAAGGAAGTTGTCAACAAGCTGTAAGTCATGGTGACCTCCTTCTGCCTCTGAGTGACATTTGTTCATAGAATTTTTAATGACAACACAGATACAGCTTTGAAATTTAATGGCAGATTTTAAAATGTAATTCTTTACTGCATGTTCAAGATGAGCGTCTGTCAGTGGTGGCTTAATCGCTAAAAGTTATTAATGCCTGGCTGTTTTACTCATCTTGTCAGGATAGTTGTATTTGTCCAGAGTATAGTTTATATTTATGTAACAAAGTGTCCTGGTGTTCACTGAACATGCCACTTCTGTGAATAGTGATGACCGTTTGCATTAATGTGTTGTGTATTGTCGTACTCCAGGATCCCTGACAGTGTTGGTAAGGACATTGAGAAGGCCTGCCAGTCCATCTACCCTCTACACGACGTCTACGTTCGCAAAGTCAAGATGCTTAAGAAGCCCAAGTTTGAGTGTAAGTGACTCTCAGCTACAACACTGGCCATGCCTGTGGATTTTTCTTTACCACCGCCTACGGGAACGCATGATGACACTGTTTCGGTCCCAGATGATCACCTGATTAATATCTAATGATCACCTGACGTTCCCAAACAAGAACATACAGTCTCATGACTGTGTGGAAAGAGTGCAGCAATATGGTTTCCAGATTAGGTTGAGTGTGATAGATGAAATATTACAGTGTCATTGCCGTTTTCGCTGTAAACAACCAGCTTATGTTTTGCACTGTCCTGTGTGTGTTCCAGTGGGCAAACTGATGGAGCTCCACGGTGAGGGCGGTGCCGGCAGCGCTGCAAAGGCATCCGGTGATGACACTGGAGCCAAGGTGGAGAGGGCTGATGGCTATGAGCCCCCCATCCAGGAGACAGTTTAAAACACCCTGACAGATTTAATAAAAAATGTAAATGACCAACAAACTCTCCTGTTTTTCTTTCTGTCTTGTGCTTTTGTGCTTACAGGAAGAGAAGAAGCACATTTTGTGCATGATAGGAGGCACACAGAATATAAACTTCTACAAGCAATGGAATCAAATTGAATAGCCCTGCAGAACTTTGAAGCTTGTGTTCATTTGAGGCTGTTGTCCTAAACTTGTAATTGCACCATATTATATTACAAGGTGTTCCTATTTTGTACCCATATGGGATTTAAGGTGGTGTCTTAAATCCAATTTTATAAATATTAAGTCTAATAAGTCTCCAAATAGCCTAAATTTAATTTCAATTGCCACAAATATTTTATGTAATTTCATTTATCCATCCTTTATTTTTTGTGTTTGATCTAATTAAGCTCCTCTGCGTTAACTCCCCTGAAACCTGGAGCCTTTCACAAGTATTTAAACCTTTCAACCCTGAGCAAATTGGTGGCATTTCTTTCAAAAACACGAGAAAAAAAGGCACTGAGCAACTTGGAGATGTCTCGCAAATTGAAAAAAAAATGGAAAAATAATATATAAATAAAATACTTAAAAAAAAGTAGGAGGGAAAAGTAGAAAAAGCATAATATGATTTATTTAAATAAAAATATTTGGAAAATTACTTGACAAAGGGGGAAAAGCTAGGGGAAAAAAACTTTAATTTTATAATTATGTTACAGAACAATTTTTAAGCTCATTGCTGGTCATTTCCTTCTTTTAAATCTTTTAACTTTTTTTATTGCTAAATTTCTCGACTAATTTCTTACTGATTAAGGTGGTCATTTTTTCCATTGTTCATTGCCTTCTTGCCTTCCATGTTTTAAAAAAAATTAAGCAAATTTGCTCAGGTTTCACAGGGCTGAAGTTCAGATTTCAGATGTTAGAACATTTTTAAACCTGCCACTGAAACCTACCGTCTTTTTATTTTATACTTGCACTTACATGTTTACAAATGTAGATTAACCCAGCTAATAACCACGTAAAACCTACTTATGATTTGTTGAAAAATCTGTCTTAAATGTTAATTATATTTAAAGGGTCTTAAAAGCATTTTAAATTATCGATACCTGTAAACACCCCAGGACCAACAATCTGACAATCTATGCTAACTTCTTGGGAATATTCCATATAGTCTAAACTCTGCGTTTGAGGTGATCACCTTCTACTTCTAATATTTTGTAAATCCAGGGAAAATGAAAGTTAAAATCACGGATTCTAATAATAGTGAAGCAGGACAGAACTCAGCAGGGCCTCTGAGCCAGTAATCTGGTTGCAACATCCTTATTCCCCTGAAGTAGCCTGACCTCTATATGAACCTAATTCCATGTGATAAATAAACCGACTTATGAAGACCATCTGCAGTTATTAAAATGTTAATGGAAATACTGTAACTTGAGTTAACTAATGAGGAAATAATAAACCACTAGATGGTGTACATCTACAGTTGGTGAAGAATTCAAAAGACAGTGAATCAAAATAAAGCATATTAAAATCACCAGCCAGCTTTACTCGTGTTTATTTATAAGCATGATAAATTATTCAGTGAACACTTTAACTTAACCCAGCAGATGGAAAAAACATGTTGCACTACTCAGAGATGAAATAATGCATTCCAGTTAAAGACGGTTTAATTCCACTGCTGAAAACATCTGTCCTCAGATCTCAGTTCTGGTTCTCCAACAGTGTCCTTTTGTTGCTGTCCATAAAGCCATGTGACACTATCACAGGACTTGCACATAGTTTTTGGGGACCAGGGCCCGTTTCCCTCTCAGGTCACCCAGGAACCATTCGTCATCAATGGACTCCAGATCTGTTATAATGTCCCCAACCTGAGAGAGAGGGAGTCAGAGAGGTTATCTGAATGGCAACATTTATATACATAATTTGATCTGTGAATTTGTGCCATTTATACCTAACAGGAGAAAATATAACAATCACCATACCTGCAGTGAGAGCTCCTCATCACAGTCTGAGGTGAAGCTGAACAGAGCTCTGCCTCTGACACCAGCAGCCGCCTGCTGGCCTGCTGAACAACACATAGAATGAATTAATGAATGATAATAATGTTAGTTCAGTAAAACTGGCCATTTGTTCCAATTAGAGCTGAAATAATTAGTAGAATAATGGGTGGACAATAATTTAAATACGTGTACAAGTACATATACCATACAATATCCAGTTCAAGCTACTTAATTGTGAATATTTGGAGCTTTCTTTGACTTCTGAAACAGTAAAGTGAATATCTTGGTCAGGCTAAACAAGCAGTCTCAGGACATCACCTTCAGTTTTAGTAAAATCGTGAGAGGCACTTTTATAGACAAGTTGGTTAATTGAGAAATTAATTGGCAATTGATAGTGACAGTAATCACTGGTTGCAGCTTTTCCTCATTAAATGGGTCTTTGAGGGGAGTTTCTACTTATCCTAAGCGAGGGTCCGAAAGGACAGAGGGTCGTAAACCTGCCTGAGGCAAATTTGTGATTTGATATTGGGCTTTATAAATAAAAACTGACTTGACCTGAACTGACTGGCAACAGATTAGAAGTACAGGAGATAATGATGAACATAAGGCAGTAACTCTGTCATATCAATAATAAACTGATGCCGTGAGGAGAACTTCATACCTGCGCTGCTCTCAACAAAAGCCCTGGGGAACATGCCCTCTCTGCCGTTGAGCCGACCGCGGCTCCACTCAGCATCAATGTGCTGGCTGATCAGGATACGGTCGCCCTGTTGAAACGACAGGTCATCTTCTGAATTCCCGGTATAGTCATACAGAGCCACCGCCCACTCCACACCGGACTGAGACACCTACAGAGAGAGCAGGACCAGAGAAGAGAGCATAGAATTTTGGGTGTGTTGGAAAACCAGCATCATCCTCACTGATGGTTCCATTGATGTAAATATATTACCTGAGCAGGTTTGGTAACTTCAGGTTGCACAGTCGGAGAAGCAACCATGCCTGTGGGACAAAAATGGCACACAGGTTATTAAAAATGAAACAAATATATCATCCAATCAGGGAACAAAATACACTTTTAATTTTTATTTAAGATTACAGATCGAAAATCTCTTTTATAAGAGAGACCTGGCCGAGGTAGCAGCCAATCAAAACACATTTAATATGCAACAAATACAACATATAATACAAAGATCCACAGTAAAACAACAACTATTCAAACATGGTAGCCTCTCAAGAAAAACAAGCACATGTCTCTGTCATCACATTCCTTATGATGCCCTTAAATTCATCATCATTCATTCATTAAATTCATTTTAGGTAATTACTACTAATATAATTATGTTTTATTAAAATAATGCAGTGCCTCCTCCTGTATTTTTTATCTTTATTTTTTTTTACTTGGAATGGAAGTTTAATACTTAAAAATTTGAGGCTAATCCAAGAATTTGTTACTGTGTATATTTAAATTTGGGGTCTTGTAGGAAACAAAAAAATATGAAAATTCAGTATTTATATTTATAAGATTCAGTATTTCCCCCCAGATGGTATATCAAAAGGCCTTTGATACAGTGTTTCAAATGTCATGATGGGAAATAAAACTGTGAAGTATAGGGAAAATAGAGACAAAGTTCTGTGCAAGTTAATTTTAGAGTTAGAAAGTTAGAGTT
The DNA here is from genome assembly GCF_041903045.1 of Epinephelus lanceolatus. NCBI lineage: Eukaryota > Metazoa > Chordata > Actinopteri > Perciformes > Serranidae > Epinephelus > Epinephelus lanceolatus. Next base: position 26,363,310 of record NC_135736.1, on the reverse strand, counting down.
TAGTTCATTGTGTTGTGTTTGAAGTGCTTGATCGCATTAAGAAACCTGCAAAATTATAGTTTAACAGCTTAATGAATGAATAGAATATGATTAAAGAAATGAAGAGCGAGGGACTTAAACTCCTGACCTCAGTATTTTTAAACTCCCTTGTTGCATGAGTGTGTCGAGACCTTTTGTAAACAGCTCTTTAATGAAAAAGAAACACTAGCTCAAATTCCTGACGTGCCATTGAGCGAAATGCCAGCCAACATAAAGCAAAAGGATGGACACTGGTGGCCACATAAGCACATAGAGAAAGGAATTAACAGATTTATCTTACCAGGCAGTGCTATCCTGATGGACTGTCTCTTCTGCTGACTTGGTTGTGGAGGCAGATCTTCAATGACCTCTACAAAGTTAAGAGGGAAGATACCGGTCAAGGCACCGCGCTGTCCCCGAGCCCACTCCTGTCCAATGTACGCCTTCAGCTGGATCACATCCCCCTCAGAGAACGTCAGCTCGTCACTGTTCTCACCCTCAAAGTCGAACCTTGCCACGCATCTCGGGCCACTTCAGGAGAGGCAACAACATTTCAAACAGATTAGTTCATCAGGGTGGTTTGTAAAGGCTAACAGTTTATGATGTAGAAACAGTACCTGACTGTTGCAGGTGGTGGCTTGGCTTTCCGTTCAGGGAGGGGCTTTGGTGAATTTGACTGGTTGGAGAAAATGATAGTGAATTTTCTTAACCACAGCAGACATCTCTCAAGAGGTGATCAGTGCTTTGCAAGAGCAGGAATGGATTTAAATGGTTGAAACTCACCAGGACTTTGACATGACTGACGGGAAAGAAACCGGTAGATCCCCTACAAGTGCCTCTGTACCACTCACTGTCCACCTGCTCCACCATGGTCACGACATCCCCTGCTCTCAGACCCAGCTCACCTGGACCCTCTGTGGTGTGCGGACCAAACACGTGTTTATGGTCAGAAAACATAATCTGAGCTCAAAATGTGCAAATCCAAAACAACAAATCATTTGAAGAATTAAAGTTACACTCATTTACATTTGGATTATTTTCAGCCAGCTGGTGGACTCTTCAATCTTTTGACTTTTGCTGCCAGGAAAAATATGTTGCCATTTTGGACCAAGGATGCTGCTCCAACAAAAAGTCTTTTAATGCAGTGTGATTCCCGTGAATGTATCTCTTGTAATCTTCACTCCAGTAGAGGCTTTTTATAAAGTCTGGGACCCTTACTTACAATACATTGGACCTGCACTGTCATCTTCCATGTTAGAAGGGTTTCCTAAATCATCTTAGCAAGTCTCTGTACATTGCCTCGGTACCTAGTCCTGCTGGTGTGCATGTTAGTGCAAATCTGGAAACCATTTTTCGACAAATGGTTTACAACCCAGCAGAAGTGAACTGACTCATATCTTAAGCGCTTGACATTAGGTGACATCACACCCTCATTTGTGTAACATCTGTGTTGCCATGGTGTTTTTTTTTTTCTTCATTTCCTTCCTTGTATACTAATTATATGTGCACTTTTCCACTTTATTCTCCTTTTTTGTTTTGTTTGTTACTTTCTTGTTCTCTATATTTGTCTCAACTGGACGTTTCTTTACCCTGCCTCTATGTATGATACAAATTGCTGCCTTTGCTATGTACACATTATCTGGCCTTTAAAGAGACACTTAAAAGACTTAAAAAGTCACCTGGGTTGAAGTCAAATATGGCCTGCACCTTAAGCCCATATCCAGCTCCACCTGAACCAGCCGGACTGACATCCTATAGGGACAGAGCAAAGACACTTAAAGGTTGATATATCAGAGCCCACTGGGAGAGACAGTCTCACGCATGTATTCACTCATAAATGACGGAGGAGCTACCTGTGGCAGGGACGTGTCTGAGACGTTGCCGAGAGGAGTTATGACCTTCATGCGAGACTTGTTGACTCTGCCTTTGGTGTCTCCGACTTGGCACTCAAAGGTGTTGTGGTCAATTTCCTCAAGCAGCAGAAGCACTTCATTTTTCTATTGGAAAAGGTCAACAAAGGTATTCAATGACTCTACAGATGTCTTGGAGTCGTTTTGCACTTTTATGTAAAAGCATTATGTGAGCTAGTAGAACTGGTTAAACACCTGAAATGACAGCTCTCCTGTGTTACTCCCGTTGTAATCGAAGGAGGCAATGCCATGAGGAAGTTGAAGCTGTTGAAAGAAAGCAAACTCTAATAAGGTGCTCATGAAGTGATATTTAAGGCATGGTTGTGCTACTGTTGTAGGATCTCTCTCACGGTGTATTTGTTGTAGAGACGGTGGCCCGGATTGGGCCTTGGAGGTAAGACGGGCTCTTTCCTGTGGGGTTTCTGCGCCTGGGGTTTAGGTGAAGTTTGCCATGGTGCTGATTGGGATCGACCTATGGCCTGAATGCTGGGTGGAGGAGGTCTTCCTGGGCCTATTTTGGCTGGAGGTGGGCGAGGTGGGAGCGTTTTGGTTGAACCCGGCCTCCTGAAATCAACACCATCATCAAGCTGAGTATCATGTTTGCAAACTGCACCACCATTTAAACTTCACGGATAGATTTTGTCTGCCCCCCTTAACTCACCGAGGTGGTAGCGATGGCTCTGGCCCAAATGGGAAAGACTCCTGCAGAAGAATCCCAATTGAGCATTTTTATTGTGACTTACACTCACAGCCTGCAGCACTGGAAACCATAGAAACCAGGCTACAGCACATAGCATTCAGCCACAGCTAGCTCCAAGTCAACAGCAGGGAATTGTGTTCACGGGACTACAATAGTTTCTTTGTTTGTGGAGAGCAGAGGAAATGAAGCAGGTAGCTACACAACTGACAGACAAGATAAACCTGACTGAGAGAAACTTTATGTGCTCAAAATGCTCCACGTCATAGAGTATGAATAGATGAACATTAATAGTACAAAACCTATAATTAGACTTGAAACAATTATGCAAGGAAAGCTGGAGTGCATGAAAGGTTTAAGACAAGAAAAAGCACTCTTCTGATGGATTTTCAGGTTTACAAATACAAGCCTTCATTTTGTGGAATCCTTTAACATTTAAAGGCCATTACTGTCACTGTGATGAAAAACAGCATCCTGTAAGTCATTATAATGTTAAACTTTCTTAAAATAATATGTTAGTGTGTCAGATAATGAGAAACTTTCTCAGGCTGATGAGGAACTTTCTTAAAATAATAACTAACTTATCTTAAAACACTGACAGATTATCTCAAAATGATTAGTATCTCAAAATAATGTGAAATGATACTAAGTCATTTGAGAAAGTTTCTCACTATTTTGATATACGAAGTCATAATTTTTCAGAAACTCTCATTATTTTGATAAAATTCCTTATAATTTTGAGATACTAACTTATTGTTTTCAGATTATAACATATTGTTTTGAGATACTAACTTATTATTTTCAGAAAGTTTCTTATAATTTTGAGACTTTCAAATTATTTTGAGATACTAACTCATTGTTATGAGATACTAAGCCATAATTTTGAGATATTAACTCGTTATTTTGAGATACTAACTCATTATTTTCAGATATAAATTCATTATTTTGAGATACTAACTTATTTTTTTTTAGATACTAACTCATTATTTTCAGATACTAACTCATTATTTTGAGACACTAACTCATTATTTTGAGATACTAACTCATTATTTTCAGATATAAACTCATTATTTTCAGATACGAACTTTTTTTTTTTTGAGATACTAACTCATTATTTTGAGATACTAACTCATTATTTTCAGATATAGACTCATTATTTTGAGATACTAACTTATTTTTTTTGAGATACTAACTCATTATTTTGAGATACTAACTCATTATTTTCAGATATAAACTCATTATTTTGAGTTACTAACTCGTTATATTGAGATACTAACTCATTATCTTAAGATACTGACTCATTATTTTGAGATATAAACTCATTATTCTGAGATACAAACTAATTATTTTGAGATACTAACTCATTCATTTGAGAAAGTATCATTACAGTGACTTACGTGATCTATTTTTACATCACAGTGGAAAAAATGGTTTCCATATGAGGTGATCAGAGATAGTGTTTGCAGAGTTTATAGGTGTGTGAGAGCTCTGTGGGATGCAAATCATACCTGGTGGGGGAGGATGGGTGTCTGGTTTTGTCTGTGGTTTACTGACGTGTTCAGGGAGCCGACGGGCTTCTGAGCAGGAAGAGGAGGGGGACTGTCCTGAAAGTTATCTGACACTGAAAAGAGATCTGACCTTACCACAATGTACTGAACACTTTGGAAGCTCAAAGTGTTTTGAAAATAGAAACACGGGCAAAGCATGTAAAATATTGCTAAACTATAGTGTACACTTTTTTGATAACATAAAAAAACATTGCATCTACAGCACTACAAAATGCACACATCAAATTGAACTTAGTTTAACAGCAATAATTTAAGGCTTACTGCACATCAGAGGGACTCACATGAACTACTTTTGCTGGGGACCCTGATGGTGGTTGGTCTCCGTGTCATACTTTGTCTGGAGAGAGAGCCTCCATTGCTGTCCACATTACGCTGAGGCTTGACTGGGATGTGATCTGAACAAAAGACACACTTGACTGTATCACTGTAACCAAAGTTAGGATGCTCAGGAGCCGTACGATGTCAACACAGACAACAGTTTCAGTGTGTCATTTATAACCTACAACAGTAATACTACATCAGTTTGCTGATTGATATGTTAAGCTATTGAAAAGTATTTGACAATTTTGTTATTTGATTAGTCATTAAAGGAAAAGTGTGACATTTTTGAGAGATGAGAAGATTAATATCACTCTCATATCTGTGTGGGCCATGAGCAGTTAGCCCAATGTAGCATACAAACAGCTAACCTGGCTGTCTCCAAAGTTTATGTTTCTCGATGCCTGCAAACAGGATTTATGCCTTGCAGCTATTAATTGATGAACAACAGTTTATTCATCTGCATAGCATGTCTGTGCGGCATCTCGGCAAAGCTGCATAAGCATATTTCCCAAAATGCTGGAATTTCCCCAAATAATTCCCGTAAATACCAAATATTTTCTAGTTGCAAGCTTAAGATTTAATTACTTTATTGTTTTCTTATCATTGCTAATTGGTTATTTGACTGCTGGTCGGACAGGGTGAACTAGCTGAAAATAAGAATAATAAAAAAACTCACATTCTACAAATAAATCAATAGAAAACACGTTACATTAAAGATCAGGTGTGTAGAATTAAGTGACATCTAGTGGTGAGGTAGCAGAATGGAAAGTTCTCCCATTTGCAAAGCATGTAGGAGAACTATGGTGGCTTATGCGCAAATGTGAAAACACAAAAACACAAATGGCCCTGTCTGGAGCTGGTGTTTGGTTGGTCCATTCTGGGCTACTGTAGAAACAGGGCAGACTCCTCGGAAGAGAACTTGATATTTAACTTAAAATAAAATGCTACTCACTTGTTGGACTGTCCACATACTCATTCTCTGTGACCATGGAGGCTGAGTTGTGGTTGTTTATATTAAGGTTGGGTTTCAGAGGTTCCTTTACAGGCTTCGCTGGAGGTATAGGGGGAACTGGCGGACTGTCCTCTTCATGGATGCTGTTGGCTCTGGTCAACACAGAGGGACGTGATCTGTTTGGGAAGGCGTTCTTGTTAAATAAAGTCTCTAGTTCCTCTTTTACAGGTAGACCCACAGGTTTCTTTGGGGGCTGAGGTCTGGGGGCTGGTGTAGGGCTTTCAGAGATGTTTGTAGCTGATACGTTTTGATCATTATCCACACTGTGGTTTAACTGAGGTTTAAGAGCGACAGACGGTTTAGCAGCGACTGGAGGTCTGTTGGTCGCCTTCCTGGGTCGAGGTTCTGGTTTGGCCGGTTCAACCACGCTTCCCTCCTCGGTGCCAGCCTGGCTCTCAAAGGCCTGGATCCTGGCTCGGATATTGCGTTGGCTGTGTGTTGGGTTCATCTCGTCACCAGCATCTTCGTCTTGCGAGGCCTCGTCTGATTGGTCAACGATGTCGCCGCTCTCCTCACACTGGTTATCTGCACTAAAGACCTCCAATAACTCCTTTAAATACTCATTGGAAGAGACCTCATCTGGATCAGGGTGAACGTCGTCACACTGTTCACTGAGCTTGACCAAAGTCTGGACTTTGACCTCTTCTGTTGTCGCCTGCTTTCGGGATTTCGTACGAGGAAGTGGAACGGGGCGTTGAGTGCGTTCTGAGTCTGAATTAGATGGAGTAGCTTCAGCAGGGGCAGATAGATGTTCAGGAGGAAGATCCCAGTGCACAGTGACAGATCTGCTGCAGCTGTGAGTGGAATCTGTTTGGTTAGGTTGCTTTACATCTGAGGTGGAGTCACTTTGGTCCTCAGTGTTTGTGGATACGAGAGTATTTGTTCCAGCCTTCTCATCGGTGGGTGCTTCAGTGACTGGTGTTCCGTCCACTGGTTTTGGCACTGATGGCCGTGGTGGTTTTTGTGGCTTTTTACCTAGAACGAAACATCACTATCATTAAAGAAGAACATGCGTGCATATGTATACCGCCACCAATGATTATCATATGTCTCACCTGCAGGTCTTTTCCCTGCTGACTGTGGAGAGGTGGAGGCGTCCTCCCTCACAGGGTCAGTCTGTGTGGCACTTGAGGTGGTGCAGGTGACCCGGCGGGGAGCTGCAGTGGGCTTGACAGTGTGCTCTTCCTGGGTCTTCTCTTGAATCACCTGGTCATAGGATGGTGGGGGCTGAGTCATGAAAAAGAGAGGTATTCACACATCCGCACACATTATTTCCACATTGTATGGGTTTTTTTTAGGCTGAATCCAGTCTTTTCAGACCTTATGTTTAAATCCTGCTACTTGTGGCAAACAAAGTTCTCCACCAAAACTTTATTCCTGGCGATGTGAAGAAAGGCTTTGAAACAATATTCAGACCTTCATGTTGGAAAATAAAAATTTTGTGTCTGCTCAAAATATTCTGAGAGGGAGAACGGTAAAATTATGGCTACAGCTGCTAGAACTCATGACTCATAGTTATATTTTTGTGATCAGTTTGTAGTGTTTTTATTCTTGGATAGCACAGAACTACAGCCAAAAAACATCTAATCTAGAAACTAGAACAACCAAGTGAAATCAAACACTGTTAAACACACAAGGCCTACCAGTGAAACAGCAGACCAGCTTGACTGAGGAGGACGAGGGAAAACCACAGAGGCTCCTGAGAACCAGTTGTTACTGACCAGAGGTTCTGCTGAGACAATGGTGATCTCAGGTCGCCTGAAATACAAACCATACATGTCTATGGCACCAATTCAGAACACCAAAATACACAACCACATCCAATCCCCAATCCACATATTGGGGTTATTTGTAAGGCAATATGCAACAAATTAGATAAGTACACTAGTGTATTTCAACTGACACATCAAAATGTCTGCTCAAGAGATAAACATCAACAGCAATTAGTCCTCTACTCTGGAACTTTGATGACATTACCTTCTTTCTCTGGTGTGGTCACTCTGAGAGTTTGTTTTTGCTGAAGGAAGAAAGGTCATATTAATTTTGTGTCATAGATTTCCGTTCTCAGACATATCTTCACATCTAAAAAAAAGATCATATGTTGACACGTCTACATTTTTTACACTGAGCTCTTACTTCTATTTGTCAAAAAGATGTGAAAATATACCAGCATTGTCACTTTTTCATCCTAAAAAGGAACTCTCCCATATAAATCATGATTTAATTCTGATTATTTCTACATAAAAGCTTATTCAAGGAATCAACCTTGCTTTTGCGTGATCTCAAAACGTCACTGAAGCTCAGTTCTGGCAGACTTACTGCGTTTGATGGCAGCTCGTAGAGACGACAGAGGCCCTTGGCTGAAAAAGAGCAGAACAGGAAGATAATTTATCATTAAGGTGTGGGGCCCAGAGCAGGTGCATACATCCGTGGTGACTCAGTTGTTCAAAAGAAATCTCTTTACTCGCCCCTGAGCAACGTCATACGATACGCTCTCTATCTATCCATCCTGCCTTTACACTGCTGATACCACATTAGGCAAAGAAAAAGGTTTTCAAGTAACGTCTAACTTTTAACACAAAAGTAGACATAAAGAAAACAGATGCTAGGATTAAAAAAGTTTAAAAAATGAATAGAATGAATGGAAAGTAAAATGAACAAGCCAAAATGATAAAAAGAAAGGAAAAGTTATAATTGGAGGCGAGATTTTAAAATGTTGACAGATTCAACAGATTTATGATATGATTCAGTAAGGTAAACACAGGCAGAGGAAAATGTTGGCATCATATGCTTCTGCAAACCACAAATACATTGAATTGGTACGTTTCATATGCATCATATCAACATTTTTAAAGAGGTATAGCATATGAATTGACTTTGTCATAGGGAGGTGGAGAAGATGATGGATGGCGTGTTATCTAGGTGCGGCACCTGCCAATATGCCGACCACTGTTCAGGACCAACAAACAATACAACTGGTTCTGATTTAGCCAATCATTGCTGTCTTTCCAGCGGCTTTTTAGCCATCAAACGTGGGTGTTTTGTAGCAACACGTCTGTGTTTTCCAGCTGGGTTAGTACCACAAAAAGTGGGTATTTTAAGCCAAAACATGACCTTTATTTAACCATAACCAGGTGGATGCACTACACAGTCCATTTTTAGTTTGCATTATAATTGCCAGAGGGACAATTATTGCTCATTGAGATGCGAACATATTAGTAAGAAACAAAGTAAGAAAAGAGCAGTCAAACAAAAAAAACTTTAAGAGGAAATTAATGGTCACAGCATTTTAAGGTTGTAAACAAATTATTAATATACACGATGAATAATAGACATAGCTTGAATTAAGTTTATAGCTTACTGTTTGCAAAAGGAGCTCAAAGCAGCAAAATCAAGAAGGATTTAGTCAGGTAAGTATTTGTTCAATACCAAATTATTCTTTAACAAAGAATTGGTTGTTCAAGACAAAAATATTTTACATAGGTTAAAGAAAACTGAAGGTTTATATCACAAAACATACTGCTGTTACTGCAAAAGGAGACATCTGACAGCATTACCTAAGAGAAGAATAACATCTCTGCAGATGATGTTCATGTGCTTATTTATAATCCACCTACCTTACAAACACATGGTGCCCAGTAAACGGCACCACTTCCAGGTAAACACAACACATATGACTGATCCTCTACGTGACACCTTCTCCCCACACAGGCACCGAACATATCCTCAGGCTGTTTACCTCTCAGTGGGTAGAGATTACTTTCTAATCCCTAAATGACATCACTTTACACCTCGAGCATCACTACAGTAAGATCCCCTTTCTTTCGCTGTGAAAGAAGTGTAGACATAAAACTATGATCCTCTGAGCTCTCTTGACAGAAAAGCAGGCGCATCATTAACACAAATCCTGCTCATTAAGGACCGACTGCAGGAGGGTGATGTAAACTATCTAGGGAAAAGAATAACAATGCTCGCCCTCAACTCAATACCACGTGGTTATTCAACTGATAAGCTGAGCTGTAAACACAATGATCTTAAGGCCGTCCTGTAAACATAAACTGTGATATTAAATAAGTTCCATGAAGTGTACAAGTGTCAGTGTGGAGGTTCTACTTCCCTTAACGTCTGTAAACAACAACTAAAAAAAGCAGCATGACGTGTTTGTCCTCACGCTGACCTTGTGTTAGTCAGAGAGGATAGATCAGTGCATTGTTTGGTCCATTCACAACCTCCACAGCATCAGCAGATCTGACTGTTAAAGGGAAAGTGCCCTGTTCCCAGCAAACAGAGTGGTAGTGGATCCACAACTTTTGGTAACAGTGCAAAACTACACTTAAGAAAAAATGCCATACCTTGAATGTAAATGCTCTGGCTTGGTTCTTTCAGGATGATCTGTAGAGGAAAACAGAGAGGTGCAGGTTTTAAAGGGATGTGTAGCAACACAGATAACATCCTGTCACTTATCAACATTAAGGTCATGTCACTTTCAGCAGTGGGCTATATGGATAAAGCTCCTCTATCATCGTATGTGTAGTGCAATACAGATGTCTGTTGTGATACAGCACATTTAATATAAAATCTAACTGAGAAACTGTTGAGGGATATTATAACTAGTTATTTATTTCTAATCTAATGAATTAAATATGTGACAAAACAAAACAAAAATCACCCTAGTCACGCTTGTTATCATGCAGCACAGACCTGGAATAACCTCCCAGATGATGTTAGACGAGCCCCAACTCTGCCCTGTAATGACTACAACCTTATTTTTAAACTCAACTTTAAATCATTTAAAATAATCCCTTTATCTTTGCATCTCTTGTCTGCACTATTTTAATGGTGATTTGTTTTTTTTGTGTTATAACTGTAAACAATCTATCAATGATTAATTAATTTGACCTTTTATATCTTTTTCTCTTTACTCTTTTCTGTATCATTTATGTTTTATATTTCATTGCTCTGTAAAGCCCTTGTGTATGAAATGTTCTATACAAATAAAGCTGCCTTGCCTCGGCTTGCCTAAAATTAAAAACAAACAAACCATAAAGCAGCTTTTTAAGGGTGTTTGAAGGTGTTCACATTCACACTGAATGGTCAGTGTACTAAATTAAAAGTATCACAAGTCCTTCATTATCCCTTAATTTTACTGATTTGCAGCAGGACAATGATCCCAAATAAACAGACAAGCACTTTTACAACAAAACAGTGGCCAGTTATGCCAGTTTATCTTTTTTAACTCCAATATGTAGGGCCTCTAAAGTACTAAAGTCATTTTTTAATATAAATTACATAGCGTAAGGCCATTAAAAGCCCTCTGTGGTGCAGCCAAACAGGCAAGCCGGTGGCTATGGATTAAGAGGAAAGACGCCACGTGGGCCCTGAAATACCCCTCACAACAGCAGGGTATGAGGGAGTAAAAGCAGAGGGGACACACCTGGGACACCAGGTGTTGCCGATGAGCCTACCAGTGAAGGAAGGTACCCACCTGATGACCCCAATGAAGCTGTTACCCTCCCTAAACCCCCACAACCCCTCCCCTAGCATGGCTCCAACCCTTACCCACAATCGCAAGTATGTGCAGCAACAATTGACCAGTTAAACTCCACCTGGATCAAAGTTACTGTAGGTACGTTTTTCTCCTGTTAGTTTCTTCTCTCTTCACCCCTCTCTTCACTCATCAGAATGAGGGAGTAGGGGGAGGTAGAGTGTACAGCCCGGTCCACACAGATGTCTCTCCTTCCCTATGCTGCTTCTTACTTTTCTATTTGCCTTTGCTCTTTCCTAATTTTCCATGTAACCCACTGGCTCCCATTTGGACCCCCAGACGGCACTGTTACTCCCACTCACAGTCTCAAGTATGTGCATCAGGGATTGTAACGTCTAGTACATAAACATTTATAAACTGTTGATTCGATGTGGATTAAAACACCTTCAAATTAAAGCTGAGAGTCTGAATTTTAAAGTGAGTCTATACGCTGAACAACTGTGGTCAAAAAAAGTCGGCAAACTGAATCAGTAATGTCAGTTACACAACAATATCTATCAATGGCTTGCTAACATTAACCATCATAGGCTACCAGTCGCATAAGGCTGTAGTGAGGGTGAAGATCTGGCTGCATTTGTAAGAGGAACGATGTGTCATTTCATCTTTTGAAAGCGACATAGTTTCACTTTAAGTCATTGTTTCCTTTAAAACACTACTTGCTACCATTTACAGACTGGACTTTATAAACTAGAAATACAAGAACTATTGTCTAACCAGCAGGATTGGCAATCACATCCAGATGAACCAGTTAGTCCAAAGAACCAAATGTACAAAGAAGTAATGACTATGTGACCATGATGCCATGATGAGCAATGCTACATTTCCTTATTCTTACATTTCATTAATTTACATTAAACATATTTTGTAACTGTTTGATGCTACAGATTTTCTCTGTACCCGCTGTTACACATGCCCTCCCCTTCTGTGTTGAAGGAAACCTACACCTGGCTAAGGTGAAATTAACTGGTACTTTTCCACATTCCCGCGTCAAACACATACAACACACTTAGTTCTAGTATTTACTGTATCTTGAGGACCTGAATTTCATGTCTTAACTCAAACAAGTGTTTCAGAGGGAAAAAGCAGCTTTCACATTACAGTCCATTAGCTAACAGTGAGTCTGAGGAGCAATATCAGCAATGCAAACAATCTAATCTAATAACAATAATGATTTAATGAGCTAATAATTAGTTTTCTCCTGTTTGAGAGTAAATAACTATAGAAGAATACTGAAAACAGAAAGCTGTGGTTGAAGCCAGCATTGTTGTCAATGCCTCCAGCGTGAAACCATGACCTCGTCTGCAGTCAAATCCACCTGTCACACCTGTTATCTATCAGTGCCACAGAGCTACTGCCTCAAGTTACACTTTAACAACACGTGAGAAGAGACTTTCTGTACTTTCACTCAACAAGAAAGAAGCAGACAAAGTATTATTAAAGCTCTTTCACTTCACACACACACACACACACACACACACACACACACACACACCACCATTTCCTTGTAAATAAGCACTCTGAACACATGATATAAAAGCACCATTGTCTGGTTAACTTTCACTTAAGCGCGTGACTTGCAGTTGCCCTCCCCTGTGATACTGTGCAGTGATGCCCCTACCTGTGAGGAATTAAAGGAATACATATATAATCTGCAGCATCGAAGGAATAAAATCCACCAGGATCCTCCCTCCTGGTCCATCGAGTGAGTGTCTGAGCATGACAGAGAGCTTGAAGCCAGCAGCCGTCACACACACCCACAGACAACAGAAAAGAGAGGGAGGGCCCTGTGATATCTCAGCTCTCCCGTGTTTACCTGGCCAATCTGATGAACTGGAATGTGGTCATTCAGGAAGTGTTGGTCGTGCCACACGACACTGCACCGTCACTGTCTTTTTCTTACAAAGTAAAAGGTCACAGGTGTATTCAGGGCGCTCTGTGCCACTCATAGCTGGCTTTAGTGTAAAAGTAGTTAAATGATTAACCTCAACAGGTTTCATTGTTTTCTCCAGAGTCATAAAGTCACGGCCTGTTTGTTTGGCGGAAAATTCAAATGATACAAATCAATAAACTAATCAAACTTTACATATACAACATATTTTCGGGTCGGCACAGCTCAAATTACTTTGCAGATGAGTACAACTGAAACAAAAAGTACTACAGGTATATATAATAAGAACTGTGAATCAGTTGAGACTATTGCACATGCAAGAAAGATGCTGAAGTAAATAGAGTAAATAAACTGAAGATATGTGACTAATATAAAACCCTGCAAAGTATTAAGTTATCATTTAAACTTAATTATTTATGATCACATAAACACTCTGGGCTAAATCCAGCTCCTTACATTTAAAGATAACAAAATTTTAAGATGCCCTCTGATGCTATCTCCGAATGTTTGGAGCAAATGCTGCTTCACTAAAGATTTTCATTTTGTACTTTGAAAGAGTTCACAGGTCCCCAGAGCACCAGGCGAGCCCTCCTGGTCCATACTTAAAAAGCAGTTTAGATTTGTTGTGTAATGTAGGCTTAGGCCACAAAGTGCTTTAAGAAATGGTGGCAGAATTTTTAAATCAATATGAACACTAACAGATTATCTGCTGAGGGACTCGTGTTTAAAATATGTTTTTTCTTCTTCTCTGGATTTTAATGAAACCAAATATTAGACAATTACCGTAGTTAAGACAACTAATATGAATATGAATCCCTTTGTATTGCCTGGGGAGTGGGGCATTTGCACTTTGATGATGAAATAGAGATGGTAGCAGATTTTGCAGATATGAGCCTCATTGCTGAATTCAGAGTCAAGAATAACAAACAAACATTTTACAGCTTACTATTTGGTTGACCCACTGGAATGACTGTAATACTGAGAAATGAATATATAAAATACATTTCTTGTCTACAGAATTTGAACCACAGACGAATCTGATGAAACAACAATATAACGTTATAAATTTTGAGCTCACTTTTCAAATGAGATACTCGGAGGAAACACTGTCTGAGACACTGGGAAAGCATACTGGTACGTAAACTGAAAAACAACAGAGCTACATTTTATCCAGATAGACTGTGAGAACACCACGTCACAGATTATATTACATTTCTTAGGTGAATGTAGGTCAGTATGTTTAAAAGAGATTTTATCCTGGAATTGCCTCCATCAGATATTTGTGTGTGTAAGTGTTGTGTCTGCAGCTATGCTAACAGCTTTGTGAGGCTGTACTTAGTCACAGTGGTGCTTTGAGCTAAATGCTAATGCCAGCATGCTAACATGCTCACAACAACAGTGGTCAGCAGGTGTAATGTCTTAGTTTAGCATGTTAGCATGCTAACATATGCTAATTACCACTGAAGACAGAGTACGGCTGAGGCTGATGAGAGTGTCATTGGTTTTGCAGATACCGAAATTAGGACTTAACCCGATGGTGGCACTAGACAAAAGGTCAGGGGGTCACCAAAGTTATTACAATTCATCCTGAGGGGACCATGGATGTCTATACCCAATTTGCCAATTGATAAAAGAAACATAAACAAATAATATGCTATTCTAGGAAAGGCAACCATACAGAGCTATCTGAAATAATCATTAACGAATCCAACCATAATTGTAAATAAATTCACAATGCCATTATTATTGCTACTGTTTCTAGTATTACTGTGTACTGCAGTTCTGTGTGTGGTTTGTCCAAGTGGTGTTGCCATACCCCAGCAGAACACGGCTCATGAGTGTATTCAACTAACGTTAATGGCTTTATCATGTCATATTTGTCAGATAGCCCACATGAAGTCTGAGCAAAGTGTCAACCAGCAGATTTAGTCCCCTCAAATGTTGACTCTGTGACTACGGCCTTGTCTTGTAGGGATATTTCTGTCAGGACCAAAGTGGTGAACAAACAAACCAACATCGTCATCCCTAAAAAAAACATGTGGCTCATTTAAAAGAACACTTGTAAACTGTTTTGAATTCACTCATTAAGTAGTCTTGGAAGAATTACTGACTTTAAGCCTATAAATTAACATCTACAGGCTTTCTAACAGTCAGCTGCGAGCTTTACATTTAAGACAACAGAAAACCCAGCCAAATTTCGTGACAAATCCCATCTACATTTCACACATTTTTGGATTGTATTCCAAATCTGCACGCATCCCTTGGTATTTGTGGGCTGCTGACACATAAAAAGACACAGCAAACACATGAAAGAGCTGCTGAGGTCAGCAGGAAAGGATTCCCCTCCACAGCCGCACTCTCACTTGAACACATGCTGACATTACTCAGCACAGCGGCAGCAGTCGCAGAGCAGCTGGTGAAACGGCTGGCAACAAAGGGAAAGAAAGAAAAACAATCTGCCTCTGAGTGTCACACTGCACCAGCACCAGAACTTTACAGCAGTGAAGTCGGAGGCAGATGAAGCCTGATAACAGATTCAGGCTTTAGTCTGGCCTGATATCATGTTTACTATATGTAGTATATCAGTATGCACTTCCTTAACTGCCCATATTGGCAGTTTTCAGCGAGCCTACTTTAACAGCATAGGCAAATTCCTCAAATTCAGTTATGGCTTTTATTTTTGGTGTGCCACCCCAAGATTTCCAGCAGCCCCATCTGGCCACCCCTAGGATAAAATTTCTGGAGTATTTCTGGAGTGAATCTCACTGTTATTGCCAATACTGGTACATTGCGACACCCCTAGTCTGTCCCCAACTTCAGCTAAAGTGGTATTTTCCTTGCTTGCTGATTCAACTCCACTTCAAAGTGTGTCATATTCAACACACAGAGAAACATTTTTGCTGTTGTTAACAGACGATCGTGCAAACCAGCTGCAGCTTCCCTTGAAAAACAAGTGGTGTCATGACACAGATTCAGCAGCTGATGTGAACCTTCAGCCCAAGAAGATTAGACGATGTCAAGGCAGACGGATGATTCACCGTGGAAACTACCTGAAATGGCTCCTGACGTGGATTTATAACACTAAGGGCCACTCACGATGGAATGCATCGTATTAAAACATTATTCTGAAAGGATGTAAAACTGCATCAAGCACAGACAAGTAGCGCTTGTTCATGACGCAGAAAGCCTGTCTGACAATCCCATCCAGACAGCTGGTGGGGTCAGGGTGTGGTTGGGTGGGGGTGTGTAGTCAGAGCTGATAGACTGGCTGCAGAAAGCTGAGCAGGGCACGGAGGGGTTTGAAAAAGTGAAGAACCAGGTGCTTTTAAGTAAAACAAGGAACAAAGACATAGAGGGGAGATTCTAACTCTATTCTAAAGTCCAGTTTCAGTGCTTGTGTGTGAGGCAGCTGACTGAAAATGAATGTTTGCTCTTTAAATGGCTGAGTCTGTGAGCAAACCTATATTAAAAGGAACAAAAGATTTGTTTCCTTTCAGTGACACATGTTGCTATGTGGGCCAAAGTCCCTATAACCACTGGGTGGGGAGGTAAGTGATGTTTCTGTAATAAGGAGACTGACAGGTTTTCAGCTCTGTTGCTGTCAACTGTTCAACTATTACATGCACACAATGTCATTTCCTGAGAAATCCACCAGCGACTCATATTAATGAAACTTTCACTTCATAGAGAGCTCACTCATAATCTGTGCTATCTCTTCATTCGTAACCAGGACATTGTTTATGACAACAGGCATGTACTGGGTATCATTTTAGCAATTTAACCAAATAAAAACAAACTATCCCTTATTATTTTTGCCTTAAATGTTTAAAAAAATGCTTTTAAACTTGTGCATTTATAGTTTAAATCCATTTAGGAGACAAAACATGACAAACAGCTTCCCTGCTTCATTCTGTTTAAGAGGTTTGTGCCTAATAACAACTGAAGGAGTACCTGAGGCACTAAGGCACACGTATTAACACACTTTAGAGACATTAAAATGTAAGGATACTTTTAAAACTAGTTGATTAATACAGTATGTTCATCCATATCATAAGCAGACTAGGTGTTGGAAGACTGTGTGGTAGCTATATGTCTGTTCCAGCAGCTTCTAATATCAAGTAAAGTAATAAAGTTTTTGCATGCTATAATCTTATCTATAAATCATGCAGACTTTACACTTTTGCTGGCAGTTGTTGTTTGATGTGTTTTTCCTTTTGTTCCAGACCTCCTTCTGTTTGGATTCATTTTTGCACAGCATGGAAATTCATCAGCAGATTATTTTCATTGTAATACCACAAAAATAATGTGACTTTGACTAAAAAAAAAAGTAGACTTGATGGTCAACAGTTTGCTAAAAAATAAAAAAATAATGGCTGCCAGAGATGGAAGGAAAATACACTCATAGCTGTTAAACGATTAGCTGTGATGTATAATAAAAACTGATTTGTAGTAACATACAAAACCACTGGCAAAGTTATTTTAAACAATCATCAAACTCACTTCTCTGTCAGTCACAAACGCACTGCTCTGAAAGTCTATATCATATGCTCGGTTTCGACACCAAATGATGAACATACGCCGTTAGATGATTCAGGAAACATTTGGATACTCAGCCTGTTAACATTCCCAAACAAACCTACCTGTTGCCTGGCTCCTGTTCCGGACGTCCCGCAGATCTCTGCGCTCCCCCTCCTCCTCCTCCTCTTCACGCCGGGCTTCAGCCATCGGGGTTTAAAACAATGTAGAAATCAATAACAATAAATAACACCAGAGATCCTCTACTGGAGATGTAGCGAGCTCATCTGTCTCCACGGTCGATAAACCCTGGGTTAGTGTCCCGACCACTGGAAGCTTCAGTGTGTCCTGCCCACAGCAGCTCTCTCTCTCTGTGAGTGTGTGTGCCCTGCAGTGGGCGGAGGTGGTGCCACTCACCGTCAGGACCCCCATCAGGCTGCATGTGCGCAGTCACAGCAGGATTAACACACACTCATGATATGATCTCATCAGGGAGGGAGAAGAGACCAATGGTTAGATATGCACACCTCACTTTTTTCAACTTTTAAATTTGTCACTAGTGTATGTGATTTATTTTGTGTGGTGTCTGTGTATGTATCTGTATTTGATATCATGCATGCTCTTTTATTAACAATGTTGTGTTATTGCGGATGAGAGGGAGGGTTTGTGAAAGCTTATTCTGTTTATTTAAAAAAAACAAAGAGCCAATAGTCGAGTAAATTCAACTTTATTTATTTAGCACTTTAAACACAGAGTTGATCCAATAAGGTGTTCTTACAGCACACACAGAGAAAAGCAAAAACAAAAGAAAGAAGAGAAACACAAAAAATGTTTAATAATAGTAATAAAATAATTAATGACATAGAATAAATTATAATAAAATAATAGTACAATAGAAAAGTGTATGATGGTTTAAACAGTTTTAAAGCTCCCAACATGAAGTTGTGTTTCAAAGCTGTCTTCATACTGCCAGGAGTGCAATTTTTGTGTGTGTATATATATATGTATGTATATATTCTTCACTGTGGTATTGTTACTTTTACTCAAGTCAAAGATCTAAGTAGTTCTTCCACCACTGGACATCTTTATAACAACTTCATCTGAATACATGGAAACACAACTGTGGGAAAATTGCAATTCAACTTTTCTTCCACAAGATGTCGCTACAGACCTGGTCGACTGTAAACGAACTTTAAACAATAAATAAATGTCTCTTTCTCATGTAAACTAGGGGCAGGATTTTCAGATAAGTTCTGCTTTTTTTTTAAGATAAGTTTCCTTCTAATTGAGCTAAATATATTCTTCAATCAAGCATAAATGCAGGTTCTGCTATTTACATAACTCTATAATTTCAGGCTGAATCACAATGATCATGATTATGATTCAGAGATAATGAAGCCTACAGTATGAAGGGCTTTAAAGAGGCACTACGCCCAGAAATAAAGGTAAACATTGACGACTTCCTTCCAAATCCAAAAACTGGAGTGCTAAAAACCAAATTTGTGATGTGACAGGGTTTAAAGCCTGGAGCTGCTCCATAGACAATGAATGATGAAAGATGTTCTAGATGACACTGAGAGCAGGGGAATGTTCTGAGTACATGGGTAGCCTACATACAACAGAATAAAGCTCATTTGGGTATAAAAAAAGAAAACATCTTGTGGGTCCACAAAATCAGGCTCCCATTCATTGTCTGTGGAGCAGCTCCGGACTTTATACTCAATGACATCACAAGTTTGAGACTCACTTCTCTGGTTTCTGGCTTTGAGAGAGAGGAGCTCATGTTTTAAAAAGATAACTGAACTTTCCTTGGCCATGGAAACAACATATTGGTATTCTCCTTTAAGCCTTTGAAACCTGAGCAAACTGGCTTGATTTCTTTTAAAAACAGGGAAAGAAGGCAATAAGCAAGGAAAAAAGAGGTGACCCGAAAAATTTGCAAGAAATTGTTAAAAATGAGAAAATTAAAAACAAAAAAATTAGCAAAAAAAAAAAAGAAGTAAAAAACAAACAAACAAACAATGAAATGATCTGGAAAGTGTGCTTGAAATTATAATAATTATGTAACTGTAACATAATTTTAAAATATAATAAATAACAATAATAATAATGATAATAAATTAAAAATATTTTTTTAATTTCTTTTTTTCCAGGTTATGGGACTGTGACCTGTTGTTGCTCATTGCCTTTTTTTCACATGTTTTTGAAAGAAAACACACCCATTTACTCAGGGTTCAAATGTCTAAATACTTGCAAAAGGCATCTGAAAGCAGCACAAGAAAAGTGATGTCGCTCCAGCTTCCAAAGGGTTAAGGGTATATAATAAAATAAAGCTTTAATGTTAAATATACGAGTCAAAGAATGTCATGTCAACACGGATTTTAATTTCTGGATCAAATGACATTTAAAATGAGACTTAATCCATCACATACAGTAGCTGTATTCTTCCTGTCCTTGTACCTCATCTCGTTTGTCCAGCAGGTGGCGACAGACTGTAGAATTTTAAATCTGTTATTTTGCTCGTGTGTTCATGAAAGTAACCAACACCATGACTGATTAACAGCTCCCAAATGAGTGGGATTTGGCTGATCTTGTAATGCAGAAACAAGATTGTGCAATTCAGATTCTCAGATTACAGTTTAGGGAAAACAGAACCTGGAAAGTGTTTTTATCCAGAGGAGTGGCGCTGGTTGGAGAGCAAAACAAGGCAGGCTGTTGGTATTTGAGTGGATTAACCTTTTCAGAGTTTTAACCCCAAACATCACTAATATATGGGACATTATTGTTATTCATACTTGTGCTTTTATTCTTGCACTGAAGCCACTTCTTCCCTGTCTGGTTCTCATGAGGGAAACTGAAGAGCGCACAAACGCTCCACCAGCAGCAGCAGTGTGTGTGTGTGTGTGTGTGGGCCTGCTGTAACTCAGTGGGAGGAGCGTTCAAATGAGGATTAGTGCGGTTTCACCTATGTGTGTGTGTGCGTAAGTGTGTGCGCGCCGCGGACCAGGTTAAGTAGCTCGGATATAATATTTACCTCCGCGTACTGTTATGAAAGGAGAAACTATGGTGCTGTGACCCGGAGCGACTGTGTTGTTTATCCGTGGGAGGACATACCGAGTGTGTGTGTGTGTGTGTGTGTGTGTGTGTGTGTATGTGTATGTGTGTGGTGAAACCTGCTGGTCGACGTCGCTCTAACTGCTGTGCGCTCTTCACCATCCAACCGGAGGATCCGTCCGACGGTAAGAAACACAGACAGAAAGCTCCAAACACAACATTTAGTCTCGTTTACAGCTGTAGCTTTAACTTAAATATTATATTACAACATGACAGAGGCATTTCTGGTGTTGTTGGACCACGCGTGTGTGTTTTCTTTGACAGTTGCTGCCTGTGATTGACATGTGCGGGTGGGTGAAGGGTTGGGTTTCTCCACAGGTTCCTGCTGGCTTTACTGGGGGATTCCCAGTTGAAAAAAAAAATACTTTTAGTTTTGCATCCTTGTTGTAAAGTGAAAGAAGTGGAGAAACTAAGCAGTGTTGTGTCCTCACCATAGAGACAGACCCACCCTATCTCTAATCATAGCTCCCAGTTTTTGCAACCTCAGCCAATAAAGCAGTCACTGCTTAATAACATGTTTTCAAATGGATCTGGTTTCATAATCTTGCCGGAACCTGCAGTGCTCACGGCTTTATCCCTCATTGCTTGGAAAAAAATACATGTATCCACGTGCTGTTGTTGTGAGTTATTACACAGACACAGAGGAGAGGTCTGAGGTGCAGCCTACCTGCCCTGATTCACCTCCCATAAGGAGCTTTGAACTCAGATACCCATTGTGAGGCAGGCAGAATGCAGCCGGTGTCCAGTTACCAGCAAACAGCATTAAAGTTTCATGGCTGGCCATCTTGTGTGAGTGTCATTCCTTTACAGGTGTTCCCTTCCCACCTGATAAATCAATGTGATTCACAGTCAGCTGATGTAAACTGAGCTTTTTAAGGCCAGTTTCTGAGATGAAAAGATGTCAAACATAAAAGGCTAAAACTGTGTTGTTGTGCCGGTTTCTCTCAGAGGAACTATTTCATCCTGTGTCTGATTTATTACTCAGCTGCAGAGAGGTTATTTTTCCACCTTGTTGGTGTGTTTGTAAGTTAGCTGGATGTAACAACAGCCTGTTAACAGATGTTAAAGGTCCAGTGTAAAGGATTTAGGGAGATAGTTTGGCTGAAATGGAATATAAAATTCATAACTGTTTTCATTTGTTTATAATCACCTGAAACTAAGAATTATTGTGTTTTTGTTACCTTAGAATGAGCTGTTTTTATCTACATTCTCTTCCACAGAGTCCGCCATGTTGTTTCTACAGTAGCCCAGATTGGACAAACCAAACACTGGCTCTAAATTCACAGGCTCGTAATTAATTGTTTCGTATCAGGGAAATTAAAGTAAATAAAACTTCATTTCGACTGAGGGAAATGGTTTCAGCTTACAAAAATAGACAGGAGCTCTGCGTCGCTGCGACATGTAATTACTGGGGAATGTAACATGTTGTTACATTCCTGTTTGCATCATGTAATGCAAACGTAATACATGTTACATGTAATTTCTGGGGAAGTGCATGTTAGGTTGCGGCATCGGCTCTACATCAACGCAGAACCTACGCTGCAGTAGTATAAATCCCACTTAAATAGGGTCAGCCACCGAAGTTCTTGCTTGATATACTGGAGAAATTTAAGTATGTTGCAGTCAAGCCCCCAGGAACAGTACCAGGCTTTGAAGCCAATTATACACAGTGACCACATGCGCAATTACAACATCCAGGTCCGTCAGGTGATGCCATTGGGCTTCAAAAGACTGTTTCCCATTAACTTACTTAATGAAAGGGACATTTGTAAATGAGTGTATACATTTTTTTAAGTGTCACAGCCCATGTGAAACAACCTGTTTCACTATCAGAATTTAATCCATTTGGTCCAATAACATTTCTGAAGTCTAGAAGAGCCATACATAATATCCCCATTCAAGTTAGCGGAGGGCTAAACCAAAACTTAGCTGCTCAGCTACCATAAGCCTATAGCTACCATAAGCCTATAGCTACCATAAGCCTGCTTTATGGGCTCCACGAAATGGAAGATCTGGGTAATTTCATATCCCTGAAATTGAGCTTCTTTGGCTTCATTTGTTACTGATAAACTTTCGTAGGAATGAACGGGGCTCGAATTCCGATGCGGTATCCAGTTCTCTGCATACATCTATGGTTGCAATCAGAAAAGTTGGGCATTTGTTCACTGAAAAAAATGACTCAAAATGATCAGTTGATTATTGAAACAGTTTAATTTTATCACAGTGGACTGATCTGTTAATTACCTAACAGTTTAAACTCCATACATTTGGTTTGTTTAGACTTTTTAAACACAGTAACAGAGGGCATTTTTCTTGTACATTTCTCAAAACAGTTTTCTCTTGAATGCACTTCAATGAAACCAAATTTATTTCCTCTTATTACTTATATTGCCTTTTATCATATAGAGGTTTCCCAGTTGTCATAGAGATGAGTCAGTTGTTACTACAGGACCTGTATAGAGTTTGTTCATGGTCACTTTGGTCAGCCATGTTTTTCATGTGACTCCACACTTGGGTTACGTAATGACAGCTGAACTATCTGTCTCCTCTTCTTGTTCTGGTCAAACAGTTTGTTCTTTATCACGAGAACAAGTGTCCTCCTCAACAGTTTGCATGCCATCATTCAATGTGGCTGCTGTGGTTCATGAGGATGCTCTTTAAAGCCCAGTAGCACACCACCACTGACTCTTTCCTGCACTCTGAGCTGAGCCGCTCTCAGCAGGGAGGGATTTAAATATAACAGGGTTTCTCAGCAGAGTGACCACTTGAAAGGTTTTTGTAAATGTCGTCATTGTAAAGGATGTGAAATTATGAAGTTTTCATGATTGTAGGGAAGTCGTTTGGTGTGATTTCACCATTGTTTTTGACAAAGCTGCACTTATTTAGTGCTGTTTCATGGAGAGGTCTTGCTGAAGTACCGTCTGATCTCTAATGTTCATAATTGGTTACATGCTGCGGGTCTCTGCCTCATAATCAGCTCCACTTCAGAGACTAAAGCAAAAATGTGAATTTCTACGAATTTTCCTCATTTTCATAACGATGTCCTAAACATGAGTAGCATGAACGTAAACACTGGCATGCAGCAGAGAATGCGAGTGAAGCTGAAACTTTATGATATGCGTGTGTGAGGAATGTGTGGCTGATCAGTCATCTGCGTGATTAAATTAGATTAAAATCTCATTTAGTGGGAAATCTGTGTGGCTAACATCAGCTTTCAGACCTGCAACCAAGATATTCACACACAGGAGCTCTGTGAGCCTCTGTCGCTGCATGCCAGACTGTGAATAATGGTCATAGCCATGTGATTAGATGTATAGGATCAGGTCACAAGTTTGTGATTGTTCGGATTTGCTTCACCTTACTGAACTCAGTGCTACCGATTGAAAGTAGAGTTGTTGAATTAGAATAGCTTTTTCACTTTAGAATCATAAACAATAGAAAGTTAACCAATGTTTTATTGTAATTAATGCAAGACAGAAGTTAAAGGGACAGTTTTATTTATTTATTTGTTCTAATTTATTAATTTAAATAGATACATTTGGCAGAACTTGTGGGAAATTTAAGTGAAACAGGTGCTGCAGTCACCATACCAGCAGGTGTTGTAGTGTGTTAACCTGTCCCCCCATTCCCATCTCAGACACAGCCAGCTCAGCTCTGTCTCATGTTTGGGATTAGCCCCACCTTCCCCACCCATGCCCTGACGCTGACCCTAAGAAGTCACACACAACATGAAAGCTGTGTGGCAGTGGTGACCAGCTGTATTTTTTTGAAAATAAAATGTCACCGTAGCCTTTAATTTCACCTCTGTGTCCGTTAGCAGAATAGTTCAACATTGTGGGCTGCCTTGCCAATAGTGAGATGAGAGGGTTAATACCACTGTCATGTCTGTGTGGTTAGTATGAAGCTAGAGCTGGGGAGGGATTAACCATACTTAGCTTAAATACTAGAAACAGGGGTGAATGTCTAGTCCGGGTAGTCCAAAGGTAAAAGAATTTGTTGGGTCAAACAACCAAGATATAACGTGTGTTTAGGTGAACTGTATCTTTATATTTATGGTTATGTGAATGGTATCAGATGCATTCACTGTTTGCATGGACAAGCGGCCACCTTGGCTCTCTTTAAAGGCCTAGTGTGTAGGATTTTGTGGCACCCAGTGCTGAGGTTGCAGGACTTAAACTGCTCCCATGTGCTAAGTGTGTAGGAGAACTATGATGGCCGACGCAAAAACGTGAATGGTCCCATCAAGAGTTCTAGAGCCAGTGTTTAGTTTGTCTCTTCCTGGCTACTGTAGAAACAACATGGCGGACTCCTTGGGAGAGGACCTGCGACAATATCATATATATTTTCAGGTGATTATACACCTATGAAAACATAGTTATGAATATTATACCATTTCTGCCAATAGATACCCCAAAATCCTACACACTGGACCTTTAAGGCTGAAAAGCAATTCCAACACTCACTAATTAAAACGTTGTATCACATTTATTCAATTCATACATCAACAGAAATGCAACAGATACAATTTGTAGTTATAGAGAGGATAAATACTATATTTTTTAGCATACAAAAGTCAGGTGCAGTGATTTCCAGGAGTCTTTTCATCAGTGATATTGCCAGTTTTTACATTTTTGTTTGTGTACAGATTCGATATGTGTTAATGAGATAGCCTTGGGGCTATCTGGGGCTGTTGTCCCTATGCTGTCAAGCCTTTGCTAGGTCAAGCTATTGACATTTCGAATTTAGCTCCATACGAAAACATACAGACATCAGAGTGGTCAGTTGTGTTATTGTGTTAAAAGTTGGCCTACATCTTGGCCCATTTGTTGGCTGGCCTGTGTTCTAGTTAGCACAAAGAATCACCCCCGGCAAACTCTCTGTGACATCTTTTAAAAAAGCCTCTCTTTAGAGCGTAAAGAATAGAGATAGTAACTGAATCTGGCTGAACCACTTCTGTTGTCCAGGAATGGCCCAGAATTAAGGCACTAGTTATGTTCAGGCAGCCTGCAGTTTGTCATCTGCCACAGGAAGCATATGGACGTTAAGTAAAACACTTTGCATGAGGTGTAAGAGGCAGGTGTCTACTACATTAGTTTGCATCTCTTTTGCCTTGAATATTTTTGAGGAAAAAAGGTCATAATTTAGGGAAGTGTGCAGCCACTTGAAAGGTACAGAAAACCTTTTCATTTCCTCAGCTGAACTTGTTTTAAAGGCAAAGTCTTAGTGAAAAAAGCCACCGCTCATCTGTAGGCAGAACACTTAAAGAGGTGCTTGAGCTGAACTTAGAGCCTAAAAAACAACAAAACAGCAGCCGCACACTCAAACACTGTGCATATATCAGTTTAATGCAAGCTTTCGGTCATTGTGACCTTCTTCAGGCATAGGCAAAGGCAAAGTAAAAGGGTGAAAACAGAACTGACAAAAACAGGTTCACTAGTCATCCACACCCAAGCAAATATTTGACACAGATGAGCCCTACAGGCATTTTGGTATGTACTGTATTCCCTTTAAAAACAAACTCAAACTTTTTGAGTAAGCTGTGTATCATACTGTAGCTTTTCAAACCCCTGTCTTCATCCAGCTGGTTGATTATATGAGTGCAGTGCTGCAGCTTGCTCTCATCATCTTTGATAAACATCTGCGAACTTCACAGACATGCTGTATCTGCCATTCCACACGCAACATGTTTTTTTCTTTTATCAGCAAGTGAGATGTGATGCAAACGAGTTATAGAGGAAGCAGCAGGAGCAGAGATAGGATATACCCACACCAAACACATTCTTATCACTGACAGAAGCCTATTGTAGTGTGGGGACGGGCTGAAGCCTCATACTAACATGAATGTAGGAATGATGTCACCAGCCCACATTGTGCACATACAATGTGGTAATTTAGCTTGTGGGGGGTCAGGAAGAAACAGAGTGAAAATGTGCTATGACCTGTTGTTTAAAGCATCTGAAAGCATTCGTAATATTTCAGTTATGATAAATGGGAGGGTTGTAATGCTGTGAAGAGTTTACATTCTATGGTTGCACACATATTACACATGTTGGGGCTTTAAGGCTGATTCTAATACTGGTGTGACGCTTGAGCTGGCAGTGTCAATCTGGTGGTTGTTCCACTGTTTTGGAATATCTCATCAGTATGAATTGGTGTGAAATTTTGTACAGACATACATGGTGTTTAGAGAATTAATCCTAACGGCTTTAGTGATCCACTGACTTTTCCTCTAGCGCAACCTTTAAAGGTGCTGGATGCAGCAATCAGAGCATTAATACAGCAGCAGAACACTATGTGCTATGTAAAGAGAGTCAAGTAATGGTGTCCTTAGCAGAGAATGAAGTCATGCCACCTCTCTGTGTGTTGTAATCCGAGCTTCTCTGTGGTTTGTTTTGGTAACCTGGTCTAGCCTTGTGTGCTGCCACATTGCACTGTGCTCAAGTGACGATTACCACTGAAATCTGGATGGAAGCGTAGCACCCATCCTCTGTGCCCCCCATGGTTAATACCGTTTCCTCTGTCAGCACTGTTGCCTTTGTTTAGTGCTGTTTATGGAGTTAGCACTGTTAGCTGCCAGCTGCCGGCTCAGCCACCTCCATGTTGAGAACCGTGTCCAGACAACTCATATGCTCTGAATTTCGCATTGAGCCCCTTGAAGAACTGTTGATGTGAAATTTGATCCACACATTCAGACTACTATTCAGGACAAACTTGGGACCCCCTGGTGTTTCATGTAGCGCCATCATCAGGTCAAGATTTCTTCATTTTATGACCAAATACATGCAAAACTAATTGCATTCCCATCAGCATTATAGGTACTATTAATATTAGCATGCTGACATGCTAAGCTATGTTAGTGACCATAGTGAACACACAGGCCTAGATCTATAACTAGATACCGGACTGTAAGATGGAGCCCCATTCAGTTCAATGGAACTGCTCGCCTGACACATGAGGCAAAAACTTCCTAGCTTTCAGTTTTACCACCACTGTATGTGGCCAGAGATATTGGATGAAGGGAGATACCCAACTGTAGGCTTATCCAATGTTAAGAAAATGGTTACTCTTCCTGTCTCCTAAGTGGGCATGGTTAGTTCTCCCTCCAATCAGAGCCTGTTCTCCTTCAACCCCCCTCCCCACCACCGTGTTGAACAGAGGCTCTGTGGATGTCTGTGTATGCGGATCGAGAAGCAGGTGGAATGAAAATACATTCTTCCTATTATTGCAGCCTATTGTTGCACAAAGCTTGGGCATTTTTTATTTATTACTAGCGGTAAATAACTGTTTGTAAGCTAACTGTGATTTTACTGCTTGTTTATCAAGATCACGAGATCTCGCGAGAACTTGTTTTCTGAGACGGACAGGGCTCAAACAAAGTTAACTTTCTCTTGATCTGTGCGGATGAAAAATGCAGCTTTAGTGTCAGAATATTGGGAAGATGTGTGGTTTGTGGAAAATGAACCCATTATTTACTTTAGTGACTACAGGGCGAAAGAATTGACCATAAATTGTGATCACGTTCATTGACGACAATACATTCAGAGCTGCTGCAAGTCTCCTACGGGGGCGTGGCGCTGACGTCACTGAATCAGGAAGTGAGCTGAGTTGGGTATCTCGCTTCATCCAGTATCTCTGATGTGGCCCACTAATCATTCGTAGTTGTGTTTCTCCTGGTTTCCCCCACTCGACTCATAGACTTTACATTGTGATGACATTACAGATTTGTAAATCGTGGTTCTCAGCTAGAGGAAAGTTTCAAGAATTGAAAACCTCCATGGATCAAAAAATCTTAATAGATAGAGTTGTAATTGACATTATTTGCAGTTCAAAGTGTCTTGTCAGCGGTTTTGCTGTTGTCTCTTTTTCAAAAACACCCTGTGGGAAGTTTTTTGGGCAGCAGGGGATTTTTTTTGCTGCAATAATGTGAGTAGCCACTGGGAAAATTGGAAGCAAGGCTCAGCGGCGTTCCTGGCAGTCTGGTCTGAGTAAATTCTTGCAGAGCCCATGGCTGTAGACTTGTCTTGTTTAGATTAAATTGGACTGTTTTTAGGCAACAAATAAATAAATGCATAAAGCAATAAAAATAGAATAAAACAGAATAAAATAAAATAAAGAATAAATTCAATAATTTAGTAAAAATGAAATCAATTAAGATGTTTCTATGAGAATGATATACCTGGCACTGGACCATGATTACAGATGATGATAAAGAAATAAAGTTTACAGAAAATATAATTGTTATACTGTTGGATAAATTTAAAAAAAAAATGTGAAAAGTTGGGATTTTTAGTCGGTGGCTCGTCGGAACGTTACAAAAAAAAACAACATATTATGCTATGTTCTATGGTCCTTTCACAGTGTTATCCAAGGTTACATCTTAGTCCCCTGGGTGAAGACCAATCAGTACATTCTGTATACACACATAATGTACAGTACATGTAATGACTCGTGCATACACAGGGGAGAGCTGACATTTCTCTTTGCAAATATCAGTGGCAGGAAGCAGGATACTATCTCACCTGGTTGCAGTAAAAAGCCCCTCTCTCTACTGTAGGCTGAGCCCTCTTTCAAGAGAGTTCACCATGTCTTTCATCCTAACAATGGGGCATAAGGGCTCTTTTATCCTCCTGTTGTCCTATTTATGTCTTTATCTACTTCTTTCACTGAGCTCAATTTTTGGAACACAGTATTTTTCCCTTGCGGGTGTTTGGTACTGCTGTTGCCTCATTTTCTCCCCTCCTGACTACACTGAGCACCTTTGTGTTTGAACATGCTAATGAATCTTTTCTCGTGATCACTGAGCAATATGGTGGGAACAGCCTGTTTCTAAAACCAGTTTGGAGTTTAATACAACAGCCAACACCCTGTTAGCCCTCATGTGCATGTGAGAATCCACAGACATGCAGCGCGGAGCAACACCGCTATAGATCTGCTTACATAATCACAGTCTTATCTCATAAGCTATTTACACTCATTATTCAGCACCTGGTAGGCTTGTGTTGTTTAGAAACAGACTATGACAGGCTTTGTGGGGTTATATAGACAATTATGATTTAAGTATGATACAATGAAGTTGAATTGCAGACTTAGTTTAACAATAGCAAAACTTGGCTTTAAAATGTTCTCCTCTTTCCTCTTGTCTTCAAAATAAAGGCCCAGACACACCAAACCGACATCAAAGAACTAGTGGCAATGAAGGTCAACTGTTGCTTTGCCTCACCGACCCTGTGTCTGGGCCAAAAAATTGCACTTGAACACACCACAAAGACTACAGTCAAGGGTCAATCAGCATGTATGTTTTGTGCCTGCATGAGAGGCATAACTCTCCATACCAGCAGGTGGCAGTAGTCTGTATTTGTCACTCAAAACGGGACACAGGAAGATTGTCAGGACGGATTCAAGATGCTAGTTAGCCACTCAGCACTTTAGCAACACAAGCTCATGTTGAGAAATCAAATTATATTAATAGTGATGAATTAATTTTAATTGTTGTTCTTTATTAATTTGTCTCCATGACATTTAACAGCAAAAATTAGATGCATGATCACGTAAGATATCCTTGTGTCCATTTTAAATTTGTAATTTGCTCTAAACATGAGTTCAGTCTTAATCTGTGTTTGTCCTGAAGATAAATGGCCCAACACAGCGGTCACTGAGGGGAATAAAAGAGACACAGATAAGAAAATAAATGGCCTTTTTCCTTCCTGCTGTGTTGTCGATTGGTTGAGAATGGTAAACACTATAAATTATCAGACCAGGCACTATCTGTCCCTTCAGTGGCTTCACCTGTAGCCCTTAAATATTTCATCAGCTACTATCACTTTAATGGGCCTGTCTGTATCTGGGTTGCCATGGCTGCCAGTTGGCCACTGTCAATTTTATAATAAGGCTGGTTCAAAAGAAATGAAACTCAGCTGGAAGTTGCAGTCTAGTATCTAGCACCCAAAATACCTCACTTTGGACAAAAGTTTAGAAAAACAATGTGGTGTAATGTGTTAAAAGTGGATCATATCCACCCTGTATATTAATCAGGTCTGTGGGATTGAGGTTTAAAACTCCTGTTTAGCAAGAAAGATGATCTGTATTCTGAGTGAAGGGTGTGTCCTGCCTGTAAGCTGTTTGTCCAGGCCACGCCTGTTGGTTGAAAACCTCTGGGATGGCATAAAGCTGACAATACCAGAAACCAGATCAGACAAAAAAATGACAAAACCCCTGGAGGCGAGAATTTCGCTCTCATTTTTTCCCCTGCGTTTGCTCCTTTCATTCTGTCGAAGCTACTTTGGCAAAACGCTGAGCTGCAGCACAACAGCCAAGCCCATGTTCTCACTTTGTCATCATATTTACTTTGTGGGTGAGGAGACAAGAGCCTGTTGGTCCATATGCAACACCACTTGTAAAGCCATTCCTACTGAATAGAAATTCCTAGTTTTCAGCTGTAGTGAATAAATAATTACTTTAACCAATGCAGTAGTTTGCAGTTGGCAATGCAGGAAAGACATGACATGTTTTAGCAAATATGGATTGTGTATAACAAGTCCTGGCTATTATCTGATTCCTCCTCCATGAGGATGAGCCAAATGCACACCACTCTTGTGGTAAGGACTTTAGCTGCAGCAGCACTGAAGCACTGCCTGAGTCACACACAGGGCTTTGTGTAAAGACACCTGGCTTTTAGAATTAGTGTTAGCTTTGTTCATTTTCCTGAGTTGAGCTTCATATTTTAACGTGGACATTACTATTCAATAGAGGTAGGGAAGTTGAGTCACATGATCTGACTCGAGTCAGACTCAAGTTGCAAATTTTAGCACTTAAGACTTGCTTGAAAAACACTGATAAAGGTCGACCTGATTTGAGACTTGACTTAGACTTGAGATAGATGACTCAAAAGGACTTTTTTAAATAAATTACTTGGATTTTTTCTAGATATTGAGAAGATTCGTCTTGTTTTTGGAACATATTTGGGTGAGTTCTAGTAAAATGTGTGCAACCTACTAGGACACGGCAAACCAGCAGAGGCCAGCACACAAGGCTGCTATATTAAGGGGGCTAATTGAAAAATTAGAGAACTTCTGATACCATTTTTATCCGTCCTCGTACCAATTCTGATACCTAAATTTGCATATTGGCTAATACTGGGTACCGATCTGATACCATGCCACTGAAAAAATAAATGAAAGCTGCATACTACTAACTCTGTATGGATCAAAAATGATTACTATCATTGTTTTAGGGTTTGGCTCAGGTTAAACCTTTTGTAAAACATAAACAAATGCATACAGTGAATGGTTGCCAGAGAACTTTATTTTATTATTTAATTGACATAATTTGACCATTTACCAGAAATTAGGTATTATTGGCCACTCTAAAACAGTAGTTGTAGTGGTGGCTACACACTGCAACTTGATCTGCATGCTAATGCAAAGGCATTTCTGATGCTGGTATTGGTATCGTAACAACTCCACTAAAAATACTAACATTTGGATTCAAGGATTACGTTGCAGGTGACTAGTGAGAACAGTGGTATGCAAGGTCTGCAGCTCAGAAATCAGTAACACAACCACCACAGCATCAACTTCATCCATCTCTATAAAACCCACAAAGAAACTTTGATGTGTCTTTTTAGCTAACTTATTAGCTTATTGGCTTATGCTCTCACTGTAGAGCCCCTTAAGAGCTACAGGGTTATAATTTCAAAGCCTCAATCTCCATTGTTGTCCATTTAGGAGGCTTATTATTGATTGCCACTAAATGTCAATTATCAGTAAATTTTATAAGGTTGTAACAGTCCTAATTAATGTTGAACATAAAGCTTTTTATGACCACTGTCTGTGTCACTGATTTAAATATAGAAACTTGATTAGATGATCAGAATTTAAAATGAACTGACTCGTGACTTGTTTGAACTGAGCAATGACTTGACTTGTCAGAGCAAGGACTCAATGTGTTTGATTCTCACCCACAGAACCTGGGACTTGCTTGAGACTTGAAGGTTGAGACTTAAGACTTGTTTGTGACTTGCATGTGTGTGACTTAGTTCCACCTCAGTCTGCATCAGACCCACAGGAATAAAATCCAACCAACAGGAAGCAATACCTCAAAAACATGATGTAACCTTCCAAAAAAAGTAGCAGTAAAAAGTACTGA
Source organism: Epinephelus lanceolatus (assembly GCF_041903045.1). Taxonomy (NCBI): domain Eukaryota; kingdom Metazoa; phylum Chordata; class Actinopteri; order Perciformes; family Serranidae; genus Epinephelus; species Epinephelus lanceolatus. Next base: position 26,330,578 of record NC_135736.1, on the reverse strand, counting down.
GTTTAAGACTGCTGGTGTGACCGAATACTTGGCTTGTAAGACCTTCAATCACGGCCCGACACCAAATAAATCAAAGAGAAAACAAGTCAAAAGAAGGAGAGTGAACGAGAAGAGAGGAATATAATCAGTGCACCAAAGCTTATTGTTCACTTAGAAAGCAGCAACAATAGTTGTGTTGTAGCGTCTCATGTATTTTCTCTAATTGCCTGTTGGAAACAAGTTTCTTTCTTCCTGATTTGTAATGAGTTTGCAATCCTCGGTTGGAACCTATATGATATGCATATCAACACAGAAATTCATACCAAGTATTAATATGTGCTTAAGTGGTTCTTACAGTTGTTATGCACCGAATTACTGAGGCAAATTCTTTCTATATGAAAACCTACATGGCAGTAAACCTAATTCTGATTTGGATGGTAGGTGAAAATAATCCACAGTCCTCAACACTGACATATATTTGGGAAAGAATTAATGCATTGTTACTGAATCACACTCTGAGAATGACGTTTATCAGTGTTGGTATTGTGTGTTTCTCAGAAACGTGACACTGTGACGTCTAAAGGTTCTCTCATATGTAAAAAAGAATAAGTGTCTATGGTTGTATCCAACTGCATCTGCATCCCAGACTGGATTTGTCTTCTCTGTTGATCCTGTCTCTGACTGTGGAGACGTGGAAGTGAGAAATATGTGTAATTATCAAATTGCCATAATTGGATAATTGGAAATTAGGAGAATCCAGGGAGGCTTGTGGAGCAAAGAGATCACTATGCCCTCAGTTTGCGACTGTAAACACACGAATACACACACACACACACACACACACACACACACAAAGCCGCATTCTCATCTAAACATTCAGATCTCAAGACCCAATTCACACACATGCACGAAAGATGTATTTTTGACAACCTATGTTTTGGCGTGTGCTCTTCTCGTCCCATTTCTGGCTCTACTGTATTTCAGGTTATTTTGAGCAAGTAGAGCAGTGACTTCTGGGCTCTCCCTCTGTGTGACATGACAGCAGGTGCTTTAAATGAGAGCACAAAGTAGGTCATGACTTTCATTAATAGGCCCTTTACAAGATTAGTTTGAAAAGCACATTTTATTCTTAAAAAAAAGTCTTTGTTGTGCTGTAAAAATTGCACATTTCATGTTCCAGAGAATTATAAGATGCTGGTACTCAGTCTCAGCTGTGGTGTATGAGTTTGTAAATCCAAATCTTGACCTATTTGGCTCATAGATCAAGGGAGAAATGTTCTGTACCACATGGAGCACAATTGAGGAGGAGGGCAGTTGTGTATTGTTGTCTGAAAGGAGCTAATCCCCACTTACATCAGGCTAATCTCGCAGTCTGTTTATCACTGAAAAAAACAACACTAACAGAACCTTAAGGGGCTCCGTATGAAACTCAAAGATTTTGACAATAACCTGTCAGCATGGTTAACCTATGAGACAACAGGACCAACACTGAGACAGTTGAAAATGAACTTGAGAGGTAAAGTGAGGCTGATAAACAGATGAAACAAGCTGAAGAAAATGAGTCTGATCAAAGCACGCTGTACGGGCCACAGCAGATCAGGTTACCCAGACAAAATGCTTGAATAAAGAGCCCCATTCAGCCTTTCCTGGTTTTATGCATGTTCAGGTCAGAGCAGGCTCAGCAGGACATGATAATTCAACATATTTCCCTTACAGTATTTCACCAAATTGTGACTCATCAGTACGCTAATGTTTGTCTGTCACTGTTTTCCTGAACTGGTGACTGAAGTCCAAACAATAATGAATTTTTGTGGCCAATATTTTGATAATTTAGAGTTTTAAATGATTTGCATACAACATTCAGAGCATTGGTATAGCAGCAAACCAGTATTTGCTATACAAAGATATCGTGAAGTAATGGTTTCCTGAGCAGAGAATGAAGTCAAGCCACCTCTGTGTGTGCTGTAATCCGAGCTTCTCCGTGGTCTGTTGTGCTAGCAGCATGTACATGTTAGTGCATGTGTGTATGACACTGACTAGCTCATAGCCACAGCTTTGCACTTTGCTCATACTGCAGTTACCGGTGATATCTGGATGCTGTTGATGTGGAAATGTAGTGCCTGCCCTCCAGTTCCTAACACTGTTAGCTCTGTCAGCACTGTTAACGTCGTTGAGAACTGTGTCTGGTAGGACTGGGAATCACTCGAGGATCCCCGATACAGTATTATCATGATACTTTAGTCACGATACAATATTATTGCAATTTTACATGTGTTGCAATATGCTGCGATAAAATACATTTTGATATGTTGTAATTTATTACCTGTTTTTTAACTGTAAAAGGCAACTGATCATATTATTTAAGTAGGCAACATTAAGTTTAATTCATATTTATAATATTGATAATTTATATAATTAAAAAAGTTGATACTTGGCACTGTGTGACGATACCATATTGCCACACAAAAAATATCGCGATACAATGCTCTATCAATTTTTTTCCCCACCTCTACTGTCCAGACACTCTGAATTCCACATTGAGCACCTTTAAAAAACCTTTTATGATTATGTTAACACTTTTTTTGTTTTGTTTTGGGTTATTTTTGCAATGCAAGTCTGTAATTTCTTCATCACTAAACAATGTCGTGAGTCGCCCCAAAGAAAATCTAGAATGAGAGTATTAAAGTCTTAAAGCAGAGATACTCAGAGGAAGCTGGTTCAGAATATAATAAATCACAGGCACACTCATCATTTTAATTAACAGACTGTATTTTACCCTTCAACCTAAGTTTAATTTTAGTCCATCTGCCTCAATCAACTGTCATTTTATTTTATCTTTTTTACTTGAAGTAATTTTATGAGGATCCCTGACTCCCTGGTGGACAAACTATGTAATAATGACGCTGTTTCTTAAATCTCTCAAACACATTCTTGGCATTTCTTCTTAATTATTGGCCAACATGTACCAATTTACCTGCAGTATAATAATATCAGTTGTTTAGTGAAGCCAAGCAACTAGTTTTTGGTTAAATCAGTTTTATGTGAAAGGGAAAAATGTGTGTTATGTAAAATGTTTACACTTCTTTATCAGTTTTTCACTGCTGAGATACATACAGTAGGAGGTGTGATTACACAGGACCGTTATGATTCCACTTATAAAGGATGAAAGCCTTAAAAAGCAAATTTAAGTTAACGTTTCCGGCTGTTGCTCAGTTGGTAGAACGGGACAGCCTCTAATCACAAGGTTGGTGGTTCAGTCTCTGAGCTCCTCCTGTCCTCATGTCAAAGTGTCCTGAATGAGGCAGTGATCTTAAAATTGCATGTATGTTTGCAAAGAAAAAATAAAGTGAGTCACTTTGACTTGCATTGAAAATAGTGTCCAACTCCATGGGTGGCTTCTGTGCTTTGCTGCTATGGGAAAAAAACTGCATGTGTGATTCCATTGAGAAGCACAGAAAACAAAATGGGTGTTTGATGACTCTTTTTAACAAACTCACCCACACACACATCTCCATCTGTCTCCCTCTCACTCTCACACGACATCACGCTTTTATGAAAGGTTGCGTGTTTTCCAAGAAACCCACGTTTTTTAGATTTCAGCAGACCAAAACATCAATGGCAGAGAGTTTACACATGACACGATTCCCACAAAGGCTCAGTGAAAGTGCCGCAGAGGGCAGATTGTAATGTTGGAGAGGAGCGGGCCTCTCACAGTTGAGAAGGATGCCAATTACATGACAGCACTAATTGAAGGGGACAATAGTGTTATTCTCCCATGATGGAGGGATCATGAGGATTTGAAATTGTTGTTGGATTCCTACAGAAATATGAAGTGCTGGCTCACAGTTGGTTTATTCTGTGCTTTTTAGGCATGTGAACACTGTAGCTGTCATTTTTCTTGTGCCTACTCCTTTTCTGTAGACTTTCTCTCACAGTGTTTTTCCTTTTTCACTCCCTCCCCCTCCCTCCCTCCTTCCCTGTAACCTCCTCCCTCTCCATCTCTGTCCAAGTGGCGTTCGGAGAAGCTTACTCATGTCCAGTCACTTCCCAACATGCCTGGCCTCTCACACGGACACTCACTTCCTGCTCCTCTTTTGACTTATCGCTCCTTTTTTTGTGTGACAACAGGACAAGAATGAGGTCCTCATCTGCTTAGCGACCCGTCCTTGTTTAAAGATGGTTCAGCGAAGGTAAGAAACACCCCCTCCCACACACACACACACTCACAGTCTGACACACTCACCACGCTGCTTTTACATTCCTTCACAAGAATCCACCAAGCCTGCAACTCTCCTCTAACTGAAAACAGATGGTGAAATTTTGACTTGCGTGCCTTGTTATGCCTAAACTCTGTGGTTGGTGGGGATGTTTCTGTGGTACTGGGGCAAAGTGGATTCAAAAGAAGAGGGTGAGCTGTGATTGGTGGAGAGGCACGTTTAGGGGCAGGAGCTGGAGGCTCTAATTTGGTATTATTGCATGCAGCTGGTGCGTGTTTTACAGTTGATCCCCTGTGGTGACAGAGTCCATATGATCCTGTATTGTTTAGTGTGAGTGTTTAACTTCGTCCTGATGTTGTGTCAGTGAGAGACAGACAGACTTAAACCATGACATATCCTTTTAGCCACGCTGGCCACATGGGCCAGGGATGTTGGCAGTTGTTTGGTCCACCACTTTGTGCAGAGTTAAATATCTACTGGATGGATTCAAATGAAATTTTGTACAAACATTCAAGGTCTTTGGTGATTTTTTCTCTAGTGCCATTATGAGGTTGACATTTGTGGTTTTTAGTGAAATATCTCAACAACTATCGGCTGGATTGCCATAAAATTTGGTACAAATATCCACATTGCCCGGAGGATGAATCCTAACTCTGGTGTTCCCCCAATTTTTCTTCTACTAGCAGATAAAATGTCTCAGTTATTCAGTGAAATATCTCAACATCTACTCAATGGATTGGCACAAGAATGTTGTAAATACATTCATGGTTCCTAGATGATGAATCCAAATAACTTTGGTAATTCAAGGAATTTCCCTTTGGCGCCAATATTCATTAGCGTTGGACAAATCAAAATTTAATTTGCCCAATACTTTGATTTATGTCCTAATATAGAGTGACGAAGTCACGCCCCTTCCGGTGAAGCTCATGGGACCTTAGATTGGAAAAAATATGAACGGGGAGGCCAAGCTGCAGGAAGCCAGCGAAAGCTATGACGTCACATACGCAACCTCCTCCTGTGTACTCTTGAGTCTTTCTAAATAAAAAACTTATATCTCAACAGTTTTACCACAAAGTATGACTTTCTTGACCTTAAAATTTATGTTTTAAATTCATTAACAACATATTTAGATCTCACGTCGCAACTCAAACGGGAACAAAAGATAATATTGCTCTCCCCATTCACTGCCATTCATATCTTTTCCGATCTAAGGTCCCATGAGCTCTAACTTACCGGAAGGGGCGTGACTTCGGCACTCTATTGCAAAACTGATAACATTCCCATCAGCCAACTTTGTGTTAATTAGCAACTGTTAGCATGCTAGCAATACTAACATGCTAAGGTGAGACGGTGAACATGGCAAACATTACCTGCCAAATTACCACTGTCATTGTCACTGTCATTTGTCCTCATTGTGAGCGTGTTAGCATGTTGATTTTAGCATTTAGCACAAAATACCACTGTGTCAAAGTACTGCCTGAAAGTGTCATTAGCTAGGGATGTGTGCGCTTGGTTGACTAGTTGAGTAAATGGTTCTACCCTCGCTTGTCGGCGCCAGAAAAACAAGTCAGTCAGACTTTTTTATTGAAATAAAAATTATTATTATTCCTTTAAATCAACACTTACCTTTCTGGAAATTTTACGCTTGTCTTTGTTTAGGTTAAAACTAATAAGCTGATGGCACACTAAAATGTAAGTGAATTCCACCGGATATAAAAACTCATAATAATAATATTCTCAAATGGTTCTAAGAAAACTCCGACCAAGCAATAATTGGCTGAGCGTCCTGTCTGTCTTCCCCACGTGGAGGCCTCTGGCTGACATAACCGCTCTTCCTTGTGCGTTTCCACTTACTAGTAACGTTAACACTACTATCTAACGTTAGCACTGTAACCTTATTCTAAAACTCATCAGTCATCACTGACTCCGGTTGAGTTTTAAAACTCCAGGGTTGCGTTTGACTGTGCAGGACAGGTAACATTATGTTTAGGTTGCTTCTAATATAACATTTAACGTTATATGACAACACAGCATCCAGTTGCTAATGGCTAACATTAGCCTACTGTAGTGTAGCCTCTGAAACATTAACGTTATCTTCCTTGTGTGGTTCCACTTACTAGTAACGTTAATGCTACTATCTAACGTTAGCACTGTAACCTTATTCTAACACTCATCAGTCATCACTGACTCCAGTTGAGTTTTAAAACTCTGGGGTTGCGTTTGACTGTCTTGGTTGTAATGTTACACTCGCTCTCCTCTTATCGTAGACGTAATGAGGACGTAATGGAGGAGGGGGGAGTAGGCCGTTGGAGGGAGGTGGAGTTGCAGAAGGGGGATGGGACTTTGGAGGGAGGCGGGAGTTGTGGTTGTGTGAATTTTTTCTAAGTGCTGTGTGAAATGCAAGAAAGGTAAGAGTTGCTTTGATGTACACATTAAACTATATATTGATATAAACTGCACTGAAAAGCAATCTTCCTAGTTTAATGTTGCTTTATGAAAAACAAGCATCTGTTAGCTTACTAATTTCAACACAAGCCAGATTTAAGATGACATCTCATAAAAACAGTGTTGTTTGGTGTTATTGTGATTTCATGTTGTGAGTTGTATATTTAGGATAATGTGCAATGTAGGTAATGCCCGGTGCAGGGTTGCCACACAGCTGCATTTTTTAATTAAAATATGATTTGGTATTTGATATATGCGATTAACAATGTCAAAATGGCTCTTATATGCAACATTTTGGACAAAGTTTAACCTTATGAATTAAGTTGTGCTCAGTTTTGGCTTTTTCCTGAGTGCTTTCTTACTTTAAGACTAGTTGTTTTGTCTAAATTTAAACTCTCGGTCACACGTCAGGGAAATTAGTCATTAGGAGCATCCTGACTGTTAGCATGGCTGCAGTCGGCTGCAGTCGTGTTAAATGATCTTGGAGAGATTATGTGCGCGATCCTGTAAACATGGCTGTGATTTTTGTATACATATGTCATCATTTCAAACTGTAATGATAGTCATCACAAACATCCACTGTCTGCAGGCAGAGGAAACATGGAGAGATAAGGCAGATCCTAACATCCTTCCTCCTGAAGCGCTGGCTTGTAAACATCGTACAGTATAGCAGAGAACTGAATTTATCCTTGATGGTTTCTCCTCACATTATCCCGTTTGAAAAAGCAACACACTCAGAGTTGTCAAAGAAAACTTCTGTCTTGTTTAGCAGAGTCAGTCTTTCCAGTAACGTCCTCGCCAAGAGAAACAACAAAGTAGTTCCTTTCTTGGGGGAAAAGGTTGACATCTTCCAGATTTCCACGGTGCCGATGTGAGTGTTGGAACTGATCCGCAAAGCTGCCCCGGGGCTATTTTCAGCTAAAATAATATCTTGTTTTATACAAACAAGCAATGTGAGCAATGTGGACCTCACTTGCCTAAATATGTTGTCTTTTCTTCCCCCCCTTAACGCCCCACATTCAGCCAGAGTCGTTCACACCCAGTCGCCGTTGACCTTCTGATGTCGAAAAATGTTTCTGTAATGAGAGTGATGTCAGGGGGCCTGCAGGAATCCACTCCTGGCGTCTGAGGTAGTCCAAAAGCAATTTGACAGCTCAGTCCGAAGTGCATAGTGCGGCAGGCAGCTCTCTGAGCCAAAGTCGAGTGTCTCTTTCTCTCCTCCACTGAGTCATATGACTTTGCCTGTTATTGTTCTCTTTCCTGCATGCCTGTCATAGCTGCTGTCTGGCCATGCAGAGGCAGAGAGGGAGAGAAACCCGCTGCAGTCACCAGTCATATCTGTGCATCTGTGCTGCTACTTTATGAAGCAACTTTCTGCGGCTCTGTGTATAATGATGTCTGCCTGTGTTTCTTTTTTGTCTTTGTCCTCAGGGCCTCTGTGATTATGCTTCCTTCTGTGGTTGTGGTTGCTCCCAGTAAGCAGTCAGGAATGTCCTCCTTCTCCTGCCTATGACATGGTTTAACCCACATATGATCCGGTCACCATGATGGCCTCCATGGTTGCCAATGGAAACAGAGACGGGCAGTCTCTGGTCTTGAAAGGGGTGGATCCAGAGACCTGCATGATTGTGTTCAAGAACCACTGGGCTCAGGTAAATGCCAGCACTAAATCAAAAGTCCTGCAGCTCAAAGGAGCAGTCTGACATTTCAGGAAATACACTTTTTAACTTTTTTGTTGCTGAGAGTTAGGCGAAAAGTTCAGTTCCACTCTGATGGAGTTCACACACCTGCATCAAACCACACAGCCTCTGACCAAGAAACACAAGTAATCCCAGTGGTGGAATGCAACTAAGTGCATTTACTCAAGTACTGTACTTATGTACAATTTTGAGGTTCTTCTACTTGAGTATTTCCATTTTATAGTACTTTATATTTCTACTTCACTACAGCTCAGAAGGAAATACTAAACTTTTTACTTCACCACATTTATTTTACTTTACAAATTCAAATTATTAATACAAAATATAAATCAACTAGTAAATTATGATGTTTTATAATAGATTAAACTACCCAGTGCTATATGAAGTCATTAAAATTAGCTCTGCCTTTACCAGCTGCAACATTAAACTGATCAACACATAAATGCATCACTAATTATAATCCAAGAATATAATATATATTACTCTGAAATATGAAGTTATGCATAATGAATACTTTGGCTACTTTTAGTATAATTTGATGGTCATAATTTGGTACTGTTACTTAAAATTACAATCTCAAAGAACTCTGTTTTGGTCTCTTTGCCGGTGCGTATGGCGATAAGCAGTAATTGCAGTTGTGTTTTCAGATGTCACCTCCCAGAGACCATTTAAGTGTTGCCTGTGGATTTGCAAGTTTTCCTAAAGTTTCATGGTCTGTAGTCATCGCTCTTTTCTTTGTTCAGCCATAGCAACCATTTACTCACAACAATAGCAGAGACCAGAAGACACAGTACACTGCTTCACACAGTGAGTTGAAGAGCAGGGGTCTTTATTTATTACAAAACAAAGGCCCGAAAAAGGCTTATGCCACTTCCCATGCAAAAGTTGTGATGTATATAAACAGACGATGGGAGACACCTTGAGCCATGTTTACAAACCTTTTTAGAGACAGAAAATTGGCGACACAGATAGTGAGGTGGAAGCCTGGTTGTAGAACTTGTCGAATATTTTTTGGCGCACACCATTCTTGGCTTTTGTCTATACATACATTTTTAGTATGGATCCTACGCATTGTTTTATAAATGAGACCCCAGATCTATTGCGTCCTTCTGCCTACGCTCTCCAGCAGACCATCCACTGCTGGATGATATAAACACGTCACTAAGTGTGCGCCGCTTGTGGTTTTTCTCTGCACTGTCACCACAGACACCCAGTTTGTAATACTGCAAATGCAGTGGTTTTCATCAGTGGGTCATAGGCTCAGTCACCTTGTGGTGCCTCATTTGATGATGACTTAACAGACATTTATTTAAATGAAAATCTTCAAGATTATTACTTTAAGTAAGATTTTGAATGCAGAACTTTTACTTGTAGCAGAGTATTACTCCTCTGAGGTATTGCTACTTTTACTTAAAGGTCTAGTTATTAGGATTTAGTGGTATCTAGTGGTTAGGGTTGTGGCTTGCAACCTACTAAAACTTCTCCCGTGTGCCAAACATGTGGGAGAACATACTTATTCTTTCCATTTCTGCATATACCCTCCTAAATCCTACACACTGGACCTTTAAGTAGAAGATTTAGGTACGTCCTCCACCACTGAGTAAGCCCTACAAGCTTATCTGGTGACAAATTTAATAAAAACACAGAGGAATTCAGCTTCATTTAGCTGTGAGCACCACAGAGTGTCACCGCCGGCAAAGGGTCAGACCCCACACTGACAACCACTAATGGAGACATGAAAGCAGCTGACACTTACTTACTAGCACACTTTTCTAACCCCTCAGTGTCTGGCTTGTGTCATTCTGTGTAGCGTTTGTTCATCTCAGTGTGGGAGGAGTAGGTCTCACAGGCTGCCAGGACCCACAGGGGTGAACAGGGACACATGCTGCTGCAGAGAGCCAAAAGTCTAAGACAGCCGGCTTCCCACTGCCAATATTCCACAGGCCATAACTGCACTGCAGCTCAGTGTTGCTGGGACAGCGCTGGAGTCTGTTTCTAGTCTCAGTGAGAGTAAAGTAGAATGTGTGCAGAGTTTGACACCATACGGCTGTTTTCACATTCATCAGCTGAAGGAGGAATGTTTCTGAATTTAACACAGACATAAGCATGGTTTATGTAATATCACAACTTGCCCTCTGTCTGTATTTTCTCTTTTTCCTCTCATCTTTGCAGGCGTGTACCCTCACAGAGCTCAGGTGAGGTCTGGCTTCATAGAAGGGTAGCGGCCAGGTGCCAGACTGTAAGCAACAGGCATCCAAGAGACACAGCACTGAAAAAAATAATAAAATTATATAACAGAGTGAGGCAAAACTCCAAACGAGAGTGAATCTGAGGTTGGCTTTTACTTAAAATTTCGGTGTCAAGTGTGTTTACAAACAGCAACAGACAGTCAAACATAGTATACTTTAAACCATTTGAATGAAAATATTTGCATACTCATATCATGCATTTTCTCATTGAGGGAAAGGAACAGGTGTTATTTGAAGATTTTTTTTAACACATTAGCATTTTAGGAGTCTCTCACCCCTTCATCTGAGGCTGAGGAATTATGACAGCAGTGACAATAATAACAACAACATATATCAGTAAATAATAAGAATAATGAGAGAGATACATTTATGTAAAACAGTGGGTAGTAAAAAAAGGGATAAATACATTTATAACAAAAATAAACAAATAATAATCAATCAGTCAATAAAAAATAATATAAGATATAAAATAAAATTAACAATAATACAATATAAATAACAATAATACAAACACTAAAAAAATTAAGAGAGATTTTAAGAGAATTTTTAACACAGCATTTTAACTCTTTAGTTTAAAAACCACACTGTATCGGACACAAATTTTCATAACAAACTAACTATGTGTCTGGAGAAGAACTTAAACAGTTCCATTTGTCATTAGTCGTTAATGCAGTTGTATATATTTATATATATATATATATATATATATATATATGTATATTTAACTTAATTCAAATCATTCAAGAGGTTTTTAAGTAATGACATCAAAACCAAAATTACAGTTGTCCCGGTCGCCCTAATAAACCCTGTGTTTCCAGTGACAGTTACAAAATGGCTCAAATCCTGGACAAATGCAGATGAGAGAGCTGGTATAGATAAAGATGTCATGTCGGTCGTGTGGTACAGGACAAAACAAAGCTAAATGTGAACACACATTCAACAGAGGTGTGTAAGCAGCCTCTATAGAAGCTTTCAGTGTGGTGTGTGTGTGTGTGTGTGTGTGTGTGTGGCAAGGGAGGAGAGAGCCGGTGTGTCTGCACTTGGGATGGGCAGAACTCAACAGATGAAAAAAGATGCCAAAGTCCAGCATAGAGAGGCTGAGTGAATGTGGTCTGGACTCTGCAGAAGGGAGCTGTGTTTTCAGAGACACAGTAGAAACACAGAATACCTGCAACCACACACACCCAAACATTCAAGTGATCATTGAAGTGTAATTAATTTGATCTCTGTCCTTAAAGGAGCTGTCAAGCCAGCATCCCAGAGATATCTGTCACAGCAGTTGTTTTCTGATGTATATTCTGTGGTTACTTGAGGAGTTATGTGACTTAACTTTATTACAATAGTTAGATACTTAAGGCTTGTCATTATTGACCTTGGATACTGTAGTTTGACAAAGCAATTTCTACTAACTAGAGAAGTATGTTCCATTAAGTTTGGCTTAGATTTTTTGACTGTCTCACCGGATAGGTTTTGTGGAATAGGTGAATTACTCCAGTGACATGCTTATGTTGGATATATCTGTTAATGCAGGTGGTGAATTCAGACTGATGTAGAAGCACTATGTTGTAAGTGAGCTCACTGTTGTGTATACAAACCTGTTCTATGAGGTTGCCAAGTTTAGCAGGCTCGACAGTACAGTCCGGATCAGTGACACACTTGGCATTGAACACAATGTTTTGCTAACCATGTTTTGTTGTACAGTTTGTAGTTTGTTCTTGACTCATGCTTAAAGTCCTGTCTGGTGTCTGTCATATATATATATATTTCACAGATGGACATATTCCCTCAGTCCCAGCCTGACTGTGAACAGAAAAAAATGAGAACTCCCCGTTCCAGATCAAAGCTTGTTTTGCTGTAGGCAAACTGGCAGCACAATTTCACCCCTGCAGAGTCTTATTTCCATGCTTCGCTAATCTGACGCCCGATAACAGCGCTCTTGACTTTGGTTTCAGTTCGGAAAACCTTGAAATCCGAGTAACATGTTGTAAGTAATATTGGCCTTGTCCCTCTGTTTGAAGCTCTGGCTGCTTCATCGGAAGATTTGGTTTATGTTCATTTGCTGCGTGTTATCTGCCGCTCTCCAGGCCTCACAGAGCTCATTGTGTTTGTTGTGACATGCAAAGTGATCGGTCTGTTGCTGTGGCTGCCAGCCAGCGTTAACTATTGACAGTGAAGAGCCATAGTGACGGATAACAAACTGCCCATACTCCGCAGCTACTGACTCAGTCCATTCATGGTTGAAGCCACGTGACCCCCTAATAAATCTGTCAGTGTTATGAATGTGTTTCTGTTTAATGACGTGTACAGTTCATGTGGAAACACTTCCATCCAGTGCACGTTTGAGAGCATATTAAGACTTCAGAGTTACAGTTAAATTAGCTTCATCCCTGCTCCCATCACTCAGGTGAATTTTCTGGCTACAGTACAACATATCCTTTCAGGGCATCTGTCAACAAAAATAAAAAGCACAGATGTTAAAAGTGAAAAAAGTTTGAATTTAATTGTTTTCATCCCAGTTTAATAATCTCCTGAATGATATTTGTGATTCATTTTGCGATATTAATGACACCTTTAAAAATCGGCATTTCACAGCACTGTCTGAATCTGACACTGCATATGTCATCTGGGATTAATAATGCATAAAATATGTGTCACAACACTCATCTAGGCCTGCACTGTATAAACTTAGTGATGTTAAACCTCTAGCAGTTTTAAGAAAAGACACCTGCACCTGCATGAGAACATTTGGTACAACTTCTAAAAGAAATGTAACCACCACTTGCTCTCAAATTATTTGCTCTATGAGTGAAATCTATGTTTATAATTAATACTTTGTGTTTCCTTTTTATATGCTAAGTTCTGTATAATAGCGTGCCTTAAAGGTATACTATGCAGGAATTGTCTGTAAACACAACAGATTGCCACCGCAGAGCTACACCTGTGTTCAAAGAAGAACTCACATTAAATTAAAAATGGTGGCATTTGCTATCAGCTATATGCCCTCAAAAATGCAAATCCATCTCCATCCTGACTTTCTTTTCTTTACTTTTTTTGTAAAATAGTCAGTAGCAATCTATAACAAAATGATATGCTTATTCTGCATGACCCAGAAAACCACGAATAAACTGTATCTATAAAAAACTAATCATTTAAATGAAGAATGTCTTATATATATATATTTTTTTTAATTTTATATACTTTATTAATTCAATTTTTTCACTCCGTTGTCATTAACACACAGGTCTGAAATACACACATATGCACAAACAGGACCTATACATGCACAAAGTGGAGAGATGTCAGAGTGACGGGGCTGCCATGGACAGGCACCCCAAGGGGTTGGGGGCTTCAATGCTTTGCTCAAGGGCACCCCAGCAGTGCCCAGGAGGTGGACTGGCACCTCTCCAGCCACCAGTCCACACTCCATATTTGGTCCGGACGGGTTCCCAACCCAAGTCCCCATGGACTGAGCTACTGCTGCCCCATATTTATATTTGGCTCTTGTATAAAAAGTTGCCAGTGATGTGTGTGGGCGCCTTGTAACTAGTAACTAGTGTGCGCTGGGGCCTGTGGTGGCTACTTTACGCCACTGGTTCACTGCCAGCTGCTGTTATAGGCACATCACATTACATTTGTTGTAATGAAAACGCCAATACTTGAGCAAGCTAAGTGAGCTAATGCAGGCACCTACCTGTCCAACAGAAATCAGGCCTGCGCCATGTCACTCTTCATCCCCATCCTCTCCTTCAGAGCTCACCACCAAAAGTGAGAGTGAAACCCAAATTCAGATTCACACACGTTGTGGAATGAGGTTTTTGTAGCTCCCTCTTGGATGCCTGCTGCTTACAGTGTGGCACCTGGGGGCAACCATTTTATAAAGGCCTGACCTCACCTGCATGCTGTGCCCAGGAATGTCCTGAACACAGCAAAATAAGAGTAAGAAAATACAGGTAGAGGGCAGAGTCTCTGCGGATAAATACACCACCACACACTTCTAGAAGGTCATAGGTGATGATGGAGAGGGATTACTTTTTTAATGAGGTTATAGGCTGCATTGTTTTTTCAAAAAATCTTGCATACCTTTAAAGTACAGGTGTGGGCTGAACACATGACACAGATGGTATTTTAATATTTATTCAGGCACAGATCAAATCTGAACTTTTACTGGGTGTGTTTTTTAACCTTTATTTAGTCAGGGACAGTTCACTGAGAGCACATACTCTTAAGACTTTCACAGATTTAAACACACCTGGAAACTCCCCAGGGCCTTGCTAAAGGGCACCACACTGGTGGAAATGCTGCACTTTGACTTTGATCACTTGGATTTATTCTGCCAGTCGTGGCCTGTGATGATTAAATATGAAACAAATAGTTCAATTCTAACACTTTTTAAAAGCAGCTTTTATTTTGAAGGTCAGATCCCTGAACCAGAAATATTACTCTGACCCATGGATCAAAAATTCACACTTACCAGCAGCTGCTTTGCAAATGATACACAAACTCCAGGCGTCACAGTTTAACAAACCTTAGCTTTGTCTGCAGCTGACCTTGATAGTGTCGTTATTATGCCAGCAGGAATCTCACAACTACAATCTGTCAGCCATGTGTCCAGAAAGTAAAATCTTTCAATCTCAAACCTGACCCCTTCCTGTCACTGCAGTACTGGCCGGAGTGTCTGAACTGGACTGAGCCCTGAGCCCACTGGGCCAGGCCCTATTGGACTCAGACAGGGATTACACACTCTGTTCTCTGGTTTCCATCGGCCATGCCCAGTCCTCTTGTGCACAGTCAGTTATTGTCATGGCAGCAGTGACAGGCTGGGGACACTGGCTCCATTATTGTGACTCTGGTTTCTACGCAGCCGACACACAAGGGAGGGATTGGATACACAAAGGGCTGTTTCACCCTGTGCTACCAAACTGAGTCTATCTGCGCTGCGCCGCTGGTTTATTTACACCCGGTTATTGTTGATTATTAACCTGTCAGCAAGAAGGGAATGAGTTTACCTGCGACATACCAGTTTTATTGAACATGGCGTACAAGCACCATCTGTACAAATAAGATTAAAACTGCTATAAGAGGAAACACTGACCTATAACTTAGGTCAAGTGTCCATAGTGTGCAGCACATGTACTTTATATTACGTGAGTGGTAATGCTGAGATCTTCTTTGTCAGCCAAAATGCAAACCGACTCTGTGCTTTTTGCACTTTTTAAATCCCAGTGATCAATTTCCATCTTCCTAGCTTTTCGTTAATTGAGTTTCTGTTGATCTTCACTTGACAAAAGTGGCGACGATCACTGGTCAACTGTAAGGAGCAGTCAACAGTGTGTAGCAGTGTTTCTCATGTATAGAATTAATTTGGGTGGCCCACCAATTGAAATTTGTCCCTTTTCAAACAGAACTTTGTAATATAATTTTGTCATTTCTTCTTTTCAAAAGCAAATACAGTTGAATATTCAGGCTGATCGTTTGATGTGTTCAAGTGTCCCTTAAACACACTTCTCCAATCCAAGAGGAGAAGTTTTTCATTCTTTCATTCATTCATTTTCCGTAACTGCTTATTCTGTTAGGGCTCGCAGGGGAGCTGGAACCTATCTCAGCTACACCCTGGACAGGTCACCGGACTATCACAGGGCTGACGCATAGAGACAGACAACCATTCACACATACGTTCACACCTACGGACAATTCAGAGTCACCAGTTAGCATGCATGTCTTTGGACTGTGGGAGGAAGCAGGAGTACCTGGAGAAAACCCACACTGACACGGGGAGAACATGCAAACTCTGCACAGAGGGGCTCCCCAGGGTGGGTTGGTTTGTAACCCGGGATGGGGGAGCCCCTGGATTTGAACCAGGAACCCTCTTGCTGTGAGGCAACAGTGCTAACCACTGTATTACCGTGCCACCCAATCCAAAGGTCGACGACCACAAAAAATGTATCAACCCATGTAAACCTGGTGAATGTGTCTTAACCAACGGCCTCATTATTGAGTGTACTTGTTGATTTGTACATCTTTACGTAAGGGAAGTGTTTCATTAGAATATTAAGCCTTTATACTTTTCACACAAAGGATACAAGTGACAACAGCTTTAATAGGTGATTTGTATAAATATTTCAAACCTTCCACCAAACTCATCCTCATGTCTTTATTTATCATCTCACACTTTACTTTTGAGGTCTACTTTTACAAGCCATGGCTTTGTCTCTTTCTGTTTGGATGTAGTTATGATAGCCAAAGCATAGTGACTTATTAGTTTGCAGCTGCTCTTGTAATAAAATCCAGTCAGAATAAGGTTTATTTACCAAGTAGGTTTTCACTTACAGGGAATTTGCCTTGGTGTTTGGTGCTTGCAGTAAACATAATAAGATGCAGTAAGAAAAGTACTGCAAAAGTTAAGAATGTAATTATAGATTAGAGAAATTCCAATAAAATAGGAAGAAGACAATTTAAAAATACTATAACAAATACATGCCACTAAAAAATGAAAAATACTGTAAAAAATGGGTATCTTTGACTTTGAAGCAATCTTTTATTTTTGTGTTTACTTTGTTCCATGAATTTTGTTTTATCCCCCTCAGCATTGAGACACACAGAATGGACTGTGGCTCATGAATGAGTGGAGGATTTCTCCCTCATTAGAGATACCCTGGACTTCCAGGAATCAAGGTCAAGGATCATAAGGACCTTTATGATCTTGAAGGATGATCATGGACATAGGGGACCCATTATCTGTGATGCTGCAATGTGGCCTTGCTTCTTTTCATTTTCTGTTTTGCAAGATGTCAAGCATTTCACCTTTACGGATGAGGTTCCTGCCTGTTCGGGATGTTCTTTTCGCAAATTATGATGAAAATAAAGTATAAAAAACAAAAATATGATAACAAATATGTACAAAATAACTCTTTCTGAATGAGATAGTTTTGTGCAGGATGTGCTAAAATGATATATGGTTTTCTTCTGTCTTTTATTGCAGGTGGTGAAGATCTTAGAAAAGCATGACCCCCTTCGCAGCAGCTCCACCCTGCCCTCCCTGGGTGTCATCAACCTCAGCGCCAGCTCTGGCAGCAGCCCTCGTTTCGGCCCCATCCCCGGAGACGAGGCGAGCGCGGTGCAGAACTATGTTGAGCACATGCTGTTCCTGCTGATGGAGGAGGAGAGCGGTCAGGCCGGCGCCATGGGCCCCATCCTGGAGTTTGTCGTGATGGAGAATGTGATGGAGCGTCTCTTTGTGTGGAGCCTCCGCAGGGAGTTCACAGACGACATGAAGCTGGAGCAGCTAAAAATGTACGAGATGCTGGTGGGCCAGGCGCACCAGCCCTTGCTGCACCACAAGCCCATCCTGCGGCCGCTCATGATGCTGCTGTCATCCTGCTCGGGCACCACGACACCACGGGTCGAAGCTGAGCTGGTGCTGCTGCTCAACCAGCTGTGTTGCGTGCTGGCAAAGGACCCTTCTATTCTGGAGTTGTTTTTCCACACTAGCGAGGATCAGGGAGCCACCAACTTCCTCATCTTCTCTCTGCTCATCCCCTACATCCACAGGGAGGGCACGGTGGGTCAGCAGGCCAGGGACGCACTGCTGCTCATTATGTCGCTGTCAGCTGAGAATGAGCGAGTGGCCAAACACATTGCAGAGAATACCTACTTCTGCCCGGTCAGTCCCAAGTGATCAATTACCTCTTCTCTTACTCTCTTTCACTTTTTAGTACCTGTGTGAATCTCCCCTGACTCCCTCCTTCTGTTTTTAATTTTCCTAACTAATCAACCTTTCTGTATGAGGAATTGTTCTTCTTATTATCTGACAGCCACTCTAAAATCCCAGACTTTTTTGTGTGACCCTGGGCATCATAATCAGGCACAAAATATGCAGATGAATTCACAAAGCCACTCGAAGAAAGGTTAAACCATCTCATTGAATGGTACAAATGTCTGGCATTCATAAGCTTATGGCACGGTTGCAAGCTAATCCCATGTAAATAATGCCTTTTACCCGCAGCTGCAGACATGGCATGAGAAACAGCTTTTGATGCGATGCCAGTTCAACAACTGGAGTCTGAATTTAATTGGTTCCACTGGCAGGCTACAGGGATAATCCTATAGAGGATGTATACATCAGTGCAACACTAATGATGCACTCATCTCACTGTTAGAGTGCAGTGATATAGACTCTGTTGTTGTTTGAAATCCCACCCTGTAAATACTTAAGATTACATCTCTAAGAGGAGACAGAAATCATATTCATACTGACTGTTTCTTATGTGGAAAGCCTGCTGACATTTATGCATTAATTAGGGACCTAATTACCATATCGTGACGACTATGAAAGGAAAGGTAAAGGCAATAAAACTCTTTGCTGCTCAAATATTTATAGAGCTGACCTGTAGGAGGTAAGAATCCATATGTGCGCTGTCGTGCTGTGCGAGGAGGAGGCTGATATGTAGGCTGCTGCAGCGCTCTGCTTACATCTGTATTACATTATCAAATTGGAGAAGAAGAAATGATTTACAAAAGTATTTTGGATTGTAGCGAGCAGTAAAACACCGTTATAAATCTGTTGTGTGAAGGCGAAAGTAAAACTGACGGCCAGAGATTTATCATTTGTGCCACACACCGCCTCATTAATGTTTAATGAAGCCCATAATATTCTCTCTGCAATCACTTTATGTCAGATTATTTTTCATTAGACTGTATATATCACATATATATCACATAACGCCAGGTTTGCAGCGTAGTGTGTTTGTGCTACAGTGCAGGTAAGACATTTCACAGGCCTAGTGTTTTGCCTGGGGTAGTTCTGCTGTGGAGGCTGACAGGTGAGTAGGGTTAGAGAGGAATTAAAATGGTATTGTGCTGTAGTTCAGCATCATAAAGCATTTTCTTAAACGTTCTAAAAAACACCTTTATGACACTCTGAACATCCATCTGCTTGGATAGACAGAGGCATTTATTCTTTTATTCTTAGTATTGTGAATCTAAAACAGGGGTACTCCACTTACTTGACAGGAGGCCAGGGACCAGTTCATAAACAAACAATGATAATATTTATCAGAAAAAATGAACTCACTGATTTTTGCCAAGAATAGCAGCAGCCCTGCACGGGTCAGGTTGGATTTAAGGACATTTTAGGCTTAGCCTACACCTCTGTCAGGGGTCCAGGGGATCCTACCATGGCATTTAATTTTGTAAAACAAGCTCTTTTTTGATGCTTTTTGTCTTTATCTTTTTATTAGGGTTTGATGGATAACAACAGTAGATAATTACAAGTTCCATTCCTTTCATTATGTGTGTGAACAGAACAGGAACAATTAAAAATGTCTCTGCATTGAAAAAAAAGCCATAAATTATGTAAATATCATTAAGTATTTTTTCCAAATAAGACAGTACAATGAAATGTGTATATAGTCCTGTTGTAAGTAAACCCCAAAGTAAGCTTGTTTAAAGAGAAAGAAGGAAAGGTAGACAGGGGGGTTAGTCCAAGGACAGGGTTGTTAAGGAATTAAAGTAGTTTATAAAATAATTCCATGTCCGAGTAAACTTATCAGAGGAGCCTTTCACTGTTCAAACTTATTTTCCCAAATTTAATACAGGACATAACATCCTTAAGCCACAGTGATATAGATGGGGGTTTAGCAGATTTCCACAGGAGTAAAATGTGACGTCTCGCCAAAAGGGAAGTACAGGCCAATACTTCTGACTATGAGGAGTTAATTTATAGTTGTTCAGATGACACCCCAAATATAGAAATAAAAGGATTCATTTTTATCTAGACTCCTAAAACCTTTGTTAAAACCATAAAACAGTCAGTCCAGACTTGATGTAGTCTGGGGCAGAAGAGGAACGCATGACTCAAATTACAAGCAGCGGCATGGCAGCTGTCACATTGGTCGGCAATATTAGGATATATTTCAGATAGTCAAGATTTGCTGAAATGGACTCGCACAAGGAGTAGTTGAGCCTATATTATGCACAGCTTTGTTCCACCGTTGATCCGTCAAATTTGCCCCAAACTCATGCTCCCAGCATTTTTGGTTCTGACAACTGAGTGATTATCAAGAGCCAAGAGTTTGTCATAAATCTTGGATGCTTACTGTAATGTTCTTTAATGCACTCTGACACCTTATTTCAAAGTACAAATAAATTCCCTGTGTGAATCAATTTACTGTCATTGTGAAATAGAAATTTGTTGGTGGGCCTCCTGGGATCCAATCTTATGGGCCGTAACCTGAGTATTACTGGCTTAAAATATGTTTTGCACATTCCTGCCTAGCTCTTTCATTTTAAACACTTAAACTGTACATATTCTTCAATATTATTTTCTCATGTCTTTATTGCATTTTTCACTCTTCTGCATTTGTGTTTCTTGTCTATGCACCAAGGCAAATTCCTCGCATGTGAAAACCTACTTACCTACAATAAAGCAGGTTCTGATAAACACAAAGTACAGCTGAGGCTGTATGTCATTAGTACAGAGGTAGTCGTAAGCCAAAGTAGACATTCTGACTTGATGATGATGATATTAGAAAAGTCATAAGTCATTCTGTGGAGATCAGATGTCCAGATGTTTCACTCTAGAAGAAAAGTTTAAATGATCACTAAAGTAATTTGAGTAAATAATCAGGAAACCATAAATGTGTACGAAATTTTGTGGCAACATTTCAAAGGATTCGTGAAAACTTTGACCTGTGGTTAATCCCAAATCAGCTCTCAACATTATCTGTATTACTGTAAGATCTTATTTGACGTTGGCGTCTCTCTGTCTCCTCAGGTTCTGGCCACAGGGCTGAGCGGCCTGTACTCATCTCTGCCCACCAAGCTGGAGGTTCCCAACGAGGAGTGGCACTGCCTGCACAAAGAGGACTGGCTCCAGATGCCGCCCCTCGTCCAGTTTCTCAACTCGCTGGAGTTCTGCAACGCTGTTATTCAGGTGAGAACATGTGATGAGGCTCTGCCGCATGAAAAATGTATACACACGTGGTATATGGCTACAGCCCTCTGCTTGACTGCAGTCTTAACTAACATGTGACTGTTCCCAGGTGGCCCACCCTGATATCAGAGACCAGCTAGTTAGCTACATCTACAACGGATTCCTCGTGCCTGTCCTAGCACCAGCTCTACACAAGGTCGGGACACTTTTACCTTCTCCTCTTCACCTCCATGTTAAGCCTTGTTTGGACAGGTGTACAGTCATGCTCCTCAGTAACTTAACTTATTGTTGTGGATGGCATTTTACTGATCAGCAAACTACGGAAGGTGGATACACTTCAGATTACAATGTGTGTGTGTGGATGAGGCATAAATAGAAGGAAGACCAATGTATTTAGGAAATTTGAAGATTTGTGATTAAATCTGTGGTAGAGGGTTATACATGTCGATTTAAAGAAAGAGTTAGATGAGAAAATGGGATACCACTCTCATATCTGTCCATCTAATATGAAGCATACTGGCATGCTATATAGTATGGTAGTATGGGTACTGGAATGCACAGATTGGTTTCAAAGTCTGGCGTACTTCCGGGGAGCCTGGTCATAAGACGATAGGCGTTTGGGGGCAACGGCCAATATTTCAGGAGATCTGGTGTTTAGGATATTTAGGCCAAGATTTTCTCTTATGTGCGCCTGTGATTTTGGTTCATCTCTACAGACAGATATCTACTTTTGAAAGCAGATAAATAAATAAATTTAAAAAATGAATGCTAGATGATCAGCAGACTATAGCTGATGGTTCCAAGATTGCATGTCGGCCAGTGCTTTCCGTTTCTCCACACAGACTGTTCACCTGCTGCTCACTGTCATCGGTCAATACTTCTTGGACTACAAGTGGAAACGAGCGCTCTTCTCTACATGTTCTAAATTCATAGAGATTAGTCCACAGTAGCTGTTTCCAGTCTTTATGCTAAGCTAAGCTAAGCTAAGCTAACTGGCTCTTGGCTGTAGCCTTATCTTTTACCATACAGATAAGAGTAGTGTTGAGCTTCTCATCTAACTCTAGGGTAAGACAGCCTATAAAAAGGCCTAAAACATATCACATAAATTCCCTGAACAAAATAAGTCCTGTCCAAATGGAGCTTTACTGAATATAAAAAATGTTGTGTTTGCATTATCTGTGCAGAGCGTACCAACTTCTTGCTATACACTGTTGACATTTTCAACAGATTTTTTTCCTTTGCTCTACAAGTTTCTGTCAAACACACACTCCAACTTACTGAGTATTGATTTCTGTCTCTGTGAAGCTGACCCTAGAAGAGGTGATGACCACCACAGCATACCTTGACCTCTTCCTGAGGACTGCGTCTGAGCCGGCCCTGCTGCAGACCTTCCTCTCCTTCATCCTCCTCCACCGACACGAGAGCGTCCACATCTTAGATACTCTTGTCAGCCGCATCAATACCCCCTTCCAGGTACAGGACAAACCCAGCAAACTGCCAACAACACTGATGTGCATGTTTTGAAACTCTCTCACACACACACACACTCTCGCACATACGCACACACATTCCGATCAAGCACAGCATGACTCATGTTTAATAACTCAGAAAACTACCCCAGAGGCACTTTGGACCCACGGTGAAACTTTAAAATGTCAGCACCAAAGCTGGCAGACTGTTGCCATGGTGACGCTCGGTTGCAGTGACATTATCCTGTTAGCGAAGCATTTTTAAACACTCCTGTATGTTGGAGCATCTTTAACATGAATAAGTGATGTGTTCTTTACATTGCTGTTTGACTGTGTAAATGGCTCGGAGGAGTTCCCTCAAGTGTTTGCTAACAGTTAGCTTTGGCACACCTGCGACTCGGTGAAGAAAAATAAACATGTTTGCTTTTCAAATGTTTGACCTTTAACCAAATTAAACATTGAATAACATGCAAATATTTCACTGCTATTTTTTGTTTGCTTTTACCTTTGATGCCCAGTAACTTGGCACTTCTTAAGGCACATCATGCTCTTTATGTTATTCTAGTCTTTGACTGAAGGTAAAATGTACACACAGAATATAATTTGAATTTTACATTTTACCAAGAAAAACCTTCAACCCTCAATCTTCTCTAGGCTAATCAAAGCAAAAGTGAGTTTAGCTAAGGATAAAACCTACTGATTTCTATTTTACACTCATGCTAGTGGCATACTTTGCAAGTAAATCAATTAATTGTTTAGTTTCTAAAATGTCTTGTGGTGAAAAGTATGTTTATCACCATTTATCTGAGCCCAAGGTGACATCTTCAAATGCCTTATTTTGTCTGACCAACAGTTCCAAAACCCAAATATATACAATTTATACTATACTACTACTGCTAATACTACTGCAGTGCCGTTAAAAACAAGCCTGCTCAGAATAGTTCGATTGCTCTGCTTGCAGGTTTCTGGAGAACTGCGTTTATAAACAATTTCACACTCTACACTGTGCCTGCTCTGGTCCTGTGCAATATACGGGCCCCAAACGGCTTTAGATGTATGAAAAATACTGAACTGAACTTGCTATTCAAACTCATTGTACCCTAAAATAACGTACAAAAGGCCCCCAAAGTACCTATACTTGTACAGCTACATTTACATGACAGAGACATGTAAATGGTTATGTTGCAGATTCTGATGTAACTCACAAAATGCAACAATTACAATATGATGCATTATTATTCAGTAAGCTATCCAACATTATAGCAGATTTGAAAGCTCCACCATGAACAGCCTTTGAGTAAATTTAAGTACACTGTGCTGATATTGCCTCTCATTCAAGCAAGTAAAACTTGAATGCAGGACTTTTGCTGTGTGGTATTAATAGTTTTACTTGGGAAGAAAAACCCCAAAACTAAAACATTTTAGGGACTATATCTTTAGTGTATTGACAAAATCTTCTAAGGGGTAGCTCTAAGTCCTCCAACTCACATGAATCTATATGTTCCTACCCTCAAATACGACCCACTGATGGACAATAGAATAGCTCGTATATGACTGTTAATGGCTGCAGTTTTAAACATGTAGTTAAGTTTGTGAAGCGTTCACAGTTGTACCAAAACTACATGATCAGGTTTATGCAACAAAACACCTTTGTAAGGTTCACAAAAAGATCATGGCTTGGCTTTAAATAAGTGTTCATAAGTATTCAACCACATACGTAACATTGTTACAACTCAGCCTTGACTTTTGGTTTCACACGGGACATGGACACAGGTCTCCTGGATGAAAGTCCTATGTTTGTTTGACCACTTCCTCCACCACTGCAAATAGCCTGCAAACATTCCCAGTTTGAGAAAGGCTGAAAAGTAAGGTGAGGCAGTGTTTGCCTGGCGCCCCCAAATCACTAAATCTGCCCCTGAAAAACACACTTGTGGCTACTTCGAGTTCACCTAACCTTGGTTATAAAGTAGAGCATGGATTTAATTAGTTGAGGTACTTTACGTCTACTTGCAATCAGAAACAACGGTAAAATACACTCAGTGAGACATGCTCGACTCTCTGCAGAGTCTTGAAGCCCTGTCCATGCTGCTGCACAGTTCGCTTGTTTATTAATTTGATATTGATATTGTTAATTAATATTGAACATGCTCTGTGTTCAAATTGCATCAAATTTCACAAGGCACAATCTTGGGTCCACAGCAGTACACCACCAAACGTGAAGTAGATCAGATGAATGGCTCTCAAAATATGCAAAGGACAGACAGACAGATTCCCTGCTTTATTGTTAGCTATGATAGAGAAAAATGCAACATATTCTCACATGTTAGAAGCTGGGACAGGTGAATGTTTGCCAGTTTTGTTTAACAAGTGACTTAACTGAGTGATTCATTGTCAGAACTGTTGATTAATTTTCTGTTTCTCCACATATTGACTCATGTTGCAGCAGTAGTACAAAAATCCTCAGTTGTTGTAACGTGTTTGTGTCTTTGCATTCAACTCTGCAGTTGGGCACTGTGTCACTGGCACTTTTCCGCACTCTCATCGGCTTATACTGTGAAGATGTGATGCTGCAGCTCGTCTTGAGGTGAGTGGCGCACACACACACTGACTCATCCCAGTTATGAAGCATGCTATATCTAATTGGTTTACGATGTGATGAGCTTTTACTCTCTACCTCCCGCCGCGCAGACTTGTGTTACCATCTGTCTGCTCACCCTCCCGTGTTTACTCCCCCCTCCTACGACCGCCCGTCGGTTTCCCTAACAGGATCCGTTCCCATCTGCCTCCCCAGGTACCTGATCCCCTGTAATCACATGATGTTGAGTCAGAGACGTGTTGTGGGGGAGAGGGACTGCTACTCTGTGTCAGCAGCCAAGATCCTGGCATTAACGCCGTCCTGCTGCTCTCCTGATCACAGCCCCCCGCCCCTCCGACAGCTGGACTCCATCCTCTTTTCCAAGGGTGCAGAGACTCCCAGCAACACCAGCACCACAGGTAGGAACATTAAAGGGACATTTTGTTTGGGTTATTGCAGCTTGGATCTTACTGTTGGCATTTTGGACATCATTTCAATCGGTTGTGATAACATTGTACTCACCAAAGCAGTTGCTCAGATGTGGGAACAGGGAGACATTGCTGTAATGAAGTCTGATGAGACAAGAAACACAATGACTCTGAAGATCATACAGTTCTGACAGATTATATAAACCTCTTTATTTGGAGGTAAAATGGAAAGAACTAAAAAAAAAATAGACCCAAGAATGATCTTTTAATGAATCTGTGGTTCACTTCATGCAGTAATGCAGCTAATTATTATCACAGCAGGAATGCAAAGGGAAGCAGGGTGACGTAATGAGTTGTGCTTCAACACTTTTCAAGGTCCTGTGTCATCCATACTTCTGAGGTGCCCTTTTGTGCATGAGAGAGGAAAGCTTTTAATAATGCTCTTTGAGACTACTCAATACTTTTCATTTTTTCGAGTACTCTGTGTATTACAGATTAGCCAAAATGAATGACTGCTTTTCACCCGTATTTCTAATTAGCTTTTAAGGATGTTTTTTTGGTGCTTTCAGATCAGCTGCAGGGTGAATTCATCCTGCAGATTTCACCATTCAGAATCCTATTTGAGTGAGTGCGTGTTACAACCTCTGTGACAGTGGTGTGCAGTCAAAACAAACAGAACAGACAGAGCATAACAGAGGAAAATGGAAAATCATTCATTGCAGCAGTTAGAGCAAGAAATTGTAATAAAGGGTGTAATTTATTTATTTTGAAATCTGTGCAAACATGAGTACATTGTGCTGCAAGATGTTGATCTGCATTTATCTGGGACATGAACATATAACTGGGATGATTATGAGTATTTTGTCAAATAGTGGTATATCCCGCTGTTTTTGCTGTATTACATCACTTTACCCCCTGTAGCTACATGTCAAACTCATTAGTTCTGCTCTGTGTGAGTGCTGTGCTGAGGTGCCGCACGCCAGATTTTATCAACATTTCCTATCTGTTTTGTTTTTTCCAGAGGAAAATGAGAGCTTCTTAGAAGAGGATGATGGCTCCGGTAACTCCTGCACCATCGGCTCAGAAATCTATCTGGATGTCAGTTATCTTCATTACCTCTACGATGCCCGTCTGAGCATCAGCAGCTGCATACGGGCCTGCCAGGTTTGGTCAGCGCTGTACGATGGCGAGGACCCTCCTCCTGAGAAATACCAGCCAGGCGTCCTCGAGGAGCCGGTGCTGAAGATTAGGCAAACCCAGATGGCTGTTAAGAGAGTGCCACAGCCACTGGCGCCTTGCCCTCAACCGAGCACAGAGCCACCCTCCGTCACACAGCTAGAGCTGGAGTGGGATGATAGTTACGATGCGTGTCCGGTGCAGACCGCTGAGGCTCCTGTGGAGAGTAAGCCTCAACAGCAGCCTCCTGCTGAGCCCCCAAAGCACATCCAGGAGATGAGGAAAACAGCCATCAAGTTGGTGAAAGGCTCATATATTGAGGAAAGTGAATTCCAAGACGACGTCATGGTGTACGATCTCGTTGCTAAGAAAGACGCCAGAGATGTTGAACAAGTTAAGCTCAAATCCAAAGCGTCTGAATCAGAGGAAACCCAACCAAGCTCAGTAGAAGTCTCCCTAAAAAACGGACTTAGTCTGACACTTCCAACCTCTGTGATGTCTGATAAAAACAGCTCAGACACAAAGGTCAAAGGTCAGACAGATTGTAACGCCCAAAACACCACAGCTGCCGAGTCAGGTGACGACCTGTTGGCTCAGTATGAGGAGCTCATTCGTACGCTGGACACTCAAGCAGGTGGAAAACAGGTCAAACCTGATGGAGAGCTGAAGAAGCCCGTCACACCTGCAGAGGAGGAGGAAGAGGAGATGGATTTCACCTCCTTCTCTGCTGAGACACCAGAGCCAGAGAAACTGCAGTCACCATTTGGGGTCAAGTTTAGCAGCGGGGGAGCAGGAAGAAGCCAGTCAGTGCCTTTTACTGGTGAGTGAAGCGAAATCTTTTATCTGTGGCCTCATTATTCAGCAAACCTTACATTCAGACAGTCTAAAGATTGTTTGTTATTACTCTTCCTGCAGGTCCATTTGTTAGTGTGCTGTTGTCTCGTCTGGAGAACATGCTGTCTAACTCGCTTCACGTCAACTTGCTGTTGACGGGCATCCTGGCCCAGTTGGCGGCCTACCCTCAGCCTCTCCTACGCTCCTTCCTGCTCAACACCAACTTGGTCTTTCAGCCGACTGTTCGCTCTCTTTACCAGGTAACACAAATATGTTGTGTGTCTGCGTGTGCAGGCAGGAGGGAGCCTGTTATTTGCTTTCCTTCCTCTGAGCCTCATCAAGCAGACAGGAAGAAAAAGGAAACAAAAGATTTGGGTTTTGTTGCATCACTGACAGATGCTGAAAGATGAAGCTTTCCTCTCAGAAGTGAGATTGAAAATAGAAATATGTTGAGTTGTTTGAGCACAGTTCTGTCGCTGCTCCTGAGTAAGATGAAGTAAAGACGGCTTCCTCTCTTCTCCCTGTTTCCTTAACTGAACAAGAGATCCTTGATTAATACAATCAGGCTACAGATTCCAAGGTTGTACTCTTTAATTTAGTTTTAATTACATGAGTATAAACACTGCAGATGTGAGCGTACAGGGAATCCTCAGTTTCTTTTCTGTGTTTCCCTCCAGGTACTGGCCACTGTGAAGAACCAGATAGAACAGCAGGCTGCCAACAAAAGAGACTTTCCAGAGCTGATCACTGCCGCCCAACACTGGCTGCTGGCAAGGGAGACTTTGTTCACAGCAGCAGGTGACAATACACCCACATCTAGTATCATTGTTTCTGTGCCAGCTGTGGTTGGAATCTGTATTTGCACATAAATTTACAGCAGTATGAGTTGCTACATGAAAAATCAAGTCTTTAAAATGTTCTTATTCAATTGTAATTTAAAATTCAGATGGGTTTTACTCCTGTATATACAGTGCTGACGTTCAAAACAAATAGTGTGACACTTTTGTGAAATATTTGTATTTGCTGTCTTGCTGAGAGGCAGATGAAAAGACTGACATCACTTGTGTGTTAAATATGAGCTACTTCTAGCAGTCAGTTAGCATAGCATAGCATAGCACCAAAAAAAGAAACTGTTTCATTTTTACACTGAATTTTGTACAGATAAAACCACTTAGCTATAGGGACCTATTTGACCCTTTGAAACCTGAGCACATTGGCTTGATGTCTTTTAAAAACATGGCAAGAAGGCAATGAGAAATGAAAGAAAAAATTACCCAAAAATGAGCAAGAAATCAGTAAAAAGAGAACATTAAAAACAAGAAAATTAGTAAAAAGAAAAAAAAAAGGAAATGACCCAGAAAAGGTGCTTAAAAATTAGAATAATTCCATAGAAATAATGTAAAAATGTAATAATAATCATAAATAAAGTTTTTCCCTAGCTTTTTTAATTTTTTTGCCTTTTTTTAAATTCTTTTAATCTTTTTTTTATACATTTTGCCTTTTTTCCCCTGTTTTTGAAAGAAATCGCACCGGGTTCAGAGGTTTAGATAGTTGCAAAAGGTGCCTGAAAGCAGCACAAGAAAAATAATGTTGCTCCAGATTTCAAAGGGTTAAACAATCTATGATGTGGTGTAAAGTGCATGGCGTGAGTAGTAAAATACTGCACCACTCTGACTTCAGATCAGGTATTTGTTGGTTCATGTCGCAATCACTTTCTGCTGCCTCAAAACAGCAATACGCCACCAATGACCACATCTCATTTTAAGACCTGCATGCCCATCGTCACACAGACAGGCGCAAGCACATTTGCCGCCTCCACAACATGGGCGCTGGCAGTTTTATTCTGCTGATTGCATTATTTTTATATTTTGAGAAACACTTTGGTGACAACCTGATTACAAGAATCTAAACTCTGCACTGTTGTTGTTGAGTTCCTAAATCTCACTAATGTGCTGCCAAAAATGGGTCAGGTTCAAAACAACATCTGCATTCATTATCGGTTGTGTTTCGGCTCCTGTTGGGAGCAGAATAAATTCTACTTGATTTTGTTAAGTCATGCGTCTTTGCAGCCGAGCAGCAGTCTCAGCTAAACCCCGGAGTGTCAGGCCTGTTTTTGAACTAGGTTCCCCGTGGTTTTAAGAGTTGTACGAGCTACAAAAAAAAACCCTTGTCGGAAGTATGTTTGCGGAAAGATAAGAGCCGGAATTTTCTATGATGGGATTTTTAAAGAGAATATTTCAGTTGGTTAACAGAGATACTCTTCTTTCTTGTGTGTGTTCAGTGTTTTTTTCCTTTAAGAAAAGCAGCACTTAAGCTCCTGCTATCTGGCTGACATTATTTATAAATGGAGAAACCCTTAACAGGAATATATTATGTTTACAAAATGTCTTAAATTCCAGCTTATGCATGGCGTAGAGTATATCCAAGTGTGTGCATGATTTGTTTTTGTCATTGCAACTGATTCAATCCTTGTGTTCTCAGACAAAAGCAGCAAACGCTCCACCCAAGGCGAGACGGGAAGGTTGTTGACGAATTCGCCGCCACCGAAACCCAAAGCCATCTCTCTGGACCGGACAGATGTCTTCGCTACCGTCCTCTTCACGGAGTTCCTCAAAGAACTGGCTGCCATTGCACAAGAGCACTCCATCTTATCGTACATTCCTATGGAAGAGTGATCGTGTCCCAGTTTAACTCTCAAAGACTTTCAAAGACTCTCTTTTGATGGTGGTTTTCTATTTTTTTGTCCTTTTCAGGCACTACTTGATGAAGAAACCTCTCAGATTTAGTGATTTATGCGACTGTTTTAAAAGATCATAGCGTATTTATTTTCCCAAGCAGAGATAATCAAGTTCTTGCGCTTTTTAATTTCATCTTTTAGTCCTGTAAAGTTCTGTTTGGCAGCCGCGACGGAGGCCCAAACACTGACCTGTTTGCTGAATCCTGCACCAGCCGCTAATGCTCATAAGAGCGAGCTCCAGGTCCACCAACCAAAGACTGTAGGGAGATGATTTTAACAAAAACAGCATTTTTTTTAAAGCAATCATCAGCCCTTTTTATCTGGACTCCTCTGAATGTCTTCTACAACCAGCGTCAATAACAGCAAGATGTCTGCTACTCAGTGTGGTTTGTTAAACACTCAGGTGGCCTTTCTGGAATGTTGTTTCCTCTTTGCCATACGATTTCACACCATATCTGAGCACCACGTGGAGCCTCTGTCGCTTTCAGAGGGCAAGCCTTTGAATTAGCAGCATACAAATGTACTTTGAAGTTGTTGCCGACCTGCAGCACGGCCCAATCTTTCTTCTTATGCAACTGTTACATGACTTCATTTTTGTCAACAGGTGGGTGACATTTGTCTCCGAACTTTTGTGTGTTAGATGCACAGTTGTTTTGGTGTTTTTCTGTCATTTCACGACAGTACCTCAGGAGTCTTTTTTTTAATGTACGCTTTGTTCTCTCGGTTCTTAAACAGCATGTGGGTGAACTGATTTTCCTACAGTGCACTAGTGTCTGACATTAATGGGCTCCAGAGCCAGAGTTATTCATGCTATATTTAATTTGCCTTACTATAGTGATGCTTTATGATGTACATATTGTAAGAAGAGATGTTCTAATGACACAGGACACTATGCAAATCAAGGATATTTTGGGTATAATTACGTTTTGGATATTTTCAGAATGGGACGGGGTATTTAAGCTTTTATGAGAGTTTCTATTGCCATATTGTTTTTTTTTTGTTTTGTTTTGTTTTTTTTCACGAGGTTACAGTAGAGGTAGTTGTTATGATTCGTCTTCTTCTGTTTGGGGACTGTATGGTGGTGTTTTAGTTGTGATAAGTCTGAAATATTACTGTTGGGAGAGTCGTAGTTTTTGTATCTGTTGAAAAGCATCTCACATTGTAACGGTTACTGGGGGCAAGCTCTTGAAAAATCGCCTTTATTTTAGTCCCAACTATTTCACATGGATGTTAAAATTAGATAATACAAGAGATCTATTTTGTTACAAAGCATGCCTCTGCTGTCTAAATGGATTCACAAGGACAGGAATACTTAATAATTAGTGCCTAAATTATGATTTTAGTTCACATTATTGCCTGATTTCGAATTAATTTACACAAGAGTCGTACGAAACGTTAAAATTCATAGTGATTTTGTTGTTGCTTGTTGTTGTTTTTACTTGAAGCTGTCCATTTTTAGAGTGCAAAGACAAGGCCATGGGGACTGAGGACATGCAACACATATTCTGTACCATTATTTCTTACGTGCTCTGTTTTAACTCCGCAGAGGACTCTAACACTGCTTTCAAAATAATGTATTTTTTGTCTCGATTAAACCCATTTTTTAGGTGTAAAAAAACCCCCAAAATCAGCCACCATATATTCATAAGCTGTTGATATAATTTGGACATTTACCCAACACTTAAACAGGTTGTACAAGTTTTATTGGATCTTGAATTTTATATAGAAAAACATGTCAGAAATTATAAGAACTGTTTTTTTTGTTCAGTTATAAAAAGGATTGAGACTTAAAGATAACGGACTCCTTTGATTACATCTACCAAAAAGTTAATGTACCTTTTTGAAAACACAGATTATTAGGACATCTGGTAGTCTCGTAAGACTACACTAAGTGGATTATCCTCCCATAAGTCTGGCTAATAAGATGAAAAATTGTGTTTTACTTTAATTTTAAACCTATATTTGTTTCTGTTCAAATCCATTCAGCTTCTACTTGATGCTACACATGCAACAGATTATGCAGCGGGATCTTTGTGTACTCATTTTTACAAAACAAAATGGCTCGAAAATAGATATTTGTATCAACCAAAGCCATTTTCAAAGTTGTTGAATAAGTATTTCTCTCTGGTAAAAAGAATGTCGCCGAGCACTTTATCAACCTTTTCAAACTGCAGTGTCACTCCACACTGCTGACACCTCAGCCAGCACAGGCACATTCAGTCTGTGCAACACACCCAGCACAGTATAACAATCACTGTTTTAGGAGCATTTGGGCATAAAGATGGGTATTACAAGCAAGGTTATAGAGCAGTTTCTGTCTCAGTAGGTTCTTATTCCAAAGATTCATCCTTTCTGACACCATTTGGCCTCAAAGTTCTGTCCGAGATGTGATCGGGTTGCTGTTTGTGGCTGATGTCTGAGACACAAGGCATGCCTCTTCTAATAAAGTCAGCCTCTGGTAAATAAAACTGGATGCATGAAATGTGTTGACTTTTTCTCTCCTTTTTACTCTTTAAACTGAACTAAGCAAGGTTTTCAAAACAAGAACCCAGCTGCTTTGAGCAACAACTTTCACCTGACATAATCAATATATTTTTTTCCATTCTGCCAGAGGTGGTTTGTGGCTGTTTGTTTTTTGGTAGACATTGACGTCCTCATTTAATACGCATTTCCTTTTCGTGCAGCCCTTCCCTCCGGAGGGACTTTGTTCAAAACTAGCTCTTGTTCTTGGGTAAACACATGAGCTTATATTCTCCATTCACATGCAATGACTGTGTGTAGAGCTGCAGAGATGAGCTAAACTGATGGAGAGCCTTTTAGCCTGTTCATTAGTGCACAAGGTAAATGTCTTTTTGCCACATTATTCCTTTTTATTCAAATCATGCAAATGTTTTGACATGATTTTTATTTTCTCCAAGTTGGATTTGGTGCAAAAATACTGGATATTTAGTTTCAAAATAAGACTTCTCTTAAATTACTACCTTTAAGTAAACTGCGCTGAGTTTACAAACCATTAGAGGCAAGGAGTTTAAGAAAGGAAGGATTGATGCTATTAAGATGAAGATGCCAATACCAGAGAGAATGCATGTTTTATGCACCATATTACTGACGGTATTATGAGGTAGATGATGTGATTCGACCACAAGAGGGAGCTCATTGATCGCTCTCCTGCCTGGATGTCTAAGACAGACAGGGTTGCTGTTGCTGTTGTGTCATATCAGCAGATGGATCATCTTCCTGTGTGACTGTCAGGCCTCACAAATGACCATGATTGCCAATATGGCAGCGGCTACTGGTACACAAAGTTATACTGAAAGTGTTGTGTTGGATTTTAAGCAGGCCTGTTTCGGGGAATTGATCTTGAAATTTTTATTTCCTAACATTATAAACATCTTAAAACACTGAATGAGTTTTCAAGTATTCATCAAGGCGCTTCATTTTTTTATTTTTTTGCAGATTTTACTTTTTCCACTTTATAGGTGACATCAAATTTCATCACCCGGTCAGTATGGGAAAACATATTTACTGTATCTTCTATCTATTTAACCGAATAATGATACAATACACTGCCACAGAGAGTATTAATCTGAAAAGCTTTATTTTAAACAGATAAATACAGAAGATAATGAATGTTCAGTATTTACAAAAATGCTGAAATTAAGGATGGTAGCTTAATTTTCAACTTGACTGTCACCAGTTTCATGCTGTGGCTGAGTCTTGCAGATCAGTCCGGCCCTCATGAGGTCTTCTCTTCTAAAATTGCCCTCACCAGAACTGGGTCAGCTCTGCCTTTGGTCTCTTTCTGAACAAGGCCTATGAGCTTGTTGAGAACTTTCTTGTTTCCATTTCTGATGGCGTGAACCTACAGAGAGGCACAAACACAACCTCAAACATGGAAGAAACAAAAAACAAATCAATATATAAGTGAGACCCTGCATGTGAGCCCTCACCTCATCAGGGTGCGAGTCCACCACCTTCTGGCAGATGCTCTGCAGCTGTGCGGTGTCACTAACAAGGCCCAAGTCCTTCTCCTGGATTATCTGTGGCGCCGTCTTGCCCGATGACCTCCACATCTCCTGGAACACCTGAGAGTGGTGGAGAAACCAGGAAAACAAAGGTGAAAACACAAACAAACACTAGCTGGTGTGTGTGTGTGAGTGTGTGTGTGCGTGTGTAGAGTGACAGATAGAAGGGGGTAATTGCATGGTCTGTGCAGCTGACTGACCTGCTTGGCAACCGTAGAGGAGATGTGTCCTGTTTCCTGGAGTTCCAGCAGCTCAGCCAGGGCAGAAGGAGAGATTGGGCTGAAATCAAATGAAGGGGTAATTTAATTACAGTTTAATACATGCACTGAAGAATTAGTGATAGAAAAGGTTGGGGAGAAGGAGAGAGAAAGAGTGGGAGTGTGAGACTGAGAGGACAAATGAGTCTATCAACATTTGTGATTTGACTATAATGTGTTTGTCTTTTGTATGTCTTCTTGTTTATTCCCCAGGCTACCAGACAAACAGAATCAAGGAGCCTGTTAGAATATATTAAGTGCAGACAGAGTTTCATTCTGTGCACTGCACACCAGACAGTCCATCTCAGCTAACCCTCGTCCAAACACGGCCGAGACACAGTGGAAAAATAGATGAAAAGTATCCATCTTTACACACACAACTTGGTTAGGCACAGTGTTTGTGTGTCAAATAGGACGCTCATTCCCAACCAAGGCTACTTCTGCAGCTGCAACTAATTAACTAAACCAGGAATTATAATTTGATTAAATATATACACATTTTGTGTTAAGGAGTAAAGCAAACAGCAAAATAGTATTATCAATTAGCAAATTAATAAAATGGTTGAAATAGTTTGCTAAATTATAAATAAACTGTTGAAATAAGATTGCCGTAAGTAATGAATAGAGAATGTTAAGTTGACCACACACTGTTTGCACACACTTTGGGTGTGTACCTCACAGAATAGCACCCCTGTCCCACACCCA
Source organism: Epinephelus lanceolatus (assembly GCF_041903045.1). Lineage (NCBI taxonomy): Eukaryota > Metazoa > Chordata > Actinopteri > Perciformes > Serranidae > Epinephelus > Epinephelus lanceolatus. Next base: position 26,294,852 of record NC_135736.1, on the reverse strand, counting down.
AATTTGCATTTTCCAGGACAGTGAAGGCATGACCTGCCCCACTCTCCCTGACTAGTACTCGTTGCCTTTGTTGATCAAGTTGGCTAGGTTAAGGGCAAGAAGAGTGAGATTGGTCAAGGTTGGGGTAGGAATATCAGGGTAAGCCAATCAGAGACAGACTGCGGGCAGTCATGCCTTCATTATTATTAGGAATGCAAATTTGCATTCCACATGGGAAATGTACCTTTACGTTCTCTACACACAGTAGCTAAAAGTAATGAATAAACCAAATGGCAACCTCTGGGGCTAAAAAATTAAGCCAAAAGGGAAGTGTCAAAAACTGCAGTTCTTTAAACGGCCGCTAGAGGCTGGCTCAAAGAGTGAGTCAATCCTCACAGACCCCCACATTCACAGCAGAAATAAACATGTTTACAGCCTGATGCAAAAAACAGTTTTGGTCTCTATGGCTGATTTCTCTGTTTATGACAACTGTACAGGGGGTGAATTTTTATATAACCCACCTGTTTACATTTTATTAACATTTTAATCAAAAGTTACACATAGGGCAGGCTGCTTTGAGTGACAGGCTGTCTGCTGATAGTGACCTTTTAAGTCAGATCCACTCACTCCTCCACAGCACCAGCCTCTTGTCCAAATATGGTGACCTCTGGTTCCAAAAAACTAAGATGACTATGGTCAAAATGCCAAACCCACAGGTTCAAAACGGGAGTCCACAAACCAACAGGTGATGTCATGGTAGCTATATCCATTATTTTTTGAGTCAATGGAATTAACGGTTGAATTACTTAACTAAAATTGATTAAGGTTTGAAATAGCTAAAAGTATTACATAAACAATTGAAAAAGTTAACTAATCTTACACAAGCAATGAATATACAGTTGAAATAGTTAGCCAAAACTAATGAATGAAACCAAGCGGCAACCTTTGGTCTGAAAAATTAAGCCAATGCGGAAGTGTCAAAAACTGCAGTTCTTTTAATGGCCACTTGAGGCTGGCTCCAAGAGTGAGTCAATCCCCATAGACCCCCATGTTAAAATGCCTTCTCTCTGGCTAATTTCCCTGTTCACGACATCTGTGCAGGGGTGAATTTTTATATAACTCATCTGGTTAGTTACATTTTATTCAAGTATAAAATACGCATAATTAAGGGCAGGCTGCTTTGAGTGACAGGCTGTTTGCGATAGTGACCTCAGCTTCCTCTAGCTTCCTCTTCATCAGATCCACCCCTCACTCCTCCACCCGAATATGGTCACTTCTGGCTCCAAAAAAATTAGATGACAATGGCCAAAATGCCAAACTTGAGGCTCCAAAACGAGAGTCCACAAACCAGTGGGTGACACCACGGTAGCTACCTCCATTATTTCCTTTTAGTCTATGGAATAAACAGTTGAAATAGTGAGCCAAAAGTAATACACAGTTACAGTTACACACAATTAGCACTACACTTGTTTTCACATTTTAACAAGGCATTAACAGGTCTGGTGAGATCTTTTCCACTTCTGTCCTATGCTGTCATCAACCTGCCACAAATCAGCCACAGTGAGATTTCCTCATAGGCAGCTGCCAGCAACATTAGTGAGGGGAAACCTTGGTAGACTGACTTGTCTCAGCTGGTCAGAGCACCTGAACAAGCTCTTAATGACATGACACGTCTGGTGAGTTTCACCTCTCTGCCTGCCTGACCAATATGCTTCCCAATTTCTTTTTTTCCTCTATCCTACTCAAGGGCATGGAGCCACAGGGGAGAAAAGCAGGTTTGGACACATTCATACAGGAGAGCCAGCATCAACAGATTTGATAAACAGTCATCACGTGGACATACAGGGGGATACATGCATCCTCATCAAAACTCTTTGCAACCTTTTTCTTTATACCCAAAATGCTGGTTGCTGTGTGTAGCTGAGTTTCTGTTTCTTCCCCCGCCTGCAGCTTTTGACAGTCCTGCCGGCCACTCTTTGTTTTTCTTTAACTCTCCTCCTTTCAAGCAAAGCAAATGCAGCATCATGCATAAATAAACACCAGCTACTTTGTGGTTTACTCACACACAAACGCTTCACAACAGTCTGGGAATAGTAGATAAAGTAAAGCTCACAGCATCTGCGCTGACGTCAACCCATTACTCGTTTCAATTTCATTTGCTCTGTAATGACTCTGAGTTTTTTATTCTGACAAATGATCATGGAACAAAATTGCTCTGAGCTGAACAACAGGGAAAAATATTCATTACAGTTTCAACGAGCTGAAGTGAAGTTTCTAAAGTCGTGATCTGGAGGGTGACAGTCAGAGCTTCACAAACACAGCACAGATGCATCCGACCACCCTCATTTTCCTGTTAGCTGCCGTCACTATTCAACTGCCATTTTAAGAAAATTGGTAAAATGAAACGTGTTGAAATGAGTCTCTGATATTCAGCGTCTCCGTATGCCATAAACAAAAACAGTGGGAGACAACTAGTGTGCTTTTTTTCATAGACAGTGGCTAGATTGGCAAGTGTGAAAGGTACCATGGCAACTTCTCATTGTATCAAAATATCAGAAAAGATTTTATTCAATTTCGAGAGTGTTTGCAGCATTTACAAAATCAAACATGTTCCAGCTAACAGGCCTTCAGCAGGGAGAGATCAAAACAACACCTTCTTCCAAAAAGTAATGATTTCACTAATGTAATTGGATTTGTCAAAGCAGGTTATTCTCTGACGTGCTTTCAGACTGTCGCAGGGGTTTTCTCATCGACAGACACAAAGAATGAGGGAATATCGGATGATTTATGACCTCACACGTTATTGCTGTATAGCATTCTGCGGTCTAATCAGCATTTGTGAACACTAAGAATCTAATAATCCTTGATGCCAATCAAACCGAACCAGAGGAGTACATTGTAGAATGGTTCAAAGACAGAACAGAATTATTTTATCAAACTGAACCTGATGTGCTGTCATTGTGCAGACGTTGTAGCTTGACTGCAAAAACATTTTTCTGAGCACTACTCAACACAATCTGGGGCTAATTGTGCTTTAATAATTGGGGAATAGAGGGAAAATAGTTCAATAACTTGATTTTAGTGGCGTCTCCTGTTGAGCAAAGAACTGAAGGTTTGTGTAAAGTGCGTCAAGAGAAGCAACCCCAAAATTAGATTGATTTTTTTTACAACTGAAGTGAGTTTGTTATTATGATTCTTGTTGCTCTGCACTGTTTGCTTTCGCTCAGTTCAGTAGATAGCCACTTATTATTTTTCCTTGCTTACTAAATTGAATATCAATAGGACTGGGACCACTGTTTTTTTATTCAGTATGATGCCAGCTGCGACTGCTGTGCATTTAAAAAGTTTAACCATTTAATCATTGAACAAACTTTATTAACTGGCAGAGTCATCACTAGATATAAAGCACAGGGTGAAGTCATGTAATTTGGACATCGGGTAAAATGGGACAAATAAGGTTTTACATGTAGGGCTCTTTAAATATTGTCAGCCAATCATCAAACACGTTATTGCATTGTTAATAATAATAATTATAATTATTTTTTAAGATTTTTTGGGGGCAATTGACAGAACAGCTAAGCGTGACAGCGTGGGAGAAAGAGAGAGAGAATGACATGCAGCAAATGGCCACAGGTGGAGTCGAAACCCAGGCCGCTACGGCAACAGCCATGTACATGGGGCGCCTGCTCTATCCACTAATCCACCAACACCCCTGCATTGTAAATAATTCTGATTGGTCTGAGGTGACAAGGATGGGCAGAGCAAAGATTTTTAAAACCACTGGTCTCAGAATTTGTAAGCTCAGCTATGTGGCATGTTGATTGTCTTTCGGTAATGAGTGCTGCAGCTACAACAAGACGGGTATACCAACAAATGTTGTTGTGGTTGTAGGGTGTTGTATTTTATTATTTGTTTGAGTGTTAATCAAAATATTTTCACAATAGAGTTTACTTTGTATGGGAAAGGGTTTTTGAGTGAGTGCTTAATGCATTCAGGTAAAATGGGATGAAAAATTTAGCTAAAATGGGACATTTTTCTGAAGTGAAACCAACATGTTTTTAGGATACCAGGTGCCATAAAATCATGACTTGCACTACATTGTGCCATCCTCTCAAATTACAGACATTTTAGTGTTTAGTACACTTAAAATATATTAAAGATGATGCAGTGGGTCCATGTCAGGCACCAAGGAAACAGGCATCAGAGGGTGGCAGACAAGTTGTCAATCTTCTTTAGTGAAAAGTTTGGTTGCATTAATGATTTAATGAGTTAATGACTGAACTGATAAATGGATTTAATAATTTAAAAAACAAACAAACACGACTGTCCAATTTTACCTTACTAATCATCCCATTTACCTGAACATGTCATCAGATTGAGGTAGGGGTTCTTGATGTGTTTGAAGGTCCAAAGTTTGTCATGTATTTTACTTGGCAACATATTTTCTAACCCAGGGTGTGGGAGCCCCTCTGTGTGGAGTTTACATGTTCTCCCCGTGTCAGGTTAATTGGTGACTCTAAATTGCCCGTAGGTGTGTCAGCCCTGCGATAGTCTGGTGACCTGTCCAGGGTACCCCGCCTCTCGCCCAGTGTCAGCTGGGATAGATGACAGTAAGTGCGATATCATTTACAACTTTGCACACTGCTGATGTTAGCCTGGCTCGTGCAGTTCATGTTAACAACCCTACCCATGCTATTTCCTATCCCTCCTGCTTTTGGCCACTCCACGTGAGTAAATTTTGTCTGGCAAATTTTGGTCTGACTGCAACTTCACTCATGCCAACTCAATTTGCTGCCAGATTTCTCTCCACCGCCCCAAACTCCCCCTTATGTGCTGAGTTTTTGGTGTTATTGATTTAACTGAGATCTAATGCTCATGTATGTGTTTATCAAGAGGGGATTAGGGCTTTGCTACTGGGATTTTTCAAGAGCTTGAGGTATTCTTTGTGTGCCAAATCTGTCTGTATAACCATCTGCTATAAATGCTCGGTTCCTTCAAGTGTCTCAGACTTTAGTTTAATCATGAGTCAAAGAATATGGAGCTGAACTTGTGACACTGGAGATACTAAATCACTTTGAGGTGACAATTAATTTTGACATGAAATCACAGTTTTCCACATGAGTTAAACCCTTGACGCAGTGGCTTGAGACTCCTTAAAATAAAGAGAAGCCTGACAGACATTTTTATGCCATCATTACAGACATAGAGGAGATGACAGGCCTTTGGAGAGGGGGAGATGAGAGAGACGGGTCGCCGGCTGGACATGAACTTGGTCGTGGTTCATGGTCAGCTTCTTAACCCCTAAGCCAGGGACCCCGTCAAGTGAAAGGTGTCACCTTTTTTTTTTGAAGGATGTTTTATTTATCAGAGGAGGCCTTCGGATTGAAAGCTGTTCACAAAGCGAAACTTTATGTATATTCAGAGAAAAGTAACTCATAATCTCCTGACTCTCAAGTTAAAAGCAGCTGCAGTAAAGCTGGCATGTGTGCCTTTACATACAGGTTTCATTCCTTCTTTTGCCACAGCTCTAAATGACTAACATTTCAGATACAGCATGCAAAAGGTACAAAGTGGGCGAGCCAAACACAAGAGGCTCAGAGGGGTCCTGTGCTGGACCTGAGACCTGAGCACTGGCAGCACAACAGCTCTGCACTCATGAGCCAAGTTGGCAAAAAAAAAGTCAAACCTGCAAGACGAACATTAAGCATTATGTGAATACTGTAAAAGCTACATGAAGGGATGTGTGCAAGCGTCTCACCTGTGGCTCACACTCATGTCTTGCTGTTTCAGGTGACCCACCAGCTCGTTTGTCACCCAGCCAATCACCTTTCTCGGCTCCTTCTTGGTCACCTTCAACACCGCCTCGAAGTACTCCATCAGCCCGTCCTCATTCTGCAACAAAGCACCGTGAAAAATGCTTTCATCACTTCATATATAATATTATCTAATTAGGATCAAGGCAGTCCAGCAGAGTCCAGCAGAGTCCGGCGGTACGCAGCTGCCAAGCAGAACTGCATCCAAGCTGACTCTGCTTGGACTCGATCAGATGGCAATTAAAAGAAAGATGCAGGAAACAGATTTAGTGAGGGAATCAACTCCTCTCTCACCGGTTGCTTTCACCCACTTATAAACTCACCACCAGAGTGAAGCTGTGCTCGGGCAGGATGCCGTACATTTGCACCAGCCTATCTCTTTTGACACTGGGCAGCTCCGGCAGCCCTTCCCTTATCTTCTGCACCACCACCGCCTGGCACGCATCAATGCCAGTGGGCAGCGATGCGTTATCCTCATACACAATCAGAGGGGGCAGGTTGGGCTCTGGCATAAACCTGAAGGGAGGACAAGGGGGGGACAAAAAAAGAAAGGGGGGGGGTGCTTTATCAGCACTACAGATAAGCTTTGAGAAGAGGAGGTTGACTTTTGTTTAGATACTAATAGTCCTCTTGACACCACACTTGTCACATTTCACTTGCTCCCCTAATCATGTGACTGCATCAGCTGTAAACTTGTCCATCTATCATTCCCCCTCCTCAACTCACACACGTACACATGACTGAGGTCCACACCTTGTTTATTTCTCTCCCTCTAGCTGCCACTTAAAGGCCCTTATCCTCTTTCAGACCCCGCTGGGGACAAGATCATCTTTTGATATCATAACTCCACGTCAATAAACACAACCTCCCGGGACAAAGAACGAGCACAGATTAGCAGAGAGCCCACAGACTCACACTCACCTGTAGTCCTGAAGACCCTCTTTTTCCCTCATAGGAATGGTCTCCCTGGAAGAAAAATGAGGCAGACATCATAATTGATTAACATGTTTCATTCATAAACACGTGCGGTACAGCTTGTAAAACTTCCCACAGATTACTAAAACGTCTTGAATTCATTCATCTAAAAATAAGGTTTTATTTGGTATTGTCTTAAAATGCCAAGACATTGGATTGTAAAATAATAATTGGTAACATCTATATTTTAGAAATAAGTTACCTAACTCCTCTTGCATTGATGTCACACAGCTCAGCACAGTGGAACCAACAACACTCATATTTTGTTTTTGGCCGGGATGCTCAGAGCAGAAGATCCACTGTCTGTGAATTTGACTGTGCAAATTCAATAGACTGGCTATTCAACCTTAATTTCGCAGTGTAGCTGATACCAGTTCAAGGCAATACATACCAGACTTGGTGTATTTTATGCAAAAAGTTTTTCAAACTCAGCAGGATGGAAATTAAAGCAGTGGAATCCTGCAGAGTGTGAGAGACACAAAGCTGCCAAGAAAACTCTCCAACAAACGCCAGGTATTTCCTAGTTCTGTTCTAACCTCGTCTCTGCCATGAGACAAAAATCATATTTTATGTTTCAAGATGGGTTTTGTGTTTTTTATTTTGTTGTATTTTGGGGGAGGGGGCAATGGCACCTTCACAAATATATTGGCAAGTGCTGGTTTTTAGGCTGACAGCGGCTGGTTGAAAAATTGTCACATATCGCCCAAGTGTAGACAGTGCGATACACACTACAATGAATTCTATCGTCAGCAGCAGCTTATACAGTTTTTTACACCTCACACCCTGGTAAAATGTCATGATGGTAAAAAATGTTGTAACGCCTTCCAGTCAGCGTTGCTATCTCCAAACCAGTGTAGTCAAATCTGTAGCCACCTTCACAGGAAACAGAAGAAACAGCCAATCACAGGCCATCACACACTCTATTTAACACGCACCACCCTGTACCTCCGACACGCAAGGCCTCAGCTGTGTGTGCGCTGGCTCATTCTGTGAGCTCATAAGCCAGTGAGTAGCACATAGCTCACAGATAACACAGGATGACAGCGGCATCCAAATGACTCTATTCATCATGATTACCATGATGGTTCCTCCTCAGCAAAGCTCGGGACTAATGAACCAGGCAGAGATCCCAGTCACAGGGTGCTGAGCTGGCTCAAGCCTGGCATCACGGCCCCTGCTCTGTCATCTTCTTACCCTGATTTGGAATCATACGCCCGGGTCTCGTTCTGCACCGTCCCCCCTCTCTGCAGGACTCCGATCTGTCTCTGGATCTCATAGTCTGGTGATGTAAAGGCAGAACATGACCACAAATACAGACAGTTTATTCAATAAGACCAGAACACACAAATGTAATTTTGCGGTAAATGCCAAACATCTGCTCTGATACACTGGCACTCCTCGGGTCTCTGACTGCTGCCACATTATAACTGTGATAAACGATGTTTTTCTCCATGACTTTTAAATACCAATTCAGCAGCAGAGTAAATGTGATACAACTGCGGTGATAAATAATTTGAGCACAGCGCCACGGCATGTCAAACCACGCTTAAAAACCTGCACGTAAAAATGCTAAAATTTTCTGGCTGCGGCTCTTTGTCAGCTGTTTTAATTGGAGCTCAATCAACAGTCGGTGAAGTTGGAGTCGACATAAAATCTATGCTTTTTTTAAGTCAGCAGCTGCGAGAAGCCAAATCAGCATCACACGCTGCTATCACACCGCTAATTGTTTGTGACTGGTTGTCAGTCCGAAACTTCTGCTTCACAAGTTACTGTCAGTGTTAACTATGCTTCCTGTCTTAATGTCTCTTCATAAAATCAGCTATCTTGTTTTCACTCCAACAACAAATTCTATTTTTAAGTATGACAGCAATAAAAATATGACATTTTTGTCAAACAGGACAGAAACACGGTTGGTTTCTGTTTGTTCGAGCAAGTATTTTCATCATTTACTAATGTAAAAGGAGAAATAACACACTGTGACAACACTCCACTGCAACAAAAATGAAAATATTACTTTAGTGCACTGTTTCTCAAACTTTTTTGGTCATGCTCCCCTTCAGAAGCCGAAAAAAGATCTTGCTCCCCCTGCTACATAATATTTTTATCAGTCATTAACAATAATTGGAGAAGCGGGATCCATGTTGATTTTTAGTGAAATATAGCACAGCATGACAGCATCAGCAAGCTCTTGTTTGTTTATTTTCCCAACACATCATATTCATTCAACTCTGTTTCATATATTTTTCCCCTGGTCAGCCACGCCCCACCTGCAGCGGCTCTATGCCCCCCAGAGGCCCGTCCCCCAGTTTAAGAACCACTGCTTTAGCCTCAGTATGTAAAACTAGAATTTGTAAAATCTACCTTAAGTGTAAAAACAAATATGGACACTGAGAATGTTATAATAATAGATATTATATCACTGGATTATTCATACTGATGCATTAATGTGGACACAGCATTTTACTGTTGTTATTGGTCACGTAGGAGCTAATTTAAAATATTTTTCATACTGTTGTTGCAGGAGTCCAGACCTTTGAATCAACCCACTTCCCCAAATTTGAGTTGACTGATTCGTCTGGCATTGCGACATGACGCAGCGGGCTCTCTGTTTAAATAAAAAATGACCAATAAGCGCCGCAGAGGGACATGTTTTGTCAATCAGCGCAACAGCGGGACTAATGTTGTTGTCAAGTTGTCGTCAAGTGTTGTCAAGTGGCGCGCCAGAACCAATAAAGTACTGTACCAATGGTGAGCGCTATAGACAAGATAGATGCTGCTTTCAGGGCTGTTCTCAATTGACATGTCTTCTCAATATCGCCCCGCATTGTAGTTTGTTTTACTTCACTCTGCTGCACTCTTAAAACCCCCAGTAAAACAAGTATGTGGGAATGACTATGCATCAGTGTGGACTAAAAATAAGGTTAGATTCAGACAGATACGTTGGACCCTAGTGATGGATGCAATGTCAGACTGAAGATGGTAGCAGAGTATAACCAGCTGACAATTCTGTGTGATATCAGGCAAATACTGGGTGTTCATCCAGTCTGATTCTCTACAATAAAACGAGAGCACTGTTGTTCAAACAAAGAAAGTGCTCTTTTTCTACATTAACTAACGAATGGTTAACTCAATCACACATTCACTCTGCTTGGCACTCTGCTGCTCCGTCTCCCCAGACAGTGTGCCCAGAGTACACTCTTCTGCACCAAGAGAGTGGTGTTCTGAATAACCGAACGGTACATTTGAACAGCACTATGAATTTACCAACGGTCCAACTTGCGCCAAAGTGTGCTCCAGCACTCCGAGTATTTCTGAAGGCACCCACTAATGCCTCCTTTAATCTATAACAGCAAATCATATCTGTTAAGTAGCGAAATAAAAAGGCGGCACGATGTTCCAGTGGTTAGCACTGTCGCCTCACATCAAGAGGGTTGTCTTCACACTTTGATATTGTATAGACTTAACAAACAAGATACAGAGGACTAATTACTGAGCTCCAGAGGTGCTGGTCGGTGGATTTTGTTCAGTTGTTAACAAACAAAAGAGCCAGGCTGGCTGTTTCCTCAGTGAGAAAGCAAATAAGTGCATTCACACAATGTTAAACTCCTCCTTTAAGTGCAGTGCTTGAGTAAATGTACTTAGTTACATTCCACCACTGAGCTTTTCTTCCCTTTTACTACCAGTTTGACTTGCAGCACACACATACAGTAATAATTACACACACACATACTCTCAGTCATTCTTTCTGGGTGATACAGCGTGAAAATGTCAACTCACAAAAAGGTCTTTACTTTCACAGTGTGTGTGAGCAATCATGCAGCCGGTTGAGACCCATTCAGATGGAACAGTGTTCAATGAGGCTCCCTAAATACACCTTGCACTCTTAAGATATTCTGCCATCCTTCCTTTTAGTTTGTAACCTACCTATAGCCCTGGCCAGGTACCGGATGCTGTTGATGTTCTTCACCTCTGTCCTGATGCCCAGGGGCTCACCCGGTTTGTGGACGGACACATTGGCGTCTACTCTAAGCTGGCCCTCTGTGGAGAAAGACAGGCAACATGCACACTGAGTGGAAAAGAAGTTAAGGTTTAGGGGTTTAGCTGAGAGAGAGAGAGGACGGCAGAGAGACGGAGACAGAGAGTGATTTCCATACCAGACATGTTGCCTTGACAGGTGCCCAGGGCTTGCAGGATGAGCTGAAGCTCCCTGACAGCTGCAGCAGCCTCCTCTCCACAGCTCATGTCTGGCTCCATCACCAGCTCCATTAGACCTACACCTGACACATGTGAAGGCAGCTGTGTTTTACATCTCTGAGGTATCCATCCCATGGAGCTCTGTAACAAACCTCGACAGTCTCCGCTTTGTTGAGCAATTTAAATCTATAGGATAATGTCTGTCTGACATTTTTGTCTTCCAGGGGTTATAGGAGAAGGGGGTTGTTTTAAAATATTAATCTTACTGTCAAAAAAATTTCATTAAAAAAAGATTAAAGCCAACAATGCATTAGAAAGTCTCTCAAAACTTTTCCAACTTTTTCACTGACTGTGGCACTCTGACCTATGTCCATTTGTTCCCGTTTTAAAAACAGACACAAATATATAGTTTCACTTTTAAAAAAGCATTTTCTGTGGCTCTGAAGTTGCTATAATAGATTTGGACAACAATAACAGGATATAGAACTGAGAAATAAGCTAAATCAGGCTTTGGCTACACAGATGATGCACACAGTTTGGATAAATAGGGCAAAGACTAACTCTCTGGTGCTACCTGCTCTGTTGAGGTCTATGAGTGTCTGGCTGCGGAGGTCATCATGGAGACTCTTGCCGCTGTCCTGCTCCAGCTGGATCTGTTTAATGCTGACGGTTTTCCTCATCACCTGGCTCCTCTTTTTACCTCCAAGGAGACTGTAAGTCAGCGTGCCATCTACTGCGATGGGCCGCCGTTGCTGGGTGATTTGGTATCCAGCCTGGAATTTAGATAAAAATTTAGACTGCTAAAAGTCTGAACAGTAAGGCTGTGTAATAATGGGCAGTAGTAGCAGTACGAGTAATTAGAAATTCTAACTAACACACCAGGCAGGAATAATGGTAAAATATCATGGTTTAATGTCATTCATAGAATACCACAGTCTTTTGCTAACTGATATCATCCTGGTTCACTTTGATTCACTTTTCAATCATCAGAATCATCATGAATTTTTCTTTTTTCAATAAAATTTGACTTTTGAATGCTGTGAAGTTACTGGAATTTTTTGGATCACACAAGAAAGGAAACAATCCTACGCAGTCATCAGTGAAATCTATGAATAGTATTATACTAATAAAATAAGTGTAGCTTAATCTTAATCTGCAGCAGTGCATAAATGCAGGGTTTAAACAGACTGAATAGACACGCAGATAAATAAATAAATAAATAAAGCTGAGCAGCATTCGAATTTTGATTTTGAATTTGAATGTCAATATTATAAATGAAACTTCAAACTTTTCGCTTATTCTGTTCATTGTCCAGTCATTACTCAAACATTCCATGTAACCAAGGTATCAGTTATCCAGCCCAGTCACCAAAAGAAAATGTTGGCCTTTACCTGTCTGGATGGCAGAGGAGATATCTGCACACCAATGTAACTGGGCTAGAAAGCCACAAAAAGATCCACAGGCTGAGATTAATGCAAAAATAGACAACTTATTTAAGACATCTGTACACAAAAAGGGTCCTCAAAGATAAATAAAATAGATAGATAATAAAAACAGCAGCAAATATTTCAGTCCTTGGCTATCATCTTTGCTACTGATATGAGTGCTTCAAGAAACAGATATAGACACAGGCAGATTCCTACCAGGTGTGTCTCTGTCTCTGTCTAAATCTGTCTGCAGGTATCTCCTCTGCCATCCTTCCTTGTTTGACTATTGTACCAATGCACTCAAGACAAACTTTTTTTGTTACCTTAATTAGGTGCAGTTTTACAGCAGACTTGTACGTTTCTGCAAACCACTTATACATTAAATTTGTACATTTTATATGTATCATATCAACATTCGTCTTTAAGAGGCTGAGGTGATAAAACAGGCTGTTTTTTAGAGAGTCATTGCTGCATTTTCGGCAGCTTTTTATCACCAAACATGGATATTTTTCAGCCTCCCATCGCTGTGTTTCCATCAGGGAAAGTGCTTTGGAAAAAAGAAGTTATTTACTAAGACATCAATGCCTTTTCAGCCTGGATTGTGCCCCCAGAAGCTCGTATTTCGGCAAAAAGAGGATCTTTTCCCTGGGGCGCCGGTGGCTTAGTGGTAGAGCAGGTGCCCCATGTTCAAGGCTGTTGCCGCAGCGGCCCGGGTTCGACTCCAGCCTGTGGCCCTTTGCTGCATGTCACTCCCTCTCTCTCCCCCTTTCACGCTTGTCTGTCCTGTCCATTAAAGGCTAAAAAGCCCCAAAAAATATCTTTTAAAAAAAACAGGATCTTTTCCCAACAACAACTGGGTGGTTTTTGTGCCTAAATCTTACTACATGTTAATCACAGTGTTGTTGAAACGTTAAAAAATGTTACATTTAAATGTGTCTGCAATATAATAATCTTTTGCAGACACATACACTGCCAACATTTATTGTGGTGATTGGTTTGCTTTATCAAAAGAAAACACATCAATTTTCTGGAGTCTTTCATACAAATCCCTCTATTTTCAGTGAAGTCAGGGTCATGGGTCAATGAAAAGGTGACGCAGGCAGCATCAATTAAACACATCGCCGGCTGATTGGCTGAGCCGTCATTATAATGCAGCGGGAGTGCTGCCATCTCACTCAAGGTTCCTACTCAGAAAAAGCACAAGAATAAATATTTCATCTGCTCCTCTATTCCTAAAAGAATCTGCTGCCCCAAGTATTAATTCCCAGCGTTACTATGGCAACCACATCACAGGAACTACACATTAATCATACTTATGCTAAAGAGAGTGAGGACGTGGGAGAAGAGATTGGGGGGCTGTTAGTCACCGGCTCTCTGTACAACGTGCCTGATCGACACAATCAATCACCTCCACACCTCCTCCTGTTGAAACAGAGGAGAGGAGAGCAAAACACAGACTATTGGGGGGGATTTTCTTTTTCAATTCCTGTTCTTCGTGGTGGATTCAATCTTTAAATCTGCTGGATTCTTTGCGAATACTGTTGCAGCTTATCAGAAATCCCCTGTTTCTTACTTAATCTTTTCATGAGTTTTGTCTCAGCCGGTGAAATAGTCGTGTCTGCTGCTGGATGACGCACGAGCATGCCATTCTGTACATTAGACAGCATCTATTTGCATTTCCTGCATAATAAATCAACTGTTATTGCCACATAATGATGAGGTGAGGCACATCTGTTGCTAATAAGATCCTGGTAGCCACATTAAGTTACTCCGTAGGCCCTAATGAGCAGGGATGCTCCGAACACTCCCTGTGACTCCTCGCCCTTTTGTACATCCTAAGTTACAGATGCACGCCTGCTCACACACTGTACATTCAGCAGTGGACACACACACACACACACACACACACAAAGCTAAACTCATTTCCATGCTGAGTCATTCTCTGACTAATTTCGAAGTCACTAAACAAACAAGACTTAGTCGGCCGTATCATTCCTCGCGCCTGCACACTGATGTTTTCCTCGGCTATACCTCGGGGGGCCACAAAGACATTCATAGCTCTCATTAAACACATGTCAAAGCTTCGACAGCCAGGCCATGTTTGTTTATTTGCAAACTTAATATCTCAAGGAAATTGCAATTATTTGCTTTTGCTGGTAGGTTAGTGTGGAGCTGCTGAGGCATGTTATTAAAAGGCTGTTAAAAACTTTATATATGTGCCTTGCCTGCCATTCCCATTGAGGAAGGGAATGCTGGTCAGACAGCAGCATTAATCATTTAATGAGCAACTGTGGTGTTTTACAAAAAGCAATCAGGGATTTCTAGTGGAACATATCAATAATGTACAACGCAATTTACAAATGTATTTTTCAAGGGCGGGATAATTTCTCCCTCGATCCTGCTACTGGTCTGGTTTTACGGGCATTGATTACACTCAAACTTTAGGTCGAATGTGAAAAATTCCTTATCATCTGCATAATTAAAACCGCTCTGATGCCAGTTTATCCAGCTGATTCACTCTTTTCGCACAACTGAGGGGACTAATGCAAACTAAATAATTATAAACAAGGCAACAGCGGGGCATTGTGCACAGTGCACACAGCGAAGCTAAAACACAAACAGAGGTTCACGCTCGACTTGCCGGCATGAGTTGTTTGGGGAATCTCGGGGAAAAATAAAAATTGTAATCGGGTATTATCGTCCCTGCTGTGTGTGTGTGTGTGTGTGTGTGTGTCAACTGTTGAGAATTACTCCAATGGAGGTGATGCAATCTTGGGCAAACACACAAAAGAGCGAGAGGAACCCAACAGTAATCCCTGCGCTTCTGGAGGGGATTTTGCTGGAATTTGAAGATACATGGACTTTCTGGGGAGATAATGTATCCCTACCACTGTGATTAAAATATGTACTGCTGCAACTGTGTGATAACCAGTTAAGTCTGTGAGATATAAACAAGGGGAGGAAACTCTGTCTATCAAGATCTAATCAGAAGAAGAAACTAATCAGGAATATCAAAGACAGAGATCATTTATTCCAGTGCAATACAATAATGAAAATAGTACTATAAAAATAGCAGCTCATATTCAGTGTATTGCTTGCTACTTCATGAGGGTACTCTCATTTTAATCCATTTCTTTGGGGCCATTTCTATGAAATACTACTAAAGGAAATCTGTCTCTCAAGTTCTTCGGTCCATAATTACGCTCCTCATTACTTTGCCCAAAGCTGTGTTAGCATAATATCCTACCAGGAAAAGCCTGACTTTGAACACTCAAAATGCAAAATTCTTCAACACCTTTCTACTGAGAATTTCTGGATTTATTAGAAAAGGTCTCTGTAGGGCAAGTCACCGCAGAGTTCCCATGACATTTTGTCTTTTCCGTCTAAGCCTTGAAATGTCACTCATAATGGCAGTAAAATTACCCCTGGGCTCTAAGGGGTAGAGAAACCTTGCCATGCAAGCATTCCATTACAGAGAGCAAAGCGAACATCAGTTGGGAGAGACTGTTAAATGGAAATATCAGTGTTAAAGAGTTTTACAGGAATATCTCTACCACTGCAAACACGGCTGTTCTACCTGAAAGAGCAGTAAATGTGACACTGTAATAAGACGAATTTAAAGCTGCGGTTAATCATTTTTTGGCCACTTGGGGGCAGCGGAAACACTGATGTATCATCACCTTTACAGCTGATGCGGTGAATTTGTGAGCAAACACTTGCTTCTTTACAGATCCAGCAGTTATGGAGCAACATTTGTCTTCATTTGGAGTCCTGTTTCCATACAGTTGTCACTCTCTGTTACCTCTAATTTCAGTCTCTACCAGTCCCTGAGGGAAATATGTGGTTCTTAAACTGCTGAATGCTCCACTATGTTCACCAGCTAGTCGCCAACTGTGTCTGTCTGCTAACTGGTGCTGAACAGGTAATGTGTAGTGGGTTTTAAGAGCTGTTTTACTGAAAACAGCTGCCTGCTGCAGCCAAAAAGATGCTCTAAGAGTGGTGAGAGTGAACCAAAAATTGAGCATAGTATTAGTTCAGGCAGGACACGATGCCAAGCTCAGCTCACATCCCAGCTACATCAGCTGATCCCAAACAGCCCAATTAACTGGTGGAGCAGCTGATTGATGGAAGGGAGTCAGCTGATAGATCACATGGTTCCACTCTATGCAACCAATTGGCAAATCTCCTTCAGGGCGCCCTCTTTAAACCGCTCTGCCTACTGTTGCTGCTTCCTCTGCAAGCTGCTTTGCAACCTGCCTCCACCCCAGCTCCTCCTTTTAATGTTGTGTCTGACTTATCAGTGTCATTTCTGTTTGTCATTGCTGCTGCTCTGTTCTGTTCCCGGGGGTCTTTGCTGCTGCTCTTCCTACCTTAGGCTTTATATGTAGGCGCATGGAAGGGCAGGGAGGTTTGCTCTCTCTGCCTCAGGCTTTCCACAATTGCACATGGAAGAGCAGAGAGATTCCACTTAGGCGCGTAGAAGAGACTTTCTGTGTAGGCCCAAGGAAAGGCAGAGGGGCCCCAGAACAGAGCCATACCGCCAAATATAATACTGCAAATGGAAATAAAGTTTTCTTTGACTTAAGTGTTCCCGACTGAACTCCTCTGGTCTTAATGAAAAAACTCTGAAACAACTACAGGTTGTACAAAACTTAGCTGCTAGACTAACCCGAACCAAGAGGTACGATTACATCACACATCTTTTAGCCTTTTTACATTGACTCCATGTTTGTTTTAGGATTGATTTTACCATTAAAGTTATTTATGGCCTGGCTCCAGATTATATTTCAGACCTTTCAGTCCCTTATGAACCTTTGCATAGTTTGAGATCCTTAGCCAGAGGTATTCTGTCTGTTCCAGAGTCCAGGCTGAAGACTAAATCAACAGAGCTTTTGCATTTAGAGCCCCAAGGCTCTGGAAAGACCTGCCTGAGGAAATAAGGCTGTCTGAGTTGCTTGTCTGCTTGTTAATTGTATTGATATTTCATTATTTATCTATTCATTTCTTTATTATTATTTTTTTTTTATTGAGGTTTTGCCCTCTTTTTTTAATTATCATTTACTTTGGTATGTTTTTTTCTTGATGTCATTTTATGATTTTTATAATTATTATTACTGTTATTATTATTATTATTATTATTATTGTTTTAAAAGGTGCTATATGCCAGTGTCACAGTATATCTTGCTTGCTATCTAGCTGGTCTTTATAATCATGTGTAGTTGCCCTTTTTTTGTGTTTTATGGTTCATTTCTAGTATATATTAACATACTTTTTGGCTTTTCTTTGTAGTAATCTCACTTTGTGTTAACTTTATGTTGTTGTCTGTCTTGGTCAGGACACTCTTGAGTCTCAAGAGGTCTTTCTGGTTAAATAAAGGCTAAATAAATAAATGAATAATAAAATAATTTTATCAAATAATTAAAAAACCTGTAAAGTCGGTGCTTAAAAGTCAAACAAGGAGCTGAAACTCATTATAAAGGCAGCTGATGATTTGGGTGGTAATTACTGTATCTGTATGTTCATCACTCCAAGCGACCCCTTTCACTTTGTCATATTATTATTCAAAACACTGTTATTATAAAAATACTCATTACAGCTGCTTTAAAGCTGCACATGTGTGAAAGGTGTCACTCTTAGTGATAAAAAACACAGCAAAATATAACCCGACTCTGCAGTTCCTCTCAGCTCGATGGAGCATTTTAGCATCTTTCACTTAATTGTTTTGGCTTTATGATCTGCATCTTTATCATTCTGGTTCACTCTCCCTGCTCTCATCTCCATCATTTCCAGGCACAGCAGGCAAATATTTCCAGTTAAAAAGCTCTGAAAACCCATTGCATGCTCAATGCCCAGCACCAAACATTTGATAAACAAAGTTAGCGCCTACTTAAAGTGCCAGATATTTCCTTCAGGAGTTGGTGGATACAAAAATAGAGCTGAAATAAGGGTGAATGTTGACCAATTCACCACATCAGCTCTATGTGAATAATATACTGTATCAATGTTTGTTCTACGTCCCTTCAAGCGGCCTTAATAAATAAATAAATGTCTCAATTAATACTGCTTTAAAGGAGTGTACTAAATGGTAACTATATGAGGAGTTTCAATTAAGAACGAGAGAGTTATCATTAGGAAACAACAGCTCCGACTCTAAGTAAGAGGCTGGTATCTAAATGAAGTCCATTATGTGGAACTACTGAAGATGTGAGTCATCTTAAGCTTACAAATATCTTCCTGTTAATTAACTATTTAATTTTCAGTTCATAATCAAACGTACTTCACCCAGAATTGTTGCCCTAGACAACACTACCTGGAGTTTTTAACAACTCCAATAATGATACCGACTGCGTGAATCAAAGAAAGCTATCCTCAAATTATCAGCACTGGCATGAAGAGGGAAATGGCCTGTGGATAATGTAAAAATAGAAGTGCACTGAAGGAAATGAGCTTGTGAGTGAAAAAACACTGGTCATTTTCCTTTAACAGCTTTCTGTGTCATTTGTCTGTACGTGTGGCAAATAATATTTTTGCTGCTTCAGCAAGACTTGCTCACTATTTAAATTAGAGCTCACGGCCGGGAGAGTTCAGCAGGAGAGGCTGTGATGGAGACGCTGGAGGCAGATGAGGACAACTTATAACAAAGCAAAAGCAATGATGCAGCATGATAAACAGGACTAGAGTCTTCACACTGCTGTGTGTCAGATAGAGTACCTCCCGCTAATGTCTGTGTGCCCATCGATTAAAACCAAGATGTTGCACAGAAAGCAATAATGGAGGACAGGGAGCAGGAAAACTCACAGGGAGGTCAGCGTAGAAATAGTGTTTCCTGTCAAACAGTGACTTCTTGTTTATCGTGCAGTCCAAAGCCAGTCCTGTCATCACTGCTGCTTCGACACATCGTTTATTCAGGACCTGAGGACACACAGGGACATTACCTGATGACCTGACAAGACAGCGTTCACAAAACAACATGTTATCTTTTTCTGAGTTCAGCTAAACAACACTTACGGGTAATGTGCCTGGTAAAGATGCATCAAAGTGTGACACCAGGGAGTTCGGAGGTGCCGAGAAGCGAGCCGGTGAGCCGGAAAACAGCTTGGTGTTTGAGTTAATCTGGGCATGGACCTCCAAACCCACCACTCCAACCAGCTGCTGGGCAGCACTGGGAGAGAGAGGGAAATATGGGGAAAAAGGCAGTGAGCAACTTGGTAAGAAATGTCCCACAAATTGCAAAAGATTGATAGATTCAGAAAATTATTTTTTTAAAAAATGGGAAAAAAGAATAAAAGCTAGGGAAAAACTATACTTAGAATTATTTTCATTACATTTTAAAATTATGTCACAGAATTTTTAAATAAAATTTAAGCACATTTTCCGAATAATTTGCTTGTTTCTTTCTTTCTTTATTTTATTTTACTAATTTTCTTATTTTTAATTTTCTCTTTTTACTAATTCCTTGCAATTTTTTGGATCATTTTTTCCTTCGTTGTTCATTGTCGTTTTCCCATGATTTTGAAAGAAACTGTGCCAATTTGCTCAGGTTTTAAAGGGTTAATTCTCTACTGCAGACAAGTTCTTTTTTTTTTAATATTGTTTTTTTTGGCATTTTTGCCTTTAATTGATAGGAAAGCTCAGAGTGCAAGGGGGTCCTGTGGCAACAGCCTTGTACATGGGGCGCCTGCTCTATCCACTAAGCCACCGACGCCCCTACTGCACACAAGTTCTAAGCAGGTTATGAGTATGTAGTGTGTTAAAACTGGAAAAGTGACTTAAGTATGTAAAAAAAAAGGTCAGTACACATACTAAAGAACCACTTGATTTTTGAGTCTGTTTTTGATATACACTACTGTCCCATAATGCAATGCAAAAAGAAGTCTGAGATACTACTCACGACTGAAACAAGGGATTTGCCATTGGTAGAAGTATGAAATCTTTAAAAAGACATTTTGCTTTCTCTGTGGGTACTGTGACACTGTAAAATCCCAGTTTACTTGACATCTTATGGCACACTTGTATCATTCTCCATCAGTATAAAAGGGCCGAGTACAAAAACATTAGATAGAGTACATAATGTATGCAGCTACTATGCAGTATGATTGGGATGTGGCAATATTGTAAAAGTCTGTTACTCCTTCAATGAATGCGTCCTGTAGCACTGCCCTCCTTGGTTGGGCTTCAGGCTCAATTTAGTTTTAAGTGATCAGGTATTACAGAGATGACTGGTTGAGGTTAGCCCTAAAATTTAATTTGGAATTAAGCACTGCAGAAGACAACAGAGTGTGGTCACCTTAAGCATGGTCAGATTAACCTAGCTCCCTATGGAACAAAGTAGCTGTTCCTCCCCCTCTCTCTGTGTACAATATTTCCTTGCTGGAATAACAGATGGCTCCTCGTTTGGTGTGTGATTATCTGGTTAAACACAATTTATTATGGGAAAATTAGTCATTAAAGCAGTACGACAGTGTTAAATGCAGATTTGGACCATGGGACTCTTTTTAAGACAGTATCTGGTCCTTACCATGTCAGTTTATATTGTGCTTCTCTTTTATCTTAAGTTACACAGTCATACCAAGTAATGAATCTTGGGCTTTTGGGGATACTGGGGGCCCACTTTGTCCAGCCCAGAGGTTGGGTTTAGACACTACAAATTTATGAAAGAAAAAACAGGAGTATTTTTGGTTGTTAGGAGACTTTTATTTCATAAATCCACATTTATTTCCCACTTTTTTTTTCATTGGTTATATTCAAATGAACAAGGCCTTACCTTACAAGTTCAGACCAAAGCAACACCACCAGAACAGCACTGAATCCCATCTCTTACTCCACACTCCAGCTGTGTTGCCAACTTGGTGACTTTCTTGCAGCATTTAGTGACTTTTCAGACCCTCACAGAGACTGTACTTCTTATTCAGACCATCAGAGGTAAAGCGAGAAAAATATTCAAATATATAATATTCACAATTATTTCCACGCATGTTGCTCAGAGTAATCGTAGACATGGCTCCTCTGCCAGCAACACCAGGTTATGCTGATGCTCTTGCTCTTAAGCTTTCTCTGGATTGGAACTTTTCAAAGTGCAAGAAAGCGAGCGGCATAGCTCTTATTATACCATTCAAAAGTTTGTTGAGGAATTTTCTCTTTAATCTAACATCAATCAGTCAGTAAACATTTATTTTTATAATATCGTTTACAAAACTGCATTGTCACAGAACACTTTACAGATTACAAATAAAGAAGCACATATTTTGCCCTGCCCCCATTCCCACCCTCCTTTCACATCCACCACCCACAGAGGCTACTGCTGTCTCTCAGAGAGACAGCTGGAGTGAGGAAAAAGAGATTGTGATTCAGTGCTGTTGCTTTGGTCTGAATCTGTGAGATTACCATGCCTTAGTCATGAGAATATAACAGATGGAAACAAAAACAACTGGAAAATAAATGTGGCATACGACATATAAGTCACCTGAAATTAAGAAATGTGGAGTTATATAATATTAGTGCCTCACTGCCACACTCGGGCATTGTGGAAAAATGGCCAGCAATATCCTTCTTGCCTCAGGAAACTGTCTACGTTTCACATTGATAAGTCTCTTACAATCCTATCAGATCTTATATTGAGTCTGTCTTGACCTTCTCTCTTCTCTGCTGGTTTGGGAATCTCAACATCATGTCCAAAAATGCACTAAGTGGCATTGTGAAAATGAGTAGCAAGATCTTGGGAGTTCAGCAGAGTACGTAATCTGTCCTGTTTCATAAACACATAGTAAGGAAGGCTAAAGCCATCCTTTCTGACAGCTCCCACCCCTTATTCTCCGAGTTCCAGTTTTTGCCTTCTGGCTCTCGGCTCTTGGTGACAGATACAAGCACTTCTTCATTCCTACTGCCGTTTCTCTTTTAAATGCCAGGGTTTAGAGTCACACTTAGTACTGAGGCTACTCTTGTGGCTGGTTGTTACTCTTGTTATGATCATGTAATGAGTGATGGTGATGATGATGATGTTGTTCATGTTGATATTGATGGATATTGTTTATAACCACTCTTGCTTGAGATCACTGGTTCCCCTCTCCTCGCCCCCTTGTTGAGTATTTGTTACGTGTGCTCTCATGTCTTTTATTACGTATGTTTTTGACTTGCTGTACAACTAGTTGCCCTCTAGGGTCAAAATAAAAAGATAAATGACAAAGGCCCTTGAAAATCGAAAACAAATAAATAAATAAATAATAAAATAAAAAAATAGATAGATAGATAGATAGATACACTTGATTCTTTATTTCAGGATTTATTTCATAGCCATATTTATTTACTTTATTTTTATTTATTTATTCTTGCATTTATTAATTGAATATTGACTTAAATGGCATTCCATAGCTACAACTTAACCTGACATACTAGGAAAAAAAATGGATGACCATTTAAACACAGCTTATGTTTCTTCGGTAATTAGCGGGTGGCCACAGATTAAACCCCAAAATATTCGACTCGGCAGAGGAAACGTCCTCTCCTTTATATTCTCCACTGTTTTAGGACACCTTGTCGTTTAACGTTACTTCTGTTACTACAGGTTAGTATAGAGGCAGGTCAGGGGCACTGTAACACAGAGTATTTCGCCATTAACAGCCTCACTTACCTTTTCGCTTTTAGCTTCGGTTGCCTGTCGCATCGCGAGCTTGATGTGCTTATCCGTCTGATTAATACACGCGAAGTCTTTGGATATAATATTAATATCTGTTTACTCATATTATGAAGCAGCTCACTTGCTGCAACAGAGGAGGCAGCCATGTTGTGATTTCTCAGTGAATACGGGAGTTGTAGTTTTTTAAAGTGACATTTTATATGTGTAACAACGCCGCTCGTTTCAAAGTAAAACTACAAAGCCCAGCCTTGGTGAAATTCCGGCTTCCGACACGAGTGGCGTCATTTCCGTTTGGACTACTGGCGGGACTTCTTCGCGTGGTAGTTGCTGAGCAGGTAGTTTACAGACTTTTCCACAGGCACCGCTAGTTAAAACCATAAAACATGATGGCTACAAACGGAAAGGGCGCCCGTGGATTAAATGGTGATGACACATCGGTGTGTTTAAATGGCGGCAATGATGTTTTTGCCAACAAGCCACACTCCGCTGTGTTGAACGGAGCAGCCAAGGCGGCACCGGCCAGGCTGCAGAACGGAGGCACCGGGGCGGAGAGGTTCACCTTCAGCCCCGAGCCCACCATTGAGGACATTAGGCGGATGCAGGCTGAGTTCACGGACGAGCGGGACTGGAATAAGTTCCACCAGCCCCGCAACCTGCTCCTGGCGATGGTCGGCGAGGTGGGCGAGGTGTCAGAGCTCTTCCAGTGGCGGGGGGAGGTGGCCGAGGGCCTGCCGGACTGGACCGAGTTTGAGCGGGAGCAGCTGGCGCACGAGCTCAGCGACGTCATGATCTACCTGGTGGAGCTGGCCGAGAAGTGTCGGGTGGACCTGCCTCAAGCGGTGCTTCGTAAAATGGCCCTGAACAGACTGAAGTACCCCGCCAGCAAGGTGCACGGGTCGGCCAAAAAGTACACAGAGTACAAGGACTGAGTTTGGGTGATCAGAGATGTCAGTGAGGAGACTCTGGTTGCAGTGACTGCTGGAGCTGGTGCTCACTTGACTGACAACATGCTGCAGTTTATTACGACCTACTACTGAACGTTTTATCCCTGGGTTCAGTGGCTTTATCTGGGCTGACTTGTTACATATGAATGCTCTTAACTTGTGTGTGTTGTCTGTTGATACACATTTGTGAGCCTGGCTGCCTACATATGCAACGTCTCCTTTAGTAGGTGAGGCACTTGGGGAATCCTGCATGCTGGCTTTTATTGAGGTTAACTTTTAAATTCTGTTTTTACTCTTTCAATCATTGATGTGCCTGAGTGAATTTGCTGAAACATATTCCTGTTGCGGAGTGCCTTTTGGGGAGTATTTACAAGAATATGTTTCTCACTGAACAGTTTTACAGCTTGCCTCTGGTTTAAGAGTGTGACAGAGTGGATTGGAAAATTGGTGGAGAGTTGAAGCGGATGATTATTGTCCTGACTGTTCCTGACAAAAGAGTAATTGTGGACAGATTTTGTGTTATTAGGTTTTTGATTCATCATCATTTCCCATCAGGGTTGGATGAACTCCTCCTCTGTTTTGTTCACATCACAACTGTCACATTTTTTTCCTGAAGTAAAAATTGCTTTTATTCTGCCTGGTGGTTTTAAGTTTTTTGTCATTCTGTCAAAAATGGTTGTGACGGGAGCTTGGGTCTTTTTGCTATATGCATACACAAGAGCCTTATAGACATTTGCACTCACTTACCAGTTTATTAGGTACACTTAGCTGAAAATAATGATCTAGTAATAGAACAGCCTTGAAGTAAATCCTAATTTCATGATGTTTATAATGATCATCTTATGTTGAAACTTTTTAGGGAGGTTTTGTTTAAATTTTATGATCATTTTAGAGGCTATAGTGTGTGAAAAATGAATTGTATTGCATTTTATTGAGTGACATTTCTAACACTTTACCCTCATTGATAGAAATGTGCCGTCCTAACATCCCTTTGCAAGATTCAGCATTATTGGGTTTCCTGGAAATGACTAAAGTGAAAGCCGTAGTTCTTAACTTTTATAAAATAACGTTTATGTTACATTTGCCTAATCTGTCACTACGTCCACACAGCAGTACATGATGATCTGTGAAAAAATCATGTTCCTTTGCCTCCTCGTATTGCTTATAAAAGCCTTACTACAGGTGAATAAAGACAACAAAGCAGAGCAGAGGAGTCTCTAACACAGCTGTCACTCATGTCACTCACTGCGGTAAATCTGTCAAACTAGGCAACACTGATCAAATATGAATCAGGATTCTGTTACTGCTTTACCGAGCTCTTGCCTGTTTTCAGAAACATATCTTAGTATACTGTTTAGATGTAACGAGAGAAAGTTTCGGTGTTTGGTGCATCACTTGACTGTTTCTCACATGAGTCCGGAACTTTCTCATTGTACAGCTAAACGGTACACTAAAATATGTTTCTGAGAACATTTGATACAAGAAATAAGCAAAGAAACAGAATCTTGATTCATATTTGATTAGCGCTGCCCAGTTGACAGTTTGATCAGAGTTTACGAGCAGTGAGTGACACAATCGACAGTTACATTAGAGACTTCTTGACTCTGACTGGTTGTTTCCGTGATTTGCAGGAGAGTATGTGGTGCAAATGCCATTAGAGGCAATAGGAAAAAGAGGAGGGGAACAATTTTTTTTTCACAATGTGTCTCATTTAATACTTTGTAGATCTAGTGACAGTTTTAGGAAATACAACAAAAAGCTATTTTCAGAGTCACCAACTGTAGCATTAAAGGCCCAGTATGTAGGATTTAGGGTGCTCTATTGGCAGCAATGGAATATAATATTCAGAATTATGTTTTCATTTGTGTATAGTCACCTGAATCTAAAAATTGTGTTTTTGTCAGCTTAAGCCCAGCTCAGACCAAAGTTTCAATAAGACAAGTTGAAACAGGGACCTACTTGCAATGCGCCGTCCTGCAACATTCTAAAAACCTGCCGGTTTACTCCAGGCCGATGTGGAAACAGGTGACGAGCTTTACATTGTAAAACCAGCCGCCGGCAGTTTGACCAGCTGAGTTGCAGGTGACACCATCAGCTGGCTTGAGTTGAGCTAAGACTGCTCTAAAACTGTTTCGTCTCGTTGTGAAATCCTTGGTCTGAACTGGGCTTTGGAATAAGCTGTTTATATCTATATACAGAGCGAGTCCTCTGGTGGTCTCCATGGAGTCTGCCATGCTGCAATGCCACATTTCTACAGTCTCCTAGAACAAACCAAACACTGACTCTAGATAGGGCTTTACACATTTTTACATTGCAGTGAAGGTCATCCTATGTTCCACATGCTTAGAAAGGAAGGGATGAGAGGAGCAATATTCAGATTGTTGCAATCTGTAACCTCACCACTAGATGCCACTAAATCCAACACACTGGTCCTTTAAATATAATAGATCATTATTAACTCACTATGATAGATGGTCCACATTTATTTTGAACTTTTACTCAAAAGAATTTCAGTTTCGCCTCTCATTCAATCAATGGGCTACAATGCAGGCATGCCTAACTGTAAGGAGAGTTTAAGGGCTCAGGTCTTCTGGAGGTTTGGAAGAGCTGGGAATTAAATTACCAACCTAATGATTAGTGAACAATGTGCTCTACCTCCTGAGTCTACAAAGAGGGCAGGTAACGATTTACCTGGAGCTTCATTTGTACCTATCATTGTTAAATCAGCAGGAGATAGTAGGGAAAAATTAATAGCGTTGAGTTTACTCAACCGATATATTCCACCTGGAATGAAACTTTGATGAACCTTGAGAAGCAAAATACATCTCTGTGTGCTGAGGGAGGGGCATTCAGTGTAACGCAGTGATGAAAACGCCTGTCTGATTTTTCATTTGATGTGTTTCGAGAAACAAACATTGCCCTCAGCTGTATATCCTGATAGTCACTCAGAGGCATGAGTCATCCACAGGCTGCAAAGGAGAACAGTCATGCATCACTAAAATGTTGCTCTGTGTGAGAGTCGAGCCTCACTTCAAAGTAAACAGCTTTTAACTTAAGCAGATATGACACAGCATGCCACATTAAGAATGAGCAATTGTCCACTTTCTTGGTGCATATCCAAAAACTTGGATATGCAAACTCTCCTCCTTTGCTGGCACCGGAATGTGTAAATACATCATTTTAATTTTAAGATCTGTGGAGTGACGGTTATAGGAAGAAAACAAGGGCTGAGCTTTTTCTGTCTTGATCAAATGAAGTAGAATCACCACAGTAGCATCCCCAAAATTAGTTTTTCATGACCATAAATCCTACCTCCTATTTTATTCCCCCCAAATTTCTGCAGTTTGCTGGAGAGCAGAAAGTGAAATCACTTTCAGCAGTAGTTCATCCAAAACAACAGCTCTCCTTCACTTTAGTTTTGTAATGCACAGAAACAAAACAGCGTTTTAAATTGGAGATCGTGCCACTTTGTAGGTGCTCTCTTAATATTCACTGTCAAGATGTGTGCCAGTCAGGGAGCAGGCTGCAATTACAGCTGTCCCAGGAGGGTAAAATATAACCCTTTTCAGCCTGCATCACTGTTATTCCAGCAGTTTTCTGTCTGGCTGCCTCTCTCAGAGTGAATCGGCACTGCCAAATGTTATCCCGAAGAGGTTTGGTAAGAACTCTTTACTTTTAGAAATCCTCATGCATTTTTCAGAGGGGGATGTAGCACATTTCCACATTCTGGTGAAGTCAGATATGAGATAAGACTTTCTAAATCTGTTCCTGAACCCTGCTCCAACCTCACTGAGAAAGTGTAAACATGGTATCAATGTTTGTATTGATTAGACGAGTGCAGATGAAGATGGGTAAGTGTTAAGAAAATGTCGCTCTCTTCTTTGTTACATATGAACAATAACGCCAGAGGTGGGACCAAGTGCTAGTCACAAGAAAGTCTCAAGTCTTTGCACTCAAGTCCTGAGTGGAGTCCCAAGTCCTAAACTTTAAAGTTGCAAGCCCTAAACAAGTGATGTACACTTCACCAAATGTAATGCCATTTTAACAACAGATTAATGATACATTAAAACAACCTAGTTACTTAGCTGTTAAACTATAGCCCCATTTCCAACAAACTCTTTCAATATGGTACCTTTGGAACCAAAAGTAACCCTTCAGACATGGTACCTAGACACTAGCTTTTCCACCACAAACAGTACTCTTAAATGTGGGCGGGATTGTTGTCACTCACTGCTCCGTCCAGCACTCACTTTATTTCCTCATCACCAGTGACACAGATGGAAGTCTGCACCTTGTTTATCGTCCACAGAACGAAATTGCACGCCGACATTTTCAGAACAAAATAGAACAGGCTGCAGTGAGAGTCTCTCTCCATGGGGTATTTTAAAATAGCGGGTTTGTGCATTTAGTCCTGCTAAGGCAAGCTCAGGGGGTTTAGTATTGCTGGAGCCCACAGGAATGGCGCTCTGGCACACCTTTTTTTTTTTTCTCCAAGTGAGGTTTAGAATATATGCAGTTCACATAACCCGATTGAAATTAATATATATAAACACTAGAAGATCTACTCATTACTAAAAGTGTAGTATGCCATATAAAAACTAAAGGAATGGTCAAAGTTGTCAGTGAATTTTAAGGTGTGTTGATGGATTCATGTTGTCAACTCATGCATTGAGTACCACTACAAGTTCCACCTTAAAAGTCGCTGGCAGTCGGCCCAGTGAATTAAGTTGTTTTCTCCAACTCCAGCTGCTGCAAGAGGCAGCAAAACATCCTTTCATTTTATAGTAACAGTTTACTAATACAACTCTCCACGGTACGAACAGTGGTTATATAAGCTCCAAAACCAGCCACAACTCAGCCCTGAGCAGAGTGACTAGGCCCATTTCCACTGAAGAAGTTCCTGGTACTATTTGGGGGGCAGGAACTACTACAGGAACGTCCTCTCGCTCGGCTCTCTCAACCGCCGTGTCCCCACTGAGAGAGCGGAGTACGAGGAAGGTTCCTGTAAAGGTACGGGCTCTGGATGTGACGTAATCGTTGCGCGACCATTTTGACTGGGGCGACGTAGGGACGTTGTTAGCTGTTAGCGGTGTCTGTAATAACTCAGTAAATGGCCTGTGAAAAAAATATTTTTTCCAGCGGATGTCTTAGTTACAACATGATTGAGCTAACTGGAGTAGTTTCATGTCGTATCCGACAACGGGAGGCTTTTAACAGATGCTGTTGTGAGCTGTCCCTGTCAGCTGCAGCCACTACTGATGCTTTCTAGACATCGTGATTTCCCATAACTGAATAAATACCACACATATCAACACAAAACTGCTTTGCTAGCTCAATCATGTTGTAACTAAGATATCTGCTGGAAAAAATATTTTTTTCACGGGCCATTTAGTGAGTTTTTTTTAGATGGCGGCGGAAGCTATATGAACGAGCTAACCCTCGTCTGCTGAGTTTTAAAAATGCCGGCTATTTTGTAGCTTTCTGTTCACGTCACATCCCTCCTTGAGTATATCCAATCAGCACCAAGTAATCCCCAAGCCCCAGCCAGGAGTCTTTCGGGGCCGTTCTGAGTACCTACCCCGAGGCAGGGACTTGTTTAGCCCCTGTAAAAGTTCCGGAACTCTGTCCTCTGGGGGTGGTTCCTGCGGTGGAGACACGCACCAATGGCCCCGGCCCCGTAAAATTACCCCGAAGTTCCTGCCGTGGAAACGGGCCTACTGTCCACTATTGACCAATCAACAGACTGCAGTGTTCACAGCTCCACCTTTTAGTACCAGATCTGTGTGCAAGGTACCCCAACAGAGGGGTGACCAAAAAATGGGGACGGTACAGAACAGTTCCATTGGTACCATCCACAACTTTTCACAGTGGAGTCGAAAAAATGTGCACCAACTGAACTGAACCGTGGTGGAAACGGGGCTTAGCATTGGCTAAGCATTAGCTTACTAACTATGTTAATAATAGCCTTGGCTTACCTTTCTTTGTGCATCGTCAATGCCAAACGGCGATCACTAATGTAACGTTGGTTCTTCTCTTGCACCTCACCCTGATACAGTCTGATTGGTTCAAACAGGGGAGATGAGTGTTAACTTGGTGAGAATGAATAGCGTGATCATTAGCTGATTCAGGAAATGAATTGATAATTGAATTGAAATAACATGCTTTTTAAATCTTTGGCCTTGGAGGAAGGTATCGAGTATTTTCAAGTCAAAAGGCTCAAGTCCAATTGAAGTTGCGAGTCACTGGTGTTAAAGTCCAAGCCTTTACTGATTTTGTAAAGGCAAGTCTAAAGGCATCAAAATTTGTGACTCGGCTCTGACTCTAGTCCAAGTCATGTGAGTCTACACCTTTGAATAATGCTATGTCATTATTTTATTGTGCATTGCTTCATTTAACACTCATGAGTGACACAGAGAATCAAAAGAAGGCTGTATACCTTATCTTTATCTGCACATTGAGCCTGTGAAATAATTTTCCATTCATGAAAATCTGCCTTCATGTTCTCCCAGGCTGCAGTGACAGGGATACTCTCAGAAATCCTCCCAAGTATTTAATACTTTAAGCACACTTAAGAACTAATATGTAATGCTGGATTCCATTCACTGTTGATAAGTGAAGTCCGTGTGCGCTCTACCTGCTCTTTGATGGAAGTCAGGTTTTTTTATAGCCAGAGTGTACAAATGGCTTGGAAACGCTACAAATACATCAAAGTTTTCTGAGAGTAAGAACCACCTCACAAATGTCATGGTAAATTGTATGTTTGCAGGCTGAGTTTTTTCTTACGCTTGGACTGCTTTTAACCAAACAACAAAGAGGACCCAGAACTGCAAAGTGCATCTCTAATAGATTTCCGTGGGTGTATTTATTAGTGTGCTGTATTTTGTTTACTTAAAAGTGGGAAGTTAATGTACACCTGTTATCTTGCAGTGCAGGCTTAAGCCTAACTGTGCATATATTTTACTTATCAACACTTTAAGACTTTGTAGCTGTCAGAAATGTTAGCGGAGAGTTCACTGAGGAGATGTTTGGCGCCTCTAATGTCTTCATGTTTTCATGCCTTGAGAAAGAAGTTAGAAGGTTCCCATGATGCCTTTCCTTGTCTGAAGACGGCACAGAGGGCTTAATTACATTTAAGACTTTTGATGAGTTTAAATCTCAGATTTCCTTCTACTTTATAATGGTCAGCCCAGCAGATACCATCAGGCCTTGTTGGCGTTTGTTGTGGATTTCAAAAGGATGTGAGACATAGTTTTTTCGTGCTCGCACAGATAAGCTTTCAAAGAGATGTTCACAAGTGAATGTGTTTATTTTCTGTGTGAATAAGCGATGGTTTCTCTTTTTCTTTTTGGCCACTTCCTCCTCCTTTTCACTATCTGAGTCACACACACATAGACGCTCTTTTATCCTGTCATAGAGACAGCAGTGGGAGCTGTCAGATCTCACACAGTGGGGTTACCCAGCAGCAGGGGTTCACATCTCATCACATCCCACACATAGATGTGGATGCGCGCGCATGTACATAGAAACACATGCACATTGGACCATTGCTAATGGCTAGGGATGATTTCTTCCCTTTTGTGTGATGCTGTCAGGGACAATCACATCCTAAATACCCCAAACTGATCCATTCTGAACATGAACTTATTGGCAATTTCCTTCCTTTTCATAAATGTTACAGCTGAGCCAATATGGCGATGAGTCAAGTCAAAGTCCCTGCCAGCAACCAAACATTTATATGAGTGTCTCCTTGGTTTACAATCAATTCAAACTTTATTGTTCACAAGGGGGGGATTTGGTTACAGGCTATTGCTTCTATGTAGTCTGCATTGCTGAAAAATATTGCCCCTCCAATCTCCACATTTAATGCTTTGTAATAGCATGCTGAACAAGTTTTGATGTAGAAAACAGTTGATGTGCTTTGCTGAATTAAATACAATTTTATTGTGACTGAATACATGGGCAATGATCATTCCCTGTCCACTGAATAAAAGAGCAAATTTGATTTGACTTGATTTTCTTTTGTCTGTCTGATCTGTTTCCCCACAATTTTAACACCTGTGGCACCTGTGGTTTTAGATCACCTGTGGCAAATAGCCTTAATTTGTAGCTATGAACGTCCTTTATGTCAATAGCCATTAAGCTGTGCAATTTTTTGTTATCAGCATTTGTCCTTTTTTATTGCAGACGTTTTGATAGCAGAAAAAGCACAGGTATAATTAGTAACATTAACTAAAACTGCACTTATAGGGGTGCTTTGCTTTTGTGCATGTTGGCTCAATAGCACAGGTCAATGGAAAGGTGTCATCATTAATGTTATTGGATCCACCTATGCTTTTTCTTATCTGCCGTGGGAAAGCCCTTTTTGATTGCTTTATTGAACCAGTGACATTTACCTGACACAGCGGCAGTGACCAGATAAGCTGGACAAAGCAGATAGACATTTAATATAAAATAAACCAATAAACAACACAAAAATAACTTTAAAAACAAACAAAAATAAGTAAATAAAATGAAACACAATTAAACCAGCAGTTTATGTAAATACATTTTAAGTAAATTCTGGGCTCCAGTACCAGTAATGCATGTAAAAGATTTGAGAAAAGTTTGGATTTCATCTTGAATGCTGCCAAACAAGGCTGCACTTTATACCTTTTTCAGAGTAAGAAATCAGAATCAGAAACAGATATTAGCAGGAATAAAAAGGCAAGTACTGCAAAATTCAAGAACATAAGTAGAAAATAGAAAATTGAAAATAAAAAGTACTATTATAGCTGCTATGCAGCGATGGGTCGGGTCCAGGCATTTTTAGGCAATTCTGAGCGACAAGCAGAAGAATTGGAAGACATTTAGGAATTTAGCAACACAATCTGCCATTTGCATCAGCTGAGGCTTGAACGCTCAACCTCTGAGACTAAGGATCAAGTTCTATCTCACTGAGCTAATTAGTCAGTGACAATGTGCAGCTTCACAAATTGACTAAGCCAGACGTGCAGGTTTAGCAGCCGTCCATGCATGGAAAAGCAGATTTCAAACCACTGTAAAAAATTCAGTTATCGAAACAAAAATCTGAAAATACACATATTGCATCTAGACAGCATGGAGATGTTGGTAATTTGTTTGTAACAATGATTGATTTGCTCCATAAGTGAAAAACTGATGTTTAATTGCCATTTTCACATTGACTCCAATTGTTCACATTAGAGCAAAATTCAAAATGCTGTCAAAAATCTGAGAAACATAGTTTTTGTAGGACAGTCTGAAGATGCTCTGTAGCAAGTTTGGTGTCAATTGAGCAAAAATTGTGGGAGGAGATAGGTTTAAGAAGTTTTACAGTTTTTGAAAAAAAGAGTGATGAACTTCATAATTTTTAATAGGTTTAAATATACAAAAGTTTCTTCAGTATTGGGGCTACAGTTTGATGAAAGTTGAAGCTGTAGCACGTATGGTTGATTTGTTATGAATTTTCAAAGAACGTTAGACGCTTGCTGTAGCGCCACCATCAGGACTATTGGCTTGAGTTTACAGCTGAGGATATCTGGCATGAGACTAGACCTTTGTGCAAAGTTTGGTGAGTTTTCACCCATGGGAAGTATGATCTCCTCGAAAGAAGAAAGAAGAAGAAGAAGAAGAAGAAGAAGAAGAAGAAGAATACCTAGGATTTCAATAGTGTCCTGGCAGCTTAGCTGCCCGGACCCTAATAACATAGCAAATATGTACAATAAAGCTGTTTATAGCTGCATCGGAATAAGCAGTACAGTTTGTGCAACTCAGGTAATGTGCAAAAGTTCCAATTGGTGCAATTTGTCTTTTTGAATGAAGATAAACAGACCCTTGTCACAGAAGACGTCTTAACATGTACAGTAAGAACAGCACAGGTGTAAAGAATCAAATTAATAATGGCTGACATTAATTTGACTGCTTTATTTTCAGGGTCTTGGTGTTGTGCAGGCTTGACCTGAACATAACAGAGCCAATGGTAATGGTATTAGTAACACCTGTACCTAAATTACTTCAAGTCAAAATGTCTGCTGTGACAAAGGTGTGTGAAATTCAACGTGAGCAATACAAATTTGCCTTTTTCTATCCTAATCAGAAACATAATTTGTATTTTAGAGCTAATCCAGACATTCTATGGTACCATAAAGTCCCAGTTAAATTGCAGTAAAAGAACAAAGATGCTGTGATCTGTAAAAGTCCTTTTTATTTTACATCTATTGAGGTGAAGCCTACCTGTTACCTTGCTCAGATAGTCAGCTCTAGTTGGCTGCTACACTAACACGTGACGTATTTGACACCCTGTAACATAAATCCAACGCACCCAGGTTAAAGGGCAGCGTGCTCCGTGTCCGCTGCTGCCACCTGCTGGTTTGTAAGTTATTAATGTAATTAGCGCACCTGCCCGGAAGTCGACGCACGTAACTTTTCCTTGGATTAATGGAGGAACATTTGTTATGCAGACTCAATTAGCTCGTCATGCTCACTGTATCTTTTAGCAACATTTGCACTGTTATTTCCTGTCACGCATGTTGGCAGCTCGGGAACATAATTAGTACCAAAAGGATTTTCTCACTATGTAAAGATGTCTTCATCATCACTGCCTCATCTCACCAGTCTAAGGTAAGAATGTGCTGCAAACCTGACTCATGTCTTAGCTGTTTCAACTGTCAGGCTGTTGCTGCTGTTGTTATTTCACAGATTTGATGTTTGTTGGCAACGCTGTCATGTTATGATGTGCAATGTTTGCACTGGTGCAAGTCATGAATTAATGTCTTGTAATGGCTGGATTTTTGTGTTTTGCACATGAGGTATGATCCGTTCAGAACACAATTATGTTTCAGATGTGTACAAAAAATATTGGATTGAGATCTGGTGACTGTGGAGGCCATTGGAGTACAGTGAACCCATTGTTATGTTCAGGAAACCAGTTTGAGATGATTTGAGCTTTGTGACATGGCGCGTTATCCTGCTGGAAGTAGCCATCAGAAGATGGGCACACTGCGGTCATAAAGGGATGGACACAGTCAGCAACAATACTCAGGTAGGCTGTGGTGTTTAAACCATGCTCAGTTGGTACTAAGGGGCCCAAAGTGTGCCAAGAAAATATCCCCACACCATTACACCACCACCACCAGCCTGAACCGTTGATACAAGGCAGGATGGATCCATGCTTTCATGTTGTTTACACCAAATTCTGACCCTACCATCTGAAATTGGCAGCAGAAATCGAGACTCATCAGACCAGGCAGCATTTTTCCAATCTTCTGTTGTCCAGTTTTGGTGAGCCTGTGTGAATTGTAGCCTCAGTTTCCTGTTGTTAGCTGACAGGAGTGGCACCTGGTGTGGTCTGCTGCTGCTGTAGCAGCTTTCTATCATCTTGAACCAGTCTGGCCATTTTCCTCTGACCTCTGGCATCAACAAGGCATTTTCACCCAGAGAACTGCTGCTCGCTGGATATTTTCTCTTCTTCGGACCATCCTCTGTAAACCCTAGAGATGGTTGTGTGTGAAAATTCCAGTAGATCAGCAGTTTCTGAAACACTCAGACCAGCCTGTCTAGCACCAACAACCATGCCACGTTCAAAGTCACTTAAATCACCTTTCTTCCCCATTCTGATGCTCAGTTTGAACTTTGAACAGGTTGTCTTAACCATGTCTATGTGCTTAAATGCACTGAGTTGCTGCCATGTGATCGGCTGATTAACTATTTGCGTTGATAAAGTGGCTGATATCCTTACTTTCTCCACAAAACAGTATGTTGAAAACCTTGGGAGATAAATATTTTGTGTATATGATCAATAGAATACATTATAAGCTGATTGTATCATTAGCAAATTAGATCAAATCAGTATTCCCCCTATTAATTTTCCGTTGACACACAGATCCACTGTCCATTACAATGGACGACTATTTTTGAAAAAGTCCTGAGGAAAAGCTATAAATCTTTATTGTGATATTTTGACATATAAAAGTAATATAACATCTCATGTTTACTTTTAAAGCAGTTTAAACAAAAATTGTATACTTAAACGATATGATTTATAGATTGAAACACGCCTTGCACTCCCTCATTGCGTAATGGTCAGCCATGCTTGTTAAAAGAGGGGGCGTGGCTCTACTGCAGTCCACTTCAGATGATGTGGAACACTGTCATTGGCTTATTGACATCCCACCAAATAAATCTGTGCACTTGGGTGGAGTCAGATGACCGTAATCATAAATCAGGACATCCTCTTTAAACTTTAGAAGTATAAACACAGGGGCGCACAGGCCTTTCATGTAATCATTTTCCTGTAATAGTTTAGGCTTTAAGGGGAATTCCACATGGCTATTGTTGCACTAATAATAGGTCGTCACATTCTCTCTACATGCTTCATACTTAGCTTTGCATCAAAGGAGGATTTAAGCTCAAAGGCACTGGGATGTGACAGCTTACCTTATATTCTTCATATTATAAACAGCATAGTGCCTATTCTATGGAGCTACAACTCTAAACAGCTGCCAACCTCAGGCTCCTTTTCATAACTCAAGTGTAAGAGATTGTTACTGCTGTTTGATTGACATGTCTAAGCCTGCTGCAACATAATGGGTGGACTGGTGGATTTAGATGTATCAAAACCCTGCTGGTCTGAGGTGAGTGGTGGGATAGTAGCCATATAGCAGCTAGAGCTCAGCCTACACATCCTACTGTAAACACCACGTCAGCATCGCTCCTGCTGCCGCTGTTGCTCATCCAGCATTTTACAAAGCCCACCTCCACCACCAGTATCCACCTGAAGGCTCTGATTCCCCTGTGGAGGAGTTCATCATTGTCACTCCCCAATCTTCTCTGTGCTGAGCTTGGTGTTTGCTTGCAGGGGATGATTGAGGTCAGTTTCTAGACACAAAATACACTCCGCACTCCTCTGTATCCATTTAATAATACAGCTATTCAATTGAGTGAACCTTCCGTAGCTTGTCTGCCACGCACTAGTGTGTATTTATCCGTTGCGTGTAACAAGTTTAAGTTTTCGAGTTGAGTCATAGCCTCCAGGCCTCTGCTGCTCTTGTGATCCATGTGGGTCTCTTTTCACAGCCTGTTGTTTTTGTATCCATATTGTTTTGCATTGAATGCTCTCGCCTATTGTTTTGTACGGCGTGTTGTTCTGTTTGCCTCGTGTGCTCTTTTGATGCAAACAATTTGCCTTCCCTCTGAAAGTGAATTGAACTGAACTCGTTTAGCGTGAATGAATAAATGAAGTGAGTGTCAAGCACAGGCCACTGCTATTTAGGGATTCTCAACAATAAACCGCTGAGTGAATATATCTTTTTGTTCCTTTGCTGCATATCGGGGTATTGAAGTTTCTTTGAATATGAAATCTGGTGCTTCCTCCACGCTGTTGCTCTCTCCAGCAATGAGGGGCGACTGAAATGATGTTTGAACCACATCAAAGATGGTGGAGTTGTAGAGGAGGGTTTGTAAAAGCCTGCTGTTTATTTGAATCAAGCATCACAGAACCAGGAAAATGAGACAGCTAAGTGCAAAAACTGATGGGCTAATGCTGCTGATTTCAGTGTGTGACTGTATAAACTTGGTGTGAAAATGCGTAGCTGCCAATGTGCTGTTTTAACAGACTTTATCATCATTGTCAACCGGGACAAGTGTGACCTGACAAGCTGTTCAACATTTCTCAGTAGCAGAGAACTGAGACACTCTGCAGCCACAAAATACACCAGTTTGTCTTAACAGTTCTTGACTACTATATTTCTCCAGCTGTACTGATTAAAAAACTCTATTCATACATACCTAGGTTTTTGGGTTTGAAGTGGTGCTCGATCTTGCAGTCCTATTGTGGCTTTATCCGTCGCTTTCAGTAGGAAATGGTTAATTTTCTTTGCTAATATTTCCACAGCGTGTATTGCTGACGTTCACTTGTTTTACGAAACACATACTGTGAAGGACAGTTGACAACCTTGAGTGGACCAAAAATTCACACCTAATATTTGAGGCTGAGGCTTTCCAATTACTATATTTTTCTTCTAGTAAGATAAATGGTTTTACCCACTGTGTCCTCAAGGGAACCCTACATTTCTTATTAAATGTAACAGTTCCAGTTTAGGTTTTGCTTTTATGAGCAGGGAACACATAAAGACACATCTACAGTAAATGTCAAGAATGCCACAATTAAGTCCAAGAGAAATTCCTTGTGGTCCTTGATGTGCTGTAAAGAGAGCACAGGTGGCAGGACACCAGGCGGGTGAAGACAACATGATACACCCATTGACTGAGAACAGCTCCAATGAAGCCTCCAACTGAATGATAGAATAATTGTAGATTTTAAATTGTGCTTTATTGTTACACTAAAGTGGGAGAGATAGAGACAGAGATAGAGAGAAGAGGAATGAGGGATGTAACTGTGATAAATACAGATAAACAAAATGTATGATATGTGGAGTCCCAACAGTACGAAAATAAATAGTATGTAGTGGGGTGGAGGAAAAATCAATACAACATAGTCACAATATTTTTCTGTGGCAGTATGGTATCGTCACACAGTGCCATGTATCTAGTTTTTTTTTTTTTTAATTATATAAATTATTAATTTGACAAATACAATTTAAGTTTTAGGGCAGCACGGTGGTGTGGTGGTTAGCACTGTTGCCTCACAGCAAGAGGGTTGCCGGTTTGATCCCAGGTGTAGGAGCCCTTCCGTGCGGAGTTTGCATGTTCTCCCCGTGTCAGCGTGGGTTCTCTCTGGGCACTCCGGCTTCCTCCCACAGTCCAAAGACATGCAGGTTAATTGGTGACTCTAAATTGTCCATAGGTGTGAATGTGAGCGTGAATGGTTGTCTGTCTCTATGTGTCAGCCCTGCGATAGTCTGGCGACCTGTCCAGGGTGTACCCTGCCTCTCGCCCAATGTCAGCTGGGATAGGCTCCAGCCCCCCCGCGACCCTCAAGAGGATGAAGCGGTTAGAAGATGGATGAATGAGTGAATGAATGAATTTAAATTTTAGGTAGCCTACTAGAATAATATAATCAATTTCTTTTTCAGTCCACTAAAAAACTCCTGTGAGTGAGATGAACAGACTGAAAACTTTATTTTATTAGATTAAACAGATGTTGACAAAGTTTTCCTTTTGAGGACATACTTTACAGTTGATAAAAGTTAATATATCCCAGTACATTTTATCGCAATACTCAGCATATCGCAGCATATTTAAAACCGCAATAATATTGTATTGTTACTAAAGTATCATGATAACATCGTATTGTGGATCAACTGGTGATTCCCACCACTAGTGTGTAGAATGGTGGCTAGTGGAGGGTGAGTACTGAAAATCCACACTCCAGTAAAGTATTGTTACTCTCATAAAAAATGACTCAAGTAAAAGTAAAACAAAATTGAGAAACCTCAAGTAAAAGGTAAAAAGTACCTGGTTGATAAATTACTCGAACTACAAGTAACTTGGTGTACAGTACAGCCTACAGCAGTAGCTCAGTCCATAGGGACTTGGGTTGGGAACCGGAGGGTTACCTGTACAAGTCCCCATCCGGACCAAATATGGAGCGTGGACTGGTGGCTGGAGAGGTGCCAGTTCACCTCCTGGGCTGCTGAGGTGCCCTTGAGCAAGGCACCGACCCCCCCCCCCCAACCACTCGGGGTGCCTGACCAAGGCGTGACATCTGACATCTCTCCACTTAGTGCATGTATAGGTCCTGTTTGTGCATGTGTGTATCTTTTGGACCTGTGTGTTAATGACAAAAGAGTGAAAAAATTGAATTTCCCCTCAGGGGGATTAATCAGAAATACTTTATTGATCCCCAAGGGGAAATATACAAGTATGTAAAATACATTTTTTGTGAAGCTGCTGGAGAACAGGAGTGATATGATCTATGGAGGGGGGAGGGGGAACTCTGGACCAACTGGAGTTTATGAAGACAGTCCAACTGACCACTTGCTACTAGATAAATTTATCAAAACATCAAAGTTTAACACATGACAAAAATTGACATTCCAGTAACTTACGTTGGCTAGTTATCTACATTTTAACCTACAGTATGTGCAACTTACTTTAATGTGCTTCTGGAGGTTAAAAGTGGATATTTCAGTGTTTTTTGGGAGGCACAGTGAGCACTTCATCATGTAGCTGTTGCCTCTTTTAGATTTTTAGTATAAAAAGTTTGTCCAGATGTGGTTTGGGATTTTCACTGGAAGCTGCCTCTTGTTCTTGGTTTTGCACCGTCATCAATACATCGTCGTCAAAAGACAGGTGGTGCCTGTTTTCTTTCCAAGCATCTGGCAACTTGACATCTGCAGTGGAGGTGCTCCGCCGCCCCTACACTCAATCCCTGCATTTAGAGCAGACTGTTGAACTTAAAGCAGATTACTGGCTCAAAAATATACTTAAAAAGGGACATGAAAAGAATGTGTTGCTTAAATAAACTACTCTTTTACACATGAGAGATAGGAGCACTTGCAATGCCTTACTATCCACTATCCTGATGGTAGCATATTAGAATGGTATGTTATGTATAGTATAAGCAGTTGTTGAGTTTAGTATGTATAATGACCTCACAGCATAGTGCAGTAAAAGTACTGCACAACAGGGAAACAGACCTGAGGTAATAAATGAGAGACTATGTGTGTGTATGAGAAGTTGCAGTTGTCTTGTATGGAGATTAGTTAACTTTTTATATTATTTCTGAGAACAGTTTATATGAGACCAGAATTTTTAACAGTATCATTATAATCTGCTGTACAGCCCAAAGCTTCACGCTCTTCCTCATGACTACTCTCTCATGTTAAAAAGTTAGTCATTTCCCTTAACACCAGGAAGAAGTGTGAATCACTGATGTCAGTTCATTAGGATTTGACATTTCCTAATTATCACTTCATTAGCTAATGATTTAATCACTTTACATTTGAGAATATAACAACTAATACATAATAAATATAACAAATGTAAAACTGAAGCATAAAGCATCTGTAACAAGACAACAACGTGCTGAATTCCTCAAAACAAAGGTACCAGATATTCTATAATAGAAGGTGTCTGTTTTTATCTACAGCTGGGCCAGAATTCCCAAAGAGCTCACCAAGGTAGTGAAGTTATATTTTTACTGACAGAAGCATTCGGATCTCAGTTGCCTTTGACATCCTCCTCTCTCCTGTGTCTGTGAGACTTCGAGCAAAAAGGGAGGAAAGCATCAGAGTCTGGTGAGGTAAAGAATAGCAGACAGACATCAAGCAACTGCCCGATACGTTCCTGAAAACTGCACTTTGGTAGTTGTTTATGAGCATTGTGTGAAGTCAAAGTAGAAGGTGATGATTTAGAGTCGGGTTGCAACTACAACCTCTGAAATCATCGCACTTCTGACTCGGTCTGAACAAAAAGTGGAGGATTGCCTTTTAAAAAGGTTTGAAGCATTTGTTGCAGAGCTGCGGCACTAGATTGCATTAGATTGCGCAGGTGTTGCTGGTATTGTGTCCAACCCCTGTAGATACTTGACATTGTGATTTGCAGCAGGTACTAAATAGTGTGAAAGCATAGCTGTGAAGCACATCTGACAGATGTATCTGGCAAATGCTTAATAAAGGGAATGATCAAAGTGTGACAGAACAGGCACAGGTCCCATTCACATAATGGCCACAGGGAGCCAAAAGCAACAAAGCTAATATGTGACAGTGAGAGGCAGGAGGATTGTCTTTTGATTGAGCCATGCAGTATTAAAAAGACTGATGACTAACTGACACCCAGTACTGGTCAAAGTACACTTTTTCAAGTGGAGCGAAGGACATAGAATAATAGTAGATGTTAACATTTATATTTAAAGGACAGGGCTGCCAATATTGTATATTTGAAAAGCCAAACAATTAAAAAGGGTTTTTGCTCTTTGATAGGAGAAGATAGTGTCAGGTGTGTGTAGCCAAAATCAAAAGTAGATACATGTGTGCATGCAGAGATGAATAGTTGAATTACTCTCAATGGGGATGAATACACACACTTGTATGGGCATATTCATTCTGGTGTTGTAGGTTGTGTGACCACGCCCAGGTAGTTGATGAGTTCGTCCAAAATATCTCATGCCTATTACCTCCCATCTTGTAGTCTGACTCACCAGATGTAGACTGTGTATTGCCCCGCTATTGGTCGGCTATTTCAGCCAGCAGTCTCCACCCCTTCCACTATCTGCGTGCTACGGTGTTGCAAGGGCATCATCGCTTCACCCTTGGCTTAGTGCTGCCCACTGGTTCAGAGCGTTCTTTCCCCTATAGCTGAATCATAATGGGTGCTTCCAGAGCTTTCTCTTGCACTGACACAGCGCTGTGGAGATAGATCTGTTTATGCCAGACCACCTTATGCCTGTTTACGTCTGTGATATGGTCTGTAAGTTATGCTGATGATGGTCCTTGCCCCAAAATGTTTTTGTCTAATTTTTTCACTTTGTGTCGACATATCATTGTTTTTGGATGTGAAGAGTGTTGGGATGTA
Source organism: Epinephelus lanceolatus (assembly GCF_041903045.1). Taxonomy (NCBI): domain Eukaryota; kingdom Metazoa; phylum Chordata; class Actinopteri; order Perciformes; family Serranidae; genus Epinephelus; species Epinephelus lanceolatus. Next base: position 26,252,416 of record NC_135736.1, on the reverse strand, counting down.
AGCCTAAACACTGGGCAGCATGTGTTGGGACCTGACCTCAGAACAAATCTCTCTAATAGTTACTGAGTATGCTAAGTGGGCCTCCCTAGTGTAGGGGTTAGAGCACTCGTCTTGCGGAAGGTCCAGGGTCAGAATCCTGCTGGGGTCGACGTTAGCAAAGGCATGCAGTCGCAAGAGGTTCCCACTACAGAATCAAACGGGATCAGATTCCTTAAGGAGGCTTCAGGACAAGAGAATAACTCCGGAATCTGAGCCAAGTCCTCAACGAGGGTGCATCTCAAGCCTGTTGTAGACATGAGATTCCAGATATAAAAAGCGAATGTGACTTAATTTACATTAAATCACCTCATGGGGCACCATTCCCATAAAGGTAAAAATGATAGCCAGTTGATAAAATCAGTCTCATAAAGTTCACTAAACCATCAATTTGGAACTCAGATTAATAACTAAATTAATAACTATAACCAAAGACACTTAAATTAATAGTAAAGGCTGAGGGATTTTGAAGTTCTTCACATAGCAGAGGTTTAACTACTCATTCACTCTTATGCAACATTAAACGGACAGCAGGTACGATTCCAAATATATTTATTCATAAAGAAACACAAATTCTAACTAACTATATACCAATCCCGTTTAGATTTTAACAAATGTTGAATCATCTGTGCTCCAGTGAATCCCAACAGGAGCATATTAAATGTTTTTTGGCAGTGTGCTGTGCAAGCAATTTTTCTGTAAAATGGGAATATTACACTGCATATTTTGTAAATCTTTAGAAATAGGTCACAGATACATATTGTAGTTTAATCTAAAAATGGCTAAATAATTTCCTAAATCATCTGAGTGCTGCTGTTGTCACCAGGTGTTTCTCAGACAGATGTAAACGGTACAATAATGGAGACTTTTTCCAGCAGCGGATTTGGTGCTCTAGGAAGTATTCACAGTACCACAACAGTTCATGTGGGACTCAAAAGGAAAATGTCCACCAGTGTTTGGAAACTAGTGGAGGCCTTTGGCATGAAGGACTAAGCTACAGTTCGGTATCAGGCTTTGGCTGCATGGAGGTAATACTTGAGTGGTATCAGAGGAAAAGTTCTGCTGTTGTTCCGAGCATCAACACAGCTGCAATAATCACAGCTGTGATGATACTCAGCACAACAATACTCCCTCTTGTATGATATTACTTTTATTCAACAGTTCTACAAGTGCCATTTATTAGTCAACAGTAATTAGTGACAACAGATTATTATTATTTTTTTTATTATGCCACGGTGCCAACCATAGCTGTGGCTGGAGTAGAGCTTAGATTCTCTGCCCGAGCCCGGCTCGCGGGCCCGAGCCGGGTCAGGCCAGGACCCCCCACCCCTCTGACAGGCCCAGGCCGGCCCGGTCAGATGAGAGAGAGAGAGAGAGAGAGAGAGAGAGAGAGAGAGGGAGAGAGGGAGGGAGGGAGAGAGAGAGAGAGTTGGCTACAGGTTGGGGGTTACAATTCACACATACAGAAAGAGAGAGAGGGGGGGGGGTGGTAGAGATAAGTGGGAGGGACAGCGGCTTTCCATGCCTCCAAAAAATATGCCCTATTCATTCAGTGTTTACCCAACACGCTCAATACATGGACGTGCAATGACAAACTGTCATTAACTTATCACGTTATAAAAAACGATGAAAATATGGACTTACCAATGTTTAAAACGACCTGTTGAAGTGAAAAAACGAGTACTGACGGGAACAGACGAGTGGAGTCGATGTTTAACCGGCGCGGAGAGCGCAGGAGAAATGCGCTGCCTGTGTGGACAGTCAAGCGCCTGCGAGTACACTCGCAGGACTTCGGCGGCACTAACGCGCTCGGTGTGTCCTTAGCGTTAAATATAACAGCTAACTTATTGAAAACTGTTGGGTTTAAATCGGGCTCAGGCCCATAATTACAGTTAATTGGACGGGCCGAGCCGGTCCCGGACATAACATGCACAGGCTCGGGCCGGGTCAGGCTGAATTTTTTGGGCCCGATCTAAGCTCTAGGCTGTAGGCATTATATTTTGGGGTTGTTTGTTGGTCTGTCCGTCCAGACGTCTGTACGTCTGTAGGTATGTCTGTCCCATTCTTGTGAACGCAAAAATGCCTTGAGGGAATTTCTTCAAATTTGGCACAAACATGCACTTGGACTCAATGATGAGCTTGTCCACTAATCGGAAGATCGGTGGGACCATCCCCGGCTCCTCCAGTGGACATGTCAAAGTATTGTAGGGCAAGATTCTGAACCCCAAATTGCTCCTGGTGGCTGTTTCATCAGTGAGTGAGTGCTTATGAATGGTTACAGAGTAGCAGGTAGCACCATGTATGGTAACCTCAGCGACCACTGTGTCACTGTGTGTGAATGGGTGAATGTGACATGTTGTGTAAAAGTGCTTTGAGTAGTCGGAAGACTAGAAAAGCACTATACAAGCGCAGTCCATTTACTCTTGTGACCGCGATATCCCAAGAACACCCTGAGAGAATTTTTGCAAATTTGGCACAAACGTCCACCTGGACTCAACGATGAACTGATTAGAATTTGGTGGTCAACAGTGAATGTTTTTGGCCATAACTCAAGAATTCTCACGCTAATTGTGACAAAATTTCACACAAATGCCTGATAGGATAAGATGATGATGATGACATGACATTTTATATCCAAAAGGTCAAAGGTCAACTTCACTTTGACAACATAATATTCTGCAAAAATTCTTTGCTGGCCATTATTCAATGTCGTATCTCAGGACAAGAAGGGGAGATATTTGGTCAGATGCTGAATTCATGTGTGTGAAGCATCCATGTTTTCACAGACATAGATATAAACTGTGAGTGCAATGTGACTGGTTTGCGAAGGCTACAACTGTGAGGTGGTAATTTTAGTTTAATCATTTATTTGGCTCTGGCAACACAAAAAGTTGCACGACTGATGGGAACTGTTGTCAAGCAACACATAAACCTTCCTTGACACAAGTTTACTACTTTGTGTAAGCTAGCTCGACACTTAACCTCAAGCCAGCTACTTTGTATCATCAACATTAAAGTGTATGTTTCCATTTATTGTGCAACCAATGAAATAAGAGTCTGTTGACAGTCACTTTGGAGGCATGTGTGATTCCGATGAGGTAACAGCTTGATCTGTCAGTACGTTGCGACATTAGATGATGCCAAATATGTTATGATGACAGTTAATGTGGACTAATTAATGGTTTATATAAATAACAATTTAGAACATTTGTAAGGCAGAGTGATATGTATAAAGGCACAGTACTGTTATACTGTATGTCAGTTGAAATGCCGTTTATGAAGTCCAACTAACTACTGTAGAATTAGGAGAAATTCATTGTTAGTTTTTTTCCTGAGGATTTTTTAATAACGGAAATAGACTTTATGTTATCACCAGCCTTATGCTTTGATACTCTGAAGGAGATACACTGACAAACTGAGTGCTACCTCATGATCAAACGTCCTATCTTACTATACATGACTGACAATGGTGCCAGGGTATTTTTTGGCTTGACATACATACTTTGATTTCAGCGACCGTCTCGTATCACCCCACTCCTGATTTCCCTGGCATGTCCCAATCCCAGCGTGCTCAGCTCGACTGCTCCTGGAGGGGCTGCGTAGGAGTGATAGACAGTTAGTAGTGACACCCTAAATCAGCCGTATAGACTGATCAAAGTGCTGCATTGTTGGACTGAAATTGGACTTGGGCTGGCTGCGGAAAGCTCAATATGAGGCAAGTTTCTGTCCTGTGACTGTCTGGTCTCATTTCGAGCTCAGCGTTTTGAATGATTCATCATACGGAGTGTGGAAATGACGAGGGAAAAGTTCAAATGGAGAGTGACAAATTCCTGGTTGGGATGTTTCAACCGGAGGGGGCAAAGAGGTATTGTTATTCAAATGCAGATCTTAAGTCTTTGAATGCTTTATGCGAGCCGTTTCTGTTCTGAGTAGATTTCTCACTTCTTTGCGCCTTTGCTTTTCTTTTCTCTGCTGTAGTGAACATTGGAAATCAGCTGCTGACCTTTTATATTTCACAGCCTGTAGTTGGAGTGAATCTCATGCCTCTACAATGCAACAGCAGGAAGTCTCTTATATTAAGCACATATGACGCAAAAGGAGAATCTCTGTGAAGCGGCCTGAGTGTGATACAATTCTCCCTTACAATGTCCTCTGTTTGTGAGGACTGAAGATACAAGATACTCTCTGAATGGCATCCAAGGCTATCTTTATTCAAAGAGACTGTTGCTATGTAGGACTGTTGCTATGGAGGAGTCTCCCACCCTCTCACCAAGATGGACAGCTGTAGCCTCGCCACAGGGAGGAGCCCTTTCTCTCTCTCGCTCTCTCCTTCCTGTGTGATGTTTCCAGACGAGTCCAAACCTGAGGGAGTCAGCGGGGGTTCCTTATTCACAATGATAAAAATAAAACGGTGACTCACTCACACTGAGAGAGAAAGAAACTGACCAAGTTCAAGACGTGACCAAAGTTTGCAGTAATGCGACGGATGTTCACAGTGGCTCTCAACAGGTGAATGCTCTTTATGCGTCATTGCAGGCTTTAACTTTTCTCTCTCCTCTCTCCATTCACATTCTGTACAGTATCTTCAATCAGATCCCAGAGCTGATATATTTTGAAGGCCTCGAGGCATCCGTGATATTCATGAAGTTTAAAATATACTCTAGACACAGATGCTTGATTGCTGCTGATTATTGCGTAGCCCATGATATATTGTAAGCTTGTACGAAGTGATAAGATGTGGCAGAAAAATTATTTACATCAGCTGTAAAATAACAAATGGTTGGATGGCTGGTTAACAGCCTGTACTGTCAAGCTGTTTCAACGTCCAGGACAGTTGCAGCATTTCACTATACGTGATTTTTACTGAGGGTAACGATGAATAAGATTGACGGTGCTGGATGTTACAAGAGAGAGTCTTGGTATTATTCAGTTTCTACGTGAACAGCCAGTCTTTAAGCAGAATTCTCACGTCATCCTCCATTTTATTATGACAAGAGAGGTGGGATTTATTGGTAATAGGGAATGAAGTGTGTGTCTCTGAGGGGCACATTTACCAGGAGGAGATAGATGTGTCTTAGTTTTTACATTGTTACTGTTTTATTCTGCTAACTATATCAATTTTATGGGAGCTGTTCTCACAGAATGCATAAAAATACACTTATAATTCAGAGGGCTGCTGGATACAGGGATTTAATCGTCTGTGCACCCCTGAACATTTTGCCCTGGTTTTTGATTTTAGGACTTATAGGCGTACAACATTCAAACTTGGCCCCTCCTCCTCAGCTCAACAAGACTGTGAGCAGTGGTGGTGAAGAAAGTTAGAGAATAAATGAAGAGAGGAGGTAGCATTAATGAGAACAAAGCAGTGAGTCAAAGAAATCAAACATTATTTTCTGATTGTTTCATTGCGGTTACATTGTAAAGCACAGAAAACGCACCCACACCCCTGCACAGCTCTGCAGTAAGGTGCTGCTTTGCTGGATTTTGTGTGAATTCACCTGAAGCACATGCTTCATCCTGTCTGCTGGCTGCTCTGCTCTTCTCTGTGTTTGGCTCAGTCTAGCCCTCAATCAAACAGACACACAGACCGGCAGTTTGCATCCACAGAGCCGAGGAGAGAGACAGAAACAACGATGTAACCTGGGCGCTATGTTTTTTTTTTTATGGAGTCCCGACTCCACGCTGCTACTGGCTGGTGGCTCCACCCCACTACCCAAAGGTTAACACCCAGAAACATCCTGAACTAACCAAGATAAGAATAAAAAAGAAAATACAGACAGAGAGCAGCAGTGGCGGAAGGAAGTTACGATGGGCTCCAGTGCACGATATTATGACAGGCCCTAGTTACTAGTTATGAAGCACACACAAGCACAGTTTCAGGTGTACATATACTATTTTACCAACAGTGTGTTTTACTGCCTCTTATATGTTAAATCCGCTTGCAGTTGTGCCCAGCTTGTTGGTCTTGAGAGATGTTGCACCTAAACTAGCTGCTGTAAATGGTATCATCTTGTTACGTGATTAAACAGAGACTTGATATGGGACAACATCAACATACATATTACCCAGCAATCATTATTACATATCTGTATATGACAAGAACAACAAAGGAAAATAGGAAATTATTAGTTTAACCCAATAGTTTTTATAGTTTATGTAGAATGAGTATATCATTTTTTTATAGATTGATATTATTATACAGAAAGGGAAAACCATGATGGAGATGGGTTTACCTTTTTTGAGGGCCTACATAGAAAATCAGCCATTTTGGATTTAACCTGAGTTCTTCTTTGAACATGGGTGTATTTCCAGGTGGCAATCAGGCCCCTCCACCCTATGTGCCCCAGCAACCGCACTGCCTGCACTGTGTATATTTATGCCCCAGGAAGGCAGGTTCTCTGCAGATACAGACACCGCCACTGTTGGGTCATAAGTGATGATTGAGAGGGATTTCTTCTGTGTGAGTCTCTGTTGTTTTTTAGGAAAATTCTGCATAGTATACCTTTAAGACCAGGGTTTGCACTCTGAGTCCCTCATGTGATTAAGTCTAAACAACAAACAGCACTTTGGTGAAGGTGAGGAAAAGACTGTGGTTTTCCTTAAATGTTGATAAGTAAAACATTTCCTGTCTCGTGCCTCAACTCACTTTATGTTTTTGAGTATTTAAAGAGGCAACAGATAGCATCTTTTCCTAAATATATCATTATGAAAATAATATTGCACAGGGTAGTGGCCACAGTAAAATCAGACTATCAGCGTTTACATAGGTTACTTAATGGCTTTGCAATCTTTGCAATTAGCTTCTGCCATCGGGGGTGAAATTTCGCAGAAAAAAATCTGCTTTACTGCAGGAAACGCGTCATGTATTGCGAAACTGGTTGGTCAGCCAATCAGGGAGTGGAGCTGGTCCTTATGAGGAGTTGGGCATGAGATAGTTGAGTCTAGAATATTTTGGTGTGAGTTTCGGAATGTGGGAGATATCAGCTGTAGAGATGTCTGCCTTCTCTTAAATATAATGAAAGGCCAAAAAAAAACCAAGCGTGCATCTACTGCTAGCTCACCTAGCACTACTGAGCACTACCGAGGAGGACGCCATTAATGCTTACATCTCACCCCGTCACGAGCACGAGCCTTTCGTCAATGAGTGGATGCGCCCTTCCTTCTGTGTGGTGATACAGTTGGCGGGTGTAGTATAAAAAAATTAGTCACTACATGAAACTGCTCACAACAAGGCCTGTGGATTATCTTGAATAACCAGGTAATCATTTCTGTAAAGAGACATTGCTGTTGAGTTTTTCAGATGTATTTTTTGGCACTTTGAGCACCACAAGCTGAGTGCCATCTAGTTCCATTGTATTTGAGAGAAGGCAGACATTTCTACGGCCGATATCTCCAACACTCTGCAGCTCATGCCAAAACAATCTAGACTGATAAATAGCACTACAGGTAAGAGGAAACATATGTATTTTTGATTTGGGGATGAACTGTCCCTTTAATTATGCTTTATTTGCTATGTGTGGATATGGGAAGGAAGACAAATTGAAAGCAGGCTGTCAGTTAACATTTCACAGGAGCATTCTGTATGAATATTTTGTAACTTTGCAGATGCAGTCATTAAAAAAAGTGTCCTTACTTTCGTACAAAAAACATAATCCAGGTGGCATAATGTTTCTCTTAAGGGCATTTGCTATTCCAAATAGTATATCAAAATACATTTGAGGAGGCAGGGTTGATGGAGGGGAGTCTCAAGATTCATCTAGATATGATTGACTGTCGATGAACATGGGCACTGGTTTTGGAAAATGTGACAGTGAACTAGTGGGTCATTAAAGTCTCATTAAAATATCTGCCTCAAATGCAGCATGATGCTTATCTAAGTACTTCCCCACCTGCTTTACTGTTGCTTTGTGAACCAAGAATATGTCAAATTGACTATCCCAAACTTCACAACATGTTAAAGTTGAAGGACTTCTGCTGAAGGATAGAGCACGTATCATACAATCACACTGGTGTTTTGAGCATTGCAGCATCGCTCCTCCACAGAGACCTGATATCAGAGAACATCCCGGTCTGTATACCCACTGAGAACAACCTGCTGTTGCACTTTGCCTCAGCTGCTGTGCTCAAAGATCAGGCCTGCGAGGACATATTCGGCATCCCAGAGTGCCTACCTGCAGCAGCTGTTTTGATGGAGGCCAGGCTAAGCTGTGCCAGCTGCTGGGGATACTGCTACACCCTTCTGGAGTGAGACCAACATCGTCAAAGCAATCCTTCTCCCTGTGCCCTCTGTGTGGAATAACCAGAAAATATCCACACCTGATTCACTGTAGCGCCTCTGCCAATCCACGAGACTAGCCAGCCATTGAGAGCATTCAGGGCCAGCCATGGATGCAGCGCCTCGTACAGTTCCCCATCCTCAAACTGCTATTGTTTTGTTACACATTACTGCTCACTGAAAAAGAACATTTAAGATCAAAACTTCTTAAGCTTGTTTTGGGAGTTTAATTTGCATGTGCATGCGTGCCTGTTTTTTAAGATTTTACTCTTAAAAAGTCCCCACATAATATCTTGTTTCCCCTTGCTTCCAGAGTTTGCGGTTAACCCCTACTGTGAGTGTGTTTGAATTCTTGATCACTCTCGTAGCAGCAGCAGCTGTGGGCTGATGCTCTTTGTATGAATACCACCCGGGTGTGTTTCACTGAACAGGGCCAGAATACAGATAAGCCTCAGTTAGACCCGCAAACACCTCCCCATTAGTTCCCCTGCGATTGTGTGTGCGTCCCTGTAGTAAAAGCCACACCTGCTATGGGTGATGTTGTCCCTGGCTCCATTTGTCTTTCAGAGTCGGACCACTTCGCCTTGTTTTCCTTCTGTGGCCATTACACAGTTGCCTCTCTTGCTCTTTACCCTCCTCGAGGTCCTCCCTCCCGTCTCTCCATTGTTCCCCGGCTCCCTCCTCTCTCGCCCTGCTACTTGTCTAACCTTTGAGGAGCTTCCTCACTTTGGGTCCTGTAACAGGGGTCATCAACTCTCTCCCAGTGTTTTCACTGGCAGGCCATCACTCAGGGCCACCGCAGGGGAAAAAAAGACAACGACTAATCCCTCAGACCAACACACCAGCCATACAAAGAGGTACTAGATGAACAGTGAACTTTAAATAGAGCACGTTCACTTGAGATGACGAGAACAGTGTTATGCTACAAAACAATATTGTACATGGAGAGGGGCTGTAAAAGCCCTTTTTAACTGGCTCAGTTGTACCATACTCCAGAGTCAAGTACCAGCTAGCTTATCACCCACTAGTGTACATTAGTCATCGCTAGTGTGAAGTTAGCATTAGAGATGGGAGTCCGAGGGATGACTCCGATCCAATACTGCCTAAATGTTGCTTTTAACATGACAAACTGAAATAACAGCTGAAGCTACTGGTGCATTTTATTCTTTACAAGCTACCTGAAGGTCCTGGTTCAAACAAAACAATAAAGTAAAGCTCAAATTATTGATAAGACATGGATGAAAGTTTAAAGGATGAGAATGCAAATTTGCAAATGCTGAAATTGATGTGAAGTGAAGTGCTCTGTTGGAGTTTTTGTAAAAACACTTGTGCTTGTACAGTGGTATTACAGACTGAAACTTATTCTACCTCATAAACAACCTATGGCAGATTACAGTAGAGCTGCAGTGATTAATCGATTCACAGATGAGTTGTCAGCTATGAAATTATAATCACCAATGAATTTTATAATCATTGGTTCAAGTAATATTTTAAGAAACAAAGGTAAAAAATGTTCTCATTCAAGCTTCTTGTATGTGTATATTTGTTATTCATACTCCTGTCTGACAGTCAAATGAAAATGTTTGGATTGTGGACAAAACAAGAAATTTGAGGGCGTGATTTTGGGCTTTCAAAAACACTAATCAATATTTTCCACCTTTTTCTGACATTTTATAGACTGAACAACTAATCGATGAATCAAGAAAATAACAGACAGATTTATCAACAATGAAAATCGTTAGTTGCAGCCCTAGGTTACAGAAATCAGCTGCACTAAACCCTTAAACTCACTGAATTAATATTGATAAACAACAGCTGATATGAACTACATATGGCATTTGTCATTTTAAGAGTGGAGGCAGCATTTCTTACTTTATTATAACATGCTTTAAAACATTGATTAACTTTTTAGAAATACTTTCTAAGACATTACTTAAGTGTTGTAAAAATGCTAGAGTAAACACTCAAACGTATTGTTAGATAAGGTAAAACTCTTATTGTCATCCGTCTATATACAGTGCAGTATAGTACATAGAGGAATGAAACTGTGTTTCCCTGGCCCTGGTGCAGAACAAAAGAATGAATGAATGAATATGTGGTGCACACAGCAAGATAATATAAACAGATACAAGACAAGGTACAAACATTTACTGCAATGACAAACATATAGTGTAACAGGGGCGATTGCTCTGAGACAACACAGGAGGCTGAACTTCCCCTAAAATTTCATGGAAAGAAATCATGACTATGATGTTAAACGTCAGCTGTTTATCAAGATTGACGAGTCTGCAGTCAAATCCCAATTCCTAAACTTTAAGTTTTGAGTCCTTAACAAGTCATAATGCATCCCTCACAAAATGTGATGCCATTTTAACATCAAAGTAATAATGTATTAAATTTACAAAAATCATTGCTTTTAATAATGTCTTAATTCCGGGGCATCGGTGGTGTGGTGGGTGGTGCCGGCGCCCCATGTATAGAGGTGGTACCTCGCTGCAGCGGTTGCGGGTTCGGCTCCAGCTTGCGACTTTTTGCTGCGTGTCAACCCCCACTCTCTCTCTCACCCCATTTTCATGCAAGCCGCCCCCCCCCCCCCCCCCCCCCCCAAAAAATCTAAAAATGTCTTAATTTGTTTAAAAAATGTGTTAAAATGAGTGTGACTGCATTTTGTCATGAAAATCTAGGGCTGATATTGCACTCTAATAGCATATAGCATATTAATCAGTACCACAACAGAATGAATTCTGTATGTTTCTGTCCTGTTTCGATGTATTTAACTCATCTCATATTGTAAAAATTTCTGGAACTTTCTCCTCGGCTCAGGAGAAGCTATCAAGTACTTTCAAGTCAAAAGGCTCTAGTCCAAGTGTTTAAACTCCCCAACTCGTCAGTGAGGGGTTAAAGTAAACTGCTGTGATCATTTCATGCTCAGTTCTTTTTATTTAAATGTACAGAAGTGATGTTTGAGCATAGTTGACTTTAAAAAGAATTCAAGCAGACAGTAAATCTGAGACCAGCAGCGACCATCTCTACCTCCCACCAGCCTGGGAAATTCCACACCGTCGGCCACAGAGTCTGGCAGAGCAGCTCAGCCATCCTTATCTCCATTCAAACATGGCAACTCATAGATTATGTATGGTTCATGTGGTATGGGGCCATGTCCTCCCACAGATCATGGGGAGGCAGAGCACTCAAAACACACCACGTGAGAACCTTCAATATACATGGACCACAGTCATTATTAATGCCTCTGGATATCTGTGATAGGTACCTGCAGCACATCGCACCTCCTGGTGTGGGGAGTGGAATGGATTACAGGCCTGACAGAGGCTATATTTGGTTTGATTACCGGAGCTTAATGATGTTATTATTAGGGAAATTATAAGGGAAATCTTGACAGGTATACATTAAAGTCCATAAGGCTGTGATGATATTGTAATTATCTTTGCTGTAAATTACTATTGACGTACTGCACAACATGGTGTTCCTGTGCAATGTCGTGCAAATGACTTTTCAGTGTAACATTTAAGTGCTATAGCAGATTTGAACATCATTCAAACTACACCTCTGCACATGACCTATTTGAATGTGTTCCCCTGCCCTTGTTTTTTGTTATATTCCTGCTTTGTCAATATAACATTAGATCTGACAGGGCATTTGGAGCCTCAAAATGGTTTGTTCATTTATTCATTCAATCTAAGAGCCCTGTGGCTCATTAGTGATTTCCTGTTTTGAAAAGGGAGCTTTTTGAAAAATAAAAATCATGTTTCGGCTCGGAACAAGAGCATTTCAAGGCAATTTTTTTTTCACTTTTCAGTCTGGCTTCATTACCTCTCCAAATTGGTTTTCATATTAGACAACAAGAAGTTTGAAGTTATGATCAGTGATTTGGTTTATTGGGCAAATGGATCAAGGGAACAGATTTCACACAAAGGCTCGCAGACATCCTCGCACACAAACATGATGTCTCTCTTTTTCTGTCGCACTCACATCAATAAATTTTGCTTCCATCCTTTTACCAATCCATCTGCGTGGCAGGCTCCATTGTTCATTTAATGGGTGCTGCCCACACCCCGCCTTCCTCCATCATCCCTCTTCACTCCAATCAAGACCCCTTTGGGAGAGGGTGGGATGTTGCCCAAAGTGAGGGGCCCCACATCTCTATAGGTGGAGATAAATCAGTCCTCATCAGGGACTTAAATCACTATGGTTAATAGACTCGATCTGTGTCAGTGTGTTTTGGACCACCAGGGCCAGTAGTAACCCCCCCAGGAAGAGGAATCCGGGCCAGCCCTCCAGGCCAAGTCCAAGTGACCAAGTCCAGCCTTCCACAATAGAGATCCCAGCCAACAGGGAAGCCTCTTTGTAAAGCTGTTGAAGAGATGACTAATTATTACACACAGGCATCTACACATCGGGGTTCCCCTCGTCTACGTCCTCTTGATGATTCCTCTCCTGTGTGTGTGTGTGTGTGTGGGTGTGAGGGGAAAATGAGGACAAGAAAATGGCTAAAAAAAGGGCGAGTAAAGAACAGTAGGCAGAAAGATGGAAATGAAGGTAGTCATAGAAAGGCTGTGATAAGTGTGTCTATGAGGGAATAAAATAACAAGATGAGAGTAAAGAGGATAAAGAGATGGTCCAAAGCCTGTTTGCTGGCAGGCCCACTTAGGGATCACCAAGGGGCGAAGGCCCCCTATTCAGTACGTGCCACCAAGTGGTCTGTTCCCACAGCTAAACACAGACACAGCCAGGGGCACCACTGAGGCATAAGAGAGGAATCCTTTCTCTCACTGAAAAGAAAATGTCCCCCAGAGCAGGACTGCTTCTATTCTTTTTTTTCATTTTCTTCTTCTCTCATTCCTCTTTGCCGCCTTTTTTTTGTCTCTTACAAGCTCTTGTTTGAATTACCACCATGGCTGCTTGTTCAACACCTATGGAAAACTGTTTTCAAGAGACCACTCTTACACGCTTTCATCTTGTGAAGGAATAAGAACTACAGTATACAGTTATATTGCTACCGTGATTTAGCACTGAAATTCTCAGAGAAACATCATGGCTCTTTAGTTGGATTTTGATCCAGGTTATTGGTATAGTAATCAGTTCTGGACTTTTTAAGCCTATATTGGAGAGATTAAAAATCTATTTTTGATGCAGCCACAGTGTGTTGCGCAAAGCAGATAGAGTTTTGCTGCTAACAGGCATTGTACATGAAATATAGATACAATATAATTATGAGGATGAATGTACTTTTATTGACTAAAACAGCTACAAATATTTGATCCATGTATTCATAAGTGGACCTTTAACGGTATTAACTTTGTTTGTAGGCTACAGCACAACAGAGAAGGAAATAACACCAAATACACAATTAAAATAGTCAAAAAAGAACTTCACATCCTGCTTGCAGGCTGCAGCTCGGCCTGTTGGAATTGTCTCTTTTGGCTCCCTTACAGTGAAGACGCCAGTGGAATTGGCAAAAACAGGGATGAATTCATCTTGTATTGTGCCTAACTTTAGCTTTCCATTTACTGGTCAATCTACGTCCCAACCCTCACCTATGGTCATGAGCTCTGGGTAGTGACCGAAAGAATGAGTTCATGGATATAAGCGGCCGAAATGAGTTTCCTCCGTGGGGTAGCTGGGCTCAGCCTTAGAGCTAGGGTAAGGAGCTCTAACAAAAGGAGGAACTCGTAGTAGAGCTGCTGCTACTTCACACTGAAAGGGCTCAGTTGAGGTGGTTTGGGCATCTGATCATGATACCTCCTGGACGCCTCCTGTTAGAAGTGTTCTGGACACGTCCAACTGGTAGGACGCTCCAGGGCAGACCGAGAACACACTGGAGGGATTACATATCTCATCTGGCCTGTGAACGCCTCGGGGTTCCCCAGGAGGAGCTGGAAAGTTGCTGGGGAGAGGGACGTCTGGAATACTTTGCTCGGCTTGTTGCCTCTTTGACCCGGCCCTGGATAAGCGGTTGAAAATGGATGGATGGATGCCCCAGTTCAAAATAACACCAAACTTTTCTGTGGTTGTCAGTTTCTGTGCCATGATGAAGTCCAAAATCTGGCCTGCTTAGCTGAGATGATTTCTGAAAAACTTGTGTCCCCTACCAGTTGGTTAAAAGGAGTGAGGAGTAAACAGTTAATTACGGTTTAAAAAGAGTTCAGAAAACTGTTGTGAAAAAGTCAATGCAACCATGAGAGGTCCTAGAGCTTACAGTCATAAATGTGCACACAAAATATGAGGCTCATTGGTCCAGTAGTTAGGTCTGAGATTAGCTGTGGACACACAAAAATACACACACTCATGTACACACACAACCAAGCACACGATTCCCTATAGGCTTATGCCTTACTGAGAAGTTAAACTTGGAACAAACTATGTTTATGTGGATCCCCATCAGCTATATTTCCTGGGCTTCATATGAAAATATACATAATGATGATATACCACATCAACACCGATACACAAAACACACCATCACATAATGACAATGGCAATGCAGAACACAGTTGCTACATCCATGAAGGCATTACCTTTACAAACGCCGATCATTAGGACAGAACTTTAATAATCACTAATAAAGGCTCAGACACAAATTATTTGATGGTTATTAGCCAAGTTTAACAGAGTCTGTATCAGTTTTAACCCACATTGGCCATTATGGTTCATACTAATAGTGTTTTTCTGTTTATTGTGAACAAATAAAGAAATACATTGGAACTACCAGACAGCAGATTGTATTTGGAGGTTACTGATAAAAGCTAAGCAATCAAAAATGCATCTAAACAAGCACCCTTCATCTTTAATGTACCTTTTGATTCTTCAGTAAACGTAAAGATCCAGTCCATCCAGCCCTTTCATCTCCTGTCTCTCATAAAGCCAATACATGAAAATATATAGTTGAATATGTTGAGATGAAAGCAATGGATTAAACAGTATGGAAATATAGACGAGCAGATGTGAGAATCGTTGTGATAAACCTGGAATTGAGAAAGTTTGTCCAATGAAAATAAAAAAAGATAGTAAAGGGAGCGTCCACAGTCTCGTGGAGTTTATGTTGTCATCAAATGTACTGGGCTGGAGTGGAGCTGCAATTTCACAGAAATCACTTTTGAACTCACCTGGGCCAAATATCTGTTCTCACACTGTTACATACTGTTCGAAAACTCCCTGGGACACCGCAGTGCTTTCTAAAAACCCCATCCACTGTAGAAGCTCCCCACATCCTGCACACACCTGTCTTCAGTCTTATAAATGCTGTGTGTGCTGATGTACAGTAGATGGTACTCCATGTAATACATATGAACAGCAGGCCGCTGCCGCTCACTCAGAGTTAGTACAACTTTTTTGGAATGGGTAAACTATGATATTAAACTCCGGTTCGGCACAGTGGGAACTCTCTCTCTTATGTCAAAGATCAAACAGGCTTCCTGCTTCTTCAACTTGCTCTACAAGTTTCTGGTGTCAGCGTTCTGTGAAGAACCAAACTTTCCATGAACAGTTGGAGATTGTCTAGTGTTTTATTAGAGGGTTTTACATCTGTATTAGGAATGCGGTAAAAATGGAGGTGGAGGTGGTGCTGTAATCTCAGATACAAATATTTGAAGGAAAATATTAAGACTTGACTTTTAAAATGACTTTGTTTTATTTTTATTTGGGCGTCACAACTGAGCAGTTTGTGTTTGCTCCAGTAGGTGTTGACAGTTTGGAGATAAAGTCACCCTCTTCTGCCCTCGCTGTGTGTGGGTGCACAGCTATGCAGCGAGCTGAACACTCTTTATATAAAGGTTGAAGACAGCAGATTGCTTTTGAAGTTTTTACTGGAAACAGTTGTGAGACTGTAAAAACATATTAGAAAACAAATGAATTGATAGTGATGAAAAATCAGATAACATTGTGTAGGAGGCGGCAGTAACGCAGTCCCCAGGGACTTGACTTGGGAACTGGAGAGTTGCCAGCTCAAGTCCTCGTATGGACCAAGTGTGGAACATGGACTGGTAGCTGTAGAGGGGCCAGTTTGCTTCCTGGGCACTGCCGAGGTGCCCCAGAGCAAGGCACCAAACCCCCAACTGCTCGGGATGCCCGTCTAAGGCAGCCCCCTTGCTCTGACATCTCTCCATTTGATGCATATATAGGTCCTGCATTTCCCCTTGAGGATGAATAGAGTATTTCTTCTTCTTCGTCTTCTTCTTCGTCATCTTCTTCGCTGTCCTCTCCATCTTCGTCATCTTCTTCGTTGTCTTCTCCATCTTCGTCCTTGTCTTCTACTTTGTCGTCTTAATCGTCTTTGTCTTCTACTCCGTTGTCTTTTTCGTTGTCTTCTTCGTCCTTGTCTTCTACTTCGTCACCTTAATCGTCTTAGTATTCTTCGTCGTTTTCTTCATCTTCTACTTTGTCTTCTTCTTCTTCATCTTCGTCCTTGTCTTCTACTTTGTCGTCTTTTTCGCTGTCTTTTTCTTCATCGTCTTCTTCTTCATCCTTGTCTTCTACTTTGTCATCTTTTCTCTGTCTTCTTCTTCTTCTTCTTCTTCCTCTTCTTCTTCATCCTCTTCTTCCTCTTCTTCCTCTTCTCAGGTGTTAGACCAGAGATATAAAACGCATTGGTACAATAACAAAGAAACAAGGCTCACGCAAGTATTGATGATCCATCACAGTGGTACCTTGTGTGTAAAGGGTAAAGGGTATTAAGTCCCCACAGGAAGTACAACACAGTTATTCATCCAGTAAACATACACATAGAGTCCATAAAAGTAAACAGAGTAAAATGAATAACAGTTATCCAAAAACTTATCACATAAATAAACTCAATCAACAGGGGGATTTGTGGAGTAGATAAAAATGCTCACTAGTATTTGCTTGGCCACAAATCAGCTGGTGGGTGTAACAATAGGTGCATTTCCATCCAACTGTTTTTATGCACATTTTATTTTTGTTTTTTGTTTTTTACATAAAAAAAATCTCAAAATAATACAAAAGTTAAGTAAAATACTTATGAATGAACACAGGGCTGTTACCAGAACTCTCTCAAGAGCACATAGCTGTAATAATAGTTGTTTAAAACTCTATTTCCAATGTCCGGTGTGCTCTCTGTTATTATACATCCACTTGTTTCCTTTGTTTGAGGTTTGACTGGTGCTCTTTTAACGACATCATCTTGTTGCACCCACAATAAACCGGCTCCCAGTATTTGCATAACAGTAGTTGATGGAAAAGCACATTAATTTGCATTTTCATTGAAGGATTATCTGAAAATTCAGTTGAAATTGCACTGCATTTGGATGGAAACTCAACTAACCACAGTTAAACAGGCATAAAACTGTGTCATAACTCTCTGTCTCTCTGTCTCCTCTCGACTCTGCTTTTTACACCATCAGTTTTCCTCATGAAGGCAAAAAAAAAGGATTTTAAGAAACAACAATCCACAACCCATCCAAAAAAGGAAAAAATCTAAATGGTGAGCATTTTGTAAAATAGCATGGATCGCTGGAAGTGAGAATGATTTTAGAATCCAGTTCATCCAGGTTTTCTTTGAGAGCTGGAGCTCACCTGACGTTCACTTCAGTCTTTAAGTTCACTTTCCTCCAGCGCACATACTTTGTTTCCCTCATCTCTACCTGTCGTATCCATTTTTAGCTTCTCTGCTCTGTAGCATTAATCAGAAAGGCACACGTTTCTGATTAATGCTACAGCAACAAACGAGAATTTATGTTCTCAGTGTTCATTTAGTTGTCATTTAGTATCATTTAGGTGACTAGTTTTTGTATGTTTCAAGGTCTTTCACAAGCTTTAGACATAACAAGGTGAATGTTAGCTTGTAATTCTTCTTACTGCAAGCTTATGAGCTTTCTAAGATCAGCCACATTTCTGATACTGTGCGTGTGAGGTTATTTTTGCAAGTGTGTTGCGATGTCCCACATTATGTGCACCCCAAAGAATGTGCGTCACTGCAGGTTAAGTATGTCAGTGCTATGACACCACTGCAATTCCAGAGCATGTGTGGATGTTTTCCTCCACTGTCTGAGATGCGAGTCGCCATTACTAACAAGGTCTTAACATTTCTATTTACCAGAGATAGGAGGAACTTGACCTTGGTATTTTCTGTGAGGCACTCTTGGGTGGTTTCTGATGAGAAGCAGGCGATATTGTGACCCACAGGTCAGCCGCTATGAGAGATTGGACTTGTGTTCTGATACTGTCAGTGGTTGTTAAGATGTCATGCTGGGATTCATGTTTCCCAAAGGGACTCAGTCAAATGGAAAGAAGAGATGGAAACAGCAGGGTATGGCATACAGTACTTGTTACTGAACTAGCGGACAGATGGATTTTGTGTGTTCCTATTTCTTACACAGTTGCTCAAGAATATAAATACTAAACAACAGATGCAATTCCTCTGCAGCTTCCAGACAGCATGGTCCCTATGTCTCCAAGTCCACAGGATCCATATCTTGTGTGTGCATGTTGTCTAGCTGATGGGAATAAATTATTTTAAAGTGTGGACATGCTTTGGACAGCTACCCAGCATACTTTTATAAAATAGTTCCCCAGTAACTTGTGGGTCAGTGGTTGTTTTGTAGGCATTCAGCCAAATAATTCACTGTGAGAAGAAGCCACCAATAGAGTCATTAATACACACACTAAAAACTTCAAATGAGTCAGTGTTCCTGATGTAATTTGATGCTTCTGAGAAGTCTTCTGCAAAGTCATGGGCTTCTATGTATTTAATACTTATGATCCACCTTAACTAATATGATTCTTACCAATTCTAACTTTTGAGGCCATTTTGTTGGGGCTCCATTATTCTTTTTGAGCAGATATCTGCAGAGGAATGTAGAATCTGTAGTTAACAGGATAACAAAGGCGTTCTGGTTTCCGTCTGTAGTCTGCTAGTAATCGGAGTAGTAGGCCAGTTACATTTGAGCAGGCTTTGGTTACCTGCAGGTAAACCGTTTGTGTGGAGAGCAACACAGGCAAAATGCATCAGCTGAAATTCAGTTGCAGAACATCAACTATTGTCTAACGACGATTAAGCTTTTGATTAGCTTTTTTTTCAATGTATCTGCATGCATATGCGGTTGTCTGTTGATAGAGGTTAGTCATCTCTCAATTCCAACTCCATTCTCGTGTCACAAGTTGCCAGTCAGACTGTTAATTATGACCAGTGCACAGAGGAGGAAGAGAAATCTTTGGCGGAAATCCATCATCCAGATATTAGCTGGTAGGGCTGTGACAATAACCCCATCACCGCAATACTGCAGTCACGTGATGCCTACCGCGGTGAAGAGGTCATCACCGCACAAAAAAAAAAAAAAAAAAAAAAAAAAGCTGATTCATCATGGCGGCGGATCTGGTTCCCAAGCCAAATGTTAAAAGAATACTCCGACGGTTTGGGAGTTATGCCCTTTCGCAATCATTTTCATATTGAGACAACATGATGGATATCGTTTTTGTGTCTGTACGTCCAGTGGCTGGGTCTCAGCGGTTAGCATTGGGGTCAGTACGTCCGGTGCTGTGATCCGCAGAGCAATACACTGGTGAGCAGGCACAGGCACAGACGTAGCCTGTAAACAAAACTCAGTTGTTTATTTAGCCTAGCGATATCTCCGGACTATAGTAGCTGCAATGGACAACTTTGAACGCGATTTTGAGGAGTTTCTTGTAGCGGACACAGACCCATCAGACCTGATGAACAGCTTTCAGTCGAGTGAGTAATATGGTCCATGTCGTGTCTTTGTTTGCTTTTACCGAGTGACCTAGCTTTCCTGTCCCAGAGCCAGCTGCAGCTGTTGCTCACCGGTGTATCCCTCCGCACAGGACGTAAACACACTATAGTTCATGTGTCAAACTTCTTCTAAAACGACTAAAAAGGACTCGTTTTTTGAATTAATGTTTAAACATGTTTATTTTAAATGCACGTGCAGTAATGCCAGCTTCAGGGTTTCTGTAACGTTTATTTGTTCACTTTTACTGTAGGCAACGATATCCATCATGTTGTCTCAATATGAAAATGATAGGGAAAGGGCATAACTCCCAAATTGTCGGAGTATTCCTTTAAGTTGCCAATTTGGGCACATTTTGGATTTGTGCCAGATGACAAGGGGCAGCCAGTGAATTTGGATGAGGCAATATGCCGTATTTGTGGGAAAGAAGTATCAGTTTCTGGAGGATATAAAACGGGGTGGGGGGGGGGCTGTGTCACCGCTGTGAGAAAAAGTACATACCGTCACAGCCCTATTAGCTGGCTACACCGGAACCCCAAAAATATTGGCCGTTGTCCCCGAGGCTAAATTGCTAGCAGCCTGATAGCCGATGGGTTCCGAGATTGACTCCCCATAGATATTCACCTAAACTTAAACATCTTCCCTTAGTCATGTGACTGATCACGGATAGAGTCAGTGATGACGTTAACATGCACAAAATATTATGGTTTTTGCCCTTAGTCTGAAAAAGACAATATTCCTACTAAGCTGTGTGCATACTGAATGAAAATAAATATTCCACCATTATTCCTGTTTAGATGCAGCCATGCATACTCCAATTAATGCAGTGTTGTTTATCACATTAAAAGGGAAAAGTGGAACAGCTGGAGCCGCTTGTCATTTTGCTTTGTTGCATCAAAATAGTATTTTTCTAAGCGACAGGAAGGCAATCCAGGCACTCTGAAAAAATATAACGAGGAAGGAATTATTAAAAAAGCCTTTATTGTAGTGGCTAAATCATTAAAGTAACCAATATGTTTCAACCACTGCAGGTCTTCATCAGGGCTTTCAAAACATACACCGCAGGTATGGCCCTGCCTACATAGTGGCACAATCAGAGGCCATCACTTGACCCAACCAGTCATCTCTTTCTTTTTCTATTATTTTTTCAGTGTTTTCTATCGGTGGTGGACTTGTTGGACTGTGCGAACACAGCCTCCCTCTTTCATTCCTTCACCACCTTCTTGAATAGGTTGGTGCTGAGATATTTGTGTACATCCAAAAATCTGTTAATATCCAAGTCTTTCATAATGTTCAATAGTGGGTGTGTTTCTTCTTCCAACCAGAAATGTGGGATTTTCTTTTGGGTATCCAGCTGTGGCTGAGGAGGGAGAGCGGCTCATCCGCTAATTGGAAGATCAGCAGCTCGATCTCCGGCTCCTCCAGTCCACAAGCTGGAGCATCCTTGAGCGAGATACCCAACCCCATATTGCTTCCGATGGCTGTTCCATCGGTGTGTGAGTGTGTTAAATCTGTGTAACAGGTGGCACCTTGTATGGTAGCCTTGGCCACCAGTGTGTGAATGTGTGTGTGAATGGGTGAATGTTACTCGTAGTGTAAAAGGTGCATATCCCATGTCTCAATCCGAAAATGCTACAGTTGGAAGAACGCGTAATTTGGAATATTTAAATGGAATATGCTGTTTACATGAGTCCTATCAAAGTCAGAATATTATTATAGTGGAATAGTAGTGTGCATGTAAATGTAGCCAATGACATGAGCTTTGTCTGTACAGTCCTTCCACTGGAAATGTACTGGCTCGGTGAAATAACAGAGAACTCCAGTGCAAAACTTTGAGGCAAAACAAGTTAACCAAAAGCCAATTTAACTTTTTTGAAGTCCAAAGTAGGGTTAGGTAACAACCTCCCAAAACCGAGATGTTTTTGCCTCACATAATTCTGGCAAATATGACTGCTGGCTCGTTTGTGTAGTATGTGTTTATTGCCCCAAACTGCCAGTGTAACAAGTTGGAGTCATTAGCTGTAAGCCACGTAGCATTTTCCACACCAGCGGTGTCTGTGTGAGTGTTGGTGTTCAGCTCGGACTCTGACTGAACTCACCAGCAATGCCAGTTGTGTTATTTCCCTCCAGTCACCTTTTTTCCTCCCGTCTCTGTACATTTATGAAGTACATTCATAAAACCCTGAAAAAAGTGAAAATGTACTTCTTTTTTTTTGTGCCAGCGGCAAGAATTTCAAGGTATCACAAGGTTAAAACTCTGAACGATTAACTCAGCTTTCTTCCATTTCAAAGTGGTTTTGTGCATCTGATGAGAGCAAGCTGCGTGGCGGAAAAGCGTATAGATTTATGGGGAAATAAAAAACTCTAGTTGGATTTTATGAGATTATTTTTTAAACTTAGCACATTTTCTCCAATCTTTTTTTCCTTTATTATTATACCTCTTTCTCTCCATCTCTCTGTGTGTCTCTCTCTCCTTTTTCCTCATGTTCCAAAATAGTAATTAGTACAGAATCACACTGGCGCCAGAACACAAAACCACAAAAACATGGAATCTGAGGCTTCTGGGGGCAGCTGCCTCTTCAACAGCAAGCATATGGCAGACACCCTTTTTGGAATGCAACACACTGATTTGGGGATTGATCCTCCCTCCATCCCACCCCCCCTCTCACACTCTGCTCTTCATCAAATTAGCTCCTGTTTGCATTTATCCCCCCAACTATTAGCTTTCATTTATAGATTGTCATTAGGACCAAATACTTTAAAACCGGCCTCTCGGCTGTGTGTGTGTGTGTGGGTGTCTCTGTCAGTGTGTGCACGTACAGTATCAATAGATTCACTGATGTCTGCTGCAATGCAAGAGTGCTGATACGACAGGATTTTGGAGAAGATCTGGACACACACGCGCACACACACACACACACACATTGGTTTGTGCATTCCCCTTGGCCTCTGTGATAGGGGAATGTTAATGAGAGGAGCCAGCCTTCGAGCTGAGCTTTGTGCCATATGGACCTGCCACGGGAGTGGCACTAATCCTACTCACTAATTTAACTCAGAGACACACACAGCTCAGTCACACACACACACATACCTGACACATATGGGAGACTCTGGGAGACTTCTCATTGTGAGTTTTTTTTTGTGAATGTGTGAATAAAAAAAAAGTTAAATAAATATCTGGCAAAATAAGTTTTAGCAAGAGTTTGCAGCTGCAACTTGCATACATTTGAGTGTGAATTGTAATTTGTGCCATAAATTCAGTGTGATTCTGCCCATAGCAAACATCCTGGTTCAGTAAAAGTTGGTGTGTTTTGGTTTTGGGAATTTAAATCAAAGCCAATGTGGCATATTCCTGGCATGTAGTCCTGAATGAATAATAGAAGCTGTTGCAGAACAGAATTTTTATGTCTGCTGCTGGGTTTCTCCTCCTCTTTCTTCTCGTTCCCAGTTTCTCTGTCAAAGACTTTAAGGCCTGGTGGGGGGCAGGTTTCCCCTTAGCGGAAGCCAAACTCACACACTCCAAACACTTGTTCACACTGAGTCTTTGTGTGACTCGCTCAGTGTGACATCCACAGACCTAAACGTGCTGTATGCCATTGTGATCTGACTCAGTGTAAAGATAGTTTAGATCCCAAAATGTTGTCAGTGTTTAGAAGAGGCAGAAGAGATGTAATGTACCAGTGTCATGAATAGCACAGTCAGTGGCTTTTTTTAGTCTGTTGTGCTCGCTTGACTTGTATTTCTCTACATATATTTTGATTTTCCTGGCATACGTGCCACTCCATATCTTTTATGCTAGGTATACGCACATACAAGACACTATTTATCCCATTGAAGGACTTAAGCTGAACAGTTTGGTTTGTTTATAGCACCAAGTTGCCACAGAGACTCCAGAAGATTCATGATGTCTTGAGCCTCAGTCAGTTCTTCCATCTGAGAAACATGTAGTTGGTCTGTTTAAAGATATATTATGCAGGGTTTTTCAACAAACAATGTACATACTTACACAAAAGTAATCCCTCTCAGTCATCATAAGAGTGTGACGGTATATTTTTCTGCCCACACATCTGCCTGTATTTTCTTATTTTCTGAGTTCTGCACTTTTATGGGTGTGTACCCCCACAGCACTCAGGTGAGGTCGTGGCTTAATAAAAAGGTAGCAACCAGGTGCCAGACTGTAAGCAGCAGGTATCCAGGAGACACGGCATTGAAAAAAACACACAAATATAGCAAGGTGAAAGGCCAGATGAGAGTGAATCTGGGGTTGGCTTTTACTTTCACTGTCGCTGGTGAGCGTGTTCACAAACAGTGACTGACAATCCAGCAAGGAAGAAAAGCAAATGGCACAAGCAGCTGCAGCTGGTTCCACTTTTCCATATCTTGAAGTGATAAATGACGGATGTTAATCAGAGTATGTATGGCTGCATGTTAACAGGACAATTAGTGGAATATTAGTTTTCATTAGCCATGTAAACAGCTTAGTAGGAATACTGGGCCTCATTCACTAATATGTGTGTGTAGAAATGTTCTTACTCTGTGCATAAACTCACTGTTGTATTCATGACACCTGCAAACCAGCCGATTTTGTTCTTTCCACAGTGAGTATGTTGGTGAATCAGAAGCATTCTGAATTGAAAAATGCGTTCCTGCTATCTGCAATCAGCACGCTGCCACACCCCATTTCTCTATACAACAAATTGCCCAGGGGTGTATCATGGAGAAAGCGGTGAAATTGTTTCTACGCACATATTTAAGCCCTGACACACCAGCACACTTGGTGTCTGATGTGCACAGACTGCAACATCTTCCAGCAAGGTTAGATATGCCATCTTAACACCTGCTTGGAGGTACATCAGAATCTCTTATATACCGTGCATGCCTATTAATAGAATAATTAGTCGGCAACAAATGATCATATGCGCAATTTCTACAAATAACTGGGATGTTTTCATAGTTGAATTTTTTTATTAATAACTGATGAGTATAGTCATTTAATAGATTTGACCAATTCATTAGACAATTAACAGTTTTAAATACTGTCTATTGAAGCATTTGTCAGTTAGTATGGTTTAAATACACTATGTATATTAAAACAGCCAGGCCTTTATCATTTGTGCGTATGCATGGTCTGAGACAGTTCTAAATTTGTTTGCAGAGTAGGAACAATTTGGATAAAGCCTAGTTCACATTACACGATTTTCACCCTGATTTTGCGTCGCAGAGTCTATCGTAATCTTTTGAGTGTTCATACCTGGCGACATGTGTTTCTGTCAGCGGGACTCTCACCAACTGTGTTACGACCTGTGTGTGCACACCTCAGGATTTCTCCACCGAGCCCTCGCCCCAGAGACGACACAAGCTCAAAAGAAGCGACTATCATGTGTTTAAATAACTTATCAGACGGATATATATAGATATATACTTTGGGCTTGTTCCTGAAGTGGAGTTGTGGAGTAAACGTCACCTTTCTCTCTCTCTCTCTCTCTCTCTCTCTCTCTATAGAGAGAGAGAAAGAGAGAGGGAGGACGTTTAGAGAGCAAGCCCAAATAGGTAACTCCACTTTAGGAACAAGCCCAAAGTTGCGGCTAATAAGCAGACCTGGCAACCCCTGGATCCCGCCTCTCATTGGCTGATGCTCTTTGTCAGTCGTGTCACACTTCTCCAGTTATCTAGCAGATATCCAGTCCCAGTCACAGACGAGAGGGGGGACTTGCTAGTAGGCTTGTGCACACATGAGGACTCGTCGTGGCAGACTATCCGCCGACTCACATCCGACCCAAGGTGGCTCTCAAGATGCTCTGCGACGTCAAAATCGCGGTGAAAATCGTGTAGTGTGAACTAGGCTTAAGAAAATATAGATGAATCCTAGATTTTTACTAAAATGTTTATACCACAATTTAAGCACAGATTTGTGCGTGTGCACTGTTTGTGAATGAGGGCCTTTGTCTCTTTCAGAATAAGGGCAAAAAACTGAATATTTTGTGCATGTAAACTAGAGCTGCCCCCTAATATTCGACCAAACGTCAGTCCACCAGAAAGGTCATAAGTCGGCAAGATTTCACTGGTTGCTTACCCACAGAAAATGTGGGAATTTAATTTGAAAGGTCAGACACAGGAAGTGGCCATGCTCAGCAGGCAGACAGGAGTCACGTTAATCTCCAGGGCTGGTACCTGTGGTTGTTCCACAGGCTAGTTAATAACATGTCGGGCAGGAAATCCAAAGTGTGGGATCATTTTGAGAAGGTGAAGGACGAACCCAAGGTGATATGTAAACTCATCTTCATTGGTCGACTACAAACATGACGTATCATCTGAAACATGGAAGTAGCTACATGCCCATTAGCCACTTAACACAATCATTACTGCTTTGCCGACAGCGTCATTAACAGGCGGCTCGCTCAGTGTGTGACGTGCACTTGTAGATAAAATATAGGCCTATATTAATGAAGGTTCATTAGTACGGTTTGTATTTCTCTGTAATGTAGCACAGTGTTAACAATGTTACTGATACTATTCTGTCTCACACCTTCAACTCAAACCATTGTGTTGCCCCGCCCAAAATATATCATTTAATAATTAAATTAATATTGCAAACATGCGGGGGCGGCATGGTGGTGTGGTGGTTAGCACTGTCGCCTCACAGCAAGAGGGTTGCCGGTTCAATCCCGGCCCTTCTGTGCGGAGTTTGCATGTTCTCCCCGTGTCAGCGTGGGTTCTCTCCGGGCACTCCGGCTTCCTCCCACAGTCCAAAGACATGCAGATTGGGGACTAGGTTAATTGATAACTCTAAATTGTCCATAGGTGTGAATGTGAGCGTGAATGGTTGTTTGTCTCTATGTGTCAGCCCTGCGATAGTCTGGTGACCTGTCCAGGGTGTACCCTGCCTCTCGCCCAATGTCAGCTGGGATAGGCTCCAGCCCCCCCCGCGACCCTCAAGAGGATGAAGCGGTTAGAAGATGAATGAATGAATGCAAACATGCGGGCGACTACTGGTCGACTAGGAACATTCTTAGTCAGGGGCAGCCGTAGTCAGTGTGGCTTAAATTCTAACCTTTATGATGGTAGGATTTATTGCAGGGCTTTTGTATTAGACTTCATAAGTTTTAACTAGGCAGACCTAATAAACTGGGAACTGAGTGTATATATAATATAATGATATATGAAACATATGCTGAAACCCACCACTTAAAGTCACATAAAATACCACGTACATAAAAGCAACTGCACAACATAAAACCTAGAGAACATTGAGCCATCACCACCTAACTCAACATGTAGTCAAAACGTCATCACTGTTACCAACCCATGACTGTAAACCCACAACTCTTTATACAGAGGACTCATCAGCCGGCCTATGAGCCCTTAAAAATTTGATGGTCTGGGAGATAAAGGAATTTCTTACTCTGTTAGACCTGGCCTTTAGTGGTCTAAATCTCTGTCCAGAGGGGAGAGACTCCAACTCTCGATACAGACAATGGAGAGGGCTCTTCAAAAATGATTTGAGCCTTTGAAATTGCTCTCTTGGAAAAATGAGACCAAGCAGGCAGTTTAACACCATTGATCTTAGCGGCAACTCTTACTGGGCAATAAAAACAGGGCTGTTGGTCATTTCACTGTAATCATGAATTGGTCCTCTTAAGCTTTGCAAAAAAATATGCAGCCTGCGATTTGACGGTGACAAATATACACTTGAGTTAGTAGTAAAAGTATTACCTGAAGCCTAGTGGAGTGTTTTCTTTCAAAACACTTTAAATGATCCTGACGCATTCATGAGGCACACAGTGGCAAACGGAGGGATCCGCAATTTAGTCAAATAAAAACGGAGCGAAATACATACTAATGTGAATGCAATCAGCATAAGTAAAGTTTAAAGCTGATCATTAGGGACTGCTGCTGCTGCCGCTGCTGGTGGAAAAACTGCTGAGCTCTAATCATGCATTCATCCTGATGTAACAGGTTACACAGAGCTGAGGAATACACTGCAACATTTCTGCAAGTCAAATTTCCGAAAACTGCAAAAATATGCAAAACTGGGAGAGAGGATTTGGCCCTTTGAGATTCCATAATTAATTCTAATTTTCTCATTTCTGTTTCATGTTGTCAAGACATTTTGTCACTTAATTAAATGGCAAGATTGCGGTTATCCTCCTCCAAAACTTTAGAATATAAAAGGGCCACTTGCTGCTGCACAGGATCGTTTAAGGTTAGAGCGTTTCTATAACCTCAAACATATTTTGGCAAATTCCAGCATTTCCAAATTGTGCTATTTAGTGTGAAATATTTATTCTCTGCACTATTTATGAATTAGATGGTGGCTGGTTTGGTTAATACACGGCTTTTAGTGGCTTTCTATTGTCTGATTTAAAGGTATACCATGCAGGATTTTCTTAAAAACAATGTACAGACTCCTTTCCTTATTCAGGACATTTATGGGCGTGTACCTCCACAGCGCTTAGGTGAAATCAGGGCTTAATAAAAAGGAGCGACCAGGTGCCAAAATGTCAGCAGCAGGCACCCGAGTGTCGCAGCACTTAAAAAACGCAAATGTAGTGAGCTGAAATGCCATATGAGAGTGAATCTGAGGTTGGCTTTTAGTTTCACCTCCACTGATCAGCGTGTTATCGAGCGGTTACAGAAAATCCTGCCTAATTTTGTGAGTTGTCTTTTAGTCTTTCTGTTGCTTTGTTTGTCCATAATAGTTTTTACAGTGTACAGAGTTTGCATTTACAGTATTGAAATAGGAAATTGAGGGTGTTTTCACATGTAGTCCTTTAAAACTAACCAAACCCAGTCCTCTGAAAGTGGACCAAGAAGTGGACCAACAGAAAAGTGACAGAAAAGAGGTCTCAGTTCTCTTTCTGGTCACATGTTCGCCTATATATAATTGACATAGTTTTTATTTTTTTTACTTTGACATGGCACTGCAGTGCGGTTGTGACGACCCTTGCTTTCACATGAACTTAAAATTGGAGAAGCGCAGTATCTAAAGCGTTGCAGGCCGACGTGGTTTTGTCTGCTTTTTCAGGCGTCCTAGTGCAACAGCATGTGACCTAGAGGGCTAAATACAATGGCAAAAAGCAAAAAGAACCTGGAGCACTTTGTGTTCACAGTGCACAGGTTAAGCGAACCACACCGAGGACTTGAAGGAACTTCAGAGGGGTCTAAGTTCTCTTGGAGTGTTCACATATGCAGAAAAAATGCTGAGTCACCGCTCTGAATCTGCTTAGTAGTCGATACCAACACAGATGAATACCCATATTGACACCAGAGTAAAAAGCAAAAACAAAACAATGAATCCCATGTAATTAAACATACACTCCTTTATTAGATTTAAATTTAATTTCATTTAAATTTAATTTTATTCAAACAGCATATTAACATATTTTTCCTCTGTTTGTCTTCCCCCTTGTCCACTGTGATTGAACGTCTGGGTGACAGGGACAAGCACAGCGTTTTATCCAAAGCTGAACATTTTTCAGCTGTTGGTGACCAGAAAGAAACGCCAAACGTGCAGCGCTCAGCATAGAATAGATGCTCAGTGCCTCATCACGCTGCTGGCATTTCTAAAATAGTGTAAATACCAGCAGTCATCCCATTGCAAAGAAATTACCAAAGTACACTAGACTCTCCTTCCTCCTTTTGCAATTAACTACAGACTAGAACACCTGTAGGCATTTATGCTGCCCTGTCAGGTCCACAAGAATTGCATCCCTGGTACCCACAGTACTGGAGCAAAATGAGTACTGTCATGTTTTTAGAATTTTGGCATCGACTTGGTACTGAAGTGTTGGTTCTCATGACATTCCTGCTCCTTTTTAAATACTGGGCAGGGCTCTCTCTTTCCCCTCAGAACAGACTGAAGCTTTCATGGCATGGCTTCAACGAGGTGCTGGAAACATTTCTTAGAAATTCTGGTTCATGTTGACACGATAGCATCACGCAGTTTGTCGGCTGCACATTAATGCTGCAAATCTCCTGTTCAAGCACATCCCCAAGATGAGATATTGTACTGAGATCTGATGACTGTGGAGGCCATTGAGTACACTGGGTTATTTTGTAACTGCAGAAAAAAAAATGTATTCAGTTATTGTGTTCCTGGTGGAAAATGGTGTCAAGGTGGAGTTGATTAAAGTACGTTATCTGCTACAGCTGTCTATACTTCTTACCCCCAGCCTTCACCTGAGCATGCTCATAGTACACTTATAATACCAATGATCTGTCCCTGACACCAGACATTAAATGATTTACAGGCTTCATCCTCATGCAGACACTAAACTGGGACACGTGCTGTGCTTTTGTTACATCTGCTGCTGCTGCTGCTATTGACAAGAGCCTCCCTCACCGCAGCCTGTACCTGTTTTGATTTTCCACAGACCCTGGAGGGTCTTTATTTCTCAGCTGATTCCCACTGGTGGATTGTTTGCAATCCTCCCTGCATGTTAGCTATTGTGTGCTGTGTATTCAGTGTTGTTATGCAGTACTGCCGCAGCAGGGAGCGTCCTCAGGAGTACAACCATACTGCCAAGTCAGACTGTACCGCCATCTCTCTTTGTTATGTGACATGTGTTTCTGACAGAGCTGCAATAGGACGCTCTAAAATAATGTATGAACAATATTAATAGTGTATGTCACAGAGAAGACACTTGTGTTACAGAATGGCTAGATTCACTTTGTTCTGTTTCTGGCTTCAGTTTCAATAGATTTTTCAATATAATTTTCACAAATTTCTAGGGATTTTTTGGCTGCAATCCTGATTCAATCATTTCAAATTGTTTATCTGCTGATACCGAGTCTGATCCAAGGCTTATATTTACCCAAAGTGTCTATAACTGATATTATTATTCACAATAAAAAGTATAAAAGTATCTCTCTAATCTGCAGCTCCCCTCTGCATTACAGAGCTTATAGTGAGTTTCAGCTCATTGTGCTGCACTGTAGAACCTGTGGTAAAGCAACGCCCGCAACAAAACACAGCAACAGAAAAGAAACAGTACAGAAAGTATTGGATTTGGATCAGCTTCATTTAAACTTATATGACCCATTAAAATATTCCCGGATCGGCCCCAATCCTGATTCTTGGGTTGGCTGCTAAGAAATTCTACTTTATGATTTTAATTAAAATTCATGACACTCAGACACAGACACTCACATTATTTTCCTTATCATCCATTTGGTCTCTAAAACATTAAAAATCACCACAATATTCCAACACCCAAATTGACTCACTGTGCCTCATTCACTAATATCTGCGCAGAAATGTTCTTACTCTCCGCAAAAAATAAGTACTTGCGCAAAATCACCGTCGGATTCATGACACGTGCGTACCGGCCAATTTTGTTCTCACCACCGTGCGTATGTTAGTAAATCAGAACCACGCCAAAAGTGCGCTCTACGGCGCGTGTGTTGGCATGTATGTTATTATAGCGCACCTCTTGAGGGGTTTCAGGGTTTGCGTATGGTGTCATCAGCCATGTTTTAAGGCCATATGCCCGGTCACCCAAACAATATAACATTTTAACATTAACGGAATAGAGACTTACTGAAAATACTAACTTAAAACAACTGAAATAAAAGACTAGAACAAAAGATGCTCACCAACAAGCCATCCACTTCTCACAGCCCCTGCCTCCAAACGCATTCCCACTGTACTGTTTTGCAAAATAAATGAGTCGTGGGTGCCTCCTGGCCAGCGGGCCACAGCCTTAAGGATATGGCAGTCGGCATTACAGATCATCTGCATGCTGATGGAGTGATAGTTTTTCTGTTCATGTTATTGTTAATATTTTAATTGTCACAATGATGAGGGTGAACGTGTGTCAATTTCATGGTAATTTAATCCATTTGGCCAATATATTAGTATATTAATTATTTTAAAAAATGTTAATTAAATCTCTTTTTCATGAATGTGGTTTTATAGACTCTGCATGTACTTAAAAGGTATGTTTGCATTTTCTAAGTCAGTTCGGCCTTCCTCATTTGTGTGTACGCATGGTCTGAGGCAGTTCTAAATTTGTTCGCAGAGTAAGAACAAATTTGGGTAAGAAAATATTGATGAATTTGTGCGTCAAACGATCATATGCACAGTTTAAGCACAGATTTGTGCGTACGCACTGTTTGTGAATGAGGCCCATTGAAACTGCTTATTTTCTCTGTCCAACAGTCCAAAACCAACAAAACTTAGGTTGCTTTCATTGCAAATAACTGCATGTATAATGCTAAAACAAACCAAACAAAAAAATTCCAACGATTATCAAAACTGTTGCTGATTTTTTTTTTTTTTTTTTTTTTTTTTTTTTTCCATGTCGATCAAATTGGGTTGTACCCGACTCAGGATTATGTCAGTCCAATCAGATTTGGCTGCTCAATACGAATGCTTGGTGACTCGATTTTTTTCTTCCATATAAAATTTGAGAGTTTGAACCAGATTTGGCGGGACGTTCAGTGTGACAGTGAACAAATGAAGTTAGCCTTTTGAGCTAATATTTGCTAACTACGCTGACGAGGGATCGGGAATGTGCAATAACAGTTCTTTGCCGACACTAGATGTCAAAAGAAAGCCAGAGACTGCATTGTATTAAGTTTGTGTGAGCTGTAAACTCAGCACTTCTATGCAGAAGGCAGAAGATAATGTGAACTTGGAGCCTGACTGCCTTTGTTTCTCTGACCAGCTGCATCCATCTCTCTCAGGGTGCTTTCAAACCTCTTGCGTTGGTCCGAATCAGGGACTAATTTTGTTACAAAGTTGTATAATTGCCTAAAGTTGGTTCATGTTCTCACTGCAGCATTTACAAGCAGACCAGATAAAATGCCTTGTGTGAGAAAGCTGCTCTTGATTGGTCAGAATTCCCATACGGAAAAATCAGGGAGGTAAAGAAAACGCTGAAGAGTACACTTTCAAGATAAATGTGACACTTTCTAATGTCACAGTGGAGGGACAACTACGCAGCTTGATTTTAGCGCTGGTCATCGTGTGCTATATTGCTGTCATTGTTCATTTTAGTCAAACCATACAGTTTGAAAACGAGGCGCAGCTCCAACTAGAAAACAATGTTTTGATGCATTGGATGTGCTGAATGTGCATATTAAGGCAGCACAGGAGGAGGCACACATTAATAATCCTTCAGGACTGTAACATGCTCATGTTTAACCCAAACAATGTGTCATGTGACTGCAGTTGGTTCAGATCACGGTCGCACAAACGAACCACACCAGAGTTTGTTTGACCTTCTTCAAGAAGGTCTCGGTCCAGTTGTTTCGGTGCTCACTGAAGTGTGATGGCTGTGTTCACACCTGCCCAAATGAACTGCACTTAGGGGGCAGGTGTGAAAGCACCCTCAGACTCACCCTGGGTCTGCGTCTGCAGCTGTCTGTACCAGAGAACTGTGTGAAAGTGAGGAGCGCTCATTCTGCTGCTTAATTTTTGGGCTGAAACCTCCCTAGAAGTACACTGCACACTGACTGACAAAAACAAAACAACAACAAGAAAACGGCCGCTCGACTTAAAGAATCTCAGTCGGCTGATGAGTCAGATCTTTGACTTTGAGGGGGCAGCCCTACCATCACCAAACTGTGATTAATTGACTAATCATTTCAGCTCTCCACTCAGTAAAGTATAAAGTCACACACTGAATGCAATACCATATATTTCTAAGATCATTTTTGCTGTTTGTCAGTGCAGAAAACTGTCACTTGACAGCTGTTGTTTATGTGAAAGACAGGAGCGAGATAGTCCACGGACGCAGTCGTCTCAGTCAAAATTCGATAAAGAAAAATGAGAGAAGTAGAAAACTGAAATTAGAGATAAAGAGAATCAAGGGAGCGAGCAGATTTGGAGTGAAGTCAGATTGACTGGGAGAGACGCAGCGGCACACAATGTGAGAAACAAAGAGGATGAAAGACAGACAGACCGAGGGAGGGAGAGGATGAAGGAGTAAGATGATGTTCTCTCTGGCTGTCACACAGCTTGGCAGTGTTGTTCGGTCACAGGCGGAGGCTGTGCACCCATAATTCAGTCTGATTTAGGGCTGCGATAGAGCGCTCAGGGATAATAAGCAGTATAATTTGCAGAAAGGTGTGACCAGACTGGATAAGTAGGATGCTGGTGTTTGCAGCACGTCTCGTCCTCTCCTCACTCTCTTTCTCAAGTCAAAGTCAGTTCAGTTCAGTTGCATTCATCTCTGTCCACTTCATTTCACTTTTTAATGAACATTTAATATCAGGTCGGTTAAGTTCAGATCAGTTCATCATAGTTTACTTCAGTCAAGCTGCATTCATTAGCATGTCTGGCTTACTAGCTTACTACGCACAGCTGTAATCAAGCGTTACTTTTAAGGCCAAGGAGACAGACAATGATAGTTTGTAGTTGGTTGGTTTTTTTTTTTTTTTGAAGAAAGCCTTGTTCACGGCACAACTAATGTGCAGTTTTTCCCCACTATGTGGAAGATGCCTCTGGATGAGTGTGGGGTAAAGTTAGCGGCTCCGTGCTCTGTATTTGATTTAGGGAGGTTCACACTCCAGCAACCTCAGACAAACTCGTTACCCAAGACAGTGTTAAGTTTGCCAGACAAAGTCGTCTTCAATAACACGAACAAGATGTAAGCTAAGCAACCGAACAGTGAACGACAATAACAGTCTGATTGTAAAGTTTTTCTCATCGTACTTACAGCAACATGACACACTAGCTCTACACTGCAATACACAAATACATTTCTTTATTTTCATGTTTTCTACATGGATCATTAACTTGTAGGGATGCTGACTTTTTGCCTGGGACATGCAGCTGTAGCTTCAGTCCTTTAGCACAGTCTCATTTATGTAGCCATCAACGTTATTTTAAAAGGGAAAGCTCATCACCAATTCAAACTTACATACTTTTCCTCTTACCTGTAGCACTGTTCATCAGTCTGCATTGTTTTGGTGTGAGCTGCAGATACTGGCCGTAGAGATGTCTACCTGCTCTCGGGTATAATGGAAGTAGATGCACTTGGTGCCAAAGAATACATTTGAAAAACTCAACAGCAATATCTCCTTCCAGAAAACATGACCCCTCAGCCAACCGTATCACTGCATAGCGTACATCTCACCTAGCTCACCTAGCACCAATGAGCTAGCGAACATCACAGCTCAGGAAAGGAGAACGCCATTAATGTTTACGTCATGGCTGTCACGAGCAAAAGCCTCTCGCTGGAGACAAGCACTGCCGGAGCCCTATAAAATGACCTCCAGCAGGCTACTGGTGTGCATGTTTCTGACCAAACTGTCATAAACAGTATCCATGAGGGTGGGATGAGGGCCTGACATCCTCTAGTGGGACCTGTGCTCACAGTCCAGCACCATACAGCTCGACTGGCGTTCACCAGAGAACACCAGAATTGGCAGGTCTGCCACTGGCGCCACTTTCTCAACACAGATGAGAACAGGTTCACACTGTGCACATGTGACAGGCGTGAAAGAGTCTGGAGACGCTGTGGTGAATGTTATGCTGCCTGTAACATCATCCAGCATGACCAGTTTGGCAGTGGTTAATGATGGTCTGGGGTGGCATGTCCTTGAAGGGTCGCACAGACCTCCATCTCATAATAAACGCTACCCTGTCAGCTGGTAGGTACTGGGATGAAATCTTAAGAGCGTTTATCAGACCTTACACTGGTGCAGTGGGCCCTGGGTTCCTCCTGGTGCAGGACAATGCCCATCCTCATGTGGCCAGAGTGTGTAGGCAGTTCCTGGATGACGAAGACATTGATGCCATTGACTGGGCCTCTTGTTTCCCTGACCTAAATCCAATTGAGCACCTATGGGACGCTGTCATGTACCTCCACAGACTGTCCAGGAGCTCACTGATTCCTTGATCCAGGTCTGGGAGGAGATCCCCCAGGACATAGTTGCAAAGATAAAATTCACACAAGTTTGATCAGCCTGGGATTTCAATTTTTTTAACTTTGATTTTCATTGTGATTTTGAATCCAGCCCTCAGTGGGTTGATGATTTTGGTTTCCAGACCATTGTTACGTCATTTTGTTCTTGATGCGGGAACTCTGATGTGAGATTTAAGTGTTCCGTTAATTTTTTGAGCAGTGTATTTTGATAGATTAGTATTATGTTTATGCATGGCACTTTAGGCCGCCATATGTGTTTTTGTAGGCCCAGTTTAATATGCAACTCAATTTAATAATATCAATCAATATATGTAGTAGGGGTCCCTGCTTTGTCTGAAAAAAGAGGAAGACCCCTGATTTTGATTGATAAATAGCACTTTAGGGAAGTAGGTGATTTCAGGGTGTACTGTCCCTTTAAGACCCTTTTTTCAAGGGTTTTTGTTTTAAAGCGAGTCTGCTGGAAACATTAAAAAGTCATCCAGAGATGGTGTTTTCAACCAAGTACAACTGATGAAACCTGCAAATGAGAGTTGTAATTTTAGCTGGCAAAATCGACGGACCTTTGCTACAAATGGATAATGTGCTTTTGTCTGTCTGAAGTCCACAACCTGGTGTTTCAAAAATGATTGAGAAATTTGTAGTGGTAAAATATGCACCTTACTCACCGTGAACTGCATATTTGGCGTGTGAGAACAGAAGGGCATAGCAACAGTAACTAACTGGGGCAGGGATTAGAAAACAGGTGACTCGCGCTATTTCACATTCTGCTAGGTAAAGCATCAGTTTATGCTTCAGAGACACAGCATGATTTTTTTTAACGAAAAATGTTTCATAATTTCCATTCCAGCCATGACCAAGTCTAAATCCAGTGACTGACATAAGATTTTCTCTACAGTCCTCCAGCTTTGTGTGGGCTGCCATATTTGCAGTGCAAACCTAATGAAAATCCTCAGTGTGCATTGACAGTTACATGACATCCTCTGATACCAGCCCGGTGAATTTTCACTGTATGCACTCATTTAATTATTTCTGTTATGAGCAAAAGAAGAATCTGAAATAGCACCGTGCTTCCTGAGACACATTTTTCAGTCATTTTCCCCCCTTTACATTTTGTAACTCCATTGGAACAGTTTCTGCCCTCTGAATCACTCACACATCCTCAAGTCATTCGTTAACTCATTTTTAAAATCTCCCCTCTCATGTGATAAACTTCCTTTGGCATGGCCTGACTGACTATCAGCACTTGGCACAGTAATTGCTGCTCGTTCAAGGATGGGACACAGCAATAAACTTGTCAGCACATATTACAATGTCGGACAGATGAGCAGGAAAGAGCATTCTGCCTTCCTGCCCTCTCATCTTAATGGCAGCCATCTCCTGCATGGCATGTCCCCAGACAGACAACTCATTTCATCTTGCCATTAATTCTGAACAGCGAGGGTGACATTGTGTCCATCATGGCAGCTTTATGTAAAACAGGACCCTTTGTGTCGAGCCTCATAATACAGACGTCGATCCAGCTTGCCCCTGATAAAGTCATTTGGTAATGATCATTTGATGCAGCAGTCTTGTTAAAGGTGAAGCTAAGGTATGCAGTGTTTGTTGGGTCATTTCCATAAAGTGATAAACACCAGTGAAAGTGGTGACGGTGTGTTGCGAGACAGCCAGGTTGTGTGACAAAACAGCTGGTGGATATTATATTTACCTCCTGTATTTCATCTAGACATGTCCCCTCAGGAGCGCTGCTTAACTGTCCAATGAGGCTCATGCCCTCCTGTTTTATAGATGGCTCTCCCTGCCTTCAGTTAACACAGTATCAGCACCTGGCCTCTGAGAATTCATTAGGGAGCACCTCAATCATACAGCCAAGCTGTACCAAAGGGACAGGCGGAGAGGGACGAATCAATTTGGAGGCATGCAGGCGCAGGTGGAATTATCAGCCTGTGTGAACCGAAGGCTAGCTGGGCTATCAGTATATTCTGTCACGGGCTGAACAAGGTGGTGGGAGGTGATTGAGCATTTTTTGGGTGGTCGGCAGATTGGAAGGCAAGCGGACAATGTCTATTGTGGAGGTGGGGAACAACGGCACATCAACATGGGGCGAAGCAGTCACATTATCTCTGTCCTGCCATAACAAGCTGAAATTGAGCTCATGGTGTAGGTGGTGTAGGGTGGTGGTGCAGCACACACATGCACAACATTGTAGCCAGAGGTCTATTCATTATTTACATTTTATTGAGCCTACATGTGGGTCTAAAGAGGGATTCTTAGAAAGTGGAATAAAAACAGAAAATGACTAAACTCCACATATTTTACAACGTTCTGAATGAATCAGTAATGGAATTAGACCAGGTCAACAAAAAGTTTAGAGTTATCAGCCCTCATCTACAACAGCCTCACCACCGATATGTAATGTTTTCCTCTTTTTCTTTTTACAAAACAAGGCTGTAACTCAAAATGTATCATATTAGAGCAGCGCTGCTACAGTTTTCCATGACTGTGGCTCAGAGTGAAATATATTGACAACAATAACCATGAAATTTGGTACAAATATTCAACACTCTGATACCCCTTTTCCAACAAATTACTGTAGCTATGGATCTTAAGCCGGTCCTGTTTAGTATTCTTGGTATCTTGGTGCTATGTAGCGAACCAGCCTGCCTTTCCACCAGTTTTGAGCAGAACCATTGTAATCAAGGATGTGTGATCAATGGAGGGCGTTGCACAATGCACAGCAGAAGTAAACAGCAGTAACAAGATGGTGGATCTCATTCATTACCTGTGAGCTGTTAGTAGTTACAGATATGTGTCATCCAAAAAGAAAAGACACCATTCTTTCTTTCCAACCTGTAGAATATGACACGTCCACTGATCTTCTCAGGGTTTGCACTTTGGGTCAAGGAACACCTGCTTCTTTTTGGTTCCAGTTGGGAGCCAACTTTTCAGGTTCTGAACCAGTTTAATTTTGGTTGAAATGCTGCGGCACAGTGGTGCAGTGTTTAGCATTGGGGCCTCAAAGCAAGAGAGTTCCTGGTTCAAACTCAGGGTGGGGGGCCCTTCTGTGTGGAGTTTGCATATTCTCCCTGTGTCAGCATGGGTTTTCTCCGAGTACTCCGGCTTCCTCCCACAGTCCAAAGACTGGTGAATCTAAATTGCCCATAGGTGTGAATGTGAGTGTGAATGGTTGTCTGTCTCTATGCGTCAGCCCTGCGACCTGTCCAGGGTGTACCCCAGTATCACCCAGGATAGGCTCCAGCACACAGGATAAGTGGTAATGGAAAATGAATGAATGAATGAATGCTCAAAATTAGATGCACAAACCAGAATGGAACCTGTTCCATGCTGGTGGAAAAGGGGTATGAGAGGATTAATCCCAATGACTTTCCATCCAGAGCCATCAGAAGGTTAAAATTCAAATTCAACACTGATGTCAGAATATTCCTGTCGCATCACCTTCCTTTCCACTGGACATGAACATGGAATTGTCTCACAGAGCCTGTCAGCCAGAAGGAGCTTATTTTTTAATTTTATTGGCTTTCAGTGATAGCCACGCTTGCAGTTTGACTCAAGACATGCAAATCCGCAGATATGAATTGTTCAGTACCTTACTTTATAATGAAATACTGCAAAAGTAAAGACATTCCCATCAGCCTCAGTTGCACTTTGTGTTTAGTGCTAATTAGCAAATACTAACATACTGAAACTCTGAATTAAGATGGTAGACATGGCAAACATCACACCTGCTAAAGATCAGTATTAGAGCATCGTCTGATCACGTCAGCAACTGCCTCACAAAGCAAATAGTGTATCTGTAGTCTCAGTCATGTTTTAATATGATTTACAACGTCAACAAAATACCTAAAAGTTGTTGTGGCCCAGGATGTACCTTAAGTAACATTTTTCACACTCCCAAACACCATCACAGAGCTTTATAGCGGAGTTCTCTCCTTGGCTTCAAGCTGCTTTAAGCTGCCTGACGTGAGGCTGCCTCAAGCAAACTGTGGAACCCCCGCTATATCACAGCCTGTGTGTTCGCAAACATTTCACAACAGGTCAGACGGAGGTGTAGGTGTGTGATTTAGTGTTTTTTTTTTTTGTTTTTTTTTTAAGCAACAACAGCAGAACTTTCTAGCTTTTCTCTTTTGATGTCAGTCAGCTTTGTTTGTAAGAACATCACCACCTGTTTGTTGCCCCCAACTCTTAACATCTGTAGGTGGTATAAATTATGCAACATAATTACAAATTGCCTATTTTATCTCTCTCCTGTTTGACTGATAAATTAGAGAGAGTGAGAGTTTTAAACTGCATTTATCTTATAACATTATATGTATTAAATATAAACCATTTTGTTCATCTGTAGTATCTTGATTGTTTTTAAAAACTTCATCATATGCAATTAAATGGATGCCCATTCAGGTATAATGAGATAATACAACATGTGGTCACCAGCTGGTCATCCGTTGTTTGGTTGTGATGCCAGCTG
The DNA here is from genome assembly GCF_041903045.1 of Epinephelus lanceolatus. NCBI lineage: Eukaryota > Metazoa > Chordata > Actinopteri > Perciformes > Serranidae > Epinephelus > Epinephelus lanceolatus. The sequence continues at coordinate 26,212,027 of NC_135736.1, read as the reverse complement.
GGTGTGTGTAGCTACACAGCATTATGGATCTCACAATGTAGCACTGATAAAGAATAATTGTGTTGCCAAAATGATCATGTTTTTCCTATAAGCAGAAACATTTCTCTCAGGATCCAGAATTATTTACTTCTTGCATCAGAAAAGACTAAAGGCATCTACAGTTAGAACAGAGCAACCCAATCGACAGAGATTATGCTGGCATTGAACATTACAGCAAACCAGACATCTGTTAGATTTGCACTGTTAATGTAGCGGACATTTTGAATCTGTTTCAATAATGCTCTGGTTACATATGAATAGGTTTAGGCAGAAAAAACACTTGGTTTTGGTTAGGAAAAGGGCATGGTTTTGGAGGGTACAATCCTAGCAGGAAAAGCAGTGATATCTCTGTGAAAAAAACAACAGCACTATCTCTGTTGATGGGTCACAAAACACCCACATTAGGAGCATAACAAGCCAAAGAAGAAACTCAGAATTGCCGCTACAAAACACCTGTGTTTGGACCCTAAAGGCCCAGACACACCAAAACAACTTCAGAGAACTAGTGGCGATGAAAGCCCTCTGCTGAGTTGCCCAACATCGCTGTGTCTTGGCCAAAAGAGTTGCACATGAACACACCACAAAGACTACAGGCGACGGTCAACCGGCATGTATGTTCTGCACCTGCATGAGAGGAAATAACTCTCCACACTAGCAGATGGTGGTCATCTGTAATCCTTATTCAAACAAGGAAACTGGAAGACCGTCTTGATGCTAGTTTGCCAAATAGCACATTAACAACACAATCCAGTGCTGAAAGAACAAACTGTGCGCCAGTGAACAATAACACAAACCATCAGGAAATGTTTCTGCTAAAGAGCTCAATGGCTAAAGAAAAACAATCTTACCTTATGTAACAAGTTTGTTGTGATTTCACTCCCTCTTGACTTTGGCTCTTTGTTTACTTTCCTCACTTCCGTTTCTCTTCTTGTGCGCTGAGCTGGGGAATAAAGCCAACAAGTGCTGATAAGGGCCAGTGGTGCGATACGCACTGCATTGACACGGGTGGCAGACGCTCGCCAACAGCCCAACTTTGACCAACAACTGACCGTTGGTTTGGTGTGTCAGGGCCTTAAAAGCCAAAACACAGAAATGACCTGCTGAAACAAAACCAGTTTTATTGTTTGCTGGCCTCGAACAGTAGTGTTAAGTTTTGCAGCTGTCTCACCTAGGTGGCATGTCATTTTCCACAAGCTCCTATCCTACTTCACTTTAGAAACATTGATGTGATATGTGCAAAATCTGCAACTGTAAAATTCGTGGTTTGCAGAAATGTGTAATGCCAACATTTTGCTCTGGCGGCTGGGCTGAATTGATCCATTTCTCTTTAAAAATCCAGCCATCCAGACACTGACGATCAATAACTATTGAAATTTACTTATATACAATGCTATGTGGGAACATGCATGCATGTCAGAACGTGAACCTATGCACACAAATAAAAATAGATATAGATATAGATATAGAATAGATATTTTGTGAATCCAAACTTGTAGTCCTGATCTAGTGCTTGAAATTGAAATGTACAGTACAGGCCAAAAGTTTGGACACACCTTCTCATTCAATGCGTTTTCTTTATTTTCATGACTATTTACATTGTAGATTCTCACTGAAGGCATCAAAACTATGAATGAACACATGTGGACTTATGTACTTAACAAAAAAAGGTGAAATAACTGAAAACATGTTTTATATTCTAGTTTCTTCAAAATAGCCACCCTTTGCTCTGATTACTGCTTTGCACACTCTTGGCATTCTCTCCATGAGCTTCAAGAGGTAGTCACCTGAAATGGTTTTCCAACAGTCTTGAAGGAGTTCCCAGAGGTGTTTAGCACTTGTTGGCCCCTTTGCCTTCACTCTGCGGTCCAGCTCACCCCAAACCATCTGGATTGGGTTCAGGTCCGGTGACTGTGGAGGCCAGGTCATCTGCCGCAGCACTCCATCACTCTCCTTCTTGGTCAAATAGCCCTTACACAGCCTGGAGGTGTGTTTGGGGTCATTGTCCTGTTGAAAAATAAATGATCGTCCAATTAAACGCAAACCGGATGGAATGGCATGTCTCTGCAGGATGCTGTGGTAGCCATGCTGGTTCAGTGTACCTTCAATTTTGAATAAATCCCCAACAGTGTCACCAGCAAAACACCCCCACACCATCACACCTCCTCCTCCATGCTTCACAGTGGGAACCAGGCATGTGGAATCCATCCGTTCACCTTTTCTGCGTCTCACAAAGACACGGCAGTTGGAACCAAAGATCTCAAATTTGGACTCATCAGACCAAAGCACAGATTTCCACTGGTCTAATGTCCATTCCTTGTGTTTCTTGGCCCAAACAAATCTCTTCTGCTTGTTGCCTCTCCTTAGCAGTGGTTTCCTAGCAGCTATTTGACCATGAAGGCCTGATTGGCGCAGTCTCCTCTTAACAGTTGTTCTAGAGATGGGTCTGCTGCTAGAACTCTGTGTGGCATTCATCTGGTCTCTGATCTGAGCTGCTGTTAACTTACGATTTCTGAGGCTGGTGACTCGGATGAACTTATCCTCAGAAGCAGAGGTGACTCTTGGTCTTCCTTTCCTGGGTCGGTCCTCATGTGTGCCAGTTTGGTTGTAGCGCTTGATGGTTTTTGCGACTCCACTTGGGGACACATTTAAAGTTTTTGCAATTTTCCGGACTGACTGACCTTCATTTCTTAAAGTAATGATGGCCACTCGTTTTTCTTTAGTTAGCTGATTGGTTCTTGCCATAATATGAATTTTAACAGTTGTCCAATAGGGCTGTCGGCTGTGTATTAACCTGACTTCTGCACAACACAACTGATGGTCCCAACCCCATTGATAAAGCAAGAAATTCCACTAATTAACCCTGATAAGGCACACCTGTGAAGTGGAAACCATTTCAGGTGACTACCTCTTGAAGCTCATGGAGAGAATGCCAAGAGTGTGCAAAGCAGTAATCAGAGCAAAGGGTGGCTATTTTGAAGAAACTAGAATATAAAACATGTTTTCAGTTATTTCACCTTTTTTTGTTAAGTGCATAACTCCACATGTGTTCATTCATAGTTTTGATGCCTTCAGTGAGAATCTACAATGTAAATAGTCATGAAAATAAAGAAAACGCATTGAATGAGAAGGTGTGTCCAAACTTTTGGCCTGTACTGTATGTCGCCACATATTTTCTATATGCACTCATGTACCAGGACCTTGATCTCCTCAGTGTCATCTCTCATTACCCTCAGCCTCTTCAGCAAGTCGAGATGGTGGTGTTGACTTCTCCGTCCCACCACAGCCCATCAGAGGGAGCGGGCATGGAAATGTCACTCCCAATGAGATCTTAATTAACACACTCAATCATAATGAGATCGCAGCAGCCAATACATAGATCAATGAAGAACCATTCTACTATTCAAATGAAGCACATAGTAAGTCATTTTAAAAGGTATCTTGTCATTCAGATTAGGTGTCAGGTCTTGTTGTAGCAATTTAAAGAGAGAAATCACAGAGCAGTATAGAAGTTCATGTAATGTGTTACCAAGGAGTTCGCACTGAGAAATCAGCGTCTCCAACCCCCTATCATATTTCTTCACACCTACTGTATCTTCTCGTATTGTCTCATTTTTAAAATTATATATTTCATTCACCTCTGAGGTTTAAGGCAGGGAAATGCATCATTTGAAGGCCACTGGGTCTCACTCACTCCCCACTTACCAAGCAAAAGTCATGGGCTGACTGGGGTTGTTGGAGTATAAGATGTCTTTTATACCTGCATGATAAAAAATGTTCAACCATCTCCACTGCCTCTTTTTTTTTATCCCGCTTCTTAGGAATTCAACAAGGCAGGGAAGATGGATGTGCAGGATAGTTGCAGGGGTGATTCGTATCCCCTTTCACAGAGCAAATGGATGGATGAAGTGTCGCCTGTAGTCATTTAGCATCAGGCAGCCTATTGTGTCGTTTATCGCATGTGATCGCTCACACGTACAGTATGGATTCTGAATCATAATGTAAAGCAATTCTCATTATGCTCTGACCATTAATTGTAGAAACAAACCCAGAAAGTCTGTTTCTTTTGCTGGTAATCCCACTGTAGTGAGAATGTGAGACAGAGACACATAAACCTCTCTGTGCTTAATGCAAACGCAACCACTGACAGCCTATAAATGTATTATTTGTCACTTCTGTTCTGCAGGGCACTCATTAAATGTTTTATTCAGCCACGCCAATTAGGGCAGACAACCCAGTTAAGGGACCTACTGCTAATGAAGCTGAGTCTTAATCTATACTGTCTGCATCAGATATCAGAAAAGTTTTCATTTCCCCTCTGCTTCTTTCTCTTTTAACTTCCTGGGTCTCCCAGTTTAATGATGTGGTGTGAGGATAAAAATGTTTTCAATTTGTGAAAACAAGAAAATTGCTCTTGTGGTTTGTTTTGAGATGCATTAGGATGCAGACAAATGACAAAAAAAAAGGCTCCTACAGTGTTATTTATGATGAGGGAGGGAGGAAGCATAGTTATTGTTTATGATTTGATTTTCAATAATTCCAAGGTACAGCATATTCCATAGCCTATGGCTTTAGAGCACGCTTCACAGTCTGAGAGAAAAACTAATAAAGGCTAGCTTTATGTCCTGTGAAATTAAATCCAACTTATAGCCATATATTTTTTTGTCCATTTGTTTCGCAGCCTTCCTCACCATGCCGCCTCCTGAAATACGCATATATCACAATGCACCTTTTAGATTTCTTTATCTGCTGTGCATATTTTGTTTTATGATGTATTCAGTGGCCTGAGAAACTGAGAAACGGAGAGCAGTTAATGTTATGGTCTGGTAGTAGTTTGTTGATTTATGGGTGCACAATAGGCTCTTGTTGAAGCGTCGGGGATGTAAGATATTTGTTGTACCCCTGCTGTTGGGAGAGTCATCATTAGCTTAGGAAGAAAGTAATCAGACAGCTGTCTCTGGGGTCTAACAAACTGCCCCCAGCAGCTCTCTTTATCCCCCCTTCTCTCTCTGCTGCTCAGCTGGTGTCGGGCCTGTGTCTGCAGGTTGAGCTGCTGAGAGTCTGCTCCTGATCTTTCCACATCTCTTCCAGGTCACTTGCTTTCCTGTGCTTGAACAAGAAAAACTCTAGTGCACTGATAGTCCCATTAACAACCGGTCCTTCTTGTCATTGCTGTTTTTGTATTTACCAATCACATCTTCATTGTGAGTCAACCTGGGTCCTAATAACCAAACAAAACCTGACCCACGACCTGACTCAGTATGTATCCAAATTATATTTGATTTAGTCTGAATGTAATATAATTAGACTATTGACTCTGATTACATTGGTGCAACATAATCATAGCAGGAAGAAAATATGATTCTTTTGTTTTCCTTTATTGGTTAGATGGTGAGCGTGAACTGTGAAGTTCAAGGAAAAATGATGTGTTGCAATTCATTAATTGGTGGATAATCAGGCTGCTGCATGACTTGTTATTCTCTCTCTGTATGGGTCTGTTTTGGGTCCGCCACATCTTGTATAAGATCTAATTAAAATCAGGTCTCACTGCCCCCTTAAATGAACTCATGCTGATAAAGTTCAGGTAAGTTGTTTCATAGGCCCGTGTCTGTGGCTCCAAAATGTTGGACTCATTTTTGACCTAGACGGGTCCAAACAATACTGAATTCTGCAGTCCAGTTGTTTGGTGTTAGAATTCTGATAATGCATCAGCCAATATTTGTTTTTTATTAGCTGATCAAACTTTATAGAAACACACAGACACACATGCACACGCACACGTACACACACACGCACACACACACACACACACACACACACACACCCTTCATAAATTTCATACTCACTGTTGGACAAACTATGTGATTAAACACTTCCTAAATCACCATAAACATATCTTTGACATTGCTGTTGCAGTTTCTTGATAATTGACGCTTTTGTTAAGTCCCGCCCCCAGACACAGATGGGCCAATCATAACATAGCATCAGGCCAGCTCAGACCAGGGTCTGACAACAACACAGCTGTGCTCCATTGACTCTAATGCAGTCGTTTCAGATTTCCTTCATTTTCAGGCTGGTTTTGTGGATTTGGAGCTAAATGTTGTGCCTGGGGCACGTCATGTATTAATGATACTCGTTACCTGGAGAGGTTGGAAAAAGATATACGTTTCTTCCCTGTTCCAAAACCAAAATCAAACCCTGAAAAGTGTAGGGTTAGCTAGCTAGCTACTGAAGATATAACCTACTGAATGTATACACATGCTGCTTTTGCTTTTTAATGATTATAACAGTGAAACAAAGACCGACCCTGCTGTACAGGAACCAGTGAAGGGAAGCAGGGAAACTTTGCTGATATTCAACCAGCTGTGTGTCATCACACTGTGAGCAGATGAACATTGTTTGACTTCCCCCAGATATCCCTGCCCCTTCATCGGCAGAGGTCCAGGTGCTGGCAGCGGCACGGGGGCAAAGCCAAACACTGCTCATCTGCACACACTGTGATGCCACACAGCTGGTTCAATATCAGCAAAGTTTCCCTTTATAATCATTGTCTGCTGTGGTGATCAGCAGTGATGTGGTGGTTCATTTTTACACTGTGATCTGTAGCCTATAGTTCGTCTTTAGCCTCTAACTATCTTTGTCTTTTTAACCTGTTGTTGCTGCTGAGTCAGTTTGACATCCTGGATATATCCTTCAAACACAAACTGTAGCCCCCTCTGTCTGCTTCTCTCTGGAGTCACTGTCTCATTTTTCTAAAAATATGATAATATTTCTTCAGGGAGTGCAGTTAGTTACAGTGTGGGCTCCGTGCTTACTCTGAAAGCTTGTCGGACCATCACAAAGGTGCGGGGCTTAGCAAAAGGTAAATTCTTAGCTGAGCTGAAATCAACACATTTGAACACTGTGGTGATATTTTCAAGGTTTCAGGGTTTTTGTTTGTCACATACTCAACATATCTCTACATGTGAATTGTACAATGTGCAGTGTGCCTGTTTGACTCTTCCAGTATTGTGCTTGAAATATAATTATAAATATACAATACATCCAATATGTACAGCAGAAAAAATATATCCAAAAAAGTTGAGATGGTATGTGCAAAAATGTGTAAAATGAAATATGAAATTCAATATTTTGAGGTTATGCTGTGAAAGGTATTGGAATTTGTAACAGAAACACACATGTTTCAGTCTCCTGGCTTCCTGTTTCTCAGTGCTTTGTGTTTTGACAGCACAGATTCATTCTGGTGTCAGTTAAAGTTCAAATCAAGGTGTCTTTAAGCACTAGGTGGTAGAGCTAAACCCAACACATCATGCTGCGTGGCGTGTAGGTGCTATGTTGAGTGCAACTTTGCACATTTTGAGTGATTATTTACTGTCAAACATCAAAATGATAAAAACAAAACAAAACAACGCACACACACAAATCAGGAAATCCTTGGGAGAGAGCACTCTTCTCCTTTCTCCCTTCCTCTGTCTGAGCTCTGAGCTCTGATCTGACGTGTAATTCCTAAGACAACATCTTGTTAAGCTGCTCCTGGAGAACAAAAACCTATGGAGGGTCTCTGTGGTGATAACACTCGAGCGGTGATACCTTTATGATGCTTACATCTAGCCTTTTGAAGTTGACCAGAGGTGATGAATAATGCATAGTCTTCACTGCCTCTTCCAAAGACAATATTACCTTTGGCAAACTTCTGCCTCTGACTTCCTCCCAGAGGACAGGTGGGAGAAGTTTTACACTTTCTTTCGTAAGTAAAGCAGTGCGAGGCAAACACAATTATTCTCAGAAACTCTTTCGTGTAACCCTCCTCACTGAGGATCAAAGTTTTTCTTTTCTAATTTGAGCAGTTTTAACCCCCGCTCTCTTTGGGCCCGAGCTAATCCTCAGATGCAACTCATGAAAATTCTCTGATTACGCTGCTCTCATAAGATACTTGACAAAAACAATCTTGGGAGCAAAGGGAACATGGTGATCAAACACATCGTCATACTCTGGAGTCTTAGCTCAAGTATATGAGTGCTGAGAGCCGAGTACTTTTATATCATGCCCTTTTGTAGTATTTTACCAGAGAGTTGAACTTTATAGTGCTGTTCTTTTCCTTCCGCACTCAGAAATAAAACCTGCATGAACATGGGTCTGGGAAAAAAAAAACGCCCAGATGCACCCTATCTCTGCAGCGCAACTAATTACAGCTTTGCTCGGCACGGTGATGTGGAAATGTCACACCATCACCATCAATCAGTTTTAAAGACACAGACATGATTGAAAATCTGTTTATTTTTCAGCCTATTCCTGTTGTTTTGCATGGAAATTGGACAGCTACTCTACATCATTCCCGTTGGATCATTATGACAATTCCCTTTATGCCTCTCTGACATTATTAATAGCTGTAAGTTTGTTTACTCAGCTCATCTAAACACCCTAGTTAACAAGCTTGTGTCTGTGATGTTGAAATTTGTTGTCCTTCATGGCTAATTCTCCTGCCTTTGATAGCAGATACCATTAGCACTGTCATTATGGCCCCTCTCAGTGTGAAGTGGGCAAGAGTGTGTGTGTGTGTGTGTGTGTGTGTGTGTGTGTGTGTGTTGTGTTGTGTGTACTGCCAGTCTGGCCATGCCTGTCTGCAATTACTCCCCTTAGTGGAAACATTAAAATCTACTGCCATGGAAAGATGCCATGGCTGAGACATCCATGCCCGTCCCCACGTACTACAAAGACCCCGGAGTGGGCTGGATTCACCACATATGCATGTTCCATTCATCAACTGAGAGGCAGCGCAGATGCCAAGATGGGAATTACTACTCCAATCTGAACAAGTGGTGCAAGAATTCTGGGTGCAGTAATGCCATGACTGCAGCTTTGGCTTATTGCAGCCTTGTGGGTTTGTGTATTCAGGGATGTGCCAGTTTAAAAGCCCTTCAGATAAGAAGCACATGGGAGGCACATTGAGATTAGCTTTGAGATGAAAAGCCTGTAGATATTCAAATTTTGTTGTCTCTGAGCCACAGAGGGTCCATTTAAGAGGCTTGATTCTGCAGAGAGAAAACAACTTTCTGTGTCAGCGAATGTGGCGACATCTCATCTATTTGTATTAGCATGCATCAAATTAGATTTTTATCTGCACTGATTCGTCAGATTCCATCACAACGTTTTGGTCTGTTTACTTTGGAGAGTAAAGAGGCATAAATGATTAGTCTGCTATCACTTTTGGATTCACTAGATTTGAAGCTGCTGCACAAAAAGCCAATTTTCAGTTTTAAGTACCTAAAGTGGCTCGAGGTTACAGCTGTATGAAACACACTTGAGTGATGTTTGCAAGTTTTCTGCAGGTCTGTTTCTGTAAACTCGTCTAATGTAAGCATATTGAAACACTTGGTGTGTGATGAAACAGTTAATCAATCAAACAGTTGTTCAGCAGAAATTAAAGGTGCCCCCTGGAGTTTTGATGTCATTGGAAGTTTCTGTTTGAATTCACTGTTTCTCAGCTACACTGTGTCTGTGTTTGAGGTCTTGAAATGTGTTGAATGCATTTCCTACTCATATAATTTCCAACGCTGTTTTTTATTTTTTTTACGTTAGTATTTTAAAGTACTCGTCTCATACTCGTCGTCCTCCACTTATCCGAGTCCGGGTCGCTGGGGCAGCAGCCTCAGCAAAGAAGCCCAGACAGTCCTCTCCCCAGCCACTTTCGTCAGCTCTTCCGAGGGAACCCCGAGGTGTTCCCAGGCCAGCCGGGTGATGTAATCCCTCCAGCGTGTCCTGGGTCGGCCCTGAGGTCTCCTCCCAGTAGGACATGCCCGAAACACCTCCCAAGGGAGGCGTCCGGAAGGCATCCTTACCAGATGCCCGAACCACCTCAACTGGCCCCTTTTCATGTGGAGGAGCAGCGGCTCTACTCCGAGTCCCTCCCGGATGTCCGAGCTCCTCACCCTATCTCTAAGGCTGAGCCCAGCCACCCTGTGGAGGAAACTCATTTCGTCCGCTTGTACTCGCAATTTTGCTCTTTCGGTCACTACCCAGAGCTCGTGACCGTAGGTGAGGGTTGGAACGTAGATCGACCGGTAAATGTGTTTACCGTATTTATTTGTATTTTAAAGTGAGCCTCGTTTACGTATTTGCTACCTTGCAATGTTCTTCACTTTCTCTACAGATCAGTTGCTACAGTTGTTTGTGCTTTGCAGCTGCCAGGGGAATTTTTGCAACTGCATACATAAAAACACATTATTTGGCAACTTTTTCCATAAGCAGCTAATTGTTGAAGTTAGTGTTAAGAAAAAAAAATCACCTTTTAAGATGATAGACACTCACTGTCCACTTTATTAGGTACACCTTGCTAGTTCCAGGTTGGACCCCTTTTGCCTTCAGGACTGCCTTAATTTTTGGTGGCATAGATTCAACAAAGTGCTGGAAACATTCCTCAGAGATTTTGGTCCATATTGACATGATAGCATCACACAGTTGCTGCAGGTTTGTCAGCTGCACACCCATGATGTGAATCTCCCGTTCCACCACATCCCAAAGGTGCTCTATTGGATTGAGATCTGGTGACTGTGGAGGCCATTGGAGTACAGTGAACTCATTGTCATGTTCAAGAAACCAGTTTGAGATGATTTGAGCTTTGTGACATGGTGCGTTATCCTGCTGGAAGTAGCCATCAGAAGATGGGCACACTGCGGTCACAAAGGGATGGACACAGTCAGCAACAATACTCAGGTAGGCTGTGGTGTTTAAACCATGCTCAGTTGGTACTAAGGGGCCCAAGTGTGCCAAGAAAATATCCCCACACCATTACACCACCACCACCAGCCTGAACCGTTGATACAAGGCAGGATGGATCCATGCTTTCATGTTGTTTACACCAAATTCTGACCCTACCATCTGAAATTGGCAGCAGAAATCAAGAGTCATCGGACCAGACAACGTTTTTCCAATCTTCTATTGTCCAGTTTTGGTGAGCCTGTGTGAACTGTAGCCTCAGTTTCCTGTTGTTAGCTGACAGGAGTGGCACCTGGTGTGGTCTTCTGCTGCTGTAGCCCATCTGCTTCAAGGTTCAACGTGTTGGTGGTTCAGAGATGGTCTTCTGCAGACCTTGGTTGTAACGAGTAGTTATTTGAGTTACTGTTGCCTTTCTATCATCTTGAACCAGTCTGGCCATTTTCCTCTGACCTCTGGCACCAACAAGGCATTTTCACCCAGAGAACTGAAATACTCAGACCAGCCCGTCTGGCACCAACAACCATGCCATGTTGGAGTCACTTCACTTAAATTAAGCTTTCTTCCCCATTCTGATGCAGGTCGTCTTGACCATGTCTACATGCCTAAATACAATGAGTTGCTGCCATGTGATTGGCTGATTAGCTGTCTGTGTTAATAAGCAGTTGAACAGGTGCACCTAATAAAGTGGCTGGTGAGTGTATGTATGCATATATATATATATATATATATATATATGATGCTAAAAGGACTTGTACTTGTATAGCTTGTATAGCACCTTTCTAGTCTTTTGATCACTCAAAGTGTTTTTACAATACAGAGCCACATCCACACACTGGATGTGTGGATTCACACACACACACACACACACACACACACACACACACACAGCCATGGGAGCAATGTGGGGTTTCTTGCCCAGGGATACTTTGATATGCAGACCTTGAGCCAGGGGTCAAACGGCTCATCCTCCAATTAGTGAACGACCTGCTCTACCTCCTGAGCCACAGCCACCTTGTGAACTTTTGTACAAACAGTTTCTAGAAACATCCAGCAGACACTGAGCAACATTATCTTTCATTTAGAGCTGTGCTTCTTTTTTAAAGATTACTTTTTGGGTGTTTGCCTTTTTGTAATTATAATACATCTGAGGATAGACAGGAAAGGTGTTAGAGAGAGGGGGCAAGACATGCAGCAAAGGGCCATGGGTTGGAATCAAACACATGCCGCTGCAAAGGGTTCAGCCTGGGGTGCACACTGTACCAGGTGAGCTGGGGGTCGCCCCCTGGAGGTGTGTGTCTGTTCACCTGACGAATGTAAGTCCAACATTCACTCTTTCATGTCTCTGTTTTTGGTCTCTACCAACTCCTGAGGGTATTATTTGACTGTATATGCTGCATATGTTCTCCAGCTAGTCACTGGAGAACATATGCTGTGCCTGTGTGCTGTTTGGTGCTGAGCAGGTACAGTGGGGTTTTAGAGCTTTTATACTATAAACAGCTGCCTGCTGTGGCTGGTAACAACACTATGGGGATGGTGGAAGTGAATCAAAACAGTAAACTTGCTGGACCAACCTGGTCTCACTCTAAAGTCATCAAAATCTGGCGCTTGAACAGTGACTTGGGGCATTAGACACTGATGAGAAAAGGCTGTCCTTTCATGTCCGCATGATATGTGGCCAGTTGCTATTATAGTTTAATGGCGTCTGGGAAACGCCGTGGGACATGAACAAAAGTTAAGGTGGCAAAAATACCAAGTAGGGTGGGTGGGAGCAGTGGTGGATGGGTCCAACAAACACAGACTTTCACCCGGGAGAGCTATTCTAAAGCCAAACCCTGTTCTTTTTTCCTAAACCCAACCACATGCGTTAGTTGTTGGATGAAAAGAAGTCAATTTGCGTTGTTGTACTGGCGTAGTGCATTTATTTTGAAAGAGACTGTATGTAAATGGTAAATTTCCTGTAAAAACCGAAGTGTATTTTGAAAGAAGACAATGCATGTAACAGGCAGAACTTGACACGGCATCAAAGAACGCCAACACCCAACGCATCCAGGGTACCTTGCATGTCATATTTGGATGTGGAAAATCCATAACCAAACATCAATATGTGACGAGGTCAGAGTGAGAATGTGTTGGCCGGACAGCTAAACAATTAGCTGAAACTCCAATAAAACTGAGGGGAGCAGCAAATTCAGGTGATAGTTCTTTGAAGGTGGATCAACCCCTTTCACGTTTTTATGTTTTTTTTTTCACATTATCATTCCAAAATCGATTTTAGCCTTTAGGGGTTTGCTGAATGTCTTTGTTTATCAACCAAACAACTAATTAGATAATCAGGGAAAAAAATAGCAAATCAGTCATAAACCAAAATATTTGTTAGTCGCAGCCTTTCTTGTTGATTTGTCCTTGCATGCTCTGTTTTCACTTAATGTGTCTTTGATTCTATTTCTCCAAAAATCAATAGCAGCAGATGAATGGATGAGAAAGTAGATATAAACTTTACTCCTCCAACCAACATTATTTTTGGGTCTGTTTATAGCCTCTGTCTGACACTGACATTTCCAGTGTTGTCTTTAATAAGCTTCTGCATCTTTGTGAGAGCACAAAGCTCAGTGAATTTATTGACTTTAATACAGTGCGTTTAAGTCAATACACCTATACTGCAGTTTCCTGCCAGTAGTCTCTGCAGAACTGAGCATCGCCTATTACACCCATTAGAAGAAGATGTTACCTACATAAAGACAAGCGGACAGATTTACAGCGGTTTATATGAATTGTTGGTTTTCCCCCACAATCTAAAAGCCGAAGTAAAGGATTCTTGCTGTTTCGTTTATGGCTTGACAATATAACACAGGCTCTTAAAAGCAGAGGCAGCCTTTAAAATGACAGTGATTGCCTGGATGTTCTTTGGTTTGCTTTTTTCCTGTGGTCCCGGTGGCTACCCGTGCTCTCAAACCCTGTCCGGAACAATTTGTTGGCTTCCATATCACAATTATACAGTGTATCAGCAAAGTGCAGCCGCTCTGATGAAACAGTCTCAGTTCCAATTTATGTTTTCCTACAAACCTATAGTCCTCCCTCTTGGAGAAGGATGTGTCTGACAGAGAAACAATTTATCCACCTCCAGGTGTAATTTCCGGTATGTTGTGATGTGTCACCCGTCAGAAGTCCATAATTATTCCTCCGATACAGTAATGATGACACTGGGATCCTGATGCATCCAGATAATGGCGAGTTTTCATTTTACTCGCCTTTTCTCGTCTTTGTTTGTCAGAATAAGGTATTGGATGCGACAGCAACACAGACGCACAAGATTGTACAGATGTGTTCTTACTTTTATCTCCATGCACACTTAATAAAAGACCCATACAGCTATTCACAAACACACATAACAACATCTGCCTGCCACAATTTACCACTCGGCTCCTTGCAACAGCAGATGCACCGTACAGTTAAGGACATAGCAGTAAATTATTTCCTGTGTTTGTGCTGTGCCTGATGAGACGAAGCAACCTGAGATGAGTGAATAAATGTTCGACTCCTGCGTGTCAAAACCACTGATTCAGTCGTATATAATTTCTAACACTGGCAATAAACCAAGTCTGTGACATGTAAACATCTTGTGCTGCCAGCAGGACGTTCCTTAGACAAACACTAATTGCTTGAAGTGCATAAACTGCACCTCAAGCTGATCTACTGAAGATACACTAAAGTGACATTCACTTTGTTTTCATCGGCCTCTTTCACTATCAAACCAGATTATGGACTCTCCTTTGAAAATTAGATTTGCCATAGACATGATTATTTGCAGAAACGTATTCAATTAACAGAAAATTAAGTAGCAACTATTTTGTTAATCAGTTGTTTCAGTCATTTTCCAAGTAAAAATGTCGAACATTTGCTGGTTCCAGCTTTTCTTTGTTTTATGGCTTGTTATATAGGTTTTGGGCTGTTGGTTGGACAAAACAAGACATTTTGAAGACAGTTTGAGAAATTTTAATGGACATAGTTCAGTTCTTTATGACATTTTGTACAAAGAAATGATAGTGGATAATGAGAAAATAATTGGCAGATCAATCAATAATGAAAATAGTCATTTAGTTGCAGCCCTAATGGTCGTGTACGTCCAAGTTTGTGTCAGTGAAGTTTGGTACGGAAAGGATTAATGATCAATTAGTTAAATTGTCAGAAATGCCTGACATTAGCTTTTCACAAATGAAGGTTGGCTGCAATTTTTCTGTTTTTATAGGCTTTGATTTGAAAAGTGGTGCTTTTTGATGTGTGGATCATTTAAGCAGTTGATGGACAGTTTACACAATATTAATGGATTAATTGTAGAAATACTTAATGAAGATGAGCATTAGCTGCAGCCCCAGTGGAGTTCATCCACACCTGATTGTGGGTTCACATGATGTGAAACAAAGAGATCCTTCATCTGTGGATAATGTAATCAGGCAGATGCTACAGTTGCTATCAGCTCACTGAGTCATTCAGTAACGCACAAGAATCACACGCTTCAAAGCCTTTTATTCACAGTGAATGAACACCTGAGCTAATGTCATCTTATGTTTGACTACTATCAACATGTTTTCTCAGAGATGATCTTCAGATTCATTAACAGCACTGCCCACGGAGCACGCAGCACGTCTAGCCCGTTACTCTCTTTTCTCATTTATGTACTGATACAGACTAGATTTACAAATAAACAATTTCAATGAAAGAGAAAACAAAGGTAGAAGAAGCAGAGTGGAACTCAGACTTCAAAGCTCATCACTTGTGTTTAATGCCACTCAGTCGCCAGCAGGACCGGACTGGGACCAGAATTCAGGCACACATGTGCACATGCACGCGGACACACATATGGGCTAAGTAATCACCAAAGCTCATTATTCCAGACTGACAGTCATACAACAACTCTATTAAACACAACTTTAACAGCAACCCTACTCATAGTCCTCCAGTCCAGTGCTTTTCTCTTCCCTACCCTCACCAAATGTGCCCCTCAATAAACCAGGACTCCTATATGAATGGGTATTATACTGAACTAAACATGATTGTATTATTTTGTCAGCAAATCATTTTGATGTCAGCTTATCCTAATCAATATGGCAACACCCATATTCAATGCAACAGTAAAACACGTAAAAATATAAGTCAGCAGCAACTTCAACTTATCTGATCTTATTTCAGTAACATTAGATAGATATTGAAAACTTTTGAACTTAGACAGGTAAGAGCCTATCCTTAAGAGGGGTCCCCAAACTGTTTCAGCCTGCGCTGCTCTGTACAAAATGGAACCAAATGGACCCTTAGGGGTTAATTTGGCTCTTATAGCTTATCATCAATCATTTATCTGGCCTCGGGTCGGTCCCCATCCTCCCCGGACCTCATGTTGAGAATAACCAGTTTTCTTACTTTTCTATGTTAACTTAGCCTACTTGTTGCAGCATCGTCATTTGACGACATCACGCTGCTGCTGGGGGCTGGGGGGGGGGGGGCTCTGAACATATCTGTAAGTTTATGACATTTTGCCGCCTCCTCCTCAATGGCCTTTTGTTTTTTTATCTCTCTCCCGTTCGGCTCCACCTTTCCTCTTTTTGCGGTCCATTGTAACGGCGCTGCTGTGCTGCAGAGCTCCTACTGCACAGTCTGCACACACAGGCACACGTACACACCCTCTGCTCTCTGCTCCACCTGACACTCCACAACCAAGCTGCTTTCAGTTTACAGGCGCGCTGATTTGGGGACGGGCGCGGGCGGAAAGTGAAACAAACTAATCACATCTTGAATCTACAAAAAAAAAAAAAAAAACCTTTTTGACCAATCGTTGTGACAAATGCTGACAAGCACCTCTCATTTCTGACAGCGGGCAGGCTCTCTGCCAGCCGGCACGGCCACCTGCGCTGCGCAGCCAGAGCAGACCACTTGCGGGCCAGGCCACCGGGGAACTCCCTGGTTCTCCCGTGGGCCAGTCCTGGCCTGGTCGCCAGAATAAATGTTGGCATTGTGCATGTCTGCAAATCACAGATACATTACATTTGTACGTTTTAATATGTAGCAGATATGTTGACTTTACGTTTCTTAATAATAATGAATAATGAACTCTATTTATATAGCACCTGTTATACAAGAAATGCAACACAAAGTGCTTCACAATAAGGGCTGTAGTGGCCGTTTCAACATAACCACAGTTCCAAGGTCACTTAGTATGTGAGGTGTCTCTGTTATGACTCGTGTTTCAGTTCCTTTTCAGGAGATCCACAGTACTCACACGAGGCAGGGAAAACATTTAACAAGGTTTATTGAGAATCCAAAAAAGAAAAACAAAACGATGGGCCAAGTCCTTCCAAAATTGCTTCTTGCACGGTCCACTACCGACTCAATGTCTTATCTTAATATATAATGACGAAAACTCTGTGTCTGTTCCACGTTTTTCTCCTCACTGACTTGGTCAATCCATGTGAAATTTGGAACAGTGGTTGAGGATCATGGGAGGATGCGAATGAAGCAATATTACATCAGTTGGCCAAAGGGGGGCGCTATAGCAACAGATTGAAATTGCAAACTTTGAATGGGCATATCTCATGCCCTGTATGTCGTAGAGACATGAAACTTTGCACAGAGATGTCTCTCCTCATGAGGAACAAATTTGCCTCAAGAACCCATAACTTCTGGTTGTATACATTTTCCGCCATTTTGAATTTTTTGAAAAACACTTAAAATCGATCTCTTCCTAGGAAGTTTGAGTGATCTGCATGAAAATCGGTGAACATAATCTAGGGACCATTATCTAAAGTTCCCTCTTGGCAAAAGTTTGAAAACTTACTAAAACTGAGCTTCTATAAGGCAATGAGTATTGCGGAGGGCGTGGCTCATCACATAAAGGTGTATAACATCTCAAAGGTTTCACCGATCACCACACAACTTTGTAGGCATATGACCACACATAATCTGAGGGGACCCCTCCATTATTGACCCCATCAAACAAAATGGGGGCGCTAGAGAGCTAATTTCTTATCTAGGCCTAACCGCCATATCGATTTTTACTGGTAGATATGTAGAACAGGACGCCTCAAGGTGACTGGAGAAATTTAACTCTAATTGGCAACTGGGTGGCGTTATAACAACAGAAAAATGCTTAAAAATGGCTAAAATGCGACCGATCACTGTGGCTCCCCCTGTGGCCCAATGTTGGGGTTTTTTTTTCTAATTTTTGGTATGACTAAGTCATGGTATGGTATGCTGTACATAATCACGGAAACTGTCAGTGTGTCATTCTGTCAGTCAGTCATTCTGTCTGTCCCACGTTTTTCAAAAACTCTGTCTGAATACATTGTTCTTCTTAATGGGTTCAGTTGACTATTTAATCTGTAATTTCCTATGACCTGTATCCCAAACACACCCCATGTGAAACTGTACGTGGGCAACTGTGCACTCAATGGGTATGGACTAGTATATATATATATTCTCACATATTACCCATCATTATACTTAAACGCTGCATAACACGAAGTCGGCACAAACTTCACGTCATCTTTATGCATGACGTTGTCCACACTGTCCTTTTGTCACGCGCACTAAACTGCTTTACGGTGCCCTACCATAACTTGTGCTTGTATTTTAACACATAAATAAAGTAAATATAAACATAACCTCATAACCTTATACATAACATAATACACTATCCAAAATATTCAGGAACTGTTGTGTAAACTTAAATACTGATAGAACCTGTATGATATGTCATATCAACACAAGAAATTCTTACTGAATATTAATATGTGCTTAAATGACTCTCACAAGGGCAGTAAAAGCACTGAGTGCTTCATATGAAAATAGACATCATAAAATCATGACATCATAAAATCACAGAATTGTAAAAGCATTATCATAAAACCAAGTAAAATACAATATTTTAAAGGGGCATGCAGCAGCATAAAGTGTAAAAAGTAGTGTCAGACCTGTATAAGAAAGAGAGCTAGTTTAAGGCCAAAGTGACGAGATATATTTGTAGCTTTCTTTTAAAGATATTTAGCAAGTTAGCTTCTCTGATATCTATAGGTAGTGCGCTCCATACCTTTGGGGCATGATTGACAAAGGCTTCCGACTGTTGCCGGGAACATCCAATAAACCAGCAGCAGGTGATCGCAGTGTTCTTTGAGGCAAATAGTTTACAAGGGAGTTAGGTACAGGCACAAAAACCAATCTGTTGCATCATGTTAGGGCTTAAAATATATGGTTTGTTCGCTTTAAACATGGTGGACCTGTCCTAAACTGTCATTAAGAAAACACCCGCTTTGGTTGCTAGACACACAGCTGGAAATGTGCGGACCTGTTGTTAAAAAATATCTGCTTTTGTTGCTTCAAACGTAGCTGGACATGTCCTTAACTGTCGTTAAAAAAAAAAACCACCATTGTTGGTTGCAAACACTGGTCTGCTGCTGTCTGCTGCTTGGCAGATGTCATGCCATCCTCCATCCCCTCCTCCTCCAGATGAGAAAACCAGCTCACACACATGTAATCTTAACTGTATCATGAACTTCAAACATACAAATGTAACATTAATGGTTTGCAGAAACCCACAATGCAAATTTTTTTTCTGGCGACCAGCCTCTTTAATATGAAACAAGTGACCCTCTATTTTTATACATATAATAAAGATGTATTACAGTGTTCACTACTGTTTTAATGAGGACTAGATTTCTAGGTTACAGACAATAGGCATCAGTGACTGCAGTGCATATAACTGTGGGCTGATTGGAAGCTGTGATTGAAAATAGCCCCTTACAGAGGAGACAGGGTGAAAATTACCGTCCCCATGTATGCAGCCTACACATCTATATCAATCAAGGAGCACAGCTGCACTCACAATTGAGATATTCGCATCCATTGTGCACAATCACCACCCACCATAGGTAATTTTCTTCATCTGTAGTGTACAGTACGAGGAGGGAATAAAGGTGATGTTTGCATGAAAAATTCATTTGGCTGTACAAAAAAGGGGTTGATGATTGCAGTTGCGGATTAACAATGAAATGCATCTTTGCCCTTAGGTCTCCATTGGTCCACAGTATAATGAAGCACTTGTTTTTCTTGTGATGGACAGAGCTGAAGCCATTACACGGCACAGATTTCCTAATAAGAGCTTATCGTGTCATTGTTTGTGTCAGGGAAAGGGCAGAGCAGGGAGAGGAGCTGCAGCAAAACCACAGGGCTCTGTGTTAGAAATAAATTGTTTGATGGTGGTGTCATGAGACATATTGCACACATCTAGATGACAAATGTCTAACTTTAGCCAGATTAAAATATGACCATGTGGACTGCCAATTTACTGATTGCTGATCCCCTCCCCTGTTATTTACTTGTACTGAAAGCCTCTTGAGCTTTTTGTTCTTGCAGATTTACTGCTACAAATTGTTCGCTAATTTTTTCAACAGTGGATCCTTAATTTCAGTCAGAGGTAAAAGCAGGCGTCTCATTTCCAGCTAAAATTACAGGCAGATTTTATCAGCTCCAGCTACCTAATTAAACTAATATTGACTCCAGTAGGATGAAAACAATCTGAGATGAGAATGAGAATTCTGTCAAGGGGTCTTAACAATGCTGTTTGTCACTACATATATGATGTAATCCTAAAAGACAGTGACAGTAAACGAGCGTTGGTATTATATTGCAGTGCAGTGTTGTTATTGTGATTAGGAAACCTGTTAAGATCAGACTATTTGTTCTATCACAACCTTGTTTGGCTCCCTAGCTGACTTGTTCATATTTAATGTTACAAGAGAAAAAGCGTTAGCATGAATACCTGATGTGTTTGTAAAACGTACCACTAGTTGGGTAACATTGGCAGGTTGTCACCCAACTAGTGTTACGTTACATTATGTTGCAGTGAGGCAACAAGGGCACAGGAGTTGTTGACAAAATCATGGTTTTATATTTACCCAAACAATGCACAAAAAATTACAAACCAAGAAATGAATTACTAGGCCTTTAAAAGAGGTCAGCATAACATAACTATACATAACATAACTACACTCAATATAATAACTAAACAAGGTATTAACTGAACAGACTGACCTGTCAGAATGACACATGAGGGAGCATATGTAGTGGCTTGGCCAAACCAAATAATACACAAGGAGTAACCAAAGTAGACAGCGACTACAACTAAACACAAAGCAAATCGAACTAAACCCAAACCCCCCCCCCCCCCCCCCCCATCACATGGCAGCACATGGTTTGGTCCAATGAGTTGGCTCCAGGATTTAAGAGTCCTCAGCCTTCAGCCACTCTTTGTGCTCCACCAGGAGGGGACCTCCCCAAACAGCCACCCTAACTCAAAGACAAAGAAAAAGATGATTAATATCAAACAATTTGCCTGTGTAACCCTACAATGCTAGAAAAGGCAAATAGACAGATTCTAAATTAAACCAAGTGCGTTCAGGTATGAATGACCATAATTGAAAGTAACCTGTGTAGATAACGAATTAATGAGTCTAAAGAGTGTGGATTGGGGAAACATTACCATGTGTGGCTGTGACCATTACAACTTTAAAATCCAGTGAGTTGCAAACGGGGCTCTTTTTACAGCCTGGTCTCCCTCTCAGGGTGCCAGGTATGCCCCTTTCCAAGGACACAGTTTAGTCTGTATGAGATGTGCTATGTGGCGCCAGCTCTGATATAAATCTGTCTGCATCATTTCTAGACACTAGGGCATTAACAGGAAAGTCAATTTATCGACGTGTCGACGTTAGTGGCACAAATCGACAACCCCCGGGAGGAGTCAACAAGTCGTGTGTTCTTTCCCTCTCTCTCTCTGTGTGCTTGTGTAATTTTTTAATTTTTTTATTTATTTTTTAATATATACTTTATTAATCCCCCTGAGGGGAAATTCAATTTTTCACTCTGTTTGTCAATTACACACAGGTCCGAACACACATGCACAAACTGGACCTATACATGCACTAAGTGGAGAGATGTCAGAGTGGGCTGCCCATGACAGGCGCTCTGAGCGGTTGGGGGGTTCGGTGCCTTGCTCAGGGGCACCTCGGCAGTGCCCAGGAGGTGAACTGGCACCTCTCCAGCCACCAGTCCACGCTCCATATTTTGGTCCGGATGGGGACTTGAACAGGCGACCCTCCGGTTCCTAACCCAAGTCCCTATGGACTGAGCTACTGCCATAACCACAGAGTACGGAATGCAATCGCTGCCTCTGATTACGCTGATACTTTATCCTTGACAGCGTACTATAAGCGGAGCAGACTCCGCGAGGAATGTCCGCAGTCATTCGGGCTTTCATAGTCGAGCGCACTTCCGCGTTGTAGTTTCCTGTAAAAATGTCCGTGAAAAATCCCCAGGATGTGAAAAATACATGCCGAACAGTCACTGGTGCGTGGAGCGGAGTCCGCACAGTCGTAAAATCTGAGCTTTGTGCGCACAGGGCTTGCAGACGTCCACTTTGAGTCCGCGCGGACCTCCGCAGAGTCCATTCCGCGTACGTTCCGCCCGAGTATGTTCGGGCCTTGACAGACACACATCACATGTGTGGAGATACTTCACTTTCCTCCCCCGTGTCAATGTGATGATGTCATCAAATGACTTGTCAACTAGACTCGACTTTATTGACAGATAAGTCGACCTGAAAAAAATCAAAGTCATTAATGCCCTACTAGACACTCAGAGCAACGGACATAGCTTAAAGAGTGTGAAAGTCCAACAAACACTGAATTCTGACCTGGAAGATCAGTGATTGAGACTAACAAACAGCAACACTGATTGCTCTGTTTTTGGCACTCCAAGACAGGTGTTCGTAACAGCATCTGCAAAATTTTCCTTGCCGTAACCAAATAGTTTTGTTGCCTTTGTTTTTAGCATGTCACAAACTGGCTTGTGAATGTGACAAGTAGGGAGTCCACACAAAAGATTTCGTCAAAATAACCAGAATTTATTAAACTAAGATTGACTTAGATGAACAATAGAGCGTGTAGGTCAGCAAAGTCAGTAATGAAAGCCATGCATGGATGTGTGTTAGATGTTCTGCGGAGGTGCTGAAGGTGCAAAGCCAAAAAGCAATGATGCAGGGTGGACGTCTGCTGTAGGAAGGGAGAGAACGAATGAAAACATGACAGGCCCAGGTGAGCTTGATCAAAGCAACAACCCTCCCATGTCATCCAAGTGCCTGATGAGGTTGGCAGGAACATCCTCCAAGACAGTGGGAGGGGCGTCACAGCGACATCCATGATCTTTTGCTTACCATAACCACAGAGTTTTGTTGCCTAAACCTAACTGCCAACCCCTTTTGCATCAAGACACAATGCAAAGGGTTGCTCCCGGCATCATTTTAGTAACAAAGGGGCTTCTGCTCAAGGGGCAAGATGTGACCCCACAAATAAATGTACGTATGTAGGTAATGATGTACTAACTCTTGGGCTTGGAAGTAACCATCTGTTACTACTGTAGGTAGAAAGCTAGTTAGCAGGACAAGCTAACGATTGCAGCTTACATTAGAGCGCACACTGTAGTCTAATCAGATACTTCCACTTTTGTTTTTGTGTTTTTGAGAGACTAAAACAAGGGGGATTATTATTTACAGTATTAGAACAAAGCAAGATAATAAGGGAAACATTGAGTGTGCAGCATGTGGGTACAGGGGGGCGGTGATGGGTCCATAATCATCTTTCATGCAGACAGGAAATGTTAATATTGGATGTTTTGATTCACTGTCTAAGGCCTGTAAAAATGAGTATGCAATACATTCGGCTTGGAAACGCCTGCTGCTGTGTCTCTCTACCATCCAGCGATGAACAGAAGATGAAATGATTCATCACAGCGGAGACAGCTTCCGGAGAATGAGATGAGATGAGAGTGGGAAACGATGTCATTTTGTATCTCCCAGAGAAAAACACAGAGCGAAGATGAATTGTAGCTGCTGGGGGCTGATAGTACACCAACCTCGGCTGGCACTGAACCTGGCAGCGCTTCACTGGTGTGATAGTGCTGTGATATTTGTCCAGCACCTGTAATCAAAGAAGCAATACACCCGTGACGTTGCCCTCTCCTCTCTGCTGCACAGAGCCCCCGCACAGCTCGGACAAACTGAAGGTCGGTGAGGCTCAGATGGGAAACGATCTAGATTGGAGCAGGTCATCCAGTCCCACGAGTGCTGCCCCATATCTCAGTATAGGCTAACTGTACCCCATCTAGCTCTGGCATGTTGTTGTTTACAAGTCCAGAAAGGCCAACTTTTTATTTTTTAAGAGTTTGGGATCTTTTTCACGATGAAGCAGTAAATCATACATGAAGGCTCCAGGTGTCAACAACACATAGTTAGTTTGTTCTCCATCCATTTGTGTCTAATGAAACAATATCACAAAATGAACCAGCCTCTCATAATGAATTGGGCGCTCTCAGTGTCTTTGTTCTTGCATTGTAGAAATGAAGCGATAAATTTCACATGAATCAGACTGGATTGTGGAAGGTGCCCTCTGGTCTGTTCCATTCACCAAGGCATTCCTAAAATATTTAATTTCCGTGAATGCGTGTCTTTGAGAGGATTTGTGGTTAGCTGCATTTATAAAAGCTAAAGCCATAATAATTACTTAACTAATTTGCAGCATTTGTGCTAAACCGATAAGACTCCCTCTTTCATGGGATTCAGAGGCTGCCATCAATAATGTGACTGCTTGGGGTAAAAGTGATTTAAAGCCCATTTCACACATGGCTTCAAAAAGAGAGTGATGGCTTGGCATTCTCAGATCCACACAGCTGCCGTCATGACCACATCCTATCCACAAGCTCTGCATTTAATGCCAGCAAACAAACTTGAAGTTGGAGGATGTGTGCCTCTCAAAAGTTCTCTCTCTGTTTTTTCTCTCTGTCTGTGATTCTCTTTGTTCAAGTGAGACTGTAATCAAAGATCTGCGCTGCATGTGTTTATATTTTTCAGAAGCATACAAGCTCAGTATTCCAAGGAATTACGTCCATATTTGACAAATACACATCTAATGAGTTATATCTAATGCCTATTAGGGTTTGGTACCACTCACATTTGAACTGATGCCAGCAACGGTGCTGGTACCTCAAATTCGGTAGTAGTACCCAGCTGTGCCTTTTTGGTACTTAACTCTATAATAACAAAAATGTCAAATGTCACACATAGAGCTAAGTCTCCAACAATAAAACAGAAAAAAAAAAAACAGACCAGATAGACCAAAACGATCGATTGTTTCAGCTCACCGGAAAGCAGACAGGACTCTGTGAGCAGCTTCCCAGCTTTGGGGCACTTTGCAGCCCTTCTTCCTCCTGTCTGAACCCTGCGGCTCTGCAAACCTCTGTTGTCTCAAGCTCAAAGGGCCCTGAAGCCACAAAATTGGCCACAAAGATCCACAGGCAGCTTTCTGGCTGCTTTCTGACACTTTGTGGTGCTTATGCTTCCTGTCTAAACCTGGCGTTATCACCCAGGTGTGCTCTTAGGTGCTGAAATTTGGCACAGGTGGATTTAACATGAAATGGTGCACTGTAGTAACAGTGTAGGCTAATTCAGCCGGTGGCCTTGAAAGTTCAGTACTCACCCCTGGGGTTGTCAAGAGTCTGAAATACTCTGAAAAGTATCGATACTCAAACGCTGTATCCAGATACAATACTAATTTACAAAAGTATCGATACTAACAGTGCACGCCACCTCAGCGCCTGTCGGGTGCACGCGACAGGTCCGACGGACACACGCTGTGCAGGCAGCGTCTGGCAGGCACAGAGCCCTCGCTGCAACCTGGCTTGTTGTCGTCGCTGTGCATGCATGCACACATTTCTGTTGCTGTAATATGGCCAGCGCGGCTGCAGGAGGATCAGAGCAGCCAGTTTTGGTCAAAAATGATAAAGGAAAAAGCGCTCTTTGGAAATATTTAGTGAAGTGAACACAGCACGCTGCAGACGGCAGGTACAGCCCCTCCCCTCACTAGCAGCTGAGCAGCTGGTGTCACCAGCATCAAACTAAAATATAACTTCTAACGTTAATGTGGGAGCTAAGCAGAAAACTTTATCAGTCATGCCCGTCTGTAACATTAATAGACAATGTTAGTTTAACAGGACAACACAATTATGTGTGTCTGAAAAGTTATGTTAACTGTAAAGTCACAGATTGAAGCTGAAAAAGGCTTTGGTTTGGTTTCTCCTGTAACACCTGGTTCTCTGATCACATAGTGACGTAGAAACAGGAGCATCCTGAGCCTAAACTACCAACTCTATTTGATCAGCAACGAAAACATGGTGCCAATTCACCAGAAGCACAGAAAATAAACAGGGCTGTAGATAAATACATTTGTATGGACAGATCTTGTGTCTGGTTGTTATTTATTTTGGGGGGATTTTTTGTTGTTATCACTGATGTTACTGTTCTGATCTTTATTTAAAAAATGACATGCCTCTTAATTTTTTGCTGCTGAATCGAAAATGAGTATTGAATATTTTCCTGGGTATCGATATCGAGTTTGAAATTTTAGTATCGTGACAACCCTACTCACCCCTAATGCCAATGCTGGTAGTAGTGTAAGTGTGGGTGTGGATGTGGATGTCCATGTGGTAGCCTATATGGGTATGTAACATCGCTGAACTTCATGCAGAAATTCACAATACTACAATTTCAGTCGGGAACACTTCAGTCATTGAAAACTTTATTTCCATTTGCAGTATTGCAATTGGTAGTATGGCTCTGTTTTGGGACCTCTCTGCCTTTCCCACGTGCCAATGTGGAAAGCCGCTTTCACGAGCGCTCACGAGAGAGCAAACCTCTCTGCCCTTCCACACGTCTACATGAAAAGCCTAAGGCAGGAATCATGTGATTTATCAGCTGACTCCCTTCGATCAATCAGCTGATCCATCAGTTTATTGGGCTGTTTTAGATCAGCTGATGTAGCTGGGATGTGAGCTGAGCTTGACATCATGTCCTGCTTGAACTAGCGCTGTTCTCAATTTAATGTTTGCTTCTTTACCAACCATAACGACGATCTTTCCCTTACCTTAACCGTCAGAGTTATCATGCACAGATATGGTAGACAGAATTTAAAAATGCATTGGATGTGAAAAAACAAAACCAAGCGGATATAGGTATGCTAACAGTTCTGTAAGGTTGTACTTAGGCACGGTGATACTTTGAGCTAAATGCTAACACATCTTAGTTAGCATGCTAACATTTGGTAATTTGCAAGTACAGCTCAGGTTGTTGGGAATGTCATTAGTTTTGCAGATATGTTGTTATAATCAAAATATTGGACCAATGCAAATTTTGAGCTGATGATGCAGCAAGATGAAAAGTCTGGGACTACCAAATTTGTTAAACTTCATCCTAAAAGGAAAATGAATGGTTGTACCAAACGTCATAGCAGTCCATACAATAGTTGTCAAGACATTTAATCAAAACAACAAACGGTGCCCTCATGGTAGTGCTAGAGAAGTCAGAGGATCACATAGGTCATTAGAATACATCATCTGGACACATGAATATCTGTACAAAATTTGGGTTTGAATATATCCATTTAAGATTTAGATGAATCACAGGATTCACAAGTGAAAACTGGAACTTGCTACAAGGAATGTCAGGGAGTCATCTGAATCATCTGAAATCTGTTTATTTGTATGATGGACAATATGATCAAATTAAGAACAGAGTGTGTCCCCATGAATGTATATGCTTTTGTTGCCTTCAGCCAACAGGCCAGTGTGGGTCAGTGACTTCATTAACAGACTGATGGTACTCTGTGCAACGCTGAACACTGATGATCAACACAGAGCTCTGCTGATTAAAGTCTCATTCCCTCAGTGTAAGCACTAATTATCTAGATTGACATGCCACCATAGCTTCTCTTTGTGCTGAGAGGTCTGGGCACTCTCCCTGTCCTCCATCCTCTCCGGTCGTGCACACAGGCAGCACAAAATAGTTTCACCATGCATTATAGAGCCCAATATCACCAATCACAATTTGCCTCAAGGGGTTGTACAGTCTCTGTGCTATGAGACACTCTCTGTCCTTGGACCCTAGGGTTATATTTCAGCAAGACAGTACCTGTTATGGTTGTTTGAACACCTATGGTTTGTATCCAAGAACGGTCTTGGAAATTATGGTATATGGTCAGCATAAGTTGTAGGGATCTGTGTGTTGGAGGGTACAGTATCATTACTACAGATTACTAAAATGTTTAACCACTGTTAGGACAGTAGTGTATGACATGCCCTTGATGCAATAATTCCTCTCCTTGCTCATTTAGAAATGTGACTTGTTAGTCTTTCAGAAGGTTTTCCCACAATTTTGCATATCAGTCAGTATTTCTGTATTAACAGTTGTCTGTTGTCTCAAGCTCAAAGCACCCTGAAGCCACGAAGTTGGCCACAAAGTTCATGGAAAGCCTAAGGCAGGGAGAGTAATAATTCCTCGCCTTGCTCATTCAGAAATGTGACTTGTTAGTCTTTCAGAAAGTTCTCTCACAATTTTGCATATCAATCAATATTTCTGTATTAACACCTGATGAAATGACTGTGTAATGTGAAAAGGGTCACTCATAGAGCATTTTAGCATTGTTCATCTCATTGTTTTAATTTTACTGCTTTATTGTTTTTGTCATCACTCCCATCAGTGTTTCTATCAGCTGTTTTCAGCTAAGTAAACCCTTTGTACACTACCTGAACAGCACTAAACAGCAGGCAGACAAAGTTTGCAACTAGCTGGCCAACAATAAGTATTTAGCAGCTAAAGTGCCAGATATTCTCCTAACAGAGCTAAAAGAAGAGTAAATATTGAACTTACATTAATCAGGCAGCCAGACACAAGACTCCAAATGAATGCTAATGTTGCTCTGTGTCTGCTGGATGTCTAAGTAGGGCACTGTTTATTAACATATTTGCCATATTAGATTAGATTTACCTCAGATATTAGATTTCTCTTAAATTTGTCTTGCAACAGGGGGGACGCTTTCAGAACAAACCATATTAACATTGTAACACTACAAAACATTTCAATAGCACAACAGAACATATCAACTGTTTTTTTTTTTTGTCAATGTTACATTCACCAGGGCCATAACTACTTATAATTTGCATTACTGCGTAATCTGCAGATTATTTTCTTGATTAGATGATTAATCACTTTGTCGATAATATGCCAGGACTGGTAAAAAAACAAAACAAAACATTGTATTGTTTCCCACAGCCCAAGGTGATGTCTTCAAATGTTTTTCCAGTCCAAAAATACAAAGATATTTAGTTTACTGTCATGTAGGACAAAGAAAAGCATCAGATTCGAACATTTAATAAGCAGCAAATGTTTGTCTTTTTGCTTTACACAATGACTGAAATGATAATTCAGTTATCAGAATAGTTGCAGATTCATTTCCAGTTTGTCAGTCAATGAGCTGGATTATGGTTAGAGCTATACTGTTTCCCAAGCTGGGAGTTCCCCAAAGCTTCAAGGGGTTGCCAAAGCCTTCTGATTTTAAGGGGTGTAAGAAAACGTTTCAACATACAGTAGCTCTATATCTCAATATTTAATTCATTTCTGGAAAGAAAATGGAATTAAATTGTCTTTAAAGTTTAGATTAGTATTATTTAAATACAAACTAAAACCAATCTTGCACAATAAGAGCACAGTGAAGACCTTAACAGGTTACACTGACAGAGCCTTCACTCTCTGCAAAGCAGCTTCACCCTGCTTTAGAAAAGTACACAGTCAAGGAGCTAGTAGGAAAATTGTGTCAGGAAAATGAAGACACTTAACTAAAAACTAAAAAAAAAAAAGCTTTCTAAGTATGTGATATCTGTCTGCGTGAAGTCACCGCTACCTGCTTGAGGGTGGGTGGCCTGGCATTTGGACCTACTTCAGAGACTATTTCTGTTGCGGCTTGGCATGGCTCGGGTGTCTAAACAGTGGAAAAACAAATCAGCGCACATGGTTTTACTCAGTGCGGTCAAGAGTGACAATGGAAAAAGGGCACAAGTGGCAACATCTGGGGCTGAAAAATGAAGCCAGTACAAATGTGCCAAAAACTGCAGTTCTTTGAACGGCCACTAGAGGCTGGCTCCAGGAGCCAGTCATTCCCCAAAGACACTGATGTTAAAATGCCTAACTTTACAGCAGAAATAAACGTTGGTTTTGGTCTCTTTAGCTAATTTCCCCATTCATGACAACTGTACAGGGGGTGAATTTTTTTTTTATAACACCCTAGGTTGCCTTTTATTAAGGCTTAAAGTTACACATAATGAAGGGCGAGTGGCTTTGAGTGACAGGTGACTGCTGATAGTGGCTGTGGCTTCTCAGTCCGATTCATCCCTTGCTCCTCCACAGTGCCAGCTTTTCAGTCATATATGGTCACTTCTGCTTCCAAAAACATGAAATGGCGAGGGTGAAAGGTCGAACTCGAGTCCACAAACCAATGGGTGGCATCACAGTAGCTACGTCCATTAGTTTTAAAGCCTAAGCCTAAAACCCCCAACCTATTAACACTACTGTTTGTTTCTTACTGTCCTGTCTTGTCCTTTAATATTCAAAATTAGTGTTTCTGTATGAATATTATGAAATACAACATAACCAAGTGATTTGCAAGTAGGAACAATGCACAGGACATCTTTAAAATGACTCCTGGTTGGAAAGAAAAGGGAGCTTAGACGACATCTTTATGTCTTCCTGCAGCACACTGTAGGAGCTGGAATCAACAGCAGACATCAACCCGAGATGTTAATTGAATGACCTCACGAATGCATTACCCCAGCCCATTAGTGTCTGCTCTGCCTTAAGCTCCATCAAGTAGACAAGATATGGCATCTTTAGGCTGTAATGAAACCCACAGGAAACGTTTTGACTTTATCTTAACTGGAAAGCCGCAACAACTCTTTCTAACATTGTAGATATATAAATAAATTAGCTATCTATGCATGTATCATTTAAACGATCACACAGACCTGTAAGGTAGCGATAAATAGAAAGATACAGCACAAACACTGTCTTGGTGTAATTAGATTATGTTCACTTGGGCAGATTAAATTTAGTTCCTTCAGGCATCAGATTTATTGAACATCTTGTAGCTGAGATGTGTTTTTTAACAGAACATGCAGTGCTGTATACGGTACAATGTGGCCAGCGTTTGTGGAGACACGTAATAAAAAAAAGTTTCTTTTCATTTCCTTGAATCGCAGTTTCTCCCTGATGGAAAATATGTGAGCCTTTGAAGGTGTGTATTTCATCAGACAATAAGATCAAAGGGGTTTCGGGCCCAATGGCTGAAATGGAGAACTGATTTTCCTGGACATGTCTACGTCTGTTGTAGGTTGAAAGGACACGGAGATGCTTCATAATCTGATTACACGTCCATTACTCCCTCGCAGGGACATGGCACCAGCACAGGGACTCGTTCTTTAAGTACAACAAATGCAGCAGCACATACATCAGATACTGTGAGAAAGTCTATACATAGTGTAAAATCTTACAGGCATTATAAATGTTGTTTAGCAGATATCTCAACTCTATGCATTCATAGATAAGAAATAAAATTATTTTTTCTCACAGACGTCTATTAAAACAGCACTGGGGTTTATTGTTGCAGCCTCATCTTCATAACATAATATAATCTTCAATATTAAAACACATTCTTACATATGTTAAACGTGCCTAATGGATTCTGTGGAAAATAACCATTTTAATGGACCAATGAAAATATGTAAAGCAAATGTGAATTACGTAATGGCAATCTGTCTTCCAATTTAGACTCGGACGTGGTGTAATAGGCAACTGTGGTCGTCTTTTCTTGTTTTAGAAGTAATTCCTAAATAAAACAGAAGTATATAATAATTCCTGACGCATTAACATTTATATTAAACTAACTCTGTGTTTCTGATAATACAAAAGGATAATGCATGTAATGTTATTGTATTAGTTTGCCCGACTGTTCTATGAATGTATAAACAGAGGAATATTAACAATGAAATCACTGTGTATGTATAATATAGAAAAATAAGATTGTAATATTAGATATTCTGATCTCTCACACCTCTGTTTCCACTCAGCAGCACAGAAAATGCAGTCCTGTCAGACACGCCGTGAACCAATGGTATATGCTTCAACTCATAAAAAAACACAAGCGTCACTGCCATCATTTATTCAGCAGGTGTTTTAGAGGGCCGACGCCTCACTGTTAAAAAATTAACCTCAGGACATAAATCAAAAGAAGGGAGTAATGAGAAAATAGTAGGACTTGATTAGTGCAGCTCCCTGTATTTTGGTGTCAGCCAGGTCTGCGTTCACTTCTTACAACTGGTACGTAATGCTGCGGCCAGACTCCCATGTAAAACCATATTACACCTGGAATAGCATCTCTGTGCTGGCTCCTCGTTCATTAGAGAATTCCTTACAAGCTACTCCTGTTTGTGTTTAAAGGTCTAACCCAGAGCTATATTATACACGCTTTTACCCCTATACAGTACAGCTAGGCCCCTCAGATCTACAGATCAAGGAGTCAGTCAGCTGCTACAACACTCTGGTTTATTCTTTCTGAAAACATAACAAAAGCTGAATGTGTTGTCACATTTAAAAGGTGTCTTGAGACCCACTTTTACTCATCTTGTTAACCCTGCCTTGATCCTTGACATGATTTGTGTTCTGCATTTATCCACATAAATGTCTCTCTACATGTATGTATGTACAGTACAGGCCAAAAGTTTGGACACACCTTCTCATTCAATGCGTTTTCTTTATTTTCATGACTATTTACATTGTAGATTCTCACTGAAGTCATCAAAACTATGAATGAACACATGTGGAGTTATGTACTTAACAAAAAAGGTGAAATAACTGAAAACATGTTTTATATTCTAGTTTCTTCAAAATAGCCGCCCTTTGCTCTGATTACTGCTTTGCACACTCTTGGCATTCTCTCGATGAGCTTCAAGAGGTAGTCACCTGAAATGGTTTTCCAACAGTGTTGAAGGAGTTCCCAGAGGTGTTTAGCACTTGTTGGCCCCTTTGCCTTCACTCTGCGGTCCAGCTCACCCCAAACCATCTGGATTGGGTTCAGGTCCGGTGACTGTGGAGGCCAGGTCATCTGCCGCAGCACTCCATCACTCTCCTTCTTGGTCAAATAGCCCTTACACAGCCTGGAGGTGTGTTTGGGGTCATTGTCCTGTTGAAAAATAAATGATCGTCCAACTAAACGCAAACCGGATGGGATGGCATGTCGCTGCAGGATGCTGTGGTAGCCATGCTGGTTCAGTGTGCCTTCAATTTTGAATAAATCCCCAACAGTGTCACCAGCAAAACACCCCCACACCATCACACCTCCTCCTCCATGCTTCACAGTGGGAACCAGGCATGTGGAATCCATCCGTTCACCTTTTCTGCGTCTCACAAAGACACGGCGGTTGGAAGATCTCAAATTTGGACTCATCAGACCAAAGCACAGATTTCCACTGGTCTAATGTCCATTCCTTGTGTTTCTTGGCCCAAACAAATCTCTTCTGCTTGTTGCCTCTCCTTAGCAGTGGTTTCCTAGCAGCTATTTGACCATGAAGGCCTGATTGGCGCAGTCTCCTCTTAACAGTTGTTCTAGAGATGGGTCTGCTGCTAGAACTCTGTGTGGCATTCATCTAGTCTCTGATCTGAGCTGCTGTTAACTTGCCATTTCTGAGGCTGGTGACTCGGATGAACTTATCCTCAGAAGCAGAGGTGACTCTTGGTCTTCCTTTCCTGGGTCGGTCCTCATGTGTGCCAGTTTCGTTGTAGCGCTTGATGGTTTTTGCGACTCCACTTGGGGACACATTTCAAGTTTTTGCAATTTTCCGGACTGACTGACCTTCATTTCTTAAAGTAATGATGGCCACTCGTTTTTCTTTAGTTAGCTGATTGGTTCTTGCCATAATATGAATTTTAACAGTTGTCCAATAGGGCTGTCGGCTGTGTATTAACCTGACTTCTGCACAACACAACTGATGGTCCCAACCCCATTGATAAAGCAAGAAATTCCACTAATTAACCCTGATAAGGCACACCTGTGAAGTGGAAACCATTTCAGGTGACTACCTCTTGAAGCTCATCGAGAGAATGCCAAGAGTGTGCAAAGCAGTAATCAGAGCAAAGGGTGGCTATTTTGAAGAAACTAGAATATAAAACATGTTTTCAGTTATTTCACCTTTTTTTGTTAAGTACATAACTCCACATGTGTTCATTCATAGTTTTGATGCCTTCAGTGAGAATCTACAATGTAAATAGTCATGAAAATAAAGAAAACGCATTGAATGAGAAGGTGTGTCCAAACTTTTGGCCTGTACTGTATGTAAATGTGTTTGTATGGGTGCACCATGTATTTATGTATGTGTCTAAGTACTTTTCCCTTGTGGTTATGCTTGTTGTAACGACCTTTGGTTCAAACCTTGTTTGTGCTCTATAAACACAGTTGACCTTGACTAAAACATAATAACATGTCTTCTGCATGAGTGCAGAAATGTGTAGCAGCCAGCAGTTAACTTTCAAAAGTAGTAGTTCCTGTTTTCCTCTTCAATCTTCTATATGGCTTTTGATAATCGTGCTAATCAGGGCTCTAACCAATGATTCTTTTAATTATTAAGTAATCTGCTGTTTATGTTTTTGAGAAATCAGTTCCTTTTTCAGTCTGTTAAATGTTGCTGTTAAATAAAGAAAAAATGCCCATTTGGTTGGTTTGTCAAACCAAGTTCAAAACACAGAGATATTGAATTTAGAATCATATATGACAATAAAAAGAATCAAATTCTCATAATTGATGAAGCAACAAATTACTCAAAATTTCTAAATGCTTGGGCAACTTCTAGCTCACCTAGAGTGTGTGCACCATATAGGCAGAGGCTGTTGCGGCGGCCTATAGGTTTGATTCCAACCTTAGTCGCGTTTCATTACCCTTCCCTCTCCTACCTTTCCTGTCTATCTTAAGCTGCACTAGCCATAAAAAGAGAATGAGAGAGAATGCCTGAAAAAAAACCTCAAAATGCTGGTGATTATTAAGTAACTCAGTCACCAGACAAAATGTTGGCTTTGTACATTTCTGCAAACCGTATGTTATTATGTAGCGGATATGTTGAAACTCAACAAAACACTGTGGTTAACATGTGGTTAGGTTCAGGCACAAAAACCACTTGATCATGTTTTGGCTTACAGTACCTGGTTTTGGGGGAAATATCCCCTTTTGAAAGCAGTGGGTTACTAAAAAACACCCTCGTTTGGTGGCTGAAAAGCGGCTGGCAGATGCAGCAATGACTCTCTAAAAACAACTGGTGTTCTTGTTTGTTTGGTTGAAATTGTCTGTGGTTAAGTAAATAAAAACTGTACAGCTTGACTAATACAACCTATAAACTTAACAAAGATTTCCTATTAACTTTAGACTTGAATGAATTTATTTAGTTTTGGCCACTAGAGGGCAAAGCAAAAGCTTTACACACAGCTTACCTGTTAAAACATATGGCAAACATAGCTTATTTAGACATTGAGCAGAGACAGAGCAATGTTAAAGCTGATGATTGTAAGTCCTTTATTCACTCTCCTTTTAGCTCTGTTTTGTTCTCCACCAACTCCTGAGCCACATATCTGGATCTTTATCTTCTAAATTCTCCACTGTGATTAACAAGCTAGTTTTAAACTTAGTCTGTGTTTTGTTGGGTGCTGTGCAGGCAGCATACAGTGGGTTTCTGTTCCTGCTGTGGCTGAAATCGATGCTGATGAGAGCAGTGAGACTTGATCCAAACAGTGAAGTCGTGGGCTATAAAACCAATCAAATGAACTAAAACGCGATATAAAGCTCCAAAAAGCTGAGGAGGAGCTGCACAGTTGGGTTATGATTATCTTTGAGTTCATCACTGTGAGCAGCACCTTTTGTATTAAACATAGTAATTTGATCCTTTGTTAGCATGAAAATATTGATCAGAGCAGCTTTAAACAAACACAATATGAAAAGATTACAAGATAAAGACTTTAATAACAATTCAACGAGATTCGAAAAACACCCCTTTTTAATATTTTGGGCTCAACAAGCTCTGTCATAGCAGTGATCAAGCAGTCTTGCCTCTGCTTTTGTCTGATGTTCAAATTCAGCCACTCTATTCAGAGACTCTGAACGAAGCGCATGTTGTTCATCAAAACAAAGCAGAAAAACACTTTTGTTGGATTCTCAAAGGGCCCAGCAGAGACTTCATCAGACTTTATGTCACAAGTGCTCTTCTGCTGGTATATAGCCTGCTGTATAACAAATCCTCAAACACTTTCGGGTGCAATATTTTCTTCTGGCAATGTGTTTTAAGGACGTTTTTGTTGTTGTTTATTATTTTTCAGTACAATTCTGAATAATGAACCTCACAGGGGGCGGCACGGTGGTGTGGTGGTTAGCACTGTCGCCTCACAACAAGAGGGTTGCCAGTTCGATCCCAGATGTGGGAGCCCTTCTGTGCGGAGTTTGCATGCTCTCCCCATGTCAGTGTGGGTTCTCTCCGGGCACTTCCTCCCACAGTCCAAAGACATGCAGGTTAATTGATAACTCTAAATTGTCCATAGGTGTGAATGTGAGCGTGAATGGTTGTTTGTCTCTATGTGTCAGCCCTGCGATAGTCTGGCGACCTGTCCAGGGTGTACCCTGCCTCTTGCCCGATGTCAGCTGGGATAGGCTCCAGCCCCCCCGCGACCCTCAAGAGGATGAAGCGGTTAGAAGATGAATGAATGAATGAATGAATGAACCTCACAGGTCAATGACGGCTGCTGACATGTCTATCTATAACCAGATGTTCTATTCATAAACTGAAAGACGCAGAAATCAATTTGTCTTTTGTCCTTGAATATGAAGTGCTGTGTATCTGGAGGCCTCGACCCTATTCTCCTTCTCATTACTCTGTGCTTTTATGAAACCCTCTGTGATCCACTCTGGCCAACACCCTCACCGAGGAGGAAATATATCAGAGGAGCAGGTCTGCTCTCCGTGCACCAGCGATCATAACGCAGAGAGAAATACACTGGCTCCGAGCCCAAGGGCCAGGAGAAATTTGTTACCCATGATTATATCATTTATTCACCTGACACTGTGTTCTCAGCTTTGTTGTTTCCCTCCAAGTCTCTCTCTTCCTTGTTCGTTTTTGTTAGGAAATGCTTCTTCATTTGTTTTGCGTGATTGAGGAGGGAGAGGCAGGCGAGTCAGTCTACAGCCTTGGGTAAGAGAGGGAATCCAGTCACAGCTGGTGTGTCGCTCTCCCATAATGAGCAAACGTGACAAGATGAAAGTGTGTAGCGCCTGCCATGTGCCACAGCCCTGCCAGGCACTTTGAAGGAAAGGACAATTTATAGATATTCATGTGACGGTGCGATTGTTGCTGGACGTGAGTGGAACATTTTTCTTTTCTGTCATCTATAAGCTGAAATCATACACAATTACACAGTTGACACTATCTCAGCTCTCACTCCCAGACTCCCCTGCGTGAGTCACACAGTATGAGAAAGTGATTCACAGGTTATTATCTAAGATAGCTGGCATTCTTGTCGGAGGAACAGATGTGGTCAGAGGTGTTGCCAAACTGTGTCTGTGGATCCAGGAACTCAACCAATTTACATCCCCTGTAAACAGGAGTAATGGGGCATAAAGCCTCCTACAGCCAAGGGCAGAATAACGTCTTTGAGTAAGCAAAACGTCACGCAGTAAACAAAGCATATATATCTTATGTGGCCCTGAAAGAAGCAGTGCTCAACTAAAGGACGAAGTTCTGGAGTCGGTTGTCGCTTCAAGGACAATAAGACTTTGTGGCTCAAATGTAGGACTAGGCATCAAATCCAGTTTAATCTAACAGGAAAATTAGTGTATTTTTAAATTGGTTTCCTTTACAAGAGTAATAACACAACTGTTATTGCTTTCGGGGGTTATTTACCTTATTTTTCTTAAAGGAATGGTTCAAGATTTTGGGAAATATCCACTTTCTTTTGCTCCAAAGTCTGCACGTCTGGAGTCTGGAGCTACAGTGGGGAGGCAATTATTCTGAGTTTGGCATATGAACTGGAAGCAGTGGGAAACAGCTGTCCTGGGTTTCTCTAAAGTTCAGAAATCAGCCTTCCAACACCTTCAGCTCAGTTACTACAACAATCTAACTTTTTTGTTTGATCCAAACACAAGTAGGAAAGTAAAAACAATTCTTTGATTTCAAGGGAATTTGTGCAGTGTAACAACTTCTTGATGAACAACACTTAATCCGTATGCCCAGCACAACTACTATTACAGTCAGGAACACTTTAGTCAAGAAAAATTTATTTCCATTTGCAGTATGCCTCTGTTCTGGGACCTCTCTGCCTTTCCTCAGGCCTATGCAGAAAGCCTTATCCATGCGACAACGTTG
Source organism: Epinephelus lanceolatus (assembly GCF_041903045.1). Classification (NCBI taxonomy): domain Eukaryota; kingdom Metazoa; phylum Chordata; class Actinopteri; order Perciformes; family Serranidae; genus Epinephelus; species Epinephelus lanceolatus. Next base: position 26,173,915 of record NC_135736.1, on the reverse strand, counting down.
AAATTTAGAGTTACCAATTAACCTGCATGTCTTTGGACTGTGGGAGGAAGCCGGAGTAGCCAGAAAAAACCCACACTGACACATGGAGAACATACAAACTCCGCACAGAAGGGCTCCCCCACCCCGGGTTTGAACCACGACCCCTCTTGCTGTGAGGCAACAATGCTAACCACTGTACCACTGTGCTGCCCCTTACAATTTGGCAACTATAGTGCCATGTCTGTTCACAACTGCAAAGATGAAGCATTTTGAATTTGCAGCTCTGGTTTTTGCCTCTGATTGGCTCCTGTTCCATGGCAACGGCAGCCAACGCTCATGGGTATTGTAGTATTTGGAGCCATATGCCATGCTGAGAAAAAAGAACTTTGATTTCTGAGACACAAAGTTGAAAATTTTAAATCTGATGGACAGAATGTGGAGCTGTGGGGTAGTAACATTATAGGACAACCTCTGATGTTTCAGTGTTGAGAAACAATGGGCTCTTATGAAAGGAAAGACAGGACACTGCAGTCTTTGTTGTTATCATGATTTAGGGCAGGCCAGGACTGTGGTGGAAATAAGGTCATTATAAATTTAAGTTACTGTGTTTTTATCCTGTGCCGTGATTCAATTTTATATATAAGGCTTTGTTTGTGTTACGTGCTGTTTGTAGTTTGTTGTAGTTTCTTTGATTGTGTTTTTGCATGTCCATGATTCACGTTTGATTACGTGTCTGTTTGTTTGTTTTGTATTTAAGTGAGTGTTTGGACAAGTGTGTCATGTGTAGGTTGTCTTATGACAGGGTAAAACGAAACCATTATTAAAGCTCAGTTTGAAATGGGAATTCAGAGTGGGCAAAAATACTTGTATAACCAGCAGCTCCTTCCACTTAGCAACTCTATAGTGCAGGTTGCCTGGCAACCTCAGCGTGATGGCAAGACTGTGGGGAGTCACTACGCCCAACTGTTGTTCCCTAAGAAATAGTAATGGCATGCAACTCCCCTGAAAACCACAACTTGTTTTTCTATTTCTGTTTATAAACAAGATACAAATGTTAAGCTTCAGAAGTTTTGATGGGAAGATTTTTGTACTTAACACGCAGACATGAATCCTATCGATCTTCTCATCTAACTCTGGGAAAGGAAGTAAATAATACACTGAGAAACCCAACTTCCACTTGTTGAAGTGGAAGCTGGGTTTGAAAGCTGCAATTTTAAGAAATCTGAAATAGTCAACCACACTTTGACATCCCGGTCTCCTCTGCTTCACCTCGTCTCCTTCCCTCTGTGGTGGACTGTGGCTCAGGCAAATCTGCTTTGACTCTGACAACATGTTATAAAATGTGTAGGAATCTATAATGTCTGCATGCCTGGAAATTGCATGACTGTCCAAAATTCATTTCTCAGCTCTGATAGCAGACTAAGCTGTGGTGAGGAGAAAGAACAAAACTACCAAATCCCCCCTGAAGTTCTCGAACTATCTCCTCTCTTCAGGCATCCAATATGTACGTGCATGGTGGAAGTAAATTGCTAAGGGTGCTACAGGTGGATGAAGTGAGTGTGTGGCAAGAGCTTTGGACATTATAGATATGCAATCCATGTATGACTCACAAGGGGAGCGAGGTTGAAAATCCACAAACTGCTCCTTTAAGCCCACCATCTGTGTGCTTTAGCTCAGAATTAATCTCACCAATTTCTCTATCTGAGCATAATGAAAATTTTCTCTGATACTCGTGGTAACTGTTCCCCTTTAAGTAATTTGCATTTTAATCTTTTGCGAGGAATCTACAGTGTGAGATCAAAGTCCCTCTTTAACTCATTAGCAGATAAGATGGAAAATAAAATTCCCAACACTCCCGTATGTAGCTTTCTGTGACAGCTGCTATTAGCACATGGTGAAAAGGCCAACACGAAAATAATTGCTCAGTTTAATTTCTGAATGTGCGAGTTAGAATGGTATAACTTTATTTTTTTAAGCAGACTTTCCACCATCTCTCTTCCCCACTAACCATATATTCCTCCTCCGGTGAAATATCTGAGTCAGAGGCACATAGAAAGTGTATTTCTATTCAATTAATGCTGCATGCCTTGAGCTCCATTTCCACACAGTTGCCACAGAGCTGTCAAGTGACTGTTGCTCGAAATAGCACTCAGGCGATTTCCCCCAACTGTCAACCATCAGCGCAACAGTTCTAACAATGAAATGATTTAAAACTCTGAAATTAAAAGCAAACAGGATTAACAGGATGTCACAAACTCCGATTAAAGGACCATTTTTATTGCCATAGCTGAAGTGTATTCATCGCATGCTCCTCTCTGCATCTCAAACCATCCTTCCTCCTCATGTAGTCGATGCTGCTCTGCTCGAAGCAGTACACTGTGCCTCTTGTTGTATTCTGCTACAGTCCCACATCCCTCACACCGACACCCTCACACAATTTACAACAATAAATATCACAATGGGAGCTTTACAATCAGATCAGTGTTCAAATATCTCAACAGAAATTAAATTAGAAAGGGTATTACTTTTTGCAGTTATGATTGAATTAAATAATATGAAATAAACACTACAACATACATTTTTTGTAATTGTTTTTCCTGTTGGGGGTCACGGGGGGGCTGGAGCCCATCCTAGCTTACACAGGCTGAGAGGCGGGGTCCACCCTGGACAGGTCGCCAGACTATCACAGGCCTGACACATAGAGACAGACAACCGTTCATGCTTACATTCACACCTACGGGCAGTTTAGAGTCACCAGTTAACCTGCATGTCTTTGGACTGTGGGAGGAAGCTGGAGTACCCAGAGAAAACCCACACTGAAACTTGGAACACATGCAAACTCTGCATGGAGGGGCTTCCCCACCCCAGGTTTGAACCAGGGACCCTCTTGCTGTAAAGCGACAATGCTAACCACTGCAGCACCGTGCCGCTCACTTCAACGTACAGCCTGCCATAAATAAACAATAAGAAACATACACAGGGAGGAAACAGTGTAGAACAATTACAATAGAAAAAGGCAACCTAAAGGCCGACCAAACCACGACCAAAACACCCCGTTTCTTTAACATATCAACACACTTTCAATCCCAGCTCATAACATACCTCCGCTTGGTAAGCAGACTTTAATGTCTACATATGCGAAGTATCCTGGGTGTGTCTGTTGTTGACGTTCTGGGATGCTGTGTCAGTTTATGTCTGTTACATGCATTTTGTCTTTTCAAAATATGCAGGAAACATACAGTTGCAGCTTGTTAGATGCATACACTCTTTTCAAAACTAACTTATGTCAGTTAAGCACCTTGTGTACACTCTTATTTCATTGTGCAACAAACGCACATGGCTAGGTTTAGAAAAGAAGCATCATGGTTTGGCTCTACATTCATATGGGAAGCAAACACCAGCCTCATGGGTAAAAGTCTGGTGTTGTTGAACTCATCCACCCCTCCCATCCGCCCTATAGAGACTTTCCAAGTGATTAAATTACATTGTTATCCCGTGACCTTTCAAATTGATGCTTTCCGGTCCTGTTATTAACTGATGCAGCCCAACAGTGTATCATACTGCAGTGAAAGGATGCCTGTTTTTTGTTGGTGTCTCACACAGATATCAAAGACCAAGTGGCGGTATTTGACGACTTCAGAATGAGTACTCACAAAGCTTCCTAGTACAAAGAGTTGCTCCTAGTGACGAAATCCTGAGAAAATTCCTAGAACTGCAGTGTTTTCTAAGACTATCCCCTTAAAGTTAAGACTAGGCCCTTGTAAAGATTAACGGTTTTCACAGAGCATCTTAGACCTTAAAAGAGCTCCTAAGGTGAAAAACTGTTAGGAGCAGGAAGGAGGACTTTTAAGAGGCTTAAGTGTTACTTAAGCGAAGGAGAAAATGGTGGATGCACAAAGAGGTCGGAGAAAAACTCACCAAACACTCGATGACAGTGAGTAAATGAAATGCTACAGATTAGATAATTCAGGGATAATATTTGCAGTTGATCTCACATTTCCCATCTAACGCTATAACGACAGATGTTTGGAAAACGGGAAAAATGCAGCAGTGATGACTTGGGTCTGTCTCAACCTTCCAAGTGATCACACAAACAATAATAACCCTTTCACAGTCAGCAGTTCATTTCTTTTCCATTGGATGTCCTTGCCTTGCAGGCTCACAAAAGGGCATGTCTGTGACAACCAATCACATCTGTTAAAAGAGTGTATCATACCTAGCAACAGGGTCAACCACACCTCCTCACGATAAAAGTTTCTGTCCCTTCCTTGCTCAGAGTTGCTCTGAGAACTTTCCTCAATCACTCCTAAGCTAGGACTCCTTACTAAATGTTTTGAGGCTAAGTTAGGAGCTCTCTGAGAGTATTCTCAGAATGTTTGTGAATACGGCCCCGGTCGCACTATAGATCCAGTAGTTCAGGTCCATTCCCTGTTGACAGTGTCACCTTAGACCTCTCCTTAGGTCAAGTCGGTGTGTCCAAGTTTCCAGTTCAAGACACAAAGTTCCTTAACAATAATTTAACACTCACTACAGGGAGAAAGTCAAAGAGTTTCCTCCAGATGTTCCGAGATGTCTGATCATTACATTGAAGCACAGAGCGGATCCTCTCATGCGTTGATACATTAAAGATCTCTTTGTACCACAAAGTAACAGTAGGAGGGGTCTCCTTGATCCTTTTTAACACAGTACATTTTCTTGCCAAATGTGATACTTTTTCTAGCAGTTTCAATTTCAGAGAGAGAAGTGACACATCCTTAGAGGGTATATCTAGCAGAAAAAGCCCAGGATCTTTTTTAATTTTGAACCACCAAGCTCCTTGTCTATGCAGTTCCAAATAAGTGAAATTACATATAAATATATATGTAATTTATTTTAAATTGCCAAAAGAGACGTATATAATTCCCCTTGTCTCTGACATTTTAAGCATAGAGGTGATCAGCTATGATCCGTCTTGTTCCGTCACATGTAATCTGTGGAGAATTTTGTGTATTGCAAGTTAAGACAGTCACATCCTTTTCGTTGTCAAGTCACTATCCCATTTATGTTGGATGTTGTTCAAACTGGTGGAACAAGTGGATTTTAGAAGGAAGAACTGAAATGGGAAGATATCTGAGTTTGGGAATATTTAGTCTCATTCACAGGATGTAGATTGTGGGTTTAAGACTGTTATTGGCAGCCTATTTCTGAGGATAACACACAGAAAGCTTGTTACATTTTCAAAATCCCCTTCGATACAAGAAACCTGTCTCGCATAGCTAAACGTATATTCATTCTTAATTTTAAGTCTGGCTGAAACAACAACAACAACTTCTGAGCTTGCAGCCCACACATTAAAACATCTTTTAATTTAATGTGGCATTTTCTTTCATAGGGATTTAGCCACTTAAATGCCGGGGATTGCCTCCCTACATGCAAATGTGCCACCAAAACAGGTTTCCTACCAACACTATTTTGCAAAGGCACTGTTGCTGCATCCTGGGCTTAGTTCCGCCCCAGATTATTGTGATTGGTTTAAAGAAATACAAACAAACCAGAGCTAGTTTCTCCCTTAATGTGGAATTATATGGGTTCAGCAAGAGTAGGGGATATTAGACAACATTATAGAATAAAGTGACAAGTTTGTAAATAAAAGAGGTGTTCTTGAGGTAGTTCAAACTGTTGCTGAAGTTGCAGAAAAGAATCAGTAACCTCAGTTCCCCTAGCTTTACGTGTTAAAGACTGAGGTGCTACTTCCTGGGATGAAGTTGTCATCTCAAGTGACAAGTTTTAACCCAGTCGACCAAATGTTTTTTTCTTGAAAAACTGAATATCTCTTAACAGAATTTTTAACTATACAGTTGGCTTTAATGTCTTTAGTGATGTTTTTTGTTATGTAGCCCCATAAGGAGAGAGGTTAGCAAAGCAAAGCATCTATACAGAAAGCTGAGTGAATAGTCCAGCTTTAAGAGAGTAACCTACACTGGTCGAGACCACCCATGCCAGAAGTTGGCACTGGACATTATTGATGTTTTTTCCCTTCCGTTCCTGTCGTAGAGACTCTGTCAGTCCAGCCTCCATCTCTATAAATCACCAGACAGAAAATCTCCTTGCTCAGTTGTCACTGTCAACGCAGTACATGAGTGTTAGTGTTCAATCATCACTTCTAGTTTGACAGAAACCTCTCCAGTACATTACTGAACTAGCTCAAGGGCAGGAATGTTTTGACTTTCTTGTACATTGTAGACCCTGATACTGTACAGAGTAGCATGGATTTAATGACAATACACTAGTGATCACCGTCTTCAAAAATGTGAATATTTCATGCGGTGTACCACTGTAACCCTGGCTAAGATAAATTTACATCCATCCATTGAAATGGAAACCTTTGCAATTCAAAAAGTTTAACAGTGATTGCTTTGGGGACATACAGTACAAACAACTACAGCTCCTATTGAACATAACCTACGACATCATGACTTGGTCTCACCCATGCATAATATGCACCAACAATCTCTTCTAAAGTATTTCTACAAAAAATTCAGCAGTTACCCCTGCTGTCTGCAAACTTATACATCATTAGGTCCTCTCTGTCCTGCTGTGGTTACATTATTACATAGTGAGCCAAATTACATACTGTTGAGAAAGGTTAAAGCGCCATGGCTGACTTTTTAGTTATTAGATGCAAGACACTCAAATTCTCAGTCTTCCAACTAGGAAAGGAATGTTTTTTTTTTTTTTTTTTTTTGCAGATCACAATAACAAACATACAAAAAGTTGATTGTGGTGACTTTTCATTATCAGGATAATGATGAATATCATGTCTAGCAGCACCCAAAGAGTGCTGGGCAACCAACAATAAAATACACTCTACAGAAACAGGCTGCATACAAACAAACCTCAAAAAATCATCATCAATCATTTGCAGATTTCATACTGAAAGATAGGATGCTAGAAGCCTGACTTTTTGAGATAGTTTGTCACCAGAAAGAATATTCCATAGCAAAAGATGTTGTCCTAATTGTAATGCAATAAATGGAAATTGGACTGAACTTATATGGCACCTTTCTAGTCTTTTGACCACTCAAAGTGCTTTTACACTACGACACATTCACCCATTCGCACAGAAGTGGTTGAGGCTACCATGTATGGTGCCACTCAGTTACCAATCATAAGCTCTCACACACCGATGGAACAGTCATCAAGAGCAATTTGGGGTTCAGTATCTTGCCCAAGGATACTTCGACATGCAGATCGGAGGAGCCAAGGATCAAACCACCAATCTTCTGACTGGTAGATGACTCACCTCTGAGCCACAGCTGCCCGAAACATTTGTTTCTCAACAAAATTTAAGTAAAGGGATTCAAGTATGTTTTAGTGTCATTTTAAGAGTTTGAAGCATATTTTAATGAATATCAGAATAATATTGTGAAGCCAAATTATTTTGGCCAGGATAATTGTGACGTGAAATTTTCATATCCTACCATGCCTAAATCCAACTACACACACATCCCGTATTTAGTGTATGAGCTGTTGCCATCAGCCAGAAGGTAGAGGGCACCAGCCGTCTCAATCAATGTGGATGGCACGTCATTCATGCCTGCCAGTAGTGCACTGGTGGACAAACTGTGAACTAGCTGAACCTCTGTGGGTGAGGATGCTGCACCTTATATTATGTAGAGCAGTGGTTCCATCTTGTAGGTCCTGGTCCAAAATTGGGTCCCAGGTCCATTCTGACTAGACCGCAAATGTGTCAAGATTGTGAAAAACACACTTTATTTTTAAGAACAGTGAATTTCTGGCACAGAGCTTTTATGTTGAAGTGCCATTTCTTGCTGTAGAGTGAGTATAAAATGGACATATACTTGACAGACAGTAAAGTAGCTCCACGACATGGCTAAATGCAAGTTATGATGCTGAATATTAAACTGTGTGGACCTTGAATTAACAACTAATGAGAAACCTGGACCCTGTGGCTGGACCAGTTGGGAACCATGATGTAGATCATGGTGATGTGGTGAATAGGTCTATAATAGGAAGAGGCACCCTGTTGTTGGTGTTATAGTTGTGTATTTGTCTGACAATTGCTGTTCTGCTCACAATGAATTTCCATAAGAACTAATAAATATCTATCTGTAGCTTGACCAATGTGTTTCCCCAAAAACTCTCTTAATGCGTAATTTTATCTTAAAAATCTTTATGTTTTTTCTTTTTTGTAAGATCATAGTAATCATGTCTTTGGAGAGGTGCTACTTCCAAATGTTTTCCACATTATAAGAGAAAGAAAAAAACACAGCTGAGGAAAAGGAGATGATAAGTTATTCAGGAAAGATGCAGGAGTGCATTTGCTTTTGTTACCGTGGAAACCACTTTACAGTATAACAGACTTTCACAGACTGGATGGATACTCATGTGAAGGTCAGTCGTAGTGTGTCGCTTCCTCTGACGTTAATGTGACTCACTTTACACTACATTTGCACAGGCGAGACAAAGACAAAGTGAGACTATTTTTGAATTGAAAGATCCATTCTGTGTCTCCTTTGCAGGTTGGCATTAACGGGTATTTATATAGAAACTGTCATCAGACCTTTAAAGGTGTTATGGAGGTATTAGTATTGCAGGTCTGCATTAGATTGGAGCTGACACATTTACATATTGGTACTGACCAGTTCTGTTTTTGGACAAGATGGTTAAAACTAATCACTATAGTAGATTTTTCTATCTACATCTTTTGGTTTAATGTTTTCTACATGCCAAGCACACTTCCTAAATACATACCCTTACAGTTGAACTGTGTGGGACTGGGTAGGTGTATACACTGTAAGCCTTCATTGATAAAAAAAAGTTTTTATGACTGGGAGGTGAGAGCTTTGACAAAACCTGTTTTACATGTGTTCACACTCCAATCAGTAGTGATCAGCTTTACCAGCGGATAAAAAGACAAGTGGCTGTGACATCAACGAAGACTGGAGTCTGGGTCTGCTGCTCGCTGCCATCTTGTTAGGCACATTTGGGTGACATGAGTAATCAGCCATCACCATGATCAATGTGATTGGCATGGCAATGAAGGTGACACTGCTCCCAATCAAATTCCACTTTAGATCCTTTTAAAACCACTTCATGAAACAATGATTTTTCGAAAGACACACATTAGAAGAGGTGGCGTTAGAGATGGTGAGGTTGTTTTGGGTGGGGGGTTTCCTCTTGACTTCAATCTAGTTTGTTTTCTGAAGTTACTTTGTTGTCATTAGATAAATTGCAGCTTATGGCTCTTGGGCATTAGCTCCTGACGTGAGTTATGGTGGTTGATTCTTGGGGATAGTCCATCTGTGACGACATCTTCCTTTGGATCTAATTTTTTAAGCAGGGATAAAAAAATATGTGAGATCATTTAAAGGACTAGATGTAATTAAGTGGTTGCCAGTCATGAGGCAGGTGAAGGCTGACCACAAAAGCTGGCTCTGGGGACGTGAGTGCCAGCTCTCTGCTGGGGAAGGAGGTAGTGTAGATGGAGAAGCAGTGGCAAGTAGAAGTAGTTGGGTTCACTCTATACAGCTCCAGCACTGGACAGAACTCCTGCGTATGGGCTGGACAGTGTTTTAAGTTGAAGGGGCAAGGCAGGTGTCAGGATACTACTGAGCTCCCTCTGAGTGGCACTGCGATTGAGTCTCTCTGGAAGATGACAGACTATTCTCTATGTGACTGTGTGTTGGTGAGGAAGGCTTTCGCTACAGCATATTTGAGTGTCCTGATGGAGGCTCTGGATAATCTTGGGCTATTTTGGTCGTCTCTTGAGAGTCTTGTGAAACTCTGGAATAGTGCTGGTGGATTTGCAGTCTAGGTGGTGATTGACATTTTATAAAAAAAAAGGGGGGACTAGTGTAAGGCTACAACTATTTTCATTGCTGGTGAATCTGTCAAATATTCTCTCGATTCATTGGCTTATATTTTGGTCTCTACAGCTAGACCAATGAATGGACAATGAATGAATATTTCATACATCGAAAAGTATTGTATTTCATGTCTCCATCTGCCATCACGATAAGACCATGGATGTATAATATATAATAATATAATAATATAATTCCACCACCACTTGACAATCACCAAAATTAAGTGGGCAATAAAGTGGATGTCCATCCATCCATCTATTTTCATCCACTTATCCGAGGCCAGGTCACAGTGGCAGCAGGTCGAGAAAAGCACCCAAAACATCCCTCTCCCCAGCAATGCTTTCCAGCTCCTCCTGGGGGACCCCAAGGCGTTCCCAGGCCAGATGAGATATGTAATCCCTCCAGCGTGTTCTGGGTCTGCCCCAGGGCCTCCTACCAGTGGGACGTGGCCGAAACTCCTCCAGCAGGAGGCACCCAGGAGGCATCCTGATCAGATACCTGAACCACCTCAACTGACCCCTTTCGATGCAAAGAAACAGCGGTTGTACTCCGAGCTCCCTCCGGATGTCTGAGCTCCTTACTCTATCTCTAAGGCTAAGCCCAGCCACCTCAAACTCATTTCGGCTGCTTGTATCAGCGATCTCATTCTTTCGGTCATTACTCAGAGCTCATGACCATAGGTGAGGGTTGGGACGTAAATGGACCAGTAAATTGAAAGCTTCGCCTCATGGCTCAGCTCTCTCTTCACCACGACAGACCAGTGCAGCGCCTGAATCACTGCAGAAGCTGCATGACGTGTTATCATGGTGCTTTGAGATGCTCTTTTTTTGCTACTTCATGCAGGCGCAGTGAGAAAAAAAAGCCACTGATCTTGGAGAATCACTTGTTCGCTTTGCTTCAACTGTGTGGGAGCCTGAGGATGGCTGGTGAAAGTCTAACAGTCAGTCAGGAGCAGTGGATCCAGCCATGATTGCTTGTTCCCTCTCCTAACTGTACACTGTGCAGAAAAACGACGCCCGATGAAGCTGAAGTTCAGTCAGACTCTAAATGAGTTGTGAATCATGTCAGAAACTTGCTCAAATAGTATGGTGTACTCCCAGCTTTAAATATCAGTAAACACAACACACACAAGACAACTACAGCTTTTTAGTGATGGCACATGCCTTTCTGCTGGTGTGTTGCCATTTATTCCAGTGTAGTTCTGTAGTACTTGAACTTTCTCTAATCTTGCTTTGAGGCTGGGTGAGCAAACCATTTTGTACAGAACTGCAACTTAAAATTCACTGTTAAGACTCACAACATTATCTCTCCCCCTTTCCCAAATAAAAGTCACACTCTTATGCACAGACAGCTCACTTCTGACTGATACGAGGACCAAGTCAATGAAAGATTTCCGGCTCAAGAGCTACTGACCCGTTCTGTTTGCTCCAAAACCAATTTGTCTTCAAACCACAGTGCCTCTGTTTTTAGTAGGCTTTGATCTTCAGCCAACATCACATAACAAGGATATTTAATCAAAAGGCCACACCATAAATCGCTAGACGTGTCCAATAAAAGGGAAGTGCGACTTAAAATATGGATAATATACAACGCTGTATGATAGAATGGGCTAGAAAGTGATGGACACAAGTGAGTTTCACCCGTTAACTGTTATCTTACTCAAAACCTTTGATTCATGAATGAAAGTAAAGGAGTGTGATCATCCGTGAAGCGAGACTTCCTCACAGGGGCTGATGGGATCTTATCGATGGCAGCTTCCTGACTGTTACTCAGATAGCAGCAGTGCTGGTGGTGTCCTCAGATAACTGCTGCCACATAGCATGTGCTCTGTCAGACATAAAGTTGCATCAAAGCTGCGGCAACTTTAGCACCACTCGCTGCATGACTGTGCACATTAGTGATGGTTGAGGGTGGGAGATATGAAGGAGATGAAGGGCGAGCAGATGAGGAAGGAGATGAAGATAATGTGCAAAAACAATAAGGGCTCTATTTTTGGTGCATGGTGGAGAAACTGGGTCAGTGAAATAGTGTTTTTGTCAATTATTCCCCCTGCCTGTGCATGTCTGGTATACTGGTGACTTGCTGTGGACTTGCTGAATTGCTGAAATTGGAGAGGAGCTGTTGCAATGTGCCGGGCTGTAGCCAGGATTCTAGTTTTACTGTAAACAAAAACAACAAACCAAAAAACAGCAGAGCCCCAAGATTTGTTTTGACTAGTCAGCCATCAAAACCTGTGAACTTCTGAGTCCCATTTATTTGATTGTTTATTTAACTGTTAAATTATTCTTTCTGTGAGTCTCTCGCTCCCTACATTTTGCTGTTTCACCTCTGCACTGTTGGGTACGTGATTCTGGTGGAGAATACAATTCCATTTTATTCTATTTTTCCCCAAAAGACAGTGCAAGACATTTAGTCTAAAAAAGTTCTTAAAGTTCTTAATGTCAAAATTATGAGAAATATTTTAGAGGATGACAGGAGTATCCTCAAGGGTAATTAACCCTTCGCTAAATCCCGCTCCCAGATGCAGGCTGGCCAATTATAACATAACATCGGGCCAACTCAGACCAGGGTCCGACAACAACACAGCTGTGCTCCATTGACTCTAATACAATCGTTTCAGATTTCCTTCATTTTCAGGCTGTTTTTGTGGATTTGGAGCTAAATGTTGAGCCTGGGGCACGTCGTGTATTAATGATACTCGTTACCTGGAGAGGTTGGAAAAAGATAAATGTTTCTTCCCTGTTCCAAAACCAAAATCAGACCCTGAAAAGTGTAGGGTTAGCTAGCTAGCTACTGAAGATATAACCTACTGAATGTATACACATGCTGCTTTTGCTTTTTAATGATTAGAACAGTGAAAAAAGGCTGACCCTGCTGTACAGGAACCAGTGAAGGGAAGCAGGGAAACTTTGCTGATATTCAACCAGCTGTGTGGCATCACACTGTGAGCAGATGAACATTGTTTGACTTCCCCTGGAGATCCCTGCCTGTCAGGCGGCAGGGGTCCGGGTGCTGGCGGTGGCATGAGAATGAAGCCAAACACCATTCATCTGCACACACTGTGATGCCACACAGCTGGTTCAATATCAGCAAAGTTTCCCTTTATATTCATTGTCTTCTGTGGTGATCAGCAGTGATGTGGTGGTTCACTTTTACACTGTGATCTGTAGGCTATAGTTCGTCTTTAGCCTCTAGCTATCTTTGTCTTTTTAACCTGTTGTTGCTGCTGAATCAGTTTGACATCCTGGATATATCCTTCAAACACAGACTGTAGCCCCCTCTGTCTGCTTCTCTCTGGAGTCACTGTTTCATTTTCCCAAAAACATGATGATATTTCTTCAGGGAGTGCAGTTAGTTACAGTGTGGGCTCCATGTTTACTGCGACAGCTTGTTGGACCATCACAAAGGGCGAAAGGTCAATTGCAGCCCAGATAATGTGTTGTGTAGTCAAAATAGACAAGATATCACATTAGATGCAAATATGTAACAAAATTACTGACAAGACACTTAGAAAACTTCATTTATTGTCATTTAAAAAAAACCTGCATATTGGATTTGAATATTTCACTATAACTAAATGTTGTATATCTTCACAAATTGTAGATAAAAGCAGATAAAGTCTATTTAAGATGTTTAACAGTTTGGATAAAATGCTTTCATTGTGAAGAGAATCTTTCTGAGCACATCTTTAATGTAAGAGATGGGAGACAAAATCCTCAGTCTTCATTTTATGCAAAAGTGCATCCTGAATTTCAGCCAGAGCTAATATGAGGCACTATCTAACATCTAAGATAGTCATATCAAGTGGGTATTTTCCAAGGTTACAGTCTTTTAGTGCAAAATTTCTTCTTTGTGTATCCCTAGATAGTGTTTCCCGGCTGAGCTTCAGTGGAGGAATAATAACACAAGAGGTGATTGCATTTTAAAAAGACTCATATTAGTTGTGGCTGAATTTTTAAGATGCCCATTATGGAAGGAACGAGGCCTATTAAATTTTGACCCCCATCTCTTAACATTGGAAATAAGGTAGAAAATGATTTCTTTCAGCTAGCATTGGCAGGAGGAGCAATTCAACAACTCAAACAACTCTTTCAATGTAAAAATTAAACTAAGATGAAAAAAAGCAAATAAATAGCAGGATTGTACTGAATTACCATAAAGGATCGTCTCTATATTTTGTTGGTATTTGCAGCTCAGATTAATTTGGACCTTGGGTTAATATCTAGCCAAATATAATGATCTGTTCATAATGAAAAAACCTGTATCATTACCTATAATGAGCCCATTGTGCAGCTATTACATGAAACATGCTAAATCAGCAGACTCAGCACCTGTTCTGTTAACCTGACACTGACCGATGTTCCCGATCCACCATCTTGGCGCATCGACACTGCACAGGCAGGACTCCAAAGCTGCGTCGTCACTTCATTGTTAACAAACCCGACAGTGATTGGCAGGCAGGTCCAATTACTGCTGCAGCTGGCTGACACCCGCACAGGTCATCAAATTTCCATTTGGACTCCCAGTTGTCAAATAGTCCCATTGATCCCCGAGCTGAGGTATCTATCTGTTACTGTCCACGCCAGGAGAGACAAGTCCGAATGGGTTCAATTAATGATGCATTATGGGAGATTGGCATGATTAGTTGTGGTGGGAAGGAAAGCCCTTAGGTTTTGTTATACTATGCAGATTTACATATGTGTCTTCATATTGTATTTACATATTTACATGAGATATTTGGAGCATCAACTGCTTTGTAATTGCAAAGGTTACATTACAGGCATAATTTAAGTTAGGAAATCAGAAACATGACACGATAAGAGACTGTATAAATATTAAAACATGACTCACTGGGAAACCCTGTCTCCTTTAAGTGATGTTTATATGCTAAATGGTTTGCCGAATATTTTTTGAAGGAAATGTATTAGGTGTCTGAATTGTGTTCACTGGCAACATGTTTTCCAGTTGAAGTAACATGATTTTGTGCTCCAGAGTACTGAACAAAGTGGGTTTGCATTCTGCCTCTGATGTATGGTTACAACACTTTGTTTAGGGATAGAGAAAGATGGTGGACATGTCCTGTCTCATGTTACCGTTGACTTCTAACATTTTCACCCAAGATTACATTATTTCACTTTCCTAAAGAACTACTGCTAATGTCTAAACATATTCATAAAAACTGTCAGGCTTTAGTTTGTATTGTGAGAGCAGATGTTGTAGGGGAAACAGATGAAATATGCAGACGTATTCAATATGAACATGTTGTGATTTTGTATGTATTTTTTATTAAAAATATTGATTTAAAGAAATAATCCAGGTGCCATTACTTTTCTTTATAAATGTATTTTTTGTTGCAAATTACTAGTATAGATAAGATTATAATTTTAAGGAGACTGGGTTCAAACAGGTTGAATATCAACAGTATTGATGAGTTCCAACCCAGTTAACCAGAATAAATCTTGTTATTGCACATTTCTGCAAACCAAGCCTGGTCTCACTCCAAAGTCATCGAAATCCGCCACTTGGGCACTGACATGCGGTATTAGAAACCAATGAATAAAGGCATCCTTTAACATTGACTTGGTACATGGTGGGTTGCCGTTAAAGTTCTACGGTGCCCAGCAGCGTCGGGGAAACACGGCGAGACAAAGACAGAAGTTATGGTGGTGTAAGTCCAGTGGGGCGGGTGGGAGGGGTGGTGGATGGGTCCAACAAGCCATGACTTTCACCCAAGAGAGCGGCGTTTGTGTCCCATAAGATTCTAAAGCCAAACCCTCTTTTTCCCCCCTAAACCTAACCATGTGTTTTTGTTCCCCAAACCCAACCACGTGTTTTTGTTCCCCAAACCCAACCATGTGTGTTTGTTGTTGAAGGAAAAAAAAACATCAATTCACGGCGTTGTACTGATGTAGTGCGTCTATTAAAAGAGAGACTGTATGTAAACCGTAAATTTCCTGTGATAACGGATGCGTATCTTGAAAGATGGCAATGCATGTAACAGGCAGAGTTGACGCAGTGTACCAGAACATCAGCAACCAATGCACCCAGGGTACGTTGCACATTGTATGTGGATGTGGAAACCAATGTCAATATGTGACAAGGTCGGAGTAAGAATATGTTAGTAAACCGTGGATACCTTACATTTGTATGTTATTATACAGCAGATACGTTGAAACTATGCTTCTTTAGGTATTAAGAAAGCTGTGGTTAACATGTAGTTAGGTTTAGGCACAAAAACCACTTGGATATAGTTTGGAAAAGATCATGTTTTGGAGTAATTACCCTTTTTTCATGGCACTGTCCCAGCTGGAAACACAGCTACAGGTTACTAAAATAACACCCACATTTAGTGGCTAAAAAGCTGCTGAAAACACAGTGGTGACTGAACAAATGAAGCTTAGTTAGCTCAGTTCATGTAGGACATGGAAGTCATACATCCTAGCTGTAACCAGCTGACAGCCAGCTAATTGGATCATTGCTTCTAATCAGTCACACACCAATCACAGCCCATTCTCACAATATGGCCTCCTACTCACTGATCCCTGCTACACCAATGCTGCCACACACCACTACTGCTTGTAAAGCTTCGCCTCCTCCACCCCAGCCTCCACCTTCCTAATTCAGAGGCCTAACATGGCTTAGGTGTTAAAAAAAAATTTATGTCTTGCTTTGGGCGTACTCTTGCACACCCTGGGGGGTTTCTCCATTGGGCACCCTGTTTTGGTTTAGCACGCTGCTTGTCTGATCCAGGGAGCGTCTTAAGAGTGGAGCCATCAGGGCCAAGCATAACTGAAATTCCATTTGTTGCAATACATGGTCAAATCTATGATGAGAGTGATCCTGACTGAGCTGGTTTTATTGTCTGTTTGTCTTGAACAGTGGTCCATAGCTTGGCCGGCATCTCGCCTAGATGACACGCCATCCACTATCCCCGTCAGATCCATATAACAAACTGAGCTGATACACTTCAGAAACATTGATATGATACTATGAAACGTAATGTATCCATGGTTCACAGAAACGTACAATGGGAACATTTTCCTCTGGGGATGGGGCTGTGATTTCTGCAGCTCAGAGTGGTGTTTTCTGTACCCTTTTAAATAGCAAACTTACCAAGCAATCAGTGGAAGTAATCAAGCCTTGAGTTGAAGCTCTGGCTCTTAGTTTTCCATAGAACTGTTCACCGAAGCTGTTTGAACTACAAGTGTGTAACTGAAATCACTTGGCTTACAATAATGACACTCTTGTCCTCACGGTGGTTTATCAGTCCTCTGTGGATGAAATGGAAAAAGCCCCACTGATATTCTAATATTAATATTCTAACTTTTCCATTTCACTGAATTCTGACAACTACAGCTTCACAGTAAATTGCTTTGATGAGGATCAACTCTTTGTTTCATGTTAATGACTGATATGAGCGAAACCATTTTTGCTAATCATATTTATTCTCCATTAGCGGCAGACTTGTCATCCAATCAATTACCCAGACATTTTGAAATCATTGGTGCAGTTCTGCCTGTGTGAGAGAGAGTCTGGGTACATCTGTGTGTGTGAGTTTGTTTTTTTTAATGAACTTGGGGCTTTGTCCTTTCCAGGTCAGCAAAACCATGAATACAGGAACTTTACTGTCTCAACTTCTTTTAATTAGATTTAAATTGGCAAACCAGTTAGATGTTTTCCACAAAAACAAGATTTGGAAACTCTTCAATACTGACTAGTTAAAATAACTATAAAAGATAGAAACCACAGATTAATAACTAACTCATTTGGCACCAGTGAGTTTCCAACTTCACAACTCCACTATGATTGATATCAGTAAATATGGCGACTGTGCCAGCACCAGCCATTCATTAGTAGCAAATATAACCATTTGCAAAGTAATTGGCTGTATGTATTCTGAGGGAATATCAGTAATTTCAGATCTGCTGAGCATAAACAAAATATCCTGCTGTGGAAAAAAAAGAGTGTAGTGATGTTTATCTTGGAGTTCCCTGAATCAGATGTTTGCATCTAAGCTCTTTATCTGTGTCTTACTGTACCGTAGCAGCTCAGACAAGCCAATCAATGAGATTAAGTATAGTGCTCGAGTAAATAAAAGCAGCGAAAAAGTCTAAATGAAGACTCAAAGTGGTGAAATTAAAGATATACACTGATCAGCCGAAACATTGAAACCAATAACTGATGAAGTGAGTAACATTGATCATCTTGTTACAATGAAATGTTCTGCTGGGAGTCCTTTAGGGCTGCCCCCAATCGACTGAATGCTAGTCGACCAGAGCGGTCATTAGTTGGCAAGATTTCATTGGTCGCTTAGTCCCAGAACAAACAAATAAAACAAACAAAAGATAAAACAATTTGTGAAACTCTATATGGAGCTGTGCCTTGTCAAAATAAATCCAAACCTGTATGACTGGACCATGTAGGAATGTAATGTAGGTGATATGTAAACTCATCTTCATTGGTCGACTACAAACATGACGTATCATCTGAAACATGTCAGTAGCTACATGCCCATTAGCCACTTAGCACAATCATTACTGCTTTGCCGACAGCGTCATTAACAGGCGGCTCGCTCAGTGTGTGACGTGCACTTGTAGATAAAATATAGGCCTATATTAATGAAGGTTCATTAGTACGGTTTTGTATTTCTCTGTAATGTAGCACAGTGTTAACAATGTTACTGATACTATTCTTTCTCACACCTTCAACTCAAACCATTGTGTTGCCCCACCCAAAATACATCATTTAAGAATTACATTAATATCGTAAACATGCGGATGACTAGTCGACTAATGGCCCTAAATGTCGACTATTGGTCGATGAGGAATATTCTTAGTCTGGGGCAGCCCTACTGGATCCTGGCATGTGGATGCCACTTGACACCCACCCAAACACCATTAGATTACTCTGACCCGTCAAGGCATGGACAAATGATCTCTGGGATACCGCCATGTCCCACGGATGCTCCTGAGCAGTTTTCACAGTGTGGTGTTGGGCTTAGTCCTGCTGGGGCGGCCACTGCAATCGGGGAGTGCCGTTGTCACGAGGGGGTGTACTTGATCTGTAACAGTGTTGGGTGGGTGGAGCGTGTCAGATGGTATCCACATGAATGCCAGGACCCAAGGTTTCCCAGCAGAACGTTGCACTGTGGCGAGACGATCAATGTTACTCACTTCACCTGTCAGTGGTTTTAATGTTTTGGTTGATTGGTGTATATAGGAGAGACAACAGAAAGCCTACTATGATGAGACTTGACGACAGTGTTTCTTAAAGTTAGAGCCCTCTTAATTCCAAAATGAATCAGCGTCCAGAAAAAAAGAAAAGTCCAACTTTTAGAGTTTGCAATAAGACCCTGCAGCTGCATTCAGCACTAGACAGGAGAACAAACTCTGACTGAGGTCAAACTAGAGTTTACAGTAGCCCAGGAGATGAGATCAAGACACTGATAACCCTCTCAAAGCCTGTAAAGGACAGACACGATTTTATTCTGAGATGTTCCTGGGCTGCAGGAGAGACGACTGAACCCTCATGACCTGATCACTGAAACAGTGGTTAGAGTTATGTGTGATCCCCAGGTCTGTAATAGACGGTGCAGCATGGGCCGACAGGCTGACAAGATTAGCTTTTGTTGTGCTGCTAGAATTTGGAGGATCACACAGAGCAAACTCAGATCCCATTTCACTGTTTATTTAGAATTATTCAGGAGAATTAGTCGTACTGGTGCGCCATCCAGTATTTATTCTGGGCATTTGGGAGCTGCTGTCAGTGAGGAGTGATACCAAAGTACTGGCAATACTGGCGGGTACAAAACAACCCTGTAATGTTCACTTTTCACAAAATATATGCTCCTTTTATTTTTGGCTTATGCACATACACATTTGTTTGTTACTTGATTCAAGCAGACATTTTCTCTCCCTGAACATATTACTGTGTAACAGCTACTTTCATAGATGGCCTCCAGTGTGGCAACTGTGTCCTAAAGTGTTTGTGTGAATCCCAGCTGTACACAAGGGTCAGTGTTCATGTTTTGTTTAGCACTTTCCCAGTCAGGCAGGTGGGTCAGACATCTGCTTTCCCATGGTCAATTTTCACTTGCTCCTATACAGATTGTTTTATTTATTAGTAATTATCAAATAACAACAAATGCTTAAGTTAACTGTTTTGAGAAACGACTCAATTTTATCCACTTTCCTCTAAAACTTGCAGCAAACTGCCCAATAAATAGTTGGAGTTACGCCCGCATCCTCTATTGCCACCAGACTAAACTCCTGTTTCCAGGATAATTGAAATGTTTGATTGCACTTCAGCCCATAAACTTTACCCACCGCCATTTTCTTGCGAGTGTCCAGTCGGCATTGGGCATGTGTAACTCTCAGTAGAGAAGGAAGGAAGTTGGTAACTTGGTCCCCCTCCGGACCAAATATGGAGCATGGACTGGTGGCTGGAGAGGTGCCAGTTCATCTTCGGGCCACTGCCAAGGTGCCATTGAGCAAGGCACCGAACCCCCCAACTGCTAGGGGCGCCTGCCCATGGCAGCCCCCTCACTCTGACGTCTCTCCACTTTGTGCATGTATAGGTCCTGTTTGTGCATGTGTGTGTATTTCAAACCTGTGTGTTAATGACAACGGAGTGAAAAAATTGAATTTCCCCTCAGGGGGATTAATAAAGTATATAAAATAAAAGAAATAAAATTAAAAATTGAATTAAATGAAATTAAATTAAATGAAATTAAAATTGAATCAAAATTAAATTAAAATTAAATTGAAATTAAATTAAAAATAAATTAAATTATTGTTGTCAATAATCTGTCTATAGTATTCATATTTATGTGAAATATACAAAAATGTGCATGTGGGTAAAAACTAGATTAATTTAAAAATGTGACACTGCACAGAAAAATAAAAATGCATCTTGATCAAAGTAATCATTGACATATATCAAACTGCGATAAACCCCCTAAAAAAGGCACTTTACATTTAGTATTTTATTTTTGAATTAATTAATTGTATTTTTGCCTTATTAAAAAAACCCGGCATTTTGCTAAAAAAAAAAAAAAAAAAAAGATGATGATGATGTAAATGGTTTTTATGATCAAGATTAAATTTGGTAAAAAGAAAAAAACCTGCATATTGTTTTTTGAACAATATATGCATATAATATTCATATGAATATTATATGAATGTGTAAGAGGGTATTTAAACAGAATTATTGTCTATTATCAGTATCAATACAAACATCAAATCATCAGTTGAGGAGGCTTTGATCATGGTTGAAGGGCTTTCCTGTCATTTCTAAATCATTACTCCGTGGTAACATATCACTCTTTTTCCAGGACTTCTCATCTTTAATGTAGTTTGATTTAAATTCAGAACTGCAGATGGTTCATCATAAAAATCATGTTTATTTAAATTTGCTGATGTTATTATCATATGGTCGTTAGATTGTGTTGTATATACTTATTGGAACAAATCCTCTATAAAGTGCATCACTGAGGTGGAGAAAACACAATGCCAACTGATTGGTTGTTTTTCAGAGTTTAACAGTTTTATGTCTCAGTGGTTCTCCTGAAGAGTCTGACCAGCTGACCTGTGAACAGTGGCAAAGAGGGAATATCTGTCATATGCAGCCATTTGGGCGTGTTGTGTTGGTGTTTAAAGAGCCAAAGCATTGTTACTGGACTCTTAGGTGCAATGCTTCTTCAGTTGATGCTCCACCTGATGCACACTGCTCTATATTGCTGGTGTGATTCAGCTGCTAGTTTTCATTTACAGGTTTTGCATTTGCTTTGTTCACTCAGACTACAAAATATTTGGCTGCGCAGTTGAGATGTAAATTGCCATTTAAGAATGGAAGCATTTTGGAAAAGAAATACAGCGGGTTAAAAGTTGATCCATTTTTATTACAATACTTTATTACTGTACTGAATGCTGGTAATAGCATTCAAGGTCGGACATGCTTTTACCTTAATAAGATTTGAAGAAGGTGTCCTTGTGTCTGTACCTCTCAGTACGTTTGATATTCTTCAGTGTGTGAGCACACAGGCACTCGGGTTATTGTATGCAGAACAACACAGCTCAACAACATGCTGGGCTATAAACTTTTACAAGTCTTGTCTTGTTTAAAAATTATCTGACTGTAAACTTAACTGTTATAGATTTAGAGAGAAGTGATGACAAGGAGTGCAGAGCAGTTTGATGTGTGACCTGTGTCTGCACAAGATTGTCCTCCCAAAAGTCAGAGATGGATCTTCTCCAGAGTAGATCCAAAAGCTGGGCTGCCTGCCCTCAGGTGGCAGTCACATCTCGCCGACCACAGAACATCACCCAGCGACCCCCTTTTCCCCCTCAAAGAAGCATGTGTTTTGCGAGACTCTGCTCACCTCTGTCTGCAGGAGACCAGAGAGAAAGATGTTTTTAAAAGTCTCTGTGTTCAGCTCTCAGTACGTCTGAAGCTTTTAACTGAATCTCTGTGGTTTGGAGTTTAGTTTCTCTCCTGTGTCCTGTTTGTACTTTAGATACCTGCTTTACTGTCTCATGTTTGCTATCAGTCGTATTAGAAGTTGTGTGAAGCTGCTGCTCGAAAACCCAGCATTTCTTTATTTTGCTGCTTCACAATACATAAAATAAAGGGGGACTTTTATTGTGAAGAATCTATAGGAAATGAGACATGTGTATCACTGAATTAGGGGAATTGTGTTCGCTGCTTTTTTTCAATTAAGACAAGTCTGATAATAAGTAAGGGAGGAGGAATAAAAGCAGAAACAGCCACAGTGAGATGTTGATGAAGAGCTGCAGACAACAGGCTCTTACTGCACCTCTGCAGACAGCTCACCTCCAACAGGTAAACTTCTTTTACCTGCCCTGCTGTGGAAAAACACATGCAGCAACATTAACAGGGGACTTTAGCCGTGGATCAGCTTGCAACTGAACATGTAGCCCATTTCGTAGAAGAGATATATATATCATGTATCGCCATTCAGCCTGAAAATACCGAGAGATATGAATTTTTGTCCACATAGCCCAGCCCTAATCTCTAAGTATAATATTGTAGATTGTCACATAGTAAGTTGATGACTGGTATTCAAACCCTTCCACTGCATGATTGCAAACTCACAGTTACTCCCTATAGAGGGCTTCTCTTTGTTACAAAACTGTTTGCCTGATGAAGGTCTAGTTACCGAAACATCACAGTAAATTCATTTTTTTCAAGTTAGACAGTGTGCAGGAGTTTGTCTGCAAAACGTTTTCAAGTAACAAAGCTTTAGTCTAGCTGTAGTAATTGTTACGGGAGCATAGGAAGTCGGATGACGATAGAGTTGTTGTAGAGTGGCAAAGTTCTTGTCGGCATCAGGTGTTGTGTCTTCAGAACATCTGACTTTCACATGGGAGACAGCATGTTCATTTCCTGTTTCCAAGCAGGATCACGAACAATCTGCAATTTTAACCACTTGGTTTTTGAGTTTTCAAGGGACAAAGCTGTAGCTGTAAATGTAGCTTTGTCTCTCATGGCCGTAGTAATTATAACGGGAGCAAAGGAGGAAGTCGGACGACTACAGAGTTGTTATTGAGTGGTATCGAGTCATGTGGCTTCACATAGTAGACAACATGTTCATTTCCTGTTTCCAAGCAGGACCACGGATGTTCCCCAATGTCAACCACTTGGTTATTATTGTAACCATATCAACCAAGATCCCCTAACCTTAACTGAGTGCTTATTTCAACGTCATTGTTGTGCCTAAACGTTACCAAAGCAACCATAGTTTGTCACATAAAAGGATTTATATTTTCAGTGGTGATATACAAGGATTATCTTGTTATCTTACCTTACCTTAGCTCACAGTGCTGGTCAAAGACACCAGGGACTGTGAATAGGATGTACATTTTTATGCCATAAATATCCAAAAGTTTGGCCCAAACTGGCAACTAAAAGTGGACTTGGATTTGAGTATAGCCTTAATCAGGAATATTCATTATTCACACTGATGCCATGTCAGCTGAATTCAGTATGAATTGACCTTGTGGCACCTGCTCTCAGGTCTGTCAACCCAACATTTAAAGTCATGCATGTAAGCTGTTTTTTAGTCAAGGTAGCTTTGAAGTCGTGATACATTTGGCAAAGTAACTTTTCTTTCATGTGTACATCACTGAGGGCCAATTAATAAAAAAAAAAAAAAAAAAAAGTGGAGCTTGACTCAGCCAGTACTTCACCTCGAGCCAGCACTCTCTGTCATTTAAACTAGATTAGATGGAAATTTGGTGTTGTTTCAATAATATCTGTTTTGTCGGCTGACAAGAAAAGGAAAAGTTAAAACACAGCTCCTCAATGCTGATGGATGAGTGCAATAACTGAGCTAATCTGAAATAATCACCACACTCCCTCTTGTCGCCTCCACCACATCACTGGACAGATAAATTGTTTGTCCCCTTCACCAAAGCTCCTTATTTTCTGCCAGTTATCAATTTTTATGTTAACTTCACGATGCCTGCTGAGAACATTTACACAACTTTGCCCACATTATACCTGAGCAGTCACATTCTATTAGTTCTGTTTAAGAGTCAAAAAGAGAATTGCCTGGAGAGTTACATGGACTACCTTCATTCAGACAGCAACATTTTGCAAGACCCCCTAGTGGTTAAGAGATCAAGACATGAAAGATCAGGAGATCTGTTTGAAAATATATCATTCCCGGGCTGCATGGGTTCGAATTTAAATTCCTACTTTGGCAAATCCTCCTCATTTCATGGTGCTCCGCAAACCCAAACTGTAAAAGTGATGAAAATGTTGGAGGTATTTGTGACATTCATACTGTAGCTGGGAAATGAAGCTCCCAGTTACAGCTCTGTTTGGTGGGCAAGAAACTGTATTTACATATTGATTGTTATTTTGCCCAAGGATTTTATTTTCTGTTTGAAATAGTGGAGCTAGTGGGAATGGAGGCGTTAGGGTTAGAGAAAGAGAGATACAACAGTGGTGTGTTATTATGAATGCTTCTCATATCTCATATCTGTGTCAGTTTACAACCAGAGCAGTCAGATAAAGACATATTGTCCTGTCTTATGTTGGCACAAACACTGACCTCGTGGTTATTTTGTTTTAACCAGTTTTTTTTTCCTTGTCTGCCTATTTGACAATCTCACAGCTCCACCATAGCAATGCTTTGATAAAATAGATGGGAGAGCTCACTAGAGGGGAATCTCAGTACATACTCAGTGATGCAGTGCAGTTGTCGTTTTTTAAAACTTGCACCTCTCCCCTCGCCTACTCACACCACATCTTGTAGGCGCTCCATGCTGCTGTCATGGCTGCAGGTGGTCTAGGCACCCTACAAAGATCATATTATCTCCTCTTGTGTGTTTTATGCACGCCTCCTTCACATCGATATGACTTCTCTCACATGCACATGCAGGTTCAAAATGTGACTAGAATACATTTAAGGCAATTAAAGTGTTTAAGCTGCTAGATGACATTCATTGTCTTCTGCAAGTGTCTGTATTATTAACACCATTATTTTTGAGATCCATGAAGACAGCAGGAACAGGTGCATGTGGCTTTTTAATTTAAAGTCCCACTCCACTAAAGAGAGATGTGTTTTTCTTTTGTTAATGTCCCCTAAAGTGTCTGACCTGGGGCCTGTTTCAGAACCATGAACTCTGAGTTGATGAACTCTGAGATAAAACTCTGAACTCAGAACAGCTGATCAGTCAAATCTGAATAGGTTTACTCTGAGTTTAGAAAGGTGATTGAGAAAAGCCATCATCAGTGGAGCTCCGATACTACGATTTACCATGGCAATAGTAAATAAAAGGCAGAGCCTCCAGTTTATTCCTTGGACGTTTACATTAATACTTGAATATCCTCCTGAGACCCAAACTTTTGTTTGGTATGCATTTGAGATTAGTAGGACCTGATAAGTATATATTTAAAAAAAAAAAAACATTGTCAACAATAATAAAGTCCCAATATCCTCAAACATGATGGTAATAAAGTCCCAACGTCCTTCAAAGAGCTGATGATAAATCCCCAGTGTCTTCACACGAGTACCTTTTAATTAACAGCATCTTAGCTTGTTACTGTTTCTAAAATTGGTGAAATCTGTTGGCATATCAAACTGCAAATGTTACTAATCATAAATAAACAAGTTTCAACCATTAAATTTAATCAGGTTTTGGACCTTGTCCATGTTTGTGTCGGGGTCGGCTGTCATCTTGTTTCTACATAGTAGATTAGTGTATTGTATTGCTACCACTAGATAGCACAAAAAAGTGTCCATGAACGAGGACAACAGGCCTAAGTTAAGCAGAATGAAGAACCCAAAATGTAATGTCCTCATATGAGGATATAGGGTCTCGGGAGGACAAACAAACATTTATCTTAAAAAAAAAAAAAAAAAGAGCCTGAGTCAGAGCGTGGCAAAGTGTTGGTAAATTAACACAATAAAGTTTTATTCAAGGTATTCAATTATATCATTGTTGGGTCATAGCCTACATTACACTTGAAATATGTTTGTACAGCTTCAATCTGACAAGGACAAAACACAGGGGTCAGCAACTAAAGATGAAAAATATAGTTGAAGATTTGAAATAAATACACAATCAGCCCGCTTCACCTCTTGGACTAGAAGCGGAAGTCTTGACAAAACTGCAATGTTAGCGATTAGCTAGCTACGAAGTATTACGCTAAAAAAGAGGTGGTTAAGGTCAGGGTAAGAGTAATGGGAAGGCTACGTCTCGTTACTTATACCAATACTAACTTAGCGATTAGCCAATGTTAGCTTTAAAGTATTACATTAAAAGAGAGGCAGTTAAGGTTATGACAGGGGGAAAGGGAAGGGTTACATCCAGTTACTTACAAAGTGAATCACATCCTCATGTATTATGAATTATGAAGTGGATTATTGCTCCATTTGGTCTCATTTGTTCACGACAGTGTAGCATTGTAGCAGCGTTCAGATAGTCATTGCATTGCTGGGTTTGTCTTGTAATAGTGGTGGGCACAGTTTGTAGGGGCATGTCGTGTACACTACGAATGAAATGAGTCTGCAGCTATACATGTCTCGATGAGGGAGAAAGAGTAAATCTGCTTCCAGTTCGTTTTCAAATTTTTTCTCAATATTTTGTTGGAAAACCATGTCAAACAACATTTTAGTGTGAGTATATAGTCTACTTTAGCATGTTTGGAGAGAGTAAAGATAAAAAACAGCTGGCCAACTCACTCAGTGTAAAAGTTCATGGTACAGGCAGGCAGTCCAAAAATGCATCCGAGGCACTCTGACTGTAGTTAAAAATCCTTTATTAATACATAGAAAAACCAATGCGTTTTGACTTGAGAGTCTTCATCAGGGATGTTTGAAGAGAGTCTTGAGGGGATTGGAGTGCATTTTTATGTGTTATATAATGTGGAAAGTTTCATCCAATGTACACAACTAGTTTAACTCAAACAGCAGCAGAATGGATTAAAAATGGATTAAAAACTGGTCGGCAATAACTCTCCCTCACACTGTGCACTGCCTCTTAGAGGAATCTGAATTATGGATAGTGACATCCTGGTGACCCTGTTGAAATTTGACATGGTTCCATGAAATATCATAAAATACCTTAAATTTCTCCTTCCCCACTCTTTTTCACACTCTTGACTACATCCTTACTCTGTACCTTCATCCCTGACTGCTGAGCTGTTGGTCTTGGAACTCTTGGATATGTCGTCTCCTCCAGTCAGAAAGGTTTCCTGAAACTTGTGTCTGAATCAGTGTATGTTTTAAAATGAAAAACGGACATGAAAATAGTTACAGACATTGTGACAAAGAAGTTCTCAACTCAAGCTTAGGGATAAGAATTGATAAGGATTGATAGAGACCAGTGACATTGTCAGTTCTGCTTATTGGTCTGATTCCTGATGATTCCCTCCTGGAATTTAAGCCACTGAGTGTGTTTGCATCTACAGGAAAAACCCGTTTATGAGGCTTATCCCGGTTGTAATCATATCTGGGATATGGTGTTGATATGAGCACAGAGAAATCGGGTTATTCATATACCCCATTTTATTTTATTTAACCTTTATTTAACTATAAAGTTCCATAGAGATTGAAAATCTCATTAACAAGAGAGACCTGGCCGATGTAGGAGCCAATGAAAACACATTTAAAATGCAACATATACAGCATATAATACAAAGATCCACAATAAAACAACAATAATTCAAACATAGTGGCCTCTCAAGAAAAAATAGCATGTCTTTATCACCACATTCTTTATGATGCCCTTAAATTCATAGATGGATACTCATTTTTAATTTTAGATCTTTTGGGAAACACTGATCGACATTTTCCACCATTTGCTGACATTTATAGACCAAACTGGTCGATTCATTTGAGAAAATGGTAGACAGATTAATCGACAATGATTAGTTGCAGCCCTGTTGAAGGATATAGTGACTGATTTCCATCCCATCTCTCCAGAAATCAAAGATAAATGAAAAAACCTTGCTGATTTTTATTCTTCCTAAATAAATCCTTTCAGCCACTCCAACTGCTGCTACTCCTGCTACTGCTATACAGAGGCTCTGGTCATGACATTTCCAGAAAACTATCGGCCATACCTACCATCCCACAGAGTCAATATTCTCTGCAGGTCCTCCTCTGCAGGGCATCAGTGGAAAGGTTCAATGTATGCGTACAGTAAAAACAAAACTTGGAGAGTACATTCTAAAAGTTTGAGTTGAACTTTGAGTCAATTTAATAGCCTCACGGCAAAGGATCACAAAAGGTTTTGAAACTTCCGCCTTTATTCCTAACTTCACTTCAGAGCTCCATTCGCCATCGAAGCCATTCATTTTTCTATCTGTGCATCGACCTACAAAGCCATTTTGTTTGGTTGAAGGCCGCGTTGCCTCTTGATGCTCACATCTTAAAAGGCAGGTGATAACAGTAATTGAAATTGAGCGCTGGTGCCCGGCACTCCTGCTATAATTGACTCGCTACACCTCACAGCAATCACGGCTCACACAATCCGCAGCAGACGTCTTGGATCGCAATTTCAAATCCATCTCATTTCAGACAGTCACACATCAAACCAGTTGAGTGCATTGTGTTTGTTCTTACAGCATACAAAATCCTCTCCACAGCTCTCTGTTGCATTGAACGAGACACACCCTCTGAAAGTTGTTATTCAGTGTGCATTAAAAGGAATATTACGTAGCCCAAAAAGAAACTTAAAATTACTGTCAAATTAAAGAAAAAAGGGATACATAAAAAAAGCTGGTAAAAGGAGAAGTTCATGGTTTCATGGTCTGCAGTAAAACCTTGGTCTGTGCCTAAAAACCTATTAAAAGTTAGCATTTAAAGAAATGTTTGAAGAGAAAAAGGTCATTTAACTCAATTTAGAGGCAGCTCCTCTAAATTGAAAGTGAGCTGACACAGAGTGAGATTATGTTGACAAAAATGATGAAAAACTATTCTTTAGATTCTTCAGTAAGTAGTTAGTTCTTTTTTTCACCAGCTACTTTTATATTTCATCAGATAAAATAGTGAGGCCTACCCTTAAATAAAACTTATGACATATTATACAATTATGGTGGATAAACTCCACTCAGAAATCTCTGTGGATGCTCAGATTTACCAAAACATACTATTATCACAGTCTCTGCACAGACATTTACAAGGATACCATCACTAGCTGTTAGTAAAAGCTTACTCATGACTCGACAGTCGAGCGTGTTTCTCCAGATCTTAGTAAGAGTGTGTTAAACCATTTAAAATGTTTTACAGTCATATTAAAATGGACAGAGCTAATGGTTGGTGTGAACGCCACATTAGGGCAGTTTATAGATGAGTTAACTCAGTAAATCAGAGCAATTAAAGTCAGTATTAAAACTCAAGGCAGGCTATCCAAGCACAAGTGCTATTTATTATTTCCTGTTTTATTACAGGTTCTCCCTATAAAGCACGGAGAATTTGACTTCTTTTTCTTGATGAATGCTGAAAAGCCCTTCTTGTAAATCTTGTTGAATTGTACATTGTTAGTTTAAGTCGCTGTTGCCGTGGTTTCTTATTACCCCACAAGAACACACGAGCAAGCGAGGGGCGCGTGTTTGTGTGTTCTGTGTGTGTTTGTACCAGTTTGCCTCCCACATTAGTTGACATACATCAGCACCTCATCTTGTTATCAGAGTTACTAGATGACAGTTAAAACATCCGCCTGACTCATTAAATGTGTGGCGTCTGCTGTGGGATGTAGAGTCACTGCTCGTTTCCCTCAAACTTAACAAGCCTAATTTCATATTTCATTGAAATGTAATAATTTCCTCCAACGTTACTAGAGGTGCTCTTTTTTTTTCAGCCAAGGTGGTCCACTGAAATGCAGTGGGGGAAAAACCTGATGAGATGCTCTCCATAACTAATATCTAAAGTATAACACTGTGATACCTTCATCTTTTTGTATTATCCTCATGCGGTGGGATCAAGCATACTAGCATCGATCATATAAAATAATCGACATAGCATGACTACATCCAATGGTTTGTGGACTGCCATTCAGTTCTTCACATCTTGGTTTTATGGAGCCAGAAGTGACTTTATTTGAATGAGAGGGCGGAGCTGTGGAGGAGTAAGTGGGGGATCTCACTCATAGAATATGATGACACCTCACAGCCATGTTTATTTCAGTCAGAACCACTTTAGTCAAAGAAAACTTTATTTCCATTTGCAGTATTATATTTGGCGGTATGGCTCTGTTCTGGGGCCTCTCTGCTTTTCCTCGGACCTACGCAGAAATCCTCTTCCACTCACCTTTGTAGAAAGCCTAAGGCGGAAAGAACAAACCTCTCTGCCCTTCCACGTGCAAATAAGGAAAGCCTGAGGCAGAAAGCGCAAACCTCCCTGCCCTTCCATGCACCTACGTGGAAAGCCTAAAGTGCAACACACACTGCTGCCGGCGCGGCGCTATGACCATCAAGTGCCGCCCCCCAGCACATAGTGACAGCAGCGCGCAGCGGCACCGTCGACACTAAAGTGTATTTCCCACCCCAGCCGGCTAGGTGGCTGTACCTACACTAGTTGCCAACGGTTGCCAACTGCTAGTAACGGAAGAAGAAGAGGAAAAACTTTGAGGCAACAACAACTTGGATTTCATGGGTGAGTTTCTTATCAAAATTGTCTTACTATTATTATTATTAATATTAAAAAAAAAAAAACAACCGGAGTTGATACTATGGCGGCGGAGATGCCTGCCTGACCTACCACTATGCTCAATATTTGCTGTCTAATGTTGGCCATTTGAACATGGGGCTCTATGAGGGTTGACTCACTTTTGGAGCCAGCCCGGGGAAGTAGCCCATTGGGAGGCCCATTCGAGGAACTGCAGTTTTCAGCTTTGTTTTTCAGTCCTGGAGGCTGCTGCTTGGTATAAATATTCAGATTCTTTCTCTGTCCTCCTAAATGTCATCCTTTTAACAGCACTCTCACTGCCTACTGTCAAAGAAGATGAAGATATTCAGCACTCAGCTGGCCACCGTCCTCAGCTTGTTTTTCTTGCCTGCTTGCAACTCTCCATAATAACTCTGTAATCTCAACTGTAGACCCTTTGCCTCGAGATACACAAACATCCAGGATGTCTGAGGGTCCTTATAGTCTTAAAATTTACTGAATTCAGTTCATAAAAGTCATGACTTCAGAGTCATTAAATATTATTAAATTCAAAATTTAGAGGTCTGAATTGCCATAAATAGTTCATCTAACTTTATTTCTCCCTTTTTTGGTTTATTTTTGTCAAAACAAGTTAATTTCTTCTGCATTGGAGTTCACGCTCCTCCCTCTGAGCCTAGACTTTTTACTTAATACTTGCACAAACCTGTTCGTAAAATGTAGCCCAATCTAACTCTAACTCACTCAAATAACCAATGTTCTCTGTACATGGTCCCTGATAAAAAATAAACGAAATATTCCTACATAAAACCTACCTCTGCATGGGACTACATGTATACTACTTACTAGGGTTGTACCCTACTCGACTCAGAGTTCTGTCCATTGAAACAGATTTGGCTGTTCAATGCAAATATTTGACGAATTGTCCTTTCAGTTATAGAGAGTTTGAGAGTTTAAACCAGGATCATCAAGACGTTCAGTGTGACAGTGACATTCGTGTAATATAGTAAACAAGCTAACTGTGCTAACAACGGATTGGAAATATGCAACAACAAGTTGCTGTGAGCTCTAAATTTACCACTTCTATGCAGAAGGCAGGAGACAATGTTACGTCAGAGCCTGACAGCGTAAAGTCTGTCCTCCTCCAGACAGCTGCCTCTGTGTCCGCAGCTGTCTGTGCCAAAGAGCAGTGTGAAGGTGAGGAGTAGTCACTCTGCAGCAAAATCTGGGGACCAAAATGTCTAATGAATTGAATCTCCAACTTTCTGGGGGCAGTCCTGCTACTTACCTTTATACTTACCTGCAATGCTTAGATAATAGATGATTTGTCCAAAAATCAATCTCAAATTTGGTGAAAGTTATCCTGAAAATGTCATAAAAAGCACTAAATTTAAGTGTCTTACACCTGTAGACACCTTGGAAGACAGGCATGAATCTTCTTTTTCAGTTTTAGTTCAACAATCAGCAGCTCACAGGGAAAAAGAGTGAACTGTCATTACAATAAGTTGTATCAAATGTATCAAAGTGTAAATTTAGTTAAGAAATCAGTCATTCACAGATGGAGTCAGTTTTTTATCTCTTTTCAATTCAGGCTTTAGATGTTACTGATTTCCCAGAAAGAAAGTCTGAAGTTATGTCACCATGAAACCCTTAATGTTGATACTATAAATGTACTCGCTGAAAGCACTCTGTCCTGCGACAGGACATCCTAACCTTTAGCTGAGGACGTCACAGTGTTGGAAGAGTGAGATAAATTTGTAAACATGATAAAACACAGCGTGATAAAAGATCTTAGGGCCCTACATAGCTGCATTTGTGCAGAAAAAGTGCATTTGGTCCCGTCTGATGTGTGCGTTGACCTTCGGTGTCCTTTACTGGTCTCTGTTAGAGGCTTTAGAGAACACACGCTCTGTGTGTTGCTGGAGAGAAATGCTGATCTTCTGCATGAGCGGAGATGGTTATGCAATGGTCTCACCACAGCAGGTGCGACACACTGACAGTGGCGTGTTGTGAGAAGTGAGGAGGGAGAGGCGGACAGCCAGGGCTATTTTTAAAGCCACTATCGGAGCCATCGGTAAGGTCGGCACGGATGTAGCATCTTTCTGCGTGCCTGCTGACTTCTAGGAGGGTTGTCTAAGTTTTCTTTGCACCACTGTGGTTTTAGTTGTGAGCTCGGATGATGAAAATAAAATGCATATAGATGAATATTTGAAAAGGACTGTGCTGCACTGAAAAGGGACGTGCAGGGCCGGATCTGTCAGGGATGGACTACTTTAAAGTTTTAAGTGGTGCTCTGAAAAGACAAACAAGATTATTCTGGCTATAATACTGTGCTGCAGACTTTTTTTTTTTTGAAGATGCTACATAGCAGATACTCAACATTTGTTCCAGCCATACCATCTTCCCAGCAGGATTATTTAGTGTATTAAGACTATCAAGTATCTGTACGTGCTGCATGTATTCATCCTCTTTCACTATAGCCACAAGCAAATCAAGCATCTCACTGAGTTACGAGAATTAAACTTTCCTTTTGTACAACACAGCAGCTGATTTACTCCTGTATCAATGTTAAGAGCCAGTAGCAACTCTGAGCATCCAGCATGAAATATCATGATCAGTTACTCAGTGGGTGTATCTATGCACCATTGGCTCCTCTATCTGAGCCCAGCTTTAGTTAATCTAACCTCAGCTACCTCATGCATTGCGAGCAGGCAACTGTGGCTAAGGACCCACTACTTTACACCCAGCACCGAATTCAATTAACTGCCCAACTGGAAAATGAGTGTTTGGGGAAATAAAGCACAGAACAAGGAGACAAAGAAATGGGAGCATTACTATAGATGATGTGGTTGTGCACATTTGTTATGATTTGCTGGAGCACAGCAGCGGGCCGAGTAAATGTTTTGCAACAGGAGGTGTTCAGGGCATTTGGTTATAATGTGGAAAGCTGGAGAACAACATAATAGAGTTCAATATGAGAATGGAAATATCTGCTCTATATGTTGCCCAACTCTCAACAAAACAACAAAATAAGAGATTAAAACAAAGAGATGAAAAAGTGTGTCGAGTCAATGCCTCTAGGCAGCAATATGTTCGGTTTAATAAGATTGTTGTATCTCATTAGGATATTATGCATCCAGGAACACTGCCAAACAAAAAGAGAACATTTTGAGTAACACAAATGAATCACCAGATGGGTTACAACAAGCTTCTCTCTAGATATAAAGTTCTCTGGTATCTACAGGGAAGCAAGTGTAGCAATGCTGCTGTCAGTTTATTGATCAAAAATACTGTATGTAATAAGATTTATACTGGACATGGAAAAAGAAGCAGCCTCAAATTTGTTGAAATTGTCTATATTGCTTATTCTCTTAAATAGTTTGCTGCTGCTAATTAAGCTCCTAATGTCTGTGTATTTATGTATAATTTTCAACAAAATAATATCATATTTTAACCATGTAACCAAATTCTATTCTATATTATGCTATTACAAGCAGTATCAGGTGACACACCTACAGCTTTCCAATACACATTAAATGTGTTTCCTGTCACTTAAGCTACTGTTTTCCTGTTAATCAGACAACCAGCTCCATTAACAGTTGCTTCTTCTCACATAACCAAATTTGGCCAGAATCATGCCAGATCAGCTGAATTAGCTGAAGCCACATCAGTCTATATCCAGTCATGCACACCATATGTTATGCAATAAGAGTTTATGCCAGGTCATTTTGTTTTATTTCTATCTTCCTGTGAATTACACTGTACATTAAAAAAAGATTAATACCGGAGTCAAACTCCTTGTATGTGTTCACATACTTGGCCAATGAGGCTGATTCTGATTCTGAGATTAAAGGAATACTTCACTCATTGCATGCCTTCACGATGAACAAAGAATCCAAAAACATCATTCATGATGAATTTAAGTAAATTTCACATTTCACAACAGCAACACTATACATAAAAGTCAGTTTACAAACTCTCACACAACTCGTGCATTGTTATCCAAGTCTCATTTATCCAGCAGTATGCTTGGTAAAACACATATTTATTTATTTACCTTTATTTAACCAGGTGAGTCAGTTGAGAACAGTTTCTCATTTACAATGAAGACCTGGGCAAGATGCAGCACAGAGAGTCAGACACATTCAATCACAGTCAAACAATCAATTGGACACAGTATATAAAAAAAACACACAACACATAAAAGTATGAGCTATAAGTGGTAGCACTGGTTCAGGGAAATTAAAAACGTGCAACAATCACAGATTATTGTTGGGAGTGTGTTTTGGAAAGAGGAGAATGAGATGAATGTGTTAAGTTTAAGGTTTTGCTGCAGATGATTCCAGTCACTAGCGGCAGCAAATTGAAATGATTGACGGCCAAAGGAGGTGCGGGCTTTTGGAACGACCAGGTTAATGTAACTGCTGGAGCGTAGGTTACGGATGATGTTGCTGATACGGAGTAGTGAGCCGAGATGTGAAGGCGTGTTTCCAGTGATGGTCTTGTAGATAAAGTGATACCAGTGGATCAGTCTACGGGAGTGAAGTGATGGCCAGTTGACAAGTGAGTACAGGTTACAGTGATGAGTGTTAAAAGGAGCACCTGTAACAAAGCGGATGGCAGTGTGTTAGACGACGTCCAGTTTATTGAGAAGAGCTTTGGAGGCAGACCTATGCAACTTTACTGTTTAAATTTCTTGGGCACCTGGGCAAGCTTGTGCATTTTAGCTCTGCTGGTGCAGTCCATTGGGCAGACTTTAAAGACACGTGCTCGCCCAGGTGTACTGCTCATCTGTGGATGTGACTGTTTATGTTAAAGTGTTTCAAATAGTAAGGTTTTAGTGAAAATGCATGTGTTTGGGTTGTACTGAGCATTCAGCTGGATAAATGAGACTTGGATTATACTGCACAAGTTGTGTGAGAGTTTGTAAATGAATATTTTGATGTCTTGCTGTGAAACGTGGCCCCCTTTTACTTCAATTCATCAAGAATTTTCTCTGTTTTTGGATTCTTCACTCATGGTGAAGGTATGTGAGTAGTTTTTCAATGTAACACAGGTGAGTAATTGACATACAGTATTCATTTTACCATGATATTGTATTTGAACACAAACTTTAAAAAGTAAGTCTAAACTGAGACTAATCAAAAGCTGGGTACAACTGTACAGGTGGAAATGAAAAATTGAAATGCATCAGGAGGTGGCTACATGTCAGAGGAGCTTACTGGGTCTTATTGCATGTTTTTTCTTTAAAGAGCAAGTCTACAGCAGAGCTGCACTGATCCAGCATCACAGCTGGGTTGTGATGTAGCACGGCACTATGATACCACGCTGCACAGGTTGTGGAAGAAGCATGCTGTCAGTCACCACGAGTCGGCAGGCAAAGGCATGTTGTTCAACTGGGTGGAGTTGCTGTTCAAAAACAGGAGGTTGTAATGGAATGAGGCCCATATGAATGTAAAGTTTATCTGAAGTGTCTCATTGGTGCATATTGCATCATTTTTTTTAAAAAAGGAGGTTTTGCATGCAACAGGAGGAGGTCCAGATGATTATACAGTTTTGTAAATAGGAGAAAGTTATTAACAAAGCTCTCTTGGACAACTTGCAAACACTTTTGAGACAACTCCAAACTTCAGCTCGTCAGTTTCTCTCCGCTGCATCTCAGGGAAGATGCCAGGCTTCAATATCAGATCGTGAGGTAAAAATAACACCTGTGCAACATCAGTCAAGCTTTATTTTTCACTGCACAACAAATCTGTTGAAAGGCGGATGAACCTTGTCAGATTTCTGACTGTTTGTAGCTCATTTGTTTACAAATTCACAAATCTGAATAATGAGAAGCTGCTTTGGCTTCTACCAGCTCCTTGTCTTGTTATGTGCTATTTGTTTTGGAGCAGGATCTAGCATCCTATCAATTGATCTGATGATTATTTGTAGCCTATAAGGCTATGTCAGAAATTAGCGAGAAATACCCATAACAATTTCCAAAAGCTTCAAACCTAAAATTTTTCAGTTTACTATCACATGGGAGAAAAACAAGCAGGAAACATTTGCAATTAAGACGCCGAAACTTAGGAGTGTTTGCAAATTTTGCATAGAAAAATGACTAGCGATTAATCAATTATTAAAATAGTTATCCATTATTTTCTGGCCATCAGCTAATGTATTAATTGACTGCTTGTTTCAGCTCTAACTCACATCTCTACTGCAGAGTTAGAGAGTCTGTTCTACTGATCCTCCTTTATAAACCCATTCCCACTTCAGACAGCTAAGCTCACAGAACACCCTACAGCTATTAATTAAAAGACACACCTTAGAGACAGTAAACAAGTTCTGTCCTGACAGTTCAAGTGACGTACATTAACCACTGTAGGAGACAGTCGACCACATCAGTGCCTGCAGGTGCCCCACTCTCTCTTCCTGTATCTCTTAGCAGGTTTTATCTTGTAGAGAAGTGGTAATGAAACAGAAGTGCAGTCGTTTAGAGAAAAGCTGTTGATAGTAACACTAAAAAACCTGCGACACGATTCCTCTGAGGGCTGTCTGACGGTCGCCACAAGCTGGGGACAAACAGTTGTAAAGGATGCTCATGAGCAGAAATGCACTCAGAAATCGAAACGCTTTTTCCTTCCCAGCCTTGTATGTGTTTTCCTCTCCTAAACCTCCGAGTTTTAGAAGGGCAACCAACTGTGGGCTTTTCATTGTAACCTCGCGGGACGATAATGCCTCTATTTCATCTGAACACTTCAGAAAATCTGAAAATCTCCCTCCCTCTTAAGTCTGTCTCTCTCTCCCTTCTTTCTTATCTGTCTTATTGCCCTCATGGTTGACCAAAAGAAAATCTCCTACTGCCAGAGGAACCATCCTAGCTTGTCCCAAAGCAATTACAAGCCTGGCTATTTCTTACCCTCAGCTAAACATATTGCAGACTGATATTGCATGACTTCCTTCTCCTACCTCTTCTAACCAAAGATAACAGTGAAAAGTACACTCATACTGCAGTGAAATTGTCTGGGGAACTTCTCAAAGACTTCGCCTCTGAAGTTAAGCCTTTGGAAAACCTCCCTTTGATTGCAGTTTGAAATTAAGAGGCCTAACTGCAGTCTGTGTGGACAATAAGAAGAAAATCAGGCCGTGCTAGTAATGGGAAAGTTAATAGGATTACAGAAGAGACTATAACAACTTTCAAACATACACTTTATTACTTAAATGTGCAGGTAATTTTGTTGTCCTTTTGCATAAGTACCTGAGTCAGTTTTACAAAGTCAGGCATCATGTAACACTGCCAACACAGCACAAGTCTGAACTGAATGCTGTCACGCCAACAACAGCATAGGGTTGAGTAAACAGAGGTCTAAGAGGAGCACTGTCATAAATCTATCACTTAATCATCATCTTTTATCCACAAGAGACAAAATCAGTTTGTAATAAGTCACAAAATACTGTGAATTGGAGTGTCTTCTCATGACAGGACAGTCTACAAAAGTAAGCTTTCATTGGTCTACCCAGTGGCCTAGGAGTTAGGCACCGACCACAAACCATATATAAAATTACTCCTCCACAAAAAGGTTTTCTGGCTACAGTGCAGAGACAGAGTATAATCCAGAGATAAAACACTACAGAAGTCTACCAGGGTTCTTACAGCTTAAGGCAAGTTAGATTTAAGCTTTTGTAAGACGTTTTTTAACGCCACTGGGAATTAAATTTAAGACCAGATTTACAGTAACTAAAAAAGAAAATGAACTGAGTTCAATCAGGAGAGACTCATTCTGAGAGGGAAGAATATTTATTTACTGTTCATTTATTTATTCCATTTATGTGCACATACTGTAAGTACGAGAAAGGTGAAAAGTCTTTGGCAATTAGACCCCATCGTGACGTCATCTATTCCAGGAGGGTGGCAAAGACTTAGTAGATTAGGGATTTTGATGAGCTGGTCCTGGGCTCTGGAGAAGGTGACTTGAGGTGAATGGGGTGGAGGAGGACGTGACGCTTCCATCTAAAATTTCAGCTGAGAGAATTACAGAGGACAGCAGATTTAAAGTTAGGCAACAGCAATATGAATGGTTGAAGGAGACGGTGGCAAAGTTTGATTGGCTAACCTGGAGAGGGAACACCCAGCTGATTGGTGGAAGTGGTGGGAGTGGGATAGAGAGAGAATTGTGAGTGGATATAGCATAAAGAAAGTCTTCCTGATTGAAGTTACGCTGAGCTTAGTTTATTTAGGTTTAGGAACAATTTACCCAAATGTTTATGGTAACATAAAACATGACTTTATTGTCTTGTGGTGGCAATGAGGGTAAAACAGAACTGGGAAATACCTGGCGTTGGTTGACTGGTTTTTATTGGCGATTTTGTGTTTCTCACTCTGCATGTGGGATTTCACTGCCTTAATTCCCAACATGAAGAGTTTTAAAACTTTGTGCATAAAATACACTGAGCCTGGTATGCATTGCCTTGCACAGGTTTCAGCCATGCTGAAAAATCTCTTTTTGTGTGTCTTTGTGCCTTTATTTGATAGGACAGCTATAGTGTGAAAGGGGAGAGAGAAGGGGAATGACATGCAGCAAAGGGCCGTGGGTTAAAATTGAACCCCTGGCTGGTGTGGCAAGGACACAGCCTTTGTACATGGGGCGCCTGCTCTACCAGGTGAGCTAGTGGGTGCCTCATGCTGCCAAACCTTGGTTAAATAGCCAATTTTCATTGAATTATTACTTTCCTATGCCCTCCAGGGTACTGTCACATCTAGCACAGCAGACAGTGGATCCTCTGCTCTGAGGATCCTGGCCGCAAATAAATTGAGTGCTATTGGTTCTGCTGTCCTGATGTGTGTGACGTTAATTTCAGAAACAATTGCTAAATTAGATTGTAAAAATGGATTCTACGAGTTATTTTAAAATTTTACTATTGTGGGGCTGCAGCTATCAGTTATTTTAACAATCAAGTGTTCTACCAATTAATCCAGTAATTGGATAAGAAATACTTCTGCTTTGTTTAAGTGCAATAGTAAATATATTAAAGAGAAAATAAGACAGGTCTCTGAAATGAACAACTAAATAAAATCAACATTTTATTGCTGTAAAACAGCTTTGTGTCACCGCAGTTTGTGCAAATCCGCTGGTGGGGGTCCCTGTGTTTCCTGTTATCTGGCAGACTTTAGCTGGTGGCTGAGCAGGGAGCTCCAGGTGCTGACAGCCCAGAGGGAGGCTAACATTAATGATACCTTCTGTCGGGTCTGCTCCATTGACCAGATGCTTTCTCGTGAGGTGCTGAAATATTGACATGATGTTATTATGGTAGGCTAGTTTGGTTTAACCACAGACTCACTGCACAGAGTTTTTTTTTTTTTTTTTTTTTTCACCTTTAAATTATCCCAAACTTTGGACACTTCCTGTCGTCTCTTCTCTTCGCCCCTTGCTATTTTCTCTCTCCTCTGTCATTTTGCAATCGGAGTCATCAAATCATGTATGTATGTATGATTTTGAGGAGACTTCTGCAGGTCACGTGTACACAATGTAAACACATTGTGCAACAGACATAATCATTCATGGAAACACAGTGTGCTGGATAGTTATATGGATTAAATGAAGCTTCGATGCAGATAATTTGCATCGATTATTTTCAGTTTCATTCCTAAATGCAATGTCATAACAATAAATGATTAATTAAATCCTACTTCCCATGTTTTTTCCTGCAGTGTAAAAGCAACAGACAAAAAAACTGTCTGTCAGTCTCCCTAAATTCTAATTTTGGTGTCATCCACGCTAATTAGTATGAATATCCAGCAGACAATCTCACATATAACATGAGAGCAAATACAGTAGGAATTAAACAAGAGTCACATCGTTATATCTTTTTATTTTTAACCATGATTTGGCGCTGTTTGACTTCATTAAGTAGACACCAGAAGACTAAAATCTATCTAATTAGGAAATGTATTACATATATAGGTTTGAGAAGAGAAGGGGGCGAGTGTCCCTCAAGTTCATGTTGGTCAGTTAAATAACAGAAAAACTTTTTTTTCTTCTTCTAACTGCAAGATAAGTTTTGAAATCCACCGGTGATGCTGACTATGACAGAACTCTCCCTCCTACGTACCAGGTGCCAAATATCATGCAAGCATCGCAGCTCTATTCATAATAATCTTCTAACATTTGACTACAGCCATTATAGAGCAGTTATATAAGGGAGACCTTTCAATATGAAAACTGAAGGCCATAACGGATACACAACACCAGCAGTGTCACTTATTCTGTGGCTGAAAATGGTTCATTTCACTGTTGGAATGTGCTGAAACATCCTTTGGCACAAACAAACAGACAATGAAAGACAGTGTACCCTGCTGTTCATTACAAACTGCGTATGAAATTCACGTGAATGTCAGCTGACGTCACCTTTATTTTCTCAGTGACAAAACAAACGCACTGTTTTTCTTGCCACCAGGTGCTGGCTTATTGCTCAGGAAGACAGTTTTCCCCAGGGAGGGGGGGAACCAGGTCAGCCGCCGTGCCAAGCCTGAGAGTATGAAAATGGAGGTGACAGGATGTTGATGAGGAGGCCCGAAGCGTTACCTCCAACCGCCGTGCCCTGGAGTGCTCCACTCTGCCAGCCGGTAATGAACCTGTGAGGCTGCGCTCTGCTCACCTGTCACCCAGTCACCCAGTCATTCTTTACCAACCGCATAGAGAAACAGAAGCAGTGTTCAGTATTCAGCATTAAGCATCAGACGTGTTGTCTGTCTGCAGACAAACAACAACACATTTCGTATGCTACCTGGGTCGGCCTAACTGGTTGTATGAAGTGCATGAATTTTAAAATAACAGTCGGGAAATACGGAGTCAGTCAAGAGTACAAAACAGTTGAGTGAGTGAGAGGCAAAGTGAGGAAAGCAGTAGAGGGATGCAGCGGGAAAGTAAGAGCAAAGGGTGCAAATATACGAAGAAGCTGCAGGTGTGAGTTGATAGAGGTAGATGAGGTGTGTGTATGTGTGTGTGTGTGTGTGTGTGTGTGTGTGTGTGTGTGCTCTCCGGTGTCACCCCTCTGAGGTCTTGTGCCCAGCAGACTGGATCTCTCTCCTTCCTCAATCCCTCAAACCCACTGATGGAGAACACAACCTCGATATGTAAGCTGACAGAGGATTTTCACTCTCACTCCATCTTTCTTCCTCCATATTCTCTCTCTTTTTCATTCCATTTTTTTTTTGGTGAGCCATAAAATCTTAAATAATTCCCATAGAGTGGCAAAGAAGGGGAGGTTATTTCGGGTGCCCAGGGTTCTGGAAGTAAAAGTCATATTCATTCCCTCGCATAAATAATGTTAGGTGACTGGCAGTTGGAGCACTTCCAAAGCTCGCATGGACATAAAACTCTTCTGGTTGAGTCATCAGTAAAAATTTGAGCAGCTGTGTCAGAAAATATCTGGTTCTTTGATAAAAAGTTAAAGGTACAACCTTCTGTATGCACAAACACAAAGAGAGAAGTCAGGTATTCAAACAAGTCCGCCAAACTGAACAACAAAAATTCTTGCTATTGCCAAGTGTTTTCGGACACTGTGACCTGATCAACACATGTTCTCTAGTGCGAGTTGTACATTGGGGGGAGCTCTTTGTCTCTGTTCAGTCATGATCATTGGCTTTAAATGAGAATAACTTCTGAAAAGAGCAACCACTAACAACTATATTGATAATCAAAGGAAAGCGACATTTTATTATTTCCAGCATTTTATTTCACCAGCAAAACTTGTTCCTCATTGATACGCTGCTAAACCTGGCTCGTGAAACCTCATCATCCAAGGCTAGCAAGCCTAACGTAGTGCCTGTCCCTACGTGTTGTATTAGACGTGAAAAATGAACCTGGACTTCTCTGGGTGACTGTGACCTCTCTTATCTGGGGGGTGCGTGTGGTTGACTCACCACCAGGCCACTGCTCTTGCTCCTCACGACCAGCTCGCTCAGACCGGAGAGCTCCGCTGGACACCCCTCAGGTGCCGTTCCATTGGACCACTCAGCTGGCCAGCTCGCTCTTCTTTGTGGTTGTTCAGAGTGAATGTGTATTTACATGGATAATATGTGGTGTCAAACGATTTCCGGCGTCTCCATCATGGCGTGTCCGCTCAGCCCAAGGGCCTCTCCAGCTCTCCCTCCAGGTGTGGCTAATAACGGCTAATGTGTCATTATCACCAACCCCCAAGTGTGGCGTCAGTGTTGACCCTGCCTCCGACCACCTGCCTAAACCACACCCACAAGACGCTCATTACACTACCAATAAAGCTATCATAACACTCATCTTCTTGTACAATGCTCTTTAAAACAACTTGCAAGTGAAACACAAAAGCAAATCTATGCTACATCAAGAGTAAGTAGCTGCAGACCAGGCCACTTAAAAAAAAAAAAAATAATAATAATAATAGCGGTGCAGCTATGCACTGAGAATGAAAGGAATACATAGCTAATATATATTTGATCCGATATAGCTCTGTTGTAAAGAAACAAAGGCTTCACTTTAGACCGTCTCTGACTAATGGTCTGAAATATTTCTAAAACTCCACATTACCTTACCTGGTCGTTAAATCTGTCGTCTTTGGCAATGATCCTTCTGCAGGTTCTACTAGGCAAACCTTGTTACAACTTTTACTTCCTCTAGATCGTCAAGCTTGATCGTCTTTTTGTCTTCTCAGTGTTCAGATT
Source organism: Epinephelus lanceolatus (assembly GCF_041903045.1). Classification (NCBI taxonomy): domain Eukaryota; kingdom Metazoa; phylum Chordata; class Actinopteri; order Perciformes; family Serranidae; genus Epinephelus; species Epinephelus lanceolatus. The sequence continues at coordinate 26,130,249 of NC_135736.1, read as the reverse complement.
AGCTGAACATGAATTACATTTTGTAAAGATATGTACATTTGTGTTAGAGGTTAAAGAAAAATGTAAAAAGGGCCTCTTTGCACATTGGGAAACATTATATTTTAAATGAAGATACTGAAATAATAAATTAATTGCCAAAGACTTTTTTGAAAAGTTCATTTTTTATCATTTTTATTTTAAATTTAAAAAGTTTGTCTTTAACCATTGAGCACTCCACTGTCCAGATTTATGTCCATTTTGACGGACAAATCCACGATTACAGGTTAATCTGAAAATTAATTAAAAGACAAAAATATCTTCCTTCTGTTTTCTGTCCATTTTGTGATGGATCAGTGTAGCTGGGCTTTAGAATAGCTTCATCAGGGGCCCGGCACCTACATTGATGCAATTGTCCATCAAAATTGATACAAATCTAGACAGCAGTTACTTTTTGCTTTTATATGAGGAAGAGAGGGATGAGTGGACCAAAACTACAACAGTTATTATTTGCATGGCTATAAAGAGGTCCTCGTTAGTAAAACAAACATAAATCATTGTAGATATTTCACCAAGCTACCATTTTCTTTTTTAGGTATTATAAGTTTTTGGACATTTAATGCCTTCTAATGCCTAAGAAGAAGTACTAACCACTGTGCCACATTGAAAATGTGTCTTAATGATTTACTCAGTATTAATCACAGGACTCTCCTGAATAATTTAACAATATTACAGGTTTATGTTGTGTCTGTCTTTTGAGAAATCATGTCTTTTGTTTAGTGTGGTAGACGGCTTATAATGGCTCTGTTAACAGAAATGAGGGAGAGAAAGATGGAAGGACTGAGATTTCTCTTGTGGACAGTCTCTGCATTTCTGTAAAAAAAGAAAATCCAGTTACTGAGCTTAAATTGTGTTGAGCTGGCTGCTAATGGCGAGCTTAAGCTAAAGATAAGGCTTTGTGGAAACCTGATGAAACACTCAGCAGCTTAAATTAATTCCCCTTTAGAGTTTTAGTCAGTTTTGTTTGAAATTAACAACTGTGATGTGATGTTGGGTTCACAGTTGTGATAATGAAACATTATGAATATGCTAGAGGTCCGAATTACACTTCAGACTTACTTCTTCACAGTAGCGACAGTGGCTGAGGCTCATGGGTCTATGACTCGTGGTATGTAGAGACGCTGACAGAAAAAATACATACATTTTAAATGTCACCCTGTACCAATAGTTCAGTTTTATCTTATTTATGCTAAATATATATGTCAAAAAATATTTTTGAGAATTTTTGTAGCAAAATGTCTGTAAAAGTTTAAACATTTTCAATGTCTCATCTTGCACTCTGATAAGTATACTTAAATTTATTTGACCTTAGGTGACTTGGGGGAACTATCTAACCTCACCTGTCATATAAAATGACACTTGACTGTTGTGGGTCATAGTGGTAAGCAGGGTGATATCATAGCAGGAGGTGCATGATTGTACCTCAAGAACGTGGTGTTTTCAAAGAATGTTTTTGTTGTCTAAGTAGTTCAGTCAAATCTGAATGATTAGTTTCAGTCCCTTTTGGAATTATTCCCCATTCCCCAGGAAATGTGTCACGTTACAGAACCTAAAGAAACTCTCACTGTCGTTTGAATATAATTATTTATAAAGCCCAATATTACAAGTCACAATTTGCCTCAGATGGCTTTACAGCATACGACATCCCTCTGTCCTTGGACCCAGATAAGGAAAAACTCCCCAAAAAACCCTTTAATGGGGAAAAAAATGGAATTCATATGACAAACTAATACATAGAGAGCCATTATAAGCCGTCTACCACACCAAACAAAAGACATGGATTCTCAAAAGCCAGACACAACATAAACCTGTAATATTGTTAAATTATTCAGGAGAGTCCTGTGATTAATACTGAGTAAATCATTAAGACACATTTTCAATGTGGCACAGTGGTTAGTACTTCTTCTTCCATTTATCAGCTCTACTCTCCTCTTTCTCTCCGTGTCCTTTTAACCTCATCGACAACAAAATCTCATCTGTTTGAATAAAGTAGGTAATTGAGCAGAAATCACACTGACTAAGCCAGAATTTCAGTTTTTCCACATCTTGCTCCGTTGTTCTTTTGTATTTCAACACCAGACCCTCATATTTGCCGTATTAGTATCAAGGTCTGCTTGAAGCCACATTACTTTATCAGCATGGTTGCTCCTGGCAGCACTTTCACCCACCGTGAAGCAATTGATGAAGGACTGTGCACAGGAAGCAACTTTTGGCATGGGTGGAAATATTTGCCTTTTCATAAAGCATTTTGTCCAGACAAAGTGAAATGGAATATAAATTAACAAACACTCTGAGATGCAAAATACGACTGCGAGGTGATTTAGTTTCGTCTCGAGATCAGTCCAGTTCACCGTCTGTGTGATTTACCACGGCACTATATCTGTACTCCATCAACTCAGATAATTGAAACGTATTTTAATTAAAACATTATCCATCAATCAAAGGAAATCCATCCGACAATAATTTTGATGGAATACCATTGTGGGATATTAGTGTCTTTCACTGAGGTTGTGTGTTGTAAATAACATTACACTGTGTTGTAATTCCTGGACTGTTTTGACAAAATTCAAATTAAGGTCTCAGCAATGCAAAGGTGTCGTGTAATATATTGCGACCACTATATGAAGAGCTAACACAGCAGCATCTTTAGAAAAGAAAGGGACTCTAGCTCAGGGCCGCAGAGGCTCCCCATGGCAATATGTGGCTCTGAAATGGAAAACAATACATGTATTGGGAGCTGGGCCAGGCAGCGGGCTCAGTGGAACCAAAGGTCGTTGTCTTTCAATAAATCAGTGGAGGCAATAGCAGGGATTATTGTATAGGCTGGCGGCCACGGTGGAGCTATTACTTATCCCCCTGTCAGTGTATTGGGTCCAGTCATTGTGCTCAGGCCAGCAGCGGGTCACACAGTAGTGCCAGGAAGAGCTCGTGCACATGTGCAAAATGCATGCTTGTGTACAAGTACAAATAGGACGAAACAGTCTGTTACCACTGTGGATATTTGCAGTGTTCAGTGTGTGTGTGTGTGTGTTTGTGTGTGTGAGTCACGTCAGTTTGCTGCAGTTCCTCCTGACCTTATAAGGCCGTGCAGCTAATCTGCAGTCAGCCTGTAGTGTCATTAGTTCTGTCATTTGTCACTCTCCCAGCAGCTCTTACCTTCACATATTCATCAATGGCTGTCTAACAATAGCGCTAGGTGATTTGCAATCATAATGCAATTATGAGGCTGTATTGGTGTGATTAAAATTTAATATTCCACTGCAGGACAAGGCTGCGAGTGGTTGTTTTAAACAAGGTTGACAGCAGAAAAGCCCCAGAGACAACGTTGTTGCACATCTGACTGGATGGAGGAGAAGTCGTCACAGGAGAGAGGGAATTAATGACGGGGCAGCTGTAGTGTTGAGGGGGTATTAACCTACAAGAGGGGCAGTTGTTGTCCAATATCTCGGCTCCCCGTGCTCGCGCCCACTTCGTGTAAACTGTCCTTTATGAGGATCTGCACCATGAAGCTGTGAAGTCAAGGTCACTCCTGCTACATCAGATTGATTCAGGACCAATAAAACCAAACACCCGAGTGCCCCGGTGCTGAACTGAGAGGCAGAACATGATTTGTTTTCCACTTGCCGATTTTCAAGACCATTCAAAGCCCACTGGACACTACCAACAATATATTTATTATAAACTATGGCACTCAAACAGCACTCTGCTGATATGCAGCACCTGCACCTACAGGTTTTCTTCTTCGCTGTGTTATTACAGATTGGTTCACCTACCGGAACTAAGTTCAATATTACTTTTGATCTGCATGTACACTTCAGTTTGTTACTGTTTCTGTAATGATGATTCTATTTTAAAATCTCATTGTTAGTGCTGAAATGATTGGTAAATCAATTGTTTAATAACTGACAGAAATAAATTAACAACAATCTGAATTACTGCTAAATTAAACAAATTATTTGCAAAGAAAACTGACAAAAATATTTTGCTTCCATTTCTCAAATGTGAGGATTTGCTGCTTTTCTTTGTTTAATATGATTGTAACTTGAATATTTTGGGGTTTTAGACAGTTGATAAAAGAAAAAATCCATGACCTTGGATTTTTGAGATCTTGCAGTGGGAAATCTCACTGCTTTTGAAATTTAAAACATAACCAACAGATTGATTATGATAATAACATCAGAACATGACTTAATTATACTTACTTGTACAGGATTTTACCAACTTAATTACTGTACTGTATGTGATGTGTTATATCATAAAGAGAGGCATATTCCTCTAATTTAAAAATCTTATTCACTTTCAATAATTTATTCATTTCATTAAGTGAAATACCACATAAACACACTTGTTTATCATTGATGAATTAAATTGTAGGTTACCATGCGAAGACTTTAAAGTCAATGAGGCTTATAGAGCAGATGTGGAGCGTTAGTTTAATTTGTCTCATGACAAACATTTGGGATCTCCAATAGATAATGAAAAATCCACAGTACAAACATACACAACTCGTTGTCTCTGTAGAGTTGTAAATATGCCAGAGCACAGGCTCACTTACTCACTTGGAAACTTTTAGTAACTTTCCATCACCCATCAGAGTCTCTCAGTTCAAATAGCAACACTCGAAAATGAAACAAAAATTAAGAAATCCTTGTGTAGTGTATTTTTGGCTACAGACAGCCAACGGTCTGCTACTGACACAACTTCCAGTCTTCTATAAGCACAACTACAGTCTGCTACGGACCAGTGCCATGGATCGACGAACGAAAGTGAACCTGATGGAGGAGCAGATCCACCAGAGGGACACTAAAATCCAAGATCTCAGCAAGGACAATGATAGTCTCTGTCAGAAGCTCAGAAACCTGCTGCAGAGCAAAAGATGTGAACTCCTCCACATCAAGAGAGAGTGGCAGACGAAATACAACATTGTGGAGGAGTTTGCAAAGGACCTGACAGAGAAACGCCAAAACTGGGGGACAAAAGTTAAATAGATGGAGATACAAGTAGAAGAGATGGAGGATGAGAAGAAGGAACTGGAGGAGAAGTTCTTAAAGGGCCTGGCTGAGAAACAACAGGGCTGGGGGATGAGAGTTAAACAAATGGAGGACGAGAAGAAGGAACTTGAGGAGAAGTTCAGAAATGACCTGGCTCAAAAAGAACAGAGCTGGGGGACAAAAGTAAAACTGATTGATGACGAGAGGAAGGAACTGGAGAAGTTCAGAAATGACTTTTCTCAAAAAGAACAGAGCTGGGGGACAAAGTTAAACCATATGGAGGACGAGAAGACAGAACTGGAGGAGCTCTGTCTGAAAATGAACAAAAAAGAGGAGAGGCTTCTTGTTTCGGAAGAGGACCAAAGAGAGACAGACAGAGCTGCAGAAAATGAGAAGCAAAATGTGTGAGAAAGAGATGAAAGAGAAAGAGGAGAAGGCTGAGACGAAGAAGAAGGCACAGGAGGAGAAGATGGAGACAAAAAAGAAGAAGGGTTTTTTCAGCTGGATGCACAAAAAGAAGTGTGACGATGACAGTGAGGTGGTGGAGGAGGCTGCTGGTTGTTCTGCTCAGGTTGGACAACAATAGTTCCTCTTCCACCCTCCCTCCACCTTCTATCTCAGCATCTTTCTGAAAGATGCCTCGAAACGCATCATTAAAAACTCACTTTTAAAACACTTAAATTGCAAACTTGTCTTTGAAAACTGTAGACAGTTAGGGCTTTAATTCTTTACTAGAATTAGATCACTGACCAGTGCAGGTAATAGCCCACTAATTAAAACACTGTGTGTTAGTTTTTGAGTCTGTACACAAACAGGAAGCCATGGCGAGTCAAATTATTGAGACTTAAGAGGTCAGTGGTTAAACTCTGGGTTTCAACCTGCAGCGTCCACCTCATCTTTACTGCTCTGCACCGGCTGTGGAAAACTACCAACCCACTTGCGTCAATCTATAGTCACAGTGTAAACGGGTCAAATGATAGTAGAGTTGGTAATGAGGCTGACAGCTTGTGGATAATAACTGTTATTAAATCTGACACCACTGATAGTGAGCAAAGCAACTGGCAACCTCGGGGTTGGAAAAATGAAGACAACACGCAGATGACAAAACTTGCAGTTCTTTGTATGACCGCTTGAAGCTGGCTCCAGAAGCCACCAGAGTACCAGAGTACTGTATGATCTATTCAGTGACACAGTACACAATAAAGACAAGAAAAACAGGACATAGTGATTAAATAAAACATACAATAACAAAAGAAGCAAACCCCACAGGTTAAAGAAACAAAGACAAAAGCTTGCAGGCTGTCAGCTATGTAGTTATAGAAATTGAAAAAGAAATGTGCAGGGCTGGGAGAGCTGTATTAAGTGAGCATGTCTAATTCTGACTTTGTCCTTTTCACGGAGGAGTGGGCAATTGGATTTTCTCTTTATTATGATTTAATAAGAAAGGGATTAAAATGCCCAACTTTACAGCAGAAATAAAGACGTTTACCGCCTGGTACAAAAATATTTTGGTCTCATTAGTTAATTTCAGTATTCATGACAACTGTACAGGGGTGAATTTTTATATGACACACCTGTTTGCATTTTATTAAGGCTTGAAGTTATGCATAATTAGGCGGGCTGCTTTGAGTGACAGGCTGTCTGCAGAGAGCATCCTTGGCTCCTCCGTCAGATCCACCCCTCACTCCTCCACAGTGCCGGCCTCTCACCCAAATATGGTCCCTTCGGGTTCTAAAATACTGTACAAGATGGCGTCGGCCCAAATGCTTCAAAACAGGAGTCCACGAATGAATGGGTGATGTGACGGTTATTACGTCCATTATTTTTACAGTGTGTGGAGCAAAGTTGCTGCTGCACTCTTGCTCTCCACCATCTTCAGTTCCAGACATTTATCCACAAAAAATATCAAATTTCAGCACAAGCAGAAGCCAAAGAAAACTGGTGCAGCCTGCAACATAAACAAAAGTATAAATATATATTAGTAAATATGTTTTTTTTTCATTGTTTTTCTACTATTTTTACCTACAGATTAATCCATATTTGCTGCCTTACTGAGTATTTACGGCAGCAGGATGGTGTACGAGGGATTGCGTCAAAATAAGTGTGTATTAATAGTAATGAAGGGAACTGTCATGTAGTGCCACAGTGTGACTTACCGTTGTGTTTTTAATAGGAAGGAGATATGTCAGGCTTTGATACACACACAATCCCTGTTTGTAAATACATACAGGGTTTTGTGTAGAAAGATATTTTATTCTTCTTGCTGTCTTTTCATGGGTTCTAAAGAATAATTCATTTGTAGGGTCAGAATGTGATTTTGTTTGTAAGTTTTGAAACATTTGCTGTTTTCCAATTGGAAAAAAAAGTTTGGGGGTTGTACCTATTCTGTAAACATGGCCTAAAACTGCATCCAAATGCTAGTAAATCCATAATAACCTTGTCTCTCTGCAGGAAATGCGGTGGATATATCTACCTTAGGGAGTTTTTGGCATTGAGGTAGCGCCTCCACTCAACCCAGCAGAGCTGAATCTGGTCCCCGAGGAGATTAAGAGGGCCATCGTTGGGAAACAGACACTGAAAGACATCAGCAGCACCTGGAGCAGCCTCTCCAGTCAGTGAACAGCAGATTGTTGTGTTTTCTTTACCAGGACTAGCCTAGTAAACAAGGACTCTAAACTGGTCCAGTGTGGTATAATCTGGCTTCAGTCCAGTCTGACCTGGTCTCACCTGGTCTCTTTTTCCTGTTTTCAGAGGACAGGCGGGTGAAGTTGTGGATTGTGAGTGGCAGTAAAAACTCCTGCAGCTTCCCTCCATCTTCCATTATCTCCCTCAGCTGAGAGGAGTGCAGGCTGTCCTTCAACAGGAAAGACAATGCAGTTGGGACAGGGACACACCAGAGGTGAAAACAAAAATCAGACATTTTCTATGAAGAAAATCTAAAAATAATGAACTTGATTCACATGTACTCATTTATTCAGTGTGCATTGTGGTGCTACAGAGATCCCTCAGCCTAGAAATCATATTCTAGATGTAGGGGAATGTGCTTGTTTAGTACAGACACCAGCGAAAATCCAATCATCATCATTTTTGTATTTATGTCAGTGAAAATGAAAAGCAGACTTTTCGCAATTGACATTTAATAAGCGATGAATTACTAATGAATAATAATCATTTCTATTTTTAATTTCATAGATTGCTTTCTTGCACTTACTTTTAAATAATTATACTGATTAACTTACTGCGCTATATATGACATACTGCATAATAAAAAGGGACAGATTCCTCTAATTTAAAATTCTTATCCACTTCTTGTGAGTAGTTTTAAATAAGTTAAACATCATACAAACACACTTGATAATCTTACAAACACTAGTTTAGTAGCTAGTTCACTTGACTCATGAAAAACATTTGGCATTTCCAATAAATATTGTAAACCTCACAGGATGCACACAACTCATTGTCTGCTACAGCTCTCTATAGATTTAAAATTAGGATTCTGGGTGCTGTAGAGTCGTAAATATGCCCAACCACAGGCTCACTAACTCATGTGGAAAGTTTTAGTAACTATCCATCACCCAGCAGAGTTACAGTCTGTCACTTCAAACAGCGACACTCCAAAATAAAACAAAATAAAAAATCCTTGTGTCTTCAGTGGTGTCGTAGCACTATAATGAATGTGCCACCAGTTTCTTTTCTTTTTTTTTTTTTTACAGTATTAGATACTTAAAAATAGACGCTGTTATTGAATGTTGTCACACCCATCAAAACAAAAACAACCATGCTCCAGAGCAAGACGTCTCTCCGTAGTACAGTAAGCTATAAAAGAAAATACGGGTTCAAACTGCATCCTGAGGACACACAGTGAGATCTTCTACAAGAACCTCTCATTACTTCTGGAGCACAATCTATCTTTGTCTCTGCTTTAAAATTCTGGGTTTGTCCCAGAATCTAATAAAAGAGATTTCACTGATATTCATTTATATTAAATGAATACATTTAATATATGAAATTAATTTCATCATGGAAAATCATTACGGTGATCTGTTGAAGGCTTGTTCACCAGCCTAATCATAGAAAGCAGTAGACAGAGGTCACTGTGTTCCTACTTTTATGTGTATTTTGGGTAGCGTTCTTGATTGAGTTAATCTGTCCTGGATCTCAACAGACTCCATTCTTTGTAAGTGCTTTATAATTAATTTAAAATAAAAGATTATAATGGATATTGTTTTATAAGAAGAGCAGGTATTTTAATGAAGAGGAACTCTTTCTTGATATTTGGTTTATATCAGATTAAGTGTGGCTTCCAGCTACTCCAGTCTGTCATAGACAAAAACACTGGATGATAATGTAAAAATGATGTCGTACAAACATGCAGTTTGGTGGCCTAAGGGTTTAAGTTGCTGACCATGTACTTGCACCATCCCTGGTATGAGCTGACTGGGGACCTTTGTTACATTTCAGCCCCCGTCCCTCTTTCCTCTCATTTCCTGTTACATCTATACTCTCTACTGAATGCATAAAATATTCTCATGTACCTCTGAATATTTTTCCTGACAGGATGATGATGATGATAGATGTTTTTAGAATATACAGCAGAGACACAATTTATGTGTAAAACTTCATAAACACTAGTTTGTAGTTTCTATGAGTTTCTTAAAGCAGCTACAAAGAGTTTTTAACTAATTATGAAACTGGCTCAATTCTCTGATGCCTGATATATGACCTACACAAGCAAATGAAACCATCGCTGGGTACCATTCCCCACAAGATCGGAAAAAATGATTAACAGCACACAGACTGGAAGACCCTATGTTTACATTTTCCCAGGCAAAGTTTCACAGTGTTTCACATTAGCCATTTGAAAGGAAGGAGAGCATTCTTTAGAACATTTTATTTTTTACATATTTTGTGGTTATGGCTGAAACCGGGGCTGAGGCTATGATTAGGCCTAAAAACAGCCAGAATTTAAATGATCTTATAGTTTCCTTACAAGGCCGACCTCAGCCTGAACCATGGCAGCAATTTTGGGCTCGAGCCCAATTAAAAACACAAATTTCTACTGTAAAATCACTCACAGCTGCCAACCAAGGCGCCTTGTAGCCATTTTGTCTCTCATTTTTCGTGCCTCTAGTTTTCTCTCCCTCTCTTTTGTAGTTCCTCTTTCCCTCATGATTCAGTCCAGTGCACCTCCTGCCATTTATGCACAAGAACTGATAAGTTCATTTGTAAATTGGTGAGAACCTGACCTGATTCAAGCCCAAGGAAATATTGAGAAATTACAGCCCGGCCTGGCCTGAACCCTGCAGGTCGGGTTGAGCCTAGTCGGGCTCTGGCAGAGAATTAAAGCTCTAACTGGGTGGAATACAAAAAAAGACAAAAGAAAAAGACAATTATTTACGAAAGAACTAAAGGTAAAAACAAACAGTTAACAGGGACGGTGATAGAGCAGCGGAAAACAAAGGTCAACCTTGGTCGGTCATTCAACAGATAAGAGAGAATTGCGGGATTTGAAAGGATTCGAAACTGATCCTGATTTGGCCCTCTTCCTCCTGGACAGGTTTGTAATATGTCCATTTTATCTTTACATTAATATATGACTTAATGTTGGCGGCTAAAACAAAGCTAGCCAATGCTTTGACTAACGATGAATGTAGCTAACGTTTGCTGCATTTGTAGAGCAAAGCAAGCACCACAAAGCTTTCTGTGATTGAATGCGATGACAAACTTGCACCAGCAGTATGTATGAAGTTTGTATGGAGTGCCAAAACATAGTTAACCTTGGTTCACTATCATCATATTACAGTTCTTTATCTTACATGACTTCAAATAGATACATTACCTTATCACTATGCAAACAGCTGTGTTTACAAGTTTGTAAGTTGCCTATTTCTTTCACTTGCTTCTGAAAATATGCCAGATCAAGATCTTTATGACACATGGCTGTGGTGCTCACACGAAATGCAGTCTTCAATCCAGGAAATACTGTTGCTTTTGTCCACAGGGGGCGCCAAAATCAACACAATATTAAACTTCCCTGCCATTGCTTTCAGGAGTGTCATTATTAGGCACAGTGTGATGTAAGCAATTGTACGTTGGCTGGCCGCCTACGTCGCATGACGCTGAAACAAATCAACTAGTTACTAAGTCATACAGTTTTGAAGGTGTGGTAAGTGTTAATTAATTTGCTGATGAGAGCAAATACATGGACAGGATATAAAGAGAATGTCCATGACTGATCAGGATTATTGGTTATTATTTTAAGTCACAGCGTTATTGAAATGAACTCACTGTCCCTGCTGGCTGATTCATCATCACTGTTAACAATCAAAGAGAAAAGCATTTCAGAGATGATACATTTTGATATTGCAGAAAGTTATAGAGAAACAATCCTGTTTACATCACAATCTACAGGTTAAGTTAGTGTCACTTTCAACATTAAGATGCAGCAAGTGGGGAAAAGTAAAAACAGGGACAGAGTGACTTCTACTGTGCTCAATGACAAACTTGGATCGCCTCTTTTCTTCTCCAACTGTTATGTGAATCTTCCTCCTTAAGCTTTCTCAGGGGAGATGGGATTGAAGTGAGAGCCGTGCGCACTTTACCTCTGCTGTTGAAGGCAGTTTAGAGATTGCAGGCTTCGTGATCAGCAGCTTGTTCTCCTCCCACACAAGACACTGATGCTTCACCTTGACTTTTAAAGGGGACATGTCAGTGCCAGCAGTGACAGCAGACAGTCCTCAGGCCTCGGCTCCAGTGAGCAGGGAGATCAATGATGGGACTAATGATGCTGTGCATCAACTGACTCTTAAAATGGATGCAAGAGGAAGACGGTAAAAGGTGATAATAAACGTATCACAGAACATCTGGTGCCACATGGTCACATAGTTAAAGGTACTGGATGTCAATTTCTACATGTATTAATCGATCTTTATTGGGAAGAGACGAACAATTAAAAACTGAGACCTTCTCTGACTTTCTCTGTTGCCTCCAGCAGCCTGTGGACTGACTTCTATGTAAAGGACTCAAGACATTTTTTTTTTTTAATTCAAAGAATGCTCCCGAGTGCCTCGACTCTCTTCAGCTCTGCTACAGCACCAGTAGTTTACAACACTAGCTGGAGTTAGCTAAAAAATGGAGTCCGCTAATACCAGCAAACGAATTGCACCCACCACAAGCAGTGCAAGGAGTACACACATGCTGTGTTTCATATACTTTATGCAGCTGCGGCCTGGTGAAGAAGGACCTTTACTTAGGGTCCCGTAGCAACCAGAATTCAGACATAGCAAAATCGAGGGTCTGATTCCAAACCGCCCTCTCGACCACCTTGAGTCCCCACCAAATCAGCAAACTTTGTGTTGCTGCTGTTGCATGGGTTACCCTCAAATTCCACCAGATGCGTGTTGGTTGTGTCTGTGCTCCGGAACGGCAGAGGAGCCGATACGTTTCAAGTCTAGTCAATGTGTGTGCTTCCACCGGCCTTCGGCTGTGCTGTGTTCCGGCTCCATCACAGCTGCAGCGCTCCGGAGCCCTCCGCAATAGATATGCAGGACTTACATTTTTGCCGGACGCCGGAGCACAATGCAGCAATTCAGCACAGAGCAGATCGTGCAGGGCAGGAAGTCGTGCACAGAAACAAAATAAAACATCCGGTTAATTTTCCAAATAAAATACAGTGTTCACAGCGGATCATATTTCCCTGCACTACACCTTGAAAACGTCATAATGGGTGGAGGCAGGCCTGAAGTCAACAGGTCAGAGGTTTTCAGATGTCATTTCACCTCGTTGACACCATGGACGAGGAGATGTTAATCATGGAGGTGCACCGAGATGTCTTCCTACTACTCCTCTGGTTTTGTGCTTCTGTTTATAGAAACTACATCTTGTTATATCGCACGATTATTCGTGAATTTGCAAGATCTCGTGGGTCCTCGCGACTCCTGCTGTCCGGTGGAGCTGCACCACTCCGCACAGCAAACGCAGCCACTGCGTGCTCCGGACACGCATCCAGTGGAATTCCGGCGTTAGATCCAGCACTGCCTCTGGCCACGAGCTCACTGTGAACCCCGGAACTGGAGTTTACACTAGCTAAATATGAGTTGCTGCAGCAGCTAAGGTCCAAGCTGCCATCTGCTCTACTCCTGATTGCTAGCTAATTGGTAAATCCTTGGAAGGCTGAGGTCGGAGCTGGGAATGACATTATACCCAAGTTGATTGCATTCCAGTAACTACAACTAGTCAGAAAATCAAGATGTTGTTCGCAATACCAGTTCAAGGCAGGTTAGCTGTTGTTAGCAATACTAGCTGACAACAAGCTTAGCAACATGTCCAGATAGAAGCTGGACAGTACTGTGTATGTGACTGTTTTAATAAGACACAAATAAGACAAAAGTACTAATAAACAGTATATTACTACAGCTTTCATGATGCACAGAGCAGACATATTGAATCTTGAGGTCAGGGTCAGTGAGGTTTCTCTGGCTTTCCAAGTTGGGAATCCAACTTCAGGGGGTGTTCCAGTTGAAATTTCCAACTGGGAACTCAGAAATTCCGACTTCCCAGTACACATTGAACGCACCACAAGACAAAATAATGTCTTGAGTGATTCATGTTGTCTAATTCAGAAGCCAAGGCTGATCTGGCTGGTGACTTGGCTGTCTTGCTCTTTACAAATTACTTTATCAGGAATATAACGGAGCATCCCACACCAGATCCATGCAGCAAAGCTTAGATAAAGCTAGCTGCCTGTCCTTAGCTTGTCTGCTCGTTAATCTTATCGCCAGCAGAATACTATTTGAGTGGATGTTTCAGTTGTCTAACTTGTAAAATTACTTCACAAGCTAATGTGATCCATGATACTAAGCTACGTATTATTATTAGGGCCTGTAACATCAGGGGAGACCCGCCCTCACATCCTCAACACCACCAGTTTTCCACCCTCCCCTCAGACAGACTTAGAATCATACACACACAAACCAACAGACTGAAGAACTGTTTTTCCTATAATCCTATAACCCATAACCCTCACCCTTCACTTAATGACCTCAGAGAGAGCTGGCACCAATAATTCAGACTTTCTTAAAGTTACATACGGAACCTTAAAAAATACAGTGTAGCCCAAATATCAGATGTCAGTAGAAAAGTGGTGCAGACATAGAAATATGATGTGTGATAAAAATTTGTGCACAATTGGGCAACAGGTATGTGTTGTTAATATAAATATTGATAACAGCAGCTTTAGGTCAAATTATAGAATGAGTGTACTGATAAATATGAAGAATCTAACCAGTCTAATGATGTTTTCATGGTGAAGCAACACAGAACTGCTGCTCTGTTATTGAAGTGAGTCCCATATTGAATGATTCATTAAAGCAGCTCTGTAGTGAGGACTGACATGCTTACATACATAGGCAGACTCTCGCACTTACACACACATGGACTAATATTCATAGACAGACACACAGGCAGACAGGTGAGATCAAAGCCTGAGCAGCTGGTGGTCTCCCTCCTCTGGAGACCGTCAGATGGCACGCCATTAATTAAGCAGAAACCACAGTGGACGGAGCCCACCTGAGATTAACTGTCTCCCTGCCGCCCTGAAAGACAAACTAGAAAACTAAGAGACTCTCTCACACACACACATACACACACACACACACACACACACACACACCCTCTCGCCCAGGATACAAATGAACTCGGAGCATCAAAGAGCACCAAAAGACATTAAGTGTTTTATCCAGTTGTAAAGCGCATAAGCCACTTGCAATTCAGATGGCATAACTGAAAATAAAGCCAGAAAATTTAAACAGCCTTGCCAAGAATGAATTAACTGATAACCGAATAAATGAATTAAATGATTTTGTTAATGCCGTGCCTCAGTTTAAGTGTGAAACATTAAATATGCTTGAATGCAATCCAAGCCCCAAAGTAATGATTATTTTGGATTCCAAAGGAATGTTTTAATATCCATCTTTGAAATTATATGCACTTAAAATTTTATAGTCAACCCCCGCACTTGTGTTTGATCATCTGTTTCCCGCCAATGAGGTGTGAGTGGTGTTGTTGTGCCATTTTGTTTGTTAAATTTATTCCCAGTTACAAGTGGTGACACTAGTTTTGCGAGTGGTATAATAGTGGCACTATACAATTATACTGAAAAAAATTTTTTTTTTTAGTAAGTGTCTTCTTCTTTAGTGGCTGGAGGTTCAGTAATTGATGTCAAAGCTTTGACTGTAAAGACGACTGTTTGTTATTCACTGAGAAATTTAGACTTTCTCTGTTATGACAGTGTAATTTTGCCAAAAATAAAGAAAATCAATGGTAACTATATTAGGACGATTGATGTATTTTACTGTTACTGCCACAGTTTGGTATTTATGATGTCATGTTTTGAATAATGCATTTACTCCCACTGCATTCCAGTAAAAGACACTCAAGCTGATTCGCTCAGTTTGTCTCTGCTCAGTACAGAATAACAAAGTTATAAGCTTACAGTGCTCCAAAAGTGAAAGCTTAACACCGCACAAAGCAAGGCTGTTATTTCCAATGTGGAGTGCTTGTGTGCTCTCTCAGGCAGCTGTACACACTTTGCTGATTCATTACTGCCAGGTTGTACAGTAAAAGTTCAATTAAGTTAAGCTTTGACCTGAGAAAAGCTGACCTCCACAGGTCATGTCCAATAGGATTGAGGCCTTGGCAAGAGGCAAATGTTATGCCAGTGACAAAAGGAAAAGTCATGTCTGATTTTACAGACTTAAAGGTCCAGTGCGTAGGATTTAAGGCTGGGCGATGAAGACAAAAATTCGGTATTTTCTACAAAATGGGCTACATGTTCAGTTGCAAGTCAAAGCCACATTTGAGATGTTTTAAGCATTTCTATAAAAACAGACTGTGATCTAAATAAAATGCAAAGAAGAATTTTTATCCCTGTTTGAAAATATGCAGCTGCACAACATGTAAATGAAAAACGATATAAGATTAATAGCGGGGCTGTACATCAATGTTTTGCACATAGCACTGGATTTACAGAGGTTTAAAGGTTTGCAGCACAGGACACAAAACTATAACATGAGTATAAAGGTATCAAGCAGGCCTAAATCCACTGTAGTTTAGAACAATTAAAAATCTTTGTGGGGGGAGTAGAAAGTCATTCTCTGTGGCTTTTTTTAAATGAATCTAGTGCTGGAAAATGATTGGAAAATCTTTATTTATTCAGGCTATTAATCTTATTTATGCACAGAGCATCAACAGAGAAGCTGAGGGACGGAGGGAGAGAGGGCACTTTGACAGCATTATATACGTCTTGTATATGAAACGTCTGTGTTGTCGCTGCATTTTTAAACATGTCTGTCGCCTGCATCCAGGCGCTATCTCAATGTCACAAAATAGACTACAATTACCAGGGAGAACGGCGACACGCTATGATTCACCTCACACATAAACTAGCAGCACAGCGCTGGGTTGCACATGTGCTACTGCAGTCATTTTGTTCATCTCAGAGACTGATTTAGCGTAGCATGTTCAACATATAGACTGATGTCGCACTGTAGACTAATTAACAGACAGATTAAACAAAGGAGCAGCTCTGTGTCTCTCTGAGTGTTGCAGGAGAACATAAGAGTGAGTGTGTGGGGCGGAGCTGTGCAGAGAGTGTGAGAGAGGAGAGATGCACACTGGTATACATTATGTAACACAACTTGACCCTGTATGGATATAGACGGAGTTGCCTAAATTAATATCTTGCTTTGAAATATATAGCTGCATCATATATAGTCATTATATCGCCCAGCTCTAGTAGGATTTAGAGGCATATATTGACAAAAATGGAATATAATATTCATAACTATGTTTTCATCAGTTTATAATCACCTGAAACAAAGAATCATTGTGGTTTTTTTTTACCTTGAGCGATGACCCATTTATATCTACATATGGAGCGGGTCCTGTCATGTTGATCTACAGTAGCCCAGAACGGACAAACCGAACGCTGGCTCTGGATAGGGCCATTCGTGTTTTCGCCTTTTTGCATTTTCATGTTGGCCACCATAGTTCTTCTTCATGCTTGGCACATGGGAGCCGTTTCAGTTCCTTGCAGTCTGCAACCCTTACCACTAGATGTCACTAAATTCTACACACCAGTCCTTTAAGGCCTCGTGCACCAAGTTCATTTTTTTTCGTATGCATTGTTAATCCTCATCAGATAAAAAATCATCATGGGCAGAAACCTCGCAGCTGAGTCCGATGTGTTTTATTGTTTTAAATATACAAGACAAAATGGAAAGATACATTTGCTCTCTTGTGTCTCTCCACTGGAGGCACCTTCTGGCTATCGCCACTCTCCGCCCGCAGCTTGCACTTGGCACCACAGCTACCTGAGGAGGCTGAGCTGTCCTCCCTCTCTGTCTCCACATTGTCGCTCTCTTTCACTCTCTGTCTGCATGCAGTCTTTATCTCCTCTTTGTCATTATCATTCACCTGAATATTACTATCTGACCTGCTGAAAGGAGGCTATCAGAGTTATGAAATGATACCGTATGTCCTGTTCCTCTCTATTGTTGCTGATTGTGTCTAGCAGGTTATGCCAGATTTCCTTCACTGCTTCTTGGTCTTTAACAGCTGTAAAGTCTTTTGACAGATGCAAAAAAATGCAGAAAATCTAACCTTTCCCCAAAACTTTGACAGACGAAAGTTTTAGAGTTGGTGTATAACATGATTGTCATATTTATTTTAAATGGAAAATAAAGACTTGGTGTGCAAAGGTCTTTACTGAACATAGTCCCCAGTCCTACCTATAAATCTCAAGCATGGCAGAAAATATCAGAGAGGATTGAGATATCATGTTAGATCATTATTATGATGGTATACATTCGGATGTTGTCCATAGCGTCCTTGTTCGCTGCTCTTCAGACTGTACCCTACTTTTCATAAATGTTTGCTCCTCATGTTTGGTCTGAAACTACCATTAGACTCTCTACAATGAGGCCTGTATTTTTTTTCAACAAGCACCATTGTAAACTTTGCTAAAAACCCCACCTCCGCCCAGCATCCACCTGTCGGCTCTGATTCTCCTGTAGGAAATAAAGTAATATACTCAACAGAGAAACTTTTAATGATACTTGAAAAGATGTATTTTTGAAACTCCTCTTGCCGCTGGGTCATTTTTGTCGAGTCACTGCTAGATTAAGCATCCTGTGACCACCTCTTACCGCTGGCTCATGTCTTGTCTGTGTACTCTGCAATCTATCAGCCACCCTGCTGGAGGAGAGCCCTGCAGTGAGCTCCCTACCTGTTTGGGAGCTCCTGCCGTGGATTCCCCACAGACCGAGCCGCTCGACTCCCCTTCAGTTACCTAGCCTGTCTCCTCGCGTCAGCTCAGAGCTGTGTAGCCCAGCTTGAAGGCTTCACCCCTGGATTCACAATAAGAAGTTTTTGTGTGTGTTTGTGTGTAGGTGTGTGCACATCTAGGTATCAGGGTGGTGTACAGGCTCCTGTCAGGCAGTAAACAATACGTCGGGTGGTTCTGTGTCTGGACGCTGTCAGTCTGGAGTTGAGGTGAGAGCAAAGGCCATAACACGACTGAGCTGTTGTTTTGTTGTCACTGAAAACAGTGTGTTAGATGTTGTCATAATTGAATACTAAAAACATCTATAACATATCAAGATTTTTATGTTGTTGCTCAGACACAGAGGAATAATTTCAGCACAATATAAATATGGTAATTTCAGTATTTCAGTAATGACTTCCCAAACAACAGCTGAACGTACAGCAGCTTCTGTAGTTTCCCGAATATCTTTTGAAAATGCTTTTTATTTAACCGGCTCTATAACCACCAATTATTGTCCATCATTTGCCTTGAAATCCCTTTTTGAATCACATCAAGTCAGTGATTTGAGCTGTCTGAAGCTCTCTGATTGCCAACACTTAATGAAACACTTCAAAAATAATGGCGGCTCCTTCAATGAAACGTGGGAAAGAAAGACAGAAAAAAAAGAAGAAGCAGAAAACCTACCAGGAGTGAACCAGCAGCAAATGAACTTTTAAAACGAACAGTAATTAGTTCTGCTGAACTAGACTCCCTGTGGCCTTGACGGGCGCAGCCGCACACATCGATTCTGTCAGAAGATGTGGCGACTGCTCCCACAGGCTGCGTTGCTCTGAACGCTGCTGTTCTTGTCATTGCCATCACATCACAAGTGTCCCCTCAGTCCCTGTCCAATTAGAGACCACTGTGGGCCCGAACCTCGAACAGCCATGTTGCAAAACCTGCGGCTGGATTAGATGGAGGAGAAAATATTACAGGGGAGGACACATTTAGTTTACTGGCACTTTTTAAGATTTGCTGTAACTCAGTCAGGAACTGAGTGTTCATAGCAAATGGCTTCACAGCTAGATTTGAAGGAGGTCTTCAAGGTGCTACAAGGTTTTTGCTGGAAGAATGAATGTTTCTTTAATAAACTGCATGAATATGATTGGATGTTATTTATCAGCTGGTAGCCAAGCAGCTAAGCATGAATGAAACCACTAAACCAGCTGATGCAAGCAAACTTAAAGAGCACAGTGCTTCAATCTACGTATAATCATATAAACCTTTGGCTGCAATTAACACTTCTTTTCATCATCATTTAATCTGCAGGTTATTTCCATGATTAATCGTATCAACAAGTGATGTATTTCCAGAGCTCAAGGTTACATCTTCAAATCCAAAATTAAGAATAATCAGTTTATTATCACAAGACAAATTCTCAATTTGTAAAGCTGTTTTTTGAATCTTAAAAATTACTTTGTCAGTTGATTCATCCATTTATTGTTCCCGCTCAGCTCAGAGTCCGACTCTCAGTGCCAACACTCTGCCTCTGTGATTGACTTTTCAGTTTACACGTCCTGTAATTCATAATAGCAGTTTCTAGGAGACTGTAATTTTGGCATTGATTATAGGGAAATGAGAAACATGAATATTTTAATATAGCACCTAACTCATTTTATTTGAACCTTAAAGACAGTAAGTGGGATTATATAGTCGTTACACAGTGAGAAGCAACTGCTGTTTTGTATAACATTATATTAGGGTCATTGTAAGTTAAAAAAAATAGAATTTAGAAAGATGTAAGTCATTACTAAAAGACAGGAACTGCATCACTTTATTTTGCAAGGTTGGATCAAAGACGCCCCCACAGTCACACTTTTTGGTACACTAATAAGACATAATGAGCCGTACTTTGTATCAAATTAGACCAAGAAAGTATTTATTTTATTTATTAGAAGATATTTTTTAGTATTAATTAGGTTTATATTTGGGCGTGTTAACTCCCATCCACCCACTTCCCGCCTGTTGTTACCCACCCAAAACTAATAAT
Source organism: Epinephelus lanceolatus (assembly GCF_041903045.1). NCBI lineage: Eukaryota > Metazoa > Chordata > Actinopteri > Perciformes > Serranidae > Epinephelus > Epinephelus lanceolatus. Next base: position 26,109,869 of record NC_135736.1, on the reverse strand, counting down.
AGGTGTGCGAGGTGGGAGATTTTTTTTGCCTGAGCACCGTGAGGGAAGCAGAACAGACATTAAGTTTGTGCATGACACAGACAGATTTCAGTTTACTCCCCAATTAACAAATATCTCGCCATTACTGAGTCATAAATCAATGCACATTATTGGCTCGTTCACAGGCCAATGAGGTGGAACAGCCCAGTGTCCTGCTGTGAGACACCAGACTTAAGCACACTGCAGCACGCAGACATTTAATCACTAATGCTTTTTTTGTGTTTTTAATTCAATCTGTGTAGTAGTATTGCAAATCTGTGCATCAATTAGCCATTTTCGTTCATTAATACTCGTCACTATTAAGTGGAGTTTTAGGAACAGCAATCTATCGTCACACCTCTACAGCTTTAATGAGTGATTTGTGTTAGATATGTTATTTCATTGCTATTTATCTTGTTTCTTGAGGGGTTTTTGTAAGTATGTGACTTAAATCTTAGAAATTCTGATTTTTTTTTTCTCATAAATTTGTGTTTTTTTTCTCGTGCATTTATTTGATCTCAGAAAATCTGTGTTTTTAATTACAATATTACCCCCACCCCCAGCTCCGTATTTTAATTTCTGCTCACCAAGGCCCTAAAATGCTGTTGTACTACGGCAAATGAAATTAAAGAGATCCGCTGAAATGTATCTATTAAAAACTTTACTCTCAGGGCTGCATGATGGTTTGCACTGTCACCTCACAGCAAGAAGGTCCAGGTTTGAACTCCCTTCTGTATGGAGTTTGCATGTTCTCCCAGTGATAGTGTGGGTTTTGTCTGGGTTCACCAGTTTTCCTCCCACAGTCCAAAGACATGCAGATTAATTGGCGACTTTGAATTGTGTATGTAAATGAGAGCAGTAAAGGTTATGTGACTGTCTGTCAGCCCTGTGATAGTCTGGTGACCTGTTCAAGGTCCAGTGTTAGCTGAGATAGGCTCTGCCCCTGTGCAACTCCTAACAGGATAAGGGGTTACAGAAAATGATTGAATGAACTTTACGCTCCACATTTGTTGAATTGTAAACCTGCCTGTAATTTGCAACACAAAATGACAAATTGGCCCCCTGCGCACTGAATTTGTTACTGTGGTAAAAGAGGGTGATGCTACCAGTGAACTGAAAGTGATCAATTTAACCAAATTACACAAAAGTTATAGTCCTTCCCTGGAGTCACCCTACAGCTCCATATCAGTTTCTTTCTAGGAAATAATTTGTAAACTATGGGGACGGCACTCTAAACTCTTAAAACCAACACAACTACTCAAAGGGCAAAAATCAATCATACATAGCAGGAGGGATCCAAAATAATCCAATGGTGCTTACATTCATTGCAGAAATACAGAAGTGTAAACATGAGCCAGATCTAGTGGGCAAACTCTCACATGGCGTGACCTTTCATGTTACGAGTCAGTCATTCACATTCCAGTGCTAAATGTCACCAAATGTCACATCAAGGCCTCGATATTCCAGCTCGTCAAGTCGCAGGCAGAGATGTGAAATATGATTACATACAAAAAAAGGTTTGATATTACGTCATCGCACGGCTCCTCTGCAATCTGCCTCTCTGCTGCAGACAACATTAAGAACAAAACTGTCACGTTGCTTGAAACTAAAACTGCAGTTTAGCCAATTAGAGTCCTGCGATGCTGAGAACTGTGGGGAGATGTTTAAGGAATCAATAGCAAGCTAATTTCATGCAGGGCACAGAGCGTGGAGCCAAGCCTGGTGATTATGTTTGAGAACACAGAGGTAAATAAGAGTGTTTACTCGTGTATTTATACATCTCAAAAACCAAATTCCTGGCATGGAACACAGTGGCATTATGCACTCTTAATTGAAAGACTTGACAAATAGGCTGTCCACATTCACAAGCTTAGCATTGATTCAGAGGGAACGGGAATAACACTGAAGCTCCACTGCAAAATAGCGTTTTATTCCCAAGTCTTAAGTTGAGAGTGAGAGTCTCTTGGTGCATTCACAGTCAAGTCAGGTTTGCTGTTCAGTCTCTCGATGAGTCCTTGGCTTCAGAGCCTCAGATGTTTTCACACTCCAAGACCAGCCAAGAATCTCAAGTGGTCATGAAACACATTTTGATTGACAGTGTTTTGTCACTCCATCACTTTGCATTTAAGCCTCAAAACAAGGAGGAGAAACATGTCAGGGTGGCTGAAAAGAACCTGGGTGCTGAAATGTAGGACAAAAGCATTTTGAGACTACAAATGGTAACCGAGGCTGACGGGGGGAAGAAAGGTAGAAGGCCGTTTCTTCTTTGCCCACGACTGCTTGACTGAGCTTTGCTTTTCAATGTCACAAAACTTTACAATCAATGTTAATTAATGTAAGCAACAGAATATATAGAACAACTGCCTCCATTAGTTGAAGCAGTTCATTAATGAGAAGTAAAGGCTTTGTTTCATGTTCTGGTGCCAGAAATGGGGCTACAATAACATGTAAAGCAACTTTAAAACTAAGTCCTTATCCTAACTGCGTCTACTTAAGGAAGTCATCAGACAAGCTTTCCCCACAGCATTGAACGATGAGTGAAAATCAAGTTTAATATGTGAGCTTCTCAGAGAAACTAACACAGCTCCGCAGAGACTAAATATGTGCTGTCTGAACTGCCTGAACATAGATTTCCTCGTCCTTCATCCATCAAGGAACAAGAAGTTTCAAACTTCAGAAGTGTTCCCTGCTTGAAATAACTCCGGAGTTTCACAGCATTACAAGGAGCTGTTGTGACGGCAAAGGGTGATTTCACTCTTTCTTAGATGCGTTAACACATATTGTGCGCAGTATTAAGTGTTATTGGGGTATTTTGTCCAACCTCTTGACCCACAAGTGGCAACACAACAAAATTAACTTGAGGGGGATGAACACAACTTTGAGTGTAGAAGGTCACATTGCAGAATTGCAGAACCTTTAAGGTGATCACTAACAAATGTATTTATTTACACATACACCCATTTGTTATCACATGACAGAAATTTCTCACTTACTGTAGGTAAATCTCAGAATGGCTTGCAGGTGGACCTTTGAGTTTAGATCATTTTTTATTCATGTTCTTCCAAAAGGTCAAGAATAAATGGTCAAACATTTATGCACAGTCTTACAATGGGATGACAAATACACAACCCAATCGGTAGAATAAATGTTGGCATTGTACGTTTTTGCAAAACACAGATATGTTGAAGTGTACTCTATTATGTAGCACAGTGGTTCCCAACTGGTCCAACCACGGGGTCCAGATTTCTCCTTCATCATTAGTTCAAGGTCCACACAGGTTAAAGCAGTCAGCGTCATACTTGCGTTTGGCCATGCCAGCAAGTTAGTTAACCGTCTCCGTCAAATAGATGTCTTTTAGTCACTCACTCTACAGCAGGAAACGGCACTTCAAAATGTAAGCTCTGTGCCGGAAAATTTATGCAAATGGACACATTTGTGAGTCACTTGCAGTCCATTCAGAATTGACCTGTGACCCACCAATTGGGAACCACTGATGTACCAGGTACTGTGAATCTGCAAAGCCTTTTCTGTGGCATAATTCCCACTGGAAATGCAGCGATGTCTCTGTAGAAATAATCACTTTTTGTCGCACTATCTCCAGGGGAAATGCAAGGAAGGGTCGCTAAAAAATATCCTCAAAATGGTGGCTAAAATGCTGCTAGAAACGAAGGGACGACTCTCTAACAAACAACTTGTGTTATTTGTTGGTGTCAAACAATGGTCCGCAGTGGTCTGCAATTTGGCAGGCATCTCGCCTAGGTGTTGCTGCATCCACCATCCTGCAGAAAACACAGCAATTTCTCAGTAAAAACAAACAACCGCTTTTCGTGGCATAAACCCTGGTAGAAAAACAATCAGTATTGGGGTTTGTTGGCCTCAAACAGTGGCAGGCATCTTGCCAAGGTGACACACCATCTACCATCCTCTCGACCTTCTACAAAATCAGCTGAGATACTACGTCAATATTAAAACGTTGATTCTTGTAAAACATACAAATGTAAAGTATCTGTGGTTTGCAGAAGCGTGCTGTTCCAACATTTTCCTCTGGTGACTGGGCTCTAAGTTTTCCTAGGTTTAAAGCAACTAGCAGAAAAAGACAGCAGCACTTTCACTGTCATTCCTCTGTAAACATACACTATATGGTCAAAAGTATGTGGACACCTGAACATTATATGTGATAACTGAACATCTCATTTCAAAACCATGCATATTGATAAAGGTCTACTAAAGTCTCCACTCTCCTGTGAAGACTTTTCACTAGATATTTAAACCTGGCTGCAGGGATTTGCTGCCATTCATTCACAAGTGCATTAGTAAGGTTGGGCACTGATGTTGGGTGATAAGGCCCGGCTGGCACTTGGCATCCCAGTTCATCCCAAAGGTGCGTCATGAGGCTGAGGTCATGGGTCTGTACAGATCAGTCAAGTTCTTCCACAACAAACTCAGAAAAGCATTTCTTTACTTTGTTTGGTGGATGTTGCATTTATCATACTGAAACAGGAAATGGCCTTCCACAAGCTGCTGCCACAAAGTTGGAAGAACACTATTGGAGCTGAAACAAGTAGTTCCTGAATCAATGAGTTACCTGGCATACAATTTTTAATGATCGATTCATTGTTCAAATAATATCCCATCTAAAAATGCCATATATTTGTTGGTTCCAGCCTCTCAGATGTCAGGGTTAGGGTTTCTTTTTGTCGTATTTGACAGATTTGACTGAATATCTTTGGATTTTGAACTGTTCGTTGCCCAAACACGCCACTTCGAGCTTCGGGAACTTGTGATGGGCATTATTTTATGTTTTCTGACCTTTTATGACGTCCAAAATAAGCAAATGAAGTTATCATTAGCTGCAGCCTCACATCTTACTGTCTACAATAGCATTGTTTGCCATAGCATTACCACTGGACCAGACCATAATAAACAGCCCCAGACTACAACAGTCTGTGGGAAGGCGTGTCCACATACTTTTGGTCATACAATATATTGTGTGTATGATAGCTTTACCTACCATGTAATGTCCTCACAAATGCACTTCACTTCATGCATTCACGCCTCACATTTAACTCTTTTATCTTTGATAGAAATGCCTCAATTCACAGCTTCAGCTGTTGGTCTCACTATGTTTTGTAGTGGGAGGTCGAAGAAACACGTCTGAATTTATTAATGGTGCCTGTTCCCTCTGGTTCTGTCCTCCTGCAGCCTCTACTGGCTCTGTGTGTGTGTGTTTGTGTGTGTTCAGAAATGTCAACCGGGAGGCTGTATGAAAATCACACCCGGCTGTAATTACGAAAAATGGCAGCGTGTTCATTCTGAAGTGAGGCGTCATTACAGGCTTGAGTCTGTGAGACAGAGCGAGAGATGAGAGAACGAGCAGAAAAGGGGGACAGAGCGAGAGGAGAGAGGGGAGAGAGATGGTGGTAAATGTGCATCCATTATATGAAGAGCGTGACGTATTAACTGCTGTGGCTTAGGTGCAGGCCATTATGTTTCCAGCCACTTGGAAAATATGGAGCTAAATACTCTGCGACCAGAGTGAAACTGCATTTGATGCTGCAGTGCTCTCAAAAGATGCTGAAAAACGCACAGAGATACAGAAGATGTTTTACTCCCAGAGCAGGTGATGTCAGGTCACCTGAAAGTGATGAGAGACTTGTAGGTTTGGTGATGAAAAGAGCAGCTACTGTTTCAACACTGTCGTCTGTCTTGAGGGGACAGTCATGGCCAACGGTCCTTGAATTCAGAGCAATAGCCTCTAGACTTTTGGTTTATTCAAGTTTGGCTTTAATCTTGTCGTCTGAGTCGGCCGTCACCGAGGATCCAGAGACAGAAGATACAACTGACTTTCTCAGGCCCAACTCCTTATTTACTGATGCTGTGCCTGTAAACAATGGTTCCTAGATTTCAGAGGGAGACAAAATCAGGCTTCTAATTTGATGTGGTTTTTTTTTATATCAACTGTTGCTATCAGCTGTAGCTTGCTAATTAATACATTTTATTTAAATACATTTTATTTAAAAAGGCACCTTTCAAAACATCCAAGGTCACTGCACATAGAATAAAATAACATACAGAGCAAGAAACATATTGTTGCTGTGATAATATCAGTCAGGCTGTTTGAACAGGTGGGTTTTGAGACAGGATTTGAAGGATGTTATGCTGTCAGACTGTCGTCGAATGTGTGGGGGCAGGGAGTTCCAGAGCCTGGGGGCAGTGCAGCTGAAAGCCCTGGCACCCATGGTTCTGAGGCGTGAGGTGGGAATGGTCAGGAGACCAGCAGAGGAAGAGCAAAGGGAGCAGGGGGTTATATTAGCACTGTGAGTTGGCTGAAAACACTGAAAGAAACTTTTCAGTGTTTTGAAACAAGAAGCCTGTAGAAGTTTTTTGAAGATCTCAGTTTCATTCTCTTTGGCAGCTCCTGCGGCAATGAGTGGCAAATGCAGGTGTGTTTTTGGATCTCACCTCCCAGAGGTCTGAAGAGCCTCGCCTCGACATCTCTGTTTTCGTTGTTTGTTCAGCCATGTTAACCGTTTACTCACAACACTAGCAAAGTCTGAAAAAGATTCAGATTCCGACCGACAAGGCACTCTTTAGCATCTGTATGAGACGCACTTTCATCTAACTTCAATGTAAACTCATCTGCAGCAATGGCATTGTATGAAGAGTGAGAAATTCCACTTAGGTCGGGCAGAAGGTAGGGGTAGGTGGATAGGTCAAAAAGCCCAAGACTTTCACCCAAGAAACAATTGTTCTTGTCAGAAAGTCAACAATAAGTTTTCTTAAACTATGTTAGGTAGTTAATGTCACATGTCATATTTGTCACAGACATCACAGACATCACAAACATCACGTGATATACTCCTTAGCTTAAAAGTTGCATAACAAGCACACTCATTTTAACACAAACTATGGTCTTTTTTTGAAACCTCAGTAGTTTTGTTGTTTAAAGTAAATTTGGTGATGAAACACATTTCCTGTGAACAGGGAAGTTTATTTTGAAATTACACTATGCACATAACATTTGGAAATTGACGTCCCATCCTTGTCCATCCAAAAATCAGGTGGTTGGGTAGAGCATCATAGTTTGAAGCGTAGGGCCACCAACTTACCTTATTTGGCGAAAGATAGTAGCCCCTTTTACACTGCCAGATTTTTGGCGAATGTTGGGCCGTTTTTGCTGGCAAGCTGCTAGCATTTAGACACACAGAGCCGGATTGGCAAATTGATCCGAGGTGCCCAATTTTCTGCCTCATAGGGTAGACATATTGGCGGAATCTTTTTGGTTTAAACAGAACAAGGCGGCCTTCCGTCATGGGAGGGGCTGTTGATGACGCCGCACATGCAACCCACTGGCGGTGGATAAACAGGAAACAGCTGATAGCAGGAATGAGCAGCTAGTACTCGTAGCAAAAGGGAAACACAAACTTGACAGACACAGTAAAGATGAGCAACTGGGGAGACAAGGAATTGTGCGCCCTCCTTGTCCTCGCAAACGAAGAGGCCATTAACCGTCAAATGACGGGGACGGTGAAGGATGGGCCGACTTATGAGAGAATCGCCGAAGGACTGACTAGCCGCGGCTCCCCCCCCCATGTCACTGTTTACGTCACACACTGAGCTACACGTTTTGTTACTTGCTCACGCCCCCCATTGCCCTGAAAAAGGCGCATTCTGTAAGAACAAAAGTAGGCAGGCGGCATTTTGCTGCACTCCCCGATTTTGTTTTTATACTGCCAATGCTGAAAAAAGACTGATTGGGCTTTCCTGCAAATTTACACAATTCCTGTTTAAAAAGGGCTAGTGACTTAGACATTTATTTAAAAGAAAATCTTCGAGATTATTACTTTAAATACATACTTAATGGCTACAGTACATAACATTATGCAAAAAGAATGAGGCTAAAGCTGCATGTCTCAGTTAATGATTCATTAAGACGTGTAAATAAAGACATTTCACATAAATAAAAGGTCAGCCTACATACGGTTACACACAGTATTTACATTTTTAAACGGTATGTTTTACTTTTAATGTTACAAAAAGAAATAAACTTTTGGAATGAGGACTAACCACTGGGGTTTTGCAAATGTATTACTGTCCCAGACAGTCAATTTGGTCTTGGTTGCATGGAGTGTGAACAGCAGGATATTAGCCACTAATGTTAGCCTGAACTGTGATTTAATAAAATCCAGAACTAGCTTCCGTACAGCGAGGAAGATACTATGTCGTGAACAGAGCTTTTTGAATTATAACCCCATGAAGTAATAAAACGTAATGAGCTTTGAAAGGAACAGGTCACTACCATAGCCGGTGAGCTTGTTAGCTGCTAACAAATGACATGCTAATGTTTGCAGTTTTTCCACATGCAGAGCATCATGCTGTTTAATTCATTCCTTACACTTTTGCTCATGTATATTTGGTTTTGCAGAGACTGACAAAGACACAACCTGAGATGGATAGAAAGATAGAAGCAGAAATACATCCCTATCCATCTCGGATATCATTACCTCAAGGTCATTTGCCAGCCATCAAAGGAAATTGCTTTCATATTATTAGCACACCATCACTTTCTCTATTTGGAAAATTCTTCATAATGTATTAATGATCATTTTTCAAATCGCCCATTATTTTCTTAATACCAAATTAGATTTTATAACTCGCCATTAACCGGAGCAAATGAATTATACTTGAGAGAACCGCCACTTCAAATGAATTTGTCAGGTAAGGAAAAGCTCCAGATATTCCTCCCAAAGTTTGAGATCAAATATGCACAAAAAGCTTGCATGTACTCAGCGCCCTGGCGGATCTATTTGAATCACAAATAACATCATAAATTTGCAGAGCACCAGGAAGCCAGGGATACACAATGAACCATTGACTGGGAGCTAAAATCCCAGAGACAACATTTGCATCTCAATAAAAAGCCCTTACATAGCAGGTTAGGGCCTCTGTCTATCTCAGCATGCAAAACATCAAATGATAACGGAATGTTGACAAATAATTTGTAGACTAGGGCGGTAATTATAGAGACATATGCTCATAAAGACTGCTGCATATGCACATTGTTAGGTTTTTTATTTCTTTTCTATTGACTTTCCTACAGCCGTCCATTTGGACAGATGAGGTATACTTGCCTAATTTACATCAGAACAAAATAGGGATTGTAAAATGGAAAGTATAAAAGAGATAATAGTCGTTCATGGATGCCATTATTGCTGTCAGCAAGTTGATACAATGAGAATTAACTGTGTAGAGGCATAAACATTAGCAGGAGGTGCTCTTCCTGTGCACTTAATGATATATGACAGATACATTACTAATGCAAAAAGCTTCAAAGTGCAGGGGAAGTTTATGTTAGGAAATATATTTTAATGTAAGTATCCTTTGTCACTCATCTTTCATCTGGATCATGTATTAAAGGTTCAGTGTGTAAGTTTTAGGGGGATTTAGTGGCATCTAGCAGTGAGGACTGCAGATTGCAATCATCTGAAACTTCTCCCAACTGGAATTCCTTCAGTGTTCATTGTTCAGGAGGTTTTTACCGGGAGCAGAATTATCCACAGAGGTCTCGTCCTCTCCAAAACAAACAGACCATGTGATTAAAACTGGCAAAACACTGAATAAAGCAGTTTCACTTTATAAATCAGTGTTACTGCTATGCTCTTTGGCACATCAGAGACAGTTTGTGCTCACTTAATTTCTGATCTAGACATTCAGGAGGTTTTTACTGGGAGCAGAATTATCCACAGAGGTTTCTTCCTCTCCAAAACAAACACACCAGGTGATTTAAACCAGTGAAAACACTGAGTAAAGCAGTTTATGTTACCAATCAGTTTCTCTAGCACTGCACTAGCCCAGCACCCACTCATGTGTGCTAACTTTTTTCTCTGATAACTTAAGATCCAAATGTTCAGGAGGTTTTTACAGCAAGCCGATGATTTGCAGAGATGTTATTTCCAAAACAAACACACCAGGGGTCTCATTTATAAAACAATGTGTAGGATCCATACAAAAAAATGTATGTATAGAGAAAAGCCAAAAATGGTATGCGCCACAAAATTCTTGACAATATCTACAATCAGGCTTCCACGTCACTATCTGTGTCGCCAATTTCATTGGGCGAGAGGCAGGGTACGCCCTGGACAGGTCACCAGACTATCACAGGGCTGACACATAGAGACAGACAACCATTCACACTCACATTCACACCTATGGACAATTTAGAGTCACCAGTTAACCTGCATGTCTTTGGACTGTGGGAGGAAGCCGGAGTACCCGGAGAAAGCCCACGCTGACACGGGGAGAACATGCAAACTCCACACAGAAGGGCTCCCTCCTGGGACTGAACCAGGAACCCTCTTGCTGTAAGGTGACAATGCTAACCGCTACACCACCGTGCCGCCCAAAGTTTGTCCCATCAAACCTTTTTTTTAATAGATCAAAACTTTTGCATGGGAAGTGACGTACGCCTCTTTCAGGCCTCGTTTTGTGCATACGCAGTGTTTATAAATGAGAGGTGATTTAAACACAACAATAAAATAGTTTCACATTAAAAAACAACTGTTTTTCCAACACTGCACATCACAGAAGGGCTGCTAACTACGATGGCTGATAAAATAGCTCACTCTAAAGTAACGAAAACATGACAATTTTTATTTCAGGGTGATTATAAAATAATGCAAACATACTAATTATATTATATTCCATATCTGCCAATATATCCCCCTAAATCCTAAACACTGGATCTTTAATTTATTATAGACTTATTTGTAACCTGTAATATCTTGAATATAATATATTTATATAAATATCTAGATTATAGATTATAGTTGTTTGTGTGTATTCATGAATGAAATTGAATGGAATTGTTCTACCATCCAGCAAACAAAAATAATATTAGCATGTGTTATGAAACTATGTGCTATGAAAATTAATATTACAAGGGATATGAAACAACAGAAAAGTCATTAACCGTGATTTAAACCAGGTCCAGCAAGTCAAAGTGAAATATGATTGATCACAGTGAACCTGTGCTGGATTTGATCGTAATTTTGCCCATAGCAACAATATTTTCTCACAGGAATGAGGGAATGAGTATGCCAATGATAAGATATTAATATATGTGGAGAGGTATAGCTTCCAACTCTCTCAAAGGAAACTGTGAGCACATGCTTCAGGGACTTCATTTCAATGCCTGCCACCGCCATTGATTTAAGGCCCAGCGTCAGCAGAAGCCTCATTTAGGAAAGTCATCTGTCTCGCCTGCCTGGGCCTGCTAAAAGGTTATTTAGCTGCCCGGTGCTTAGTAGCAATAGATAGAGGCTACAGAAGAACACCGCCGTTATGTGTTTGTGTTTGCTATTGATTGCTGTGGCTTGTTTGTGCAGAGCTGTTTTGCCAGTGCGTCCACCTCTGGTGTCAGGAGGGGGAGTGGGACACAAGCTGCGACGGCAGTGCCTGATTGGATGATCAGCATTTAGCGGTAAACATGGTGATGATGCCGCCTGTTTGCAGGGGTCGGGTCCTGATGAGGACTGGAGTGAAAACAACACAGCGTTCTGGTGCGAGCTCATTACAGTTGTAATCCACAGCTGAGCTTTACAATTACTTAAAATGCAAGAAAGGCATCATTGGCCACTGAGAGGATGGTGTTAAATTATGCAGGAAGTAATACAGAAAATCCAGAGCTACAACAGGAAGGCATTAGTGTCGTATAGCACAAGGAAGGAATCCATTCTCGTCCTCATTAATAAAGAAATGTATGCTGGCTGTTATAATACACAGAGTGCTAATGGATTAACTTTTAAAGTCTGTGAGAAAGTATCATTTCTCAAAAGCCAGAGGAGGGTGTTCATTTAAAGACGACTGCTTCATGTGTTAATGTGTTTTTTGCAGTGTACAAAGGGAAAACTGGCAGTTTACACATTTAGCAGGAAATAGTAACACATAATGTTTCACTCAGAATCTGCACCACACACGAACCTGTGCTGCTGATTACAAATAACATCATTCTGTGCTTTAAAATAAAGGCAGCAACATCATGAAATAACTTGGATGTAACTGCAAAGCTTGTTCTAGCACTGTTGTGGTTGTTGTAAAGAATCTCACAGGATTGATTTGACATTTTGGGAAACACACTTATTTGATTTCTTTCCAAGAGTTAGATGAGAAGATTGATTCCACTCTCATGTCTGTGTGTTAAATATGGAGCTGAAATCAAAGAGTTGAGTGTTGCACCTGAATTAGCATAACATTTTTAGGCAAGGGAAACAGTCAAATTGGCACTTTCCAAAATTCAAAAACAGACTCATCAGCACTTCTACAGTAGAGCTAGGCAACATATTGATATTTTATCTATCACGATATGAGACTAGATGTTGTCTTAGATTTTGGATATTACAATATTATAAGTGTTGTCTGTGTTGTTTTAAAGGCTGCAGCACAGTAAAGTGATGTCATTTTCTGAACTTACCAGACTGTTCGGTCAACACAAATGATTCCACACCTGGACTGAGACATGACTTTTGCTAAGTGGGGGGCATGGTGATGCGGTGTTTAGCATTGCCGCCTCACAGCAGGAGGGTTTGAGGGTTCGAACCTTGGGGTGGGGGAGCCCTTCTGTGTGGAGTTTGCATGTTCTCCCCGTGTCAGTGTGGGTTTTCTCCGGGTACTCCGGCTTCCTCCCACAGTCCAAAGACATGCAGGTTAACTGGTGACTCTAAAATGGCCATAGATGTGAATGTGAGTGTGAATGGTTGTCTGTCTCTATGTGTCAGCCCTGTGATAATCTGGTGACCTGTCCAGGGTGTACCCTGCCTCTCGCTCAGAGTCAGCTGGGATAGGCTCCAGCCCCTCCGTGACCCCCAACTGGATAAGCAGTTATGGAAAATGAATGAAATGAATGTTGCTAAGTAACACAAACATTCCTGCACACTAGCTTGTTAGTTTTGTGTAGGTCTACAAGTTACCATAGGCCAGCTACTTTGTACCATGAACATGTATCTGTGTGTTTCCATTTAATGTGCAACCAGTGAAATAGGAGTCTATTTACAGTTGCTTTGGAGATATGTGTGATCTCGATGAATTAGCAGCTTCACCAGACAGCACACTGTGACATATACTGATGTTGTATGAGCACACGTGGAGGTTCGTAGTGAACTTTCCAAGCTTCTTTCCCTCCCTCCGTCCTCCTCTGACAACCATTTATTATTTAACTCAATTGTTGTCAGTGGAAATATGTTCATCTTTGCAGTGTAAAGTGTGTTACGGCAACCATCGATGTAAGATAATTAATGGTTAATGTAATTAACGTTTTAGAACACCTGTAAAGCAGAGTGATATATAAATAGTAAAAAGTCCCAGTGCTGATATACTCTATATCAGCAATCCACATATGGAGTGCCTCTTGTCTAATCAAGTTACTTGGTCAGAACTAATTGTTGTATAAAGCTCAATATGTAGCAGGTTGTAGCTCATTTGTTTCTCATGTATGTAATGTAAAAGACGGCAGTTTGTGGCTCTAGGATTAGTTACATGCTGGTTTATAAACATTGACTCAGTACTCGTGTGCAGTATCTACCTTGTTGGTTGCCGTATACAGTCAGTGAGCCCAGATTTTGGTGTTGGTCTCTGTACCGGCACAGTGAAGCCAAACCTGGCAACCTCACTGTGATGACAAGTCTTTGGGATGCTGCAGTCAACGGTTGTTCACTCCATAATTCTCCATAAAAACAAATTTATTGTTGTTACATGTCTGTGTGTGTCGGGATTAAACAGGGTTAATTAGTGAGCTTTATAGGTGCTGAAGTCGTATTTTTTTACTTCATAGAGAGACACCCAAGCTGTTGTACCCCATTTCCAGTTTTTATACTAAAACAAGCTGAACCAATTCTGAATGCACAGTCGTGAGACTGATATTAACCTTCTCATCTAACTCCAAACACAAAGCAAACAAGCGTACCCCAAACAGCTGAACTGTTATTTTAACTGCAGGTTGTTGTTTTTGTTTTGCAATCAAGACAAATAATGTTAGAGTTAACCAATTTGATTCAGTATGCATGGATGTAAAGTCGTGTTGATGAAACTCACCTATGAATACGCTGTGAGTGACAGATTCTTCGTCTGTTGAAATCAAAATAATTTGGGTTCTTGTCACGATATAAAAAGGAAGCTGTTAACCTCCCTCAGAAGAGTCTGGCAGCAGACATTATGTTTAAGGTAATTGAAGTTCTGCTACACAACTGCAGGAAGGAACCACTTATATCTCTAAAGAACAGCTTTGCTAAAAGTACAGGCACTTCTAGAAAAGCTTTTAATGTAATAGCAACAGTATTGTGAAGTGGAGGGATTGGCTGTTTTGAAGAGTTATGATTTAGAAAATGTTTAATGGTGCAGTGTGGGAGAACTCATTTTAATACCAATCATTTCCTTTTTTTCCTATTTCTAAAATAAGAACAGCAACTAAGGTGTGGGAGCGTGGACAAACTGAAATATAACAGGTGATCTGCAGACATGTAAATTACAGTATAATAAATGTAGTATGCAGCACCTTCAGGATTTTGCGGGCTGTTTTTGGGATTGTTGCGGCCTAAAATGTCTAATTTCACAGCAGCTCTTCTAAAAAATTGTATTATTTTTATCCTTTTTTTTGCAATGAAATTGGGAGCAAATGATTTTTTTGTGTATAATTCATCAAAAAGGCAACTTGTTCCAGTGGGAGTAAAAACGTACGGTTCTAAGTTTGTGATTTAAACACTAATGATACCGCTGGCCATTCATAATTTATCTTACTCACCTTGATTCTTTCAGCGCTTGTAATAGACCTGGATGCAACAGCCTCTCTCATGGTTATTTGTCTTGTCAGTTGTTTACTCATTTCAGTCATTCTCCGGGTGTGTTTGGCAGTAGAAAAGTGTCTGTCAGTTGATGGTGAATGGTAAATGGATTGCAGTTGTATAATGCTTTTCTAGTCCTGCAACCACTTAAAGCGCTTTTATACTACATGTCACATTCACCCATTCACAGTCACACACAGGTGACTGGGGCTACCATACAAGGTACCACCTGCTACTCAGTAACCATTCACATGCATGCACACACACATGGAACAGCCCTCGGGAGCAATTTGGGGTTCAGTATGTTGCCCAGGAATACGTAGACATGCAGACTGGAGGACCTAGGGGATTGAAACGCCGATCATCTGATTGGTAGACGACCCACTCTTCCTCTGACCCACAGCAATGTTGTTTGTGTTCCACCTCAGTGTTGCAGAACATTGAGGAATTGCCCTGCACAGACTTTGGCCATAATTTTCCTTGGTAATTGTGAGACGTTCGTGTCCCACATGTCTATAATTTCACAATCAGAATCAAGAAAGTGAGATAGGTGTAGTTATGCGGGGGACTGCCACAATTGGCAAACTCATGGGATATTACGATGATTGGTCAAATTTGTGAAGCTTTGGTGATTGGATGAAATTGCAAAGTTGGGCAGAACTCATGAGGAATGGTTGAGTTTGTGTTAATTAAATACAAAAAAATTGATGCAGCCCTGGAGGGTCTGAAAGTGTCAATACTTCCACGGTGTGCTGTGGGGTCCATGTCATTGGTCCGACATCCCATAAGTCTGACGTCCCGTTGTTCCGATATGTGATTATACTAGGCTATACTGTATTTGTGTACCATAGAGTATCAGCAAATGCAACAAAAGTAGGCTACTGGTCGAGATACAAGTGCCATAGAGAGAAGAGAGTGAAACACCATAACCTGTTGTTACTAACTCTGGGGTCCGGGTTGTGTGGGGAGCTCTCCGCGGTGCTGAACAGCTCCCGGTGGGCATATTTCTGTCTTGATGGTGCGCCACGACCGGCTCTGGGTCAGCAGGGAAAGGCTTGAGGTGAAGCAGGCTCACGGCTTATGTGTTTGCCACTTTCTTTTTCATTTTAACCCACACCATGATCTTTTCCTGACCCTAACCAAGTGTTTTTTGTGCCTAAACCTAACCAGACCTTAACCACAGGGCATCATGATGATTTCGGAACAACGGGACTTCGGAACAATGGGTTTAATATGGTCGGAACAATGGGATGTCGGACCAATGGGCTGTCGGACCAATGGGCAGTTCCCGTGCTGTGGTGCTCTAATATCCAGGTACACCATACTCAGTGCTTGCTCTTATTAGTTATTAATTTTATAAGTAATAGATTATAAAAATGTGTCAAAAAATGTTAGAAATTAATTGAAAAAGCCTGTCGCTATTTCAAGATGATGCCTTCAAAATGCTTGTTTTGTCTGACCAACAGTCCAAAACCCAAGAAATTTCAATTTAAAGTAGAGAGAAGAGAGAACCAACAGGAAAAAGCTGGAACCAGCGAGGATTTGGCATTTTTACTTTGAAAAAAAATCAGTTAACTATCATTTGATAATAAAAATACTCATTCATTTATATATTTTCCGTAACCACTTATCCTGGGCTGGAGCCTATCTCAGCTGACATTGGGCGAGAGGCGGGGTACACCCTGGACAGGTCGCCAGACTGTCGCGAGGCTAACACGTAGAGACAGACAACCATTCACACTCACATTCACACCTACAGACAATTTAGAGTCACCAATTAACCTGCATGTCTTTGGACTGTGGGAGGAAGCTGGAGTACCTGGAGGAAACCCACGCTGACACAGGGAGAACATGCAAACTCCACACAGAGGGGTGCCCCCACCCCGGGTTTGAACCAGGAACTTCTTGCTGTAGGTGACAATGCTAACCACTACACCACTGTGCTGCCCATAACAAAAGTTAATTTCAAAAGGTAATTTCAGTTAATTTTTTATCAGAGTATCAGTTAATTGACAAATACAGTTCATAACTCCTGCACCAGGATCAATCACTTGCCACCTCTCTGCAGAGCTATTGATCAGTAATCATCAATAACGCAGTTACATTGATTTGGATTCAATCTGTTCTCGGACAGAAGGAGATATTTGTGGTAGACAGGCTGCACCTGAAAAGTTATTTTAGCTGCAGCAGAGTATTAAGACATAAATGCTGAGCCCCTGTGGAGCTGGTGAGGTTTGTAGTTCAAGCAGCTTGTTGTAATGACCCTCTTCGCTTTGCCCCATCAGCTATAGAATCTAATCAAAGACTAATCCATCCCCCAATATCCTGAAGGAGCAGGTGTACATTCATCTGTTAGTGAAATTAAGCCTCTTGTTAAACCCCTGCTGTGTTTATCTTTTAATTAAAACCTGAAGGTTCTCTACATTAATATCACACGTACAGTGCATGTGTGCTTCAATGACTAAACCTGCGTGTCCTTGTTTAGCAGGGATAAGAGGTGTCCTATTATGGTACAATTCCTGCAAAGCATGAATTTAACAGGCTTTTCTGATTTGAGAGGCTCAGTGCCTGCATGCACGCTGAATGTGCCGGCACATGTTCGCCGTTTTTGACAAAGACGTTTTCTCTCTGTGTGTCTCATTTTGGCAAACAAGTCCGTCAGTGTTGCATACACACCATGCCAATATCCTGATGAATACTGTACTTCATTTTAGACGGGAAACCAGGCTGCATCTTTTGATCAGCTAATCACTTACTTTGCCAAAAATACAATGGCTAATATGATTAGATAACAGAATGCATAAAATCAACTTACGGTAGTTTTGGAGTAACGCAGCAGTAAAGCCATTAGTTGATTTTTGGAGCGGTAATATACATAAAGTCCTCTAAACAGAATTAAAATTAGTGCCAGGCAGGTTTTGACATGGAGGAACACAGAGTTTGCTTTGGTGTTGTCCGATGCACAAAATAATAAACAAAGAAATAGAAAATTAAAACTAAAAAGCAAGACTTGCAAAACTTGAAATACGCACAAAAGATATGTTTATAAGATGAAAGCTGAATAGTTGTAGAAGTTGTAGTTTTGTACATTAATGTGATAAATATAGTCTAGCAGATGAGCAAAAGTTCACAGCATTAAATATAATAAAGAATTTGTATAATGCATGATAAATGTCAATATTTAAAGGGATACTACACCAATTTTAAGCCAGCTTTGTATCATAACAATGTTCGTAGTATGTGTAAATGAACTGTAGTAAACGTACCTCCATCTTACCAGCATCCAGTTTGCCCTGCTCATTCCTCAGCTCCAATCGGATTTTCTCTGGCCCTAGGGCTGATGTTTGAACTACAGGTTGTACGGGAACTGCCCATTGGTCCGACAGCCCATTGGTTCGACATCCCATTGTTCCGACCATATTAAATCCATTGTTCCGAAGTCCGTTCTGAAATCATCATGATGCCCTGTGGTTAAGGTCTGGTTAGGTTTAGGCACAAAAACCACTGGTTAGGGTCAGGAAAAGATCATGGTGTGAATGAAAAAGAAAGTGACAAACACATAAGCCGTGAGCCTGCTCTGCCTCAAGCCTTTCCCAGCTGACCCAGAGCTGGTCGCGGCGCACCATACGCCCGCCGCGAGCCGTTCAGCACTGCGGACAGTGGGACTAATGGGATGTCGAACCAATGGGCTGTCGGACCAATGACATGGACCCGGTTGTACTTCCACATTTTCTCAGGCCCATCACCAGGGACACAAAGAGGATAGAAGCGGATCGAGGCAGATAGACACCCCTATGTCTCTCAAACTCAGATCAAAGACTGATCAAACAGTGAATCTACGCAGTGCTGATCAAATATAAACCAGGATTATGTTCCTGTATTGCCTGTTTCTCGCATAAATGTTTTCAGAAGCATATTTAGCTTGCTATTTAACTATAATGCAAGTTTGTTACAAGAAGGTCGCCCTATCGCTACCGGACGAATCGAAGCCAGTTCACATAACGTCAGTGGGAGTGTTGGTCCGATGTGATGCAGAGCATTCTGGAAGTTGTAGGTTTTCTACCTCTTGAGCTAAAGCAAATGCCACAGCCCTTGTCTTTGTTTTTTTGTAGTCATGTAGCACCAATTTCAAAATTATTTGCATTTATTGCTGCAAAGATTGGCCCAATTTCATGACAAGACCATCTTTCCAGCAGTGAAATACTTCCTTGATGTTATACAGTTACATAAATATATAACACATCAACCTTACTGTAGTCAGGTTTTCAAAAATTGAATGAAATCTAATTTAAAGATAAGTGGATTGCTGATTTTGGCTGATGCCAAAAACTGATGCAGTAGTCTAAACATTGTCTAAATCAATCCTTTCTACTGATTTGCAACAATGACAGCAATGCCCTGAACAACTAGCGATATTACAGCGAGAGCTACTTCTGTGTAAATGTTATAGTAAATCTATTACACTAGACCAGATTATGTCTTCTCACAGTCTATCCTCATTCAGTACCACCCAGCTTGTGGTGGAGTTTAACCAGGGTTTACTGGTACAGAATATAGATGTTGTGCTGAACTGTTTCCCCTTTCTTTCTTTTTTAAAAACTTCTTTTTATTTCCTTTTATCAAGTGCAGTCAAGCAGTACAGTCATCTGTTCAGAGATACAACACAGGCATAAATGTCTTGTAGGGCAGTCTGGATTTCAACATCTACTCTGTGTCCATAAATAGTCCCCATTGTGACAGAGGAAAAAAAATGGGATACATGGTGACATCCGTCCACAGACATGGAGAAAACAGATAAATATACGATGTAAAAGAAAAAAGAATGTAGTGTTCACATTAAAAAGAGGAGAAAAGGAGTCAAGAGGAACTGTTTGACTCTAAGATCACACTGGTTGAAAAAGTCTGAAATAATTGGGCACCATTTAGTCAGGAAGATGTCTGTTTTTAATCGTTATCACTTTCTCCATGTAGTAAACATCCTTAACTTTCACCCTCCATTGTGTTACTGTGGGGGCTGCGGCCTCAGCCAGGAGACTGATTATCTTCTCTGCAATTAGAAGAAGGACTCTCAGTAGTAACGTCTGATTATTGTCTTCTACATGTTTTGGTAATATTTCTAATAAATAGTCAGATGGTTTTAAGGGCAGTTCTACAGCTAAACAGTTTTTAATGTACTTCTGTCACAAAGTATTTCCAATTTCAATGTGTATCTTTCTTGGTGTTTGTTGTTAGCACTGTGTGTAAGTACACTGAGAGCTACTGGAAAACAGATTCAAGTTCTTTGGATGCTAGTAAAGCTGATTCTGATTTTGAGCTGCCTTTTGAGTTTGGGACTAAATTTATATTCATGTTTGGTAATGGTGAGGCATTACAGGGATGAATGGTTGGAATTAAATCTTAAAGGAACAGTGTGTAGGATTTAGGGGCATATATGAGTATAATCAGCTGAAACTAAAAATCGTGTTTTCGTCACCTTAGAATGAGCCATTTATATCTGCATATAGAGCAGATCCTCTCCTCGGAGTCCACCATGTTGAATCTACAGTAGCCCAGAATGGACAAACCAAACACTGGCTCTAGATGGAGCCATTTGCATTTTTTCATCTACGCATCAGCTACTGTACTTCTTCTACACAGGGGAGAAGTTTTAGTTGGTTGCAATCTGCAGCCTCACTGCCAGATGCCACTAAATCCTACACACTAGACCTCTAAGATTAATAGAGTGGCCGAGACATTTTAAACATTTCGAAAACACAAGTGCATTTTACAGAAAACATAAAGGCAAAAGTCACAACACAAATGCAAAAGCTAACTATCACTGCTAGCAGACTGTAATTACCTTATAAATGTGTAAAAGGAAAATTCTTCTTGCCTTTTGGAGAAGTAAGTAAAAGGTTGTTCGCTAGCTAACTAAGGTGACTATCTCTATGTGGTGGTCACAAGCAAAGAATGCTCAATGTCTTTGTATTTTCATATCTCAGTCAGGAACACTTTAGTCAAAGACAACTTAATTTCCATTTGCAGTATTATATGTGGCGGTATGGCTCTGTTCTGGGGCTTCTACGCCTTTCCTTGGCCTACGCAGAGAGCCTCTTCCATGCGGCTACATGGAAAGCCAAAGGCCGAGAGAGCACACCTCCCTGCCCTTCCATGCGCGTACATGGAAGTCTCGCTTTAAAATGAAAATGTTTAACAGGCAAGGCGGCATGGTGGTGTGGTGGTTAGCACTCTCGCCTCACAGCAAGAGGGTTGCCGGTTCGATCCCGGGCGTGGGAGCCCTTCTGTGCGGAGTTTGCATGTTCTCCCCGTGTCAGCGTGGCTCTCTCCGGGCACTCTGGCTTCCTCCCACAGTCCAAAGACATGCAGATTGGGGACTAGGTCAATTGGTAACTCTAAATTGGCCGTAGGTGTGAATGTGAGCGTGAATGGTTGTTTGTCTCTATGTGTCAGCCCTGCGATAGTCTGGCGACCTGTCCAGGGTGTACCCTGCCTCTCGCCCAATGTCAGCTGGGATAGGCTCCAGCCCCCCCGCGACCCTCAAGAGGATGAAGCGGTTAGAAGATGAATGAATGAATGAATGTTTAACAGGCAGCTGCTGTAGATTGAGCATGAACTGGACTTATTTGTGTTGTCTGACCATGTTGGAACTAATTATAGTTTTTCTAAAGAGCAAGTAGTCAAGTAATGTATCTTTTGACATTTTGACATGTTACAGTTAGACAGTTAGAAAAGCACAGGCGTAAATAATAAAATGAGTGATGGCTGAATTCCATTTAGCAGCTTCAGTTTCAGGAACCTGGTGTTGCATGCTGGTTCACTGTCACTGTCACTGTCATGGCTTACTGGGACACTTGAATAGAACAGAGCCATCCTTAATGGTATTTTTAACACCTGTACGTTTCCTACTATGACTTGTCAAAATGTCTGCTGTGAAAAGGCCCTACTGCCCTACAGAAGTTGATTTCAAATGTAAAAAAAAGCTCTGTCTGTCTTGTAGAAACTTCAAACCCAATGAACACAAAAGTTGCTTTCTATTTACATGCAGCACTGTTCCATGTTAAAGCCAGCGCTGCAGATAGACGCTGACTTTGTTTTATTGCAGCTCTGTTCTAGAGGCGGATGTGGTTTGTGGTGGACAAGCCATAGCCTGCGACTTCCACTGGTGGATCATGGGATAATAAGCTTAGTGTGGAGTAAACTGACAGTTATTGGATTAGGATGAGAGGAAGAGGAAGAGACAGATCTGGGTTTTGATCAGTTTGATGGAGGAGAAATCTTGTAATGTTTGTTTTTGTTTGTTCTCATATCTGACAGCCTTACTCTGTATCGCCGTAATTAAACAAAATAATGATAAAACACTGCACACATGTACGTTTGCTGAATTCAACTTCAACATCGAGTGAGAAACTGACAAGGATGGAAGTCTAGCTGCGGCTCATTAGTTCATGTGGGACCAATGTTTTCCAAATCTATGAATATTTAATATTTTCAGCACTTGCTCAGTAAGAAGTAGTGTAAATTGAACGACTGTAATTAAGGGTGCGTAATAATGTACTCACAGAGCGTGAAGTTTCTAACTGCAGACACTAAACTTTGAAAAGAATTGGTACCACCACTCTATCGATATTAGATGGTTGGGAATTTACAGTGGATCTGGAAATAGTTCACAATTAAAGTACCAAGGGAATAAATGAATTGGGCATGAAATTGTTCTGCAGTATATCAAAAGAATCGCTTTCAACTTGGACGGGAGCCTTGGGAGCCCCTTTTTTTTAAGATATACTCAAAGATATGAAGTAGTGGCATTTTTCATTTTTGCTGCTACAGACAGGAAGTGGGAAACAAGCGAAGGGCGAGTGAGGAGAAATAAGAAACAAAGAAGGGAATCAGGGACAGCGAGGGAGAAAATACATCGACTCTGGTGTGTGAGAGAACTGAGAAGGGAGCAGATAGAGGAGATGCTTTGCTCATTAAAAAATGGATGTATGTCTGTATTTAGACACGGCTGCCTTTTATGATTTGTAGGACAGATTTTTCCTGTTGCTCAGTCTCTCTGATGATGAATGTTCAGCTCTGACTAGCCCCCAGTTTTTGCCTCTCATGTATTGCCAATACATCTAAGTTGCAGAATTAAGCATCTGTTTTTTAAAAGAAAAAATAATGTGGGATCTTTAAAAAACAAACAAAAAACCCCAGAATGTTATTTAGCAACACATAGCACTGTTTTTAAAGTGTTTCCAGAATCCGCAAAGACTCCTCTAATCATCTGGATTACAAAGTATTGACTTTGCTGCAGAATGAAAAAGATGTTTAACCCTTTCCACCAGTGGCAAATTTGGTTTCTTAATCCAAGCAGCCTTGTTTATTTGTGTATGTTTGTATGTTTCAACACAGTATAAACATATATATTTTGTATGAAATTAATATAATGTGACATCAGTACAGGTAATCTCATAATAAAACATTTTAATTTTGTTTCCTCCGTCTTGTTTGGATCTGGTATAGCCATGACCCCAGATATGCATATGTGTACCGAGTTCTGTGTTGCAATATGTTTTGTATATTATTTGTCTTAATTAAAAAAAAAAGACGATGTAGAGCTCAGGGCTGGTGGTGACAAGGTCCAGATGAGTTTTGCGGTTATTTTGTCAGAGGCCCAACGATTGGACAAATGGATATTTTGACCTGATGATGACGCTAGATGAAAAGTCAAAGGATTAATGTTCTTATAATTCATCCTGAGGTAGAAATAAATGTGTGCACCAAATATTAACAAACTAAAATTGTATAGAACTTTTCAAAACACAGTTACAAAGTTCTTTACAGGATGACATAGAATAGTAAACATGTCAAGATAAAAACATAGAACATAAGTCCAAATGAAACTGAGTGTGTGTGAACCTTCCTGTAAAAGTACGTTTTGACGAGTGATTTTAAAGAAGGCACTGAGTTCACTAACCTGAGTTCTTCATATGTCAGCAATCCATCCAGTAGTTGTTCAGATATTTCAAGACAGCCAAACCTCACGGTGGTGCAAGAGAAAGACTCAGCAACCCCGTGTCATTCCAAAGTTGTTGAATACCGGCGTTTGTGCAGTGACTTCTGTGCCAGACACCGATGAAAGAAAAGCCGTCCATTCACGTTGGCATCATACACAGCTGGGTGCTGTCAGTGTGTAGCGGAACCTGATGGCGTCAGGGGCAAACGCAGCCAGACAACAAAGTGAGTTAAGGGGGCAAAAAATCCAACCAGGGTGGGTGGGAGGGGTGGTGTATATGTCTGACAACCACTGACTTTCACCTGGGCTTCCCATATGAATGTAAAGCCAAACCTTGCTATTTTTTTCTAAACCTAACCATGTGTGAGTATTGGCTAAACATAACAGCATGTGTTTGTTGTTGAAGGGAAATTTTCGGTGTTGTACCAATGTAGTGCGTCTACTTTGAAAAAGACTGAATACAAACTGAATGTTTCCGATGAAAACAGACACAATTCGAGCAACAGGCAGAAGTTGACACGGCGTCCCAGAATCTCAACAACAGATGCACCCAGGCCACCTTACACATCATATGTCAACGTGGAAAGTTTACGACCAAGTGGCGATATGTGACGAGGTCAGAGTGAGAATGTGTTGGACTTGGGGGACCAATAAATACATCATCAGTGAACCACACATTTGTATGAAATTTTAATGGCAATCCATCCTGTAGATGTTGAGATATTTAACAGAAAGTGTGAAAACTTTGACCTGCTGATTGCGCTTAAATATCTGTAGTTTATCTCATGGCAGTTCATCCAATAGTTGTCAAGATGTTTTACTCTGAAACACTGAAGTCAACTTTGTGAGGATGCCAGAGATAAAATCAGGGCCAAGTTGTTCAGAAGTTTAACAGAATTCATTGGTTTCGATCAAATCTTGAAAATGGCTTCTTAAAAAGAAAAGACGGATTCTGAAATTGCATCAGAGAAGGTAATCTAGTCTTCACTTTGATCTAGATCAAACTGTCAGTATGTGTTATTCAGAACTTTTTAGTAGGATTGTAATACATTTGATAAAAAAAAAGTAGTTGGATTCAGGCTGAATTTCAGGATCAAAATGTATTAAAACTTAAAATGGTTAAAATATATATACCTTTACTTATATTTTGCACATTATTTTATTATTTATTAACAGTCAGAGTGATTAAGTAGATAAAGATGACATTCTGCAAAACGTACATACATAAGAACAAAATGAATTGCTTTGACCCCATAAAATACCCCCCAAATAGCTATCAATATAAAAAAAACCAACCCCTAATTTATCTTTTATTTATCACTTTATGTTAATGACAGTGACACAGTCGGTAGTTGTTTCTAACAACTGGGTCCCCTGTGTGGTTTTCTCAAATAAAAACAATGTAACTATACTATTGGCAAAACATGGGATTTCCAAATCCACATTGTCCTGATTTAGATTATTTAGAGGACGGACATTTTTAAAATGCATACATGTTATTTCTATGGTCTAAAACAAAACAACAACACAAACAACTCTCTCCCAAATCCAAAGGTTATAGTGCTAAAATTGAAATTTGTGATGTCATGGGGTATAAAGTCTGGAGCTGCTCCATAGACAATGAATGGTAAACAATGATCTAGATGACAGTGAGAGCACCCAGGGGAATGTTCTGAGTATTTGGGTCCATTTTCTGTTTCAGAAATTAGAACACTACAACCAGATAAAGCTCATTTGGGTATAAAAAAGAAAACTAACATGTTGTGGGATTGCAAAATCACTCTCCCATTCATTATGGAGCAGCTCCATACTAGATGACATCACAAGTTTTAGACTTACTTCTCTGGTTCCCGGCTTTAAGAGAGAGGAGCTCATGGTCACAAATATTAATTGAACTTTCCTCTGCCGTAGAAATATTGTACCTAAGTTGTTAATTTAGTTGGTGTTCCCTTTTAAGGCAAGTATTTTTTCAAATGATCCTCATGGTTTTTAAAGATAACCAGGTTTTTTTAATTTATGTATAAAAATGGATGCTTCGTTCAGTGACAGGAATGTGATGGTCACACATGACAGAAACAAGCTTCTTCGCTTTGACCATCTGCTGCTGCGACCCAGAAATACTTCCTCCTGCAACAACATGCAGATGTGTGTGTGTGTGTGTGTGTGTGTGTGTGTGTGTGTGTGTGTGTGTGTGTGCAGACACTTGTGGCCCCTTACACACTTAATGAAATTAGCTATGCGGGACCTCATACCCGGTCCTCATGTCTTTGCAGCGGCCGTCAGTGGGAGTGGGCTCATGTCAACAGATGGCTCAAGCAGCGGTTCAGACAGATTCATTTGTTCCCCTAAACAAAGTTGTCGCCATCAACCGCTGGACCGCTGACACCAGAACCCCATTAGTGTAGTTTAGTGGTCTGGGCGGGAGACTGAACATGAACTGACGCAGCAAAAGGAGCGAAAGGAACATCCATCTGTTCTTCCCCTTTTGCGCTACAGTGAGTGCATCCATCTACCCTTTCATCCGTCTACCCTCCTCTCCATTATTTATGAGACATTAGCTCTGTATGTAATTAATTGGTGCTGTTAATAGCAAATGCATCAAGTTAATGATTTTTAATTAAGGAGATGTTTTGGTGTTGTTGATTATGCCTACAGGGCACATATCTGCTGCGGTTTATGTAAACTGTCAAGCTCTCTTTTGTCTCCATTTAATGAGCTAAGTCATGGTAAGGCTGCCATACTGTAGGTAATGCAGCACAAGGGTCTGTTTAATCTGGCAGCGACCGTTTATGTGTGCGTTGAAACCCATTAATTTCGTAAACATCTTGAAAAGCCCCTGTGATGTCTGCTGGCTGTGGCATACATCTCGATTATTTTGCACCACTCAGCAGGATCGCTGACCTTTTCGCAAATAGACAACCAAATAAAAGCCCGCGCACAAACACCATGACAACTGAATTTCTCTTCCTTGCATCACCAGGGATAAATTCTTCAATTCTTTTGCCACAGATCAAAGACTCCTGTCAAATGCAATCACATCTGGAGACAATCTTTTTAACCTTTCGGGTCTCGTCGCACGAGCTGGTGCAAAACAAGAACGGACTTGTTTCCTGAGCAGCAGCAGAGTATCAATTAGTCTGGTTTACATGAGATTAACGATCTCACATCGGCAGGTCTGTTTGGCTTAGAGTGCAGCTCTGTTCTGTTTTCTCAGGGCTCAACAGAGAAGCTGGATCATAGAGTGAGCTGTGGGCTTTTCATCTATGTCTCTGTAGCTCTGTGCCTGCCTGCCTTCTTTTTTTTCTTCCAGTGCAGCAGCAGCAGCAGCAGTAGTAGCCTATATGAGGACAGTTGGTGCATATCAATCAGGGCGCAGGGTGCTTTCTGATGAAGACCACGTCCCTCTATCTCTTGCTGCCGTCGATACGTGCAGAAGCATCACAGGGCCAAACAGAGAGACTTTTAGAGGCTTGGTGTTGCTTTTACAAATGGAGTGAAGAGCAAGTACTGTAATTCTGAGATGATAATAGCGCTGTCAGCATGTGTGGGAGTAAGTATTAGGGTTAGCTGGTGCAAAAAGGCACCGTCTTGTTGGTAAATGATGGTTCTGCATGGCGGCGTGGTTGCGGCGGGGAAACAGACAGTCAGCAGTTTCCAGAATGTTCTGTGGTGTTGGTTTTTGTGGAAGTGGATGCCTCGACTCCCACCACACCCTCATGTGTGTCTGCAGGACTGTTTGTCTTTGTAGCGATTTGAGGAGCATCAATGTTTAACTCAAAGAGAGACTCCTTTTTTCACCCGAGCGAGAGACATTTCTGTGAGCTCTGCTTTCATGCTTCAACGTGTGATTCTTGAATTATGCACCCGAGCCTCTAAAAGGAGAGCTCACCTCGATCTGCCTGCTCCTGGGAGGAGACGGGAGCCACAGATTTTAAGTAGAGGTGCAGACGTCATACATGTGGTCCAGTCTGTGACTCAGCCATGTTGCCAGCATGGTGGCGACTGTTTATGTCCAAAGTGGCGGCCGCAGTGGGAAACCTTTCCATCGCTTTTGTGTCTACGTGCGTCATTCAGAGCACTGCATCATTTATGCTGCACCTCAAATGAGAGCCTTCTCCGGCTAAATAAAGGCTACTGAGTCTTATGTAACCAACGTCCAAGTGTGCAATAACAGTATGCTGAATAGAAAGAAGAGACACAACTTGTTCATGTTGTTCTGAAAATATCTCAAGGGCGTCACTCTGACAGGAGCCGTGGCTTCACTCAGATGGGGGGTGATTCAACTTAACCTCTGGCAGTTTTACAGGAACAGCTGAGTCTCTTTTCTTTAGTTCATCTGCTTTTACACCCTGAACGAAACTATAAAGTTCAAAAGGTAAGAAATACACTTTAAGGAAAGCTGACCTCTTGGCTGCGGCCTCATGATTAACTATAAAGCACATTATGACGCTAATGCTGCTCTGTCTTGTTTCCTTTGTAGTTAGCGTGTGTCATTATTAGCGCTGAGAAGCTAATACTAAGTGAGGAGCTAAAGGGTCTTTGAACAACAAATGTAGCCACAGGATGTTGTTTTAATATGTTAATTCTGTGAATGAGATAAATGAGGGGTAGCAGCCAGCAGAAACCTGACCACATCACACAGACAACAATTAAAACCACTTAGCATGACAAAAGACCAGGAAGCAGAGGAAACAGACAGGCTGTTGTACCCATGACTTTACGGATATGAGGGCACACTGAGGCATTAGTTAATAATGATTTAACTGAAAGGACAATTATTACACAAATGGGTTCGAGTTTAAATGAAAACCAAATTGTTTAGTAGTTATGTCACGGTTATTCTTTAATGTGTTACATTAAAGGTGCAGTAATCTCTACTCACCAGAATAAAATGTAAAATGTTTCTGCAAAACACAGATATGGTTCATTTGTACTTTTCATACATATTATGTAGTTGAGATTACAAGTATATGAGCTGAGTTTCTCATCAGGAGTTGGAGGGCCCACTTTTCAAGAAATTGAGCATAGCGTTAGTTCAGGCAGGACACGATGTCAAGCTCAGCTCACATCCCAGCTACATCAGCCGATCACAAGCCGCCCAATCAACTGATGGAGCAGCTGACTGATGAAGGGAGTCAGCTGAAAGATCACATGATTTCTTTCTATGTAACCAATTGGTGAATTTCATTCAGGGCGCCCTATTTAAACTGCTCTGGCCTGCCTATTGTTGCTGCTTCCTCTGCAAACTGCTTTGCAACCTGTCTCCACCTCAGCTCCTCCTTTTAATGTTGTGTCTGACTTATCAGTGTCATTTCTGTTTGTCATTGATGCTGCTCTGTTCTGTTCCCAGGGGGTCTTTACTGCTGCTCTTCCTGCCTTATGCTTTCCATGTAGGCACATGGAGGGGCAGGGAGGTTTGCGCTCTCTGCCTCAGGCTTTCCATGTAGGCACATGGAAGAAGCTTTCTGTGTAGGCCCAAAGAAAGGCAGAGGGGCCCCAGAACAGAGCCATACCGCCAAATATAATACTGCAAATGGAAATAAAGTTTTCTTTGATTAAAGTAGTCCTGACTAAACTACAAAAGTGGTTGCTTTTTGATAACAGGTCCTTTACCCTAATGCTATGTTCAGCCATGTTTTTGGTGACCACACTGGGTATTTTAAGTCAAAACACAATGTTTTCCAACCTTAACCAAGTGGTTTTTGTGCTGAACCTAACCACACATTAACATCAGCATTGTCACAACATATAATTAAGCAATAGGCCACAGGAGGCCATAGTTTACAGTGATTTTAGAACTGCTAAGGTGTGTTGTAAGGCACGACTTTGCTGTAGTTTGTCTACTTTCGATGGAGATTAAAGATCGGTGGATCAGTCAGCAGCAACAACAGGTATTTCTCCAATGAAGCGACAGGACACAGTGGGTTTCCTGGCTGCTCAAACATTAATAGTTTTTGTGCATACCCTGAAGAAATGACGGCAATATGAATTTCTGACTGGTCTCATCCAGATGATAAATGAGTTGGGCTTTGTTTGGCAGTTGCCCTCTTTAGCTCTGCATCCCATATTCAGCCGCTCATTGACCCAGACTTTGTTGACAGGACCCTCAGGTGTGTTTGGATTCAGAACCTGAGAGTGCTTTATTTTCTTAAAGTCTGCCTCTGTTAACACTTGGTGGTGGGATGGTTTGTCACATGGTGAACAGGCTACATAGTCTGTGAAATGGTCCCAGCTTCATTTCTTGACTTTTCTAACTCTTAAATTTCTCTCTTGTTCATTTCAGCATGTCTCCTTTCTTTATTATCTGCATCTATTATCCTGTCCATCTCTTTCAACCACTTATCCACACTTAGCCCACCCAGTAAATCAAAATTCGCAGCAAAGTCTTAAAACAAGATTTATAATGCAGTCACAGCTGTGTGCGTATGGAGTATTTTACAGTGGCTTTGAAAGCGACTCAAACAATCATGATTAAGGACCAAAACTAAATATTTTATAATTGAAAACTGAAACGTTAAGTCTCAACATATCTGTACATGAAATGTACAAATGTAACATATCCATAGTTTGCAGAAATGTACAATGTACAGAGCATTACACGGTCAGGCTCCCTCTTATGTAGCTGAACTGCTTCACCTACATGCCTCAGCTTGTGCTCTTCAATCAAATACGCTACATTTGTTGTCTGTCCCTCGCACTCGCATTAACATACATGGCGATCGAGGTTTTGCAGCCGTAGCATCTACATTTTGGAAAGCTCTGCCTGCTCCCTTACAATCTGCTGACTCTGTGGTTTCTTTTAAAAGCAAGCTAAAGACACACCTGTTTCGACAGGGTAACTTGTATGTACCAGAGCTGTACTTTTTCAAATTTTGTGTATTGTCGTAGTGTAGTGTGAATCTTTCTTTTTTGCTAGTTCTGCACTTTTCACTACGTGGCTCAGGTAGTCACTTTGTCTTGTCTTGTTTTGTCTTTCTCGTTGTATAATGCCCTTATGAAGCACTTTGTGACCTACAGTACAGGCCAAAAGTTTGGACACACCTTCTCATTCAATGCGTTTTCTTTATTTTCATGACTATTTACATTGTAGATTCTCACTGAAGGCATCAAAACTATGAATGAACACATGTGGAGTTATGTACTTAACAAAAAAAGGTGAAATAACTGAAAACATGTTTTATATTCTAGTTTCTTCAAAATAGCCACCCTTTGCTCTGATTACTGCTTTGCACACTCTTGACATTCTCTCGATGAGCTTCAAGAGGTAGTCACCTGAAATGGTTTTCCAACAGTCTTGAAGGAGTTCCCAGAGGTGTTTAGCACTTGTTGGCCCCTTTGCCTTCACTCTGCGGTCCAGCTCACCCCAAACCATCTTGATTGGGTTCAGGTCCGGTGACTGTGGAGGCCAGGTCATCTGCTGCAGCACTCCATCACTCTCCTTCTTGGTCAAATAGCCCTTACACAGCCTGGAGGTGTGTTTGGGGTCATTGTCCTGTTGAAAAATAAATGATCGTCCAACTAAACGCAAACCGGATGGGATGGCATGTCGCTGCAGGATGCTGTGGTAGACATGCTGGTTCAGTGTGCCTTCAATTTTGAATAAATCCCCAACAGTGTCACCAGCAAAACACCCCCACACCATCACACCTCCTCCTCCATGCTTCACAGTGGGAACCAGGCATGTGGAATCCATCCGTTCACCTTTTCTGCGTCTCACAAAGACACGGCGGTTGGAACCAAAGATCTCAAATTTGGACTCATCAGACCAAAGCACAGATTTCCACTGGTCTAATGTCCATTCCTTGTGTTTCTTGGCCCAAACAAATCTCTTCTGCTTGTTGCCTCTCCTTAGCAGTGGTTTCCTAGCAGCTATTTGACCATGAAGGCCTGATTGGCGCAGTCTCCTCTTAACAGTTGTTCTAGAGATGGGTCTGTTGCTAGAACTCTGTGTGGCATTCATCTGGTCTCTGATCTGAGCTGCTGTTAACTTGCCATTTCTGAGGCTGGTGACTCGGATGAACTTATCCTCAGAAGCAGAGGTGACTCTTGGTCTTCCTTTCCTGGGTCGGTCCTCATGTGTGCCAGTTTGGTTGTAGCGCTTGATGGTTTTTGCGACTCCACTTGGGGACACATTTAAAGTTTTTGCAATTTTCCGGACTGACTGACCTTCATTTCTTAAAGTAATGATGGCCACTCGTTTTTCTTTAGTTAGCTGATTGGTTCTTGCCATAATATGAATTTTAACAGTTGTCCAATAGGGCTGTCGGCTGTGTATTAACCTGACTTCTGCACAACACAACTGATGGTCCCAACCCCACTGATAAAGCAAGAAATTCCACTAATTAACCCTGATAAGGCACACCTGTGAAGTGGAAACCATTTCAGGTGACTACCTCTTGAAGCTCATGGAGAGAATGCCAAGAGTGTGCAAAGCAGTAATCAGAGCAAAGGGTGGCTATTTTGAAGAAACTAGAATATAAAACATGTTTTCATTTATTTCACCTTTTTTTGTTAAGTACATAACTCCACATGTGTTCATTCATAGTTTTGATGCCTTCAGCGAGAATCTACAATGTAAATAGTCATGAAAATAAAGAAAACACATTGAATGAGAAGGTGTGTCCAAACTTTTGGCCTGTACTGTATGTCTGCGACAAGCGCTGTAAAATAAATTTTACTTACTTACTTACTTACTTCCTTACAGTGCAAACATTTATTCTGGCGATAGGGTTAATATTATTTTAACAATACATTTTGATCAGATAAAATGTCACAGGGGCTTGCTCGCAATGAGGAGTCCAAAGAGTCTTCACCCAACTTTGCAGTTTCCCTCAGCTTTTCAGGGCATTACAGCGTATCCAGATATTTACCTCAAGAGTCGGGAGAGATCAAGAAGAAAGCTAAAAGAAGAGTGAATATTGGATTTGCATTTGTCAAGTGGCCACATGAATTTATGCTAATGTTGCTCTGTGTCCTCTTGATGTATTACTGTTTGCTAACACGTTCACTACAATAACTTTTTATGCTGATCAATGCCAAAGTTGTGTTTACAGTTTGTCTCCTGCCCCCAAGTGCCCCAAAAATCAGGTAATGCCATTTTAAAGATACAGTCGGTAACTTCTATGAAATAACTTTTGTCCTATTTGCTGAACTGTCACTCTAGTACATGAGAAAGTAATGTGTGAAAAAAAAATCATGTTCCTCCTCCCAATTCCTCTGCTTCTAATGGCATCTGCTAGAATCTACCATGACTCAGCGAAATCATTTCCCGAGCAGTGATTGACATGATTGACAGCTGCATTAGAGACTCCTCAGCTCTGATTGGCTGTGTCCCATCAGCCACAGTGGATTCTAGCAAATGCCATTATAACAAGGAAGCAGAGGAACATGATATTTTTTTGCACTCCCGTATGGATACAGCGATAGAAAGTTATTTTTTCTAAAAGTTAATACAGCTTTAAAAACTTACATTAAAAATTTAAACCAACAAAATCATCACAGATCTCTAAATCCCTTTACTGCGTCATACAAAACCAACAACTTCACTTATTTTAAAGTCAAATATGGTGCACTACCTGCTTCAATAAGAAAGTCTTGAGGCAACACAGGGCATCTACAACAAAAAAAACTTACAGGTGCTTCTTCCAAGTCTGTGTCACAGTCCAGCCTGCTTGCTTTTGAGCTGTCCTCCCTACACTGTTCAACAAGAGGGACGCCATTTCCCTGCGACTTTAAACTGCCACTTTATCTCATTGTTCACACACTTTGTCTTCAGGCCTTCTCTCATCTTTTCCTCTTGTGTTGCTTTTTGTTTTTCTTTTTCCACTTAGTTTACAGCGTTTTTCTGCATAACCTCACACGCACTTGAATCGGAGCAATTACTCGCCTGTCCCACTGTAATAACAGTGGTTAAGACGGAAAACGAGCCCCTTTTCTCCCCCTGCCTTTCAGTCACAGGATCAAAGATGGCTTCAGAGAATGTGGATGGGAGCAGCACTGACAACACCACACACAGATAGACCGAACTAACAGCTCTGCTCTGTCACCGCCCAGTGTTGCCTCACAAGGAGAATGCGTCGCTGAGAACTTCAGGAAAACTCTGTGCACCAAAAAAAAAAAAAAAAATAGAAAAGAAAGAAAAAACCTTGATGACCTCTCAACTCTTGGAATAGGCTGCTGTCACCTGGCTGGTAATTACCTGCCAGTCAGGGCAGTGGATGGACCTGCAAAGAAAAAGGGGTGGCAGTCAAAGATCAGGCTCAGTCACAGGGATAGAGAGGGAGAAAAAAAACATGAGGGAGAGGGTGAGGTGCAGGGAGAAAGCTGAGACAGAGAGGCTCATAATGAGGCCTGTGAAACAGACACAGCTGTCAGAGCAGCAGAGGGAGACTGAGACGGTCGGGCTGGAAACACACACTCTTGTTCCTCATCCGTGGATGCCAATTTTGGGGGCTTTTATCTGGGGACGCCATTGTGCTCCATTTTAGGGCTCTGATACTGTACGCTCGCTATTGTGCAAGACAAACTGCAAGGGATACAGCAGTGCTCGCTGCTGTCGAGAAGATGATTAGAAAGGAAAAGGGAATACGGGAACAAGGAGTGAAAAGTGGGCTACGTCTTTAAATAATGCTTTGCCATGAGATGAAGTCTATTCTTGGAAGTGTTAGAAGATCTTATGAATGGTCACTGATGGTTAACTGATTACACTGTGTTTCTTTTTTTTTGGTTTTGTCAGATGAGACACTTTCTGCTCTTTGACAAACTGTTGATGTGAAGCAGCAAGACATTCTCTTCTTCTATTGGATTTATTATTTAGACCCGACCATCAATATTGCATTGCTCATAGTTCCTGGAGTGTTGATCCTGACTGTGCATCAACTTTGACTTTCAGGCACTGTCACTGATTTTGTGTAGGAGATGACAGCCATCTCCAGTGTGTCTTAAATAGGTTTTTTAATAGAATTAAATAAAATAACCATCATCATAATCATCATCATAACAATTGTATTTATATAGCACCTTTCATAACATAAAATGCAGCTCAAAGTCCTTCACAAGACAAACAAATCAATAAGAGATATTAAAAACAGGAGACACAAGGAGAGAAAATGATAAAATCATAAAGAGAAAATAGGATAATATTAGAAATAAAACAAGTTTTTTTTTTGTTTTTTTTTTAACAGGGATAGCGCACAGCTACATAGGTGCACCAGAGTTTGCTATAAGCATATTCATATTCATGACACAACAGCTTCAGCAATAACAATAGCAAGACAACACAACATCAAGTCATCATAACAATAACAACAGCAACAACAATAATGTTAATGGTGAAGCAATTTTAAGAAACAGGAACCATCAAACAAGATTGTGAAATATGAAAGATTTTGAATAATGACAATGATGTTAGTAAAAGTGGAGTTAATAAAAGCAAGATCAGTGAAAATGTTGGCATTCACTGACTCAAACCACAGATATGTAACATTTGCAAGTTATCATGTAACAGATAGGTTGAAACTTTATGTTTTAACAGTGCTGTGGTTAATGTATTGCGTTATGTTTATGCATGGTTATGGTTATGGTTAGGAAAAGATCATGTTTTGGCTTAAAATACCTGTTTTGGGGGCACAGTCAATGTCTTTACAAAAAACAACCACTTGTCGTGCCTAAAAAGCCGCTGGGAGCACAACAAAGCGTTGCTACAAAATGCCTACATTTGGTGCCTGTAAAGCCAAGATGATTTCCTTAATCACAACTGGTTTTGTTGTTTGTTGCCCTTGAACAGTGGTCTGACGCTTGGCTAGCGTCTCATCTAGGTGTCACACCATCCACCATCCCCTCCACCTCCAGATGACAATGTCATATTATACATGCCACTTCAATAACGTCAATACGATACGTATGAAACATGCAAATGTATTGATTCATGGTACGTACATTGCCAAGTTGTCAACATTTCCTTCTGGCACAGGGCTGGTGCAAAACAGCGCTAAACAACGTGAGGGAACAGGCCGGAACATACTCAGACAAGCAGTTGGAGAGGGATGAAGGTGCTTAAAAACAAGTTAAAGAATTCATTCCTCAACGTTACAGGTAGCCAGAATAATGAATCTGCAGGCAGCAAATTTCATTTTCATTACTTAATCGAATACACTCGAATAACTCCTTGTATACAACTCAAAGAAAGTGCAACAACTTGAGTGCCTGCAAGGAAAGACTGTCCCACAGTGAGCACCATTACACCAATTTTGAATTTATTATAACATTTCACCTCTTTCTGTTATATCTTGCCTTTCAGTCCACCTTTGAGTGTGGCCATTTGGAAGAGCAGTAAACATGTTTCAGGCATACCTTGGCTTTGGAGGCTTGTCAGAGAGTTAATATGTCTGGAAACTTATCACAGGGGGAAAAAAAACGGTTAGTGAAACAACTTTGATTGGCCGCTCAGTTGGTTGCCAAAGGTGTTCTGCTGCATTGCAGTAAAAGGTAGTCAGGTCCACCTACTTTTCTGAATAACCATGCATTGTTTCTGCTGGCGCTCCCTGTGTCAGCACCCTAGATATGACTTTGTGATGGTCTCACTGAAATGAATGAGGGGGGTTTGTTTTTTCTAGTGCTAGGATCCCCTTGAATTTGAAGATTCAAATCATCAGTTAGAGACGCCTCAGTCAACTTAGATGTTTCAAGTTGAGCAGTCATGTCAGTGTACTTCTGGGGACAGTGGGGACTCCAGATGTAGCTGCAGAATGAGCGCTCCTTGCTTTCCCACTCCTCTCCGGTACAGGCAGCTGCAGACTCAGGGTGAGTCTGAGGGAGACGAAGACAGCTGCCATAACTCTGAGTTGGGCACAACTCTAGTTTTTTTCATGTAGTCCACAGGGGTTTATGGCTCTGTGGTCAACTTTTGAGCCCTAACTGCAATTTCTGTAAATCAAAGTGCTCAGTTCATGGTGTTATAATGACGAAAACGTTGGCAGTGGAAATCCCAACTCATTAAAACACATTTAAAAAGCATGAAACGAGATGGAACATGTTCATGCATATACATGCTCATGGGAGCAAGTGTCTGGACTTTTATCATTTAAATATGTGGCCACAGGAATGACTCTTGTATGTGATTAAACCAAATGCTATGCCCTTCCACCTCCAGCATTTGGAGCCCTCCTACCCTCCTTTATTACGGTTCTGATGTTCATCATGCATGTGAAGTCATTTGAAGTCTGAGAGTGCTTTGTACTGAGAGTGGATGCTGGAACTGGGCCACAGTCTCATAAGAAGCAAAGGGAGCAGCGTTTTGGCCTCTGACCTGTTATTTTGGCAGAAAGCACAGCTTCCTGTTTGCAGTCTTGAAGGCGGACAGACACGGAGCAGGTGGGCGGACTGAGGATCAGTGACCTGTGACGGACCGTGGATACACCTGCTGAAGCAGCAGGCAAAACAGACTGCAAGGTTTAGCGGTACCACACAGATGAACCCAAAAGAGCAGACATGAAATGAGATAAAAAGGGCGACTGAAGCAGGAAGGCTGGAAGAAGAATTGATTCATTTTATTTCAGTGCTGCAAATGAATAATTTCATACCGGTGTTACAATAGCCAAAGGCAATAACACTGTGAAGAAAATTAGCAACAGTGAGGTTTATTTCACCTCTCAGTTTACCACTCATCACTTCGGAGTCCTGCGTGCTTGTGGCCACTATGTTAATTAAATAACATGTAAAAACACGAGTCGGTAATGTTTTTCAATTTCAGCACATCTCCGCCACTGTAGTAAGTGGCCATGTTTAATTCATAGTTTTCTCTAAATG
The DNA here is from genome assembly GCF_041903045.1 of Epinephelus lanceolatus. NCBI lineage: Eukaryota > Metazoa > Chordata > Actinopteri > Perciformes > Serranidae > Epinephelus > Epinephelus lanceolatus. Next base: position 26,072,216 of record NC_135736.1, on the reverse strand, counting down.
ATGTAGAGGGCAGCGCTCAATATCGCTCTGGACAACGGCAGACTACTTGAAATGATGAAAAACCCGCTAATTGTCATTTCCTTCGCTCCGAGTTTCACGATTCCTCGTCGAAGGCCGCGCTCGTGAGAAATGACTGCGCTTCATTTCCAGGCCATTCGCGCTGTTTAGATCTTAGCACCATCTCACTCCGTCACTGCCATCTCTCCATCCTCTGCTTTGTTATCGTCTGTCTCATTATGACCGCTGTTCCTCCTTCCCTGTTCTGCTCGGCTTGCCTCCTGACAAGCTGAGGGTAATGGAGATGGGTAGGAGAGGCTCCGAGCGTCGCCCCCGAGCGCAGAGATATGAAAAAAACTGAATAGCTGTGAGAATTATGGTAATAGATTCATTTGGACTTATGATAGTTTGGATTTGCTGCTTCCGTGTGCTCTCTTTTGTTTTTTTCATCCTCTCCGGCAGGATGCCAACAGGATATTGGAGATGGGGTTGTTCTGGATATCAGCAAACAGGCAAGCAATGCCTCAGCGTGATTTAGCAGATGTACAAGAAAAGATTATGAATCCATTTTGCCTTCGTCCAGGATATGTCTCTTTGGTTTTAAAAAAAAGACAATGAGCTAAGGGGCAATGAAGCATGAAACAATATTTTAACTATATATCTGAGCTGAGTGTGCAGTAATGGGCTCTGCCACTGAGTTTATGTAAGCATCATACACACAGAAGAGGATCCTGTGAGTATTGATCAGAGGGACTGATTCACTCGCAGCCTGTCTCCAGATTGACTGGTGCCTCTCGTTAGGCCTTTAACATTTTGGCAGACTTCTTATATTAAGTCTTCGCCTCTTTTGTCCAGGAAAAATTGTTCTCATCCTCTCCCTACACACACACGCACACACACACACACACGCACACGTTCTCCATCTTCTCCTCACTCTTCCTGTTTCTTCCCCATCTTCTCTTGCTTTCCTTCCCTCAGCGCCCAGGGGTGCTGATTTTTCAACAAGCTATAGTTTGCTGCGGACGGCTTGTGCATCACACACACAAAACCCACACATGCACACACACACACACACACACACACACATACACGTGCAACTGCTGCAGAGTGTTTGCATTATAGATCCACAGAGTAAAAACAGCAGCAGCGGATACCTGGAGGTAATCATTGGGAAATTAATTTGAGGCGATTCGGGCGAGTGGCGATTGATTGTCTGCCTCCTATGTCGCTGTGATGCCCACAGGAAGGCAGCCAGTCTTCATCTGAAGCACCTCTACAATAAAAAAAAATCATACATCCACATGCACATATACAGTACATACCCTAAAGCTAAAGCAGTGAGATGAGACGTATGAAGAATACTAAGAGGGCCTCGCTGGGGCTCGAGGTGAAAATAAAAAGCATGGGAGCTGACATACTACTCTCATTACATCAGGGACTGTAGAACTGATGTTTCATGTTTCTGGGTGGAAAAAATAAGCACATAGAAAAGGTGGGAGCTGTGCAGGTCCTACTAATAGATAATTTAACACATATTCTGGCTTCGCATCTTTTTTCAGTTTGTAGAAATACTTGAGAACTTGAAATAGATGGCTCATTACAAGTGTCCACAGCTTTGAAAATGAGCGCTGGATTAACATTATGAGCTGTGTTTATGGATCTTTGATTAATGATGCTCCTCCCCAGCCGTCTGCTCCCTAATGCAATATGTATGCATTGTTTTTCCTCTATTTCCTCTGTGACTCTGAATGGACTGCAACTAATTACACACGCAGCAAAATGAAAAATACAAACTGCTTTTGCGCATTCAATTTGCATTAAATCTGGCTTTAATGTCACTTAATTTTAAGCTTGATAAAAAATCGGAATAAAAGCCTCTGGTGGAGATGTGCTTCCACAGGGGTTGTTTGTGTGAAAATTCAAAAGGCTGCGTCCTCCCTTTGTTCCGAGAGACGAGCCTGACATGGAATCGGAGTCAAGCTGGAGAACTTAAGCAGAGCTCGGCTGAACCTCATTATAACTTTTCAATTAGAGGCTGATTGAAGTCTGGGGCGACTGCAGAATCAGAAACTCTCCAACCAATCGGGGGCTTTTTAATCATTCCCTTTGGTTCAAGGGGGAACTATGAATGAGAGAGGGTAATGAATGGCCCTGTGAACTGCACTGCCAACTGAAAATGGGGTGCTGAATGGTGTTTTTGTTGGAAAAATTAATGTTTGTGATAAATAGAAATTCTAAAAGGTGGAACATTGTCACTTACACTTGCATACAAAACATCTGTTTTGTCTGTAGAGGGGTGGCACAAGCACCCCTACCAGTGTTAGAGGGTGATAGTCAATCAGCCAACTACAAAAAGATGCAAATAGTCTACAAAGAAGCACAAAACAACTACAAAGAGATGCAAAAAAAACTACAAGGGATGAAAAACATCTACCAAGTAATGCAAAACGAGTACAGAGGGACACTAAATGACTACAAAGAGATGCAAAGCAAAAACAAAAGATATGTAAAATGACTACAAAGAGAAGCAAAACAACTACAGAGAGACACAAAATGACAACAAAGACACACAAAACAACAGAGGTGCAAAACAACTACAACATATGCAAAATGACCATAACGAGACACAAAACAAATAAAAAATATGCAGAAAAACCCCAAAGAGACACAAAACAACAACAAAGACAAACAAAACAACTACAGAGAGACGCAAAATGACAACAAAGACACACAAAACAACTACAGAGACAAAATGACAACCTAAGAGACACAAAAAACTACAGAGACACAAAATGACAACAAAGGGACACAAAACACCTACAGAGAGACACAAGATGACAACAAAGAGAAGCAAAACAATGACAAAGAGACACAAAACAACTATAGAGAGACACAAAATGACAACAAAGAGACACAAAACACCTACAGAGAGACACAAGATGACAACAAAGAGAAGCAAAACAACTATAGAGAGACACAAAACAATGACAAAGAGACACAAAACAACTACAGAGAGACCCAAAATGACAACAAAAAGATGCAAAACAACTACAGAGAGACAACAGAGACACAAAACACCTACAGAGAGACACAAGATGACAACAAAGAGAAGCAAAACAACTGAAGAGAGACACAAAACAATGACAAAGAGACACAAAACAACTATAGAGAGACACAAAATGACAACAAAGAGAAGCAAAACAACTACAGAGAGACACAAAACAATGACAAAGAGAAGCAAAACAACTACAGAGAGACACAAAACAACTATAGAGACACAAAATGACAACAAAAAGCCACAAAACAACTACAGAGAGACACAAAATGACAACAAAAAGATGCAAAACAACTACAGAGAGACACAAGATGACAACAAAGAGACACAAAACAACTATGGAGAGACACAAAATGACAACAGAGACACAAAACAACAACAAAGACACACAAAACAATGCAAGAACATGCAAAACAACTGCAAAGGGATGCAAAATGACAACAAAGAGAGGCAAAACAACAGAGTTGCAATCAACTACAGAGATATGTAAAACAACAGCAAAGAGATACAAAAAAAATGAAAATATGCAAAACAATCATAAAGAGATGCTAAACAACAACAAAGATATGCAAAATAACTACAGAATATGCAAAATGACCCTAATGAGACACAAAACAATAACAAAGGGATGTAAAATGACAACAAAGAGAGGCAAAACATCAACAGAGGTGCAAACAACAACAGACATATGCCAAACAACCACAGAGAGATAGAAAAGAAAAACAAAAAATGGCAAAATGACCACAAAGAGAAGCAATTAGCCACAGAGATGTGTTGTTTGCTTTATTGTCAGAAGAGGCTGTAAAATATATCTTGCGTCCCAGGACGTCAACTGTTTCACATAAATAAAAAAAACAAAACATTTAACCAAACAACAAAATCATACAACAAAAACTACAAATCACAGCAGACATTATGAAAAGTAAATGCAGCACATTACTCATTACCTGTTTCAATCAGTGTTTGACCCCGGCTACTGTGAAGCCATACTCTGATTTAATAGGTTGACAGACTGAGGAACAAATGAGTTCCTCAACCTGTTTAATCGAGCCTGTGGGACTCTAAATCTTCTGTGTGGTGGCAAAAGCTGATATTCTTCAAATAAAATGTGAAAGGGGTCAGACGTTATATTACCATCCAGAGACAACATTACTTTAGTACACACAGTTTGGAAACTTGACTCAGGTACATAGCAGTTTAGCTTTAAGATGAACAGAGAGACAACTGTACCATGCCCTGATTACATCCTGGGAAACATTCTGTATTATAGATCGGAAAAACAATATATATATATATATATAATGTACATTTTTATCCAGTTTATTGCAAAGACCTAAATGTGAGTATTTTTTTACACATTTCCCACATGTGCTGCTCCTGCAAAGTTCAGTCTCTGATAAAAGATTGAAGTTAGGTTTGTGTGCACTTTGAAAAACAGCAAAACAGCTGAAAACCAGGACACCGTTCTGCTTCTTCTCTGATATAGACATGATACAGTATGTTTGGTGATGTCAACTCATCTCATCTGCTGGCAGATCATCTCATCCCACTCACTGTCTGACTGACTGACATCCCTCTATTCTGCTTCCTGTCTCTGTGGTAGCAGCAGGCCACATAGGGAGATCGAGCACGTTTTAAGGCCGAATGTTTTGCTGTTACACGTGGGTGTTTTTCTTTTCTTTCTTTCACACAAACAGCCTCCTCCGCTTTCCTCCCACCCTCCCCTCATCTGAAAGAGTCGTCCTCCAGTGCAGTTGGTGTAAGAGCCCGGCTCAGACAACACAAGCCTGCCAACAGTCTGCCGCAGATTCCTCCAATCCCTCTTCACAGTCGCCTTATCCCAGGCCTCATTATCCCAAGGCCCTGGCAGTCATCAGCTGCACAGCAAACGTCCGCCGAATCCGCTCTGAACGGGCCCAGAGCATCTTCATTATGTGTTGAGCAAACTGATCGCATACATCACGGTCCGCTGGGGAGGCCTTTATGCATGCCTTATTTCACCGGGATTTGAACGAGTCCTCCCTGAGAGAAAGAGAGTCTATTTCTGTAAAACGTCTGATATGCATTCATTTGCTCATTTGCTGTTTCTATGGTGAAACCAGCATCTTTTCTTCCAGGATCTCTCTCTCTCTATCGTTCTTCCTTTCTCACTCTCATTCCAAACATTAATTTCACATTTCATATTTTGGAGCTTTGATCAGTTTCGTTTGCTGCACATCATCATGCAAGTCGTTTCACACAGCCGGGGGCTACCATCATTATTATCAATCAAAATACAGTCCAGGGCGTTGCAACGCGCCACCGTGCAGCCACAGTTTTCTTAATTATACATCACAAACAAAGTCCTGCAGGCTTCAAAAGGTGAGAGTGTGTGTTTGTGAGTGGACGGGAGTGCTCAGGTGTCTCCTTGAGAGTGTTTGAGGGCATTCGGCTCCGGTTTAATTCCCAAACCTTTATATTCTGCTCCCCGAGACGCCCTCAGCCTGCTCTCTGTTCTGACACGTTACGCCTGCTTGTGTTTGCCGTCTTTCTCTCTTCTCATTCGCCCCTTTGAAGTTGGGCTTTCTCGACAGTCTGAGCTCTCCTACACTTGTCATTAGGAGCAGCACTCCCCTCCCTCTCCCTTGTATGTCTCATCTCACCCATGGCGGGAGGAGGTGGGGGAGGGGGGGGGTTGGGGGGTGTTAAAGCCTCACCCAGCGACTGGCTGATCAGCTCCCCGGGGGGGGGGGGTTAAAAAAAAAAAAAAGAGATATTGATGTGACGCAAGCCTTTAGTGTCACTGTGGAGGAATGAAAGCAGCACAGTCTTCTTCTTCATTAGTGCCTAATTACATTTCCTGCTTATAGAGTGAGACTGCTCCTTTGATGTAACACTAATTAATTGAGATTTCAAAAAAAAAAAAAAAGAAAATACAACATTTCTTCAGTAGCTTTGGAGAAGGATTAGCACAAGCACCGGAGTTATTATGGTTGTGATTATCTGCTCTCTAAAATAGTATTTTAGCAATTAAGGTGATTAGACAAAACGAGAACAATGAGAATCAATAATGATTACTCAACGTTTCGGGGTAAATCACTTGTCTTGGAAGCTTTATCATACTGCTGGAGAAATACATCACACCCTGCACACTGACAGAAAGCCATTTGGTAAAAGGAATAATGTAACAGAGCCCAGAAGTGCAATGACTTCAGGTCACAGTGAGGTCACGAGGGGGTTGGGACCATTTATTGTCCAAATGACCCTCTTATTTCACACAAGCCTTTTACAGTGTCATCACAACAAGCTTTTAAAGTGAGCGTGAAGGTTCATTCTTGACCTTGACAAAAATATTGCAGCTCAATGTAGCATTACTGGCTTTTCCGAGGCTTTCAAACCACACACAGTTGTAATCAGCAGATGAAGTTTGCCCAGTTGTCAACATGTGGCTGCAATGTGACATGTGTTCATATAAAGGTGGAGACACCTTCTTGTGCATTTCAGTAATTGTTAGCCTCCTTCACTTCCCCTTGTCACATCATATTGCATAAGTCGTACAAGCTCAGGGGAAGGAGCATACTTGACCTCATCTGCAGACTTTACATAAACTATTCAATGATGAATCATGGAACAGCTGTTTGCTGAAGTACTGCGTCTCACCAATGGGCGATTGCATTTGTCATCAGGTGAATTCTTCAGTGTCTCTGATAGCAATAGCTATGCAATGTATTTACTGTAAAACTCCAGTTAAAAGCCTAGTCCCAATTAAACACCCAGTCTCTTTTATTAGCCTGGTGTGGCGACACATTTTGACAAATAAACACCTGTCTCAATTAGATGCCTGGTCTGGTTGCCAAGCAGGTAATTTTTTCACAGAAGTTCTTCAGATGTATAAAGGTGGGTTTTTGGCTACCTCAAATTATGTGTCCATTCCTTGATTACCCTCTAAGTTATTCATATTCCTTTAGTCCATATAAGGGTCCTCAGATCAAAGAATCAAATAGATTTTTCATAAAAAATTTAATCCAAGGATAAAGTGGTGTCGTGTCGGTATGCTGGGTGCCATATGTAATTGTATTTCCCATCTTTGCTGAGCAACAGTTTTGTGTGAAAGGAATTAAAGGCCTGTCCCAAATATAGGCCTGTTGGTTTCAGTGATTTCAGCAAATAATAGCCCAGGCTACTAATTGAATTTTTACGGTATATCACATTTCTGAACAAAGTGGTCTTAAACACAAAAACAAAGCACAATGTTTGTTAATATAAACTGACACTGGTTATCACAACCACCCAGAGCACACTGGGCAGACTTGAGTCTGCATCATTGTTCACTCGCTCCCTCGACCTTACTTTGAATATTGAGCTGTGGTGACGGGGTTTCCCACAAGAGGAAGTCCCGAGGGGAAGTGATGGAGAGGGGCTGTTAACCATTATTGAAATGCACACACTGTGTCTGTTAATCTGATCTTGCTCCAGCCTCCATCGACTCCTGGTCGATGACTTTGACCTTTTCCCAGTTGATGACTGGTTTTGGTTCACTCCAGTCTTTCTCCCAGTGGTGCTGTGTTAAGAGCGCAAAGATCTAAACTGTTTGTGGAAAATGTTGTGACATACATAAGTAAAAGGATGTTCCTGGTTGTCCGTGATTATTTAGCAGTCCTTTCTGGTCTGGGTGGGATTCTCACTGCATACTTGCACCTGTTGGCCCTGTTCATAGGAGTCCACTTACAAAATGGAGTTTATGAAGGAATAATTTGACATTTTGGGAAATAATCACTTGCTTTTTGCATGACAGTGAGATGAGGATATCGGATACCACTCTCATGTCTCATGTTAAGTATTGAGCTGGAGTCAGGAGGTGACTAGCTTATTTTAGCAATACAGATGAATTAGTTCTCAAGTTCAAAAACATCTACCAGTACATCCAAAGCTCACAGATAAACTATACTAAACTAAAAGAAAAAGACAATATATAGACTTGTGCAAAAGTAATCTTTCTCAATTATCTTCTGACCCACTGGCAGTGTGTGATGGTGTCTGTATCTGCAGAGAACCTGCCCTATGCATGTGTTTTCTGGGTGTAAGCCTTTGGGTAGTGGTGTGTAGCCCCCAGCCAATAGCAGCATGAGGTGGGCACTCTGTAAAGATGTAGCGATCAGGTTACACCACTGTCTCCGTCTCTCTCCTCTGCTCTGCTGCAGGTGTGGGTGCCTGTTTGATCGAGGGCGAGGTTGAACCACGCACACACACACATACAAAGCAGAGGTGCCAAGTCCACAGGATGAAGTGTGTGCTTTGGCTGAATTCACGCAAAATTGAAATCGATAAAATGTAACCACAGTGAAACAATCAAACAATAACATTTTATTTCTCTGATTCACGGTTTTGTTGTCATTAAGCCCGCTCCCTCTCTTCGTTCACTCTGTAGCTCACTTTTACCACCGCTGCTCTCTCAGTCTCAGTGACCCAAGGAGGAGGGGCCAAGTTTGAATGTTGTGTTTATGAACGGCCAATGACAAATGATTTCAGTGGGAGTCATTAGGTGTAATAGAGTGCTGCAGGGATGACAGTTATTTTGTAGGCCAACTCAGAAGTTAGTGTTGCCCAGGTTCCCTCGGCAAACAGTCAATGGTATTTTTCATTCTATTTTGGATTATTGAAGAAAATAAGCTCTGTGGCATCACCACTTTTATGATTTTTGAAGAGTAAATGCAATCGCCAGAAGTAAAAAGCTAACGTTGGGCTTTAAACAAACTACACCACAGCCACAAGAGTAATGTCTCCACCACAGCAAGGCCGTGTTCATGTACTCTCTGTAGTCTCATTTACCCATTTGGCAGCAGCTGTCTTTTTTTAAGACATGTGAAGGCTTCAGAATTTGAAAGTGGGGTATTTACAGATGTAATCTATGTCCAAACCTTGAAAGCCTCTTTAGCTTGTGTTAACCACAGACCTTATTTCAGGCATCTAACCAAAAAACTTTTTGAAAAACCCTTTGACTTTGAGACGAGGAAACCAGGAGCGGTAAAATGCTAACTCATTAGCAGGGTTTAGGACTCATTCCTGCAGCACAGTAGGTCCTCAATCAGGTTTTCAATGCTAAGCTAAGCTAATTGGCTAATATCCCCAATCTCCATGCTCAGCACACAGATTTAGATTATTCTGTCAAATAAGTAGTTACATATTTCAAAGATTCAATGCGTCCTGTCCCATTTAGATTTGGAAGACTTTTGATGCCTTTGAATTTTACTGGCTAGATTGTTGCAATGCCGTCTTTTCACTTGTTGTAGCTACTTGAGAGCTTCAGCTCATTCAAAATGGAGCCACTCGCCTCATACTAAAGACCAAAAAATCCAATCCAATCACTCTGATGCTTGAACATCTCCAGGTGCTACCTGTTAATTACACAATCGACTTTGAGATCCCGCTCCAGCTCCATAAAACTTTTAATGGTCTGGCTCCTATATATCTGACATGTTTCCAATTTATATGCCCAACAGATTTCTCAGGTCACTAGACAGATGTCCCCCTCAAATTCCCAGAGCTCAGTCTAAATCTGGCGACGGAGCATTCAGTGTTTATGCACCTAAAGCCCAGAACAGCCTGCCTGCTCATTTGAGGTTTGTACAAACACGTTCATCTTTTTCTGTGTGAATATACGTTGTCTGTGCGTATCTATGTTTTAACCTTTTTTATTGTTTTTGTCACCTTGTAAAACACTTTGAATTGCACTTATGATCCCATTATGCTCTTTTAACTTGAACATGTGTACAAGACTGATTTAGTGCTGCCGTGACCTCTAACAGGATAATAATCATACTGTTACACTGCAACACTTGACAGGAGACATTTGCAGACTTGTATCGGTCCCAGGTTGGAATGAAGTGTTTCCTCCTGGGGAAAAGTGTGATCATGATGAAAGCGCATCAACACGGCAGTCCTGGGAATCGCTGCTGTGCAATATTTTGCAGATGGTGTGTATAATTAGTGTCCTGGTATTAAAGGCACTTCAAGTAATTGCTCCATTGCATCCTTCCTCTCCCTCTCTGTCTCTGGGTAATATTTAACCCAGATAAAGGAAAGCATTTTTTCAATTATTCCACTTACGCACTTACTCACTGGCATTGGCATTTGGATTGGTAAAATGAGCTAGCTTATCTCTGCAGTCCAACTCAGATAAACCTTTTGTTCTTGTTGTTATGGCAGTCAACTGTTCTCCCATGGGCCAGGCACGCGTTTTACCCCAGCTGGGACTAGCTAACTCAGAAACTAACTAAGTAAATAAACAATTTTTAGACACAGACGATGCTCTCAACTCATGGCAAGGATTGTACTGAAGGACAGAATGTAACAGCTTTAGCAGGGACTCAGACTGAAAACAGCCCTGCATTGATCAAACCAAGACAGAGTGAGCTGCAATGGTTTGGGCGTCCAGTTTCAGTAACAGATTAATGTGTTTAAGGCTTCTGAGAGGCCACAATGCTGCACAAAGTTATAATGGTGGAAATGTTTTTATCTTTTGATGCAAAGATTTTGAGGTAAACAGTAGAAATACAGCATTCAAGTTACTAAGTTATCTGCCAGGATTATGTGCTTGAATGTAGTTGACTGTCCAATCTGACTGTCTTTCTGAGTGATGTAGAGTTGTGTTACAGCAAAAGTTAAGCCTGGTTCAATTTTTTCAAATCAACTCAGTACCAAGCAGTATCCAAATGAAATCCTCATTTGACCCTTTTTGCTGCCAGATCTAGAAAAACATGACTATTTGTATGGTTTTGCTTGCAGCCGATCACTGTAAGTGTTCTTTGATTTAATGCGACCTGTGATTGGCCCACTTCTGGTAGCTGGCAGTTCAGCGTGCTGAGATGCCACCATAACCTTTGAAAGTATGGCTGTACTACACGCCTGTGGCGTCTGCTGGCATTTTACCCAACTGAATGCTTCCACTCTAAAGTTGTTTCAGTATCGATACCATAATTGAAATGCCTCTCATACTGCCTAGACAGGGTATCGGCAAGTATGCAAGTCAATACAACAATTTGGTGCCACATGATTATTGATAAAATTGAAAGTAGTTTCACACCGGGACACAACGGTTGTCCTGGAAATCATAAAGATTAATAACATAATAAAAGTTCAGTCAGGATCACTTTGGTCAAATACAACTTTATTTCCATTTGCAGTATTATATTTGGCAGTATGACTCTGTCCTAGGGCCTCTCTGCCTTTCCTCAGGCCTACGCAGAAAGCCTCTTCCACGTGCCTACGTGGAAAGCCTAAGGCAGAGAGAGCACACCTCTCTGCCCTTCCACATGCAAACAAGGAAAGCCTGAGGCAGAGAGAACAAACCCCTCTGCCCTTCCATGTGCCTACATGGAAAGCCTAAGGCAGGGAGAGCAGCAGCAAAGACCCCCCGGAAACAGAACAGAGCAGCATCAATGACAAACAGAAATGACACTGATAATTTCACATCCATACAGGGTTAGTATTATGCAGCTGTTAATTTTTACTCAGGTTAGGCTGATACGCAAGTTCAGGTATTGGAATCAGTATTAAAAAGGAAAAAAGGCATTGGAACATCTCTATTCTATTCACAATTGGTACTGAATAAAGTAGAGAAAAAGGTATCAAATTAAGTGCTATTTGGTATTGGTATCACTTCAAGGGTACTTGTATGCATGTTTTTTAAACAATACCCAATCCTACGAACGACCCTGTGTTGTTTTACTGGAGCCCTCTGCTATAACACCAAGTGCCCTGATGGGACTTCCTCCTTCAGTCACATCAGTGAGGGATGTGATTTTTTTCACAGGGCTCAAGTCAGTCCAATTTTAGCTTTAATTTTCAGGAGCACCTTTTCACCTCCACCAATTTGGTGCAGCAGGTGTCATACACCTGTAACAGCCCAACCACAAAGTTCCACAGCCAGTCGCTACAGTCTTAAATTCATGAGGATGTCATGACACTTTTTATTCCAACAATATCATAAGTGATGGAAATGATCGCCCTAATCGTGCAAATACAACCCACGTGTAAAGATATACTAAGTAGGATTTTCATAACAACAATATATACACTTATACAAAAGTAATCCCTGTAAATCAATTTTATTTTTTCTAATTTTCTAATTTTGCTGTGTTTGTGTTTATGGGCGCAGTGCATAGGTGAGGTCAGGATTTTATAAAAAGGTAGCAACCAGGTGCCAGACCGTAAGCAGCACACATCTAAGAGGAAGCTATGAAAATTACGGACACAGCACGAAACCCCCTTTCCCAAATATAACCAATGATGGTGATGACAGTAACCGGCAATTTTTGCACAGTATACCTTTAATAAACCAAGATTATCCATTAAATGGTTAAAAAATTCTGCACAGGACACATATAGTGTGAGAATTATGCAGGAGGTCAGGGCATTAGGGACTGGAGTGTTTTTTGTACCTCAGCTCTGTTGAGTCATAAGCGTCCTCCAGAAGGGCTTGTCATGCCTGAGCTCTGCCTGCGGCACTCTCCTGCTCAGTGTCTCACTGCCAAACCACAGCGGGCAAAGGCAGGCGAGCACCAGCAACAACGTCCACACACAATCAGGAGCAAACAACTGCCTCAGTGTGAAAAAAGGGCAAATACAACCACATTTCTCTAGACATCAAATCAGTTAAATATGAGACACTTGTGTTCCATATTCATGCAAACATTATAAATGTGTCTGTGAAACGCTCACACTCTGTCCTCTGTTGCAGAAAATTGACCGCATAATTAGCACTTGAGGACGACACCACAGGTGAATTTGCTTACTCATCTCCTCTGCAGATAAATGAGAGCACACACCGTTGCACACCTTGTGCTCATCAGTTACCCGAGTGAGACAGGTGGTGCTGGATAGTCAGCGTGTGTGCCCTCTCCATAGCAGTATGTGCTGGCATCCTCCCCTGCCATACTTTTGCCGCCTACGCACACGAGTGTTGCAGATGGGCTCTGGTGTAGCGTGAAGCTGAATGCTCCTTTACAGTCCTCCACGGTAGGAAAACACACTTTCACTTTCCCACGTTTAAATCCTGCAAACTCAAGGTCACAACACCAAGAGAGGTTGCTTACAAAAAAAACAACAAAAAACACTGAGACAACTGCATTTTATTGTCTGTGCAATGACAGTGAAGTTTAATCTAATCTAAACTTTGTCCAACCAAACTCCAAACTTTAATATGTTCCAGTTTAAAGATTTTCTGATTCTGCTGATTTTCTAATGTATATTACAGCAAATTGAATGACTTCCACCTTTGGTCTTTTGGTGGGACAAACCATAACAATATAGGAAGGGCCACAATTTAACTTTGGGGGGTTGGGGGACCATTTTCAGTTGCCACTTTCTGTGGCCCAGCCTTTCAGGGAAATTCCTCCTAGGAGAATTTTTTTTTTTGTAAACATAACCAGTAGTTTAGAAAATCTTGAAAACAAAATCTGACATCAGGGGTTCTGAAAGTTTTGATGATTGAGTACTACTATATGGAGCCAGATTATGAATGAGGATTGCACAAACAAAATTGCACATTATGACTTTTTATTACAGACCATACTATGACCTTTTTATCACTTTTATGACTTGTTTTGACATACTATACTATAATGTTTTTACATGCTACACAATGACCTTTTTTATGACTTTTATTGTATTTTTATGACATACTGTACTCTGATTTTTTTGACATGCTATTGAATGACCTTTTTTTGACATGCCATACTATGACTTTTTTAATTACTTTTTAATGACATGCTATACGATGACTTTTTTTTTTTTACCTTTTTTATAACATTCAATACTATGACTTCTTTTGACATACTAAATTTGACATGCTATACTCTGACTTTTTAATGACTTTTTATTACATGTTATACTCTGACTTTTTAATGACTTCTTTATTACATGTTATACTCTGACTTTTAATGACTTTTTGTTACATGTTATACTCTGACTTTTAATGACTTCTTTATTACATGTTATACTCTGACTTTTAAATGACTTTTTGTTACATGTTATACTCTGACTTTTAATGACTTCTTTATTACATGTTATACTCTGACTTTTTAATGACTTCTTTATTACATGCTATACTATGACTTTTTAATGTCTTTTTTACGACATGCTGTATCACACCTTTTTTTTTACATGCTATACTATGACTTTTTTGATGTTATTCTATGACTTTTTTGACATGCTATTCTATGTATGTTATGACATGCTAAACTATGACTTTTACATACTATACTATGACCTTTTATGACTTTTTGACATGCTACACTGACTTTTACATACTATACTATGACTTTTCTTGACATGGTATACAATGACTTTTTTTTTTTTACCTTGGTTGATGTAGAGGCAAAGATGCTCTATTTCTGTCTTTCTCTATTTTCTCTTTCAAGTGTTGTTGTCTGTGCAGTATACCATGTTGCTTGTGCAGTATACCAGTGATGTTTGGTGCGTTCCAGCGTCCAAGGAAAGGAAAAAGACAATCTATTTCTTTGATCTACTGTTACCTGGCCATCACCTGGACATCCTTCTTGGGCATCCTGTCAATGTCAGAATAAGAAGAGCTAGCCTGTTTGGCTTGTCTGTAAAAGTTAATGTACAGTACAGGCCAAAAGTTTGGACACACCTTCTCATTCAATGCGTTTTCTTTATTTTCATGACTATTTACATTGTAGATTCTCACTGAAGGCATCAAAACTATGAATGAACACATGTGGAGTTATGTACTTAACAAAAAAAGGTGAAATAACTGAAAACATGTTTTATATTCTAGTTTCTTCAAAATAGCCACCCTTTGCTCTGATTACTGCTTTGCACACTCTTGGCATTCTCTCCATGAGCTTCAAGAGGTAGTCACCTGAAATGGTTTCCACTTCACAGGTGTGCCTTATCAGGGTTAATTAGTGGAATTTCTTGCTTTATCAATGGGGTTGGGACCATCAGTTGTGTTGTGCAGAAGTCAGGTTAATACACAGCCGACAGCCCTATTGGACAACTGTTAAAATTCATATTATGGCAAGAACCAATCAGCTAACTAAAGAAAAACGAGTGGCCATCATTACTTTAAGAAATGAAGGTCAGTCAGTCCGGAAAATTGCAAAAACTTTAAATGTGTCCCCAAGTGGAGTCGCAAAAACCATCAAGCGCTACAACCAAACTGGCACACATGAGGACCGACCCAGGAAAGGAAGACCAAGAGTCACCTCTGCTTCTGAGGATAAGTTCATCCGAGTCACCAGCCTCAGAAATCGCAAGTTAACAGCAGCTCAGATCAGAGACCAGATGAATGCCACACAGAGTTCTAGCAGCAGACCCATCTCTAGAACAACTGTTAAGAGGAGACTGCGCCAATCAGGCCTTCATGGTCAAATAGCTGCTAGGAAACCACTGCTAAGGAGAGGCAACAAGCAGAAGAGATTTGTTTGGGCCAAGAAACACAAGGAATGGACATT
This sequence comes from Epinephelus lanceolatus, assembly GCF_041903045.1. NCBI lineage: Eukaryota > Metazoa > Chordata > Actinopteri > Perciformes > Serranidae > Epinephelus > Epinephelus lanceolatus. The sequence goes on along the minus strand of NC_135736.1, from coordinate 26,056,706 downwards.
AAACCAGTGGAAATCTGTGCTTTGGTCTGATGAGTCCAAATTTGAGATCTTTGGTTCCAACCGCCGTGTCTTTGTGAGACGCAGAAAAGGTGAACGGATGGATTCCACATGCCTGGTTCCCACTGTGAAGCATGGAGGAGGAGGTGTGATGGTGTGGGGGTGTTTTGCTGGTGACACTGTTGGGGATTTATTCAAAATTGAAGGCACACTGAACCAGCATGGCTACCACAGCATCCTGCAGCGACATGCCATCCCATCCGGTTTGCATTTAGTTGGACGATCATTTATTTTTCAACAGGACAATGACCCCAAACACACCTCCAGGCTGTGTAAGGGCTATTTGACCAAGAAGGAGAGTGATGGAGTGCTGCGGCAGATGACCTGGCCTCCACAGTCACCGGACCTGAACCCAATCGAGATGGTTTGGGGTGAGCTGGACCGCAGAGTGAAGGCAAAGGGGCCAACAAGTGCTAAACACCTCTGGGAACTCCTTCAAGACTGTTGGAAAACCATTTCAGGTGACTACCTCTTGAAGCTCATGGAGAGAATGCCAAGAGTGTGCAAAGCAGTAATCAGAGCAAAGGGTGGCTATTTTGAAGAAACTAGAATATAAAACATGTTTTCAGTTATTTCACCTTTTTTTGTTAAGTACATAACTCCACGTGTTCATTCATAGTTTTGATGCCTTCAGTGAGAATCTACAATGTAAATAGTCATGAAAATAAAGAAAACGCATTGAATGAGAAGGTGTGTCCAAACTTTTGGCCTGTACTGTACATAGGGTGCATTCAGCATCTGTATACATCCAAACAGTTTAAAATAATAAATCAGTTAGGTCTAAAAATATAAACATACATGGTACTCAAACCCCAACCTTCTGCATCAATGTCTCATGCATTTACCTTTCATCCACCACATCTGCAGCTTTAAGGGATATTGTCGCTATACATACAATGTCATCTTACCTTCCAGCTCTCATCTGCAACTTGTTCTTGTTAAGTTTACGGGTTTAATCTTGTAATATTAGAGCTTTTTTTGTTGTAAATTTCCGACTTGATTCTTGTAATATTCTTTCTCTTTCTCCAAATTACAACTTTATTCTTGTAATATTATGACTTTATTCTCAAAATCTGTTTTTCCCAATATGGCCATAATCCTCCTCCATACCTTTTTTGACATGCTATACTATGACTTTTTAAGCATGCTATACTATGACTTTTTTGACATGCTATACTATGACTTTTTTGACATGCCATACTTTGACCTTTTTTTCCACATGCTATACTATGACTTTTTTTTACATGCTATACTATGTCTTTTTTAACATGCTCTAGTCTGACTTTTTTTCCATGATAAACTATGACTTTTTTGACATGGTATACTATGACTTTTTTGACATGCTACAATGTGACATTTTTTAACATTCTATACTTTGACCTTTTTTTCCACATGCTATACTATGACTTTTTTGACATGCTATACTGTGACTTTTATATGCTATACTATGACTTTTTTGACATGCCATACTTTGACCTTTTTTCCACATGCTATACTATGACTTTTTTTACATGCTATACTATGTCTTTTTTAACATGCTCTAGTCTGACTTTTTTTCCATGATAAACTATGACTTTTTTGACATGGTATACTATGACTTTTTTGACATGCTACAATGTGACATTTTTTAACATTCTATACTTTGACCTTTTTTTCCACATGCTATACTATGACTTTTTTGACATGCTATACTATGACTTTTATATGCTATACTATGTCTTTTTTTAACATGCTCTAGTCTGGCTTTTTTCCATGATAAAGTATGACTTTTTTGACATAGTATACTATGACTTTTTTGACATGCTATACTGTGACCTTTTTTAACATGCTATACTATGGCTTTTTTTTTTTTACATGACTTTTTTTTAAACATGCTCTAGTCTGACTTTTTTTTACATGCTATACTATGAACTTTTACATGCTATTCTATGGCTTTTTTCACATACTATACTATGACTTCTTTTGACAAGACTCTTTTTAACATGCTCTAGTCTGACTTTTTTCCATGCTATACTATGAACTTTTACATGTTATACTATGACTCTTTTATGATATTCTATACCATAACTTTTTTACATACTATATGATGACTTTCTTTTACATGTTATACTATGTCTTTTTTGACATACTATACTATTACTTATTTATTTATTATTTTTTTCATAGAGAGAGTACAATGTTTGACATTAGTTGCACCTGCCTACACTAGTCGGGAAACTATATCTGCTGGAGTACAGCAATACCACTTGCACATACCACACGCAGACCTGCAGTACTCATAAATACTAGAACCAGTGGTGATAATAATAATGGCAATTTATTAAGTTTATTACGATTATGATTAAATTTGCTTATGGTTATATTGGTAGGCTGTGCCTGGTTGCCATTCCTAGTAAAGCACTTTTTTTTCTTTATATTTTGTATTTATTTGAATTATAAATGTGGCTAGAAACCACTGGAGTGAGGAGATGTTTTTTTCCCAGATCCTTTAAGCTGTTTATTTCGGAGGAACCTTAGGACGTCTACACAGTGTTATTACAACAATCATGCAGGTTCATTACGTCTCGCACAGTGTCATGTTGCACTGTCCAAATGGGTGTAGTAAAATCTTGGTAAATCTGTGTCTGACTGTAATGATAAAAATTTTGAGGCACATAAGCAGAGACATTAAGCCATTCATCTATAATGCTGTCATTTAGCCATAGCAAGGGCACATTATTTGGTCTTTGTTTCTAAAAGTGTTGATAATGTTAGTGTTTGTCAGTGTTCGATTCATGATGTATTCCAATTGGTTAGTTTGTAGACATGAGTTGTAGCCGCAGCCACATTGTGAGAATTTGGTCCTATATTTCTGTCTGTGATAGTAAAAGCTATAAAAGGGATGTTTATAGAAGTACTGTATCTCACAGTGCAAAGATCAGAGATTTCACCACGTTTCTCTCACAGCTGTCAACTTTGGTAAGAAAGCCCTAAATTATACAGTGTGAAGAGGCGTTAAATCATCCAGGTCAGAGGATAATAGTGCTTGAAGTACTCACTGGCAGGAATTACCATCTTGACATCCTCATCCCTCAGGCAGTTTCACACCAATTCATGTCTTAACTCACACGGCTCTGGTGATTCACGTGACCTTAGTGACCCTGAGGTGACGTCAATGTGTAAACAACCCGAAAGAAAAGGTCAAAATACCTGAAACAGAAGTGAAGTGTCTCTTGGGTGAATAACAAAACATCTCATCTTGTAGATGCTGAAGCTCTGACACACATACTGGTTGAAACTTTGAAACCAGAGATGCCATATTTGTGTTGCTGCATCATTTGATCAAACAGAAATTTTTAGACGTCTCGTACATTATTTCTCTATAATTCAGCCCACACATGGTTGGTAATTTATTAAGATACTGAAATCTTGACTATGATTTTAAGTAAATATCTTGCGTTTGGAAATCCGCTGGATTGTCAGCGCAGTGAGTGAACGACCCCTACAGCTTTACCTCCTGCTGTCAGGTTCTTGATGCTGAAAAAAAGGCAGTTGGGCCTGAACCATCAGGGCAATCAGAGAGATTCAGCTGATCTGATCCGCCTTGTATTCACCTGGCTCTTATTAACCTTGCCTGATGTGAAGAGAGAGAGAGAAAAGGTGAATGAATATTTCTGCTTCTAGCTCTCTCACGCAGGATTATTGTAGTCAAGAATGGCTCCGACACATCTCATTATGAAACACAAGATGTGATTTGGTGCGCTGCTGAGCTGTGAGCAAATGAAGGAATTCATTCAAATTGCCAATTTTGTCGATGACGAACGCGGCATTTCAATGGGATTTTCAAGGATTGCAGCTTTTTGGGGGATCAAGATGAGTGAAAAGGAGAAAAAGGTCAGACACATTCTTACAGATTGAGCTGAGCTGGGTGAACCTGCTCAGACCTCACGGAGGGCAGCCGTCAAGATTAATGGCCAACATCAACATCAGCTCCCCAAAGGAAACAAAGGCATTTTAGATCTACCTATGTGTGTGCGCATGGATCAGTGGTGAGCTACAATACTGTACCTCCATTCAACATCATCCATTGACAGCAGGTTATGGTGATTAAGTGCTCCTTTATCAGTTCTCAGGCTACAACAAAGGTCCAAAATAGGATTAAGTGGAGACGTGGAACGCTACCACTGCTAATGCTACGGCCCTTTGAGAATCTGCTGGCAATGAGAAGAGCCACGATGCTGCAGGGCAGGATTACTGAACAAAGAGATGGAGGGATAGGAATGAGGTGTGGGAGCCCCCCTTCCACCTCTTTTTATCTTGACATCCAAACCCCTTAAAAGCTTCCCTTACCATCAAATTCATTTCTGCAAGGCAGCATCCCTCCCTCGTTCTTCCATCTCTCATGTCCGTGGCGTGTTGTTTGTTGTCCTGTGAGTAAGCGCTGAGAGCCAAGTGCAGACAAGGTTCGTTCAAGTGGCGAGAGCAGCGAGAGGGACGTTCATTCATCAAGAGGAAGTGCAGTGCAATCATGGCAGTAAGTGTAAGGTAGATAAATGGCTGATAACCTCAAGGAGTGGGATGATTCATCACTTCCTAAAATTAAGTTAATTAAAGGACTGCCCGTGGACATACATCAGTGTCTCCTACTCCAGATGATTTTGTTTGTTACAGTATACCTGCTGTGAAGGTTTTTTATCCAATAAAAATATGTTTTACAAGATGCTTCCTCATATGAACACAAAAATATCTATACTGTAGGGCTGCAGTAAATATTATTTGATGATATCTTTTTTGCGGTGGAGGATTATAACAGTAAGGTTAGTGCTACAGAGCTGTAATGGTTCGCGTACTCTGACCGAACACAGTACATATATTAATGAACATAACGCGGAACCAAAGTTCACAAGTGCAAGTTCCAACTGGAAACTGTTTGCCATACGTCGTCACCATGAGCTGAGGTTAGCGCAACAAGCTGATTGGCTTGAGTCAGAGGCCATTTACACGTACATGGTGATTTTGATAAAGAGACATCTTCCTTCGTTTGTGCCCTTCGTTTACACGCAAACAGAGATTTCTCCTCTGAAAACGAGTCTTTCTAAAAACTCCGGCCACAGTGGAGATTTTGGAAAACTCTGGTTGCGCATTTGCATGTAAACTGAGATAAACGGAGATAAGCGGAGTTATAGGCAGCCGATGTCACAGTATGCGCCGGAACTTGCGCCTGTGTCAAAAGTGCGACCTATGTTGCTATGGTGACAATGGATACATGGAAGGCTTGAGCTTCTCGTTACACTGCCACCTACAGGTTTGGCATGCTCTTGTGTATATATACACGGGTAAGTGTAAACGAAGATCTTTTTGAAAACGGAGACGGTGAAATGTCCGTTTATGAAAATAGCCGGCCACGTGTAAACAGCCTTTCAGTCACTCTGTGGCGAGCGCAAAGAAAACACCAGCGCTGGAAGACCCGTTCCCAGTCAGCTACAACAGCACCGGAGAGACAGCGGTGATGACGACACTGTTGGCATTGCTCCACCATTATAGGGTCTGTAAATGGAAACAAATCCAACATGCTAACGCACATTTAATGGCATCACCCAGATGTGCCGATCACTGGGATGATTATAATACTCCCCTTAATGCACCATTTATTTTTTTAGAATGGCATCTTTCATGGCATACTTTAGCTCCACATTGACCAGCTATGACCGTAAAGTTGTACTTACACATTGATGCATCAATAATGATATAATATGACTTAAAATAATTCATCAGTCACAGGATCTTATTTCTGCAAAACAAGTACTTTCACTTTGATACTTAAACCACAGTTTTTTAAAACAATTGATGTAGCAGAACTCAAAGTATCGTCTTTTTATTGCACACATTCTTCCTCCTACATTACCCACACTGCAACTTGACTGCTGGTAGTTTATTAGGAGGATCAGGTGTGTTAAGCCGTTAGCCTCACGCAGAGAGGTGGAGCTACTGGTGAGGTTCATCCCCAGATTTCTTTAATTTTCAAACAACACTGCCCCAAGTGACATCACTTGAGGCAATTTACAATTTATCGGATTACGTGCAGCTCTCTCTAGAGCCTTCAATGGCTTGACACAACATTTTTCGCATGTTGTACTAATGTTACATGTGAAGAACATTTATCTGACTTAAGAAAAAATGCTGCACTTCCCCTTTAAGAGTGATTTTATGTGCAGGACTTTAATTGTAACAGGATATTCTTACATTCTGGTATTGGTACTTTGATTTTAGTAAAGATCTGAGCACTTGTGCCACTGTTTTCTCGTTTAGTTGATGAATTGTTTTGTCTATGAAATGTCAAAAAATAGGGATTAAAATGCTCGCCACATTTCTGAAAAGTAGGACCAACTGTCCAAAACCCAAATGCATTGAATTTAGTGATATAATACTAAAGCAAGCAGCAAATCCTCACACTGGAGAGGCTGGAACCAGAGAGCATTTGCTTAAAAAAAAAAAAAGCAAAGCTAAAATGATTCATCCTCTGTCAAAGTGGTTGCTGTTTTAAAATCTGTCAATCGACTTATTGCTGTAGTCCAAAATCACTGATTTGTTGTAGCGTTTTGTAAAACCAGAAACATTTAAAAAAACAAACATTTAGCTCCAAAAAAAAAAAAGAGAGATTACTCTCCTCTGTGCCCAGTCAGTGGAGCAGAGCTGCTGCTGCTTACACAACACATGAGTGGAGCCTGGGAACAAACAGGCGCTCAGAGTAACCTTGTCAACCAAAGTGGAAACTCCCCCACGCGTCCATTCATGTGAGGATGTACAGCCATTTATACTGCGAGTGCACACTGAGCTCTGAGGCCCGGCCAGAGACGAGCTATCACTAGGCAACAGGCAGGAAGGGAATCCGCAGCACAGCACAGACTCTGTTACTGCTGCTACAGTGAGCTGTATGGGCTCATGACAGATAACGGTCTGGATATAATTGACACTGACGAAACAAAAAACCCACAGAGGGTCACATTTAGAGTGGTCGTCTTCGTGGTGCTTTAGACACAGCGGCATGAAAGCAACATGTTCTTCTGAGACTAAAATCCTATAAATTATCTCAACAGGCTCAAAAACAGGAAATAAATTAAGGACTAAATTGAAAACAACAACAACCCATTTTCATGTTTTCAGGGGAAGATTAATGTCGGATTTAAAGTATGATTCCCAAATTTTGCCAGCCTCTTCAGGCTACCTTCAGATTTGGTGTCAGTGTCACGCTGTGCTTAATAATAGCTATTAAAGCAGCATGACACAACTAGAAAGCCATTACAGAATACCCTGATGAGTGAAATCTCACCCTTAAGGTGGAATCAGAAAATGCTTTTTTTATTGTATTTTTGTTTGTATTTTTTCTTGAAAAATTATTTTAAATTTCATATTTTAACTGTTTTCTCTTGCCTCATTTTGTCTGCATGGTACTGGCACAACTTGTCTTGCTTGGAGCAGCTCTTCTTTTTGTTTTCCATGACAAAAGTTATGGTCAATACTTGGTACTTTTTTTGGTACCACCTGGACTGAGGTTTCAAGCGAGCTGAGCCGATACAAGAAGATGGAGTTAAAACACTGCAGGCCGCTGATTTATCAGAGTGTGAAACAAGACATCCCTTGCAAACCCGCCAAACTACCATCAATAGCGACTGCAAATTTTTTATTGACTTAACTCAAACTTTAAAAAAATTTTACTCTGCAAAACCACGCCGTGGTCAACTGACCAAGTGCAGACGTTTCTCTGCTTGGTTGCTGATGAACAGATCCAACAAGAGCGCTGAAGATGACGTCACAGCAGTTTCACGCAACCTTGTCATGACGATTAGCTAAAAATGTCGCCTGCATTGACTGGTACTGTCTGCAGTGGAAAACTAAATACAGAGAAGCACCTGGGGTCTCGTTTATAAATCAATGTGTAGGATCCATGCTAAAAATGTATGTACAAACACAAGCCAAAAATGGCGTGCTCCAAAAAATATTAAACAATTTCTACAATCAGGCTTCCATCTCAGGCCTCGTTTTGTGCATATGCAATGTTCATAAATGAGACCCCTGGTATCCAGTACCCAGATTGTTTTTTTTTTTGTTTTTTTTTTGTAGCAAATGTGTCAGCATTAGGGCTGAAACTTAAGATTTTTTTTCTGATTAATCGTTTAGATCATAAAATAGTGACACATTCTTCACAAAAATATCCAGAGCCCAAAGTCACATCGTCAAGTTCTTCAGTTTTTGAAGATAAAAACAAACAAGTGCAACAAATCCTCATATTTGGGGAGCTGAAACAGGTGGATATTTGGAATTTCTTCTTGATAATTGACTTTAAATGAATGAATTGTAGGATTTGAAGATGAAAACCTTAAGACAAACCTTCTATCTATCAGTATTCTGTATATAGAATCAATATTATCTGTGTTTTTTTTTTTTTTTTTCCTGTTCCCAGTCTTCAAAATGAAAATGTATTTGTAGTATCTATATTTTGGTAACAGCCCGCCTACTCTTTTTTTGTTTTCAGACTGCTGCTATCCCAGGTCATATCCTATTAAGTAATTTGACAAAGCTTTGTTAAGGTGGGGAAGCAGGAGTGGGTGGACTGATATCAAAGTATCGATGCTACAAATACATTTTCATGTGGAAGATCGATTCAGGCGTCAGTTAGATCGATACCAAAAACAGGATCAGTTTCTCTCCTCTATGTTGTTCCCATTTGTATTTCAAGAGTTGAACTGTCTGTGTAAACACATTCTGTTGTCGTGAACACATCTAGTGCAGCATGTACTCTTTGCTTCTCCGCTGCTGTTGTCATGTTCACTCATACGAGATGTGCATGTGTTGCAGCCCGGTGCACACGCTGACTGAAATGAGAAAGAGAACCTGGGAGCAGCAACAGAGAAGAAGGGAGGAAGGAAACGCCTCAGCGTCCACACCTCTGACACTGAGACAGAGTTGCTGGCAGAGTCTGAGGCTCAGGCAAGGGATACCCAGGTGTACTGTGGTGAAATTAATATTCTAGTCAAACTGGATATGCAGCATTGGTAAATGTTATGTTTTCAAACTGCACTTGTCATCGTTAGCTGATCATTAGATAATAAATTTTGTGGCATCGCCCACCCCTACTGGGAACTGATGCTATTGTGGAGCTGTTAAAAGACTTAAAGTAACAAACTGGATGATTTAAATAAACGTGAGTTGACAAACCTGCTAAATAAAATTGAAAATGTGTGATCTATAACGTAAAATAAAACTCTTTTCTAGCAGTGAGTCAAGTAGAACTGCATCTGAAGGGAGCTCCTTATGAATACGGAGAATCTAACCCGCTAACAGCTAGCTAGTTTTGCTACAATGAAGGTCCATCATATAAGAGGTTAGTTAGATAGATTTTGTACTACAAAGCTGCACTGCGATACATGTTTAAAGTATTCCCTCGTGGATGTAATTAACCAAATAATTTGCTTTATTGAACATATAAGATGCCTTCACACAGGTAACAAAAACAGACAACTGATATGCTTGAAATGAAAAAAGAAAAACCCACATTTTATTGCACTTAAGTTATAAGAAAATAAAATTCTAAGTGAATCAAACAATACACAATCCCTTTAAGGTTTTTTTCTGTCTGTTTTCTTTTTTGCCAGGCAGTTTACATGAACTGAAAAAATAAAACACCTGCAACAAATCTGATTTCTCAAACCAGATCATAAATTAAAACAGAGGGAGAAAACAACGAGAGGAGATAGAGCAAGATTGTTTTCTTTTTTTCTTTTTTAATATACAGTGTTATACCACTTTCACAGTTCAGCTTGAGTTGTGACTCTTGGAGATTGAGACGATTTTTCATTTGGCTACAATGTTTCTGTTCACGTTTGTTGCCTTTTGTGTTTTTATTTTTCCCACTGACAATCCTCGAGGCTGCGGCCGTCGCAGAGCAGCCGCCCCGGTGATTTTAACTGCAGCACATGTAACACTAAGACTCCTGGCAGCTCGACCTGTCAGTTGATGCTTGTGATGGTCTCCTCTGTTGCTTCAGACATCTTTGAATGGAACAACAATCACACACGGATACGGACAGTTCTCTCATTCACGTGTTAAAATCGATAATGTCTGCTAGTTTTTTTTCTTTGCCAGTCCACACAGCATTTGTACATTTCCCCAAAGAACAGGCTGAAAGAGCGTTGTCCCAAGGAATGTGTTTACAAGTTGCCCATTAACACGCTAAAACACGCACTCATGCACGCACACACACGCACGCCAACAGTGTACATCCCCTTGTTTCCTCTCTGCAGGCGATCCCGTCAGTATCTGTCGGACACGCTCCCTCCTCTCAGCCTCGTAGAGGCACGTTTGGCTCAAGTTTCAGTGGCAAAAACAAACAAAACAAAACAAAAATGTCGGATGTTTTCTTTTGTGATCTTTTGTTTCTTTAAGTCCAAACATATAGAGTTCAATTTGGAATTTTGCCTGGGACTAAAACGTCACAGCAAGTAAAAGTTCCATCTCTCTCTTTTTTCCGTTCATCTAGCAGCATAAATACAGTTTGGCCACTGGGAGAAAACAGTAGAGGGGAAGGGGCTGGGGGGTTCAGGGGCGTTAATCCACAGCGCTTAGAGCTTTACTTCCTCTCGTCACAGCACTGGCATTGAGGAAACCACCCCAGCTAGACTCTGAAAAATTCTGGACAGCATTGATGTTTATGTGGAGACGGAGCTCCAAACCCAGGTATGTAGAGAACAGAAAGGAAGAACAAACAACTCAAATAGAAAGACGAAGAAAGAAAGAAAAAAAACCCTTTGTGACATAATGACAGCAAACCTAAACAGAGGAGGTTTCTAATACTGGGATTTGTTGCTGTTGGCAACCGCAAAGAAAGAAAAAAAAAAAAACCATGAGAGAAACCCCTTTCATATGATAAACCAAGAACGTATTGAAATTCACAGTTGTGTTTGTGTGCGATATCATAAAGAAATCAAACTACAGAAACCGAGTGGAGAACAGTAAGAACGGAAATGGAGTGACAAGAAACGAGCCTGATTACAGGCTGAACCCTCCAATTGCTTTCTCTCCTCTACAACAAGCAGCTCTTTAGGTGTAACTGTGTGTGTGTATGTGTGTGTGGAAATTCACCTTTAAGTGTCTCCCACCGTCCTCAATCTCTCCCTACAGTCAATGCTTTCCACGTTCTGGTTGGCCGTTTGAGTGTATGTGTGTGTGGGCGCGCACTGATGGGAGGGGGAGGGGTGTGTGTGTGTGTGTGTGTGTGTGTGTGTGTGTGTGTGTGTGTGTGTGTGTGTGTGGGGGGGGGGGGGGGGGGGGGGGGGGGTCTTTAAAAAATAATATATCTCTGTACATCTCAAAATCTGTCAGGCTTGAGCGAAACCAAGTCTCTGTGCGAAGCGGACCCCGAACCGAAAGGGTTGAGAGTCACTTCAAAAGAGTTCAGTCTTCATCAGTCATTCCTTTCTTCCTCTCTTCATTCTCCAATCGAGGGACAGACCGGTCGCGCCCCGCCGCCCCGTTTCCAGCCTGATCCCCTCCGACTGCACCTCGTACTGGTGGCGGGGGGTCGAAAGCAGGGGCTGAACACGTGTGAGGGTCTGTGGCTCTGTCAGTAACATTTGCCCAAAGGGGGACAGGAAAGATAATGGTAGAGGACAGGACAGCCCACTGTCAGTGGTGGTGGTTGTAGATTTTGGGTGAAGAGTTCTGGGCTTTGGCCCTTCGGTTTTCCAGGTGCCTCATCTCCCATTCCCTCTCTATTCCTTCCTCTCCGCGGTTCGCTCTTCGTCCTTCCCCACCGCGTCCCTTCTCACTTCATGTCCACGTCAAAGTCCAGCACCAGCAGCTTGGTCTCCTCTGTGCCGTTGCGGCTGCCCACCGCGCACACCAGCTTGGTGTTGGAGGCCCGGATACGCCACACCACACCGCCGCTGCCGCCGCTCTCCAGAGTCACCAGGTTTCGGATGAACTCGCCCGTCTTCAGGTCCCACAGTTTAACTGTGCCATCGTCCGAGCTGGTGATGACAAAGTTCTTGTTGAACTGGAGGCACGTCACGGCGCTCTGGTGCTTGTGGGGACCTGAAAACACAAAGAGGCAGACGGTTAGAGGGACGGAAAGAAAGACTTCACCTCCGAGAGGAACCACGGTCTAAATTTAGCTCCTCAGACGTAAAGTCCCTGCTCCAGGGGTAGAACTTTTTGGAAATATCAGGGGCAGTGTTAGTAGTGCTTCATGTCACTGATGCCTCAAGGCTGCTACAACTTTTGTGAAAAGAGGAGAATTCATTTCTCTCCTTACAAAAATGTGAATCCACTGTTACTGTGCAGTGTTTGTTCACACTGCATCTTCTATGGTTTTTGCCCTGATATTCACTGAGGAGTTTTTTATGTGCAAAAATGACTTCAATTACTCAACTTTCGTACAACATTTATTGGCTGCCCATGTCATCAAAGTCAGGACTTGAAATGGGAATTGCTTGTAGATGGAAAACTTAACTTAGTGAGTCAACAAAGTCAAACATTAAGTCAGAAAAAACACAAGAAAACACTTAAGCGTCCATTTCTGCTTCTGCTCATCTCTCTTCTAACATGCACTGAAGCATCAATAAAAAAACAAAACAAGAACAACATGACCACAGCTGCGTTCCAATATTCATACTATTAGTGTGCCAGAAAAAAGATTCGGTTGGCCCCAATACATAGCGTGTCACATGCCAAAAACACCAGGATGTCCAACTGCATCCAGTCGCATTTTGCAGTGCTCAAGTCAACATGCTTTTCTGGCTATCGTGACCCACAATCCTCTGCACAGCTGAGGATTCGTCACATCAACAATGTTGCAAACAGGTGACAGCTCACTGACAGCTGACAGAAACCACAAGATGATCATAAAGATGACCAATTACAACCAAAGGACTTAACTATGAAAACAATGGCAGAGAATTGCAAATGTAGTTTTAATGCTGCAAATATAATACTGCATGTGTGAATCTACAATGTATGCAGTTGTAACAACAGCAGAGCTCTCCAGGTTGTTCATCTCTGGTGAGCTCGGCGAATGGTGTTTTGTTCTATCTACAGAGTTACAATAAGTGATAACGTCAGGATGTGCTGCCTTCCAAATCGCATACTTTTTCTTTTTGCTTAAAATTTCACTCTCAGGAATGCGACAGAAACACCAGCAAGACCGTCAAAGTTCAAGGCTCAACATTATGACGAGGCAGTACATCTCAGTTGTATTCATACTTCATCCAATAGCACATACTTGAAGTTAAAAAATATGCAATTCAGACTGTAGCATGTGTTGTTGACTTGTGTGCGATAAACTGTCACAAAAACAGCAGGTTTACCTTACTTTTACCGTTCTTCAAATGTGACCTAAATGCAAACACTGATGTGTGCAGGAGGGGACTTTAAAGTTCCTGGTTTAGCTCCGCAGAGTTTTTCGCAGTGCTTTCAAGCAGAGGTACACCACGATGTTTGAAATAAGGACCACCTCCCTATCTTAAAAAATGTATACAGTTTTATTAACCGAAACATTATCATTCAAGGAAAATGAGCGCCATTTAACAGCAGGGCTGCAGCTAACGATGATTCTGACGATTATTTTGATGAATTGTTTAGGTTGGAAAATTTCGGAAAATAGTGAAAAATATTGATCCATGTTTTCCAAAGCCGAAGATGGCGTCCTTAAATGTCTTGTTTTGCCCACGACCCAAAGATATTCAGTGTACCGTCATAGAGGAGTGAAGAAACCGGAAAATATTCACATTTAAGAAATTGGAATCAGAGAGTTTTAGCTTTTTCTTAAACAATTACTAAACCAATTAATCCATTATCAGATAAGACGATTCGTTTAATACTAATCGATTGATCATTGCAGCTCTATTTCACAAAAGAAATGCCATTTCCAATAGTTTGTGTATTGTTTAAGCTGCCATCTTCTAAGGAAATTGATCACAAGATGAGAGGCCTTCCACCTCCACTGTTCCCGACCTTTGTAGTTTCTGGTATAATTTAGTCCAAAACAGCCATGTGTTATAAAAGAGTTATACAGTGGGTAGAGAGTTTGATCCAGAATAAAGACCTCAAAACAAAACCTCTGAGACAAAGGCAGAATTCATCTATTTTTTTTATCCCTGGAGCAGTTATGACAGTGTAGTAAAGTCTTCCTACTGTAGGCAGGTTTTAGGACTCCGGCCTGTCACTGTCACAGAGGCGAAGCAGCTCAAGCTACACCTCTGTCTGCTGTGTGTTTGTGTGCTGGCAGCTGGCAGCAGGCCACACTTTAAGTGAAGATGGCGGCTGTTACTGCCTTCGTTGAGGTGACTTTATTTGTGACTGTACGCGTGCAGTGACTTAAGATTTCCCTAAGGGCTTGAAATGATATCTTAATTAAATCAATTAGGGCGACACAAAGCACAAACAAGCGCAGAATCAAGTGCTGGCAAATGAACTGCTTTTTTTTTTCTCTACCAGGATGTTGCTATAGCAGCTATTTCATTCAGACACGTTCTATTTCTTTCTGCTTTCACTATCCATTTGTGGAGAAGATTTGTTGAATTCTCCCGATCAACAAGCATTCGCATATTTCTGTCTCCAGTTAGTTCAAACGGCTGTTATTTACCCGAGTATACAACACTGCTCTGCACCAACCCCCAACATGCCTGCCTCTCTCCTCCCTCCCGTCTCTGCATTACCACGACAAAGCCTGCTCCATCATTACCTATACTCTCCTCAGCTGACACTGACATCCTTGTTGTCGGCCTATTGTCTTATCAAAACACACTAATGAATAGCAGAAATTGTCCGCTGACCTAATTATATGACCTACAAAGTCCCCCGGCCTTCATCTCTTCACTGTAGTCACCCACTCTTCACAAGACACACACACACACACACACACACACACACACACACACACACACACACACACACACACACACACACACCCTCCCCCCGGTCGGTCTTAAACCCCTTCTCTCTCTTCAGACTCTCGCTGGGACATCCCTTTGTTCAACGGGTGTGTGTGTTGGTGTTTGTGGGACCGGCATGCAGGGTTGTAGTTTGCTAATGAGGGCATTTAGGGGTGGGGGCGCTGGTGGATGCTGCTGCTATTCAGTAAAGGATTTCCCACTTCCTGTGAGGCACCAGTAGTGCCGCTGCTGCTAATGGAGTCTGAACTATTCAAACAGACACAAAGGAAATGAGAGTGTAATCAGGACCAGCAGGCCCACAAGGTGTTGGCTCCGTACTGCCACACACAGACAAACAGGTCATTTATAGTCTCAGTTTTAATTGGGCTGTCAGTTTCAGGCTAAGTCCCGTCTTGTGGGCTTTTTGTTGTTGTTCAAGGCTGTCACCGCCATTTTTCTATGTTTACGTTACATGTTTACATGTTTATAGTTCTATATTTGAGGGCACAGGTTTGGTTCAACACCGGAGGGAGGGGGGGGGGGACAACATAGGAAACAA
The DNA here is from genome assembly GCF_041903045.1 of Epinephelus lanceolatus. Lineage (NCBI taxonomy): Eukaryota > Metazoa > Chordata > Actinopteri > Perciformes > Serranidae > Epinephelus > Epinephelus lanceolatus. The sequence goes on along the minus strand of NC_135736.1, from coordinate 26,041,184 downwards.
GGGTTTCCGTTGGAAATTTTGAGCATCAAACACTCAATTCCCTGCAAACTGATGTATTTTTATGCACCAATTTTTGCATTTTCTGGACCAATTTTATCACCATAAATGTCTTCATGTTTTTATTGGGTTATTGAAGGGGATAAATGCACAGTCTAAATAACGAGGGGACTTGTTCCTTGCGTCCCTCTTGAAATCTATGCCTATGCCTGAATGTTTCTGCAGCCTGTTGCATAAACTCACTACTTTTGTACAGTACAGTTTCATCTACTGTGGTGCATCTTTCAGTGCAGGAAGATGCAACCAACTGGTGACAGAAATTAAGAAACCCAACAGACTAAAAAGTTAACGTATGACAGAAGCTCCAAATCTCTTTGGTCCGATGAGCTCAAGAACCCCTCCATCAATACCACCTGTCATGTTATTCAGTGGGTTTGATTTTAAACTGGATGATATTTAACACTATTATCATCACAATATCATGGTTACAATGTACTTTTTCCATACATTTGAATTGTCGATGTTTAAAGGTTGGTTTGGTCAAGCTTACAATCATACTGCTATCACCTGGAGTGGCAGGAGCTGGACTATTAAAGTGGAAATAGACATGTGTTTTTGCTTCATCTTATCTTTATGATGTAAATGTTGATGCACTGATCTGCATTTAGATTGGTTCCCTATGAGCCTTGCTTTAACTTTGCAATCTTTCTGCCACCGGGTACGATCTCCCGGGAAAGCCAAGGCTCAATTTACGGCACAAATTAAGTGCGTATTGCAAAACCAACACAGGAAGTGGACAGCACTTTTGTTTTCCCCTGCTAGCTATCTGTAATGATCCTCAGTTACCAACGAGTATCAGTGGAAGGTCTTTACTATCCCCAGTCACACAGATGGCAGACGGTGGAGTAACTAAAGTAACTGTGGATACTGCAGTAGTTGCTGGGTTCTGGGGAAAATGGAAAGCAGTTTGTCTTCGCAGCAGCGGCGCCAACAATAATACCACTTGGAAATGCCAGGGGGAGGAGAATCTGTTTTTACTTTAACAATTTATCCTTTACTTACAGCCTTTTCACCATTTATTAATTACTAGTGTTATTAGCTAACTGATTGAGACGTGTCTGCTCCCTTGCTAACTAGTTTTCACACACTCCTAGTTGCAGATGACTTGATTTCAACTAGCTAACATGATACAATACGTATTTGCACATAACTCATTAATAATTCAAATTGTGCTTCAATGTTATTTCCACTGAACAAATATGTCTCTGGAAATCCTCCAGATTCTGCTGAGGTAAACACCTAAACAGCAGCAATTCCCATCACAAGTGAAAGCAACAAATCTGCACTCATCTGTTCCAAGTAACAGGAAATATACATCACATATTCATGTCAGGTTTCATCATAAATGTCCTGGATAATAAGCTCCTGCTTTTAACTTTTTCTTTTATATTAGAGAAACCTTCCATTTGTCCAACCCTTCCACCTTGACAACAGTTCAGGAGTGACTTAAAAAAAGTTTTACCTTAACTCTAGCTATGTTTTGACTTCAACACAGACCAGCTATGGACAGCCAGCTGGGATGGCAGACTCACCTTGCAGTGTTTGCAGGCACTGGCCCGTCTTGATGTCCCAGATCTTGACAGTGGAGTCTGCGTTGCCTGAGACAAGGATGTTGTCTTTGAGCTCCATGCCGCTGGTGAGGGACTGATGCCCCGTTAGCGTGTGGATGCAGTTGCCCGTCTCCACGTCCCAAACCCTTATAGACGTGTCCAATGAGCCGCTCACCACGTGGATCCCATCAAACTAGAAGACAGAGGAGGGCAAAAGTTCAGCCTCGACACTTTCTTTCATTCTGACTGTTGATGAAATTCATTTCAAACTGGCTGAATATCAAGCTGCCACTCCGAGATAACAGTAACCTTCACCTTCATTCGCAGCTGATGCAGTCGCACTTGACACCTACGCGGCATACTTTGTTTCTATTAACAAACTTAAGATTAAACTCATTGAAATGAATGAATTTTATTGATCTGTGAAACTTTGCTTCGTGTTCACACGTCCAACAGTAGAGCAGCAACACTTTAGAAAGCCTAATGATGCAACGTGCTACAAAAACCAATCTATCAGTGCAGCAAACAGCCTCCTCTCTGAGGGTGATGGCACCGGCTAAAAGTGCACCGTAATCACACAGAGTGGGTGAGAGGACATCTTAGAGGACACAGGGGGATGGATCTTTAACATACACACCCACGCATACACACAAACACACACGTTTGGAGAGGATACATTAAAATATGTAAAAAACAAACAAACAAAAAAAAAAAACAGTAAAAACATGAGCAAGTAAGATAAAGATTGACTTATTTATGGCTTTTTGTGACACTGAACACAAGGAGAGGCACTGCAGATAACTCAAACAGGATGCTGGTATTTTCAGTGTGGACATATTGATATGGTTTATAGTCTTAGAATCAAATAGTTTACAGAAAACTCAACCAAAATGCACCAACCTTTCATAGGTTCAGTCTTAATTATAGTAATGGAGATCAAAATATAATTAAATTACAACACTTGAGATTAGCTGTCACTCAACATTTACACCCAATATCTGATACGTGTAACGGTTACTGACTTGACTAACTGAAAAAATTAGATGCAAACATTTTTAGATTAAAGAGTAAGGGGGAAAAAATCAAATCCAGCTAACAGTTTTAAGAATTTAGGAAGGACTTATAATAATAAAATTAAAATCCTGCTGTATTTCTTTATGCAGATGAAATTTAAATTTGATGGGAGCCTGTTGATCAGTATGAAGCTGCTCACCTGTAATGAATACACTCTGTTGGTGTGGCCCTGCAGCGTGTGGAGGCAGGTCTCCGTCTCGGGGTCCCACACTTTGACCATGAAGTCATAGGCACCGCTGACCACCCGCCGCCCATCATACTGGACACAGCGCACCGCTGCCACGTGGCCCATGAGGACGTGTAAACACTGACCTGTCTCAATGTCCCAGACGCGCAGCGTGGCGTCACGAGAGCCACTGACCACCCTGAGAGAGAACCAGACAGACGCCAGTCAGGTACATGTGGTGAAACATCAATTTTCAAGACACAGTCAGGGTCGAATGTATGAATCTGGTTGCGAAACAAATAGTGGAGTCTTTATGTTGAGCTTTACTGTCCCACCAGGAGGAATGTCTCCCTCAAGTTACCGAGTCTGTAAGATTAAATTCAATAGGCTGCACAACACATTCATTCATACTGTGGCAGCTGCACTGACAGAATAATGAGACAGGTATGAACATTTCCTTTCACTCCTCTGACATCGAGTAACCTACAGCGTAATATTCATGTTCGTACTTGAAAGTACAAAAACACCTATTTAACTCAAACAGCCACCCTCTGGCAGTGTCTTCACCCAGCATGGAAAAGAAAAGCGATATTATAGGTTATAGAGAGGGAAACTGCCTTTAGGTAAAACTGTTACTCAAGTTTTACATTTCTTTTTCAGGATTATTACAGTAAGAACAGTTTGTACCAGGATATTATTTAAGAATGAGACACTGGGGATAAACATATTAAAATCAGGTCACTGATCGACACCGCTTTCCTTAATTTCCATCAGATCCCAACACTTCAGTAAACACTGAGACAGACATTCCTCCATATAATAAAATGATTTCCATTAAAAAAACACCCATGCTGTAAATACACATACTCTTTATTTAAAAAATGCCTCATGGCGCTACAGAGATGGAAATCACCCACATGTTATTCACTGTCTGCTTGCAGCTCGCAGCGTTTCCACTGAGTGAGTAATCAAATGTTACACAAAAACCTTGGTGGGCCCTAAGGCGAAAAGAGCACTTTGAGTCTCCTGAGTGTAATACTGAGTGAATGAGTGAGCAGCAGTTCACTTAAGACGGCTCGCAGGGTCTATTTAATCACTATGAGGCTACATGCTCACTTTCATGGAGATACTGTGCTCTTACAGTATTGTTCGGATGCTCATTTTGCTCGGTGAGATCGCCGTTAGGTCGGGCGTAATGATTCTAATAATAACAGAGGGCATGGGTGCCTTAAAGGGATAGTCCAAATGATTATTTGCTTTCAAATCATATCTCAATATTTTTTTATTCTGCATAGCGATACACAATATATATCTCAGTGAAAGCCACTTGTGATGGGTCCCATGGACTTTTATTAAAACAGACCATGATCAAAAACAACATACAAAGACAGGGTTTCCTTTCCTGGGTGAAAATATACAGCTGCAGAACATGTAAAAATTGAAAATAATATAAAAATATTTAATAAAAATAGGCCTATCTCTGAGAATACACCAAGCACTTAGCCTTGGAAGACCATCCTGATGACCTGAGCTTGACTTTTTCGCTCTCTGTGACAAACTCCTTCAGCCAATCGTAACAAAGCCAGGGGGAACAGCTTCTTCATCACCAACAGAGCCAGTTGATTAATGAAGCTTTTGACAAATCCAGTCACAGAAAAGTTTGCTATTTAATGACCTTTACAGTGCAGCCCCACTACACATGCTCAAAAACTTGCTTCCATTCGTTGTTTATTGGAAGCGAATAAAGCGAATAAAATAATAAGCTAAATAAAAAAAATATCAAACTAACTGTTCAATTTTTTTTACAAATAAACCTTTGGATCAGCAACAACCATTTGTAAAGCTCACTAATTAACACATTTATAAGATTTATTTAGGGCTGCAACTGAGGATTATTTTCATTTTCTCTTTTCCCCCGCATTAGTTTCTCAAATAACTGAAATGTTTGGTTCATTTGGCAGAAAATTGTGAATAATGGCCATCGTACTCTCCTGAAACTTAGAGTGACATCTTAGAATTGCTTGTTTTTAATGACCAAGAGTACTAAACCCAAAGATACTCAGTTTAATGTCACATAAGAGAAGCTGAGAAGCTGGAACTGGAGATTGTTATCAACACATTATAGGGTACATGGAGTCAATTCTATAAATATTAGGCCTTTAAGGTCATTAAATAATCTTAACTTAATTCCCTACAGTAACTATATTTCTACATAAAACCTACCCCTGCATGGGACCACATATATACTACTTACCTTTAATGCTTGAATAAGAAATCTGTCTTAATTCTGGTTAAAAGTTATTAAATTTGCCTCACATCAAAAGCACTATGGTGTCAATGGACACAAAAGCTTCATTTGACACTTTTTAAAGCTTAATGATGAGATGGCGCCGTACCTTTTCTCATGTAGGTGCATGCAGCGCACTGTTGAGGTATGCCCATAGAGGGTGTGGATACATTCTCCTGTCTCTGCGTTCCAGACCTTGAGTGTGCGATCAGTGGAGCCGCTGATAATAATGTTGTCTCTCATCTGGGATGACCACACGCCCCCTGTGTGGCCCACCAACGTACGCAGACACTGCAAAGATCACAGAAGAGGAAGAGTTGTCTTGATCAGGATATTCCTCGTTGCCGCTGACAGTCAGACTTGAGATGTTGGAAAAGTTGGTTTCAAAGACATTCAGGGTAATTTCATTCATATATTTCACATCCGAGTTTAAGAGCTCCTAAAAATCACATTTGCACATTTTCCCACTGTGACCTCCCGTCGTCTTCAGGGAAAAACAGACAAGGAAAATGAAATTTCTGTGACCTTTTTGGTGAAAGCAGAACCCTGTCGGTGAATACCTGCTGCTGCAATGCCGGGACAAAATCTCTCCCTGGGCTTTTATAATTGCTTTTACTTATCTGTTGGAAAAGCAGACAATTCATTCTCTTTGCAGAAAAGCTTTGACAACTGTCTTCAATTAAAATATGTGCCCATTCATCCTCATTAGGGATGGTAGATTAGCTATTGATTACAGCAGTTATAGAAATCTTTCTGATCAATTGAATTTGCGTCTCCACAGCTTCCAATTTGTGCCTCGATTTAATTATCCTAAATGCATTAAATTAAAATTCTTTGGGGAGAGGAGCGAACTGTGGATGGGGTTGGTGGCAATGCTGCGGTTATGTCAGGTCCAGAGCGGAGCATGTCGAAGTGTTCAACATGTGACCCCCTGACTGCAGCTGATAAGCCACTGAGCAGTGGATGGTGGCGCGGGGCGAGAGGTTTTTATTGCAGCGAGAAAAAGAGGAAGATGATGCTGCAGCCTGTCTTCCCCCCTCTCTGTCCTGCGATAAAGAGAATCACTTCATTAACTGAGGGCCAATGTGGCATGACCTGACAATCAACCTCACTCCCGTGTTAAAAGTCTCTTGTTTTTATCACCATGGTCCTTCTTCTTCGCTTCATGCAGCAGTGAGAAGAATAACACTGCAGCTGCACAAACATCTGGCTAAATGACAATTTATCGTGCATTTAAAACCCTCGTGGGCAATTTGTGAAATGTCGTGGTTCATTATCGGGATTATTTACAACGATCCCACTGCCCGCTGTGTCTTAATCCGCAGTTGTGATAAATATTTGCTTTTCCTCTGCAACACAGGCCTGCCGTTTATTGTGTTCATACTCTCAAGGATGCAAGGTTTTTCTCGTGAATGGGAGCCAGTGGTCGAGGTTCCAAGAACAAGAATCACAGTGTGTGATTAGAGCCTACTCAAACACTGCGTAGGAAGAGAGAATACCTGAAATGAAGGGCTTAAGCGTCTTTATCGGTCTATGAAACAAACATAAAAGGAGGTTGTCCCTGAGAGTGAAAGAAGATTTGCATTCCTTTAATGAACCTTTTTTTTTTTCCCCAAACACGAGGGTTTTTCATAAACATTTGCATTGTATTCCTGTAAAGAATAAACAGAGTGTGAGTATCCAGTGTTGTAGCCACGGAGCTCTACACCATGTAAGACTGATTATACACTGTAGTGTTGAAAAAGCCACCTTCTTTGGCCTTAACAGGAAATATCAGAAAATAAGGTCAGCAGGGCAAAAGCTAATGGAGCTACTGATGTGCAGAGGTTAAAGTAAACTACCTCAGGCCAAGTCATCCCATCATTGACTCATGCTGCATGATTAAAAGATTACTCAGGCTACAGATGAATCTCCATTCAGCGTGCTAAAAAGACCAATCACGTTTTTGTAGTGATTGATTTCACAGTTTGACAGGAAAGAAGACAGAAGGATGAGAAAGAGAAAGATCTCACATGTCCCTGGATGCTGTACTTCTACCACATCCATGAAAAATGCATGGTTCTGCAAGGCTGAATGAAGTAAGTCTATTTAACACAGCCCAAACTAAAAGGGAACTCTGGTATTTTTCAACCTAGATCTTATTTTCCCATGTCTTTATATCTAATTGACCCATGGGAACAACATTTTTTTTTTAAAGTGGTCCAGTATTGAGAAAGAGAGTGCTGCAGCTGGCAGTGTCCAAACAGGCTATTTCAGAATGAGACTTCTCCTTGAGCAAGACCTGGACACAAACAGAATGAGCAAGCGAAAGGATAAAGAAGAAGTTCTTATTTCTCTGTAGTGTCCTTTTCATATTGTTCTCAGACACTAATAATAACAATCTGAGCCTGTCAGGCACCTGCTCTGTGTGGTTACATTACAGCCTGTTTCACCGCTGCCAGCTGCAACACTCTTTCAATTCTGGACCAATTTCAAAAAGTGTGGCTCCCATTAGTCACTTAGACACAAAAAATGGGGACCAAGTTGGAAAAAACCTGATGTTTTCCTTCAAGTTTTTAACAACCATAGCAACACAAAGTGATTATATATGATAAATACCCTTACAGCTAAGTTAATCAATCGTTAAACCAAAAGGAACACAACATATTAGTTTTTCTGTTTCTCCTCTCTGATATGTGGCAATTTCAATGTAAAATTATCCACTTAATAGCATCCCAATAGATAAAGACATGAACCTGGGGTAGGAAAGTTCTCTGCTGGTGCTTCCTACATTATTTTCTGTTGGGACACTTTAGCCAACTGAGCCACCGAGAGTTTCTCTTGGCATGCTTTCCCTTGCAACTGCAAGATCTGACCGTGGTCTCAGCTTGTTTAACAGGAAACAGCTGGCGAAACAGAGCGGATAAATCAAAATGATTAAGTGTAAAGGTATTCTGAGAGCTGGATCAGGATGGCAACGTGTTACTGCCCTTTTAATTTCTACCGCTGCTGATTTGACATCATGGGTATGATTTACTGGTTGGCTACAAACTCCACAAAAAACAGCCTCATCTGTTGTGTATTTACACAAACCAAAGAGAAATGCTAGATGGCCTTCATTAATTTAATCTCTGATCATATTCACAATATTGCTGGTTAAATTCACAGCTCCATAAGCAATCTATAACGTCTGTTCATTCGAGACGCTAAACTGGGAGAAGCCAAAGCATCTGGCAGAAGACACCGCTCCCTGGGTATGACAACAGTCCACAGGTCTGCCATCTTAGATTGGCCTGACAGCTGAGACTGCTGCTGACAGGCACCACCAAGGACATGCGCAGCTCTGTTAAGCACCAGGCAGCCACCTTTGAGGCAGCGAGATGTGTGCGGCTGTTTGTGCGCAGAAGATTGACATCTTTCACTGAAGCTGGAGGACGTGCAGAGACAAAGGTCCGTCAGGTAAAGACAGAAAGCCTTCAGGTGTCGTCTGAGCAACCGCTGCTTCAGCAGGAAAACAAGCTTTTTAAAATACCTCCAGACCGCAAATGTGAACTTGACATGCAAGCTCCAACGGATTCCTCTTAATCTCGCGCTCGCTCAATCTCTGATGCAATGCTTTCAGCCACAATCAAATCCCCATTGTCTTACCTGATCGCTAAGCAACGGCCCAGTGCTTTTAGAGGTGGAGGCATTTACATATAATGTTCTCATATAATAATTCTGATTGCCTCACAGCAAGGGTTCAATTCACTGTGTTTTATATAACAAGCTAAATCAAGGGCAAGACAAAGCTGGCAGCAAAAATGAAACATTAGCAGATATCTTGAAGCTTTGGCAAACCTGAGCTGATGACTATTTGTTGAAACACATTAATATTAATCAATATTCATGCAAATAATGCTGTCAATATGATGGGACTCTTTGCTTTCTGTGCCTAAAATGCCCAGCCAGTTTGAAAAAAAATAGGATTCACAAACAAATTTTGAACAGAAGAAAGGATATTGGACAGATTCATTAAACCATTGATAGAAACATCTGCTACAATCTTGTCAGCATTGTAACTGCTGCACTATTTAGAGATGTGTTGGGAATACTGTGAGTGGAGGAAACACGAGATAACATTTAGACGCCGCAAAGTGATGTAACACCACTTGATTCTTCCCACATTGTCCCATCACAGGGGGAATCTTTTTGATCGCTCTAAATTGAACACAAGGTTTCCAAGGAGAAGTGGCACAAGTGGCCGAGGAGAAGTGTTAACGCTGCTCTACCTCTGGCACAATTTGTCTATGCTGTAACCAATTTCTTTTTCCGTCCCATCAATTTAAATTCTCTACCTGCAGTGCAATCTGCCAGAGCTGCATTTCAAATCTCTCCTCTGAAGGAAAAGGACAGAAGTAACCACTGATCTCCGAGAGCGTGAGCCACTTTAACCTTGTAATCTATAATCATCCACCAAAGTCATTATCGCAGGGACTGCTCTTTTTTCCTGACGAATGGAAAACGACCCAAAATCAAATCTTTTCAGAGAAAGTAAGAAAAGAAACCCACATCTGCATCACACATGCTGTCAGTCTAATGGCATGAGGCATCAAAAGGAGACCATTTAAAGACTAACATCAAGAGTTCTTCATCTCCGTTGATCATCGTGCTGCCATCTCTTATTGATCTAATCAGAATGAGACCTAAGTTCTGGTGTTAGCGGCTGAGCTGAGGACGGGCACCCTGAGCTTTCTTTGAAGTTGGAGGATTAATGTGAGAGGTAAAAGGTGCACCAAGGTCAAACAAATCCCCTTTAAAGTAAGATTATGGAGCAGATATTATTTGCAATATGAAGGACAGGAAGGATGGATGCTGGAACGTGGATTTGGAGCCTCGAGAGAAACTTATCTGAGGGCCGCTGCAAACTGTGTAACACCTTGAGATCACTGATAGCCACTTTACAGGCCAGCATCTCAAGGGGACAAACTGACGGCGAGGAAAACGTAGCAATCAAGTCTTCAAATACCCTGGCAGAGACTGTAAAGAATGTTGACAGCGGAGGAAAAACAAATGCAGGTGGTGGTAATCCCATTGTATTTTTTTACTTTACAGTTTCACTGGCATCGACAGCCACTTCACCCGAAATGGTCGACTAGACTTAATTGGCCATTCCTCTCCAGTGAGAGATTCTCTCTCGAGAGCAAAGGAAGCAAAGAGATGAAATCCACAGTTTGGTTGTGCTCTGAATACAGCACCCAAACAGAAATGGATTTAGCCTCATCTTTTCTTCATGAGTAATGTAAACAAACAAATCCGAGGTGGATTAGCGTTGTAGAAGCCACAGACAATGTACTGCGCGTCTGTGACGTCGGTCTGAGCGCAGGGTGGTTTCATACAAAACAGTTGCGCCTGCTGGTGATGTGACTCATCGCAGACTGCCACCAGCGATGTGGAGCCGCCGCAGCTGTAACTCAACAACCTGTCATCCAGATGTTAGTCCGTGGGTGAAGGAGAGCCAAATCGTGCTCCGTGCTTATCGGATGACCTTGGTTAGATATGTCTAGATCAGCAAATGCTGTGACTGATATGCCGTGTAATTACCACTTGGGTGAATGCCAACTCGACTATGTTGGACTGAGTCTTTAAAGCAATGAAAAGCAAGCTCCGTGGTCTATTGTGTCCAACAGAAAGAGAAACCTACTGCAGTGTGATAATGCAGAAAATCAACTCCTCTAAAGGCTTTTCTTTGAAACGTACGTTTGTAAAGTAAAACAGCCCAAACGTATCTCATTTGTTCACCAAGTCATAATGAAAGGAACAGACGGGAAGAGAGGAATATGCAACGACAGTTTACGGAGGAGTTTTAGTCAAAAAAAACAAAACAAGCTCTTTTGAAATTGGAGTCCGACACCGAGGCATGAAAGCACTGCGATTCACAACAATCTGTGAACCTCTCTCCAATACCACAGTACAACCACTGCTTTTCTTTTTAATACACAGCGTAAAGCTGCAGCCAAGGCCTGTGTGGCTGCACCAGCTTCAGCTATGAATACTAACACCTCTTGCGGACATGTGCTGTGTAACAAGTCTGCAAAACGGCAAAATGTAAGAGGAGAGAAAAGATGAAGATAGAATGGATTCTCTGCCAGGATGTTTTTGTGTGACGGGGCAACTATCCATCAGGTTAGTAGTGCAGACACAGTTAGGTGTCAGACAAGAAAGCTGTTTTCATGTATGGCCAAGTGTACATCAGGAAGTCTTGCAACCACTAAGCAATCGTTTAGATAGCTGTCTCCTTCACTTCCTAATCAACAAGTCTGAAATATTAATGAAGTCAATTCAACGTGAACCGCATTCCTTCAGTCCATTAATGTCTGACAACAGCGCAGAAGAAAGGAAAAACATTAAGATAACCGGAAACAACAGGAAATAGAGAAGCTGTTAACACATACCTTTCCTGTGATGGCCGACCAGACTTTGAGCGTGTTGTCGTCAGAGCCGCTGACGATGCGGTTGCCACAGAACTGGAGGCAGGTGATCACATGGTCGTCGTGACCTTTCAGCACCTTTGGATGGGGCAGATAAAGAGAGCTGCAGTGAGAGAGACATGGAGGACAGGGCGGATGCGGAATGACACAGCAAGAATTGAGGCTGACAATGACACGTCTCCGGTGCTTTGTACATCAAAGAGGAGATAAGAGGAAAATGTCATCAAGTGCTGCAGGTGTACACAGCTCTTTACGCAGTGTGTGTGTGTGTGTGTGTGTACAATACTGGGTCACAGGACTGCTAGCTCAGCAAACGACAGAGCACACTGCATATGCAAAGGAGTACGGAGAGCACAGTAACCAAATTTACATCGGCGGTGGCCTAAAATGACCCGCGGCTGTCTTTAAAAAAGAGCAAAAGCATACAAGGGCCATTAAGGATCAGCTCTAGCATACTGGTCATGCTTTATGGGGAACTTCTAAACAGGCAAAAGACAAATAGAGTCTTTTAGATTGAGAGAGAGTAAGATCATCCAGTGCTGCACCTCATTTATTATTCAAAAAGAATACTGCAGAGATCTGACCTATCGCTAACTTTCCATCAGCTTTCTGCGAGTCAAAGCAGCTTGATATCGGATCTATAAGATCGGCTACGCTGCGGGGAATTTAAGGTGAAAGTAAAGCTACCTTGGGTGATTTGAGGTCCCCTCTCCTCCAGTTGGTGTCTATTCTGTGCTGCCTGATGTAGGCACTCTTCCAGGGGCTGTGAGTGAAGCCAGGCTTGACGATTTTCCTCTTCTTGAGGAGCAGAGGCTCATCGATGCCTGCGAGGAGAGATAGAGATGGAGGCAGGTTGGACTCATGTTTCTCCTCTAAAAAGTTTATTTAAAAAAAAAAACAGCCGTGTCTTTAAGCACAGCATCGCCCACAGCGGTAGCTCCAGACTGCTCACGCTGGGCGACTGCGTGTTGTCTGTCCGCATCTGTTGCAAAGACTTAAGACTCACCTTCTTCCCTGCATTTCTCCCTCCACAGCAGGTTGTCCTCTGCCAGGATGCGCCAGTAGCGACACGTCTGGGCTGCTTGGAGGAGGTCCTTCGGTTCCAGGAATGACAGCACATACAAAGCCAGCTGTTGAAAGACAATGTGAGAGGTGTAAATGGAAAAGGAGACACAAAAAGGACCCATTATTCACTGCTGTGGGTGTATATGACAGCACAAACACCTCGTGGAAGAGGATTTGAAGTTTGAAGTAACTAAATCACAGTAACAAAAAGGAACAGCTGAGAAAACACACTTGCTGAAGAAACTATGTGCACAATATTAACAGCGTGAATTGAACTGACAAGGGTAGACAATAGTATTACCATAGAATTGAATCAACATTTTTATTAAAGCCCAACAAAAAAATACACAATAGGATCTTCACACAGCCAGTAATAATGCCAGGGCTACAGTTCGTTAAGCCAAAGCTGGCATAAAAAGACACAAAACCTGGTATAATGAGCATAAATCTGGACCCCTGGGCAATAGACAGAGAAAACACTACAGTCTGTTGTTTTTTTTTTTTTCAAACAGGTATATCTTTGGACAAAAGTCTTACCACACACAGTATCTGTGGCAACAATGAAACAGCGGATCAACTGTTAGGACGAGAGATTGCTCTGTATCATCATAATATAGGTGAGGATTATGGGTTCACTGTGTAACCCGTTGTGCAAATATTGTTCTTTTATTATATTACAATAATCCGAGATGATAATGACCCACAGCACGCTGTGTGACAAATTCAGGAGTGGCGTCATGAACATCAGGAAGGAGTCAAATGTCCGGGGTGCACCAATAACCAGGGGCCGCTTTCACAAAGACATTTTAGCGTGGTCTGTATAAGGCCAGTCTTTAGTCTGCTCTTAGATCTAGTCTAATCTAGTCATTTTTATTGTCAACCTGCTGTTTCACTTGATAAATCTGTAACATAATTAGAAATGCCTGTTATAATTTCTCACTGGCTGACATGATGTATTCATATTGCTTGTTTTATTGGACTTAATATTGAAAACGCAAAGATACTTAGTTAACTATCATTTATGATTGAAGCTAACATCAAATTTTTCATATTTAGAAACTGGAAGCAGAGAATTTGTTGGGTAATTTTGTTTGAAAAATGACAAACAATTAATACATTTTATAAATTAATATCTTTTTTCCAGATGAGATTTTAAAAAACTGTGACACCCTTACCTAAACCAGAACCCTGAAAGTGATACAGATACCAAAAGAGTAATTTGTTTGCTACCCACATTGTGAATGCAGTAGTGTGTTGTATAATCATACTCTCAAACATTTTGGCAGTATCTCAGTACGCTGAACTGCCAACTCCATCAAATACAACGTTCTCGACTCCATCACACCACAAACAGTATGGGTTGTAGCTACTGCTGTGGCGGGAATGTAAGCTCCGAGACAGAGCAAGAGTCCATCCGGCGGCAGACTACCTGTTCTCTGTTAGCACCACATGGCTAACATTACCTAATGATTATTAATGGGTTTAACAATACTGTTGTGCCGTTTCGGTGTGACTTTGTTGGGACCATTTAATGGCTTGTTGTCGGATGTTAGCCGCTGCTGCTGTGTTAGCTCGCACTAACCAAGCAGATGTTGAAGTGACTGTTCATCAAGAGGAGAGCAGCTCTGAAAACGGCAGCAACAGGAAGTTTGCTAATCCAGCAGGGAGTCGGGAGAGTCTGAGATCAGACCCCCGTCACAAAAACTGGATGACGTTTAAATACTACTTGGTACTGGGGTTTTTTTTAACCGACAGACATCCCTAACAGTTACGCTATTTGCTCATTTCTCCTTGTAAAACCAGGCGCCTGATCTGAACGTCTTTTATGAAAGTTCTTGAATGCTTCATTCCTCAAAGGTTTAGAGACGTTTCCATGTCAAATATCCAACTTCACACGGTTCAAACTTCTTTGACAGCATTTTAAAGAGAACTGAGGGTCATGATGAAGGGCAATCATAAGACTTTTATGTTGTTTTGTCTCCCTGCCGAAGGTCTTCAGGTGTTACAGTTTAGTTTTAGGGCTATTTCAAATCACTTGCCCCAGACAAGACCCACAAACCTTGACATACCTAAATCACCTGAAAGCCTGTCTGAGCCTGTAGTCATTACCGGGCTTCAGGATATTTCAAAAGTTTTATGAATGGACCTCGAGCCCGGAGTGATTGCTTTTTAAGCCCGACACACCGCCTTCTGCAGATTCTCTTCATGGTTTCAATTTCAACTGTATCTATAGTGCGGCCACAGGGATTGTCCTGTTAAAATTACTTGACAGCCCCCCTCAATATATTTCCAGCAGCTCTGGCGGAGAGGACAGACAGGATTAACAAAAAAAGTCAGAGAGAACAGGATAACATATAAAAAAAAAAAGGCAGGACCAAAAAACAAAATGAAAAGAGAGGGCTCATGTCCTGGTGAGAACACACATGATGCCGCTGTGGTGCAACCGGTGCTGACACCTTGAAATCTTGCATCCTATTGCCTCACTCTCTATGCTGCTGGCCGCCGCTTTTCATCCAAACAACTGCCAGAGAGAGACGAGGTGTTACGTATTTGATCAGCTACACCAGATAACGGTGGACTGAGGCTGGTTTGCAAGAATCCCTCATGTGATCTTATCATCAGTGTGGCACTTCAGATAGTTTGTATTGTCAGTTATGATGCAGAGGAAAAACAAGACACCCCACTATGGATGTGAAGGAAGACCGCGACAGGATTAGGGCTGGAGCGGACGCCTCTGTCATGTATTGTATATTTAAAAACAGTGGAAGGGATTCCCACAGGGGTTCAGGTCAGAAGAAAAGGGACTCGAGATGGAAGTTGTGTACTGACAACAGAGAAAGAGGCATTCAGGAACTCACCTCTTTGGGCAGCAGGGAGATGAAGTCTCGCTGAAACTGCGGCTCGATCACCTGCATCATATGCTTGACTTGTGTTGGCTCACAGCTGTCAATCAACTCATCCAGCGCCAGCAGCTTCTCGGGGCCAGTCCAGCTCTGCAGCACAGAGGACAGAGGGTTTTTTTTAAAATGACATCACTCTGCATGATTTGGCAGACGCTACACTATATATCATAAAAACTCAAAGTTAATAGCTTTTTGGTGCTAGTATGGGGTGGCAGACCACTTGAAACTAGCAACTCTCAATGCATACCAGATGAAAGCACAAGAGCAGGCTCAACTGTGCTAATGAAAAACCTATTGAAAAGAGAACTTGCAGATACAGCTCCAGATGAAATCCAGGACACCTAAGAAGCTGAGATTGATGGTGGTGTTGTTTCACATTATCTGCATCACAAACAGCGACGGCTGCTGTCAATAAAAAAAAAAGGTGAAGCCAATTAAAACACTGAGCTGAACAGGTCTGCAGCCGTAGCGCTCGGCAATATCGATATTGTATTGATAGCGTGATATGAGACTACATATCATCTGACATTTTGAATATCCTAAGTGTTGTCTTTTCCTGGTTTTAAAGGCTGAATTACAGTAAAGTGATGTGATTTTCTGAACTTACCAGACTGTGCTAGCTGTTCTATTATTTGTCTTTACATAGTTAGTCTTTATAGCTGCATTACTGATGATTGTTAATCAAAAATCTCATCCTCAATCTCAAGGACCCATAGTCAACCCTACAATAAGCCCTGGTCAGCCATGTAAGGTACTTTACATGTTTATCAAAGCAGTTTATCACTGACAATCATGAGATTTTGGACAGTTGAGTTTGTGTGCCTTGCTGTTCATGAACACCATGTTCACCACAGTCTCAAACACAGCGTAACATTCCTATCATTATATGACAAATCTGTTCTTGTTATTATTGCTGATTATTGTTGAACTGTTGACTATTGCTTTCCTTTTTACATGCATATATTTTTGATATTTGGTTAGTATTTTTTCATTTTCGCACAGGTTTTCTTTTTCTTTTCTCAACACTTGTGGAGGCGTGTCATTTTCCACATGGCTTCTCATTGTAATCCACTGCTGTCACCCACCTGTGCTTGCTTATTAATCAAGACTGGGCGACACCTATCTATCTCGTTCTCCATTGCTATAATTTCCCTTCTGTCTGGTTGTGTTTAGTGATTCTGCAGTTGTTTGATGTACATTAGAGTGAGAATACCTGACCCGAGCCTGACAGAATCTGATGAGCTGGGCCGGGTTTGGACAAATATTTGCATATAATGTTCCGATTCAGCCTAATTGACTTGACATGGTCCTTTACAGTTTGCATTGGACGGAGTGGTGTAAAGAGGGTCACCAACGTGTTTCAGTAGCAGCACCAGAGCTATTTTCCTGACATTAACGGTGTCAGGCTCGGGTCGGGCTTGGTTACTAGTACTCTTTTAGACTTGTGTCGGCCTCAGACAGAAATACGCAGCCCAAACTGTACTACAACATATACACTAAGTCATGCACTAACACAGTTTCTGCTGCAGCTATTTTGTGAGTTTGCTCTCATATGGTATCAGTATAATACTACAGAGACTGTCTGACTTGTACAGCAGTGTATCCTGCTGGCTTTTATTGCTTTTCATTTCACTGCAGTCTGTACTCTGTATTCTCTCTGTACTGTCCTCTCCAGAGGTTCTAAAAATGAAAGGGACCCCCCCCAAGTTTGCCATTACAGGTGGGAGTACACTAGATGAAGTTGATTATACCTCCACCTCTGGACTGCCACACCCATCAAAGCTGTAGCCCATAGAAGTGAAGCGTTATGGGCCGACTGTGCTAATTCATCGTGGTCAAACTAGACACTTTAGCGCGCTTATGTAAGCTCTTATTTTACTCTGATTGGAGCGCCTTGGAAACATACTGCCTTGTGCAGTGTGTCTGCAACCCGTTAATGTTCCCTACGTGCCGCACAGAGTTGCTCGAGGCACCTGCCTATTTCAAGCAGCCAACACATTAGTGGAAAATGTGAACATCAGGAACCAGACTCTATCAACAACATTATTAGGACTCTGTGGGGTTATTTATTCTGCTTGAACATTCAGTTGTTTAACGCTGGCTGATGACACGAGCTGCACTGTATGTTGGACTCAAGAGCCGCAGTTGTTTTCCTCTATGGAGCACTGAAATCTAACAATGATTACAGGCTATGAGGCAGGATGGAAAATCTGGCACACGCAAACCACCTGTAATTTGGCAGCTAAAAGCTTTAGCCAGAGGTGCTGGTTCTGGAGGTAATCAGGGGGTTCAGAGACCTCCTCCCTGCCACTGGGAGGACAACGCAACAGCTACTTATGTGTTACATCAATTTTCTGCCATAGGTTTTTAGTATGTTTTGTTTCAACAACTACAGGCCCTCTAATCTGAACCTGAGATGGGAATTTTTTTTCGTTTAAACTGTTAGTTAACGTTCTTATCTCTGGTCTGTTATGTAATCATAAATGTACAAGTAGTAACTGTTTTACCAAAGAACCTACAAAATGGGAACCACTTATAAAGTAAATTCTGAAGGGCTCAGTGTATTTCAAGAGCTTTGTGGATAAACACTTATCCTTCATTGTTGAGTATCATTTTTGGTAAACTATTATTCTCCTCAGCAGCCTATTTCTGCTTCAGCTACTGATTTCTTCAGTTTTGTAGAATTTCCTTCAACAGTCTTCAGAGAACAGCTGTGACACAAACCACAAGTTAACATCCAGGATCAGAATGCTGAACCTTAAGCATAGAAGGAATCCAGGCTCACTGAAACACACATTACTCTTGATCAGCTAATCATTATGACCTGCTTATGACAGGTGTTAAAGTATCTGCTGAAAACCACTAAATTTCAAAAAGACTGAATTCTTTGGCTGCAACAAAACAGATTATTGAGGTATCATTTCAGTCAGTTCCAAGGACACTAAAGAGGCAGTTATTACATCTCCTATGGTAGTCATAATTAAAATATATTTTAAAAATTTTATGTATGATATCAAGGCCGATGTACCTGTATGTTGGTGGAATTAAAGGATTAGTTTAAGATTTCGGGAAACAAGCTTATTTCCTTTTTTTTTTTTTGGCCTTTTTTTGTTTGTTTTTTTGGGTCCATAAAATAAAATAGTTTTTTTTAGTGTTTATAGTAAACAAACCAGATATATTGTGTTAATTACTGAGCTTCAGCGGTGCTGGTAGCTGATTTTGTTATGAAAGGATAGAGCCACTCTCTTTACAATACGCCAAGCTAGCCTGCTGCTGGTTGTAAATGTAAGTTAAGTTAGACTGAAGACTTTTTAAGACCTTTTTAATGCCACTTGGAATGAAATTATGACGAATTTTACTGTAACCAAAACTGAAGAAAAAAAGGGGGAAGGAAAATTTTCATAAAATGTTTATTGTAACAAAAAGCTTGAATTTTTTGTGAGATGCCTGGTGTTCAAAGTTTTATTGGCTATTTTGTGTATCTCACTCTACATGTTAAATTCCACTGACTTGAGTCACATCGTGTCATCCAGGGTAGTGACAGCTAGCTAGCTAAACAGTGGCTCCTCTGTTCTGACTTCCTGACTAGAAACAAGACATTACTGTTGTTGGTTGCTTTCTTCCTTTATCCTGATCTACACGACAGGTATATTATTTTTTTTGTAAAGATGTTAGCAATTATTCTGAGATTTTACAATGCAACGTCAGAAAAAAGATTAATTAAATCCTACTACCCCTGTATTAGCATTTTTAATACTTTTGAGAGATTAAATTAAGACATTTTAATACCAATTAAGGCCATATTTTTAGACTAATAAATTTAATACCCTTTAAGACTATTAAAGGATATGCAGGAACCCTGTTATACTTACTGGAGAGACATGAGTGGCATTGATCTATCTCTCTTCAAAAGGGTGAATTTCCCAAATCTCAAACTTGTCATTTACTGTAATATAGGGACTTTGCCATGGCCATATGTGTCGTTGCGTTTCCCTTTACATAATCCCAAAATAACACCAGGCGATTCTGTGAGAACATTCTTTCTAGCTACAGTATGTAACATTGTAGTTTCCCTCTCTAATAGCAGCTACAGGCTCGGACTGGACTGGGGAATGTACAGAATGTAAGTTTGAGGTTTAGCAACTGCAGCGTGCGCTGTCAAATTAAAGACTGCAGTAGGTCAGGCTTGAAGACTAATATACGTAAAATAAACACTGAGGTGTCACAGGTTCGCTCGGCTATTGGAGGATAATGAGTTTAAGCTCTCTCAGGTAATGAAGTCCATGGCAACCTATTATATAGGAAATCAGAGAGACCCCATCAAGGCTAATATGTTTAAATGACATCCTATTTCCATGAAGTCTGGAATCATTAGAGATGAAGTCTAACATGAGAAAAATGGCTCTATTATGTTTGCACCTGTACGGACAATAATATAGGAGAATTAATATAAAAATAGGGTAAACTATGGATACAGTATTATGTTTTACATCTCCATCACAGGGCTCTGCAGACACTGACAGTAATCACAACAACATGTATCTAACAACATACAATAAGTCTTTAACAAGTTTGCTAATCATGGACACAAAATGACCTCCTAAGAGACCCGTAATCCTCATTACTGTCTGGATAATGTAGCAAAAATACATGACAAAGTCACAAAAGGTTTCATTTATACTGCAGTAACTAATTTCTTTATATTAGAGGAAAATAGAATACAACATCTGTTCATCTTTTAGTCCAGACTATAGTCCTACAGTCGAAACATGGGATGTTATAACTCTACTTTTAAGTCTGAACAGGTACGGCTAATTCCAATTCCACGCTACAGTGGCTATGGTAATGTGGTGGGCCCTAACAACAAGGCGGCAATTATCTTTGAGACTAAGTGAGCATTGATTGGGCACAACATCTGCTTTTTGATGAGCTTTTGCTCGAGGGTTTGGAGCTGTCCGTAGGGGAAAGGAAAAAGAGACGAAGAAGAAGAAGAAAACTCCAGTGTGCTCACCTGAAATGTTCGGAGCCATTCTTGAAGACCCGTGGGTGGCTGGATTGAGGTGATGCGCCGTCTCTGCTGCCCCTGACCATTGGCTGTTCTGATGTGGCCAAATGTGGTGGGTGTGGCTGGACATGGGACAATGCCTGTCGGGCTGCAATGTACAAGGAAAGAAGAAACCGTTAAAACCTAATATTATGAGATTTTCAGGGCAAATAGAGGACTGCAGACAGTAGACAGAGAACGTGAAAGAGAACTATTTACTTAAGTGAGAGTGCTGCAGGTGGCAGCGGCGAAACAGGCTGCAATGTAACCACTCAGGGCATATTCGCACCATCAATGTACGTCCCCTAAAGTGCTTGTTTTGCCACTGACAGGCTCAGATTTTGGTTTTTAAGTGTCTGACAACATTATGAAAAGGATCCCTACAGAGACAGACCTTTCTGTTAAAGAGTAAAATCATTTTTGTTTAACCAGAAACAGCCCAGAAAATGCTACTGCCAAACCCACCAGACTCCATTTAAATAAACAGCAATTTTATCATCATAAAACACTCTTCATTCAAAGTCAACAGAAACAAAATAAAGCTCACAAAAACTGTCTTGTTTTGTCTTTCCACTCTTCCAACAACCACCAACTCTGGTTTTACCTGAAATAAACCCTTAATTCACCCAGTCAGATGTGAAAATATGCTGGCTCTATACACAATAAAATGACTGTTTAGTTAAAAGGAGTCAGGTGGGTTTGCTGGTAGCAATTTCCAGGCTGTTTCTGGGGAAACAAAAAGGAACTTATTCTTTAATGAAAAGGTCTATCTCTGTAGCAGTCCTTTCCAACAGTTGTCAGACACTTAAAATAACAATCTGAACCTGAATGTAAAAAAAATAGGCGCTTTAGGCATCAAGTGGTTACATTACAGCCTGTTTTGCAGCTGCCTGCTGCAGCGCTTCTACTCAATACCAGACCAAAAACTGTTGCTCCATTAGTCAATTAGACACAAACACATGAGAAAATAGGGTGAAAAATACTGAAGTTACCCTTTAAGGGTAACATTGTGGTAACATTACAGATATATTAAGGATACACTATTAATGAGAACAACAACATGAACAATAATAAGGTTGCTATGAGGGGATTTAGTTGTTCCAGAATTTGATTTCCTGCAGATATTTCCACTTGAAATGATTTTGTAGTGGACAAAAAGACACACAATGGCCCATGGGTCACTGGAGGAGCAAAGTTGAATACGTAAAGCTACACTTTAAACTACAGCATTTTGCTAATTTGATTTAGCAATAAAATCCCCAGCTGAAAGCATGAGTAGCCTACTATGATGGCAAATTAAAATTAGACCATTTATGACCAATTAAAAAGATATGTTACCACAATATTAGGGTGAAAAAATGAATTGTGTATGAATATTAGAGCTGCTGTTGGACCTAAAAAAATATTAAATATTTCCTGCCTGTGTACATAAAAAAAACAGTTTTTGTTGTTGAGTTCTTACCATGCCAAATTAAATTTAGAAATGTTAATAAAACTTGAGATATCAGTGAAACGTTCAGAACAACTTGCATATTTTTATGTCCTTGAAACACATTTTTTAACGTTTACTGAAGTTATCCTGTTGGTCACAGAGGGAGAACTAAATTTGACATGCAGAATGTCAAAATCGCAGGAAAAAAACTCAGTAAATATTTGCCTGAAAGTACCTCCAAGACATATTTTCTAACTCGGAAACTTCAAAGTATGCACAATCCCGCAGATTCCTGCTCAAGTTCAAGTCCAGACTCTCCCGTTGTGAGAACCTGGATGTGAAAAGCAGCACAGGACTTCAAAGTGCACCCATGTGCCCCTGCAATGTAAGGGCAAGGGGAGAAGCCGTCCAGTGAGCACCCTCAATACCTCAGATTACGCTTGCTGACAGCAAAAGGGAAAGCTGGGGGTCCATTTCATTATTGATTCATTTTTAATGGGCGGGGAGGCTGAGACGGAGCCAGCTACATGGTAACATTTACAGTTAAGTGGCTGTGTTCAGTCTGAATTTTAATGTGGCTACATGTGAACACGTGCATTAAATATTGAGGGTTAGAGAAACATCTGGGCCTGCGGGCTGGATGTCGGAGATGCAATGTGATGTGAAGCATCATTCTGTTTGAAGATACAGCTTCTTTGTTCATGCTTCTTGATATTTCTTTTGTTATTTCTTTTCATGGTAGCTTCATTTAATATGTGTATAGCACTAAAACAAGGAGATAAGTCTCATTAAAATGTTTTTTTCTTCTAGTGAAATCCCTTTGACTTTAAGGTGGGGGAAATATGCAGGACAGTGCAGCACAAAGAAAGGAGAGGATGTGTCTCTGATGAGCAACTGAAGGTGTTATGGGTGAAATCTGGGCTTTACCTTGGATACTCCGGGCCTTTGCAGGGCTTTTTTCCTGAAGGGAAAGATCGGACCTCGGGGCCATGGTCCAACTTCCTCTTCATCTGAGAGAGAAAAAGACAAGAGAAGAGAAACATTAGAAACCATCACAGCATGACAATGGAGGAGGTATTTAAAAATGCAAACCTAATTACAACAGTGCATCCCTCTCGGTAGTAAATAAAAATGTACACCACATAGAATTTAGCTGCAGGGGGTAGTTCTGGCATGTGTTGTAAAATCCATCATTGTTTCCAATAACCTTCTTCCAAAAACAGTCCAAGTCACTTTATTTTTTGAGTGAGAAGCCAGTTCCTTGAAAAGCAATTTTAAAAAAGGACACGCGTCATAGACGTTTTTAAGAAACAGAGGTGGAAGCAGAAAATTGCTTTTGTAAGTCACAGACTTTGTTAACATTATGTCTGAAATCCAGCATATTAAAATTCCAACACCACAGTCTTGCAACAGCTATATGCAAATCAGAAATTAAACTTTAATGCATGGGCTGGAGATTCATTTTATTAACATGTTCCATAACAAAGCGGAGAGGTACGACCTATCTGTAGATGAGATAGGAAGACACAAAGCGGCCGCTTGTTTAACAGTGCTGTCTTTTGATTATGTTTCATGGTGAAGATGATTCTTGAGCAACCAGACAGACACCCCATTAATATCCAGAGGCACTCCCACATTCACACCCAGAGCTCCGAGCGTACAGAATGTTCACACACACAAAATAACCACAAAGTACAGAAACTCGTTCGGGAAGGGTGCATTCTTTGACAATGAAGTTTGATTCCTACTGATACTTGAGAGGGCAAAACAAAGCAAGTCAGTTCTTTATCTCTTTCTATCACCTGCATGTGCGCACATCACACCGGTCCCTGTTACCACCTACCCTACTGCGCAAACAAAGGAGCCTGTGTGAGACCGGGCGAGCTAATTTTCTTCATCCCATGCCTGCCACTCTCTCTGGCAAGGCCTCGCACTACACATGCAAGTGATCACCCTCTCATCGCCGGTCCCTAATGATTCACAAGCTAACGGATAACTGAACTGAAGTGTCTGGCCAAAAGGAGATATACAATGTAACAGTATGGCCTTGTTTCTTGATTAATTAAACATGTTTCATGTTTAAATGAAAGCTTAGCGAGATGTGATCACTGCCCTTCAGTTTCAGCCTCAAGTAAAGACTAACACACTGTGCTCTCAACTCTCTTTCTGGACTTCAAATATGCTTTATTGTAGCACCAACAAGGGTATATTTTGAGCACAAGCTGGACATCATGGTGGAGATGAATGATTTGTTCCGACACTGCAGCACATAGCATGTTTTTAAGGAGGTTCCCTTACATTACTTGTGGCATAACAATCATTTTTTTGTGCTTTCATTTAGGGTCAAAAGAATTTGGCAACAGTCTGTCTACAGTTACAGTGCAGCCTGTTGTGCTGCAAGACACAACCTGCACTGGAAGACGTGTTGCAGAACTTCCATCTGTCCTCCTGCTATTGTAGAATCTGATAATGGCTCGTAGAAACCAGAAACCACATTCAAAATAAACCATTTTTTCCTCCCCTGCTTTTGAAGTAAACAGTGCTTTTTTTCAATGTATTTCCAGTATGTTATTGTAGTATCAGATGCTGAGAATGCAGCGCTGGACATTTGACTCCATACTGTCTGGCTTTACAGTGGCATGATTACAGGTCTCTCCCCAAGATGTGTGTTTTTTTGTTTATCACTATAATTTGGTGAATGTGTGTTTGTACTCTCAGTGTATCCAGCCCGAGGGCCACATTTGAGCGCTGGGAACGGCACGCAATATATCAAAAACAATGATGCATCAAGAGAAACAATTCAGAAAACCCTGAGTTATGAGTAGGATTATAAGCAACTGCACCTATGCACTGGGTTTTAACACAGGCTTCTCTGCCTCAGTGTAGACTAAAGAATGAATCAATGCACCAACTGACACAACCAAAGCCGGAGTTTATAGAGGCATGTGGACATGACCGGCACACCAACTTGTACTGCAGGTTAGATGCCCCCTGGACATAACACTGTGATCCAACGATTGATTTGTGACCTTTTTTTTCCTCACAAGTCGACTCCTCTGTAAAGTATGGAAGTAAAAACTGAGAAATGGATAGTGTTGGAGTCGGGACCCTGTTCATTCCTATGAAAGTTGCTCAATGAAGCCAAAAACTGTTGCGTATAAAATTACTTGGATGATCAGCACTGATTCTGCACTGATTCTTCCATAGAGCAGGCGCACCAGAGACTTCCGCTAACCGAGCCGTCTACTTCCGTTTAGTGGCCTGCTAACTTTAATGGAGATAAAAGGATTCAATCGTAAAGTTCTTCTAGACTTTTGAAATGTTATCGGACTGTATGGATCAAATTCTAATAGTTAAATGAGTCATTTCGAGCAAGTTCTGATGCTAAAAAAAATGTATTCACGTATATAAAGACCTTTCTTTTGCATTGTAAGTCTATGAGACAAAGTATTTTTGGGTCACATGGGATCAATTGATGGACGTAATTCCACAGTTTGGCCACTACAAAAATTGGCTTCAAAGCCAGCGCAGCTCCTGGGAGAACACTGTTAAGCTGCAGGGTTGATTTAAGGGAAGATCCACACAAATCTTGGGTATTAAATTACAAAAATGTATAGAGGAGGCTCTGGGAAAACTAATCTGCATAGCAAAAAAACATGCAAATGTAGTCCAAACATTTTCAAAAGCTGGGAAGGTAGGTATCTTATGTTCCACTTGTCTACATTTCGGATATCTGGCTGACAGCCTGTTTGATTGCTGAGGACTATAAAGAGGGGTTTATATGATAATCGTGTTTGTTAAGATCCAGCTCTTAAACCCAACTGCCTTGTTCTTAAAGCGGTGATCTCACTGCAATGGCAGTTCAGTAGCCAAGGAGAGCCTGGGTGTGTGTGTGTATGCATGAATTTGTGTGTGTGTGTGTGTGTGTGTATGTGTGTGTGTGTTTGCGAGTGGGAGAGAGAAAAGGGGGGAGCGCTGGCTGGCTGGCTGGCTTTGAGTGTGTCTCTGTGTGTACATGCAAGAAAACCTCAAACTAAATGCGGGCGTGAAAAAAACAGTGTGTAACCAGCCTCTCCTTGTGTTTCAGCCTGGGAAAAAGGTAACCAGAGCACGCAGTGTTTGTAAATCACCGCTAATCAGTCCTCCCCTCCTTCCCTTCCTCCTGGCTTCCCCCTTCTCTATCTGGCCAAAAGCACGACAGATGGATACACCGAGAGTTAATGATATTTTAAAGACAGCAATCACTCTTGCATAATGTGTTGATTCATTTCACCGCAGACTGCATCCTGCAGCATCAGTCACTTGAAGAATCTTTTCTCATTTTTCAAATACTGTTTCAAGCAGCCATGAAACAGTTTCATCATGTCAATCAGCAACACAGCAACACTTGCATCTGAGAACTGGCCATGTTGGGAAAGACTTCATAAGGACCAGGATTGCAATCAAAGCAAAAAATGGGTTTGAACATGTCTTTAACATGGAGTTTCTGTCAGTACCATCAAAAAGCGGTGTGAAATAATTCGAGCTGCAGGGGCTGACTTCAAAATCCTGATATCTTAGAGTGAGCACTTGCACAAAATGGATGGAGAGAATACAAATGGGTCACCATTCAATCCAATAATCTATTACCCATTGATTAAGAATGACATTTTCACTTAATTACAAGGATTAATTGAGTAAAAGCTTCGACACCACACAGACAAAGTGCACACAACCACACAAAAAATCCCCCACCGCAAGGAAGTGAATGATATGTGATTAACAAATTTGTTTACATTACACACTCTGCGTAATGGATTTCCCTTTCAGATTCTTGTTTGTACTCTGCATTTCCAACTAAAGGGAGCATCATTTCATGGCTGCCATCCAGCATAATACACCCAACATCCTTGAGGATATTCTCTACCTCACACAGTCTGACACAGTGACCCATTATCTGTGCTTGGAGCCGGAGGCGAGTGCACAATGTCAGGGGATAGGCTGCTCCAAACAGGCAACAGCAGACTGATCACATGCATGCATCTCAAGCAGTCACTTTGGTCACTGCAAGATAACCACTGCTGCATAATGTAGGATCATAATAACCCTGCAAACTGTGGAGGATCGCAGGGGGAACGGGTGGTTTTTGGTTTCCTGGTGCTGATAGTTATTTGCAAAAGTGGCAGTCTGCATGCTTCCATACATTAAAAAAGGCGATATCAGCCATCTTTACGTAGTATACATGTTATAACTCAAGCATCGGGTAGGTTATGTGAAGGGGAGGACCACAGTTGATGTACAGGTGCAAGGGAGCATCGAGCCAGCACTGAGGCAAAATGGGATCTTGTGCCAGCCAGAAACGGGGAATTCAGTAGTGCATAAGGCGGAAATATGAGCATATTTTCATCCAGCCTTGCAGGATGAGATGGTCACATAAGTGCCACAGCAGTAACCCATTTACAAACACAACCATTGGAATCGGCGCGGTGGCGTTTATTTACACGGCTGAAGTTACTATGAGGGAAAGGATGCCAAAATCGCGTCGTGATATTCCAACATTTAACGCAAACACAACATATAGGCCCGGGCAATTAAAGCTTGCGTCTCTGGGGGTCTGCTACACTGCTGTTCATCCTCCGCAGTGGCCGCACAATCTGCCGCGAGAGGCGCGTCAGAGATAATGAGGGCGACACAGCGAGTCAAAGACTAAATAATAAAGAGACGGGGATGTGTTGGAGGTGATGCAAACACAAATCCTACTCACTTTGTAGAAAATCATCTTTAAAGTACCGTAGAACCCCATCCTTGTAATCCGGTGTGTTTCCCTTTTTCCTCTTCAGTGACAATCGGTGAAGTCCAAATGTGTGCGCGCGGTGGGGAGATGGCTCTGACAGTGTGAGGGCAGCGTACTCTCAGGTAAATCCGTCTCTGATGTGAACATGCTCGGGCACGTCACCGGACTGGCGTGCATGCGGTAGATTCCCCCGGTAAAGGCATTAAAATAGAAGCACAGGAGAGGAAGGAGGAAACAGAAGCTCCGCCGTGTCACGCCGACTTAAATGGGTGCTCGGTCGGTGGGGTGAACAATGCGATGCGACGATCCCGGAGGCGTGTGCGCCGCCGACCAACCTCACCGAGCAGGGAGTGAACAGATGAGGGAGAAAGAGGGTGACACTCGGCAGAAAGGGGAGGAGTGGAGGGGAGAGCGTCAGAGCAAGCAGAGCAGTGCCCTCTTCCTTTCCTTCCTTCCTCGCACAGGCTGCACGACGGCTCCTCCAAACAGGATCGGATTACAGCCTCCCCGGTGGAGACGGCAGGAATGGTGCAGTCCAACATTCAACACTGTGTGCGCAGCGCATCCTCGGATACGGGGGACATACGGGGAGCAGGCGAGGCGGCACACGGGGACCGGGTGGGGTGCGCGCTTGTCCTTTTTGCTTAAAGGTGGACCTCCACTTGTTGCGGAACCAAAATGCATCCATGCACCACGCCCAAGGCTCTCTATTTTTACGCAGGAGGCATCCTCGCTCCCAAAAAGCTCTGCATCATATACAATGTAAACATGCCTCCATGTAAAGCATATATGCAAAGGTGCAAAGTACCGTGCTGAATTCTAAAGCAAACACTCTGCCATTATAACCTATCAGACACCAGACTGAATGGACCCACGTCTGCTGCACCTGCTTATTTGCACACACATTGAACAGGCCAATATTTGCATTTCAGTATGGCAGGTAATGAGTGACTGCACCTGCCCTGTTAGACACATCACACACACACACTGCTGATGGCTCCACCACTGTTATTTCAGCTCCTTAAAAAACACCACAGCCTCAAGATGGCAGCTTTACTTTAAAAATACATGAACATTTAGTACAGGGGGATGTAAACTACACATATTAATCTCATTTAGCCACACAAATTAATACACCAGGAGCTTTTTTTGTTTGATTAATTTGGACACACTGAGAGCAGAGAATATTAAATAGTGTCCCTGGCCAACCTGCGATGCAATTCTGTATCAAACTGACCAGCTGCCAATTATTAGCAGTGACAATTTGTGTAGTTTAAAGGTCCCAAGTCAGGTTTCCATGTCTTTTTTAACATAAAGTAGGTAGAGACGCTATATTAATACTGTAAAAGTATCCAAACATTCAATCCACAGCGAGATGCACACAGTCCATATTCAGAAAATTGCCTATAAATGAGCTGTCCGGACTTCTGGGAAGTTGTGATGTCACAACTACACTATATAGACTGAATCACAATGTTTGTGGGTGGAAAATCCCCATGTCATGTACACTAAATACAATGGCGCTGTGCAAACTCTGCCTCAATTGGTTAGTTTTTAAAAAAGCACCTAAAAAAAATAAATATCAGTTTAAGTGTAGCTATATCTACAGTATTTTCACCACTTTCTTGCCGTCATACAGCCTTTTCAGATGGTCAACTGAAGCCGTTATTTTAAAGCCGCCAGACTCCGCTGACAAAAACAGTCATTTATGAACAGGGGAGTAGCCGGTGTACCACTGCCTTGATCTGTTAGAGTGCGATATAATAGAGTGTGATAAACTGATACTGTTTTTTTTAGGAGGCTAAATTCTGTTCTGCTGCGACCCCCGTCCACAGCAGTACATTGCTTAGCTTCTGTGCTGGTATATGTAGTATATCAAACAGGCTAGCAAAGCAATGCACTGCATAAAGTAAGCACAGCAGAAATGTCAGATAGGTCGGACCATCGTGTTTAACTATATATCTTTGAACATTACAATTACGGCTGAAAATGACAACAGAAATAAACAAGTTTGCCTATTTTACGTATCTCTGCAATTCATATAAATTGCCAGTTGTCAACCCGGAAGTGAGTGTTGTTAGCATGAGGTCAGGGTGATTCAGTCTATAGATCGTTTCAATATTGAAACATGAACGGTCTAAACGGGTCCCTTTGTATTTCCTGTTGTACTGTTATGCAGGGTATGTGAATGACATCAGTTGACAGGAAGTAAACACGAACCAAAGCTGTTAGCTAGCAATGCTATTCCAGAGAAACGGTCTATAAAGATAGAAAGAGCCGCTACAGCCATTCCCCCAGCTGCAATGACACAGTGACATGGAAGATCTGGAAGTGATGACCAGTCAGAGCATACTGGGCTTTTTCGGGAGGGAGGCTTAAAGAGACAGGTGCTAAAACAGGGTGTTTCAGTCAGAGTGTGAACACAGGTATATTCAGGCAGACAGTTAGGGAAGAATGATGTGTTTTTTAACCATTAAAGGACAACTTCGGTGTTTTTCAACCTGGGCTCTATTTCCCCATGTGTATGTGTGTGTATGATTCATGGGTACCACTCATTCTAAAATTGGTTCAGTATTGAGGCGCAAAACGAGCTAAAACGGTAACGGGGGCAAATGCGTCCCGTATAAAAGTGCTTTTTTTCGCCACTGACCGGTTCAGATCGCCAGTGCTATCTCTGTAGATAGCATATTGTAGCGGCCCTGGGGCAGTGGTGAGTGTGAATGAGTGGAGTCAGCTGTCAGTCAGTGTTGGAGCAGAAAGGGGGAGGGCTACCCCGCTGGGTACTGTAAGTGAGTATGTGTGTATGAAGTGTGTGTGTTACGCTAGAAGAGTCAGAGTTTGGGACGGAGTCTTTTACGTGCTACCCCCTGGAGTGTTAACAGAGTTTTTGGAGTGCTCAAATAAACGGGCCTTTTTCCCAAACGCAAGAACAGGATGTCGCGCAACACCCTGTACAGCTTTCACAGGCTGCCTTTGTCGGACGGCGAGATGCTGAAGTTGTGGCTAGTTGTGCTACAAATGGATGCTAACACTCCTGTCCAGACACTGCGCCTTGTAGACCATCGGGTCTGCAGTGCTCACTTCTCCCAAGATGACTGCTGCCAGCTGAAGAAGAGAAGACATCCAAT
This sequence comes from Epinephelus lanceolatus, assembly GCF_041903045.1. Classification (NCBI taxonomy): domain Eukaryota; kingdom Metazoa; phylum Chordata; class Actinopteri; order Perciformes; family Serranidae; genus Epinephelus; species Epinephelus lanceolatus. The sequence continues at coordinate 26,010,256 of NC_135736.1, read as the reverse complement.
CCCGAAACACCTCTTCCTCAAGAAAATGGCTGTCCCACGAGTAGAGAGAGCTACAGACACAGTGGAGCAAAGCTTGTGACATCACACAGCCCAGAGGTAAGGGAAAGGCTAGTATGCTATTTACAGAGATAACACTGGTGATCTGAATCGGTCAGTGGCGAAAAAACACACACTTCATACACACATACTCACTTACAGTACCCAGTGGGGCAGCCCTCCCCCTCTCTGCTCCAACACTGACTGACAGCTGACTCCACTCATAGCACTGGCGATCTGAACCAGTCAGTGGCGAAAAAAAACACTTTTAATGCGCAAACTTATACGGGACGCATTTGCCCCCGTTGCCATTTTAGCTTGTTTTGCGGCTCCGGCTGCATCCGCCTCCCTCAATACTGAACCAATTTTAGAACGAGTTGTACCCATGAATCATATGCACACATACACATGGGGAAATAGGGCCCAGGTTGAAAAATACCGAAGTTGTCCTTTAAAGTGTATAAACATGCTTAAGAAGACATCCACAATAAAAGTATGAACCTGACAATGAGCATCATATGGGACCTTTAAATTAAACTTACTCTAAAGGCATAAGTCTAATCTGGCCTCTGGGAACAACACTATTTTCTCTGTTTTATATATCCAGTTCAAACCAGTTTGGACCACACCATTAGGAGATCTTCACCATTCTTCACCATTTGCAACCCTTGACCTCACAAGACGTCAGCATTAGATCATCAAAACACGGGACACAATTAAGGGTCATGGGAAGGGCTCTATTCACAGGTGATGAAGCTTTGAGATCTGGCAGCCTCTCCGACACTCCTGGCTTACACCTGTAATTACTGCGTGACCTGACACGGGGGAATTTTCGGGCTTGTCACTGAAAAGAAAAACCTGGCAAGAGAGTTCTCGTAAAAAAAAAAACCTGCCACAATGGAACTGTTGATTTGTTTTGGACGAGATGCAAAAGAAACTGATGCGATGTGACGCTCTGGTAAATCACCATGCAAAAAGCTAAAGGGTTTGCAAAGTAAATAAAAGCTAACTATGCACAGTGAGTCTGAAAAAACATCTGGATGAGCGAAGAGCAAAGAGAAGAGATTTGAATCATTTGAGAGGACACGACAGGTGTAAGAGGACTCGGCTAATCCCTGGCATTTTAGTCACACTTTCTTACCGCAGACACACACACATAAAAGCACCCGAACTGGTGGACGGAGGGTGCATCAGACAGAGCTGGTCGAGCTTTGTCTGTGTGTGTTTAAGGTGGCCCTCATGAGAAAGGCCCTCTCGTTGCTCTCCGCCGGCTCAACCTTTACACAGCACATTGGAATGCTTGGCATGCAAGAGGGGTTGCACTGTGGCCTTTGAATAGGCCGTGGCCTCCTTTGTCGCTCTCCTTCTGCCAGTTGGTAAAGCATTAACAGGCCTCACCCCCCCTCCTGATACTGACCTTCTGCTTATCAAAACCAAAATCATGCTGGTCACACATGAAGCTGCAAAAACAAAAAAAGTTTCTCAAAAAGGAAGCTCATTTTTAACTTGTTTAATTATTTAACAAACAAACCTCCTCAGGTACACCGCTCCATCAGACACTGTCTCCTTCTGCTGCAATATTTGAACAGCAGAGGATGTATAAAAATACACTCATTACATCGCAGTGCAGCAGATAGCTTGTGGGGAAATGCAAATGTTGTCTCATTTGACTGTGCACAAAGAATAGACAACATCAATGCCAAGGTTTCAGCACACTGACTCAACAGATACTGTACAAGCCCGCAGACACGTTGAGCATCCTTGGATGTATGAAGACACAGGAGAGGGTGATTAATGAATGGATGAGGCATTTTGCCTGCAAATATTGATCATTTTTCATATCAGTTTATTTATTAATCTTTTTCCTCATTAATAAACTGGCTATTTAGACTATAAGATGTCAAAAAATAATTAATAAAGCTCTGCACAATTTAGCAGAAAGCCAAATGTCTTTACACTGGTTTTGTCTTACAATCCAATTATGCAAAGCTATTTTAAAAGCAAGAAAATCCTCACAGTTTGGAAGCACTTGTTTAGTATTTTGACTTGATAAATGACTTAGAGAATGAACTGATTTAGAGCTGCAATTATCAGTTAATTAATTGATGGGCAGAGAATTAATCTGCAACGGTTTATTAATTGTAAAAATGTCAAAAACTCACTAGTTACGGCTTCTAAAATGTAAATCTTCTGTGATAACAGTTTGAATATCTTGGGTTTTGTTATGTTCGTCAACTTAGGCAGTGAAAAGTTGCAACAGGGATTTTTTTAATTTAATACACCAAAAGATTAATCTGTTAACCAGGAAAATTATCAGCAGATGAACCTATTATGAAGATAAAAGTTAGTTGCAGCCCTAAACTGATGATCTAAATTGTCAAATCAAATTTCCGTTGAGTCGCCGATTGTTCGTTGAAGCTTCAGAAGAGGTATTAAAGGTCTAACACCTGTCTTGTACAATTGGAGGAATGCGACCGAGCCTATTATTCCAAATCAACAGATGTTGGTGAAAAAGCTTCACTACAGGAGAAAAGAAGCTTTCTTGAGCAAATGTTTAATGTGAGGTGGTGAACTTGGTCTGGGCAAATACTTCCTGGGCAGTGATGCATCACTAAATGGCGCCGTGTCATTGTGCGATTGTCCTCTCTGTGGAAAAAAAAAAAATGAGGACGAGGGGGTCCTCCTTTCAATAGATTTTTTTTTTTTCCTGAAACGGTGAAGTGTGAGCCCTGATCCAGGCTGGACAGATGTAATGCTTGTGGGGGAGGTTTGATGAATAAGGAAACCATGGATCATGGCATTCTGCGAAGGATAATAATAGCATCATCTGCATGGAGTGGAATTAACATATCCTGCAGCCACCCACGCGACTGAAACATTCAAGTTTGAAGGGGTCAGGTCAAAAAAGAAATTAAAGTGAGAGCCACTGGTATCTCCCTCGTGACATCAATGATGCTCATGGAAAATAAATGAAGAACAGAGGTCAGTATTTGCAATTAGCGGCAATTATTTAGAAATTGGAGATTCAAGCAGATGCAGCATTTTAAAGGGTATACAAGTAGAGAGAAAATAATTAATAGGAAATGGTCTACACCAGGGGCTCTCAACCTTTTGTAACTCGTTTTCCCAAATACAGAAGGAAAAAACATAACAAAAAGGAGAAAAAAAGAAACTGGGCTGTAATATGTGTCAGGTGCACTGACAAAAGAAAAGAAATCCAAATTTATTGTATTCAGGGCCACATGTCCTCACCACACGGTTTTAAAGGGCTGTCTCCCGCATCACGTTTGTGTTAAAAAGAAAAATTTCAAGTCACTGCAACTAAGGGAACACTGACTAGCTAACAGTGGCAAAACAAGTTTGTCTTTACCTGATGAAGTGTGGTGGTTGGCATGGTGATATTCAAACGTAACTGGTCATTAAAATTATGTGAATATGTGAATTCCTGAGAACATTAAAAATATAACATAAAATAAAAATATATATAAATTCAATCTAACCATCTGACTTCCACAGCCCACTAGACGGCACTCTGAGGCCCACCAGTGGGCCGTTAACGACTAGTTGAGAACAGCTGGTCTGCACAATGAAAATGAAAAATGTACAAAAGTTTCACCACTAAGGAGAGAGTGATGAAATTCAAAAAGCCAGTGTCTCCTGTTGCTTCTATTAACACAGGCATACATGTATACACTAAAAGGCTTAAAGGGACAGTTCACCCCGAAATCAAAAATACATATTTTTCCTCTTACCTGTAGTCCTATTTAGCAATCTAGATTGTTTTGGTCTAAGTCGCAGAGTGTTGTAGATATCAGCTGTAGAGATGTCTGCCTTCTTTCAAATATAATGGAACTAGATGGCACTCAGCTTGTGGTGCTCAAAGTGCCAAAAAATACATTGGAAAATTACAACAGCAATGTCTTTTTCCAGAAATCATGCCCAAGTTACTCAAGATAATCCACAAACTTTGTTGTGAGCAGTTTATGTAGGAACTATTTTTTTTCTATAGAACTACACCCACTAATCGTATCACCGCACAGAAGGAAGTGTGAGTCTTGTGCTGTCACAAGCACAAACTTCTCGTCTATGAGTAACATTAAAGCTCACACCAAAACTGTCTAGATTGATGAATACCACTACAGGTAGGATGAAAAAATATGTATTTTTGATTCTGGAGTGAACTGTCCCTTTAAGCTGGTGAGGCTCTCTCAAAGAATACTGGGCAGAAATAACACTGAGTATTATTTGTTGCTTATCTCTCACTAAATCGAATCTAAATGGGGATTTATGCCAGTTAATGAGTGGTGAAGTCTCATTTTATGATAAAGACTAATGCAGTGTAGCCAGGCAGCTTAATATGAACTGGTTAACGACAGAGATTTAAACATTTGATTGTATCTTTGCAAACAAAGCCTGCCACCACAATGTTTCCTTTAACAATCAGCAGAAGGCAGTAAAGCAGAAAACCACAATAATGATGCAATGTAGAAAATGAACGTGTCATTTCTTGAATGTAGTAGTTCCTAAGTGGAACAGGAGGCTGTGGGCTTCTGTACAGCTTCCTAACAGAATTACAGTTTTTACAGTCCTTCCTACTGCATCGGTACAGCATCCATAGTCTGTGTGATTTGAAAAGTAGAACTCAATGAAAATAAAAAAAATCTGTCTGCAAAGCACAGAAACTATTCCTGAACTTAAAATGTGGACTTCCCCACCGTTCCCCTCCAACACGAAATCTGCAAAACAGCTTGGACTACAAAGATGAAACTCAACTGGGACTACAGTACATCTGTGTCTCGAGCTCTGTTTTGTCTCTTGTCATCACACAACATTACAGGGAACAACAGCCATCCAGTCTCCTTACTCAGTAATGTGTACTATTAAAATTGACCACAGAGTGCTCAGCAAGGCAATAAAAGACACAGAAGTTGATTTCCCTGCGGAAAATAAGTCAGTGTGGTGTGAGTGCTTAGGGAAAATGATATTGACACTGTGGATTCAATGTGCACGCTGAATGCAGGAAGTCTGCAAACAGAGAGACAAATTATTGCTTCATTCTTAACCATTCTTAATAAACAAGTGTCTACTGGTATCAGACACTTAAATTGATTGCTTTTTAGGATCTTTTCAAGATAATTTTAAACCAAATTTAAGATTTATTTTTGAACTATTCGTCTTTCTTATTCAAGCACTGCAGATAAGTATAAAGGTGAGTAGTATACATGTTATTTAAGTGAGTTAAGTTAATCTACAATTTGCCAACAGGTAAGTGCAAGCATAAAGTATTAGATTCAGTGGTAGGTTTAAAGATTTGTAACATCAGGAATGTGGAGAGAGCTTGACTCATTTTGCCAAAGAGAAATTTAAAGATGGATAAATAAAATTGGATAAAATATTTGTGGTAATCAGGACCTCACAAATTCAAATTCATGTATATATTTATAAAAATAGAATGTAAGACATTTTAGGAATTTCTAAGGACCAGCAGACACCCTGATAAATTAATTAATAAACGTGTTAATAACCTCTGTACACAATTAACTGTTTTACAATCACCAGCATAACACAAAATCTATATATAACATTGTGTCTACTGTATTCTGATTAATCTCTAACCCTTCAAATCTTTTAATGACTTAAATTGTCATATATCAAAGAAGTGCGTAAAACAAACCATCAAATGTTTCCTGGAAAAAAAGGGAAAGTTTTGCCTTAAAGTACACTTGTGCCATTCCCACTAATGTTAAAACAATACAAGTACATGTTTAATTTTTAGCAGTAATACCCACAGTCCCACCTGAGGAGAACAATATGCACTTCCTGGCAGACTACAGTTCTTCCCAGCAGGACTACAGAGACACCTGGGCACCATTCGGTTGTCCTTGTAGTCCTGCTGGGAAGAACTTTAGAGGTGGGGATAAAGATGGACACTGCGTCATTAGTTTTACCACAGAGGTGTTAAATTTGATGTGCAAGAAGTGATGAATCCAAGTAGTCAATGACTAAATGCGTGCTTCTTTGCATTTTAAAAACTTGAATGATGCTCTTAGTCGTTATGTTGTCCAATCACAAGCATCACACCCTAATCCTAAGGTCATCGGCAAAGTGTCCAAAGCATACATCTGCTCACTGGCACTCGACTGATGGAAGAAAAAGCTTCAAAGTGAAAAATGTGACCCTCTCCAAGAGCCAGAGCCTCTTAAATTTGACCTCCAACACGACAGAAAAGTTAGCCAGCAAGTTTGGATGGCTTTTATTCAGTGAGTGACTTCTCTGAACTGCATCACCTTCCTCAATTGTCCAAAGTCAAGTTTATTTATACGGCCTAAAATCACAAGTTTGTCTCAGAGGACTTTACAATCTGTACTATAATATCTGTACAATGACACCTTCTATCCTTCAGAACAATAATACAGAGAAAGAAAAACTCTTTGGAAAAAATAAGAAAGCCTCACTCCTTCATGAAGAGGCGAACAATAGTACAATGGGTGGAGATGATAGTCACAGCGTGGGTTGAGATTTTGAGTTTATAAAATGTTAAGCACAACATAAAGTAAATAGATTTTCAAGCGAAGACCTCAGGATACATGTGAAGTTCAGGACTTTCATTCAGTCAGGACTGTTTAAAAGTTTTAAAGCTGCTTTTGGCTCTGTGGAGGAAGAGTGATGAAACTTGGATTTTCTCTCAGTTAAATAACTTCGCTAAAATTCCTAATACACTATACGCTAAGCACCTGAGGAGGAGGTCATATACTATACGCTCTAATGGCAAACTGAACAGGAAAAATTTCACCATAGAGGTATTAACATTTCCCTCCATTTCTAATCCTTCCCAACGATAGGCCTATCTAGTTTTTGCATTTGGATGCAGCCTGAGCTGTCATATCTCATTCAGAAATGAAAGAGGGTTATGGAAATGTGTGTGATGAGCCAGGTGAAACTTGGCCGGGGCTGGCATCAACATTTACACAGAAACGAATAAACCTCTTTAATCATCCAGAATTACCACTCTGCATCCCAGATGAAGCAGAGCGAGCCAAATTGTGCCTGCTGGGTGCTGCCTGTCATCTGTAGATCCCTAAATATGTTTGAAAAGGTGGTGGGAAACCGCGTGGGGACATTCTGACGGTGACTCGGTCGCACGCTTTGACCCAAGCTCGCTACAGAAACTCGTGAATCACACTGCCTTTTGTATTTTATCCCCTCCATGTGATAGTGATCTCATCTGGAACACCATCTTCTCATACTACCCTTTTATCTCTCCAACAAAGCAGTAATTTGCATGTTTGCTGTTCCAAATAAAGGATTTCAAAAGAAAATAAGCCTGAGTAACCAAGAACGTTAACTATAACAATAACTTTAACATTAACGATGTGAGCATCCACACTGTTGAATGATAAGGTTCTGTGAGGTGTGACGCCAAGTATGCACTTCACACTCCAGCTGTGCTGCCCTGTAAATTTGGATGGATTTTGATTCAGAGGATGAATCATATTGGGTTTGGAGATCCTCTGGCTTTTCTTCTGGTGTCACCACCAGGGCAAAATGTTCACTTATCCAGTAAAATATCTCAACAACTACCAAATGAATTACCATGAAATTTAGCAAATAAATCCACTGCTCTCAGATGATGTATCTTTTATGATTGTCTGGTGCCACCACAAAGTTAACATTAGTGGTTTTGAGTAAAACATCACAACAACTATTGGAAGAAATTGAGCACAGCGTTAGTTCAGGCAGGACACGATGTCAAGCTCAGCTCACATCCCAGCTACATCAGCTGATCTCAAACAGCCCAATCAACCGATGGAGCAGCTGACTGATGGAAGGGAGTCAGCTGATAGATCACATGATTCCTTTCTATGCAACCAATTGGCAAATCTCATTCAGGGCGCCCTATTTAAACTGCTGCTTCCTCTGCAAAGCGCTTTGCAACCTGCCTCCACCCCAGCTCCTCCTTTTAATGCTGTGTCTGACTTATCAATGTCACTTCTGTTTGTTGAAACAGTGATGCTGCTCTGTTCTGTTCTTGGGGGGTCTTTGCTGCTGCTCTCTCTGCCTCAGGCCTTCCTCATTTGCATGTGGAAGGGCAGACAGGTATGCTCTCTCTGCCTTAAGGCTTTCCACGCAGGCGCATGGAAGGGCAGAGACATGCTATCTTTCCACCTTAGGCTTTCCACGTAGGCATGTGGAAGAGGCTTTCTGTGTAGGCCTGAGGAAGGGCAGAGAGGCTCCAAAACAAAGCCATACCGGCAAATATAATACTGCAAATGGAAATAAAGTTTTCTTTGACAAAAGTGTTCCTGACTGAATTACCATTAAGTTCTGAACAGGAATTCATGTCCTCTTCCCTAGTCATATTGGGGATTGTCAAACCTTTCATGTAGTGCCATTATCGAGTCAAAATAAGTCAGTATTTTGGTTTATGATCAAATATCAGCAAAGTGAATGACATTAAGCCTCAGCTGATGGTAAACGTGATTAGCATGATTAGCAACATTAGAACTGCTAAACATACTCACGTTTGCTTTGCCCCGAGGGCATTCAAGCATGCTTCCGTTTAGTTCAAAACACTTGTTATTCAAAAACAGTGTTGCAACATGAACCTTGCATACTCTGTATAATTATAACTGGTGCATACTGTATGTTAAGTGCCTCTAAGCTAAGCTTCCCAGAGATGCTAAGTACAGTACTCACTCAAAAACACAGCCTTTACCCTACACTTATGTTATGATGGAAGAAGAGCTCAGTGTTTAAAAATAGTTCAAAGTTGCATGCCAATGGCACTACTAATAATACTAATAAGCATTCTCATCGTGCCTCATCCGCCAGAATCTGAGGAAGCATAGAGACAACAGAGTTTTGAGGGGATGGTGCTATCTGTCTCAGCAATGCTCCTCTATAAGTTTCCTTGAAAAATCAACAAGTTCTTCTGTGAGGTAAAGATCATTAACTTCAGTGTAGGACAGACTGTAGTGTTTTTCTCAACGTAACAAGCCAGTGAGGAACAAAAGAGCAAAGAGTGCAGGGTGGCACCCCTTTCACTGCTAAAGTAAATGGAGGGATACTTTTAACAACTTGTCGAATTACCTCAAGATCAACAAAGTGGAAGACAGGAAGGAAAATAATCAGAGGAAACTGAAGAAGAGGCCCTGTCGCTGTTGTCTCTGCCTCTTCTGAAGATTAAGCTATGGGGAATCCTACTGACAGGTGAGCCTCACTAATGAGGCAATCTGGAAAGAATGCAGGTAAAACATGTCGCAGGATTGCTCAGCTTTAAGTTGAAAATGCAGCTCTTGTTTTGTCAGCTCTATTCTTGATAGCCAGGTTAAGTAGAAAAGTGGCACAAATGGACAGTGACCAAAAAAGTAAGCAAACGTTTGATAAGAGAGAAATACGTGACTCCCACGTTGACGCTGGAATCCAATTTCCAGAAAGTGAAGGGCACATTTGATCTTGTTTAGATGTGTCTACTGGCCATGCTTTGAAAGCCAAGGCTCTTGTCTAAAGTGTTTGGGATTATGGTTATCTCTGATGCACCACCAGCAGAGTGGGTGATAGCAACCTTTTTAAGTGCCTGACTTGACTGCTATCAACTGCCATGTCTGATTGCACAAAATGAGACTCACATAATGGCTGTATGGCGAAAGAAAGATCAAAAAGGCAACACATGAAAGTTCAAACATTTCTGTATTTGGGCATTTGTTGGTAAAGATGAATGATGCAACGTAAAAGCAATTCAACTTGACTGTGGACTGGACCTGACCTTATTTTACTCAAGTACACATTAACTACATGAAACTATTAAAGCTCAACCACAGGCTTTTGTGATGGTTAATATGGTGGACGAATTAGCAAACAGTTACTTACACATCCAGCAGTTATGGAGCAACACTATCATTCATTTGGAGTTGTGTTTCTGGCTACCTGGGAAATGTAGTTCAATAATCACTCCTTTTTTGTTTTTTACCAACTCCTAAGGGTAATATCTGGCTCATTAGCTACCAAACGCTCCACTATGTTCACCAGCTAGTCGCTAACTGAGAGCTTCTTTTTCCCCAGTGAAAACACCTGATTCTTTAAAACACATTATAGCTGCTGGTTTAAAGAACTGGTTTTAAACAAGACTGACTTGTTTAAAATTCAAAGATGAAATACCTTTTTTTTTAACTGGCACATTTAATGATAATTCTTTCTTCTATCTACTTTGAATTGCTTCACTTAAAAGCAGCTTTAATGAATGCATTGCTTTAATGAATTTGATTAAATGTAGCCTTCATCATTGTAAAATCTGTCATGAATATTAATCAAAGAAATCAAAAATCTTATTTTGAAAATCTTAGAATAAAAAGAAACTCCTCACTCTTCTGTGATATGAAAATCCAAATGTGAAAACCTGCTCAGAAGTCTTATTACTCTTCCAGCTGCTGGACAAATTGAGGCTGCCAGGAAGCAAACCACCACCACTTGTCCAAAAGTAAATGTTTTTTGGTAAGAGATTCATACAGAATTGGTGAATATATTTGGGACAAAAATCAAATTTAAGTGGGGTGAACTCCTTATTGGACTTCTACTTTCAGCATCTACAAATATTAAAACAAAAATACTTATTTGGAATACTGAGTGTGGCTGCTAGAAAAGCAATTACACAGAAATAGCTTAAGCCAGACACCCCATCTATAGAGAAATGATATGATAGCACCATGAAATCTTTCTAATGGAAAGAATGATCTACCTTAATGAAGACCCAGGAAATTAAATCTGAGGAAATTTAGAAGAGGAAAATGTATATTTCCCCGAAGGCTCTTCTTTTAAATTTGTTCATTCAGCTCTTCATTATTATCATTTTTTATTTATTTATTGTAAACAAAAAACACCCCATGTTGTTTGTGTTTCACAATAACATTGTAAAAAACTGAAAAAATGGATCACTCTAGGAGTGAGAGTACCTAACTCAAGATACCTGTGTGAACTGTTGCTATTAAGTGTGATACTAAATAAAGGAAAGAAAAAAACAAGAAAATAAAATGAAATAAAATAAAATAAAATAAAAGGAAAGGAAATCTAACACAAATGGTCTGAATATGTGGACATATTTGTCATTGCTACCATCCCATTTTTCAGTGGTGCACAATCAGAAATGGCAATGAAATGTATCTCCACATTAATAACAAATACAGACACTTGATGGTGGTATGCGCTGTGAACACAGAGGACGTGCAGCTATTTCTTAACAAAACAGCCTGAGGCAAACTGAAAATTACTTGTGGAGAAAGAATGCACCAGAAAGATGATCATACTCGATGCAATGATTTGGTTCATGAAGTGCGCTGTGCTTTGGGATCATATCTACCATGTTTAATCTGCCATACTGGCAGGACTGGGGATCAAGTAGCCTTTCTGGCCGAGGCAATCTGACTTAATAAGAAAAGTAATCTAGGTTGGAATTTGTATACAATATGAGGGAAAGAGTGGACCTCATTGTTCTGTAGAGGACCAGCTATGCTACAACACAGTAAAGGCACAATACAGAGCAAACTGAGACCATCATGTTTCAAGAGCGTGGTTAGATGGATAATAGCGATGCTGAGGGAGTGATGTGTCTCACAAGATTTAAGAGGCTGCATGGCATGACAAAGGTCAAGGGTCATAAATGTTTCATTTCTGGAAGGGCAGAGGAGCAGTGAACCTTTGCTGGCTTGCAAGCATGTTTGTCTCACTCCCACACAGAGACACAAATACTTAATACCACTGCAGCAGCTGTAGACAGAAAAAACCTATCTTATGTATTAATGCAGAGATAAGAGAGTGTGCAGGTTAGACACCACTGTGGCAGTGCTCATCAAATATGGGGCTTCATGTGGGCAAAATATCAGACGATAGACAGAAAGCTCAACACTAGATATGGCTAACATTAGGGATGTTCATAACTACTAATTTTACTGAATACTATACTATTTACTGAGTATTCCATGTCCCGACTCATCTCCACACACACACACTCGTGGTAACTCTCTCATACACTCATACATGAGTGTGCTCGCAAACTGACAAACACATGCGTCCAGGATTCTCAAGGAGCTCCAAACTACCAACATCTAGCTAGTGCGAGTGTGTGTGAGGGTTGGACATACTTTCTACGTCGAACACCTACAGACAACTACAGACTTGTATTAGTCACACAGACATGCAAGCGAGTCTGACAGCATGGGTGTGTGTTTGTGCATGTGTGTGACAGAGAGAGAGAGGTTAATGATCAGAGCCGCTGGTTGGTCTCGCATGCCGATCCAAATTCCTCCTGTTTTTCTCTGGTATCTTAATAATTAAAGTTTAACCAACTATTACTTGTGGTGTCGACTAGCGAAGGTGGCAACGTTTAATCAGCTCGTCAACTAATTGCACACATCCCTGACTAACATAAGAGAAATCTACAAAACATAGGAGATGAACAGCTCCTAAAATTGGAGGTTTACTGCAAACACTTGTCTTCAAACTTTATAAACCCACTAGAGAAAAACCACAGTACAGAAGTATAATAAATGTACAAACTAGGTTTGCAATAATAATTGGTGAGACTGATGTTTTAGGTGGCTGGCATATGTCCACTGCATCTTAGGATGGAAATCTGTCCAACTGTGAGGGTCGACAGCATGGGGTCTCTGAGGAGTTACATCCCATGCTGGGCAGCATGGAGACAGACGGAAGACAGAGGAAAAGCCCCAGCTGCTGTCAAAGAGAAATCTTGAATGGCTGGAAATGCATTTTAATGTGAAAAGGGAAGAGTATGGCATACTTTGTGCTCATCGAAACTCCTCAAAAGTCTGAGTTCTGCTGCAAGAACTTGTCTAACTACGTCTCCAATACACAAGCAAATTAACTGACATTGATTTGATTAAGATAAGTAGTTTAAAGTGAATGTTTAGCAGCGAGCATTTCCAAGTTTCTGTTGGAGGCCTAACCCTCAAAAAAGGGCACTCACACTGTAAGCAGAAGTTAAGTGTCACTGATTTGATTCAGACTTTGCTGCAGTCTTCTCCTCCTCACTGCCTCCAACTCATACAGCGTCTGACACATACTCCAAGAGCACTCCTACACACCCAACTACACAGAAGACTCTACTCTCTTACATCCTATCTCGCAGAGAATGAATAAGGCGAGAAGAGTAGATTGGGTCATTTGGAAAGGCACCTTTAGGAGCTTGGAGTCTGTGTTTGATGATTTGTTTGCACTCGTGAAGTGCTTTATGCCATACATAATGGATACAGGAATTCCCCCAAGAGCCGTGGCAACAGGAAAATACAATGTGCAGTCATATGCCAGGAAGCAGAGTGCAAGTTATGTGCATGATATGATACTGACATACTGCAGAAGAAAGTTTCTGGGTAGAGAAATGCTCTCCCCAACATGATGTAGGTTTAATTGTTTCATATATGAATATATATATATATAGAGAGAGAGATATTATTTGACAAGAGGGTCACAGCCATGTCTAACAATACCTCCTGTTAACTGAATATTTTTCTCAATTAATCCAAATCACACCGAAGACAATCTGATGTCTCCTCCTGAAGCAACTGGCACAGAAACTAAAGATACCAATGTGTTTCTTTTATTGGAATAAAGCATGTGTGTGTTTTGAGGACAGGAAAACGATTGTAACAGCTAACCATCATGTCTGTGCTCAACTACAAAGACATTTATTCTTGTGCTGCTTATTCCAACTAATAACAGCTTAACACAGTTCATCGTTGAGTTTGTGTTTCACAACAGGAGATAAATACCATATACATCACTGTGTGCTATATATAAAAGTAGGCTGGTCCTCACTAGAAACAAGGAGAGAGCTCTTTTATTTATAAAGCTCTCCTGCAAAAGCTGCCTCAGTATTTCTCTTCTCAACTTTAATACCACTGCTTACAAAACCAGATCCCAGACCTGCTAACTCCTGTTACCCTACAGGTAAAGACTGAACTTTGGAAGATAGCCTTCTTCTAATTTGCACCCCGTAAATGAAATCGATAACAGAGGATTTTAAAACTTGAATTTCTGATTCCACGGGCTGATTTTAAACTTTAAACTTCTAATTCGTCCAGTGATGTCTGTGATTGTCTCTGACACCATATGTGCTTTTGTTATGCTTGGCTATGTTCTTTGTATGTATGTATGTATGTAAATGTTAGGATCAGGTACCGTTCACATTTGAACTGATGCTAGAATTTGGTTCTGGTACCCAACAGTGCCTTTTATCAGTACTATGCATTCTCTGTAATAACAAAAACTCTATTTTAAGAAACTGCAGGGGGGGGACATAGTAAACTAAAACGCAATTCTGCTTTTTGCTCGTCTAACCATACGTAGAGCTAATCATCTGTCTCTGTCTGTGTGTCTCCTTGTGTGTGTATGTTTGCCTGCTTGTTTAGCAGTGATACTGGGCTATTACTGAAATAATACTGAAAAGAAAATAGAGCAGACAATGAAACTATCGTGGCAGAGCAGTGTTGCAGCGAAAGCTTTGGCCCACTGATGAACCAGTAAAGCATCCAATGGAGCGGCCAATGGAGCCGCCAATGGCGCTGCCAGTGGAGCAGCCCACAGAGCGGCTGACAAAGCGTCCAACAGAGCAGCAGAAAGAGCGCCCAACAGAGTGCCCAACGGAAGATCAGTGCTGCAGCGATGGTTTTGGCTTGCTGGTGACCAAAAAGAGCGCCCAACAGAGCATCGAACAGAACGGCAAACAGAGCATTGAACAGGGCGCCCAACAGAGTGGCCAACAGAGCAGCCAATGGAGCAGCCAACAAAAGAGCTTCCTGGCTTTGAGCCACTTCTTCTTCCTGTCTGAAGTTGAACCCAGCAGCTCCACGGAGTTCCATTGCCCACTTTGGAGCTTCATGGCTGGCTTTGAGGTGCTTTGCAGCACTTCTGCCTCTGGTCTAAACCCGATGTTCTCATCCAGATTTGCTCTCAGGTACCGACATTTGGCACCGATGGATTTCACATGAATGGGTCATTGTTCTTCTTGTTGTTCTTAGTACAGAAGTAATTTGTTCAGTACCCTTAAAAGTACAGAGTTTGGTACCCAACCCTAGTGAAAGTGCTTTTGCCTTTGTTTTTCCTGCTCTCAGCTGTACTCAGGTTTCTCTTACAAAAGAGATCATTATTTCAACAAGACGACGTGAATAAATAAAGGTTATAAACTGTATATTTAATTGTAGTATTATTTTCTATCACATTGTTGATTGTTGGCTTTATTCAGTTTTTTTAATAGCCCAGGCCTTTATACAAACTGCTTGGTAAAATGTTGAGAGAATTAGGTATTTAAATGAACACAGTATGTGGAGTTTCACACTCCATTGATGCTGAGCCTCCTTTGTGTCCCTGTTCTATTTCTGAGAGAAATAAATGAACTGAGAATAAAAGACTTAAATTTTTTCCTTGGTAGCTTGTTCAATGTGGACTCAGTTTGATTAAAATAACAAAGAACAATCATGCTGTTAGTATTTTCTGTTTCAGGTCATGGGTGTTGAATTAACTTGAAAATATCTGTCCACTTAACACAGAGGTCAAGCTACAACATGCAAATTTTCACCTTGTGGCAGGAAGTGTATTGTTAGTTCAAGCTGTCATTGTCCCGCATCAGTCTCCAAAACTTGTCATTCATCTTGATGAGCTGTCTACCTTGAAATGACATCTAGCCCGAGGGTGAGCTAACCAGCTTCTAAAAGAGCTACTGCAAGCATGGAGGCAGCAGATGGCATAAAAAAAAGCAAACATGCCTTCTTTGTTTAAATGGCGCAGGGACTCCAGGGATGAAGCAGCAATCAGGAACACTCAAAGTTTTAAAGTTTGAAATAAATGGCCTTTCTATTTTGAAATACGCATCAGGATTGTTTTAACTCAACACAATGCCTTGTGAAAATGACAGCAACTGTTGTCTGAAAATATGTTTGTTTGATATGTTCAAACATAACTCAACAATCAGACGCCTTTCTTCCTTTAAATCTCTGGAGGAGCTGTTTTAACTCAGTCTACCACATAACCTTCAACTGCTTGTGTTGGGTGAATGGTTGTCACTTCTTCTTTTATAAAGAGCCAGTTGACATGTTACTCTGTCACTTCTTTTCCTTCACTTTCCCCCCAACTTTCCCAACAAAGAACCTACACAGCCAACCGGCCAGTCAATGAAATGAGCACAAGAGTGGAAACTGGAAGTGAGGTTGGAACAACTTCCCAAAAATAGGCTTCCCTCAGCACACACTGTCATACTCTCACACCGCAACAGCATGGGAGGCTTTCATGTTTTCCAAAAAGAAACCACACCGTCTTTCTTTAGGGGATTTTGGCCTGCATTTTAAAAAAAATAGTGGGACACAACTTGGGGGTCAATACCGCTCAGAGGGAGGAAAGTAGAGTGAACTGAACTCCTCAGAAACCAGATTAGGTTATCCCAATGTCATCACCATCATTGGAAAAGACATTTAAGTGGGTGTTGACAGAACTTATTCCACTTCTTCAGAGTTGCTGAAATCTTTATTTCATGAAATTTAAAATTGACAACTTAGTGTATTTTTGGTTTGCACTGGCCATTCATGAACCATCAGCTAAACTCCAGCAGAGGTTGTTTAAGTCAAAGGGTTTCATCACTTTCAGTCACTTTGTATTTCCTCTGCCATGTTTCATGACCTTTAAGTCAAATACAAACTGAAACTCAAGCTTTTAAATGTCAGGGAAGTCAAAATGATGTAGCTGCTTCAAACTGTGATTACTGACAAGTCGGGATGTTCTGCTCCTCATTTCATTATGACAGTCTAGAGGGTTTGTAGTGATCTCTGTGGCTGTTTTACTCTGTTTTAGCTGCGTGGGTGGGTATATCTGGGCCTAAAAGATTGAGGTACTTTATTAAAAACAATGAAAGAAATAGGCTGGTATTCTTTTTTTATTGTTAAAAAATCTCACAAAAAGCTGTGTGGGCCCATCTCTCAATACTTTCTGACTTCCACAGCCTGTCTGTGGTGCTCACTGCCAAGCACATTTGCTCCTACTGCAGCAGTTAATCTCTGAAAACAGGTAATGGACTGAAGACATACTTTCATTTAAAAAAAGGCTGAGTAATTTCCAAAAACAGCAGGAAAATAGTTTTTGGCCAACGTTACTTAAACAGGAGTAATTAGTAAATTTGTTGGAGACTACTTTTGATTGTTTACAGCAGCAGGAGAGCGTATGTGGAATCGACTCAGGAAAAAAAACAAAACAACTTAAGTGCCCCTGTTCTTCAAAATGAAGAGAGATGCCACTCAGTGCAGCAGTGTGGCTGAGTGATGTTGTTTTGATTGTTTTTAACACAACAGCAAAGGTTTACAGCACAGAGAAATAACGTAATATATAATGATAAGCATTAACTGTATAAAAATAGTGGACATGGTTTCCGAGGTGTCACTTGTTGGTTTGTGGACTTCTGTTGTTAAGTCTCAAGTTTGGCCCATCACCATCTTGTTTTTTCTTGTTGAAGCCAGAAGTGACCATATTTAGATGACAGGGTTCGAGCTGTAGCGGAGTGAGGGATGAATCTGTCATATGGAATGTGGTGTTGCCTAGCAGACAGCCTGTCACCAAGCGGCAACCTCTAGGGCTGAAAAATGAAACCAATGGAAAAACTGTAGTTTCACGAATGGCCTCTTGAGGCTGGCTCCAGAAGTGAGTCAATCTTCAGTGACACCCATCTTAAAAGGCTGTCTGTGAGGTGTATCTATGAGTCATATCCACCCCTTGGTCCTCCACAGTTCCCCTCTATGAATCAAATATGGTCACTGGCTCCAAAATTCAAGATGGTGATGGCTAAATGCTGAACTTGGGTCTTCAAAACAGGGGTCCACAAACAACTGGGTGACATGACAGTAGCTACGTTTAGTCTGTGTCACTCAAAGCTGCTCTGCCTTTAATTATGCATAACTTTAAGGCTTAAAAAAATTAAAACTGGTGAGTTATATGAAAATTCTCTCCTCATACAGTTGTCATTTCGGGGAAATTACCTATAGAGGCCAAACAGGTTTTTTTATGTACCAGAATGTACACATGTTTATTCCTGTTTTAAAGTTGGACATTGTAACATGGGGTTCTGTAGGGAATGACTCGCTTCTAGAGCCAGCCTCAAGTGGCCATTAGAGGAACTTTTTGGCACTTTCGCCTAGGCTTCATTTTTCAGTCCCGAATGATGCCACATGATAATAAGCTTTGGATACGCAGGCAATAGCTGTTAGTAGGATACATGCTTGTGTATGCTTTTTCATGGTGTTTGATAATGATAAAGAAAATATAGAAAATCACAAGACTTGTTCTTCAACAAAAAAGAAATTGTGTATGACGCATGTGATGCAGACATTTCACCCTGTGCTCCTGCATATAACCTGCGCTCTACCCCTCAACACACTGTCTACTGATCAATTTTCCCGACAAGCCAAAAAAGCTATCATTAGCAAAATCTTTCACCACCTTAGTTCATGTATGGGAGGCGGGGCTCACCACACCAATTCAGCCCTGACCCTATAGATGACCTTTAAATTTCACAATAGGCAGTCCACAATAGCTGCCATGTGCCTAGTGGTTTAATCTCCACGGCCCATCTGCTGCGGCTGCTGCCTGTGAGTTGAATCTGGGAGAGGAGAGGGAGTGCCCAGCTTCCCTCTGAAGCTCATGGGTGTCTGTCTCACTACATCCTGTGGGACAGCTGTATGTTAATGTGCACAAGAGGCCGGGGACAGCAGCAGTCATTGGGATTGCCAGGCAGACACAGAACAAGGACCCCCTTCTCAGTGGGTAGCCAAAGGCATGAACTTGGCAGATTAAACATTCAGGAAACAAATAAGGCTCCATCACAGACGGGCATCCGAAATCCAGAACAACAACAACCAAACACACAAGTCTGCAGAGAAAGCCCCCCCCCGCCCAAAAAAAGAAAGAGAAGAAGGAATTTTTAAACTATTTAAGTGATGAGACTGAAGAACTCTGCCTGCCACCTTGTGGTTTCCCTCCCTTTGAAAACAAAGTACATACAGTAATTAGGAGAGACAACATCAAGCACAGAAACCTCTTCACTTATTCTTTCCTTAAGAGTCAGTGTGTAGAAAAAGGAACTGCGGCATTAAGAGTGGCAGCTTTTATGGCTAAAATCGAGAAGAATCAAATTTTTTAGCCTAGTACTGCTTCAAGTGTTGGTTTTGTTTTCTCCCTGAGCTTCAACAAATAGCAGACAGGCGATCAGTGACAGCTGATGTCAGATGTCTCAGGTCGGACCAGAGCAGTAAAATGTTGATGCGCGGGGAAAATCTAATCAATAATTCAAGGCCAGGCAAGTTGCAGATCTAATCCTGACGCGACGATGACGAAAGACAGGCAGGGGCGTGGGCAGCAGTGAAGGACCCTGCTACTCGCCCCCCCTCCCCTCTATCTGTAAACGGTTGCCTGGCAACAAGATTCGCTCTCGCTGGCCTCCAGGCTGCAGTGTGCTGCCTCTGGCCTCATCCAGGGATAAGGCTCTTGTTTGCTATTAGAGTCAACCAATTCTGGCAATGGATGCAGGGCTTGTCATTCAGTAATGAATTCCGCAGAGGCTCCTAATGAATGTTTGAGTTTCACCAGACTAAGGCCAATCTCACCTCAAAATGTGACATAAAATCATAAAGCAGAGCCGAGCATGTACCAGGTATTTCCTGCTGTGTGTATTATCACAATTTGTCACTCACCTCGCTCAGAAAACAATGCCATGAACATCAGGCCACAGCCCCGGCAGGATGGAAACAATCAGCTTTAAAAGGAAACCACAAAACCACCAGAAGTTTCTCTTTTTCCCTCCTGTACTGTCCATGCCATCTGTCTCTGATGCTCTCAGTGACGATGACGCTTAATTGTTATGCAGGGGAGATGTGCTTACAACAAATGGATTGTTACCAAGCATTCAGCCAGTCTCCAAAATAGCCACTTCATCTGTGTTTCGCCTGTATTGTGCACACAGATGTATAAAGTACATCGGGATGAAGGAGATGAATGCATCACCAAATGGGAAAATGATTTACGCAACATCCACTGAGGATAAAAGCTAACAGTGGGGATAGGAATCGAGAGCTGTTTCCAGTTAAGAGCCGGTTCCAAATTGTCTGATCTATCAGAATCGTATGCCTCCGAGCTCATCAATTCCTTTTATCGATGCCGGCACATTTTTTTGACACTTGGGCAAAGCAAAACAATGAGCTGCTGCAAACTTGAAGAAGGAGTCATGGCGGAGAGGAAGAAATAGTCCACAGCGTGGCTTCATTTCACAAAGAAAGATGACAACAGCGCTGCTTGTAATGTCTGTAAAATGATCATTTCAATTAAAAATTCAACCACCAGCAATACACTACATCTTTCTCCTCAACATGAGCTCAAATCTCAGGATTGCTGTGTATTAGAAACTCTACGCATGAGTGCTGCTGCCTCCCAACCGATCAGCATGTCCATTACTGAGGGTAAATATCTTGTTATAAAAACATTAGTGCCAAGCAGGCAGGCTTAGCAGATTTTTTTTTTTGACAAAAAAAAAAAAAAAGAAACAAGTTAATTGAAAACAAATGCTGTGCAAATATTCTCACATCTCATCTATGTGTCTAGACTCAGACACTAGAGATAACAAAACATTTGCTTTGATGCTGAAAACCTGCGTAGGCCTACTATTTTTCCACAGAGAAAATTGATCCAGAATCAATAAGGAAATCAAGAAAGAATCAGACCGACAAGCAGAAATGGCACTGGTATCAATAAAATCTTCTAACAGACATAAGAGAGAAAGAATGTGTGGTCAAAGGACAAGAGAAAACATCTGTCTTTGGGGCTGAGAGGGAAAGCTGACAGAGATTCAGGCTTACAGGCTCCACACTCAGCTAACACCTCAGCACGCACGCTGCTGTACTTTACCTGACATTAAAACACACCAAAGTACGTCTTAATGAAAGACTGTTGTTTTTCATTAGGAAAAGTGCTGAGCTTCTCAGAAATGAAATGTGAATACACCTGATAATAAACAAAGCAAATCAACAGCAGCGGGTTACATTTGAGGCAGAACTGCTTGGAGCAAATATTTACGTTCACCGGTTACTAATTGGTCTTAGCAGAAAAAAAATGTGCGCTCTTCTTCTTTTAAGGTGAAAGAATTTCTTCCCAGAAGTGCAAAAATATTTCACAGCATTTTTGAGGATGAGTTTGAAGTCTCTGACAGACAAGCCGAGCATGGGAACCTTAATTTTAGTTATATAACACACTCCTTAGACATCAGCACTCTAAATTAACACATTCATGCATCAAACTGCTCTCTGAGGTTCAGCTGTCTTTTAAAATCACTTTCTCATTTTGCATTCAGCTGGTCTTCCAGGGTGAAGTCAGTACAAACCAGTGGGTCTCTGCCTTCCACAGAGAACCACCGACTGGTTCCCAGTTAACAGGTTTTGCTGCACGGCCGTGTTCATTCTTCCTGTCAATACTGGCTGCAAAGAGTTCTCTTCAATGCAGGAGATGGAGAACAAAATGAAAACCAAAACTAATATGAGCCCCCAGCAGTCTGAGTTAGACAAATCACATGGCTATCTTCCACATTTACAATATTTTTTAGCACAAATTTGCCTCTTCTAGTTTCCCTGGACAGTCTTTCCTTGCCGAGCTGCAGTGGCGAGATAGAGGCACAAAGAGGAAAACGTGGACTACAGAGACTGTAACTCTCAGAGATACCCATTTAATTTGTCCAACTAAAAATACCAAAACTTGAAGAAGTATTTCACCACTGGAGATGGTCTTTTCATAAAACTGGGCTGCGTGACCAATAAAACCAGGAAAAAGGTCCCTGACATTTACTTTTGCTTGAGAGGTAGAAAACCTACAACCAACAGAGCGCACTGCGCCCCATCAGACCAATAAACGCTCCCACTGGTAGGTAATAATGCGAACTCGTACGTTAGGCACAATGGCAGCCAGCTGGTAACAAACAATCTCATATTACAGTTGAACAGTATGCTAAAACATGGTCTTGAAAACATTTGACGTGAGAAATAGGCAACTCAGTGACAGAATCAGTTCTTTCAGCCTCCATTTTCACTATGAAAACACTAGAAAAACAGTATGGCACTCACTTCCTGTTCAGAAGCTTTCCGCATTACAGCTAAACAAGGCAGTAAAATATGTTTCTGAAAACATTTTAGGTGAGAAATTGGCAGTACAGTTATGTAATCTTTAGGGCCGTAACAGTACATGTATTTGTGTCGAACCGTTCGGTACGCGACTTTCGGATCGGCACGACCCTGTACCGAATTATTGGGCGCAGAATATTATTTTATTTTATTTTGTTTTATTTTAATTCTGTTTTTGCGAGCCGAACCATTTAAAATATCTAGTTCCCCGACGGACATAATTGAGAGACGGACCGAGTCCAACCGTAAATCTCCACTTTCACTTTGTGCAGCGCATTCTCACATTTTGACAACATGGCAAGTGAGCCTGACGAACCTGAAGACCCACCCGCAAACCTTAAGTCCTCCGTTCGGGAACACTTTGGTTTCAGGGTAAAATACGAAGATGGAAATAAACAAGTGAACAAGACAAATGCAGTGTGCTGACACTGCAGAACAGCGGTCGGGTATGTACTTGGAAACACGTCTAACATGCTAACGCATCTAAAGCGACACCACCCGAGTTTGAACGTTAACAGGCACGACTAGAAAAAGCAATCTGGTGCAAACTACGATATCGTCGTCGTTTAAAAAGAAAGAGCGTTTCCCTGACCATCGTGCTAAAGAAATAACCAACACCATTGGAGTTGAGTAAAATTGTTTAAGCTGCACTTTAGGTATAAGCATGTTTTGTTTACTGCACTTTAACAAAGTGGGAAAGCTAAGTAAGACTTTAAAGCTGACCAGCTGCACTATACTTTTTATTTTAATTGAGTAAAATTGTTAAAGCAGAAATGTATATTTATATTTTTCATTCAAAAAATGTTTTAAAAAAACAGCAGGATTTTATTTTTCACTTTTATATTTCTATTTTCATTCAAACAATGTGAAAAAGCAGGATTTTATATATATTTGTTTCATTCAAAAATTGTGTAAAAAGAGTTAACTGCTGTGGTGGTATGTTTTAATAAGGTTACCAATAAGTAAAAGATATTTAATAGTTGTCTATTTTTTTCATTACTGTACCGAAAAAAAACGAACCGTGACTTGTGTACCGAGGTACGTACCAAACCGAGATTTTTGTGTACCGTTACACCCCTAGTAATCTTGTTTCATATTCCCCCAGCACTGCCTAGTTGGACTGTGTGATAGGAGTTTGGTCTGAGTTAGTGGGGCAGATCTGTTTTTTCTATACTCTTTGTGTCCGTGGCAGCAACATGGACGGCAGTCAATACAAAAAAGTGGAAGTACAGCCTGTAATTCGAATGACAGCCCCAAAGCCAGTGAAACTCCAGTTGCTGGTTAGATGGAGAGAGGTGTACCACAATATATTTACATATACTACCAACACTGATATGACACAGAGCTGGTTGAAAATCGGTGTAGTGTTCCATTAAGATTTATTTTTTACATAAGTTACATTAAAATCATTTTAGGAAGTTGTAGTGCAGGACAGTATGGACAGGAGGAATGACTACAGCAAGGAAAACCTGTTTCAATTTCCATATGGGCATGTGACATGAAAATAAAATGTTAATGTATCTCTCCAACACTGAATACAACTAATTATCTTAAGTAGCTTTCTTTCTGCTTTCATTATGTCTTATAAATATTTGGATTTTAAATGACTTTGTGAGGCTAGAACAGCCCCAGAAAATAGACATAAGCAGTATTTCACCATTTGCACGTATAGGATAGATATACTCTTTTTTTGTTAAACTATAGCGACCAATGATTGCCACAGGGAAATAACACCAATGTGTGAATTCTTATCTCACCAAGTACTTTTACACGCACACTGTTATGTCTTTTTGGTCAAATTTAGGACATGATATTTAAACTGATGTCTCCTATCTGTGCAGACAAGTCTCTGTCATTTCAGCACAGACAGAATTCTCCTCACATTTCAGGTTGAACCCATTGAAATTTACAGCTGTCTGGACTCAGCTGCACTTTCACACTGTCTGCTGGATTCTCCATCTGATCACCAGTGATATAGGACAAGAGCAACAAGCGATGCTCAACTGATTCTCCACATTACTCAACATGCACTCAACGATTTCAGCAGGTTTTATCTTGAGTAATTCTATCCCTTTTAACGAGTCAAGTTAACCACATTTATCCGTTTAACAGCTAAGGTATATAAAACACATACTGTGAAATTGAATCTCTTATGTTGTTACCTTCCAGAAATGGTTTTACAACATACTTTCCTGTTTTACAGTTTGTTAAGGGTCCACAAATTATCTATAATGCTATAAAGGCCTGGCAGCACCGGAAGTAGTAAAGTCCTTTTCAAGTATTAAGACATGATTTTGCATACTGGCAAAATGAGACTGGACACCAAAGTATTCTGTGACATAAAAGTAAATTAAGTCTGGGGATAACTGGTGTGCAATAGTTTTACATAAAAGGGTAACATTTAAGAATAATTTCACCAATCTACCCGAAGAAAAGTGACATTTTCATATTGCTCTCTGGTCTTAAAAAAGGAGGTCAATTCTGAGCTTGCAAATCCTACTCTTCCCAGTAGTGAGAGGTGAGAGGAACAAGAAAGTGAACCAGGTAGCTGGCGCTGACTTAGCAGGTGCATCTACAGCTGGCTAGGGGGATGGAGCAGCAGCCCAACCTGGCCACAAGGCTCTCCGACGGCCCCGTGAGGTCCCACTCTCCCACACTCATCACAAATTAAAGAGGCCAGTCGGACCAAATCAGCACTTTCTCTTATCCACTATAGCGTGCAGAGGTTGTACAGAGGTTGTACAGAGGTGTAAGGGAGGCCCTGAGAAGATCAGGGGAGATGAAGCATGAAGTGCACATGTGGGTACTGTGAGCCTTAAGCAACTCCAGAGGAAACTTCATCTCCACTGACTTTGTTAAATCTAACGTGCATGACAACTTCTCAAAAGGATTTCATCATGTAGATTTTTGTGGTTGAGGAGGCCAAAGCTCACATCTGACTTCCTTCTGGCATTCAGGAAACACTCCAACTGGACCGACATGTATATGGGAGAATAGTCTTGGAATATGGGAATATGTGGGAACTCTTTGTGCTGTCTCATCCTGTAAAGTCATTGTCCTATAAAATTATCCCTAAGATAACTACCCCAAAATGGCAGTTCAGGTTGAAGGCATTTTTTGTTTTTGTTTTTTATTCCGGCTTACACAATATGTCATGTACTGCCAGGTGTAATATATGTTAGTTGTTATGACGGGGCTCCACTATGAATACCAAAAAAGCTCAGAATTAAGTTTCTAAAATAAGGACTTTAATGCAGGTGTTGAGATTCTGTATTGCAGATGGTGTGGGAGGCCACCATTGTAGACTTGTGAAGCGCAAATATTTGGTCATTTTAATTAGTAAACACTGCTACATAGGAAATGGAATATTAAAAGGAAACTTGGCAAATTTTAAATATTATTTCACAGCATTAGTCATTGAAGAGATAGTTCGGATCTTTTGAAGTGGGGTTGTACATTGTTAGTGTGTTATTGAACTATGCGTTTCAGCTTTTTAGCCATCATCAATGTAACAATCAATCTGAGGATGGCTCTGAAGCTGAAATGCGTCCGTTTCTGTTTATTTTGCCCACATTAAATAAGTATATTCATCCGTGAGTGCCGTTGTACCGCTTGGTTTTCTCTATGGGGATTTACACTCTGCAGTTTTTGGCACTTCTGCATTGGTTTCCTATTTCAGCCTCAAAGGTTGGAGCTTGTGTATTACATATAGTAGATGCCTGTTGGCCTGTCCCTAATTTGGAGAAGCAGACAACACTACTGACACACAAGACATGCAATGTACTGTGATGGACAGGGGCAGCAGCAAAACATATTTTAGCCACCTAACTGTATGCTATATTGTAAATATTTTCACCACCACCTTGCTGTCAGATGGAGATTTCTGATGGGGAACTGAAACCATTATATCGCTGTCTCTAACGCCAGACCTCAGTAAGAAAAACCTTTAACATTGTTGAACACAGGAGCTGCTGATGTACCTGACTCTATCAGTTTTGTTTGTGTTAATGTGTGACTTGTGTGGCGTTTACCAGGGTTGACTCGGATTCAACAAAAAGAAACCAACTGATCGGGCCAGTGGTGGACCAGCAGCTCCAGCATACCGCAAGCTAAAAAACTAAAATTGTCAATAGAGTCTGGTGGCTTTGACAAGAGAGTAGACGGGGAACTGAACACACCCCCTGGGTTTTTTTCATTTTCAAACTTGTCGTCTTCAGACACAACCAACACTGACTCAAATAGCAACATGGTGGCAACTTATCAGACTTCACGCAGCTCCCTCTGGAGCCATAAAAGGCTTTCACATCTTTTTCCCCTACGCAGTGGTGTTCTTCAAGACCTGTTATGATGTGTAAAATTGGTGGAGTTGCCACTTAATTTCATTAGAATCATCTGATCCACTAAAAGTGACTGACTGGTGTCTTTTCGTAAACTTTTTTTGACCACAAAAGAAACCACCAATAAGCCTTAGATGTCAAACAGCTATATTGTACATACTTCACTGAGAGTAATGATTCATTACAGCATATTCCATTAGTGAGGAGGGAGTCAGCAAATAAGTATGGACAACATTTCAGGAGGAAAAGTCCAGTGGGAAACGCCTGCCTCTTAAAGTTAACTTTATTGTATTTCAGTGGTAACTTTAATTTGGCTAAACTTGAAGTCTGTCCCCGACATGACTGTGTTTTTTTCCACTGGGCTAATGGTAAACAAGTGGGAGGGGTGATGAGCAGAGTAATGAGGCTGTGCTAATTACATCAGAGCTCTGTTTAAATGAAAGACTGCGGATGCTGCTGCCCAGTTAGGTGACGTAGCTGGAAAATCTAATGTAGCCATGGAATCTCTTTCATTGTCATCCATCACAGTAATATAACAGGCTGCTGCTGACACACTGCAGCTGAGGTAAACAAAAAGCTCTGAAGATCCAGCTGCACATGTATGTGTGCATCGTTGTGTGTGCATTTATGTGAGCGGCCTGTCATTGATTTTCCATTTTGTATTAGTAAATTCATCCCTACATCGTGCCCCCCCCCCCCATCCTCATCAGTGGAGAGTATATTGATTGCTTGGTTATACTGCCTTAAGGAGGCCATGAATTGCAAATCAAAAATCCAAATTCTGCGGGGAACTGCATCAGGGTAAATATTCAACTCCTGGCCATGCAAAACAAACAGAGCTAAACTGTTGGGGGACTGAGAGAAAACTGAATAGAGTCACTGGTTGTGACCTTGTTTAATTAGTCTGTTAACTTGGAAATCCAGAAATGGCAAGGGTTTTTTATGAAGGGCATAATGTATACTTCAAGAGACATGAAAAAACTTTCTAAGGGTATTAAACATGAGAACGTATCCTGGGCAAGACTGACATCTGCCCAGGATGAATTTTAATTCATGATTATTATCATTATCGACTGTTTGCTTAATCATTCATTCTATGACATGTCAGAAAAGAGTGAAAAATGCCAATTAAAAGTCTTCTTAAAGGTGCAGTGTTTAGGATTTAATGGCATCTAGCTGTGAGGTTGCAACATTGCAACCAACTCCCATGTGCCAAGCCTGTAGGAGAACTACAGTAGTTGGTGAAAATTGCAAATGCCCCCATCTGGAGCCAGTGTTTGGTGTGTCTGTTCTAGGCTACTGTAGAAACAACTGTGGAAGAGGACCTCCTCTGTATGTAGAAAAAAAACAGCTCAATCTAATATAACAAAAACACAGTAAATCTTAGTTGCAGGTAATTATACACTAATGAAAACATAGTTATGAATATTATATAGGGATGCCCCAATATTCAACCGATATCGATAATTACCTGCTTCTCATGGCCGATAACCAATACGATAACTGATTATTTCACATTTTTGGTTTTTTTTTAAAGAAGCGTTTAACCTGTAGTGAGAAAATATGGCTGATTTAAAAGCTTGGTGTTGGATGTAAGCCACTGCTGCTAATTAGCTCGTGCTAACACTTTGGAGACGGTCCTTTAAGGCACTGTCTAACTGGTGTCTGGGGTTAGGAGATCAGATCCTCGGCGCAATCCTGTTGTCTTCCGCGATATGTTATGCCCTCTGGATGGGGTGTTGCATTTGTTGTAGTTGTTCTTCTCTTGTGTTTATTTGCAGCCCGCAAACCAAGTTTAAGGGCATAATCCGCCACCCACTGTGTCGGGTATGTAGGTGCTGCCCTTGTTAAGTCAATGAAAGCAGTCTGGCTTCGTACTATCGGCACTATTTATCTGCTATAATTTCAAAATAATCACAATAATGCATAATTATAGAGATGTCCCATTATAGGCTGATAATTTATGGGTCTGATATATATCGTGAGTTCCTAATATTATATCCAATTTCTGGAAATATACCCCCATAGATCCCTCTGGTCATGGTACATGTTACATCCTAAACAAATTTTTATCCTTTTCTTTTTGCCATAATGTTTTAAACAACACATACAGAGTTAGTGTAGCGTGCAATTACAGTTTTAGATATCTTACAATTCTAAAAAATAATGTACTTTTTCCAGATAAAAACATGTTATGAATTGCAAATACTGCCATTTCTGATGAAATCACATCAAAGCCCTGTGGGTGCTAGTGGCACACTTATATACCATAAACTTGGCCTGAAAATACAAAGACCTATCACACACTTTGAATGTTGTCTTGGCAGCAACAAAAAGATGACTGGTGACATACTTTTTCTGGCCTGGCACTTCATGCCACTAATGTCTGAGCACTCTGAGATGGTGATAACACACTCCAGAAAACACTGGAGCGTTTGAAGTACTTCCTTAACACGCACCTCCTTCCAATTGGTACTCCTCCATTATTATCCCTCAGGCTGCAAAATAATTTCCTTTCACGCTGAGATAAAGTGTGTATACTTTGACATACACACTCAGGCAGCTGGCTGAATGTAAGAATCAATGAGATGCTGAAATTAGATTCTTACTCTCTTCTACATGGACAATACCTCAATTCAACCTGAGGTCAAGGCTGTCCTTAGCAGTGAGAATACATATGAGGAAAAATACCGTCACATTGGGAAAGCAGCTACTTTTCCATCCTGTGGACATCCATGCACAATCGGACAGATGATAGTTCAACAGGTCTCTGGTTCATGCTTCCGTGTTAGCCTGATGTGACCTTGACATGAATGCAGATGTGCTGCCTGGCAACTTGATTTTTATGCCTTTCATGCTTGTAGACACCTGGCAGAACTGAAAAATGTCAACACTTCCATGGTGCTGCAGGAAAAAGTGGAAATGGAAGCTGTCCATATTTTTTAACGGATAAATTAGAAAAATTGCGCATTTGATTTCACATGAAGCGAATTGGAAACTTGCCAAAGGCACAGTAAGATTGGGGTAGGGAGGATGCTGGTGATGACTCAAAAGATGAAGCAGGATGTGTAACACAAGTCATACTGTTTACTTAGTTAAGTTTTGGATGTCGGTGAATTCACCAAGAGGATGTAACTCTTCATTTAACCTTAAAGTAGGAGCTTTTAAAAAGGGGTGGTTTAAAGTGACGTCCAATCTAGATTTTATCCTCTCCCTATCCAAACAATAAGTTACAATGTTGGCAACATAAGCTGCGTTTTTTGATCCTGAGTTTTTTCCATTGCCTTTTTTTCAATATTGAAAACGAACACAGATAAATTCCTGGATTTTCTTTATAAGTAACCACTAATAATAAGCAGTTCAATTGTCTCCATTGCAGGTTTAATTTGCAATAACGTACCTGTCTTAACAGTCGAGCACAAACTAATGACATGTTTCCTATAAGCACAAACAAAGTACATTTGTTGACAAGGAACAAGACTTAAAAGGTAAGTTCAGTATTTTTTAAAAACAATCTTTTGAAATTGGTCCAGTATTGAGAGAGAGGCATAACAGTGGGCACTCAGGGCATTGGTTCACCATCAATTTACGTCCACTAAAAGGATTTGTCAGACACTTAAAACAATAATGTGAGCCTGTCAGTGGCAAAAACAAACACTTTTAGAAGGCGTACATTAACGGTGTACACATGCCCCGAGTGGTTACACTGCAACTTGTTACATCGCTGTGGACTGGACCATTTTTAAAAATTGTTGCTCCCATTAGACACAAAAACATGGGAAAATAGGGTTAAGGTTAAAAAATATCTTACAAAAGTTACCCTTTAACATAGGCAAAACCCTTAGCTTTGCAAAATAATAATTTTGGTCTGAGAAAATAAGTGACAATGTAGTTCTTTAACGCTCTTTTACATTAATGTAACCAGTTTGTAAAGTATAAAACGAGACACTCTTTTGACGTCACACATGACTACAGTGGACTAACACTGTGCACTAGACTGGACTTAGAGCCTGGAGTGAGTCAGACGCAGAGATGCAGCTTTTGACCCCACACTGCCATTGAGAAGTCAGGATGCACTGATGCTGCACAAGGTCCTTCATTATCCCGGCGCCACTTTATGTCATGCCCAGTTGTGATGCTGGCGGTCACTTTGCATCTGCTGACTCGAGCCCCATCAAAGTATAGCACACCCAAGGCTGATGGCTGAGCAATTCCACCTCCAGACCCCAGCGAAGTGACTGAAGGCCAAACAGTGCGGCAGTATTTCATTAAGCAAAGAATATTATGCCAGGGAAAATTATTTGCAGACTGCATATCATTGTAGTCTGATGAAGGTACAGGCCACCAGTCACTGGTACCTGTGTGCTTGGATGGGCCAGTTATCAAAAAGCAACATCACGGTTACCATGGATTTTTAAAAATTGGACAACTTTACTTTTAAAACTGGTACAACAGCATTAATTGAAACAATATCACTGACATATTTTATATCAATATACTTTAGATTACCGTGTTTAAATTTAAGTTGTTTCTCAAACCAAAACTTTAACAAAACCTATTGATCTTTTCGCACAGAGCTTTTTGGGAATGGTTTCCCAAGGATTTTCTGTACAATTACCATTGCATTAAACCTGAAGAGATGTGCAACAGTGTAAGAGCTTCTTCAGACTCTTAATGTAGTATTGAGTGCTGCACTCATAGTCGTCATAACAACCTGAACATTTATTGAAGCTCTTAGCCGGGAGTGTCTGCATGTGGAAAATAAGTGAAGAGGGGGAGAGTTGGTGCTTGAAAAACAGCAGATGTGTATCCGAGGGACACGGGAACTGCTTATAAATACTCATTTCTGCGAGAGGCGGTGATGTGGATGGAAAGCAGCAGGAGTCATACGGTCTTCAGGCACAAAAGATGTGATTGGGAGGTGTCTATGATTGCACAACGCTAAAGCATGACAACAGAGAGCCACGAGACCGCTGCTGATACAAAAACAACTGCAGCAAACAACATGAAGGAATCCTATCAGACCACAAAATGTCCTCACTGCTGCCAAAGCCAGAGAAATTAAACACACAGGGTGCAAATACAGACACAGCCATAATGCACAAACCCCCTCAGCTGTATATATATATATACACACACCAGGAAGATCCAGGGTGACACTGAGCTTTCTACTACCTCAGTGACCACTTAACTTTTAGTTCATGCTGCCCCCTAGAGGTGACAAAACAGCATGTGTTGCAGAGAAAATGCTTCAAGCACCAGTGAAGAGCACAGTGGGATTATGTTCAGGTTCTCTCTGTTGCAGATGAAATGATGGAACAAATGCTATAGATGAAGATGTGGAAATATATCTAAGTGCTACATAATTAAAAGATGAGGTTTGTCTTACCTGTGTGTTCAAAGAGTTCCATAACAGGAGAGCAGGACATAGGAGAGAAAAAAACACATATCTGTTAGTAAAAGTGCTCTTTATTAGAGGCTAAGAGCAACAATTGCAATACAAGCAGTTTAATGTACAGCGAAGTGCTTCAGTCTTTATCATTTATTAAATCCAGCATAAGCCCTGTGGTGGACAGTTGACCTGTCCTACCCCATCTTGTGTCTCCTCCAGCCAATAAGCCCTGAGCAGGGTGAGTAGTTTAGAAAAAGGATGGATGGATAGACAAAATCTAACAGACAGCAGCGACCAAAAATAATTTGAGAGGAGCTCATTAATGAACAACACTTACTGCAAACTGTTAATGGTACAGAAGAAATTGTCCATATAATCTCTCAATAAAATCTGTGGACTATTCTTAGTAACGAGGACATTGTTTCTGGAAACACACACTTCTGTTACGTTATTCAGATGCCAGTTCTTTGGGTTTTTGGAGCAGCACAAACAGAAATGTGAAGTTTTGGAGCCTCAGCAGATTGGAATAATTTACCTGTTGATATTTCAACCATTTTAACACTTGATGTGTTTTTGAAGATGCCATTTTGGGGCTTTTATTGCCTTTATTATAGTACAGCAGGAGAGTGACTTGAAAGAAGGAAGAGAAAGAGGAAAGGACACACAGCAAAGGGCCACAGGTTGGAATCGAACCTGGTCTGCTGCCAGGGACGAAGCCTACATTGGGCACGTTGTCTTCTTACTTTGAGATGGACTGCTCCTGTTATTTAATTTCAGCTTTATTTATAAAGCCCAATATAACAAATAACAATTTGCCTCAGAGGGCTTTACAGCATACGACATCCCTCTGCCCTTGGTCCCTCACAGCGTATAAGGAGAAACTCCCCAAAAAACCCTTTGACAGTGAACAAATGTTAAAAACAATGAAGCTGTCTTTACCTTGTGTTTACATATGATGTTCGCACCTGATTTTATGTGGTGCTCCACTCACCCTGTGGTTGTAATGTTTGCAAATTTCCATAAATTTATGTTTGTGGTTTCTCGTCTGTTTGTATGTTGCGGCATTTATAATTTTACATCTAGATTTTGTTATTTATTCTGTCACTCCTCTGTTGTTTCGTAAAGACTAAACATGGAGAAGCAGCATTCAGTTTTTATTCACCACATATTTGGAACAACCTCCCAGAAAACTGCAGGTCCGCTGCAACTCTCATTTCTTTCAAATCCAGGCTGAAGACTTTTCGGTTTGCTGAAACCTTTAATTAAATCAAATATTTATTCATTTCTTACACAGCACTGTAGCTTTTACTCTTGTATTTTTCACTTGTCTTAGTATATTGTAGCTTGTTTTTACTTTCTAGTCCTAGCTCTTTTATTATGTTTTTTATCGTATTTAAATGCCCTGCTATATAAATAAACTTGCCTTGCTTTGCTTTTCCTGAGTTTGCTTTGCAATACATGTTCGCCTCAAAAACAAGATGGCACATCTCAAGAGGTTCTATCCTAATAAATGAATGAATTTAAACACAAAATGAAGGGCACATAAGCTAAAACAATCTTCACTGCTGGATACTACCATGGCTTTAGTGATAGATTTTTTTTCTGCAATTTGGATGAACCGACCTTTAAAAATTATTGTTGCCATACAAATAATGCTGAACTGCAGCAGTGGAGACGATATGGACACAAATGTTAAATAGCAGCTAACCACTCTAAAGTGTCTGTCGAACTCTTCGTAAGTAGCTTTTGATCTACCTGGCGAGTTCACACAGAAAAGACCTGATCATTCGACCTGTAAATTGAATATTAAAACACCAGAAGTGCAGGTGTAAGAGCTTCAATCAATGCAGGGAAGATGCAGAGGAATGAGTAATGAGGTATGTGTTAAAAAGAGAGCAGGGTTACAACAAACTGCTCAGTATAAAAATCATAAATGATTCATACCAAGTGAAGCGTTTTGAACCTATAAAGACGGACTGTGCGGCCTTCTGTGTGGCCGACTTAAAGAGTGGGATTCATAAATCTCTGTGATGAAGGTGTTTGTTGTGGTTGTCTGATGCAATGTTGTGTGGATGATGTAGCAATCCACTTTTGGTTCATAGCAATCAATTTCAGTTCCTTAGTTTCTCTACTGATTGTTCAGACTGGCATCGGCTGAAATGATATCAGCACCGAGCCTTTACAGCACAAACAGCTGAAAAGTAAAAGCAATTTCTGTGTTCGGCTCAGAAGGAACAAACCCAAGCTGAAAAAAGTGAGGAACAGTGATAGTGTGCAGTCGTTAGTCTGAAAGCAAAATGTGAAAACTACAACTCCCACGCACAAATCACAGAGGTCCACATGCTGTGAGGAGACCAAGGCGTTGAGTCACAAGAATGAAACTGCACTTACTTTTTCCCCACTTAACTGTCACATATTTCTTTGCTTCATTCAAAAGTTATACACACTGCAAACCCTGAGACCAAAATGTTCTAACAAACTAAATTAACAAAAATTGCTGCAATCATTCCAAACATTTTCTCAAAGGCAGCTCTTGAAATTGCCGTGACAAGTTTTTCTTTAATCAGATGGACCAAAGCTGGACGGCCCAAACAGACTGTAAAGGCTACATTCTTGGGTCCATTCATTCCAGTATGAAAGGCTGCTTTGTTAGCTTTGCTACACTTGTTGCTGTGCTTCATACAACTGAACTATTTGATCAACTGTGAAGCTAAATGATTCACATAAAGTTCAGTGACAATACAGCATCAGCAACCTAAGGATTACTCCTCATGTACAATGGGATTCTCATATAAACCCATATGCAACTCACAAGGAAGCAACTTAAACTTGTTTATATTTTTTGCATTGTATAGATTTTGGAAATTTTTGATTTGGGATATCTGTATTTTATTTGCAATATATTTGCACTCTTTCCTACTTTGTACTGCAACTGCTGCCCAACAATTTCCCTCATTCTGTCTTATCTTACGTCCACGCAAGCTACACCACAGCCATATCACGTCTCCGCCGTGGGTAAACTGTCCAGTGAAAACATTTCTCAAGTAGTGTCGTGTCTGAAAGTAGTCTGTTCTTTAGCATTTACAATATTATTGAGAGTTATTTTGTGACTTTCATTTCTAAGGTGCATACACCAGCCCACCTTATCTTCATTATCTGTATTAAGTAGTACTGCATATTGCATTGCAAATTACTACAATATAGAAGGGGAACTGTAGCATTTACTCTCCTGCTTCACAGACTTTGGAGAAGTAATAAACAAATGACATTTTACCACGGACTAATTTTGTTGCAAAATTGCTTTGAGTTGGTTCCTGTTCTCACGGCAGCATTTACAAGCGGACCAGATAAAATGCCTGGGCGAGAAAGCTGCTCTTGATTGGTCAGAATTTCCATGTGGGAACAATCCAGGAAGTAAACAAAACGCTGAAGAAGAGTACACTTGTAAGATAAATGTGACACTTTCTAATGTCACAATGGAGGGACAACTACGCAGGTTGATTTCAGCGCTGGTCATCGTGGACTATATTGCTGTCATTGTTCATTGTAGGCAAACCATACAGTTTGAAAACAATGTTTTGATGCATTGGATGTGCTGTATGTGCATATTAAGGCAGTACAGGAGGAGGCGCACATTAATAATCATCCAGGATTGTAACATGCTCATGTTTGTTAAACACCAACAATGCGTAATACAACTGCAGTTGGTGCGGCTTGAGGCCAGAACACGTTCTCACCACAAACGAACTGCACCAGAGTTCGTTTTTAACCGGACTAAGACCACCTCTTCAAATAAGTCTCGGTCTGGTTGTTTTTGTGCGCACCCAGGTGTGATTGACCTGCCCAAACGAACCACACTTGGAGGGCAAATGAACTTGAGTCCGATTGAACCGAACCAAACAGGGCAAGTTTTCACACTTGATCTGTTTGGTTCAGGGCACCCTAAGATAAAGTGATATGTGGTAATACTCCCAAACAGGAACAGAGGCATTTTTCTTTCTTAATGCTCCTGTAATGTTATCCCTACCACTTGCACCATCTTTCTCAGCTCAGCTGCCTGTTCCACCAGTGCATACTGACCTCTGGTGGTATGTGCTGTGCACTACATCACTTCAGTACAGCACCTCCATATCAGTTTAATAAAAAGAGGAGCATCTGTATTTTTGACAGTATTGAAAATCATAGCTAAGGGATATTAAAAAATAGCCCAGTATATCTTAATAACTTGTGACCGTCCAAGCCTACGTTAAATACAAATTTATGTCATTTTTCGATAAATCTCTGCATTTATATACATTCACTACTGAAATTCACTTTTGAGAGATGCAAGTTGCTGCTGTATGCAGACTCAGCATGTAAACATACAAGTGAGAAGTGAACAGCAGACATTAGGGGTTATGGCAAAAGTCAAAAGAGGATGGAGATGTTTTTTGTGTTTATAATGTTCTTGCCTTTGTCTGTCACTCCTAAAAACTTATATAATATAGATTTGTTGTTCATAAATAAGTAATTCAAACTTTAACAATGGCACCTTTTGTGAAAAGTTAAAGCTTCAAAATCAATCATTGTAACAGTGTGTGTTGGAGAAATGCTCAGTCAGAGAGAGTCATCTGTAGTAAGACCGAATGACTCAATTCAGTCGGGACAATAAGCTGCCCGTCCAGTGAGAGGAGGGAGGGTGTTGATTCTGCTCCTCAGAGATAAGACCAGAAGTCATCTCTCCTGATGGAAGGAAAAATCCAATGAATGAATGAATGAATGAAAGAAAAGACTGCAGAAGTCGAAAGGCAAAATGATGAAATTGATATAAAAGTTAAGTAAAGCAAGTTTTATGAACAGTGAGTCAATATTCTGCCAGGAATGCAGCCATCCTCCGTCTGCTCTATACCCACAGAGGGCAACTGAAAGGGAGCTATAATTTCCACATCACCGTACTGTTAATGACACAAAGGAGAGGTATGTCCTTGAAAGACTACAAAGCCATATTTCTCTACAGACTGCGAGGATTGTGTATTATTCTTTGCCATGGAGATGAAACTCTCAAGTATGAACTCGAGGAGGAAGAAAGCTTTACCTGTTCCAGCTACTGCAGCAAGAAAAATCCTCTAATTGAATGTTGTAAGAGAGTATCAAGTATGATGCTACAGGGCGGCAGTCATTCATATATCATTCTTAACACATCTAAGATCAGTTGATGTATCCTTTGGCCACGTTTATATTACCACACTTTCAGTGAATGCATCCACCTCCTCTCAGCAACAATACCTTAATGTTTTGAATAATGAAATGCACAAAGTCAGAGGGCTGCAGGAAGACTAATTTAATTAAACACTAAGCTTAAGTAACAATGTTTAAACTTTTCATGCCATGTTAGCAGGCACTAAAAAAGAAAAGTGAGAATTTGGGGATTACATGTGTTTGGCTGCGTTCAGATTGTCAACAGCACTGCTTCCTCATTCATTTCAATGAGCCCTTTGGGTTGGTACTGCAGCAGACAAATACAGGGTCATCTGTTAGAGAGAAAGTCCTGCACTGAAGATGTTACTGAAGTGAAGATGTAAAAGTATAATCAGGAAAACATAAACTATTGTAAGTACTCAATGTCCCCTGTAACTGTTATACTGTTAATACTGTATCATTAGATTATTATTACTCATGCACTGATGTAAAATCATGATTTTACGTCTGAAATGTTTTTGCATTTTTGTCAGTCAATTTATTGACTAATAATTCCAGCTCTTCTTGTACATTTTCTTACAAAAATCTTCATTTGTAATCAAAAGCTGCCAAATATTTGTAGCGGAGGAAGAAGTAAAATATTTCCTTCTGAACTGTAGTGGAATATAAGTATAAAGTAGTGTGAGAAGATAATACGAAAGTAATGTACAAGTACCTTAAACTTGTACCTAAAGGGACAGTTCATCCAAATTACAAAGTAGTAGGAGTAGTGCTAGTTATCAATCTAGATTGTTTTGGTGTGAGTTACTGGGTGTTGAGAAACCAGCGATATGGAACTAGTTGGAGCTCGAAAAACTCAACAGCAATGTCTGTTTCTAGAAATCATGATCCGGTTACTCAAAACCTGTTTACCTTGTTGTGAGCAATTTTTTTTATGTGGGAACTGTTTTCTTTTTACCAAACTACACCCACCAGCCG
Organism: Epinephelus lanceolatus; assembly: GCF_041903045.1. NCBI lineage: Eukaryota > Metazoa > Chordata > Actinopteri > Perciformes > Serranidae > Epinephelus > Epinephelus lanceolatus. The sequence goes on along the minus strand of NC_135736.1, from coordinate 25,972,130 downwards.
TATCACTAAGCAGAAAGACGTGTGCATCCACTGCTAGCTCACCTAGCATCACTGAGCTAGCTAACACTACAGTTCAGCCGAGGAGGATATCATCTGTGATGAACACGAGCCTCTCATCCGGGAGTAGGTGCACGCTTCCATCTGCGATTATCTTGAGTAACCTGGTCATGATTTTTCATTCCACCACTGCCTACAGGACACTGCATTTAAACAGCTCACACAATCAAACCATGTATGTGCAAGCGTACACTACTGGTAGGTTACTTCACAACATTAAGAGCGTTAATTCCTCTGTTTACCTTGAGAACGCCATGGCCGAGGATCAAATGACTGCCGCCATGATAACCTTCCAGCATTGTAAAATTCTACCTCATACTATTATAAACCCCTGTGCAGTGTTTTGGCATGTGATAAGCCTTCAAAGTCATGGATGTACTCCTCAAACTAAACCTCCTGGATCATATTTCATTTTCTCACCGGTACCTGTAGCAACGCAGCCCCTTGTGGTTTTTAAACAGAGTGCTATTTTTGGTCTGAACATGGCCTTCCTTGTCAGATCTGGAGGTACAAGTACACCAGACCCAAGGTCATTTATAAACTGCACAAATTATAAATATGGATGCCATGGCCCCAACCTGGCAGTCATCCATCATTTCTAACACTGTACATGCTGCTAATCAATGTCAGATGATGAATCGGGTACAGTATCTCACAACTCACATAGACTGAATATGCTCAATTGTCCACTGACAGCCACGAGAGGAGTTACTGAACATCTCTGAGAGGATGTTAGGTTCACTTTTGGTACACAAAGTCAGCAGTTTGTTCTTAAGTCATCATAATTATGTTACGATTATCATTACAGATAAATAATGTAGCAGTTCGAAAACAAGATGCATCTCCAAATTTGGCTATTTTGATTTTTCATGGTTTAAAGGTCAGTGTGTAGGATTTAGTCATCACCTAAAAATTAGAATTGTTGTGTTTTCATTACCTTAGAATGAGCCATTTATATCTACATACAGAGAGGGTCCCCTTCCACAGGTTCCACATGTTCATCTACAGTAGCGCAGAACGGACAAACCAAACACTGGCTCTAGATAGGCCTCCATAGTTCTCCTATGCATTTGGCACAAAGGATCAGTTTCAGCTGCTTGCAATTTGCAAACCTTACCACTAGAGGGCACCAAATCCTACACACTAGTCCTTTAAAAAAGGGCTTTAATTATTATTATTTTTTCAATTAATCTGCAAATTATTTTCTCCATTTGCCTATAAAACATAATAGCACAATGTCCAAGATGCCATCTTCAAATGTATTGATTAGTCCAATAAACAGTCCAAACCCCCCAAAATACTCAGTTTACATTAGAAGACTGAAGAAAGCAGCAATAAAACATGAAGGAACTGGAACCAGAGAATTTTAGCATTTTTTGTTTCTTGAATAAAGGATTTAAAACAATCATCGAAACAGTTGCCAAATAATTTTCTGTCAATTAACCGATTGATTAATCAACTAAAAAGCTAAAGAAAACAAAAAAAACAACAACATTAAAAACAATTGAGTTAGCAAAAAAAAGCTTTGTCCCAAAGCTGAAAACAAGCCATTTTTCTTGGCTCATGACAAGTTGATTTATTTATTTTTTTAGCAATAAATGGTTTGCACAGATTACTTTCATGCTACAATCAAAGAACAGTTTGTTAAAACAGTTTGACCCATGAGCGTTTCGCACAATATAATTGTTTTTCCATAGTCTTGTGTCTTTGAATGTTTGGAGAGCGTGTGCTTCAGATATGAATCACTGGAAAACAATGTAAAATCAAATTATCTGTAAAAGAAATTTTCACAGTATTCAGCTTGATTTTACAATGTAATGTACAAAGTGTTGCACCCGACAAGGCTCCTTTGTCCCGTTGCCTTGATGAGATTGAACACATGCTAAAGACACAGCTTCAACACCAGCAGAACTGCCTGTGCTGCATTAGTGCTCTATTATTGACATATTCTTTTCAATACTCTTCCCTGTCTTTTCAAAAGCGTTCTGATCGTCTTGCCCTCTCAGAGGCCTTGCATTCTCTTCTGTTATCTTCTTGTTGCTGAGCAAGTATTTCAATTCCTGCTTACCCTCAGAACAAGAAACCTCCGTGACACTAGCTAAGGTATGCACATTCATACACTCAACGACAAAACCTTGTCTTCCTGCCGTTAAAGGATTGAGGAGGCACTTGATACTTCATCGGCTGCAGGTGAATACTAAAGGGAGGCAAGCTCAAGGTGTTCTGCCTTTACAAATAGTCAGTATGAAGAGCTTTAGAGGATGTTTCAACTGAGTAAAGCTTCAGTCATAACAGACCTGAATGTGAGTGTTCTTTCGTTTCATGGTTTTTATTATGCATGTGACAATATCCCCGTGATTTTGTTTTTAAGAGACACTTTCCTTTTTCTGATATTAAAAAGACATTGATGAGGCTTGTTTGGTTGCAACTTCCTGACTGATAATGTAGTCTAACTTTCAAACTTTGGTAAATAGCATTCACATTACCATAAACTTTCAAACTGCTTAAACAGAAACGAGGCAAAACAATGTCACGAACCTGACATTAGACACTGTCATTTCTGCTGTAATGTGATCGTGCAGGATGGCAGCAAGTGTCCAGACAGCACTGCTGTACAACAGAAGTGCACATCAAAAGCAGAGGGACCACACACTGTGACTCAGACAGCGGGGTTCATACACAGATTAGACAAACTATGCAGACGGCCGCATCAGTTACAGCCGGTCAGCTATCCATTCACAGGCTGTCTTCACTGATGACCAGATTATATAGTGAGCAGGACACTGTGAAAGGCACAGGGCCGGCTTGTTGAAGGTCAGCGCTGAGAAATGCTGATACAAAGACGGGGGAGAAGGACCGGACATGGTGATTCACAGCTCACATTTCTGGAGGGAAATCACGGCGGAGCCAGGTGGATTGTAAAGACGAAATTACATCAAGAAACATAAATGATGATGCCATTAATATTGTCAACAGGGTTACAGCAATCAACTGTAGTATTTATGTCACCTACATCCATACTAGGGGTGGGAATCACCAGAGGATCCATGATGTGATAGTATCACAATACTTAAGTCAAAATACAATATTATTGTGATTTTAAATATGTTGCATTATGCTGAGTATTGAGATAAAATATATTGCAAAAAATATTGTGATTTATTACCTTTTTTTCAACTGTAAATTGTAAAAGATTATAAAGGAAAACTTTGTCAACATCTGTTTAATCCAATATGATAAAGTTTTCAGTCTGTTTATCTCATTTCAGGCATTTTTTTGTAGCAGCAAAATGTGCCTCATGGACTGAAAAAGCAATTGATTATATTATTCTAATAGGTTATAATAAAGTTTAACTTGTATTTGTCACATTAATAATTTATATAATAAAAAATTGATGCTTAGCTCTGTGTGACAATACGATATTGCCATACAAAAATATAGCAATACTATGCTGTATAGATTTTTTCCCCTACCCCTACAGGATCACACAAATATATGTACGTATTAAGATGTGACATCTAAACAGCATCTGCACAGTTCTGAGCACAAACTGAATCACTTGTATGACCTTTGCAGATCCTGTTAGAGCCCATGAGTATTCCTCTGTAACATTAAATATTTAAACTCAAATGTAAAATTTGGACAAAAACTTCCATAGCTGTATCTGACAAGAGCTTAACACTCAAAAACTCAACAATTCTGCTTCATCACAGACTGTGTGTTTGGTGTTTGATCACATCTACCTGACATGTTCCTGGCAACATCAACATTAGACCCGCCCAACTGTCATAGGATTTGATCGAATGTACCAAAAGTCAGATGTACAGTACAACCCTGACCCACAAAAACAGAAACCTCTAAAACAACCAAAACTGATCAAACTTTGGTAGAAAACAGGCAAAGTTCCTTCCCTTCCAGCGTCCTCCATGAGACCTTATTTGATGTCACTTACCAGCATGTGGGTGTGCAGTTTTTCTAATAACGTATTTCCACAGTCTTACTTTGTCGTACTTTACAACAAAGTGAAACTGTCTTCACTTGCAAAATTATCTTTTACATTTCTAAACATCATATGTGTCATAAATGGCACAATTCAACAGGGATTAAAAGAAATTATATGTCTCTCAACATTATCTACTCTACATTTTTCGAAAATAAAATCCCATGGTGGTCCACCGGACGTACCTTCACCTCTCTATAGTATGATCTTGTTGTACCCTATCACTCAGCGGGATTAAGAGAATAGAGTATAAGGGCCTTTCGAAATGAAAAGATAATACCATTTCAATGGCAAAAACTCATACTACAATAGTTTCTATTAAATATTCAGTAATTTTCTATGCACATCATTGTATTCTACACACAAGTAGCACTAACAACCAAACTAGCAGCAGACGACTGAATGTGTGAATCAATTCACATACAACTGTTTAAAAACTTGTACAGCACTTGTAAAATAGAGTCAAGAAGCCATCTCACACTGTCAGCTAGCACAACACGCAGCTGCTCGGCTTTTAACAAACACTAGAAGACATGATCATAACAGCTCTATTTTAGTTTCTCTTCACTGGCTACCAGTCAGTTATATAATTTACTGAACTCCGAGATTTTACTGATCATCTTTCAAGCACTTTATGGTTCAGCCCCCAGCTACACTGCTTAGATGCTGCTCCCCTATGAGCCAGCAGGTTCAGATCTTAGTCTTATTTGACTATTTTTGTTATTATTTTTACCATGTGCTCTTTGTTGTACCTTAACATACACTGCATTGTATTAAATTTTATCATTATAATCAGATTTCAAAAGAGAATTAAGTGCTTTACAGCCCATTCACAATGAATGGCAGCATATATCTGTCCCAGCTACTGAGAACAGCTCAGAACCTTGAGGACTCACCTGCTAGCTTGCCGCCCGAGTGAGATAACGCTATATTGGTTGCTTTTAAAATTAATGCAGTGTGAACCATGGGAGAACAGTCCCTTGAATTATAAATTTTGTTTTGTGGGGAGAAGAAATGATAGACAGCTTACAAATTCTATGCCCGTATAGTTGGCAGCTTAGAGACCCCTTAATAACACCAAATATTTCAAACGTCTCGAAGCAGCTCGAGTGTGGTCACTGTCACAGGAGGGCTGCACTTTTCAATCAGAGAAGAGTACATACATTTTAAAGGAACACCTCAGCAGATTTGGTGCAGGAGGTAATATATAAACAACAGCTTTTCACAAGAACAAACTAAAAAAGCACCAAAATGCAGTTGAACCTCAAGAGCCGGTTACCCAGGTGGCTGTTTCAGATTCAAGTCTATTGAATGTGTCCAATTGTGCTGAATTATGGAGCAAAGTGTGTGTGTGTGTGTGTGTGTGTGTGCCATGCAGCACAGCTGAGACGAATAATTAAACTGGGCAAGTAATGCAAGTGTCTGTATGTGTGAAAGTGTAAAAGAGCTTTCACTTTGCTTCACATCTTCATTTAAAATCATGTTTAGGAGTTGTGACACTTTCCTAAAGGAGGAGTGGATCTTTTGCTCAGCTCCTACAGCATCTATTAGCGTGGGAAATGTCAGCGCCTTCAGGCAGCCCTGTGGCAGGTGGGAGCACATCGCTATCCAGTATGCTCTGTATGTACAGCACAACAACAGTATATCACTATACGCCCACAGCTTGAACCCGAGAGGTATTTAGATCAAGCTTAAAGTTCAAAGATCATGTGCAATGTCAAAAAGACAGCTTTCACATTGTTGATTACTGATTATGGAAAAGCTGTGTGAGCACATATCCAGATGTATATTTTTTTTAACACACTATTTTAAAAGGTATCCTATTTGCACTTAAATCATAAAAGGCCCAGCTAAATAGCATTCAATCAAGGCAGAGTCGCTTTCTCAACAAACACCCCAGTATTTGGGTGTTGTAGTCATGAGACGCAATCAAAATCGAGGGGTAAACAAAACTGTTTGGCTCATCTGGGTGCTTTGGAGCTGGCTGACTGGATCTGTGTGCTCCCTGGAATGGGACTGCTTCTCAGAATAGCCAATGGCAGATGCCTTCCTCCCCTCTGTGTTATTTGGAGCCCAAGGGCAATGGAATCCAACCTCCTGCAGTGTACTGTGGTGTGGTCCTTAATTCAGGACAGAGAAAAAGGCCTGAAGTCCGGCGGACGGAAATCAGCCGTCTTTCGATCAGTGACTCTGCAGGTGCTCAACAAATGGGACATCGAGGTAACATCATTGGATGACTCTTTGTGCAAGCAAAGGAGGTTCAATGACGTAAAATATGAACATACCACAGCAGCCCGTCCGACCAATGCACAGATTCACTCTCTATAGCCGCTGCAACTACTATTTTCATTATAATGAAAAATAGTGAAAAATGCACAATTTCCAAAAGCTCAACATGATATATTTTTTTTAAAAAAATAAAAAAAATAATAATAGAAAATTAGAAAAAATAAATTAAAATTAGAGAAAAAAAGGAAAAAATGCAACATTCACATGAGACATAACACCAACTAAATAAATGCCTTACTAGTATAAATAAAAATGTATAAATCCTGAAACATTTCCAGACAACCAAACATTTACTGTGTATTTTTTAATGTGGTTTGTGTATTTTAATGTGCTGATGTTTTGCTGTTCTGCAAAAGCTACTGATGCACCGATTTATCTGTTGCACATTGGTATCAATGTCCAAAAGACATCAGAAAACATGTTTGGGATGATCAGAGATCTTCCCCAGGGTGCCGTCGGGATGAAAGGATACAGTAAACTCACTATCAACGCATCAGGGGACGCACCCTGTTGTTTCCCTGATAATGCTACACTGTGAACAACAAATCCATGATGTCATCAGCAGGAGGGGAGCTAGTTAATGTTAGCTCTAAGCAGCTGGTGGCAGGAACTAACGGCTGACGGAGGTTACACTGAGTTACAGTATGATGTGTTCAAGCTCCATTCAGTAACACTAATTATTGCACAAAGGTAAATTACAACATCTTCATGATGTGTTCAAATGTAAGCTGACAGTGTGTAAAATTCAGTTGATGAGAAACTTGAATAAATACAGCTGTTTGAAGGAGTAATTGTTAATGTTTTCACAGCAATATACAATAAATATTGGAGAGAAAAGTATGATATAAATAAATAAATAAAACAATTTTTTTTTTTTTTTTTTTTTTTTTTTAGGTTTTCATGTAAAAGATTGTATGAAAGGTTACATCATAAATGTGTATGATTGAATTTGTGCTCATTTAAAAGTAGTGAAATGAAGGGTTCAATTACTTTGAAACAGTTTAGTTATTTTTTATAGTGATGATTTCTTTGTTCCCTGACAAATAAGTGGGGATAAATAACAACAAAACAAATAATAAACAACAACAAAAACATCAGTATAAGCTATCAGCCAAGTTGTTATTTTAAACATCAGTATCAGCCCAGAATTTTGCAAACAATGCATTCCTAGTGAAAATTAAGAAAATAAAAACTAGAAAAATCCTAAATATATTCAATTTACTGTCAAATAAGACGTATAAAAATTCAAATCCTCCCAACTGAGTAGCTGCAACTAGAGAACAGTTGTTATTTTTTCTTGAAATATCACTTAATAGATAATCAGAATAGATGCAGATTAATTTTTTGTTGACTAATCATTTTATCTAATACCTATCGACGATTCTAAACCAACAAAATATTATTAAAACTAAATTTTCATGACAGTTAAAGTCTCCCCACATGTCTTACTTGGTAAAAAAAACAAACAAGTAATTAATCATTATTTTCTAGTTTTTTAGAGATAATGCGATCAAACAAAAATAGAAAAGCCTGAAATTCTGAATACACATCATTATACACCAAACCGAGCGGAGAATCTCATCTCTCTCCAGCTCCGTGGCAACTTTACACCACCGAGTTACAATGTGTTGCATCAGTAATAGAAGAAGAGGAAAAAAACTTCAAAAAACTAATTAACTTCTTGTGCTGTCAAACCCAATATTCCACATCTGGCTATCTAAAAACAGGAGAAAAACGGTTAAAAGGCCTGAATGATGGTGTTTGTCAAGCAGTGAGATACTGTCAGGGGGAGCCTCACTTTCTTCACAACACTTATCTACAGAGACCGACATTAGTTTAGGCAGCTGCTCCTCCAGGGCAGCGAGCTTATCGAAAGTGAAATGCTGACTGCTAATGAATAACGAGGGAGGCAGGTAGGAGCCACAGCGTTTATGTAGCACGGAGAAGTTTAAAATAAATTTAGTGTTACTGAGAGGCTGAGGAGATTAATTTACTTACATTTAATAGCACTTAATAAAAAGCACATAAAAAATCTGCACTGGTGATGTTGTTAAGAGACTTGAAGTATTTTAATCAGGTGCTTGATGCACAAATCTAGTTTTCCTGTGGTGGTTGCTGTTAGTTAGTGTTCCTGCTGTGGCTATTTTTCATTATGAGCACAGAGAATTCCCCCCACTGCACCTTACTTGAAAATTTATGCTGCTTGTGAAATTGTTTTCCAGCTAATATTAATTTCTCATTTCACTCAGATAAGGCAGCACAGTTTTGTTATTTAATTTGACAAGCTGCTCGACTCTGCCACTCAAAAATGCAGCATTTAAATACTTTTAAATGTGCACAGATAATCACAGAGCAGTTGCATCAACAGGTTGCATTTTTGCAAAACAACTAAAAATATGAGACACAAAAGAAGCAGCAAAGAGCAGGGTTATGATAGTGATGCTAAAATTAACTGAGCACAATCCTCACGTTGAATAAGCCGAGGTGATTTCAAGGTTTTGTTGATGGAAAACAGTTGGTTTTGAAATATGAATAGTGAAGACAAACACTTGAGCCGCTATAAGATCATCTGACTCGGTAGTAGCAGGATCAGGAGCCGGATCATGCCACCCCCGGTTGTCACGTAACGGGGCAGGGACAGACAACACGAATTGAAAGTGAATACGAATGTCCTCGGTGTATCCAGGCATATGTTCTCAAAAATAGATGGTTAAAAAAGTGGCACATTCAAACAGTGACAGATGGCTTCTTGGTGTCATTTTGATGCCAAGATTCACAACTAAGTAAAAAAAAAAAAATGTGCATACAAACTTACTAATTAGCGGATAAAACTCTGTTCACACATTTGTTCAAGATTTTTTTTGAATGGCATCCTGTCCTAATTAACCAGTTGACAGTGGAAACTGTTGTAACGTGGAAACACATGCGACAACAGTTCCTCTGTCGATACGACAAATGGGCCACCAGGATAACGGCAGCTCATAGTCTTAGAAGCAAACAAAAGGGGTTGTAAAATTCCGGAAATAGTCAAGGTGGAAACATTTCATGGGAATTAATGGGAAGTAAAATGAATACAATAGGAATATAGAGGTTATTTGCTCAGGCAGTATTTACCATGTTGTGTCACATGCAGATAGAGTCAAACATTTTAATATGACATAAGCATACATAAATGTAAACCCTTTTAATAGAAATTTTAAAAATGTACATGTATGAATATATATATATATATTCTATTTTTCTGTAATTAACAATGTATTAATATGTAAATAAGTATTCATTTATGGGTATATGGGTGTACACACAAATATACATCGGTAGAAAAACGTTTATTCATACTTCGTTTAACTCATATGTTCACTTATTTAAATATAAAAAGATAGCTGGACAAGTTAATGAAGATATATTATGTAACATTAATACTTACATTTGTTTTGTTTGTGCAGCAAAGTGTGATACATTTAGACTGGTTTATACTTGTAAGTCACGGATAACTGGTAATTTATATTATATACTAAGATAGGCTTTTGTAAGATAGATATTTGGTTACTGCAATCATATACATGGGTTATTTTTGTGTGACAACATTACAAGATAATAACAATGGTATATTTAGAAAAGTCTTAGGTATTGGTTTATCTTTATAAGAAAGCTGTCTGTTTCATTTCAGTCAATGACTTAAGGAGAAGGGGTGGTATTCAATAAGTGTATACTCCCTCCCACTCCTTTTCGAATGTGTAAATCAAAGCAACTATACACTGACAATCGCTTTTCATTGTGCTTTTCATTATTTGTAACTATTACTTTTTTCTGTCTGTGCTTGTTTGTATGTTCATGTCATTTTTTTTAAATAATCGAAATAAATATCAAATATCAGTATCAAAAAAATTAGCAATTTAGTAGAGGTGAACTTTAATTCAATGGGTTGGCTCATTTAACATTGTATTGAGCTTTCATTGATTGAAAACAATCAAACACATTTCCTAAAAACCACCTATAAAAATTATGATTTTCCTGTAAGGCCATATTCTCTAACTGGACTTCCTCTGTGTCAGATTTTATGTATGTATGTATATTTCCCATCCAAATAAGGTCATTACTAAAAAGTATGGCTGAATGATTTTTTTTTAACTTAATTGATTGATTTTGACTGATATTGCAATTGCAATATGATTTCAATATCAACAGTATTGATTTTTTTTTTCATTATCCTCATTTTCATTGAAAATTGTTTTTTAAAACATTTATTGTACAATTTTTGCAGGGTTCTGTATCAAGATAAAATGTTTTCTTAAGTCTGGGGAATATGATGTGTGGGCTAGGGCATCGCAGCAGCACAATATTTAATTGCTTTTTATAAAGATTTTTTTGGGGGGGGGGACTTTTATGACTTTAAATGACAGGACAGTGTGGCGATGGGGGGAACAAATGGAATCGAGCCCACTGCCGCTGCAGCAAGGACAAGGCTATCCATAAAGCCACCGACGCCTCACAATACTTTTTTTTTTAAATAATATTTTGACACCTCCTGCTATTTAAAATTTGCAGTAGGCCATTGTAGGATTTCGATAAAACTTTGATTACTTGTTTAGACCTATTAAAAAGTATAATTTTTATATTGAAATTGTTAAAAAAAAAAAAAAAAGCTTCATCAAAATTCCCAGGCTTAACTTCCCTTGGGAAATTTCCAGACCCTTTGCAACCCTAGTTGTGTGGCTCTAATCCTCATGTCTGTAGACAAAACCACAGGAAACGCAGAGGCTCAAGTCAAACTTGCTAAAGAAAGTTGCAACACACCCACAACACCTGCTCAGACAGCAAATGCATCTTGCTGGTAGCTGTTGATATAGACATAGCTGCCATGGGCAAGTCCAGATCACCTTACTCAACAGGCCTGCAGTGCAGGGTGTGGTGGGTGAGGAAAGCAATACCGCAACTAAAATGTCCTGCTGTTAATGTTCTATATCTTGATCGCTATCTCCTGCAACAGCTGGATGCCCATTCTGGCTCCCGGAAATACAGTGTGGATCCTCCTGGTCACGTTTCAATCGGAAATTTAATCTAGGGCTATTTTTTTTTTTATCAGCACAGTAGGAGAAGGTTTAGGGCCGATGCAGATCACAGTAAGATACGAGACATTATAGATAAGTGAAAAAACACTGCCTCATAGAAATCTCCCACATCCACCTCCAAATGAATATTTTAATTGGAATAAAATAGAGGAATGATAAAGCAGACGACGCAAGCAACATGATAAAAAGCTAAAACATACAAAATGTATTCTCAGGATAGTCTGTTCCGTCTGAAGACATAGTTTCAGGCGACTTTAAGTTGGCACCATACCGCAGAGACCCTAGGAAATCCAAGCTATGCCATTCACTGGAGACAGCTGCCACATGCCCAGTAGCGCCTACGTGGCTTCCTGCTCCACGTGGAGCACCAACACCATGATCTGGCCTTGTGGGACCCTCAATTTAGTTCATCCAGCAAAACCAACTTTGCAAACAGCTCAAGTTTCTTCTTTCACACAACGAAATAAGAAAAATAATGAGAAGTAAAAGTATTCCTGGGCACAAACACAGATGCCTTTGTCTAATCCACTGGCATACAGATGGCAGAGTTTAACTTGTTAACTCAAGGCATAATCCCAACTGTGCTTTCCCCCAGTTCTTTCTTGTTTAACAGTCAAACCAATTATCATCATGCAAGAGACAAAACCATCTCATTACTGCTGTGAAGTTTGTTAACAGACTGACAGATGTGAAACCCATCATTTACAACATAATTCAGCCCATAAATAAACAAGTCTCAGCAATCATCTTTTCACCACATACATAAACAGCCATGCTAGAGGCTCACCTGAAACACAGCTGAGGCTGATGGGAGTACTGTTACTATTACAGGAATCTGTTCATAAACTAAAAAGCGGACAAATCAGATCATAATGCCATACTTTTACAGACTCAAATTTCCAGACTTTTCAATAGAATAGAAGTATTTTTGGACCATATTTGACATCTCAGTACAAATATCTAGATGTTTATTATGTAAAAAAAATGGTTTTAAAATCTGACATGTTCAACATTCTGACTATGTATTCCATTATACTGCCAAATAATTGTCAGTAATTGTAGCTAAGTAGTGCAGCTAACACACTGAATACATTATATTACTGTTTCCCTCATACTTTTTAGTTTCATTTACAAACAAAATGAGTTAAAAAAAAAATCAATAACTGAATTTTCACAGCATTATTGTAGCCTTATTTATGTACTGTGTCCATGAAGATGACGATGAACACAGTCGTAATGGTGTCCTTATGCAAAAAAGGTAGTGTGCTTACTTTCCATGATAACTATTTGGTTAACTGTGATGCGATTTGTAAATATGCAATTCAAAGATATTGCTGCATTTTCTTTCAAACTAATTTGGTCGTCAGTGTCCAAATTTGGTTCAGTTAAGCCCAGCAAAGCTGTTTTGTGGGCTGTGTTGTACAGGCATGGAGGCAGCTCTGCGAAGGACTATGTCTTCAGTCGCACAGCATACTTCGTTCCTTACTAGGACATCAATCTCGCTCTGGCCCGCACTCTTACACATTCCCTTTTATCACCAAATTAGTGCTGGTTCTTGAACCGGTTCCATTCAGTTTTCTTGGAACCTTGATGCTTACAAGCCAACCCGCTTGCATTTTCACAAGTTTTGAGCAGAACCATTATAATTAAGGATATGTCATCAATGGAGGCTTTGCACCATCCTCAATGGAAGTAATCACTAGTAGCAAGATAGTGGATCGAGATGTTTATTTTTGTCCAAAATAAAAAACCCTACATGGAACCAACTAATAACGATAAGAAAACACAAATTACTATCAAGTGCAAGAACCCATCCTTTCTCGATATCGTCATGGTTCGCGCTTACGTTCAAGGAAAACTTTTGGGGTTCCCAACCAATTTTTTATGGTCGACATGCTCCGAACGGTTCAAAATTGGGTGCAGGAACTGGAACAGAACGTAAAATACCATTAAAAACATTTGCAACACTTGTATGATCAATTTATTTTAAGAAATTTTGAATTTTTTTTTTAATTTTACATAGGCATCTCTTCTCCTCAAGTTTAATATTAGGCAAACTTTCAGCTCATCTGTCACTGTTGTACTATTCAGGAGATGGAGAACCGATGACGATGGAGAACCGATGTCGATATTCTGGCTGTTATTCTGGGTTAGTGGAATGGGGAGGATTGTGATTGGATTTCACGCTTTGTTCCTCATCATATATTTGCTTTGTTAAGTTTGATACTTGTTGTGGACATGAATTGTGTAAACCTTTTAAAATTGAATAAAAATATTCTTGATGCCACGAAGAAATTCTGACTTTTATTTTTTAAGAAGACAGAATAGGAGCAATAGTCTGGAAACAAATATTTTTCAATACTACTTTTTTTTCCCATAAGTAAAGACCTAAAAAATTACTTAAATCAACAACTGCAACATATTACATTATACCGGTTATATGAGAAGAAGATGCATAACATCTTACTGTCAACGGAGGTTAAACACAATGTCTTACTCTTTGTCTGCATTCCTTTTCTGTCTGAAATCAGCCCTGCCTCGCCTTGCAACAAAGATCTGACTGGACATTTTTAAGCCTGTGGCTGGTTAAACTAAAGAAACCTCCTGCTGCGGTCTGTCTCAGCTTATCCTTTGAACCTACTGTTTAACTACTGCATAAACAGCGCTAATTAAAACTAAATCACCATAATGGACCCTTTGTCTGAAAAAGCTGGTCGACAGCAGCTCGCTTTGATCTGACAGAAAACCAGGAATGGAAAAAAGGACATGCTGACACTCCCCTGTCATTGTGACATCGACCCTTATATCTATTTTCGTCTGATATTTCACAACCTTTCTCCTCACTAACCCATCTATCTCTGATTTTTTCTGACAGACTGGAGGTTGGTATTTTTAACTGCTTATCTTTTTATCTCTCGTGACATTAAGAAAACACTGTCAGCACCACTGTGTAACTCAGAGGTCAGACTCAGCCATACAAAACAGTTGGTGTCTGTTTTGCCAAGATGTTCTCGGCTAAAAGTTTAATTAAAATCCTGTCAAGTTAATTTAAAAAAAAAAATAAAATGCCTACTAAGTTCTTGTTGCTCTTAACTGTGGAAGTAAGTCAGACATTTATTATAAAACGCAATTATGTGATCAGTACAAGAAAGCTAGAAAGAGCATTATCTGCTTTATACATTTAAATCAACCAAAACTAAACATTTGACCTCAGGGAATATTTACTATCTTGACTTCTTCAGTCTGCATTTGTTTTACATTTTAAGAAAATGTTGTTTTCTGATCTTCTACAATTCACAGAAAAACAATGGAGTGACATAAGCACAATATATAAATCAAAATGATGAAAAACTCAAATGGCAGCATAAATAAAACATGTGTTGATGCACCTGGTTTATGCACATTTATTTAATCTACATTTTATTATACAATTAAAATGTGAAGGTTGAGCAATTTCCAAAAGTGTCATACATAACTGGCTATAATCTCTTGATGTTTGAACATTAGACTGCCAGTGACAAAACACGGAGAGATTAGAGAGTCATTTAGAGGGTTTATGTCTTTCAAACACTGCCCTGGGTTCGTTTGGGAAGCATCTTAACTTGACATGAGAGTTTAATCGTATTAATTTCCGAGCTGAATTAATTCAGCGGGCGTGTCAGAGGAGACTTTTTATGCAAGTAGTGTTACTGTTACAGCTCCTTACTGGCATCCTAATTTGCTGTCAAAGAAGAAGAAATTACTAATGTCATAGTGAGAGAGCGCTGATGTTTCTGAGCGGCTTCAACCTTCAACTTGCACAAACATATTTAAGGAATTGCCAATTATAATGCAAACATAACTCCCAATTAAGAAAACAAAACTACTCATGAGCAAAATAAGGCATAAAGAAGGGATTTATGTTACAGGGTGTCTACAGGTATCAAACGCTTTGATTTAATGCATTTTAAGACGTATTCAAGATCATTTTTAATCAAATTTAAGACAGATTTTTTAATACATTATCGTCTTCTTATTCAAGCATTGCAGGCAAGAATAAAAATAAGTAGCAGATCTGTATTCCTGTGCAGAGGTAAGTTTTATGAAGGTCAGTTAAGTCAAACTACATTTTGTCAACAAGTCAGTGCACATATAAAATAAAAAGACTGTAATAGGTTCAGTAGTACGTTTAAAGACAAGTAACATGAAAAACTTTCACACAGAAGATATTGACTCACAATGACATAATGAAATTAAAAGATAGATAAATGAAATAAGGTAAAATGTTTGGGGCAATTAATACCCCCAAAACATTCAAATTTAAGACTTTTCAATGACTTTAAAGGACTTTAGACATTTTAAGAACCTGCAGACACCTAATATTAAATCGTCAGCCGTTAAACGGGCCATGATGGATGAAACTGACAGATGGAGGCTATTTATTTTATTTGTATACACTTCAAGACGTATAGATTACTGTATATAAAACTTATACAACCCCATCTAAAATGAACAAAATATTTATTGATCTGATTATTGGAGATATTAATTATGAAGCATAAATGTACTATTTATTTTGTGATAATTTCTCCAAGAGCTGCAAATGAAGACCGTATTTTTCCTATTTACTTTCCGATAATGCATATACAGTATCTTTATCTAAAAACAGCCTAAAAATAGGCTCATTGGCATCGATCTTTTTAAGGTTATATGTTAGTGTCCTTCGGCTGCCATGGGCGGAGCCGCTGCACTTTTGATTCTGTGAACATACGTAGACGACTGAAGTACATCTGACAAAAGGCCAACGTCATCTTGCAACAGCAAATATCTCAATTGTTCTTATTTATTCTTGCCAATACCACTGAAGCAGTCTATGAGGTATTCAAGTTAAAACATGTCACCATTAAAAAGGATGATATTCTGCTCATTTGTTTTGTGGGGTTGTAACTTTACATTAATTTGACTGATTTTTAAATTCAGCAGAACTTAAAAGTGTTATTTTGGCAGTAAATGTGGAAAGTGGAAACTTCATTGTGCTGACAAAACAAAGCAAGTAATACATCCTCACTTGCAACTGTGATAAGCCAACGCAAAGCAACAACAACCAATGTGACAGGGGCTGAGAGTAAAGGATGACCTTTGACATTTTTGGGTTCTGTGGCTCAACTAACTCCGAACTGCAGGAATGGCCTAACCCATACAACACTCACCCGTCTGCGACAGAAAGGCAAACCCTGAGCGATGATGTTGATGCTAAATATCTTGAGCACTTTCTGAGGGGGTAACGGTTCCTTGGCAACGTCCTTAGGATCTGCCCAGTCAAGTGGCTGGTTCTCCAGCAGCACATGGGACGAGGTCTTCTCTTTTCCAGAGGCAACATTTGGCATCTTTCTCCGAGCCCCAGACGAAAAACGGGGAATAGGGCAATGCCTCAGCATTGCAAAACAGGCCGTCTACTGGATCATATCCCAGAAGGAGCTCCAAAATCTGGCTGACTATTGTCGCAAGCAGATAACTTTACTTATTAAACGTAGTACTTCCCTTGGACCTTACAACCATCGTGCAGACGTCTCACAACTGCGCTCGCCGAGCCTCTTCACCTACCTACTCAAAACTCATCTCCCTGCTGACTGGCACCCTTTAAAATATCTCTGGGGTGTGAGGTCACTGTTGCGCCCAAGCCAGGCGGAGCAGCTGCCGTCAGGGCCTGAAAAGAGGATGGACCAACTCAGCCTCTCCCCCCTCAGACAGGCACTGTGGAATCTGCTCTCATGACCCCTCAGTGGTGGAATGCGTACCAGCAGTCGTCCAACGCAGCACACGTGTCCAGGGAGCTTCCTCATTGTGGTCATTCTCTGACCCCCCCCGGTCCTCCCAACTTAGTGGACTACATCATCACTGAGCCCAGTTAACTTAACGCCATGAAAACTGTCAGCATACAAACAAAACAGCAGATTACGATATGCTCGTCTGAATCACATCCATCAAGCCAACAAAGAGTTGAAGCTGGGATTTGTTATATGCCAACCTTCTGTGACTCCTCCATGAACCAAGGTGTTCAGGAATGTCACTAACTCTGTCCATGTCAGCAAAGAGGCTGAGGATATTTCAGGAGACGATCACATAGTAGTTTAATGTTAGTATGTATGACACATGCACTTCAACAGGGATTCACTTGACCAAGTGTCAAGAGGGATGGACTTTTATTAAAATGTGTTCACATGCAGCGACAAAGAGGGAAGCAGCAGCGGGAGTTCGGTCTTTTCATTAAACTTTGCTACACAAAGGGGTGCTAATGAAGTGAAGGCGTGAATAAGTGGTGCAACAACAGGGAGTTAAGAAAAGTTATAATTGCTGACTCCGGCAGATGATTAATATGCAGCCTAAAACAGCTGACAATCAGTGCTGAATATGTATAAATGTACAGCCTTCCCTGTCTGCATTTAAATGTCTGAGCACATGGTAACAGAAAGACCTACAGGGCTTAACCTCTCTTCTATTCTCACATCCACCATTGTTTGAGGAGGATTACAGAGCCAGAACATCCATCAGAGTTGACTGAGGGCCCTGACAAACCAGGCCATTGGACGCCATTGAGTGTCTGTGGCAGACCAACGCCCATAGTTTTTACAGTATGTTCAGCACAATTGGAGCAAGTTGGCGCCTTATCGGCAGCTGTTCAGCCAATCGAGCATGTTGAACAAACAGCAGAGGCTGTCTGTGAGACAGAGCTCTCTAACTGAACATTCAGCCATCCAAATTAGTGTATTCAGCAATCTACTGCAGTCTTTTCTCTCCGCTTGTTCATAAGCAGAAAGCCACAATGACAACACCTGTGCGAGACAAAGATTTTTAGACTTCTAGCAGCAACTTTTAAAACACACATACTGACAATTAGTATTCAAAGCATTTAATGAGACTAAACAGATTGATGGTGGTGAAAATATTGGGTGAAATTGCC
This sequence comes from Epinephelus lanceolatus, assembly GCF_041903045.1. NCBI lineage: Eukaryota > Metazoa > Chordata > Actinopteri > Perciformes > Serranidae > Epinephelus > Epinephelus lanceolatus. The sequence continues at coordinate 25,953,772 of NC_135736.1, read as the reverse complement.
TTTTATTGATGTTTTTTGGATACCAAAAGAGGTAGTCACATTCTATTTCAGTTCAACAAATTGCCCCACACTCCATCCTGAAGAAGGCAATATCACGGCTTTGACAGAAGTAAGAAATATATATTGTTCAGCATAATCGCAAAATATTAACAGAGAACAATGATACAGTTTGTAGCCTGCTTACCATCAGCCGCAATATTTGCAGCGTGTTAAAGTGTGCAGCTTCATACAGACAACTTAAGGGGACGCAATTTGTTTGATCTATTGGTCTTTTGTAGGCACGAGGTGTTTAGATCTAGCTTGGCGTGTCAGGACTGGGTATCGTTTAAAAAATTACACTACCAATACCAGTACCCTTAAAGTGATACCAATACCAGAGTACTTCACTCAATACCAATAATGTGAATGGAAGGTCGTGTAGTGAAGCCATAGTTTCTAACATAGCACGCTCAACTTCACCACACTACAGACTATAAGGGTTGTAGCTCCTGCTCGAACTATAAGCTCTGTGCTGAGATGTCGAACTGACCGTCTGTCATGAAGAAAGTGGCTCTGGAGAAGGCAGCAACAGAAAGTCTGCTGATTCAGTGGGGAGTATGGACAGTCCAAGATCAGACCCCCAACACAAAAAGGACCAAATGCAGGTGTCACTTGACTGGATAGATTTCAATACTGCTTGGTACGTATTTATTCTGTTCGATACCCTAAAGGTGTCAGGTACTGATACCCAGTCTTTGTATCAGGTCCTTCACATTAATGTACAGAGCAAGGGGGCTGCCTCATAAGATGATGCCCTGAGCTGGGGCTTCAGTGCCTTGCAGAAGGGTAACTCGGTAGTGCCCAGGAGGTGAACTGGCACCTCTCCAATTACTACACTCTGTATTTGGTCTGAGCTTGACTTGAACAGCAATACTCCGATTCCCAAAACAGCCAGACTGAGGTACTTCCACCCCGTGAGATAGAAAGCAATGTATTTCAACACAGACCTACAAAACAGGCCTTATTAATATCCTAGAGTGATGTTTTTGGAATTTTAATCATTTGAATGATTGGCTAACATAATCAATTTCTTTTCCCCTTTCAGTTTACAAACCATGATTGACAGTAGTCCACATGCAGTGAGAAATAACTAATGAGGCACCTGTGAACGGCTGCTTGTCTCTGACTTGCCCCAGGCCTTGTAGAGGCTACTTGAGCTTTCAGACTAATCTTAGGCCACAAAGCTATGTGACAGACACTGTTCCAGTCGGCTACAACGTGATCGGCTCAAAGTAACTCGTTAAATAGCAAGCCATGCAAGCATATTTACCCTTGGATCTTCTGCAGTGCTTAGAAGAAAACTTTTCTTCAATACCTATTTTGGTATTTCACATCAAATGATCAAGGAAATAACATGTAAAGGAACGTCAAAACAATTTGATTGTATTGCTTTTGCTTTCCCATGAGCAATAAACCAAAGCTTATAAGAGATTACTCTGGTGGAAAAAGGGAATAAAGTTCCTGGAGTTCTTGACAGAGTTCCCATCGGGTGTGCTAACTTTGTGCAGTAGAAAAGTGACAAGCCTTACACTCTCCTACATACTGCAAGCCTGAAACTGTGTTGAGAGTATCCTAGGAGATTTGAAGTATGAACCTACAAAAGGTAGATAGAAACACGCAGCCCCATTGAGCATTACAGTTATCAAGACTACCCAAACATAAAAGGATCAATGCCAGAAATAAAACCACTCTAATAATTTTGCACAAACATTTTATGGTCACAATATCACTACTGTACAAACTCATAATTACACATTAAGTACACTAACAGAGCTGTTACAGGGGCAAATGTCTCCTGTCTGTTTGTCTGCTTTCTTTTACTACTGTCCTCCTGTATTACTGCCTGGTCATTGAGTTTGCTATCCCTGGAGCGCCAAAGATCAGGAATGTTTAGCTTCTAGTAACTCAGTACACTTACAAATCACTCCCAGCTTTCCAGCACGACTGAGATGACAGGGTACGGCTGCAGATGTCGGCACTGTGAGAGGGAGACCCTGTAGGCCTTGCCTGTGTCGTATAAAGCTATTAACATTGAATCTCAAAGTCAGAAAAGCGGCATTGCAACTATGGTAACGAATGCTGCAGACCAAACCTGCAGAGAGCAGGTTGTGTTCAGGCCTCAAATCCAAACATATGTAGGAGCCACCTTATTGCCAATTCAGTGAGAAATGGACAAAACAAAGCATTTAGATTAAAGTGACGAGTACATAAGGGATTGTTCAGCCTTTTAATTTAAGTAAGATATAATACCATTGCGGTGCATGTTCTGCAACTGTAATAGATGATTTGGTTTTCCACCCGACATGCAGCAAGGCATGGTTTATTGCATTTAATTATCCATAGAGTAGATACATGTGAAGTGAAGATGGGAAAATTGTGGTTTTCAGTTTTCAGTCAAAAAAAATCTCACCCCCACACCGTCTCTACATCAGCTAGTGATGAGGCTACAACCTCTGCCAAACCCCAGAGGCAGTACTAGAGAAAACAAAAACATGAACGCTCACTCACTCCTGGACTTTGTCCATGTGAGACAGACTACAGTTCATTACTGGGTAAAGCCTGTAGTGCAGTCTGAGCACAGCTGCAACAAGCACCCACAACCTGTGGGTCATGGATTATTGTATGTACATGACTGTCAGGACACTGCCTCCCTCTGGTGTCTAAGACTGGGACAACAACGCTGCGCCGCAAAATCCCCCAATGCAACAAAGTCCTGTCAGAGGCAGGTCTTTGCGGGAAATTTCATGAATCTACTGTGGTGACAACATAATCCCTAAACTCTTCGATGATTTCACTTGAGACCTTAAGAATAGCACAACCATGAACCTTTTCCTTAAGAACTTTAAGTCTGTAATGCAAGCTAAAGCTGCACAATGCAATAAACCCAATTACAATTTCAGCATCCATAACTAAACCTGATCGGCTCGTTAACAAGCCCTAACCAGATCACCACTGCAGGATTTGTCACTGCACAGAAAACCTGAGGAGTATAGCCTCAGCTGTATGCTCTGTGTCTTGTATGCAACTGTATGCTCCATAAAAGGGCAAATCCTTTTGCTCCATGTTTCTTTGTCGTTACCTTCTAAAGCAGAAAAAGCTGCTGACAAAAAACACGCTGAGTGTGCAGGAGTGGTGGGCGCACACACACACGCGCGCCTTACAACAGAACAGCTCCGTCTCTTACCACACATGCATATCCTCGCTAATTTGGGGACCTGGTTTGTTTTTGAAGTATTTTCTGAGCAAAGCCTACCCGAGGCAATTATATAAGTCAGAACGATTTTGACATCAATTAGCACAACACTTGGATTTATACATTGTTAAAACTTGGATTTGTTATTATCCCTTTTTAAATCCTATCTCAGGCAGCACAGACGACAATCGGCGGCTCTGTTTGCAGCAAGATTGGACGACCCAATCCCAGCAAGTGGGAAGCCGGTGAGGGATTATCCTTTCTGCTGCTCTTCGGGTTGTTTAAGGTAAAAACACACACAATGGGTGCATGAACCTTGAGTGAACCTCCACTGTGAAGCTCCTATGAGGGTATGTATAAAGACGAAACTTTGAAAATACAAATAAATAAATAAGAACAGACAGTTTATGGCAAACTTGAAAGTTGTGTGTAATTTTTTATAGTTTATATTTTCACGTTTCACTCCAAATTACTTTCTTAATGATGATACACCTGTTAGTTGTGTGTTTCTGCTATTCCTGTGATGTCGCCTTGTCAAACTGAAACTTGCATTTTTGCACCAGTGGAAATAAGTCTGTGAAATGACTGTGTGATCCGTTATATGAGTGTGATTTAATGTCTTAATTGTGTCAAATAAAGTAAACTAAATGTGCTAACCAAGACAGATGAGCAACTGTGACAACAAATTGCCACCTTGGGTTTGAGTAAAAGAAGACGTCAGCAAAGAGAGACTGGTGGGAAATGACCAATTCAAGTGTGTCAGCATATAATGAGAGCTTCAGTGAAGACACTTCATCGTCAATATATATTGGTAGTGACTCAAACTAGTTGCTTTCATGTGGGAGGATGAGAACATTGGTCCTTTGTGGCTCATCTCTGTCTGTGTGACAAGGCCAGTGTGTGGGAGACGCCACCTACAATAGGCAGCCTGCCTTTCCTTTGGAAAAACATTTAATTAGTGGCAATGAGTAGCAATGTGTGTGTGTGAAGAAGAAAAGCGGAGTACTGAGTGTACCTTAAATTGTCCAAGTTTGCTACAGTAGAATCAATTTGGCTGACAAGTTATTGCTCATTCCTCAAACAGTAATGCATGAAAACTGTTTGCATACTGAGCAGCTTGCAGTACAGTGCACACATTACTGTAGAGGTGTAGTTCATATTCCTACAATTCAGAGCCACATTGCTCAATGCCATAAAGCTCAGTGTTCCTATGGCTGTAGCAACAGAGCGAAAAATATTATTTCAACCTTGTAGAAGTCACAGTGTTCCCAAAGCCATTAACCAATGAGCACTCGACTGAGCTGCTGTTCTCTCCCTTTAAATGTCCTTTCATTATTATTCATAAAGTAACAGCTTTGGGTCTATGATAAGACACCACACAAAGAGGAGACAACTATGGATGACACAAACAGATTTAATAGATACTTCACATTCATTATTTATGTAAACGTCTTCTCAGTTTAACTACCCATATGGTCGAGGTGAGAGGCTGAAAAGGTACCGTAATTTGTTTTTTAATCAAGACAAAATGTACTTCACATACCAGCCACCCACCACACAATATATTCCCTCTAATGCAGATACTTCAGTGCTTCATTCAACCAGTATTGGTAGCTATGTAACACACTGTCCTCCAGCTTTGCCTTATCATAGCTCTGCAGATCCATTTGCTACCAAAGGTCTCTGATGAGTCATTATGAGACATCTAATCCTGCAAGATCACATAATGCCTTAGTCGTTAGTCATGAGTGATATGTTAAAATTAATTCTTAGATGGGCAGGCAGCGGTGTACTGTAGGGAGCCTAAAATGGGCAAACGTGTTCCTGTTTATTCTTATCACATACTTAAATATAACTTTTAGACTTTAAAATGTGGTTATGGTTCGGAAATAAATGGTTATAAAAATGTGTCTAATGCTCTCGTGCAGCGTAAAAAGTAATAACAATCATCTGTCATCCTGATTTTCAGATTTAAAGGCTGTTAAAGTAGAATGGAAAAGCACATTTAATTTCCACACCAGGACAAAACAAACTGCACCTGAAAAATATCAACATCTGCCACTTAGTGTGTGGTGGTGTTCTTTTATACAGAGAGTGCTCTCTGCCTGTATTTTTTTATTTTCTGTTGCTGACTGGGACATGTATGAGCGTGCAACCCCACAGCGCTCAGGTGAAGTCGGGGCTTTATAAAAAGGTAGTGACCAGGTGCCAGACCATAAGCAGCAGGCATCCAAGAGACACAGTGCCGAAGAAACGCACATATAGCGAGGTGAAACGCCAAACGAGAGTGAATCTGGGTTTAGATTCTACTTGTATTTTCAATTGCAAGCATTTTTATGAATGGTAACTGACAACCCTGCATAGTATACCCTTAAAGCTTGCCTGCTGTTTGTCTTTGAAGCTGAGCTGTATGAAGGGTTTCAAGTCCAAGTAGTTACAGTAGTAGTAACTGTACACTCTCAATTGCTGGGGGTTCTCAAATGGCCTGAATGTTTGCTAATATCAAAACTTTAGATACTGTTTCTCCACTGAACATTAAAATAAATGTCATTTCCATTCGAGTTGGGATCCTTAACAATTTTCAGTAAAAATGTCCTCCACTTTTATAAACATGATGTCACAACCTTTAACATTTACCTTAAACAACCTTCAACATTTTTTCCCACCTGCTACTGTCAAATAATCTGCTTTCTCAGAGGCCGATGTATATGATACACCATGCAGATATCAACACCTGCTACAGCCCAACAGATACAAGCCTCATGTTAACCCAACACCCTATATTCTGTCACTCAGTGTATGAAAATGTCATGTGATGCATGCAATCTAGTTTTAGTGCCCTTGAATAGAAAGGCATCCGCTAGAAATGTAAATCTAAATGAAGTTTGGGCTCAACTCCAGAATATCTTTGCACATCAGGCCAGCAGGGACGATAATGCGCAGACTAATATTGATTCATGAAGCTCTTTAAGAATTTAAAAAGGTTAAACGATGGGCATGACCCCGTGTTGGCACAGGGTCAAAAGACAAGAGTGTCAAGTAAGAAGAGGAGGTGAGGCGTCCAATTCTGGAGACCCAAGCCTACGGCACCTGCAGCCCGGGAACACAATCTGTCCTAAACATGGACACGCAAAGACATGCACAGAAAACTGATCATCATCTTGAGTTTTTACAGTTCTGCCTCACACCTTTACACATGCAGGTCTTTGTGTTTGTACACGTCTGCCACACATACAGAGCACGTAGGTATTACCTAACCCACGTGGACCGACACATTCTTGGTCCAAACATGGGTACTAATCCGCAACTACAAACCTGTTGGCCCTTGTTTGGCACAGGGATACTGCAGCTGTCAAAATGCACATATAGTCTGCAGGACTGCATACGTGTGCTCTATGGGAACATGCACAGGACCTTTAAATGTGCAACTTATATGAAGGTAATATATCTTCTAATGCGTGCAGTGCACAACATGACATTTCAAAGCAACACAGTTGAATCAATCCTCTACTACTACTACTACTACTGATAAACATGTTGTAACCCTGGGTTTAAAAATATAAAAGATATAAATACAAAATATAAATTAAATACAAATTAAGTTTTACATAATGAGCAAACTAATTTAGTGAACACATGCACCACAGTTTACAACTGCTTGTTTGCATTTGAAGATATGCTGATAGCTATGGTATCACATGCAGGTGAAATAAATGGCTGAAGGATTATTTTACCCAAGTAAGTCATCAACACCTAATAGGACTCATGATTTTAAATATTCAGGTTTTTTTTAAAGGCCATTTTTTGTCAGCACCAGTTTTATTCCCATCTATATTTTGAAGGTTTTTACAGAGGGGTTTCTTCATATATCATTCATATAACGTTTTATTAACTAAGACGTGGAAAAAATTGTGTTTTTTATATATTATTTTATTTTATTCTATTCTATTCTATTTTATTATTTATTTATTTATTTATTTTTTGCTGTATATAGTACTTTCTGTTTTATGGACTGATAAAAAGAGACAACAAGAATTTCAAACCTGGCTTTATCTGGTGTTCAGATGTCTGCTCTGATAATATATGAAAATTTGTGCATTTTTCATTAGATGATGCTTCATTTGCATATTTAAACACAAAAATTGAGAAAACTTGTAATACACAAACTAATTATCTTAATCTAAACAACCAGCAGGGGAAATTTCATGGTGACATCTGTTAGTTTTCACCTGGAGTGTCTCTCCTTAAAGTCTAGATATTAAAACTGCCGTTACTGTTCTTCAAGGAGTCTGTCGATGATCATCTGACCAAGGCCATTTTGCTATCTCTAGAACTGCAACGATTAGTCAACTAATGAATTTGTCCATCCAAAAAAATGATGAACACTACCTAGTTCTGGTGTATTATTTGTGAGGATTTTTCTGCATTTCTCTGTTATTATATATTATTGTAAACTAAATATATTATTAAATTTTGGACTGTTGGTCACACTAAACAGAAAATTTCCAAATGTCCCTTTGGGTTGTGATGGATATTTTTCACTATTCTAATATTTCTTGGACTTAAAAAACAATAATGGGGAGATTAACTGATAATGGAAATAATCTTACTAGGGGTGTCCCAAAGAAATGAAAGGAACTAAAGGAAAAGGTACATGTGCAGCTATCGACCTGAAGCTTTGGTATTAATTATACCTCTACTTCAAAGTGGCTGAATTAGTTGTTTTAACCTTTAAACAATTTAACCCAGCGATACTCAACATACAGCCTGCGGGCCAAATGTTGCCCTCAGAAGAGTGCCAGGTGGCCCATTTATTTACACCGGGAATTTTTTGTACTGTGAATGTAAATAAGGTGCCAGAGTGCATAAAAAGCATAAGAGTAGAGATGGCTTATCAAAGAAAAGTGGCCCCCAACAGAGGTCTGGGCCAAGTCCTGAACGGCCTCAAATCCTAGAAATGCCCCTTCATACCTGTGCAGGGGTGCTGCGATTGTTGTTGCCCCTTGGCAAAGATGAATGAGGACAGCAAATGTTAAAAGGTTTAAAACTTTCTTTTTGTATTATTGTTCGTTTATAAACTGGCCCCTGATCTCCTGCCATTCTGCAAAAGTGTCCCCTGTTGGCAAAACAAGTAGAATATACCTATTTTAACTTGTTTTATTCATTCTATTCTGTTTAGATTTTATTGATTCACCTATCTCTGGTTTATTTATCCTAGGTTTGCCTGATCACATCTATTTTCTGTCGTTACATTCTGTAAAGCACTTTCCAAACCTCGGCTGTTAGAAAAGTGCTACAGAAGTGGCCTCAAAAGCCTTGTGTAATTTGTAATTTGTACAGACTGGAATCAGGGGACAAATTTAACAAAGTTAAAGCATGTACTGATGTTTCTTAAGATGCTTTTAGCTTTTATTTTAGTTTTCCAACATTTCCAACATCACTCTCACTTAGAGGCCATCATCTACACTGGCACATTACACCTAAAACACAGAGTGTAAATGTGTCAGATGAATCTCACTTGAGCTGTCAATAAATGTCACTCCACTCTTTCAACACCACTCCTAATTCCAGGCATACAAGACCCACAGCTGAAGTAAAATGTGTACATTCAACATCAAAGCCAGCTGGCCCACTGCAGTGACTAAGACCCTGACAAACCTATCTGACAGCTGTGTCAGATGGTGAGCAAATTCAGACTGACTGCTATATTTAGGGCCAATATAAGCAAGGGCAATGCCTCCATCAAAGGCTCAGACAAACACACACATAACATCACTCTATATTGAGACCGCAGGTATGACATACGATACAGGAAACAACTGGGACAGTTTAGAGAGACACATGCTCTTCAACAGCAATCATTAAAACTTCCTTGCTGTGCAGCTTCTTATTGTCAGAAGGGCGTGGGGAGAGTGGTGTGCTTGTCATGAGACTACACTGCCGATGACAAATCTGTCACTGATTTAGTCATTACTGTCTGTTGAAATGGTTGTATTATCTCCGGTGTCCTCTAAGTTGCCTGTGGTGTGTTAAGGAGAATGTATGATGCCATACAACCGCATACAATATTGTAAGAATTGGTACACTACATATTATACAAATATCTGCCTCTGGTATTATTTCAGAAAAGAAAACTATAATTTGGACATAGGTCAAAATTAAACCAGACAAATACTGGATTTAGGGGCTGATGCTGCAGATTTTAATTCATATGCATGACACAAATGCACAATATAGTTATCAGTTTAATTGAAACAAAGAATTGTACTGGCGGGAGGGTTTTTATTCTTAATAGACTCTAACCATCGTCTGCTGCAGTGATCCTGATACTCCAACAGCTCATGTGCCACAACAAGCTATGATACACAAACACTATCATGATGGCATTAAATCTAAATTAGCCCCAATGCTTTTTAATGTTTTATGTGCTTTTTTTGCCTAAATATAAGATGGTATGACATGTAATATGGCAAAATGTCAAGTATATCTGGCACCCTACCTCATTGCCTCCTACAACATCTCTCCGTCAGATATTTCAGCTAATGTTAGCACTGTGGACTTCAGTTTAACACACTTAGCTTATGCTAGCTAGCCACTGTGGACTTCAGTTTAACCAGAGATATTGGATGAAGGAGATACCCCACCGTAGGCTTATCCAATGTTAAGAAAACGGTTACTCTTCCTGTCTCCTAAGTGGGCGTGGTTAGCTCTCCCTCCAATCAGAGCCTGGGTATCTCGCTTTATCCAATATCTCTGGTTTAACACACTCAGCTAATGCTAGCTAGCCACTGTGGACTTCAGTTTAACACATTCAGCTAATGTTAGCTAGCCACTGTGGACTTCAGTTTAACACACTCAGCTAATGTTAGCTAGCCATCGTGGACTTCAGTGTAACACACTCAGCTAATGCTAGCTAGCCACTGTGGACTTCAGTTTAACACACTCAGCTAATGCTAGCTAGCCACTGTGGACTTCAGTTTAACACACTCAGCTAATGCTAGCTAGCCACTGTGGACTTCAGTTTAACACACTCAGCTAATGCTAGCTAGCCACTGTGGACTTCAGTTTAACACACTTAGACAAATGATGCATAAGTGCAAGATCCGGGACACTTTGGCTTTGTTTAGGTATAGTGGGGGTAAGTAAGAGTTTGACACACAGCCCATCTCCACCAGCATCTAAGCTAACGTTAGCTAGCCATAATGACACTGTTCTTACAATACATCCATGCACGGCAACAAAGTGACTGGTCAACACCAAAGACAGAGAAAGACGGGAGAGAAGAAATGTGGTGAGACATGACACGTGGTACAGCGTCGTAGGGGAAGGATCGTGAGAACAAGTATAGCGAGGAGTGGGAGGTCAATAAGGTACAGCATGTCCACCACTGGACCCTTCTCCAATATCTAGGAATGGCATCCCTTGGATTTATGTTTGCTCCTGTCAGAATCTGTGTCAGTGCATTGCAAACACACTGCAAATTATGAATATCATCTCTAGCTTCTAGAAAACGTCATGGCCAAATCCATTTCCTCCCTTTAAATACAGGTGCTGTGAAGGCCACTGAAGCATGCCATCAGTCACCACTGAGACGAGACACCGCCGTCAACATCCAAACACTGGTGTTGTGCTACATCAGAGCCCTTTGCACTGAGCACATTAGTTTTGTTACTGAGGAAAGATATGACAATCTGTTACACTTGTCTTCTGAACATCAAGCGCTTCTCTGTACTTGTCACTCATCGAGGCCGCGATCAATCAGTGAAGCGTGAACGTGCCTGGAGTTTTAACATGTCCTAAAACAAGCTTCTGTGCATTCTACACATGGATGAATAATTTTATGAGGAGGCTGTTGAGATATAATTATGTCACACTGTGCTTTAACTTCTCTATCACAAAAATCGCATGACAAATTAGTCCTGGAATAAAGCTCCAGATTAAACTGGTGAAACAAGATGCAAAGAAAGACGACCCTACTTTTACTTGCGATTCCTCACTGTTAATCTGTTTTTCCCGATAATTTTTGCAGTTGTGACCAAACACTGCAGGTGCTTTTTTTGACCATGGTGATAGACTTTGCACTTTTCAGCATTTATCAGGAACCATCTCTATGTTTTTTGGTACTGATGACAGCAGTATGATGTACTTTACATCATCTTTCCATCCAAAATGTTGTGATATGTTCCAGCTTGGATCTTCCCATCCAGTGAAGCAAACACAGGATAGAAAAACCACAACTGTCTTAGTAAGATTTTTAACCAGTTTCTCAATTTGCAGCTATGTTTCCTTTCCAGGTAACCACCTACTACCAACATGAGAAAATGTTAAAAATCTTCTTTATCATGCACTTTCTGATGGGGTTTTAAATTCTTCAACTCATTAAGCTTTACGGGGGCAATGAGACGATGTTCTTCCATTATTGTTCCCTTGCTTCATAGTTTGATGACAGTAGTGACTAACATGTGAGTCTATACTCTCCTCTCTTCAGTTGGGTTGACATATGATGACTGTGGAGATTATGGCATATGATTCACATCATTTGAATACTTATCAAACCATTTAGTAAATGTTTGAGACCTGTGGATGGAAGACATTGTCAGCCTGGAAGAGACCATTATCTACAGGATGATAAGAAAAAACAAGAAAAACTCATCCAGGATTTTGGGTAGCTTTGTCAACACTTGCCCATGAGTGATACAAGATTGGCAAAGAACATGACGCGATCGGGGGAGACGGAAATTGCAGCAACAAATGTAAAATGACCAAGTGGGAATAAATGAATCAGGACATTTGAATATCAATTGATCACTGAGTGTAGCGCTAAATTTGAGAAGAAAACTTTGTTTTTCATGCATGTCTCCATGGTGAACAAAGAATCCAAAAATGGAACTTTCGTCATGAATTTACCGGGACTGTGTTTAACAGCAAATCTACATCAAAGCATCCCTATACAAACTCTCACACAGCTCCTGCAGTATAATCCAAGTCTAAGGTGTCCAGTCAGATGCTTAACACTTCCGAAACACATGCATTTGTGCTTACTCGTTCTGATTTAAAACATGTCGTACCAATAGTTTCGTGCACAGACAAGTCTCAAGCCTGGACACCCGCATGTGTTTAAACTCTCTCAAGCAGTGATCATACGCACTCGCATGTTCAGGCACACTCAGGGCGCACTACTCATAGGCAGAAGTGTTTTATATTGTAGCGTTTCATTGAAAATGCATGTGTTTGGGAAGTACTGACTATATGACTGGATACATGAGACTTGGATAATACTGCATGTGTTGTGTGAGTTCGTAAAATGATGTTTTGATATAGTTTTGTTGTTGAATGGGTACCCCAGTGACTTCAATTCATGAAGAATGTTCCACTCTTTTTGGCCTCTCCATTCACCACAAAGGCATGCACGAAGAGCAAAGACTTATTAACATATTCAAGGTTACATGTGGTGAGTAATTGATATAACAGCGGCCATTTTGCAAGGGAAGTATTCTTTAAAAAGTTCATCAGTCCAGGCTGACGTTTAATCCCAAATCATAGTGCTGTCTTCTGTGCTGCCTCAAGCTCATATTCACGCTTTGTCCTTTTTAATCCTACCTTCTCATCCTTCTGTATGTGCATTTTCAAATATATAATGCAGTTTCAAAAGTGTTTAGGGTACACTGCATGAGTGTGTGGTGCAGTAACACAATTATGCCAAAAGAGGGAGCTGCTGTTTTAAATATGAACCATGTGCTGCCAGTGCAGGACATTATGGGAAGTTTTCACAGCAGTGATGTGATAATAACCAAACACCGCCTGTGAGAATCTTCTGAAACTGCTGTGCCTGCTGCACAAGTATCCTAAAGGGTCAGTTCACCCAAACTGCACATTGTCTCCCTCAAGTCTAATGGAATCTGGCCAAGCTTTATGTTTTATTTGATCAAGTGTTGAGGTATCAGTGTCTGCCTTCAGCCTAATACAACAGAAGTGAATGGAATTTTGTTTGTGGTGCCCATAGTATGTAAACAGCTGATTCTTCTCCAGAAGCAGTGTCTGTGTTAACTCTGGAGGAGAGCTCAGAGCTCACTGTTTACATAGAAGCTGTTTCTTCAGGAGGAGGTACAATACTTCCAGTGAAAACTGTTCAACAAACAACAGCTGTGCTTACCTTCTTGTTGGAAGAGCTTTGGTGTGTACAACCCGAGTCCAGGTTGTTATTGGGGGCAGACACATTGTTCCTGAGAGAGGGAGACCGCAGCCCTTCCTCCCCTTCTCCTTCCTCCTCCTCTTCTTCCTCCCTCCCACTCTCCACAGAATGTTCAAAGTCATCACTGTCTTGGTCCATCTCCTCCTCATCCTCATCCTCCTCCTCTTCCTCCTCGCCCTCTTCCCTCTCCTCTTCCTCCCTCCCCTGCTCCTCCCCTCCCTCTGTCCTCTCCTCCGCCTCCTCCTCCTCTTGGTGACTGCTGCTGTTGTTGTTCTCTTCCTCTTCCTCCTCCTCCTCGTCCTCCTCGCCCAGCGGCTGGCCTCGCAGTCGCCTCTGCTCTGCCCCCCACATCCATCGGGCTCCCTTCTCTCCTCCGTTCACTTCGTTTGGAGGGCCCTCCTCGTCTTCTTCCCCTTCCTCCTCTCCCCGAGGGCCATTGCTGGCTCCCGATTCACTTGGCGCCCATGCTTGTTCTCTCTCGCCATCAACCTGCGACGCCTCAGGCTGTGAAGTGCCAGACAAAACAATACAATAGCTTAGAGGAAAGGGCTGATGCCAAATGTAATCTGTTGCACTTCTGCTTGCACCGTATATTTGCTTTCAAGTTCCTACTTGGTTACAGTGCACGTCTAAAGCAAATTTCCACAGCTACAATACCTGATTTAATCTACGCATGTTTACACCTCAGTTTACAATCTGCTAATCCCCTTTAAACCTATGGGTTTATATATCAAATCCTTTTATGTGACTCAGTATCATTTGTTGAATGTCAGTCAGCCTTACCCTCTGCTGCAGCTGCTCTTCCTCCTCTACTACCCGGTTCATGTGCTCATCCTCATCACCCTCCTCTGCTGCCTGCTGGGGTGCCCGGGCCGTGGAGGAGGCGTTACCTCGCACTGCCGGACCCCCCGGCCCCCGAGTCCGCCTGCTGCTGCTGCCCCCCGACAGCAGATCCTGGTTCATTTCCAAAAGCCAGCTTGCTACCTCCTGGACCTTCGCTAGGCTGTCTGAGGAGGAGAAGGGCTTGGCATTCTGCAAAGAGACGCACAAAAAAAAACAGGACAAAAGACACAGATGGTTAAAATATGTTAATTGTTTTCTTGTGTCCACACTCAGCCTGTGTTTGTGAGGCAAAAAAAAACTGCTAAAAAGATTATTGGATATCAGTCCATACACATAAACGCATGCTTAATTGCTTATTTCCTCCAAAAGAAAGTGTGAATATCCCTCTTCATGTTCTATTCCTGCCTCTGAATTACAATAATGGACATTAAACATTTGCTCTTGGAGCCACACTATTGCTGCTCAGCAGCAGACAAGGAAAAAAGGTGGGAGTGATTGTGTTTGGCTTCACATCACACAGCGTTGGATACTGGTGCCTCACATGCGGACGGATGGGCAGAAAAGCCTTGAGAGCTACTAGTGTTCCAGCTTCCAACAAAGCCAATAAACAAAGTCCAATCTGTCAAATACGAAAGCACAACATGGCTTAAATGTACCAGAAGCTAGTCCAACAACTGTCCTTAAGATTTGAGTAGTCTAAAAGCTTCGGAAAAATTAAAGATTCGTTGTTTATCTTCTAAATCCGCCGGGTTGCTGCTATGCATTCGCTGGATTATGATGGCAAACCTACTGAATAAACACACAAGTCACATAGCGTGCTTCCGTAACATCTCAAACCATATGTGGAATTGAAGGATAGGCACCAGAGCTTTATCTACAATGAGGCAGCTTCTCCCTCTGACGCTGTGTCACAGATTCAGCAATGCAGACAGCAATCCAACCCAATACACAGTGTTAATCTGTCACCATCAAAGCAGCAACTATCTCAAGATGGAAGTTTATTTACTTTGAATCCATGTGTCCCTGAACCAACACGCAGCTGACTGCACACATTATTGCAAAAACTAGGGATGCACTGATTCTGCTTTTTCTCTCAACATACCAAGTCAGATACCCAAACTACCACCTATTGTGTACCATTGCTACAACAACTCCTGCTCCTGTAAATATAACTTCTTAACTGGGAGTGGAGATGTTCATAAATCAAACTTTTCTTCAGGCTTGTGTAAACTTTATTAAACTGTTTATACAATTTAGAAAATTGTGTTGCTGCAATTGCATAACTAAATGTGGACTGGGCACATCTGGCCAATACCAGAGCAATTCAATAAGATCAGTATCAGCAGGCAACAGGCTTTCACTACACAAGAACAAGACACTATTCAAATGGTAAAAGGCTGACTGACTTGTTTAGCTGACATTTACTGACTATAGTTAAATTATCAGTGTTCCCCATTTTGCATGAATGTCAACAGCGCCATTATCACAGTTGCTGCAAGTCAATGTCATTAGAAATAAACCAAAGGGCTCCCTACATAAAAGACCCTGTAAAAGTCACCACTTCATGCCTCCCTCATGTCCATATCTTTACCCGTGTTGTTTCCCAAATTAAGCTCCAATCTATAATCTTTTTATACTTTTCATTATTTCTAGAAGCCACTAAAAATTGAACAGGTTGTTCTAATGCGAGCAGTGATTCATTGCATCGTGTCATATTCCATTACACCTGCCAGAATCTGAAAATGCATCCTCTTTACATGCACAAGGGATTCACAAGATATGTGACCTGTACTTAGACGGAGATGGAGATGGAACTCATGGAAAAATACGATCTGGACTACGAAGGTAATTTTTGAAAGTATTTACAAATCAGAAGCTGTAACACTAAAGGCCAATTCATTCAAGATAAGAACCCAGTATTACCGTTTTTTGGAGTTACCTGGTATAGCACACAAGACAAGGTGGCTATTCTACAAAATCTTTAGTGGGTTATCAAAAGATATTTGTAAAAATCTGAGGATCATTCAGCAGAAGGACACAAGGTGTGAATTAAGCAATGAGGAATGGTTGGAAAATACTATCAAATTCTGGGAGATATATAAAGGAAGCAAGGGGGAAATTTAGGATTTACTTTACTCCTTCGAAGCTGTACAGGATGGGTCTTTATGTCTGGGAATTTATGTTGGAAATATGAGACAGAAACAGGAACATCTCTACATGCAATCTGGGAAGGTAAACTGGTTGACCCATTTTGGGAAAAAGTTGTGGATCACACAGGGAGGAAGTGGTTGGGTATGTCACTACCGAAATCACCAAGGTTGTGCCTTATGGGGGACCAAACAGAAATACCAAATGTACCAAAATATGACCTTGTTGTGATAAATGTAGGGGTCGTCACAGCTGCTCGAGTGATCCTTAAATTCTGGAAAAGTTCACCACCTCCAGAGTTTGAAAAATGGAAGGAATCTATGTTTGAAATTGTGTCATACGAACACGTTAGCTAGGGTCAGCAATGAAGTTGAAAGCTTTAAGAGGTCATGGGCAGGCTTTTTTGTTTGCAATGTGTCTGCTGAACTGTAACAATGTGGTGTTGAATTGTACCGCTGTGGTTGCTAAATTACTATCATGGGTATAAGAATGTGAAGCTACCAGGTGCCTGTGGATATGTTGAGTTCCATAAACAATACTGTCGGTTTGTTCAGATTTGGCTGGACAGATAAATAAAACAAATTTGGATTAAAAAAACAAAACATGCAAACCTCTCCAAAGAGTCACAAGGCAGCTTAAAAACCCAAATGGTATTACAATCTTACAGCCAGGATTGTTTGTGGACTTTTCTTTATCTGTATAAAGGGTCTACAGATAGAGAGTGGTTGGTGTATGTTGTACAGACTGTAAAGCAAATTTGTGATGAGCCTCTATGAACATAACTGACTTGACTCTTTCAGACATCTGGCAAAGCTACCAAACAGGAAACAAATCTCAGTTGTCAACGTCAATGAATTTTAAACAGTAACAAAGCCCCTCAGACACAAGATGTCGCCGAATTGACTAAATTGTTGCATCTAAGGTCTGATCACAGTCTGTTTATTCCTTATAAAACTGGAGAAGGAGGACAGTCTGCTTGCTCTACTGACATACACGCTGTGAATACTTAAGTATGATCCTACTAAAACCCATCTTTCTTCTTGTCCAAACAATATGTATTACTAGTATTAGATTTGCAAGTCATGTTTCTATATTTACACAGGCATCACATCTTTAAACGCACATGCCAGGCATTTACTAGCAACTGTGTTTTTCAAAACAAAACAGGCTTTTGGAAGACAAACCTTCTACACATCATGTGTTGAATGCCCACTGAGTCCAGCCTCTTTAGTTGATCAGGATCAAAACAGCTGAGATATAACCTCTGTGATTCAATGGAAAACAAAAAGGGCATTGTATCCTCTTTGCTTTGGTATTTTAGTCTTTAATAACATCTAAATCTATTCTGAAACAAAGACTAACGCTCAAACAAACACAACTTAAAGCACTCAAAAGCAACAGACGAATTTTATTCTTCTGACTAAACGTTCAAGTGGCGAGAAAGACTTATGTAAATAAAGGTAAGTGGAATGAGTGACTCATGGATTTGTCCTATCCAAGAGGTAGTGGGCTGAGTAGGTAGCATGCAAAGCAGTTCCATCCTTAAGGCTCTTTTGTATCAATGACTTCCATCAATACATGTGAGGCTGTAAAGACAAGTAGTAAAAACAACAAGTACTATGCAAGGGCACAAACTGTGTGTACATCTGTAGTGGCAGTGAGCTTTGTAAGACCAAGTAAATAACATATTCTGCAAGTCATAAAGAAGTATATAAACTACAGCGCATCACAAGGCAGTAAAAACATTATTATAGTTGAACACACATTTCCTTCCTGTCACATAACTCTGGGCATTGTGATTTAAGCCCATATGATCATCATGCCGTTACATACATTTCTCAAAGTAGTCTATCATAAATACAAAAGGGGTCTTTTTTTCTAAACATTTTATTGTGAATAACACAAAGGAGGGAAATTTGGCGTACATTTTTCCAGGCTAATCCTTAATTTAAAGCTTTTATTCTCTTTATTTACAGACTAGGTACATTTGGTGGTTCACTATCAGGCACAAGAGGTCACAGGTTCACTACTGGTCAAACATCTTACTGAGCAGAAGTTTATTTTTGTCTTTTGAATTGCACATAATCTCAGCTAATGTAGCTTTAAATGGTGCCGATAGGCCTTTTTAATGCCCACATGAGGTCTCTAACTAATCTTAAACTGTGACAAATTAAGATTCAGCTACGCAGACTGCACTTCCAAATCTCCTCTATGCACTACATAACAGATGAGAACATATTTTTCGGGAGGCTCACATACTTGATCTGTCTCAGTGAAAACCAACTGCTTTGACCTTGAGGAAAAAGTCACTGGTCCCCTTTTGTAAGTCTTCTCCCTGTCTTGGTTGTATGGTCCCGGTGCTGTGGTGGGAAGCATTAGACCTATCTCAGATTGCACAGCCCCCCCTCGGGACTGCCAGTTCATTGCTGTGAGCTCAGAAGAGGAAGGCTATGAATAGCTAAAGTTGTCCCTGCCTTTTACCGGAACGGCCGAGGTTTCCGTAATTAGTTTCCTAAACACAGCATGAAATGTGTTTGTTGTTATTGTTGTTCAAACAATTGTGAGCAGTGCAAACAGGGTGAGGGAGGCTGACCCACAATAAAAACGTGTTGCTGATCAAACATGATAAACGTAACTGATTTCTGATTTCATTGTTGGCCAAGAGATTTACTGTATTTGTTCATCTATAGGCCAAATAACAGTTGTGTTTTTTTTCTAGACAGATTGTTATCATCCACCTTTCAGGTGGATCATTCTATGACTTTAAATGCACCTTGAAATAGCAAGCAGACAATCATTTCAGCATAGAAGTATGTACAACTATAAGAATTGTTCTTCTGTT
This sequence comes from Epinephelus lanceolatus, assembly GCF_041903045.1. Taxonomy (NCBI): domain Eukaryota; kingdom Metazoa; phylum Chordata; class Actinopteri; order Perciformes; family Serranidae; genus Epinephelus; species Epinephelus lanceolatus. The sequence continues at coordinate 25,934,515 of NC_135736.1, read as the reverse complement.
GTATTCTATTAAGTGTTTGAATTGGTGTTTTGGGGCGTCTGACACATAGAAAGAGTCTAGGAGCACTTGTAGTGAACAAAGACTTGGCACACAATCTTCAGTATTGCAGGACTAAGAATAGAGACTGATGAATGAAACTTGTGCATGCAAGAGCTATGAAGTGGACAAAAATAGCTTTGGGAAGCTGGGGAGGGCAGGTGTGAATTTATGTCTCCCAAAGCAAACAGGTGACACAGGTGCCCAGGAGAGCCTCTGAGAGCAAACAGAGGAAATGAGATCAGCGATTTTTATTTTTTTATTTATTTATTTTTTAACCAAAATTATGGCATTGTTAAGTTATGGGGCACAATTCTGTCCATTGTAGGGTGATATATAGATATTATATCAATATCATGATATAAGACCTGATATCGTCCTAGATTTTGAAAATTCTGATACTGTAAGTGTTGTCTTTTCCTGGCTTTAAAGGCTGCATTACAATAAGGTGATGCAATTTTCTGAACTTACCAGACAGTTTGAGCTGTTCTATTATTTGCCTTTACACACAGTTGTAACATCCACATTACTGGTGATAATTTATCAGAAATCTCACTGTGTAAATATTTTGTGAAAGCACCAGAAGTATATTATATTCGGTAAAAATATTGCGATAGGCTTTCTGATTTTCTCCATAATACCCAGAGCTAGCCAGTCGTTTTTATTATTTAACGTCTTTTACTGATCATGTTAGCTTGATCGCCAATAAACTAACATGTCAAAACAGACAATAATTAAAGCTGCTCTAACAACGATTTTATACCAACAGTACATCAAATATGTGTAATATGAAACTCATGGTGAATTATTACTAAACTCTGCAGTCTGTCTCAGCCATATGGAGCGTTTTAGCATCTTTCAGCTCATTGTTTTGGTTTTTGTGTAAACTCTACTCTCAGTCTTGTTTTTAAGACATACAAGCAGGGTTTTCCCTAGCTCAGAAAGGGGCTTTGGTGGTGATGTCTGCAGTGCACGCAAAATTTTTGGGGTATACATTTACATATCATGCAAATGTATTAAGCGATGCCATATCTTCTACAAGTGATTTGCAAGCACTAACGTTACACTAACATTACACTAGCTTTAAGCCTAGTGTAATGTTAGTGCTTGCAAATGTATTAAGCGATGCCATATCTTCTACAAGTGATTTGCAAGCACTAACATTACACTAGGCTTAAAGCTAGCAAGCTACCTAGCTAGCTAACCATAGGCAGCTAGTTAGCTGTAGTGTTTGCTAATCACTCCTGCTGACGTTGGTCAGCAAGAAAAGCCAGACATATCGCCACTGCTTTTGAATACTGTATACACATTAGCGTTGGGCTCAACACGTTACTTTGATCTTTGATGAATCAAATAACTCGATTATTATTGGTCTAAAGTCGTGTCACCAGGCTCTTGTTATTGGTCCGAACCATGGTGATTTAACTTTGAGTGGCTGCACTGAGATTTGATTTTTTAATTTATTTATTTTTTTTTTTTTTTCCTCCCTTACCCGTTCCCACACCCCTCTTTGGCGGAGGGGATTTTCCATTGGCGGAGGGCTAAAACGGCTTTGGCGGCCACCAAAATATTTTCTATGCAGGGAAAACCCTGACAAGACAGGGTTCTCCTTAAAAAAGCTGCATAAAAACACTATGCCCTACCTGGTCAACACCAAACAAGGAGGAAGAACAAGACTGGCTACTACCTGGTGGACCACAATGGAGCCTTTAGCATCTACAAAGAAAGATAGTTCCCTCAGGAGTTGGTGGAGACCAAAACAGAGCTACAAAAAACAGGTTGGAAAACAGAGTGGAAAAATATTGGACTTACGTTTTGTCAGGTGGCCAAAAACACAAACTCCAAACAAATGCAAATGTTATGTGTCTAGTGGATGTGTAAATAATAGGGCTGCATGATACGCACAAAAAAAATTATATTGCCATTATTTTTTAAAAGTTATGGAGAGTAGCGATCTTAGTAGGAATGGTAATTTCTACATTTCACTTTCACTAAAAAACAAAAAAATAGAGAAATATGATGATGATGTTTTTTTTGCTGAGGTCTGTAGCAAACAATCATGATCCCTTATGTCTGGAATATGATCTGTAGTCAGGGGCATCACTGTAGCACCACAATGCTGCAATATAATGGTATGTTGTGACACATTTTACCGTTATCAAAAAATGTCTGTTCCTGCAATTTGGATGTTGCACTTGGCCATATTGCAGTTCTGATAATATCTGGAATAAATGTGCAGCTCTAGTAAAGGGGCAACTGTTTTTGCTAAAATAAACACCATAACAATTCGTTCATTATTCAAATGCGTTAGTTTTTTTAAAAAAAAGACGAAAAAGATAATGAACAAACAACACAAAGAGAGTTTCACTTCTTTAAAGTATTTGTGCAAATATAATATAAGCTTATGCTGAGCCCCTTTAGCTAGCCAGTTTGGGGAGTGCCAACTTAAGACAGATTTCCTTTTATTGTGCCCTTAAACATGTTACTATTTATGCTTAGTGTCCAAAAGATTTTCCATTTTCTTAGAATAATAACATGTATATAGATCAGTCTTGATAATGTGTGCCCAGCAGTCTGGCACTGTAACATACATCCAGACAGTCCCTGGTGGAGCTGCTGATGAGGAGGGGGAAGTGCCAAGCTGGCACTTCACAGATAAAGCCACAGCTGTGGCACGCACAGACTTTATTACTTTAGCCTTGTGCACAGGCTCAACATGGGGCACTTCAGCAAGAGTGTGTTTCTCTTGGGTAGATCTGGACTCAGTTCTCGACGTGCTGTGATGGGTGGGTAACAGGTATGCATTAACTTTCAATGGACAGCATCAGAGCAGCAGTTAACCTGCCTGCCCCACCACACAGCTGACATCCAAACTCATTCCCTACTGTTACAGAGGAAAACTAAAACTGCAAGTCAGTAAAACCTTTCTCAGGAGCTAAATTAACAGTTTAGTGTTCCTTGTTCCTATAATACTCAATCACTGTTCATTCAAATTAAACTCAAAGGCATACTGAGATACCATCTAGTCATGGCTGTGATTCCTCAAGCCAGAAGTAACACATTTCAAATTCAATTTGTTATTTCAAAATTATTTCTGGGCATGTCCTGAGCTAATATGCAGTATCAGATCAATAAAGCCATTTTAAGTGTTCTGTATCACTTGTAAGGTCTAATCTATTTGCGACACCAATTGCGACCCCCAGCACCCTGCCTACTGCCAGAGAAATTATATCTGCAGTTATTTTGATGAATTCTTGTCTCTCTCCTGACAGGCAGACCCCAGGTGTTGAAAGTGGGCAGACACCTCTTCCACCCTCATCCTTAACACAGGAGCACCCCAGGGCTGCGTTTTGAGGCCCCTGCTGTACTCCCTGTTCACACAACTGTGTAGCTACTTCAGACTCCAACACCATAATTAACTCTGCCAACTTTGCTGAGAGAAGTAGAGGATCTGACCCACTGATGTCAGGACAACAACCTCGTTCTGAACGTCAGCAAAACTAGGGACATAACAGTGGACTTTTGGAAGAAGCAGGCAAGGACCTATGCGCTCCTTAATATCAACGGGTCCTCGGTGGAGAAGTATAGATTCAAATACCTTAGTGTCCACATCACTGAGGACCTGACCTGGGTGTTGCATACTGACACAGTAGTAAGAAAAGCAAGGCAGAGACTGATTTCCCTCAGGCATCTGAGGAAATTCTGGGTATCCCCTCAAATACTGAGCAATCTCTACTGCACCATTGAGATCGTCCTGACAGGGAACATCACTGCCTGGTACAGAGACAGCCCCGAACAGGACCGCAAGGCCCTGCAAAGAGTGGTTCTTTCAGCTAAACACACTATAGGCACTGCTCTACCCCGCATAAAGGATGTTTATACCAGACGCTGCAAAGATAAGGCCAGGAGAATCATTAAAGAGTCCAGCCACCCGGATAACTGCCTTTTCATTCTGCTGAGGTTGGGAAGAAGGTACTGGTTACACCAGGCCAGCACTGAGAATCTCAGGAGGAGCTTCTACCCTCAGGCCACAAGGATACTGAATGATATCTTATTAGGGATAGACTGATATGGATTTTTTAGGGCCGATGCCGATACCGATTTTTTTCCATCACCCTTAGCCGATGACTGATTATGGACTGCCGATTTTCTTGAGCCGATATTTGGGGCCGATACTGCTTTTGCTCCCTCAATTTACATCAAAAAAATGACACAATGATAACAAATATTACAGGTCTCAAGTTTAAAATAAGAAACATTTATTGAACAGTAAAAAATACTAAAACAAGTTGGAAAGTTGAGGTAGAACAGGTAGAATATTATTATTATTATTATACATTCAAATAAAAAAAAGAGTTCAGTGCTCTTAAATCTTCCAGTAATGTCTTTATAAAATAAACAAATATTTAAACTGAAGCATAAATAAAACAACAACTACTGTACACAGTAGGATTCAACAGCTTTGTTCAACTTAACCACATACTTTCAAATGAAAAAAAGTGCCAGGGAAAAATAAATCTGCGAACCCACACGCATATCGGCCGATGCCGATACAAGTAAAAAACTCAAATATCGGCCCGATATATCGGCCGGCCGATGTATCGGTCTATCCTTATATCTTATCCTAAAGATTGGCATTTATTTATTACTACTGCTACTTTATCTTGACAAAACTGACAATTATGACATTTTACTGAAATCATATTTTATGATTTCCATGCAACAAATAAAATGCCTGTGAAAACAAATGACGATCAGTCAATATCCCGAAAGCTACATTTATGAAAATAATTTTGTCATATTTGCTGAAAGAGTGCCTGCAGTCTGAAAGAGGTACATGAAACAGTCTGTGGAGAAAAAAATCATGTCCCACCTTCCCTTCCTACTGCTTCTAATGGAATTTGTGAGAATTTACCACAGCTTACTGAAAACAACCAGAGTCAGTCAAGGAGTCTCGAACACAGCTGTCAGATTCAGTTACTGTGTTGCCTATTTCTCGCCTGAAATGTTTTCTGAAACATATTTAGTGTACAGTTTAGCTGTAATATGAGAAAGGCCAGTGGGCGGTGTTTTGTTTCGGCTCGCCTTTTTCCAACGTGGCCACCAGGTCCCAAACTTTCTCATGCTACAGCCAAACAGTACACTAAATATGTTTCTGAAAACATCTGAGGTGAGATATAGGCAATGCAGTAACAGAATCTTGGTTAATATTTGATCAGCGCTGCTTAGTTTAGTTTAAGTGCGGTAAGGCTATTAGAAGTGCTACAAAGCAATAAAGTAGGCAGAGGAATATGATTTTTTTTGTTTACATATTATCTGTCTCATTTATCACTGTGTGAATAAAGTGGCAGTTTCAGGAAATATCACGAAAAACTTTTTTTTTTTTTTAATAAAAAGTTACCAACTACAGCTTGAACAGAAAAACTCTCAAACACAGCTAATGGTTTCCACCACATAGCCTTTACAGCAGGCAGAACTCTTTTATCATGTCCCATTAATCCTGTGATTTCCCCCTCTTTTCATAGGCTGCCAGTAAATGGCTGTTTTATTTAAGTTGGTTGAGAAAGTAATGTTTTAAGGTTAGGAGAAATTACACAAAATTTTCTCTCCCATTAAAAACAGTTCGGACAGAAGTTCATGAAGACACTCGGGCACAATTAGTTCTGAAAGAGTAACCAAATGTAAAACTTTACAATTTCTTGAAAATGTTTCAAGAGTGTGACTCTGAGCAGCAGAACAAACTTCATGTAACATCTGTCACCACCACTAGCAATAAAGTGGCTTTTGTCATTAAAGTATGGTTTAATGGGGTGTAAAGATTGTCTTTTCATTCCAGTAACTGAGGCTATATTGCGCACTGAAATCATTATGGTCAAAGTAATCACTCTTTTCTGCTGACCTTTGCTTATTTATAAATCAATGCTGTCCGAGTTGGAGGTTGACTGTCTAAAAAAAGTGAGGCATCTATAAAGATATCAATTACAAATCATTCAAGTTCATGATTAATATGCTTGTGAGGAGATTCTGTGTTTAATGATGGATTATGAAAACTGAGATCCTGCAGGGGCGAAAGTGTGACAATGATCTCCAGCTTTGAAAAAGATGAAACCCAACTTAAAAGCGTCTCAATCGTTTCAAGGCCACTGGACACAGTGAGTGCATAAACCTCGCTGAGAATAAGGGAAGGAAAAAATTAGAGGAATGAGCTGAACACCCTCAAATGGCAGCAATAAATCACACCAATATGACCTTAATAGAATAGTGGGAGAGAGTGGAGAAAATATTGGCTGCCCACAAAGCACATGGTAACAGATATAGATCGAGGAGCGGATGTATAATGGCTCCACTTAAAAAAAAAAAAATTTTTTCGAGGATTCCTTACAAAGTCCAGAAATCCTATAAATACACAGTGTTTGTTGAAACCCTTCTGTCTCCAATTCAATACAGAAGCTATTAATCAATGTTTCTATTTAGAGCTGGTGCCCTGTGATGTCTCACAGGAAGAAAGTGAAACCTCAATCCCTGAGCCGCTTGACAGAGGGACAACATTTTTCCACATTCATTTCCACAGTTTCAAGTACTTCACTCTGTGACAATGCTTTCTGAGGAAAACAATAACTTCTGTTCAACATAAAAGTGACATTAAGGTTTTGTCTATAAGCACTACGCCTCCTCTAAAACTGTCACTCATTATCTCTTTATTTGAATTGTTGCCACGCAACAGCACAATAATACCACAACATTTTCCTTTGTGGATTTCTATCATTACTCATGAGAGCATAAATCTTCTTGGAAACTTAGAGAATCAGTCTCCTCTACTGTGAGAATGGCTTTCTGCCAGAAGGACTCTGGAAGGGACTTGAAATCCCAGTCAGTGCCAGCCAACTATTAAAACAGTCATGTGCATAACAAACAATGAACCAGAGGGAACCCTAGAAGCTACAGCCATGAGACAGAAGCCTGTGTTAGAGCAAAGTCACACTCTCATTCACAGACACTGGCACGTGCACACAAGCACTCAGACACACACGCAATCTTGTTTGGCTTTTATTTGTTCCATTAGAAAAAGCTTTTTCTCCAATTGATGAGGGGCAGCAGTCACTGTAAACCACAGGCAGTCTGAAGGCATTCATCCATTTAAATGACTCTGCTAGCTGAAAGCAAGTCCACTGTTGTCAAGGCAGCAAGACAGCCATTAAATCACCTGGTTCCATTAAAGAATCAATTGCTGTGCTGCTCCCCCTTGTAGCACACTTCTTATACCTCAGAAATTGTTTCGGACAATCACAGCAGATAAAGAAGGACGCTGTACTTCACACGTGGTGCTTTCTGCAATATGATATCGGGCCCCATATGTTTTCTGCATTGCACACGGGTGATAACACATAAAAAAAAACATACAGCTGACTGATCAGGTGGGCATGGAGACACAGATGTGGCCGTGCCAGTGGGCGCTGACGTATTGTTACCTTTGGTTGAGGTGGGCAGCCAGTAGCCAGTCGCTGCAGCTGTTCTGAAGTATGGCTGGAGAAGAGGTCTGAGCAGCACGCTGTGCGGCCCAGTCTCTTCATCAAAGAGGAGATGATGCTGCAGCCACAGCCACACATCGACTTGCTCATTAGTAGCCTGGCTGTTCTGGGGTTAGAAGACGTGTGGAAAAAAGGAGCCAAGCTGCAAGCCGCAGCCACTTCCTGGTCCTTGCCGAATACCCTCAGTTGTCCTCCCAGCTGATGCTTTTTCTGTTATTATTCCACATGGTGCTGATCCACAGGTACTCCATCACTCAGATCAGGTTGGTTTAATCTACAGTCCACATAATACAGATGCCGATGCTCACCTTAATCCACATTGAGGGCACGTGAGTTGAGAAGTACAGTTTGTCGGTCCATTTCCCTCATGATTGCTTCTCACTTACTCCACTCCCTCTGCTGTACTTCTATCTCTTAACAGCAACGCCTCCCGTTGTAGCACCCTCTCTTTTTTCCAAACTCAATCCCATCCACAAAACACCTTCTCCTGATATTGCAAATAATACTCAGGATGCAACGTCTGCAACTACTCCCTTCTGTCTCCTACAATTTCCAATGCGTTTCTTTCCACTCCCTCCACTGCCTTCGGCTGCTGTGCAATGAGGATGCTATCCCCGGCAACGCTGCTGCCACCACTGTACAGCCCCCCCCACCACCACCACCACCACCACCAGCAGCAGCAACTCCAGCGGCAAACCACTCAGACTGAGCTCCTCCAACTTGCCGATAAAAGTGCTTCCCTCATATGACATCTGAGCTCCTGTTTGTTCCATTAATTGAGGAAGCAGTGGACAGAATATTATAAGAAATCCAAGCCACTCTGCATGCACCAGAAGGACTGATAAGCAGGATACAGTCAGGGATGCGGTGGGGGAGGGGTCCAGGGTAAGCATTTAGGAGAAAATAACAGAGCAGACGGGATTATTATGATAATAATCTGTCACAGTGGTCAAGATGTCGCCGATGTCTGCCGTAATAATCAGTGAAATAAAATGGCCACTTCAAGGCTGCAAATGTATGACAATGACAGTTTCTCTCGCTGAACCAAATAAACACTTGGAAATCTGCAGTTATCAAGCTTGATCACAGCAATTCATAGTTAATAAAGCATCACTCCAGTGTGTTATGGCATTTTTATGATATTTCATTTTCTGAGTCATTTCCTGACAATGTCTATTAGTCACACTCTTTGCCTTTTCTTTTGACAAATAACTTAATTTTGTGGTCCTTTATCTATTGAGTTTTGTTTACACATGTATGCCTTCCCTGTGTTTATCTGTTTTTACCAACAGCAACTGGCTGAATTCAAGTTGCAATAGCCGTAAAAGTACAGTTTAGTATTGCAAATTTTGCGCGGCTATTGTGTATCTATACATGAACACAAAGTATTGATTTTTTTATAGTATGTTAAAATGCCTAACTTTACAGCAGAAATAAACACGTGTACAGTCTGTTACAAAAAACGATTTTGGTCTCTTTACCCAATTTCCCCATTCATGACAACTGTACGAGAGGTTAAATTTAATATAACTCACGTTTAAATGTTATTAAAGTTTAAAGTCATACATAATTTTAGTGCGTGGTCACTTTGAACGACAAGTGGGTACCACTGAGTGACTATTTTCCATTTTTTAGTTCATAAAAGTCAACTGTAACGTTATTGTCTTATTTAGCATTTTGTTGTGCTAAGAGACTCGCTAAGGAGTCAGATTTTTTGTTTTTTAACCTCTTTTTTGGGGCCTTTTTTAGCCTTAAATAGATAGAACAGACAAGTGTGAAAGGGAGAGAGAGAGAGGGAGTGCCATGCAGCAAATGGCCATAGGCTGGAGTCGAACCCAGGCCGCTGCGGCAACAGCCTTGTACATGGGGCACCTGCTCTACCACTAAGCCACCGACGCCCCAGCCACTGACGCCCCTTTTAACCTCTTTTTGATAGCGAAAGTTAGCATGAGTATTGTCACACTTAACCATAGTTGTGAATGCACCATGCTAACAAAGCTAGCAGCTAGTGTCAAGATGGCGAAGGCCAAAATACCAGACACGAGGCTTTAAAACTAATGTCCACAAAACAAAGGGTGAAATCACGGTGGTTACGTCCATTTTTGTATACAGTCATGGTCTTGACTAAAACACTGCTCATATCCATGCTATTGCTATCCTTGCTAATGATATTGACCTTGACACACTAGAACAGCAATCTGGTTGCCACCTTAGCAGAATACTCCCGACTATCAACCACACCCCCACTCTCTGTTTGCAAAAGAACACTGAATGAAAAACAGGGAGCGACTCTGGCTGGAGTGCTTTAAGCTTTTATTAATGCGACTAGAAAAAGTACATTCTTATACGCTACATGCAGCCAGCATGTCTGTGATTAGTGCCAGTGCAAACATCTGCAATAAAAAGTGCAGCCTTTGTAATTCCCTTGTGTGTCAACATCTGCCGCAGCTTCAGTGAGACTGAATATTCACCGCTCACTTTATCACAGATGTTTAACCTGACGAGCCTAGTGATGCTCGGGGACGACATGAACATTGCTCAGAGCAGAAGCTAATAGTCACCAAAGTTGATGAAGCTGTAAGGCCTGGGGAGGGAGAGATAGCAAGTTGGAGGGGCGGTAATAATGGCACGGCAAAGATAGGTTGACAAAAAAAACTGAGAATGGGTCCTCTGTAAAAGGAACTGCAGCAGCTTGCTATTAATAGCACCGGCATAATAAAGTTAAATGACTTTTCAAAATCACTGCCTGCTATCACCACCAATACAAAGACAATGAAAAGTGGCAAGGCTATGCAGATGCAGCAAAGTACCAACACTATTCAACTGAACTGACTGTTTCCCCACACATGGCTACAAGAAGCACGTCTTCTAAAGAACTATCAGATAATAAACAGTCTATTGATTAATAGGCTCAACAATCAACATAAAAATAAGGTATCATATTCCCCTTTTTGACAGTCATGGGCGGGCATGGGGGAAAGGGACTTTCATTTTCATTACAACAGGGCTACTGATGACGGCTTGTCTTGGGTGATGACTTTCAAGAGCAATGGGTTGATCCATGGCTAGTGCCCCTGTTATGTTTGCTGCTTGTGTTTTTCCACAGCAGGGCAGGTAAGAGAAGTTTACCCGTTGGAGGTGAGCTGTTTGCAGAGGTGCAGTAAGAGCCTATCATCTGCAGCTCTTCATCAACATCTCACTGTGGCAGTTTCTGCTTTCACTTTCCTCCCTGCCATATTATCAGACTTGCCTTCACTGAAGAGAAGCTTCTAACAAAGTTCCACTAATTCAGTGATAAATTTAATTTCCTATACATTCTGCAAAATAAAAGACCCTGTTATTTGGTTATGTAAAAACTTTTATTGTGAAGCAGAAAAATAGGGAAATGCTGGGTTTTCGAGCAGCAACTTCACACAACTTCTAATAATGCTGATGGCAAACATGAAACAGTAAGATAAATCTGATATCTAAAGTACAAACAGGGCACAAGAGAGAAACTACACTCCAAACCACAGAGATTCAGTTAGAAGCTACAAAAGGACTGAGAGCTAATCGCACAGACAGAGACTTTTAAAAACGCAACACATAGCTTGTTTGAGGAGGAGCCGTGGAATCTTCCACAGGTGGCCGCAGTTGGCGAGATGTCACTGCTACCCGCTTAAGGACAGGTGGCTCGGCTTTTGGGCCTACTCTGAAAAGGGTCCAAATCTGGCACAGCTCAGCGTGGCACGATGCATCTAAACTCACGATGGGAATGCACATCATCGCGGCATGGCTTTAGCCGACACGGCCAGAAGTGAAAGTGGAAAAGGCCCAATATTGGTACTTCTGGTGCTGATTTTATATGTACTGCAATTTCTGAAATATTGTAGTTTAAAGCTTAGTTGAATTAGTTGAATCATTAGTCAATCAACAGATAATTAACTGGCAGATATTTTTGATCAATTATTGGTTTCAACCATTTTTACAAGTGAAAAATAAAAATGGTTCCAGACTCTCAAATGTAAAGATTTGACGCTTTATTTTGTCTTACATCAGGAGCTCTTAAAGTCTGACACAACGGGGGCCCTTTGTCAGACAGAATTTCTTTTGCCTATTAAGCAAATTGGCACCATTTAAAGCATGCTGAATGAGCTTTTAGCAGTTCTTATTTGTAATGCACCCGTGGATGTATAAGCAACTATCACTAGATTACTTTGACATTGAAGAAAACTTAAAAACGTGATGATTTTCAGACGAGTTCTGCAGGCATGAAGAGCGTCTTTTTATTTGCGATGGACATTGGAGATGATAAGTCCTCTGGAACTGTATATGTGTTTATATCTGTGCATTAAGATTTGGCGGAGCTATGGCTCAGAGAAGTACTGCAATGTTTACTGCAAACATTGCCTTTTTCTGAAAATGTATGGACAAACGATCAATCTTATAATTGAAATGTAAATTTTGAGGTTCACATTTATTTTCCTCAAAAAGCCAATGAACCGACTGTACAAACATTAGTCATAACCCATTCAGTAACTCTGTGTGTATGTGAAGTCTGGCTGTGTGTGTTTGTTTGACAGCTCAGACGCTAACAGCTCTCCACCAGTTCTTTGACATTTCCAACAGCATTGTTCTTTTTCCTCTTGTCTCTTTACAATTATGAAGAGGGATAATAAAACCTCAAGGTAAGTGCAACATTTTCACTCAAACAGAAGTGTTTTCAACTTGTGCAGACTCGTCTCATCTCAGCTTGGCCTGCTCAGAGCAAATCTGGGTCCAGCAACATCCACTAATGTCCTTGCATCGAGTTTATGTGCCAATACGGTGCCTCTAAAATTGGCTTCATGTTTGAATACACCTTTAAGAGGTCAATTAAAGTGTGTATCCACGGAGAGCACAAAGAATCTCTGCCCCTGGGCTGTCCACCCTGCTCAGTATTCTACATGCTGGCTGGCTGGGTTAAATGACGCAGAGAGATCCACTCTAAAATCGACTGCCATTAGTCTCTTTTCAGGTGGCTATTGCAAAAATGACAAGAACTGTTATTGCAACATCCGTTCATTTGGGTGAAGTGCATCATGATTTGGTGTGCAGCTGTGACCAACTGCCAGTTGTGCCCAACATAAAAAAAAGGTGGTGAAAAGGGTAATAATGAAGCACTTAAAGCTGTTCTCCGTGCTCACTCACTGGCACATCTTTGTGCTGTTGATGGGAGCGCTACTAAAGGTGACACCTCACTGTGATTCATTGCAGCAGAGATTTCCTGAAACACCAGGTTGCTGTCTCCGCGGAACAAACAGCACATCGGGAGAGAAATTGAACACAGCAAACACAGGGACCTCTATCTACAGTCATCTATAAAGAAAAAGTGTAACACTGTCAAACTGGAGCAAGGACAAAGGGTTGTATTACAAAAAAGTCCAGCCTTCACATAATGTATACAGCAGCCAACATTAAGGCAGTGCAGTGACACAGTCTTTCATCTTAAATCAGAATACTCCATAAACAAAAATAAGCATCCTGTTTACGGTTTTGTTCTTTTCTTGGCCAGGACTCACAGACAGGGCAGGGTAAGAGGGTGCCCTGTTCATTATTTATGAATATTGCTTTTCACTGTGTCAGCTCACTGCTTCAGTATTGATCCATAAAGAGGAGACTCACTGCACCATCGCGGAGAGTTTCAAAGCAAGACATAATGACTCAAGGCTTACATGCAGTGCTAGGTAGTATCAAATCCCAGTGGGCAGGCTAGACTGGCATGAATATCACTAGTATTGTTGTTTGTCCTATGTAAATCCTACATTCTGCAGTGTGCCCACTCGAGTAATATTCAGCACTGCATTAACAGAGCATAAGCTTTACAGATCAATACTGGGCTCTATAATGATCTGTGTTGATTCTTGTACTCAATGAGAAGAATCAGGCATTAGACAAAGCTGTTGATGAGTTTACAAGTGAAATATGCAAAGTCATTTTAAAGCTATTACCACTGCCATCTCCATGTCATGACCTCATAGTCCTTTATGGACTGGATAAAATCTCTATAGTTTTAAAGCACAGGCTGTTTCTGAAGACAGAGAGCATGTCCCTCCTTACTACCACTGTACAGAAAAGAAGCCAAAATGTCCTGAATATAGCCGTTGCCTTCTTGCGCTGTGGAAGTCATTTGGAGCCAGTAGCAATATTTGCGGTATTAAGTTCTTGCCCATACACCCGTCCAACAAATTGCAAGCGGCCCCACTTATCCCAAGCACGCCAATTGGCACATAACTGTCAATCATAATGTCAAACCCCTCTTTTTATAGCAGCAAATAACTAATTAAAACGAAACGTATCCGAAAAATGAACACTTGAACAAACATAAGCATGTTAAGTACTACCTAAAATGACAAAAAAAAAACAACATCTTTGGAAAAAATGTATTTGACACGTACTGTTAGAGCCATTTTTAGTAAGTCCTAGATTCGTATTATTTTTTTGAGTCACTTTAATGCGCCCCCATCTCGGGAATCAGTGAAGACAATCAGTTAATATCCTCCATCCTGGAGCGTCGGTGGCTTAGTGGTAGAGCAGGCGCCCCATGTACAAGGCTGTTGCCGCAGCGGCCCAGGTTCGACTCCAGCCTGTGGCCCTTTGCTGCATGTCACTCCCCCTCTCCCCCTTTCACGCTTGTCTGTCCTGTCAAATAAAGGCTAAAAATGCCCAAAAAATATCTTAAAAATATATGTATATTATATATATATATATATATATATATATATATATATATATATATATATATATATATATATATATATATCCTCCATCCTACAACTCTTCACATATCCTACAAATCAATCAACTCTTAAACCAACTGAAGCACCCTGGATCATCGAACAGTGAGTAAAGTTAAACCAAAGACAGCGAGTTTATCATATCTCCCATTTTGGTGGGCAGCTATTTTTTAACTTGTTTGGAAGCCACAATATGTACTTTGATCTTTTTGTTTGGCCCATGTCCCATCCCCTAACATAATAACATGGAGGGGGTGGGGTTTATGACTTATACTGCAGCCTGCCACCAGGAGGCAACTGAGATGTTTTGGCTTAACTTTTGGGGGGCTGTCATGTTTTCCATCTTCATATACAGTCTACAGTTTAAAGGCCTAACAATGGATGACAACCCTTTGAGCTTCACTGTACCTGCAAGCTGGCTTTCTGAAAATGAAAGGCTATAAAAAATATTCATCAGACATTGATCTCAATGACCGATGTAAAGAACAAGACCTCCAACTCATACGACCACACAAGTTGTATGTTTGTACCCCTGAAAATTACCTACAGGAGCGTTTCCTAAGTAAGTGCTCCAAACCTAGGATGACAGAACAGCTCGTATGACTGTTAAAGGTCACAATTCTGAACAAGGGGATAACGTGAAATGGTCGCAGTTGCATTAAAACTTCCTGGTTAGGTTCAGGAAAAAACAATGGCTTGGCTCAAAATTGTTTGTTATTAAATTAATGTAAATGACTATGTTTTGTTGTTAAAGTAATTCTACATTCACTTTTGGATTCAAACGGGACACAAACACTGATCTCCTGGATTAATGTCCTGTGTTTGTTTGACCAGTTCATCCACCCCTCCAGTCCACCCTTATTGGACTTTCTCTCTCTTAATACGACATTGCCTGACTTCCTCCTTTGCTCCTGTAATAATTACTAGGGCCACTAGAGGTTGGTGCCTTACAAAAAACAAGTATGAGTTGTAATTTCTGCCTGTATACAAAGCACTATGTGGACCTACTTTGGAGGAGGACAGTCCTGATGTAAAACAAAAAGCAGCCTGACAGCCAATACCATTTTTTGGCACTTCAAATTTAACTTAAACCAAAAACCACCTCAACCTATCCCCTGGATGATGACAATTGTACTCATCTAACCACAAACCATCACCGTGTGGCTAAAACCAAAAGCTGTGTCACTGTTGTCTCATCAGCCATTGTCGTCTGAAAATGTGGCATCATCACACCACACACTGATCCCCTCACGAAGATAATACAGCCCATTTTAAAAACAATGATTTCCACTTATTCTGCGTGACTGACATGAACACATGTATAACCTTTAATTATCCATCTCTGATGCACTTCAAATTGAACAAGAAAAACGTTGACACAGAATGTTTTGTTCTTGCATTAGCGCTTTTCAAATCAGAATTTGGTGAGCAATAAAATGTGTCTCAGTGTGTCAGAGGTCTATATTAACACCTCAGACAGTCCATAATTGGAGAGGAATTTAATAGAATGGAGGGCCAACACAAAGTGAGAAAAGAAAATTTCTCACTTTGTACCAGATTGGCCCTCCATTCTACAGCAACAGCCTTAAAATATTCAACACTGTTTACTGTGGAGCTAAGCAGCACTAAAAGCACAACGTTTTCAATGCGAGCTGAGACTTCAAAGACAAGACGAAACAAATGCAAACCCTGCTGCAACCTGTCATTTTTTCAATGTAATGTTTCTAAATGTAGTCTTCAGAATAGAAAACAAGTAGCTTTTACAAATGATTTTCTGTCAAAGTCACTGACGAACCGACATCAATTTAAGATTTGTCCACATGTAAACGCCTTCTGCAAGGAAATGTTCAAACTTACTCAAGACAAATGTATATTTCATACAATCATGCATAGTGGTTGTGTGTTCACATTCTCAGCACTCAAAATATTTAATTGTATCACTACCGCAAATGCATCACTATACTTTGACTCAAAATGCACTTTATCCTTAATTATTCTCTAGCAAGGCCTCCTGCTATTAGTCTTCATTACTTAAAGATCACATTTCTCTTTATGGATTTTCAAACTTGAAAAATTACTTCTGAGCCATTTCCTAGGCTGCACAAAAATGATGGGATGCACCAGTTCCACTCAATCTCTCTCCTGATGCCAACTCTGATACCTAAATCGTTGTTATGGGCCGATCCAATACCAGTGCTCTTGTTTATCAAGGTACAAAGATACAGAATTTAAGACACTGCACATCTAGCTTTATGAAACCAATTGAGATATTTACAACAGGTTTAAAAACTTAACTACTACTGATGATCTCTTATTATTTGATATGGCTTGTGTTTGATAAAGTCAGATGTGATCATATTTCTTTTCTTGGCATGTAAGTAGGTTTATTTATGTTTAGAGCCACTGACAAAAAAAAGAAAAACACAAAAGAGAGGAGAGGGGCTTAACAGCAAGTAGCAAATCAGAGACTACCCAGCTTTCCTGTGTGTGTTTTATTACGTCTTTTAAAGCATTCACATGGCAGGGGAGGAGGAAAGATTGCATTGTGTATTTCAGTCATTTTAGACTTTCTGTGGGCTACTTGTTTAGGGATGTACCGTTTCTGGGCCGATACCAATACTGATGTTTAAAATTACAATTTGGACAATAGTTGACTCCAATGTTTCGTTGTTATTTATGTCGTTTCTGATGTTATTATGGCTCAGACACACTTTCCGAAATGAACATCCTCGGAGAGCTGCGGTCACATGGATGCACACATGGTCCTATTCGTAGTCCAACTGACAGTCTGCTTCAGCCCCCAGCAGTGAACGTGAGGGCTGAAAGTGAAACTAAACGATGCTGCTGGGTATGGGAATGAATATCTGTCAAATATCCAACTTAAAACTAACTTCACAGTGGTGGGGCAGCTGCGGCTGGCTTGAAAGCAGTGTTCTGGACTGTACTGGAGTGTGGAGCATGAGAATGGAGCATGCACAGTCAGCATGCTTGCTATGCCTACAGTCCACGTGGTCACAAAAAATGAGTTGCACGTGGACAACCAAATAGGGGTCCAGGTGGACCCTCGCTGACATGGGTGGATGATGAGATTTACATCACAAGGACCAAAGCAGACTCTTGCAGAGACGCGGACATGAAAAAGGTGTATTGGCCTTACATACGTGGTTATTTCGCCAAAGTATGAGTGTGCTCGCTTTTCTGAAAATTGGGCCAATGTAAAAGAAATATATCGTCAAAATATTACCAATTTGTTCCGTTTCTCCTTTTGTAAAATGTCTTTGTTGTGTCGTACACTGCCCCCACCATGTCCAGTGTTACTGTTCCATTTTGCCTGGATCCGTTAGCTTTCAGACAACATGCACAAATATGGACAATATGAACACAGAGTACAGACAGAAGGCTCCGTCTGTGTCCGTGTACACATCTAACATTGAGCATACATTAGCCTTGCATTTCCAATGAAAATCTGCTTATTTTCCATGTATTTATATGGGTATATTGACTACCATGTCCTTGTCAGATCCTTTTATGTAGTCAATAAAAAGAGGAGAGTGAAATGCTCTGAAGCAGGATGTGACCTCTGCAACTAACAGCCTTCCTTCTCCCTCACACTGACTCCCTTCCCCCCTTCCAATGTTGTAATAAAAAAATGTAACCACTTTGGTTAGTTGCTGCTTCATTTATTCAAGCATAATAGACATTTTTGTTTATCATATTGTTAGAGGTAACAGGAAACAGCACAGATTTCTGACAAATATAACACAAGCTCATTGCCTTTAATGTATGCTAACTGATAATGCATAGTCACCCCCCAAAGACCTATGCTGAGCCAGGAAAAACCTGCACTTTCCCATTTACTTGACTGAAAGTATGTCCAAACCATTGACTGTTACTGTGTATCATGACAATATCTTATGATATACCATATTCATACTGCCTATCCCTAAAACCCAGATAAAACTTCTCCAGGTTAATCGTAAAAGCATATTGTCTTTATAGTTACACGTGTCATGATGTCATGTAAAGTGTTCTCTAAGAGTCAATTACTTCCCTCTTGTTCTGCAAATTAGAAAAGGTTTACCTGCCTCTATATCCTTGATTTAACATTTTAAAGTCATGATCCCTTCACATGTATAAAGCCTATTGTGCTGCGACTGCTTTCTGCCGAGTAAATCTACAGCGCGGTCTTTATCAAGGAGACTGATGAAGCCACTAATGAGACATTAAGGCAGACTGTTGTGACCACTGTCTAATGGACAAAGCTTAGAGTCTGAACTCCCCCAAACAAAACAAGGCAATCATTAACGTTATCAGAACTTCGCAGAGGTAAATTATTCACCTAACACTGACCTAATCGGTAGTGTTTAAATCAAATGACAAGCAACACGGTTTGAAAGAGCAATAAAATTTGTAGACAAATTATTTCAGTGGTTAATCAGGTGGCAAATGGTCTCATTAATCTCTACAAACCAATTTGTGGTTGATACATTTAAGCGGGCTTGCAAATTATGTCAATTTTACAAGTAATTATGAAGCTCCCAAATTCTGACACACTGAAAGGAAAAAAACTGATTGAAGTGAATTTATATATAAATTAAAGTGTGGTTCTTCGCTGTTTGTCTTACAGTTTGCATCATGGCAAAAAAAAAGTAATCTATTTAGTTTCTGTTACAATCAATAAAATGTTTTATCTTACACTGGACACCTTTTTTAAACTTCATAGCACTGTTGTTTTATTGTCTGTACTATTTTATTACATTTTTACTATTTCAACTTGCACTATTTTAACTTGTGCGCCATACATCTTAGGTTCGCAGGCTCAGGGACTGTGTCATGCTGTATAAATGTTTGTGTTCTTTTACATTGTGTAATTTATCTATGTTGCCCCTCGATCCCAAAAACTGTTTTCTAATTCTGCCTTGCACAAGAGATGTATGGCAAAATGACAATACACTGAACTGATTGATTGATTGCATTCCCATCCTTTTCTTATTGGGTCAAATATATTATACATTTCTTAAAGTTAGAAAAAAAAAGATACAAACCAAAGATGCTCTCAAGCCTTTGTTAAGATATGGAGGTCCTTTCTGGATATTTATGACTCCAAAAGAACCCCTTGATAAAGAGTAGGGTAGAAGCCAGAAATGTCCCATTACAGCAGTGAGCATTTCCCCCTCTCCTCCACTCCTTTTTCCTTTGGTTTGAATAATTAATACAATAATTTGATTATCTTATCGTGTTTTCCCTCCTTCACCTTAATGTATTCTGTAACCTGTAATCCTTAAGGTGGGTGGATAGGGTGGTAAGGATGGGATGGCGGATTTTAAATACATATTTGATAAATAGTGCTTCATTGCAGAGGTGAAATCAAGTCAAATATACAGGTTTTGTATCTTTAACTCTTGTGGGGTAATTTTATAAAATATATTTTTTTAAAAGAACAAAAAATTAATATTAAAACAATGACACAAATTGGTGCTTTGTTAAACAAAAAAAATCCTCAATATGACCACAACATTATACGGAGCTCACAGACAGAACATTTTCTCTGAGTAGGCTGCACTCTAGTGGAGAAAAGGCAGACTGTGGGTTATTCCTCTCTACTTGAAACTATTAAAAGCATCAGCGTGAATTCACTGGCACATGTATTTTATCAGTTATTTTGATTCTCATCAGTAAAACCTTCAATGATGAGGTTTAACCTTTCACCAATAACACAAATAATTATAATTTCACTAATACATACTTGATATAACCTCAGAAAATGACACAGTGAAGTCGATTTGTCCGTCATCAGAACTCATCTCTGGGCACTGCGCCAGTCACCAGACCAAAAAGAGTTCCCATAAAGTCACAACTTCCTGTCTCCCTAACACAGGGACAAAGTAGGATTTCCTGTTTCCGACCTGATCTCAACGGCATGAATGACTGAGAAAGTGTTAACCACACCCTCAAAGGATGACACAGATCCTCACATCAATACCCATCTTTCCCTATTACACTTACAGAGCAGACTAAAAGCAAAGCAGTAAAATAAAAACACAAACAAGTTCATTTGATTACAGATCCCCTGTCCAACATTCCTTATACAGAGAGATAAAATGTTCAACCATAAAAACATCATATAGAGCACAAAATTAAAGCTGCAAGCTAAAACCCAGAGGCTGTTGCTAATTTATTACCCATACCATATCCTGTTTTACATTATAGAGTTGACATTCTTAGAAGAAAGTCATTAAAAAATGCAGTACACGTCCACATAACAATACATGACTTGTTATCACACTTACAAAGCCTGAAGCAAGTAGTGCTGACTGTCGTCACTGCTGACCTACTGTCACTAGGTCAGGCCTTACTGAAAAATACTGACCCACTTGGCTCACACTGGGAATAACTGTTCCTCTGTAGTGTATACAATTTGATGATATGTTTAAAGAAGATACATATGGCACCCCATTTACTTTTCATCTGCTACTGGCTGTTTACTTCAGTGATGTCCATTAGGACTCATGTGCATAGATTAGTCTTGTGCAGCCAGACTTGTTTACGCAGCACAATGTCAGAACTAGAAAAAGGTCTGGAAGCACACACTGTGATTGTACTATAGGGTTAAAATGCTCTGGCTTGTTTGTATTTCTTTAAACCAATCACAGTCATCTTGGGTGGCCCTCAACCCAGGATGCAGTGACCGTGCCCTTGCAAAATAGTGTCTGGGTAACTTGTTCTGGTGAACATTTGCACATGGAGATGCAAGCACTGTCATTAAAATGGCATATGTCGACTGTGTGATTCAACATTTACTGATTCGGACTATACTTGCTATACTTGCTATACTATACTATACTTGCTCTGAGTTCTGGAGAAGCTCACTGGACCACAGATGAGTTGTTGGCTGTATGTGGTTCTTGCAGAACATTATGTGGAGTGGAGTGTGCCACATGCCGCTGCCAGAAAAAAGATGTGGCAACTCAACTTTGACTGACCATGTCAGAAAAAGAATCAATAAAAAATCAGGAATGAGAGTCCTGTATGACTGACTACGGATTTTTCCATGGTGCGCGCAAAGTGTTTTATTCACTGTAGATCTATATGTTAACCTCAAAATCAGAGGTCGGAGCTGGAAATGATACCAAAGTTGATTGCGTTCCAGTACAACAAGTCGGAAAACCAAGATGTTGTTAGCAATACCAGTTGATAACAACACATGATGCTGCATTTTGCACTTACAAACCTTGTAGCAACATGTACACAGATAGAAGTTGGACAGGATTGTGTGTATGGCCGTTTTAGTGAGACACAAATAAGACAGACTAGGGCTGTGCAATATGACGATATATATCGTGTGATGAGAGAAAAATGTCTGTCGTTTCATATTTTCCTCTATCGTTTATATCGTTGTGACGCAAATTACACTTTTTAAGGCAATATTTTTCATCATTTGGAGTCTGTCCATCTTTTGCATGGATGCCGGTGGAGGGGGCAAATTTTTATTCATTGGATTAAAATGTGCTATATCGTGATATGTATCGTTATCAGGATATGAAATGACCTATATCGTGATATGAGATTTTGGTTATATCGCCCAGCCCTAAGACAGACATGCTAATAAACTGTACATTACTACAGCTTTCCCTACCGTTGATACCCGCAGCAGCCATATTGGATCATGAGATTGGGGTTGGTGAGGATCCTCAAATGGAATGCACCCACTTACTGCACGATCCAAATCTTCATTTTCAGCATGAATGTTGTTAGCTCTAGATAGTTGTTTGTTGTTAACCATTGCAAAGGGGATTTAGAAACAATAACACAGATTGAGAAAGTGGGGGAAATACCGGCCTAAATCAGCCCGCCAGTGGCAGTTTATAGCCACAGTCTACATCCCGTGAGTGTGACTATGCACTGATAAACATGAAGTTAATCACTAGCACAATATGTTAATGTTTAAAATGAGGGACTTACTGTAGTTAAAGTTCTTTAAACTTTCTAGAAATCTAAAATGTGCGTCAGCAGCGATTTTATTAACGTCCCCAGCTATCCTCTATTATCAATTGTGTGTACTCTCTTCTGTGGAGCAGGCAAAAGGCTGTACTGAATTATTTACAGAGAATGAGTGGGTGAGAGGTGTGGGACTGATTAGGGAGTGACACAGAGGATGGCTAAATCTCAGTCCTCTTCAAAAGTCTGCTTAGGAAGCAGTTTCAAATTCAAATTTTAAAAAGGACCTTTTCACAAAGTGACAGCGGTGCACTCCTCCCCGCAATGATTTGCAGTCACCTTTCCACTGTAATTCACTTTTCTTTGTTTCCTGCGTGTTCAATCTAAAAACAAAAATTTCTTCCAACGAATGTAACAAGCAGAAACACGCACAGCTCAATAAGCAAATATCAAAGTAATTTGATTTCGGCCTCTTTTTCCCTAGAAGTATTTGTCATTTCTGTCTGCAACAGGAGTCTTTCATATAGCAAGGGATACACATAGGGAAGTTGCACTTGGATGAAAATTCAATCCCAGACCATCATCCTGAATTATTCAAAACTCCATATCAAATTTCCTTTATCCGGTCCCTGAGACCAGGGTAACAGTTTTAGGGGGAAGACAATGTTAACATTTTGACATTTGAGTGCCAGTCCACACTTTAAAAATGCAGCAGCAAGCCAAGCAAGGCACTGCTATGTGCTATCACTTTACCTCTAATTCACCGGCGTGTGCCGAGGATGAATAATTCACAACTTGCACCACATTCATGGCTTTAAAGAAAGAATCCCCCTTACAACAATGACCTCTAAATACACCTTAAACACATTAACTGTATGCTTTTGGCCCCTCAACCACACATCCATCTACCTCAAGGTACACAGTGGTCAATTTTTGCACCTTGACTTTACAAAAATGGGCCTTTAGTTTGAAACTTTACAGAAAAAAAAGACATCTGATAAGTTTTCCAATACACAATAAAAGGTTTCCAGGAATTTCAGTGATCCCTACCAATGTCTAGACAAAAAGTATAAAGCTACAAATCAAAAACAGCTGCAGTATTTATTATTTATTTTGCAGCTATTCATATGCCTTTTCAGCTCCCTGCTTCCACACACACTTCCACAAATGACCAACACACACACACACACACACACACACACACACACACACACACACACACAGGATGCCTTTGAGTGATTTCACCTCCTGTTTGTTCATAACAACTCCCAACAACTTCCACTGTGTCTCGTGTGCAAGTGTGAAAGCTCTGCATCCTGCCTGAGATGCTGACAATGAAACACAAGGTGGGGCCTTCCGTAAATCCACGACAGCAGTCATGTTCCTGTCCTCCTTTTTTTCCATTTCATTAGATAAACACATGGCTTACACATCCTCAAAAAGGGAGTCAATGTAGGCTACGCAGTACAGACTGATGTGAAACATAAAAGACATCTTTTACTTCACGCTAGGCACATTATCACTTTATGTTATCAAATAAAACACCAGTATTTCAAACAAGAGGTAGGGGACCAGAAAGGCAAAGGATAATAACACCAAGAGTAATTAGTCAATCAGTCAGGACATGACAGTCTAATCTTACTCTCTTACTGCAAACTTAACATATCTGGGTTTTGAAATGTTGGTTGGACAAAATGAGCAATTTGGAGACAGCACCTTGGGCTCTGAGAACTAGTGATGAAAATGTTTCAGCCCTAAGACAGACATGCTAATAAACTGTATATTACTACAGCTTTCACTACCGTTGATGCCAGCAGCAGCCATATTGGATCATGAGATTGGGGTTGGTGAGGATCCTCAAATGGAACGCACCAACTTACTGCACGATCCAAATCTTCATTTTCAGCATGAATGTTGTTAGCTCTGAGATAGTTGTTTGTTGTTAACCATTGCAAAGGGGATTTAGAAACAATAACACAGATTGAGAAAGTGGGGGAAATACCGGCCTAAATCAGCCCGCCAGTGGCAGTTTATAGCCACAGTCTACATCCCGTGAGTGTGACTATGCACTGATAAACATGAAGTTAATCACTAGCACAATATGTTAATGTTTAAACACCAAGAGCAATTAGTCAATCAGTCAGTACATGACAGTCTAATCTTACTCTCCTACTGCAAACTTAACATATCTGGGTTTTGAAATGTTGGTTGGACAAAACGAGCAATTTGGAGACAGCACCTTGGGCTCTGAGAACTAGTGATGAAAATGTTTCACTTCTATGACATGTTGTGAACTAGAAATAAATCTGCAGGTTAAGTGATGTTGAAAACACACTTTGTCACATCCCCAGGACGTCACACAGTGATGCTCTGTCTGTCAGCGTCTGATACTGACACTCGAGGCACCCTTCAGCTTCTGTATAAGATGCACCAGGCCTTCAATTCCAATGTGAACCTTCCATGGCAATATTAGACGCCTAGAGCAAGTGACATAGTATAAAGAGCGAAACGTCCGCACAGAGAGGAGGTTGGGGTGGACAGGTGTGTGAAAAACAAACAGGACTTTCACCCAGTAGGCCGCTGTTCATGTCCCATGTGAACCCAAAAGTCAGCGTCATTTTAACCCAAGGCATAATCTTTTCCTAGCAAAGTAGTTTAGATGCTGAAACCTACATTTCCTGTGAACATGCAAGTTTATTTTGAAAACGCACCGTATGCATGTAACAAGTGGAAACTGACAAGTAAAAAACTGACGCTACAGAGGAACCTTGAGCATCACAGTTTGAAGTGCAAGGGCCACTGACCAAGCTGTCATATTTGTCGAGTTGGGAGTGAGAATGTGTTGGTTAACAAGCCGTAGGAACTATAGTCACAGTATGCCTGTACAGCTCCAAAACAATCTTTAATCTACAACACGTGGTTGTGCATTTTGGATTACTTATAAATACAAGCTGTATCATCTTTTACTACATCAGAGTCAAGAAGAAAAGTAAGTCATATTCACCAGTTCACTTCTGTTACTTAAGACATGAAATACAAGACTGTACAACAGCCTCTGTGTGATACTTATACTGATGTAAAGCACTTTGTGGACCCTTTTCATACCCCCTGTTTGAATCTTGTACAGTCATAATGTTAATTGTACATACTTTTTTTCTGGTCTTGAATGTTCATTTCATAAAATAGCCTGCTTTTGATCCCTTTCTGTAAAGCACTTATTCTTTGGTATCATTTCTACCTATAGGTTGAGCACTTATCTGTGGTGGTTGATGCCACAGTGAAGTGGGAATAAAATGTACTTCATAACAGATCCTTACATGGGAAATGTGTTGCTAGGAAACAACGGATTTCAAGCTTACATCCTATCAGCTGTTGGTAACTCCTAACAACAAACACCAACATGACATAAACTTGAGTCTGTTTATAATGTTTCTCAATGTGTTTGTGGATGTGTGAAAACTGTAAAATGATCTATACGTTAGCAAAAACAGACAACCCTACTTGGACGACTACCAGCCTACTTTTCATCGTCTTTTGAACAGAAGTGTAATATCCTTGTTTGCTTTGTTCCCTGTTTGTCTTCCAGGTTTTATTTTCTGAAAACAAAGCTTGTGAACAAAATGCTGTTCACGCACAGAGAGACACACAGCCCACAGTCTGAGGAAAACAAAAACCATTGCAAGGAGTCTCATGAATGGCTGTTAGACATCTATAGCCTTTATATTTTGATCCAAACATCCAAACAAAGCTTCAGACACACTATGATACACCAAGGAGCAATTCAGATACACATGTGCACTATGACCCGTTAAAAACAACCACAAATCACACCATTCCTGTGTGTAAACCAACACAACAAGCACTGCATTGAGCACAAGTCACTCATAAAAACTTCCTGACCCCTGAGAAGTTCACACAGTTGCAGTGTTTACTTACAGTTCTCTCTGTCTGTCTTTGTTCAGGCCACAATTGGTCTTCTCCACTCCAGGTCCGACTCCAAGGGTTGATTCTTTCTGTGGACAAAGAGGGGAAAAAAAGAGCTGTCAGTGCGGCTATCTCAGAGGTCATCAAAGAGTTAACAGGCCGTGGGGCCGTCTGGAATAGGAGAGGAGAATGCAGGAGTGCCGGAGTAGTGAGATAAGGATGCTGGGATTTCACAGTTTATTCTCCAAAACCCCGACAGAACACACCAGCTCTTCAATAGGTTTGCCAAAAAGACTACAACAGAACAATTTAACAACCTGGCACAACATACAACACCTGCATCAGCGTGTAACAGTGAGTCACCACCACATGCGTCAGTTCTTCCTCTGTCTCGTCTGATGGGAAGTGAATAGGGGGAAGCTGCTGGCAAACCAGTGCACAGATAACAGCATTAACAGGATGGTGCCTCTTTGCAAATTTGAAAATCGACCTGAAATTTGAATCCTCCTCATTTTTTGAGTAAGGAATAGGCATGTCCTGACCAAGGTTTGTTGGCCCAGATCCGATTAATTTAACAATGGATATCTGCTGATTCAGAGTCCAATTGAACACTTATATTTACCCAAATATTTAGTAAAGATGTATTTGAAACATTTAAATAACAGCTATAGACAAGACCTGAAACAATTCCTCAAGAAACTCGAGTAACTCCATTACTGAAAATCATTAATTGCAATTATCTGAACTGAAGGTTTATTTAATCCAGATAATACAGTGCACTGTGTTTCACACTGATGATTATTACTATAGCACGACACACTTATGCTGTGGACATGTGACATGAAGAAGTCATCCCGTAAGACATGATTTGATGGCATGGATTGCAAAGTGGAGGAAGAGAGAGAAAATAGCAAGGGGCAAAGAGAAGAGACAGGCCAAAAAATGACCAAAGTTGGAGATTAGTTCAAACTGTAACAAAACGGAAACTCTGTACGGTGCGTCTATTTAAAAGCCGATCTAGCCTTCCAGAATAGCACACCATCAATGCTGCAACAACACAACAGAAAACATCCAGTCTGTACATCCAGTTCATGGAGCAGACCCAACACAAGGTCACATAAACATTAGCATTTAATGAAAATCAATATGAGTGCTGCTCTGTGTCGCTGCAAAGTGAACAGTAACATCTAGAAGTCCCTGCTAATCCACCGGTTGACATGAAACCC
This sequence comes from Epinephelus lanceolatus, assembly GCF_041903045.1. Lineage (NCBI taxonomy): Eukaryota > Metazoa > Chordata > Actinopteri > Perciformes > Serranidae > Epinephelus > Epinephelus lanceolatus. Next base: position 25,907,107 of record NC_135736.1, on the reverse strand, counting down.
AAGGACCCCTGCTGGCAAATGAGCGAGGAGGTCCAGTCAGCACGGATGGAAGTCAAACACCTTTCATCTGCATGAACTGCCCACACTGGGGCGTAGTGTTGTCACGATACCAAAATCTTTGTTTCGGTACCAATACCAATATGAATTTCGATACTTTTCGATACTCTTCGGTACTTTTCCTAAGGAAAAGTCCTTTTGGATATAAACCTTTAGAACAATAAATAGTAGGGGTGTAACGGTACCAAAAAAATCATGGTTCGGTAAGTACCTCGGTACGGACGTCACGGTTTGGTAACTCAAATGTTCCACCAAGTTTGTGTTGTCTCGTGTTGTCTCCCTTTGCAATTCAGACTTTCTCTTGTCTTTTTTCACGTGCGCCAGCTGCGGATGTTGATACAGGTGTTGTCATACACACCACTTGGGTTCCAATAGGAACAAGAAAGGCGTTTGTGTGCATAAATGAGTAAAATAAATTAACTAAATTAATGAATTGAATCAATTTCAAAGTACCGGTATTTTCCAAATGCAGTATAGTACCGTTTGGAATACTCTAGTACCGCGGTACTATTTTAGTACCGGTATACCGTGCAACACTACTGGGGCGGCACAGAGCTGGATGGAAATCAGCAAAGTTTCCCTTTTAAGAATGTAAATAAATATGGTAGCTGGTTAGGCTTTCACAAACACAAACTATGTTTTGTTTTTTTAGCGAAACTGAGCCAACTTTGGGACATAACGACAGAAAATAAAATGCTGCCGTCAATTCATGAAAGCCTGAGCTTCATTCATGTTATTATTATAGTCACACAAAAATACACACACACACCAACTCCTCTCAGTGTGAGTGATTAAGAAAATATCCCAAAAAGCAAAATATCAGGTGGTGCAAGTAGCCAGCAGGTGTAAGAAGTCTAATCACTGTATGCAATTTGACCGATAATCAAAAAAGTGGATTTTAAAAGGGATGGAAACCAACAACTTGCTCATTTATGAGACTTGTCTTATTTTTTTCTTATGTTTATTTACTATTGTTCTTTTATAAAGCAGAAGTATTTCTTATCTGATTACTCAATTAATCAATAGATTCATTTGTAGAACACTTGATTGCTAAAAAAAAAATCAATAGCTGCAACCCTACTGGAGACTACTAACTCGGACACAATTTATTTTCACAGCCTTCTTCCTCCAAATACTGGAAGTCCTGATTTAAATCTATAACGCTTCTATGCTTAAATTATTGACATAAAATGAATGACTCATTAAACTGACGTGACTGTATGTCAGAGTCCCTGTGATCAATCTGACACAATCCATTCGTTCATCTAACGAAATTCTCATCCTTAAATCAACACTGCAGAAACCGTGCAATAGTGAACGGCTCATTTCTAAACCCTTGAGTTTAATTTGCTCAAGAGCAGTTCAAAACACAGATAAAGGTGTTTTAATATGAGAAATGGAGCTATTGGTTTTGGACAGCTGGGTACAAACATAATTAGACCCACTAGACTCCCCAGCAGCGATGACGAAGAGCTGGCTTGTGCAGAGAGAATAGGATTTCTAAGTTGAAGTAAACAAAACTGGATATGAACTTCCAGTTCTGGGAAATGAACAGATGCCCAGACATGCTATCCAGCTGTTTGACATTTGATAACCGTGAGACAGAAAGACAGTCGACAGAATAAAAAGCCTCACAAATCAGGATTCTTATATAGGCTTTTTATTTGCAATGAAATGCAGAATTGGGAGTCAAAAAATGCACAAACTGAAGCTCTGAGTGGACAACGAAAAACGTGCGGAATCTGCTTCTGGGGTATCCTGGAGGCCTAGTGGTTGGGACGCAGGCAATGTGGCCGTGGCGTCCCCAATTCTGTTCCAGGTGGAGACTTTTAATTCATGTCATACTTCTCTCTCTCCTCATGAAAAAAAGAATTATGTATATTATTATTATTATTAAATTATTACTCAGCCAGGGTCACTGACTTAAGAGTAGTTTACTAAGAAGGGATGCCACAGTGAGGAAAATTTCCCACCAGTTAATGAACAACACCTGTGTTACCGATCACACTGGACATTTTACAAGAAAAGATAATCGCTGTTCACATTTAATATCTGTAGAGTGCTAAGTTAATGTTAAATCAAATTTTACTTCCTGCTGCTTCACATTAAATCATTTAACTGGTGGAACAAGAGTTGGTTTTTATTATGAAGTAGTCACAGGAAATGCTGTGTGTTTATTAGTGAGATTAGCACTACCGCTATCATTCATCAAAAATGCATCTACAAAACAAGCCAACACTCATTTTCAGCTTTTTTTTGACAGAGGATCACTTTGAAATATTGCAGAGAGCAATGGAATAAGAAGGAGCAGCCACAGTGAGCTGGTGGATGAAGAGCTGCAGGCGACTGACTGCAACCTGCAACTTTTCAGTGATGTATCCAACTCCTTTCTATCATTAACGTTATCAGGTTCCCTATTAGCATTAGGTTTACATCCCAGCTATTGCCAAATATTTTGCTTTTGGCTTTGACACCAAATCCTCTGCCATCGTTTTGTTGGTCAACTCTCCAAAAGTGAAATTTGACTCCTGCCACTCTGTGCTGCCACTCTGCTGCTGCTGTACAGAGCAGACACTGAGAGTTTATAATAGTGGCGTCTGTCGTCTGACTATCAAAACGGTGGGTAATATAATCGGTGTATGACTAAAACAACATCTAACACCGGTAACACCCACTATCCCGACAACTAAATAGGCCTATACGCATATTTGTGATATACAGTGGGGGGTTATACTCGTGAGTGTGATCTCTTCACCTCTCTTTTAATTCAAACACAAAGGTTTGCCACTTCAGTTTTGCCCACTCGCCAGCCAACTCCTGTGTTCAGAATCAAAATAAGCCACCTTTTATCTCCTATTTCAGGAGGAATAACTCAAGAGCTTTCTAGGAAAAGTTCTGAATGTTTCCCAGAGGCCTTTATGTGAGACACGCACAGAGGTTATGGATGCCTGCAACTCCAGTCTGGGTCAGCTGTGTCGGGATGTGCCAAACAAAATGAGTCCACATGGAGGAATGCATCTGCCGTGTTTCCTGGCCTCGGTTCAGTTTGAGTAACTCTGGTCAAAATATGAGAGAAGCACTCGGTTATGCAACTTCAGTGAACAAAATCATTGCTCTCGTTGCTGGATTTGTTGCGGAAAAACAGTCATGTTTAGGACGATCTCTGTTCGCCCCAAACTCATTTTTTGTTCCCCTTGGACAATGGAACGATGTTAGTCACTGAGCCCTGCTTTTTAGCCTGCACAGAATTGACGTGACAATAGAAAACTTCGGCCACTGCCATGGGTGAACATCTTAGTGGCCAATAGACTAATGGCAGTCAACAGGCAAATATCGGCCAACACCAATGTTCTGCCAATAAATTTTTGTATCCCTGCTTCAAGTGAAATATGGACCTTTGGTTGTAGAAGCTTTAATTGTTTTGATTTCATTATGAAATATCTGGATGGTGTTGAATAAAAAGGATCATTGCTACATAATGAACAGTCTGTTAACATTATTAATAGCTGAATGGTAAATATTTTGGAGTGACAAATCCAATTTCAGATGCCTTTCCACTATAATCTTAATATGCCAAAAACATTACACACTGTAGACTATAAATTGTTATTCCAACACGGTCGGACAAACCTGAGAGCTGTTACAACAATGTCTTTAATTCCTGTTGCAGGTGTGAACTTCGAGCCCAGTCTGGTTGACATGTTCTCACACAGCAGAGCAGCGAGTCTTACAGATTAATAATAAAACAGGCCTTGTCTAGTCACATTGGACCCGTGCTTAAGAGGTGACTCATCCTGGATTTAGTCAGCTTTTAGTTTTGGTTCCAAGCTCTGTGGTCCACATGAGAGTGTGGTTCAGGATATTTCCTGGGTGAATGAAAACCACAGTCTCAAACTGATGAGGATGCCAAGGGGGGGAATATGCAAGCAGGGATGATGTATAAGTGAAAAGTAAAATGTGAAGGGGTTTCAAAACTCAGGGTAAAAAAGGCTCAAGAGCCACAGGTGAATCTTAAAATTAGCAACTATAACTCAGCTTAAACTGCACAGTATTAACTTGGCTCATGTGGCAACTAATGACTTTCTCTCGATATGTATGCTGAGGTGGGTCCAGCTAAAGTCAGGAACTGTCTGGAGCAGCTGCAAACTAGCCAGCAGTACAGAGAGAATGAAAGACACTTCATAAATCACAGCTGGAATGTAGCCTCATTTCCTCCCCGACCCCACCTTCTCAACAGCTTCTTCCTCCGATTCCAGGAGCTTTCTTCACCAAGCAACTGAGATCTGACCATCACAATCATGACACAATTTGCAGCTGTGAGTCCCAACAACAAAAAAAAAGAATTCCCTGAAGAAAACTAGCTCACATTTCAGTCATGCAGAGCAGGCGTTACAAAGCAAAACAGACACTAATGAGAGAAGGCAGAATTAATGAAAGGGTAAGATCATACATGTTGGGGTCGAGCTGTCGATTCAGAGTTGATTAATGTCACTGCTGCGAAGAATAATCATTTTAAGCTTTTGCAGACATTGTTTTCATCCTTTAAAGTTTCCATTACAGGTTTGAGTTGAGATTCTGAACCACTTTACTGGCTCTGCAAAGACTCACAACAATTTCTAGTGATGAATAAAAACCTCTGCTGGACTGTGGTCTTTATCATTTGTGATAGTTTGAGTTTTATTAATAACAGTGACAATAATGAATATAGCGGCGATGATGACAATGACATCATTAATCATACTGACGTCTTTTCAGTCTTTTCATTAATGTTGAACTTTGAATGAACACTTGGTTTGATTAGCATCTCAGACTGAACTGAATGAACTTCACACCGCCAATATACAGCAGTGTTTTCCACAAGTGCACACAATGTCCAGCTGGGTGAAGGAGTAGCCAGCTGGGCGGGTGGTCAGCACCCAGGGTCAAAATAATGACCAAAGACAGAGTTTGATGACGTTGTGAATTTGCTGACTTCATTGTTAAACAACTAATTGCCATTTTATTTTAAGGTTAGGACTCCTTCAGTGTTTATCATTCACAAGGTTTTGACATGGGGGGAGCTGAGCTGCTGCTAGGGTTGGGTATCGTTAAAAAAGTTACAATACCAATACCGGTTCCATTAAAAGGATACTGATACTAATGGAGTACTTCTTTCAATACCTAAAGCAAATAAGGTGGCAAACATTTTGGTGGCATCTCGGCACACTCAACTGCCAATTCTGTCAAACACACAACATTCCACTGCACCAAACCGTGGACTGTATGGGTTGTAGCTGCTGCTGCTGCAGGAGTGTGAGCTCTGCGTCGGGTACAGTTGCGAGAGTCCGTCCAGCTACACACACAGTGACATGACTAACTGTCAGCATCACACAGCTAACATTGCCTAATGGTTATTAACACATCTAATAACAGTGTCAGGCCATTCTGGTGCCGGTGTAAGTTTGTACAGATCTTTTAACGGCTCAGTGTTGGATGTTAGCCACTGCTATGTTAACTTGTGCTAACCGAGCAGACAATGAACTGACTATTAGCGGAGAGCGGCTCCGAAGATGGCAGCAAAAACAAGTTTGTAAGGATTTTTAAATGGAAGCCACTGCTGCTAAAGTTAACTCACGTCTCTGTAAGCTCCACACATCCAATGACTAAAATCCTTCATCTGCTTACAAGATACAGTTAACAACGACCAAGATCTAACAAGTGACAGTGACATGACCTAATATTACAAGACAGTAGTCGTCTGGAAATACTTTCATGTCTGGCTAATCAGCCAACAGCTGGCGCTTGTGGAAAACTCTGGTACAGTGAATGCAAGCAAGCTTTTCCTCATGCCACCGAGACAGACAGACGGACACACAGACACACACATACACTCACAAAAACACTTCCTCAACAGGCCAAACCAGGTCAATTGATAGGAAACAGTAGGCCACTTTTAGTATCACAAAATTTGATTTGATATTTAGCCTCATGCCTAATTTGCACCATATCAACGTTCAGTCTGCAGACTTCATGTAGCCAAGGTTTTCCAACAAATAAGAAAGAAAAGCAACGAGTAGTCTGGTAGAACTGGCAGAGTAGGGATACTCGCCTTTCAGCCCAAAAGAGTGCCAAGTGGTTTGCAAACCATTTTCAAATTCACAATGACAACAAACTGATTCACGCTGGGATTTTTTTGTACTTTAAATGTAAATAAAGTACCAGGGTGCATTAAAGCATCAAAATAGATCTTGTTTACAAAATCAAGTAACAGAGGAGGATCCCACAGACCCCCTTACACAGGTCCAGGTTAAGCCCCCAATGTCTAGAAATGCCCCCGCATACACCTGCACTGAAAATAATGACCATCAAAGAGGCTGAGTTATAGGCCTTTTAATGTTTATTGAAAGTCTGAAAAGTCTGCTTTCTTTATGTGAATTGATAAATGTAATGTGGTAGATTTCACAGCACAAGCTATAATTACTATAATTACTTTCAACGTTACAACAGTGGAAGGTAATTTTTTGATTGTAAACATTTAACTGTAAACTGGTTTGCAATGCCTACAAATAATGAGTCATAAGGTCTAGAAATGAGGGTATAAAAATCACATCTAATCATTAAATAGCAGGTCTAAAAAATGTATTGTTCATATTTTTTATATCCTACATTTTAACGGATGAATAAATAACTTGCATGATACTGAGAGGGACCTACACCAGCATAATGCCACAGAATAAACCTAATGAAGATGTACCTAACTTCAATGTCTTAACAGGTGAGTGATCTTTTATTCAGGATGTGATACAATCTTTTCTTTTTCCTGTTATGCTAACAAGCAGTCCAACAGTCTAGTGAAGCTTATTATCAGAGGCCTCACTCATCTTTAGGTGCTTTCTTTCACAATTTGTATTTTCTCTGCAGGACATCAGTCATTTATATTAAATATTGATGGTACATTTGGCGAGATTTATCTGGCTCTAAATTACAAGGAAGACGTGCTTGTATAATGGTCTTTTTTCACTAGAGACAGTCAGTGACACAGAAATCCACAGGCGGACAAAAATGTTCTTAGAGAGCAGATTAAGAGGTGTTTCATCCCAGAGGAAATCATGAGGAACCTGAGCAGCAACGTGCTGCTGCCATGGAAACACTGATAAGCCAACAGATGCCATGACTTTGAACATTACCGAAATACTTTGGTACTCTATCGAGCGGCCATCTATTCTCCATAACATTTATGGGATGCTCAAATCCACAGATCAAAACTGGCCAGAAAGGAACATTACCATTTATATAACAGCACTGATGTGAGTAAAATGATTGAAATATAATTCCTGTCACTTTTAAGCAAGTTTAAAGTGTATCTGAGTAGCGTGACATTCATTATTACATTTTGTTTATACAGCTTGGGCCAAATGTGAGTCAAATTATGATTTTACAAAATCAAAGAGAGAAAAGTAATTGCTCTTTAATCAATCTGCCAACCACAAGGTCATGAATCAAACTGAATTACTGTGTAAGCAAACAGGGATATTTGATCTTTATAACTGCCATGTGATCATTCACAGAGGCACGCACAGGGTGAAACAAGATGTAATTAATCGCTGTGAAGTACACCAAGTAGTAAAATGCATTTTTTTAATGTAATGGGAATATTTCAATACATTAGAAAAGCACTGTTGGGCTTCTTCTAGGGCTGCCGCCTGAAAGTTGGAGATTCGGACCAGAAGTTGGAGTCGACTGGGATTTTTCAAGTCGCGCAATAGTTTTGTTTGTTATTATTGTTTGTTTTTCATCAAGCATGCAGTGTACCTTTAGGGATGTTTTGGTCCCCAGATTTAGCTGTAGCGTGAGTGCTCCTCTCTGCTGTTCTCCAGTGCAGGCAGCTGCAGACCCAGATCCAGGGTGAGTCTGAGTGAGATGGAGGCAGCTGCCTGGTGGAAGAGAGGCTTTGCCGTGTCAGCTCCAAGATAACATTATCTTCTGCCTCCTGCTTGTAAGTGGTGACTTAACAGCTCACGGAAACTTAATACAAGATGGTCTCTGGCTTTTGTTTGACATCCAGTGTCAGCAAAAAAAATGTTGCTGCCTTTTCAGACCCTTTCAAGACACCTTTTAACCAAATTTAGGACCGATTTTTGGCAAAATCATATGTTACATATTTAGGCATTGCAGGTAGGTAGTATATATGTGGTCTTGTGCAGAGGTAGGTGTTGTAAGAATATGGTTATTAGAGTGAATTAAGTTGATCTATATTTTGCCAACAGGTAACTGCAAGTATGAAGAAAATAACAGTATTATAGTTTTGTTTTTTTGTTTTTTTAAAGATTTCTAACATTAGAAAAGTGGACCTTTACATACATAATAAGAAATTAAAAGATGTAGAAATTAAATTAGATAAAATATTTGTAGTAGTTAAGACCTCACCAATTCAAATTTAAAACTATTTAATGACTTTTAAAGCCTTATTGTTGTAACGTTGAATTTAAGGCATTTTAAAGACTTTTTTAAGGACCTGCAGACACCCTGCAAATATTCGTATTGAATAGTGAAAATGCATTTGACTGACATAATTATGAGTCGGGGCCAGCCCTAGCTTCTACAGGATCTCTGATGTAGAGGTATTAAGGTGTCAATTCATAATCTGTATCAGATCAGTGAGTTTAGTCAGTCAAACATGTTTGTATAATTGTAATTTTCACAGGAAAGACATAAAAGACTCCACCTGTTAAAGGCCATAATACTCCTACTAACAAAATACCAACAAGTTGCTTCAACCTTTCATCTTTTCAAGTTCCATGTGTACACACAAATGCTGTTAGGCAACAATGCAATTCAAGTGTATATTTCAGCCCGAGGCTCACAGAACATCAGCCAAAAAGCTACTAGAGGGAAAAAAAACACTAGAAACAGCAGCAAAGAAACAAGAGTAACTGAAACAGTTTCCTACAAGACACAGAAGGGGCCGAACCTTGTCAGTCGAGGGACTGTGTAGGGGCTCTGGAAAAGCTTGCCTGTGCTTGGGGGTACAGCGTTGTTATCTGCAGCACCACAGACCTTCCCCTTTGAAGTGATGCTGAGCCACCGACCGAGCCAGGGGCACCGAGGGTGGAAGGTGGGAGGCTAGAGAGAATGTAGAGAAAGCAATAAAAGGTGAGAAAACAACTGTGGGTTACAAAAGACACAGCAACAGCAGAGACATAAACAAAACATGCCTGTTCATTTTCATCTTGTAATGTCAAAAAAATGTACCTCAGAGATCGTTTATGGCAACTTTGTTGGGACGAGAGATAAAACTTTAAGGTCACGTCACTGCTTTTCCTCCGTGTTCTATGTCTTGTTTAGGGAGGCCGTCTTTCGTTTTAGGGAGTAATGAGGAAAGCATATGGTGGCCATGTGTTGGAGAGCGATAGGCTGCATCGGGAGGGGATGTACAATCAGATGGTAAAAGTGAGGAAAGTGAATTGACAGACTGTTTTGCCTGCTCCTTCTGTTCACTGCAACTCTCCCTCAAGGATTATCCTCTCTAATAGACTTAAAGGCACTTTAACTGAGCTGCCAGCTGCCTGCATCCCCAACGGAAAGCCACCCAGGTCAAGTTTGAGGGAGGATATCCTACCATGACAATGCAACACATTCCTATGGTGCCTTTACTTCTTTGTGACACCCAAATAACCTGTTATTTAACTTTGATCTAAAGAGTAACCGGATAAAATGCAGTTATGGGAATTAAGACTGAAAATAAACTTAAATGCAGGTATTAAAACTGCCTTCTTATTGAGCATGCTATTCAAGCATTTTGGGTGCATTCACACCTACTTAAAGCTGTCAACTTGGGATCAAATCAGATGCATTTTAGAGCTACAGTAAGCGTGACCCAACCTACTTTAATTTTGATAAACAGTAAATAATTCATCCAGAAGAAAAGGGAATGTGGGCCAGAGAACTGTGATCTACAAAGCTTCAAACTGAGACGACTTCTGTGTTGGCAAACTGCACAGTGCAAAAGTCATAAAATTGTACTGAATCCACAAACAGCCTAAATACAATGTTTTAGATTTAATTGCCTTAAATGGTTAGGTTGGTTTTGGCAATTTTAAAGCTGGATGGCCAAAATTCTACCATACAGTGCACATTTATGGGAGAAATTATTATTTACCCCAAACAGCGCAACCACACTTTTTAATCACAATTTGGAAATAGTATGAAGGGCAGACGATGAGGAGTGTGCCAGCTGCAGACACCTGTGTGGCGGAGAAAAGACAAGGACGGGATGCTGCAGTGACCTTGGCTTTTTAGTTGATTAAACTGAATTTGGAAATGAATAATCAGGTCAGTGGTTCTCTGTCCTGCTCCACAGAGTATACACACTTGGTGGTTTTCCTTCAAGGCATCTTGTCACGGTCTAATTTAGAAAAATGACGTGGCTGACTGCATAGAAAACCAACAATATACTCTTTTCTTTTCATTAGTGGGTTTGTTCTTCCTGACCTCTATTGGACTGATGAAATATCTGCTAATTACTAATTTGTAGCTATTCAACATTTGACTCTGTAGTGGCAGGTAGGGACACTACAATATTTGGAAGTGATAATGATTAGATAAGTGATTATTATGATTGTAAAAGCAAAGTGCAATTGTTTATAAGATGGCAATAAATGTTTTAAGATACTTTTTCCAATTATTTTTTACTCTACTTTTAAAGCAAATGTAATCCTAATTTGGTCAACATTTCTATTTCTTCCTCCAGTAAGTTGTTACCGGCAGACATATCTACCAAACTGTATGACTAAAAAGAAACAGCATTAATTGTAGGAACTGAAGAATCCATGAACAAGATGCTAGGGCTGCCGATATGCAAAACAAAAAATCAATTATTTTGACAGATATTGTGATTGCACTGTGAGTTGCGATTTTAGAGATGTTGTGATTTTTGCTGGGGTCTGTACCAAACAAGCATATATTCTTCCGCCTGAAAACTGATTTGTAGGCCATGGAACCAGTTCAGAGAAATCCTGAGAGTTTTGGCTGATTGTGTTGAACACATACAAAAGAAACAAAGAGGACTCCCTGCTTGATTCAGCAATCTTTTGAATGTCCGGTTTCTTTAAACTTCAGGTCCACGTTCCCCCTATATATTTAGTGTGAGCCCCAGATGAATGAGAGCACTCTAGTGTTCCTCAAATGGGGAAACTAAAACATACAACCTGCAGGAACACAATCACACAAACAATCAACAGTTAAGAATCTTTAGAAAACAAAGAACGTAACCATAAAGTACCATAAAACCAATATAAACTCAGGTTTTGGTGAACTTGTAAAGGTAAACTATTGCTTGTAAGCAGCCTGACAGGGTCCTCTTGGACCATGAGACAGTGGGAAACCTCTGACCAGGCGTGTAAAAGAAGCCTCCATTCACAAAGACAGGCGTTTCCATGCCAACAGGACCTCTGCTGGGAGAGGCCTCCTTTCAAATGGTTTTCATCCTGCACCTCTGCTGCAGTCTCAGAGAAGGACTGGTGGGCATTTGAGAGGGAATGAGTTGTGGGTGGCAGTGAAGAGATGCAATTGTATTAAGGCAAGATGGAAAAGGTCTGAGCTGAAAGCCCCAGAGCCTCTGATAGCGAATCACACCAAGGCAGGAGATGCATCTGTGTGCTGTGGAGCTACTCATATCGCTTTCACACCAACACTGTGACATGATATAAACCCATGTTTGCTGTCAGTATGAATGCATTAAGGGCTTCATACTAATGACTATAGCAATACTAATTAAACTTTTGATTAGTAGCCTATTGGGTGATATGAAAAATATATCATGAGACAATAGAAATTAACCAACTACCAGTGATGTCATTATTTCATTATAACTCTATCTATAGTTGGCTGTATTAAATTATTGACTAAATAATCAATCAATGAGTAGAAATGCTTGAGGTAATCTTGAATTTACAGTAGGGCTGGGCGGAATGACCTAAAATTTATATCACGGTATAAATCGAATCCCTTCACGGTAACGGTATATATCGCGGTATAAATTTAAGTGTAAAAGTTATAATAGAAGTGTTTCTGAATGGGTTTTGTAGTCCTTTAGCAAAGCTAAATTGATAAAAAAAAAAACAAAAGCAAAGATATAATGTATTTTTTAGAGCATTTATTGTGCAGAATGCAGATCTCAAAACTCAAAATTAAAACCCAGTACTCTATGGTGCAAAATGTCCCCTGGGATCTATATCAAAAGGTAATTTCCTTCTTTTAGCTAAATCCTAAATGACTGAGTTGTGTTTTTTCCACCTGGACCTTTATGCTCTGCCATTTCTCCTCTAATCATCACGCTGTAACCTGTGACAGGCTGCTATGATACCACAACTATCACACATTCACATATTCACGTTTTTTGTGGAGCCCCTAGCATCACATAGGTTTACATTACCAAAGATTTATGACAAACTCTCTTGCCGAAAACCAACTCCCGTGTGCGCACGGCGAGAGAGGAGAGGGAGAGACGCTGTGCTGCTGCCAGAGGAGACACTGAATGTGTTCCCTCTGAGCGGTAAGTCGCTAAAAGAGTCTGAGAAGTCCGGGGCTGTTCATAAAACATTAACTCACTCACTCACAAGTTCTCCAGCAACACATGTTGCACGTGCTATGCTAAATCACGGACATGAACCAGCTCCTCTTGCTCCGCTGTCTCTATGCTCGCAGCCATTTTCACACTGAGGCAGGTGCGATGACGTCATCGACGATAGGACGGTAGAGTGCAAATCTCTACCGTGGGCCAAATTTATCATTTCATCAATTTATCATTTCTACCGTCTACCGCATATACCGTGCAGCCCTAATTTACAGGAGCTATATTAAATATTTTGTAATACTATATCAAATGACAACAATGTGAATGAGGACTCTTCTAAAGATAAACCTACAGAAAAGAGGCTGCAGAGCCTCCGACTGAGCTTCATATTGAGTTTCAGATCACTGTTTAGCTTTCTGAAAGTGAAGTTAACCGTTTTGGTTCACTCTTATCACTCATAACCTTGTTTTTTGCCCGAGAAGGCAGAAAATCAAGAAGCAGACAGATACTTTTAGCAACAAGCTGGTGAACATAGTTGAGCATTTAGCAGCTAAAGAGCTAAAAAATTCCCTCAGGGGTTGGTAGAGACCAAAAACAGAGCTAAAACAGAGTGAATATTGGATTTATATTCATCACCATAAACAGGAAACCAAAGAAATGATAATGTTGCACCCTAACTGCCAAATGTGTAAATAAAGAACTATCTGCAAATAATTTAGCTGTATCAAATTAAAAGTTAATAACATGTTCATGCTGTGTTCACAACCCACTGCTTTTATGTGGCCAAAAACACCAGTTACTGTAGATTTTAAGTGAGGAGGCTGACTTGATGAAATGTTTAGGCCTAATTCATTTATTTGAAAACTGATCCTCAATTGAATTTACAGAAAATTACTGTTACCACAGATGATACATACATGCCTTTACATACAATAATATATTTTTCATATTACTCATTAGGAGATCAATACATTGATCTGGATCGATGTACCAATTCAATAATCAACAATCAAATATTATCAATTTAAAGTAATAACATCAACACATATTGTCCTCTTTAAAACATGCCACCTTTATTGTGAAATTTTCAAGGTACCATTTCTGTCCAAGCACACCTCCCTCCTAAACATTAAAACAGTTCTAGCGGCCTAGTGCCAGGCAGAGCATGGCAAGCAGCTAAAGAAAAGACAGGATATTAACTGATATCATCTCATATTGATCGCAGGATCGGGCTGCAGAGATATACCGGTTTTAAGGTATAACATGATATAAAAGTTGACGAAAAAGAAATATGCAACTGGACAGAGAATCTTCCCTTTATTTGTTATCTTCAAAAAGGATACTTCCATTAACAAAATGTTTCAATTATAGTAATAAAACATTTGTCCAACCAACAATAACACTTCCATTTTCAGTCCTTTAAGGGTCATTGATGATATAATTTCTGTAATGCTGTGATACTGTGAAACCACAATATTTTCTGAGATGGTTATCGTACTGTGAAAATCTCATACCATTACAACCCTATCACAGGACCTTGATTTGAATCAAAACAAAATCCCATAATATCAGCAAATGTTGTATTGTTGTCCAAAGAAGCTATATAGTATTGTACTGTGATGAAACTTGTAATTTACACCAATATTGTCTATCACTACTGATCATTTTAAGAACTGGTTACCGCTTCAGTCTTAAAACTGTGGGGGTGTACAGATTAATTGATGATTCAAACATGTGAATTTATTGATTCAAATCCACAAATGTGGACTCTATTCGGAGAAATTTGTCAAAAAACTACAGCTAGAAGGTCTGCTCTTTGTGCTAACACTGTGTTCCTGTAGATATGATGAGTGAAAGGACACTGGCACTGTTAAAAATGTGCTTGTTCAGCACCAAGAAACAAAGCAGGTGTCTCTCCTAGGACAGGATGAAGACTCTGCTCCATTCTCCTATCTGTATTCAGTTAGTTTAAAATCTGTCTGCCACAGCATAATTTTGAACTATAATATATCCACTATTGACTTGTTATGTCCCAATCTGCGACTTCCTCTCGTCCCCCCACTATGTCACACAGCGTTCACCGTATAGCCCACATCAAAGCAATATGCCTGGGAGATTCCTCTCTGTGTTCATTAACCAACTCAGAGCTACATGGCACAGCACTGAATTATTAACGTGCTCCTTGTGCCTCACAGATACAGAGCAGAGGGCCATTCACAACTGCAGAACACACCCACGCTCGGCTGTAGTTGCCTGTAAATCTCCAGTTAACCCTGAAAACTCATTAGGAAAGCATATTAAGGAAGCACGAACCAGAAAATACCATCACATGATTGATAACAGCAGTATAGATGCAGGAATTGGATGATGAAAGCATGCAATAAAACAAACAAAGAAATACTAAATTTTAAGATATGGAGCTTCATTTTTTCATAAGTGTGACAAGAGTATACAATACTAGAGTGCTGAATAACAGCAAGGCCTGAGAAGTGAATACATAAAAAGTTTCAGGTAAATTATAACTGTGAAATGAATCTCAACACTGACAACTTTTTCTTTGACAGACACAACAACTTTACATAACTCACAAACTCAGTGTAATTTCAATCAGACAGGTTCCGTGTTACAGAACGTTATCTGATTAATATCTGAAAACATCACCTTCCACATCATTTACCAACAATATAGTTTCCCTCCAGTATTCAACCCCATGATGCTAAAATATAATACCCTTACAGCTGAGACTACATATCATATCATAACAACTACAACTACTAGGGATGAGCATTTTAAGTAAGAATACGCTCATTAAATTATTAGCGTACTGTGGAATGTAAAGTGGCCAACAAGTGCAATTTAAATGTCATTTATTGATCATTTAATTACCTTTTAAACCATAAATCCAAAGTTAACATAGGAAAACTCTATAAACTTTCTGTTACTGCCATTACATAGGTTAGACAAAGCACCAAAAGACCATCTCCAAGCCGCTCTGCTCACGGTCAGTTCGACGTCTGCCAGGTTAGCACAAGCTGACACCAAAGACATCACGAACTTCCGACTCCAAGCAATCGAACTTACATCAACACCAAGACAGCACAACTCTGTTGTTAAACCCATTAATGACCGTTAGGGCATGTTTGCTATGTGATGCAAACAGTTAGCCCTGCCACTGTGTGTGTTTGCAGGTAAACTCGCACCAATGTTTCCAAGCACAGAGCTCAAACTCCCGCAGCTGTAGTCTGCTAGTGTTTCATGATAAGATTTTACCCATTTTAAATGACAAAAAAATAGAAAAGTCATGTTCACCTGTTGGAGGTTGGGCGGCACCTACTCTGTATGTTGATCTAATACTGACACCCAAATTGTGTACTCAAGTACTCATGCCCATTCCTTGTATTTACCCAATCTTACTAAATATTACGCTTGCAAGTACCTATGTCTCCCAATGCTTCAAATGTACTCAGGTGAGATGAAGCCATGGTGCTACTGAGTGTGGATGCTAGTGTAAGCATGCCTCACATTCATGTGGCTATGTAGAGATCAGGGACTGTCAACTCCAGACCAGCGACTGGAACCAGACCACAGAATATTTGATACCACGCCACAGAAAAAGCATGATTTAACAAAAAGAATAATGGATCTTTATAGGCTGTCACGGGCTTTTCTGCAGCAACTGCCTCTAACATGCATCTCTCTTCATTACCTCCTGTAAAATCCCCAACACGATACTGTTTTTGAACTAAAGTAAGCTATCCGTACACAAAGTAATCAGCCCGTCATCACACCATTAGCGACTTGTTTGCTCCTACTGCTAGCAAGTAGCTAGCCAACATGCATCAAGAGCAAAAACATATGCTGTTGCCAAACTAAAACCCCATAAAATATATTGTGTACATAATTTACCCTTAAAGCTTTTGAGTGTCCAAAATGAGTGTGAAATTTTAGGTTAAAAACACAAGGAAGTTAAAATAATACTGTCCATGGCAATTAGGCTACTTTCTGCTAACAAGCCCACAATGCAATGCCTCAGAGTTTATAGATCCAAAAATTGTTGTGTGACTCTAAACCTGTCAGCGATAAAATAAAATGACAAGCCTCCAAAACCTAAATTCACTGCTCACTTTTGAGTAAACTCCTGAGTGCTTATTAGGTAAGGAGTACTGAATGCATGAACAGAGGAGGGATTCTGGACGCAGCAATAAGGAGTTTTGGGAGGCTAGAGAGTTGCTTTGGAGGAGGGAAGGAAGATAAAAGGCCTAACGTGTGTGTTATAAAATCCAAACATTTGACCTACTTGCAGCCTAACCTTTATTTCCACCCTCCTTGATGTTGTTGTCTGCTGTTGCCCTGAAGTCCTACTTGATGGGTTTCTTAGAGACTTTTTTTTCTTTAAGATCTCCGGGAGATGGGAGATCCCTCTCTCTTCAAGGTGACTTGGACCTCCCCACAGAAAAGCCCTTTAATTTCCTCTTTCCTTGATCTCACTTTCTCTCAAGTGCCTCTGCCCACACACACACACACACACGCACACACAAACACATACACACACACACACACACAATGCTGACGGCAGGCTGGACTTTTATAGAGGCTGCTCCGCTAATCTTTTTGCTTCGCTTCATGTTTTGTTTCCTTCTCCATTCCCCAGTTTACTAACTCCTCTAAATAAGTCACCACACTCACTATACTTCCTCCACTTGGTCTTCTCTCTTTTTCCACCAATTCCTTCACATCTACATTTTTATCTCTTCTCTCATCCTCTTTCTATCCCCTGTCCTCTCTCCTCTAGAGCAGCACATCCATCCTCAACAACCCCATGATTGTCTGAATTCATTAAAATGGATAAAAAGTAAGTGGCACATTTAACAAGACTGACTCATATAACAATTCCCACTTTCACTCTCCCCTCTAAACTCAAGCTCTGCAGCTAAAACATCCCTTCATCACTTGAAAATCTAACTGCTTTTTTAAACTCTGACATCGTAATCATTAATCTCCCAAGTCCTCAAACTCATCTTGACCAGAGGACCTGACTTGTGCCCTCAGTCCCTTCCCCTCTCTCCTCTCTGAACTGTGGATGCTCATCAAACTACCCTCGTCAATTCCCCCAATCCAGCGGATGTCATGAATCACTCATCCAAATGTCCCTTTCACTAAACCTTGTTTTGGGTCCCAAAAGGTCTGGAGGACTGCCCATTCTAATCAGACTGCACTCACTGCGTTACTAAAGCACTGCACTTCAACACAGATGCTTCTCTCTTCGGTCCTCGACCTCCTCGTCCTTTCCACTTCCTCCACGACCATAAACCAGATGGTCCTCGCCATCCTTGTTGACTTGGGGGTATTTCCAATGTATGGCAGGAAATTTAAACATCTACACTGCCATAGTCTCTTAAGACTCTGATGAAGATATTCTTTATGCCAAACGGTAGTGTCTGCACTTTGTTTTGAAAGATCCTACTATGACCATGTACTCCAGATCTCATTGTTCTATATCCTGCCAAAGTGTTCCTGATTTGTCTCCTAAAAACTGGACGCCACTGTACAATTACACCGTCTATTTACATGACAACAACTTAACAGAGGGCGCACTAGTAGGAGAAGTTCTTGCCCTGGACCACCTGTAATGCCTTCTCAATTGTTGAGGGACTGACAAAAAACGGAGGGAAGTTTAGGGGACAGCATGAACCTCACTTGTAAGCTACATGTGACATGAAGGTATATAATCAATAAATCTATAAAATACAAATCATATAATCCCAACAACCCTCGTTCAACTGTGACTGCAGACTTCTGTTGAAAGTATCCCAATCACAATTTTTCGAGCTAGTTTAGGCCGAATATCTGGCTTTCCAGATATTGGATTTCCACCCAGTTAAAGAAAAAAGAAGATTGTGTCGTGGTCATAGTTCAGTTATCAAAGTCCTGTTCATATTAACCATGGAGTTGAACATACTGAGCAACGATGGAAGAGGTTGTGGCCAATTTTGCTTACATTTAGCAGCAGAGCTGAGAATAGAGCTGTCTTTCATTTCCGTCACTGTACTGCTATTTACGTTAGTTAGTTTGTACTTACAAGTTGGTTTAAGACAAGTCTTGCTTTATAAAAGGTTATAGCCTGCCATGCTGCCATCTACCATTACCATTGCCAATATTCTCAGATGGCTTCGCCTAATTTTACCATCCTGTTCTCGTCCACTAAAATGATACGGGGTTTGCTGTCTACAGTCTCCCTGTTTCCACATGAACGAAGCATTAGAGGGGGCAGTCCTAGTTGCAAGTTTCCTCATGTTTCCTGTTTCTCTCTCTTTGGTCAAAGAAGGACGAAAACCAAAAAATTTGCCTTAAAAAAGGAAAGACCTGTATAAAGCATCCCCGGATGAGATAACAGTGACAAGAGATGTGGTATAAAGCAGCAAAATCAGGAGAAAATAGTCAACAAATCCAAAGAAACTTTTGTATCAAAGCAGTTTCCCCAGAAATCCAAGATTATATATGTTTAATTGTAGCTTAAACCCTGTTGCCTACAGGGAATATCTTATCAACCCAGCTCCACAAAATAAGCCTGATGAACAAAGACACAGAGTTTATTGGCAATTATTAGTTTCACTTATGCATGTAGGTTACAAATGTGCTTTTAATTGTTTCTAACTCTAAAAAGTCCAGTCGTGTCTCCAGGAATGTACGCCACCTGAAACATGTCTCCTCTGTTGACATCCTCAATAACCAAACTCACTCATACCCCCCCTTCATGTTTTGTCAATATGAGCTTCAAAGCCAGGAAATCTCACTGTCCATATGAGAATAGTTTTAGGAAGGCCCTGGGGTCAGTTACGCGGCAACAGTCAGGAGTGTGGGAATGTGAAGCTTTCTGCAAACAAAGTCTAGGATACCCCTCATCTCTCACTCTCTGAGGGCCTGCAGCAACAATCACAGCCTGAAAAATAGTATTTCATCACACTGATCCACATGAACTGAAAATATGCCATTCTTGTCTTGGTATCGCCAGCCTATCTTCGTACTTCTCTAATCCTCACTTATTTATATCGTCTTAACGGTTAGATGGAGGAACACATGTCCCGCGTGACATCATACAATGAACTGAGAGTTCAATCTATGTTCATGCACTTTCAGAGGGATACATAAAGAGTAGTTTGACTTGTTGTGGGTAATAAAAAACTGTAGCTGCTTGGTTTGTGGATAATAAACAGCCTCTTTCATTCATCACACTAGGATGCAAAATTATCAATTACTGGACCATGACCGGATGAACAGTAATAAGAGTGTGCATGCCACAAGGGCACAAAATATGAAAATACTAGTATCTGAGATCAAACCAAAGTCCCCACACTTACTATAGATTCCAAAGTACTAGTACAGATATGATTTTTCTATTTTTTTCAAATGAGCTTTCAATACATTGCTGCTTTATCAAGCCAAAGGTGAAACTGAACGGGCTGAACTTCAGACAACAAAGTGGTTCTTGTCTGTTGACGATAAATCAAATAAAGAAACTTATTTCTGGTGACTGTGACTAACATGTTGTCCTCAATGGATCTCTTCTAATATCTCCTCTAAGGACATGCGTGCACACAGTATATGGCACATTATCAAAGACAAAGACAAAGTCTATATACATATAGATTCATCTGATACTCAGCAATCACAAAACTGTTAAATTAGGACCAAACTTCTTTTTTATTTGGATGAATAGTCAGTAGTGTTGTGTTTGTAACAGAAGTACAGTAGGTTGTTGAAGCTGATGAAAAGCCAAAATATCAAACTTCAACAAATTAAGCCAGATTCCCAGCATAAAGTGGGAAACCTGCAAATGTTGCTGGCTGTCCAGACTACTTCATCTGCTGCACAAATGCCTTCCAAAGCACCTCTTGACAGTATGTTGCTAAAAATGTTCACTAAAATAAGTAACTGCTTCAAAGCCCAACGCAAACCAACAGCACTGAAATAAACCCTGTCTTTAAGCTCTCTGTGTTCAGCTTTTGTTGACACTGTCTCAGAGAGGTGTTGACTTCTCATGATGGTTTTACAGAGAGTTGTTTTAAATTATCTAAAAAGGAAAAAGTCTTCTCGGAGTAGTTTTAGATTTGAAAAGCAAATAGTAAAGTATCTATTCTACGAGTTGACTGACTGTGTGTAAACAGTTGGATTCTGTGGATTGGCTCTGTGCATCATCACACGGAGCTTGAGCAATCTGTGTTATATAGCCTAAAAGAAATGTTCAATTTCTCACCTCGAGGATGTTGTGTCAAGACATGACTCTCATCTGACATTGTCCTTGAAGATACTGCCCAAAATACAAAAGACAACTGCCAGAAAAAGCATCATCTATATATTCTTTCCTTTCATTGTTTTCTTATTACAGCTTTCAGACCTTCAAGGTAACCCACACATTTTACCATGCTGTTTCTGTCGCATGGAAAACCACTTGTGGTGACCAAGAGACAGATGTTCCTTACTCCTATCTCAAGAGGGACAGGCTCAGACCTGAGAGGCCAAGTGAATTCACTCAACTGGCAGGTAGGGTGGGGACAAAGCAATCATCTTCTGGAGAGGAAATAAGAGCCACTAGTCTACAACATCTTTCATGTCCTGTATTCGGAATACAAACTGCTCCCATCAGGTAGATGACAGAGTCCAATTACAAACTGGAGAAGATATAAAAACTCTGTCATCCTTCTACAGCTCAGTCGCCAGAAGAAAATGTTGGCATTGCATGTTTCTACAAACCACAAACACTTTACATTTTCATGTTTCGTACACATCATATCAAATTTAAGTGATATAGTATACAAGCTAATTTTGTCATTGGGAGGAGAAGGGGACTGTAGACAGCATGTTACCTAGACGAGAAGCCTGCCAAGCTGTAGACAAAAGTGGTTGTGTTTTAGCGAGCCATTGCTGGCTGTATTTTCACATGCTTTTTTAGCCTCTAAGCGCAGGCATTTCGTTGTAAGGCAGATGTATTTTTTTACCAAGACATTGCATTTCCTACCGGGACTGTGCACCCAAAACCAGGTATGTAAGGCCAAAATATTACCTTTACATAACCATAACCAAGTGGTTTTCATGCGTAACCATAAGCATGCGTTACCGAAAACACTGCTGAAACGTAAAGTCTCAACATATCCGCTCCAAAATAACGTGCTAATGTGACGCATCTGTGGTTTTCAGAAACATATGATGCAAACATTTTTTCTGGTGATTGGGTTGCCCTCTATCAGTGAATCTTCTAAAGCCAGGACATAAAAGTGGTGTAAAATGAGGAGCTATGTTGCACACATGCACTTTATTTTTGCACATGTCTGTGCTATGCTTTACTTGTGTTTCTGCACTGTGTCTGTTTATGTGGTGGCCTTTATGTCCAAGGCGAATTTCCCTGGAGACAAAGTAATCTTGAAACAGACACAGTGAAGAAGGTTAAACCTGTGCCTGCTGTGTCAACGTGTGTTATTTGACCTGCCTTCACACCCCTCCTTTTGACCTTGGTTTAACATGCTTTGGACACCTGTTCAGTGAACTGTCTTTTCCATTAGGGATTGTAATTTATTTCACTGTTAGTTGAAGTTGAAGTTTAAATTGAACTTCCAGACTAGAAACTGCACACAAGAAAGACACTATATGATCAGACAACAGAGAATCAGAGTGTGGAGAGAAGTGAAACCAAAACTTTCTGTACTACTTATGTAATGTAATTCTGTGCAATTCTGATGCATAACAGTAATACATAATGAACAGTTCCAGACGTGAGTTTGTGTGAACACACGCCCACTGATTTCACTACTGAAGACATGAAGTGAAGAGGTTAAACTCAGGTTGAAAGTGAATGTGCTGTAGCACTATCCTGGTTATATGAAGCACGTGTAAACATCATATCTTGGTATCAGAAACCTTTTCCCAGTTCTGAAAAACCTGAATTTGCCAGCTGGAGTACTCTCATGGAAATCTGGCAGCTGAGAGACCGTGCAGGAGCATCCTTGACTAAAATTAGTCAACAAACAAAAAAATAAAACAAAAATTGCATAATGATGGTCTACTTGATGAAGTAAAGTAAATAATGCAGAGGACAAAATCTGTTGTAATTTGGTCTTCCTTTACAAAATAGTATATGGAGACCTGAGTGGTTAAAGCAGCGAGAAACCAAGCTGGGTTCATCCTCAACAACTGAGGAAGCTCGGTCAGTACAGACATGACAGATCTGCTGGATATCAAGAGGACAAGGCTGCACTGCAGCAGATAATCAGAAACTTTAATAATCTAGAACTTGATAAACAAAATCCTGTATACAGTGACACAAGTACCCAGGTAACAATCCCAAATGACATCAAAACCAAGATGAGACTTCAGACAGAATTAAAAGTGTTTCTAAACACTAAGGCTGCAGAAGATGATGAAAGCTCTGTAAGCATTTTTTAACAACTGAAAATGCATTATTAAGCACTGCCTTTATCTAACTCAAACTCTTTCTGTTTTATTTTATTATGCCTTTATTTAACTTTATTTCTCACGTTTTATTCTTAGCATATCTGTTGTTGCTAACTGCTGCCTCTTCTGTTTGTTATTCATGTGATTATTTGGTTTAATCCTGCAGAATTTGCACTTGCCTGTTTCTATTGTGTTGTTTAGTCACTTTATTGTTTAGCACTTTAAGCTACAGCCCATGTAATGTGCTATATAAATAACGTTTATTATTATTATTATTATTATTATTATTATTATTATTATTATTATCACATAATGGACGTGTTGCATGCGGACTGAACTTCTCTCTCAGTGCAGCGTTTGACTCAAGTTTGTGCAGCCTGTTTTAAAGCCAAACTTTCAGCAGCGAAGTGAGCCACTACACTTCCCAAACTCGGTCAGATTGTTTTAACAAACGATGCAAACATTACGACAGAGCACGATCGGCCACTGAGAGCTGAACCTGACACCGACAACTTCTTTCAAAAAGCCAACAAGCTCCACATCAACAGAAGTGCGTTAAGCTGACTAGCGTTAGCAATGCTAACTCAGCTAGCGAAGGAGCTACTCGTTAGCTGGCTAATGCTAGGCCCACTTCCACTGGTCCATCGCTACAATATCCCCCAGTTATGATCTTGCACTTTGTGATTTTATACTGTATTTACCTCAGAAATGTGGAGGTGAACAAAGACAGCAGGCCTCTCCAGTGATTCCTCTTGGTCGTGTATCCAAACCGAGATATATCCTTTGAAGCTTGGTGAAGCTAACGGCACAGGCTCCAGTGAGGTTAAAACGCTCCTTCTTCGCTCCTCGGCTCCTCCACCAGCAGCAAGTCAAGTGTTTGTAACTAACAGAGGCTAGCACGTTAGCTGGGGGAGCTAACTAGCCTCTACAAGCCGTGTTCGTGTAATGTTAGCTGGCTAGTAAAACACCGCTAACGTTAGCTGCTCTGTCAAATTGACAAATGGAGTGTTTTTTGGTCGCCCCTTTGGCTCTGTTGTTTGACTGGGCGACATGCGATGGCGTCCGACCATCACAGGAGGGAAAACACATCCAGTGAGACCAAACAGCGTGTCAGTTGTGAGTGATTTGCCGTTCACAGGCTCCTCAACAGCCGCCAGGTTTGTTCGTCTCCTGACTCTCCACCGACTGGAGAGAATGGCTGTCGCGACATGATGATGGCACATTTTTGTTTGCTAGTGGGCGCCCGAATATGACGTAATAATATACTCCCTGGATGACATCCACGTGAGAAAATAATCACAATCAGAATCTGGTTTTTATTTATTCATATTTCACGACAAGGAACTGGTGCATTACATTAACATATTGACAAAAAACTTAATTAACAATAAAAATACATAAAAAAAATGATAATTTTTAATTAAATTTACATGTTACAGCAGCTCAAGAGTCAGAAGCTAGAGAGAAAGAGAAAAATATTAGGACTAACAAAGAATACAACAGTACAAAAGTACAAATTATATGAAATAAAAACAAAATAAAAACATACACTCCACACACCTGTCACTTATACAGATACTGTATGCCCATGATTGATAGTGGCACAGAATAACTGAAATACACACATTAAAATATAAAAGCAGGTCCTCCAAAAATCAAGAGATGTAGAAAGGATCGAAGAAAACTGCAGCAAAAACTATGAAAAAATATAGCTAAAAAAACCTTTTTTTTAATTTAAATTAAAAAGTGTAAAAAAAAAGCGCTTTTTTTAATATATTTAAAAATACCCAAATTACGTATATTCATACATATTATATATAATATACTACTAATAATACACTGTTCTAATAATATAAAAGTAGATTTTATGTCATTATTTAATTATTAAATTTAATTTTATTAATATTTAATTTTATTTATTCATAATCTGGTTGTGTATGTAAGATACATATTCCTTACTATATTTAATTGTTATATTTTACTCTCTATTTTTACTTGTACTATGTTATGTTAAGGTCCTCAACTTGATATTAGTCAGTGATTCTAATTAATGAGGCTACAGTTAACATTATTATCAGTGAAGCACGGAATTAATTGGGGATAACATGTTCTGCAGGGTTATTTGTGTGTTTCTCAGTCCTTATTGGATATGCAGAATTTATATGGTAATGACCCATTTTTATTCCATTTATTATCTTCAATTAATTGATTCCAAAATAATTTCCTAGAGGATTTGAAGTGATCTCTATTTGTCTGTGAAATGTATTTTTGAATATGCTAATTATTGCATTTTAATAGGTGTTATCTAGACCACTGATTCTAATTTGGTTGTGGTTTAAATTTTTAATAACTTTAAAGACAATATTTCTTTCCATTAAATAAGACAGACCATGCAATAGTTTTGCAAACAGATGCAAATTCTCCATTGGTAGACAAGTCAGCATGAATTTGTTGTAAGCATATATGTGCTCATTATCATTAAACAAATAAGCCGCCCTGAGACTGGGAGGTTGTGGGTTCGATCCCTGGCCGGGTCATACTAAAGACTATAAAAATGGGACCCATTGCCTCCCTGCTTGGCACTCAGCATCAGGGGTTAGAATTGGGGGGTTAGATCACCAAATGATTCCCGAGCGCGGCACCGCTGCTGCTCACCGCTCCCTCAGGGGATGGGTCAAATGCGGAGAACAAATTTCACACACTCAGGTGTGTGACAATTAGTGGAAGTTTAACTTTAAGATGCAAGACTGATATCATGAGGGGGCCTATTTATAAAGAAACCTAATCTAAAATTTTGTACAACCTCCACATCAGTACTGCTGATTATACTTTGATGCTTTCACAAGTTGTTCATCTAAAGAGAAGTCACAAGATAATACATAATCTTTATACCTAATGCAGCTTTTCATTACATGAGACAAGATGTTTAAAATTGCTTTACACACATTTGCAAATTATTTACAAATGTTTTTCTAAAATGACATTAAAACTATCAAAGCTCCTCCTCAGGCAGTCTGAGGAGGAGCATTCAGCACCTTGAAACGTCACTTGTGGATGTTGTTTATGTACAAAATGACACCCATATTTGCAATCTTCCTTCAAGGCTTCACATTTTACTCTTCTTTAAATGTACATAAAAACAAAAAGAGCCCCTACAAAAGTTTTGCAGTTTGCATGGCAGTGCCACATAAGCTTTGATTGTACCTTTCATTCACTTCCCTAAACGTTCTTGTTATAACAAAATGTAATTGTGTTATTGTATTTTCATCAATAAAGTTCTGGGGGAGAAAAAATGGGAGGGACTCCAAATCCAAATTTGCATGGTGTGTCAGAAATCATGCTGGTTGAAAACCTAGACCTAATTCTTTCCAGAATGTTGAGCTTCATTTATTCATAGGCAAAAAAAAAAGCAAGTTATCGTGGATTAGAGTGCCGCTGCTGCTTCTGCTGCTTCTGCTGCTGCTGCTTCTCAAGTTAGCCCTGCAGTGCCAGCCATGGTTAGCTTTGGCTCATGGTCATTTTCATGCCCTGTATCTGGATCCTCCAGGGAGAGTCTGAAACCCTGAGATATCACTAAGCACCGAACATGTGATCCTGAGACGTGTGGAATTGAGACTGGCATCTGGTCAATGAAGACTGAAAAGCAGACCCTGGAAACAAAGGACGGCTGTAAATATCCTCACTTTGTTACTAAATACTCTCTGTAGCGGTGTGTGTGCTTTTATGGAAATTGCTCCTTGAAGTTGACTCCTCAAAAAAATCTGAGCTCTTGGCTTGAGTTTCTCATCGGAGTTATCCTTCTACATGCTGTTTTCATCGTTTTGTCAGTGAAACTAAACATTAAAATGCACAAACCAGAGTGGTGTGTGTGATAATGTCAGGGCCGCAGCCAGGATTTTAGAAATACTGAGATCGTATCTTAGTATTTCCACAAACACACACAACCACCGATCACTTTGAAGAGACATGAATCATCATAACATGCTTAATTCTTTAAACTGTTTTGTTATACATATATTGTTAGTTTTTCTTCATGTCAAAACTGTTTTATGTCCCAGAGTTTCCATACATGGTTGTCTTAAACAGTGACCTCTGAAAATAAAGTAATATCTCATGTGATTTTCCTTCTCGGATTGCTTCATTTACAGAATTTTTAGTGACCCAAAAAGGTAAGTATCCCAACCCAATCACCAGAAAAAAAAATGTTGGCATGGTATTTTTATGAAAACCATGGATACATTACATTTGCATGTTATTATGTAGCAAATGTTAAAACCTTACATTTCAACAGGGCTGTGGTTAACATGTGGTTTAGGTTAGGCACAAAACCACTTGATTGTGTCTAGGAAAACGTCATGTTTTGGCTTAAATTAGCCAGCATTAGTCAATGTCAGTCCATCGGTGAGCATCTATCTCATGGTGAATCGGAGCTGGCTGAGCTTGTCTATGTGCCTGTATTTTGTATTAATTTTTATATCAATGAATATGGTGACTACTGCCCTGTCATGCATGCATAGGCCTCAGTTGTCTGGGTGCGCAAAGGTGAAGTGGCTGGTCTTGTCATACAAAGTTTGACGAGTGTTAACTGGACAACATGGAGATATTTGCATCTTGAAAGCCGGACTACAAGTGTGGATAGACAGGGAGAAACACACGCAAGCCTAAGACGTGGTAAGATACGATATTCCTCACTATATGAAGTGACTGATAACAAGATCTGTATAATGGATTGTAAAGAAATTCGTCAGGTTTTTATTTTGTAGACAATTGATCTGGCTTTATAGCGTGATGGGATGACAGCACAGTAGGGACGCCGTTAGCCGTTAGCGGTGTCTGTCATAACTCCGGTCACAGTCCGTGAAAAAAATATTTTTTCCAGCGGATGTCTTAGTTACAACATGATTGAGCTAAGTGGAGTAGTTTCATGTTTCATGTATCCGACAATGGGAGGCTTTTAAGAGATGACGTCCTGATGTTAGCTTTGCTGCTGCTGTTAGCTGTCCCTGTCAGCTGATGCTTTCTAGACATCGTGATTTCCCAAAACTGAATAAATACCACACATAGCAACACAAAACTGCTTTGCTAGCTCAATCATGTTGTAACTAAGATATCCACTGGAAGAAAATTTTTTTCACGGACCGTTTAATGAGTTATTACAGACACCGCTTACAGCTAACGGTTAGCCTAGCTAAACTACGATAACCATGTTGTTATTTACAAAACATCACATCCCGCCTTGAGTATATCCAATCAGCACCAAGTAATCCCCAAGCCCCAGCCAGGAGTTTCTCGGGGCCGTTCTGAGTACCTACCCCGAGGCAGGGACTTGTTTAGCCTCTGTAAAAGTTTCAGAACTCTGTCCTCCGGGGGTGGTTCCTGCGGTGGAGACACGCACCATCGGCCCTGGCCCCATAAAAATTACCCCGAAGTTCCTGCGGTGGAAACGGGCCTATATGCGTGGCATTTCTGTGCGAGCCTGCATTCGCAAGTAAGCCATCCAAGAGTAATGTGTGTGCAAACCTGTATGAAAGCTCTGTTGTACATAATTTTAGTGTAACTTTATCATTTTTTTCGCTGTGAAAACATTGGACTACCGACAAGTGCTTGGCCTTGTCGGAAAGCTACAGTTCCGCTGTTTCACTATATGCGTGGCTTCTCGCTATGACGAACGGTCGCAGAGAAAATCAATAGAGAAGAACAGGTGTGAATTTGGACACACTATTGTCGTTCAGGCCCATAGGGTTAAGCTCACTGCACAAGAAGAGAAATGGAAGTGAGGAAAGTAAGCAAATGGCTAAAGTCAAGGGGGCATGAGATCGAAACAAACTTGTTATTTTAAGTAAGATTTTTTTCTAGCCATTGCTCTTTGGCAGAAATGTTTGGTAATAATTTTGTGTCATTGTTCGCTAGCGCATGGTAAATATTGTTTCTTCTTTAACACCAGGGTGTGTTTTTTATGTGCTAACTGGCTAACTAGCATTGTTAATCTGTCCTGTTGGTGTTCCAGTTTCTCTGTTTGAATGATGAATACAGACCACAGATAGCAGCATACATGCTAGTTGGGAGTTTGCTGTGGCATTTGCGCTGTGTTCAGGCTTAACTTTTTGGACGAGACACAGGCGATGTGAGGCAATACAACAGTTGACATTTGATGTCGGTTTGGTGTGTCTGAGCCTTATGAAGCACAACCAGTTTTGTTGTTTGTTGGTCTCCAACAGTGATCTGCAGTGATCTGGCAGGCGTCTCACCTAGGTGACACACCATCCCCTCTACCTTCTAATGACAAAGCCAGCTTATATGTTATGTCACTTTAGAAACGTGGACATGTGACATATGAAATGTGCAAATGTGACGTGTTCAGAGTTTGCAGAAATGTATGCCAACACATTGTCTTCCACTTACTATTTCACAGAAAACAACTTAAAAAAAAAAGATATATATATGTTTTTTTGACCATTCAAGTTTGTAAAGGGACCCATCTGAAGGGTCTCAACCCTCGGGCTGGGAACCACTGGTCCAAAAGCTGTTTTCTAAGAGCTTTCACCCCTCCAAGAAAGATTACAATCTCCTAAGGAAAACAGATGAATTGTTATTACTTAATGTATTATGAGCACTAAGTCTTAAAATAAAGCACAAAGTCCCACGATGTGTAACTTTTAATCATAAAATTTAAAATATATGCTTCACATCCCACATTTCCTGAAAAAAAGAAGGAAGAAGACATGACCTCTGTTTTCTCAGCTACAGCTCTGGTTGATGTGTCTTATCTAATGTTGTCCAAATGGTGCAAGAGGCAGTCTTTCCTAAGAAGCAGTGAAAAAGTTTCACACGCTTTAAATGGCTCATCATGACTCTACAAAGGACCAAACTCAAAACTATCGTGCAGTAAGTCTCACATAATGACTCCAACACACATTCTCCTTCTCTCTCTCACACACACACACACACACACACACACACACATTCCCTGGTGTACGCTATGTTTTCCACTCAAAGATTGCCCAAGAATGACTGAATGCGATGATTGCGACAGACGGACGATGCTCTGTAACATCACAGCTCTTGAAGGCAAACAAACATGGCTGTGAAATGGAGCTGATAGAGTGTGACAGGCAGCAACAGTGCCTGCTGGGTAGACAGTGATTCTGTCTATAAAGCTTGGTAAATTCAGAGAGACGGGTCACTGGAAATTTGATGTTATGAACGTCTCCTCTGGGGGATTACATCACATTTCTGTTCACTGGGACAGACATGGCTTTAATCAAAATTATAAAGCGGTCCTTACACATACCAGGAAATATATTTTACCTGGTATGAGACTATGTGCAGATTGTTTTTCACAGCCATGTTTTGTAAGAGGGATTGCTGTTTTATTTGCATGTAAACCAGTTCAGCCAGAATCTGGCACAGTGTGAACAGAGCTAGTGACGCTGCCGGTGCACTCAGTGAGAAAAACCTTACACCTGCTGCTGCTGCTGCACAGCATCTGAGGGCAGAATATACACTGTGTGTGTTTTTTAAATAATATAACATTGTGTTTGTATGTATGAGTTTACAATGTAATGTACTGGGATAATATCTATTTGTAAAGTACTTTTGGAAATTAAAGTAAAACTTCGTCTGCAACTAACATTTTTTTCTTAAAGGGACAGTTCATCCTAAAATCAAAAATACATATTTTTCCCCTTACCCATAGGGCTATTTATTAATCTAGATTATTTTGGTGTGAGTTGCTGAATGTTGCAGATATTGGCTGGTGAGATGTCTGCCTTTGCTCCAGTATAATGGAACTTAATGACTGTTTGTGGTGCTTAAAGCGGCCAAAAATACATTTCAAACATTCAACAGACTCAAAAAGAAAATAGTTCCCACATGAAACTGCTCATGCACAACAAGATCTGTGGATTGTCTTTCTGATTTATGGAAAAAGACATCCTTTTAGAGTCTTTAGAGGAGCGTGCTGGCACCCTGGAAGCAAAAGAGGCATGATGGGAGTGACGTGTAACACAACAGCATCAGCATACACATCGGCAGCATTTCATTCACATATTAAAGGCATAACATGACAATACCAATCATTTACTGTCCCTGTTACATGGTGGCTGATCTCGTCTTCGGCTTGGAGGGTAAAGAGCTCCTGGACCTCAGTGTTTTTCCAGTTTGCAGACATATTTAGCCACTCTTCTGCTTCTTTGAGTTAACTGCTAACTGCTGCTAGCTGCTTTTTAAATCTCCCATGGTGGGTCACACACATAACATGCCATCAAAACGTCAAACCCATGCAACCCACAGGTCCTGCTGCCTGTCCCTTGTACACAGACGTCGATTTGACGTTACCACCTCCACTGCCAGCTTAATGGTGAGATAACCACGTCCCCCCATTCTGTGACAGTACCTTTTATAAAGAATGGCGAGGTGCAATAATGGCACAAAATCTTTTCAGCTTTTTAAACCAGTGCCAATGAAAGCAGCTGTAGAGAAGTAGAGGACCAAAAACATTAATAAACTGAACCAGAATAAAAACAAATAACACAGCAGAAATAAGGACAACTCTAAATTGAGTAAAGCCAGGATAATCTCTGATAAAAGTCTGTTTTAAGAAGACTGAAAAGGTGATACTGGTTCAGCCAGACTTATTTCTTCAGACAGGTCATTTCACAGCCTCAGGGCCCCGACCGCATAGACTGTGTCCCGTCTACTTTAGAGACTATACTCTGGAACAAACAAAAGACCTCTTCCTGAGGGTCTCGACTACACACAGGCTCATCTTGGACCAAGAGGTAAGAAATAAATGAGGAGGGTCACCTTGAGTGACCTTAAAAGAGATTTAGTTTTGCATAGACTTTAGAGAAGAATGTTCAAAATCAATGCTGCTGCGGCTGAGATATCTTGACTTTTAGTCCTAATGGGGGTCAAGCTCCAAAAAAATTTGATTTTATAATACAACATCTTTCACTAGGGCAGCACGGTGGTGTGGTGGTTAGCACTGTCGCCTCACAGCAAGAGGGTTGCCGGTTCAATCCCGGGTGTGGGAGCCCTTCTGTGCGGAGTTTGCATGTTCTCCCCGTGTCAGCGTGGGTTCTCTCCGGGCACTCCGGCTTCCTCCCACAGTCCAAAGACATGCAGATTGGGGACTAGGTTAATTGATAACTCTAAATTGTCCCTAGGTGTGAATGTGAGTGTGAATGGTTGTTTGTCTCTATGTGTCAGCCCTGCGATAGTCTGGCGACCTGTCCAGGGTGTACCCTGCCTTCGCCCGATGTCAGCTGGGATAGGCTCCAGCCCCCCCGCGACCCTCAAGAGGATGAAGCGGTTGGAAGATGAATGAATGAACATCTTTCACTAGAGATGCAGGTAAACAGCCTCTCGCTCTCTCAAAGCACTCAGAACACTCCAGGGTTTCTGTCTTCTGAAACCTGTCTGATGGGAAATAAATACTTTTTTCAGACTTGACAGAGCTCATACAGAAGAAAAAAATTACAAATATTGACATGTAAGATCAGTGCAGTGCCCCTTTGAATATGAGGAGTACGATTGTGAAATCAATTCTAAACCGTTCAGGGAGCCGGTGTATAAAGAGGGAAGACAGGTGTAATTTTCTGATGAAAAGCCTTGTGAGCTGAGGTCCGTACAGTCTTTAGCTTGTCAATAGTGTTTTTAAAAAAAGACAAGAGGCTGTTGAAACAATCAGGGTGCGAAAAGATAAAAGAATTAAATGGTGTGTTTTTCTAAAAATCTGAAACTATTTTTGAGGTGATAAAAACATGAATGGACAGTGCTTTAGGTGTGATGCTCCAAACTGACAATACTCCAAAGCAAGGCTGATTTCCATGTGTAAACAATAACCCAGTGTGTCCTTATAGATGTTAGATACTGATTATGAAAATTTCAGTGCTTAGTCAGCAGCGACTGACGGCCGGTCAGCAGTGACGGTGCAGACATTGTAAGGTGACAGACAGAACTGCTGTCTGAAAATCTAATGAGAAAAAGAGTGAAACGGAGGAGGAAAAAATTGAGTGAGAGACTCATTTCTCATTGGTATTCATTGGTTTGCATGGATTGTCTGCCCTTGCTCCCTCAGACTTTCCACTTGTTTGAATTCCATCAGACATACAGAGCTTGAAGAGGACGGCGGAGCAGACTCATCAGTGGATTTACAGCAGTGGACATAAAGTCTGAAACACAGAGCTTACTGTGACAGAAACACACATGGGACAGATGTGAGGCACTTTAAACCTGCTGTTTTGCATTTAATGTTTAAACATATATGATGAAATGTAATCTTAAATGTTAAATTTGAAAGGAAGCAGCTATTGTGTGTGCATGAGTATATATGTTTTGTGTGCATGTGACACCATATTGAACAAGACTGAGAGTCTACAGCCATGCTAGCGGCTATGTGAGGCTGTGTATCTATATGTTTCCTGAGTCCTATTCCCAGTTCAGTGTTCTGTTTACTCACATTAACCCTCCTATTGTGTTCGTACAGTGAACAAGAAAGTTTTCTTGTCATCCTCTGTCCCTTAAATAAAATTGGTTTACTCTGTATGTAAGTCATATCAGATAAAGAGCCATTAATTGATTAAAACATAAGCTTAAAATTGGCAAGTAAGAGTGCATCAAGGTTTTTGGACCCCCCTTTCTAGGTTGTTAATTTTTCCTAACCTAAACCTGTTTGGATTTGAATAGTCGGTTGTTATGGATATCTCACTTTAGCCTGACCTTTGACCTCTTTCCTACCCTTAACACCCCCCCCCCCCCCTTCCTCCTTATTGCTTAGTTTCCAATTTTCAATTAATTTATTCTTTTAAAAGTTTTTTGTTTCTTGTGCTGCAATTAATTTAGGAACTGTTCTCCTAACAGGAAGAGCAACAGTATCTAGACAAAGACCCGCGCCAGCACAGTTTTTTCACTCTCAGTCATGTTTTTAGTCCCCTAACCAAGTCATGTCACTTTAAGCCATTACAGAGCTTTTTCTAGTCCCTGTTATGGGCTAGATAGAGCTGTTGGAAATAGGACCCTAAAAACATTGTACCCTTGAAGCACTTGACTATGGAAACATAGGATCTTAGTGACATCGGACCCTGGGAACATAGATCTCTATATACAGACT
Source organism: Epinephelus lanceolatus (assembly GCF_041903045.1). Taxonomy (NCBI): domain Eukaryota; kingdom Metazoa; phylum Chordata; class Actinopteri; order Perciformes; family Serranidae; genus Epinephelus; species Epinephelus lanceolatus. The sequence goes on along the minus strand of NC_135736.1, from coordinate 25,872,938 downwards.
CTACGTTCAGTGAATGTAGAGTCTGTAGGCAAACCCTGGAAGAGGAAGAAGAAGAGCGGAAGAGCCCTGGTTTCCGGTTGTAGGCTGTTTGTTGTCCGCGTGGTATTGACCAATCACGTTTGAGCCAGCTGCAGTTGTTGCCAGGCTAAACAGTCTGTGTGGTGAACTAACGAGGCGGAACATAATTGGTGTCACTGCAAACTCTGAATCCATCGCAATGGTTCAGCATATTTACTTATATATAAACGGAAGTCAGAAACGGAAATTCGCCTCCTCCGCCCAAATCAAACCGGAATGCCAAAAAATTGGGGGTCTGCCCCCAGAGGCTGTATCACCGTCTGCCGGAAGTCAGACGCCGAATACAGCCGATGGGTTCCGAGAATGCTGGGAACATAGATCTCTGGAACATAGGACCCTAAGAACACAGGGCCCTAGGAATATAAAGGACCCTGGGAACATAGGACTCTGAGAATATAGGAACCTGGCAACAGAGGATCCTGAGAACATAGTACCCTGGGAATATATAGGACCTGGGAACATAGGACTCTGTGAACACTGGACCTTAGGAATATATAGGACCATATATAAGATCCTGGAAGCTTAGGACCCTGGTAACATAGGATACTGGCAACATAGAACTCATCCTCTGGAAACCATTAATATCCATACAAAATATCATGGTGATCCATCCAATAGAGATATTTCAGTCTGAAACACAGTGGAGGACTGGCCGACACTGCCATCCCAGGAGCCACACTGGCATCATGATTTTATCACAAGGTTTTATTCATTGAAATTTATTCAAAGCTTCATTAGCAATACAACAAAATTGCGGCCTTGTATGAAATATTTACAAAAGGCAATCCTTGAAAATAACATCTTTTGGTATACTGTATTCTCATATTTACAGTGCAAGATTCTGCAAAATACTGACTGACACATTTAGAAAGTTGCACTCACATTAATTAAAATCAGTGTCATGACATAGATTAGATTAGATTCAACACTTTAAAGCCAAAACTGGAGACAAAACATCTGAACAGCATTTGTAGACATAAAGTATTCAGTCAGAGAGTTATTATCCACTGCACGGTGAGATGAAAATCTTATCAGTAGGAGCTTTTAGAAAGCTGTTTCAGTGACGGGTAATAATTTATCACAAGACACAGAAACAGACTGATTTCACACTTTGAGATTTCATTCTCTGAATAAAAACCATTTTCTCTGTGAGTCCTAACCAGCTCTGCACAGGCATGAAAAGGAGTGGCCTCCTCTGTCATGCATGCCTGCAATCTTCAACAGGATATTTCCCCATTAAAACCTGCAGCTGGAGGGAGTCACACAGTGTAATACAACAAAGAGGCTTTGAGCTAAAGAGACGCCATCAGCAGAAACTATGAGCAGTCATATCTGCGAGGGGTCGAGGAGCATCGGCCTAATGCGCTTTAAGATGACCACGTTCTCTTTTAACACTATGAATCTGTACAAAAGGGAATGTTTGGTATACTGCACAGTGTTGTAGGTTTAACCTTAATACTTTTCTTTCTGTTTCACTGAGGCAGAAAATACTGCGCATTTACCTGGATTATAACCACTTACTGCTCGACAGTTCAACAATACAATCAAAGAAGGCGAGGCATGACCTTAAAAAATCCATGAAAGGCACAAAACTGATCAAAGATCCAGTGTTTTAACAAGTTTAAGTCCAATTGTTGTCCATTGCTGTCCACTGAAAGCTTTCAAGGAGAATGACAGCCAAGAGTTGCGATGATGTATTCATGTTTCTGGCTGATTAAAAATGAATGTTTGCTTGTGTCCTTAAAGTGTTGTTTCCTGGCAGTCAAATTATTTCCTGTGGTCACAGATGTTGCTGGATTTATTTACAAAGGTCAGAACATCCAAGTTGGCATCAATGCATCACTGACTGCGTGTCCTTTCATGCAGGGAGAGCGTCCTTTGTTAACCTGCAGAAATCATAGGAGAGAGAGGTGACAATGTCAGAGAGTCAGAGAGACACAGAAGGACGGAGGTCAGTCCTCTATAATCTCTGAACTCTGGTGACACAAGTCAGGAGAGGTCCAGGAGTCAATTTAAAGGGGGGTTTTTTTTGGCTGACTTTTGACTTCATTAACGGTCCAGTGTGTAGGATTTAGGGGAATATATTAGCAGGAAGGGAATATAATACAAGTGTGTTTTCAGGTGGTGTATAATCACCTGAAAATAAAAATTGTCGTGTTGCTGTTACCTTAGAATGAGCTATTAATATCTACATATGGAGTAGGTCCTCTTCCATGGCCATGTTACAGCACCATGTTTAGCCCAGGACACACAAACCAAACACTGGCTTCAGATAGGGCCATTCACGTTTTTCCATTGGCCACCATATTTAGCAGCCTCTCCGCAATGAGCAGTGTTGGAGAAACACTGATTTGTAACGTGAAACTGCTTTATTCAGTGTTTTTACTGGTTTTAATCACCTGCTCCATTTGTTTTGGAGAGGAAGAGACCTCTGTGGTTAATCTGACTCCCAGTAAAAACCTCCTGAACAATAGACACTGAAGGAAAACTAACCAGGAGGAGTTTCAGGTGGTTGCAATTTGTAGTCTTCACCACTAGATGTCATTAAATCCCCCTAAATCTTACACACTGAACCTTTAAGTTTCATATAGTGTTGGAGTTCGGTACTAGAGTGCTATTCTGTTTTTTTTTTCTTTTAAGAATGCAGTATTTAAGGTCCAGTGTGTAGGACTAAGTGGCATCTAGCAGTGAGGTTGCAGAACTGAAACCTCTCCCTATACCAAGCATGTCAGACAAGTACAAAACTGAGGACCTGCCCCGGATGTGGATATAAACGGCTCATTCTAAGATAGCAAAAACACAATGATTCCTATTTTCAGGTGATTATAAATAAATGAATACATGGTTATGAATAATAAATGACATTTCTGCCAGTACATGCCCCGTAATCCTACAAATTGGACCTTTAAAGCCAGAGTATTGCACAGTTGAATTATTGCACTGATTATTGTACAGTTGAGTCAGTATTGCAGTTGAGCGGTTTGATCCTCTGCTCCTCCAGTCCACATGCCAAAGAATCCTTGAGCAAGATACTGAACCACAAATTGCCCCTGATGGCTGTTCCACTGGTGTGTGAGTGTGTTAAAAACTGAATAGCAGGTGGCACCATGTATGGTAGCTTTGGCCACCAGTGTATGAATGTGTGTGTGAATGGGTGAATGTGACTTGTAGAGTAAAAGGTGCTTAGAGTGGTCGGATGACTAGAAAGGCGCTAAACAAGTGCAGGTCCGTTTACTTTTCAGAGTAGGTCTATTTTAGAGCATCTTTTTCAAGTGCAAAGTAATTGGCAGGTTTCAAAATTTGCTTTTGAAGCAGCTTCTACAATATTTTACATGCTGCCTTTTTTCAATTTGCCCAAGTTGCTGTGGAAATTCACAGTTGTGACAAACATGGCAGAGCTGCTGCAGAGAGCACAGCCACAGCAGCACTAACATCGCATTTACTTTTCTTTACTTTTGAGATCTCTTTTGTAACCAAATGTGTACAGAGGGCCTCCTCATTGAATGAAAGTACCCTCTAACCCTTGCACAGCTTTCAGAAATAAAATCCTGGGAAAAAGCCGTGTGTAAATGATGTTGGTCAACAGTCAGCAGAGTGGACCTTGACCTCGCCTTCCCAGCCTTTCCTGTAAGGAGACTATCCTGGGGTTAAGTTGCGCCACACTTCCATGCATGCCTGGTGTAATCACTAGCAGGTGTTAGCAATGCTTGCGCTTTCAAACAGCACCACGTGTAACGACGAAAGGGTCACAGTTCATCAGTCGTAGCCGTACTGAAACCAGCTGGTGCGTCACAACAAACACAGGCTGGCAGAGACAAGGAAACTGTTTGGAAAAGCCTGAGTCAACTGTTGATCTGTATTGTGTTAGCACGATTGTGTAATGAGGTGGATGTAATAGGTCAGTCATAATGTCTCAACGTGTATACAACAGATATTTACACTATTGTTTTCAGCGTTTCCATGATGAGATACTTCTTTAGACGTAGGCTGTATTCACACCTGCAGGAATGTTGCTTAATAAATAATTGCTCATGCTGTGACACATTGTTTCTGGCTGTGACACAGTGACTGCTATGATTTAGTAATCAGTGTTGCCAAATAAACTTTCACGGTTCACAGAAGAGCAGGAGAGCAAAGAGCAAAGCTAATATATACTTGTGCACTTTATTTTACGCATTTAAATTAGTTTTGATGTCTAAAAACAACATTTTAGAGTTTAGTGATTAAAAATGACACATTTTCAGGCATTTTATGACTAACAGTGATATTTTTTATAAGGCTCTGCAAATAGCTCTCTGATGATGAGCAGATGAATGACAACAAACAAAATAAAATCTGTATGTGTTCATAAACTGAACATAAGCATGCTCACCACCATCAGTAGATTCATGCAAGCGTGGAGTCCTTTGCAGTTTCACCTACAACAAACAAACCAATGAACACACAGGAGCCTTAACAATTAAAGCAACAGTGACCTCTGCTGGACAAACTACTCCAACTACTCTCACTGTCAGCAATGGTTTCTCCCTTTCCCTCCTTTTTAAAGTTTTTTTCTCTGGTTTTACCATCAAAGCAGACAGTTACACACAAATAATTATATTTAGCAGTTCAATGAGAACAACGAGAACATCTTGTCAACAATAACTATAACAGTCTTACCACTCCTTCACTGTTACACTTCCCCAAACACTATATTCGCAAAATAAGTACTCATATTTTTTTTAATCAAGTGAAAGTAGCAATGCCTCAGTGTAAAAAAAAACTGTTATATGTAAAAGTCCTGTATTAAAAATCTGACTTAAATAAAAGTACAAATGTCTCAGCTTTAAAATAAACTTAAAGTACCAGTAGTAACTCATTATACAAAAGGCACATTTCAGAATAATGTAAATTATCTTATTGTATTATAATTACTGATGCAATAAAGTGGACAACGCTTTGATACTTTGGCTGGTATTAAGGGTCCTCCACAAGAATATTTAACAGTTAATTTCCTGCACACTGGTGTTTTTGCTGTTTCTGCATCAATTTATGGTGTAAATGTTTTTTATTTTGTTTTGGATGTGTCCCTTGCATCCCCCCAAAATCTACACATATGAACAAATACAATATAAAGGAAAAAAGAGAGAATAAACTGTGACATTTGAATGGCTGCTAGTCTTTGACACATTTCTCAGAGAGATTCAACACTATTCTGCAGAAAAACGAAACATTTTCGAACAGATTTATGAGTCACATATCCTCACATCACCTCATACTTCTACTTTTTTTTTTTTTTTTTTTTAAAATTCCTACAGCTTCATTTAAAGACACCTACCGTCCGTTTTCATCCATTGATCCAACTCTTCCATTTCCAGCTCCAACACAGAGGGCACATCTTCTTCAAACATGGGCCTGGAGGATACAAAGTGTGACACAAAAACCATGTTAGTAAACATTCTGTTCAGCACCATAACGCAAACATGTGAGCAGCTAACCCGGAGTGGGGCCCTTTCCTGCAGCCCAGAGCAGGCGAATTCTAACATCTTTCATGGGGAGGATCTTTATCTTTTCAAACACACAACAAAACTCAAAGGAGCATATTACAACACTGGACACAGATAATTGCACTGAGCAGTAATGTTCCTGCTTGGCTCATAGACTTTACATGGTGATGATGTCATGTCACAGATATAAAACCACCATAGCTCAAAAAAATCACGATAGAAAGAGTCATAATTGACCTTGTTTGCAGCTGGAAGTGTCCTGTCAACAGTTATATGGACGTTTCTGCTGCAATACTGCGAGTGACCACTGGGAAAAATTGTCTGCAAGGCTGAGCAGTGTGTCTGGGGGCCATGGGCAAATAGTGACAACCATCTTTTATCTACTCCCTTAAATGCCCTTGTTGGAGGAAGTATAGTAAAGCTGTATGGGACTGTGGTTTTGTTATTCATTAGTTTCTTTCACAGTCATTTTGGTGCTAACCTACCTAGCTGTTAGCTATAAGCGTTGCTAATACAAGTATTTTACTCTTTTTACTTCCTGTACTTCTTTTGATGACCTAATGTTGACTTTTTATCAGTGATAGAGTTTTGTGAATCCCATTTGTTGTTATTGTAGGCTATTATTTTTACAGCACCTGTGATCTGACTGATTTTATTGTGTTTTGTCCGACACTGTTTTCAGTGTCTTCAATCTTTATTGGATGTGTTTGTTAGCTTTGTGCATCGCTCTGCACCTACACACATAGTGACAACAGAGGAATACATGCAGAGGTCTCGAGGCAAACGTCATTTGTTCAACTCAGAGGATCAAGAACTGATATGATGTTTGAGATTCTGCAGATATTCAAAGTAGCAGTGGAGAAAGATATGTAACCACACGATATAACTTGTGTTGACTCGCTTGTAAATAACTCTCACTCCTGTATGCATATGAAACCCAAAGCTTCTCTGCACAATAGGTCGTGTTTTTCAAACAGGAAATAACACACTGATGGTTTTCTCTTTCCAAACATCTGATGTTAAAATACTGAACATTTCTTTTACAATTTAACATTTTACACAGTTGCCAATAGTCTATCAAATTAGCAGCTGCTGGGAAAAAAAAATAATTTCTTAACACTTACATTGGCACCTTCTCTGTGCTGGACCCGTCCAAATAGGGATCCTCTTTTCTCAGCTCTGTGAGAAGAGAACACCGTTCAGTCATCTTTGTTATGATATGAAAATGGCAAAAAACATGACAGTAATCAAATATATTTTTATTCTAGCAGATCCAAACACCAAATAAATTTTGTTTTTTAGTAGTTACATTTATAAGAAACACTGATAAAAGCTAAGTTTTTTTTACCAATATCTGTTCATTCACAAGAATGCAATCAGACTTACCGTCAGTTCCTCTAAATTTCACAAAATGTTTATACAAAATGTCCCCATTTAACCGTCACTGTCATCTGCCACACAGAAATTTCAGCTAAAAGTTTAACGATTTTAGTCGACGGATGTCACTATATTTTACTTTAACGAGAACAGAATAACAATAGAATAGTTCCAACTCATGTCTTTTAATGCTTTTAATGTGAAAAACCAAAGACGATTCACCATCATCGCGGTGGCGCCCTGAAGAGGAGGGCCAGTGGGGGCCATGGCACCCCTGATACATTTGCTGTATTGTAAAAATTATTGGATGCTGACATTACTGTCTTTAAGAGGATGTAACGTGCTCATTTTTTAAGCTATAGTGCAAAGGAAGTGGTATCTTTTGAAACTAGACAACTGGTAACAACCAGGTTGGCATAGTTTGACAGGAAGGGGATGAATACAACTGCAAACTTAAGCTTAATTTTGACAAGGATACAGCTGGCATGGCTGTTTTCAAAGCTGAACTCTCACATCAAAACGAATGAAATTCGACCCACGAGTCTCCCCTAAACTTGAGGAGGCTTGTTCCCTGTTAATGTGTTTTTCCCCTACGATCCTTAAAATTACAGATAGATACAACACACATTAAAACAGGATGTTGTGAAACTCAAAATGGTAACTGTGCTGGTATTAGTCTGATAACATCTGAAAGTTAGGGACATTACCTTAATATTAACGTGGTTTTAGACTAGCTTATACTTCACAGCATAACTGAACTACTGAAATTTAGTTATGGCTCTTGGTTTTGCTTTGCAACCCCAAGATTTTCAGTGACTCCATCTGAAAATCTCTGCAAATAGAACAAAAAAACATTTGTAATGGCCACCAATGGGCAAGTGGGACAATATGGGTTTTGTTTTGTTGTTGGACATACCTTGATTTCTTGCTTTTTCATTCCACCTGCGGTTGATGAAAATACCGCAGACTATCATGCCGATAATTAAGACCACCAGAACCACAGGGATCAGGATGATGATGAGACTCAAACCTTCTTCCCCTCCTTTTTGTGAAATCTCCCCAGGACCCGTAGAGTAAGGCGGTGTTGCATCTGTAGGGACTGCAGAGGCAAGGCAACAATAATCGGTCAGTCATTGCCCTTTAGATTTGTACAAAAAATGTATCCTGACTCCTGCTGCAATTTATAAGGTAAGATAAGAGAAGATAAGATAATCCTTTATTTGTCCACAGTAGGGGAGCAGAAGGATAGTGCAAACAGGAAGCATCAGTAGAAAAAAATACTGAGCAGTATATAAGCACGTAGAATAAGCAAACTGTATAAACCACAACACAATATAATAAGGAAGCAACAAAAAGAAGCAGAATATAAGAAAGAGACAGACATTGCTGATTTTTTATTGTCCTGTTATTTAGTCTAATGATTGATGTTTACATGTACAGTGAACTAGACACAAATTAGCACTGTGCTGGTATGTTAGGCCACGGTTGGTCTGACATACCATCATCAAGGGAGGGGAGGCTCCTTACTCCTGAGCCATGATCGTCTTCTATGGGACTTTCAACTGGAAACAACAGTAGAGGAGAGAATCGACGACTTTACTGAAACATGTCCGTGAATAACCTTTCTTGTTTTTCTCCACTCCAGCAAGAAGTGCCATGAAATCACATCAGGATATCAACTGTTGAGCAGCTGGATAAAATGTGAGAGACTCTTCCTGTGTATAGATGGAGGTTTTTCAGCGAAAACAGGATCACGCAGAACAAAAGTTGTGGACTTACTGTTCTCAACTGGGAGGGAGGGGTCGGGTGCCACTGTTGGAGAGTCATCTGTAGTAGCTGGAGTTGTTTCTACAAACAGAGAGAGATGCACGTCATCATGATGACAGTACTTAACAGTGAGTAACACTCATGAGGTTTGTGAATCAGTCCATTACACATGGCCCAAAGTATGTGGACACCCGAGCATTATGTACTAGTTGAGCATCTTCTTCTAAAACCATGTGCACAGTAATATGCTGCTAGAACAGCTTCCACTCATCTAAAACAGAGGTTTCCAAACTTTTTTGTGTCCAAGGCACACCGACGGGAGAGCCAAAATCTCAAGGCACACCTGTATTTATATCTGTGCACAATAGCCTCTATAACATGTGTTATTTAAACTTTATAAAATTATATCAAAGCACCAGTAACACATCCATTTAACCAGGAAATAATGTAATGTGAGATAATGTGATGTGTCACACACTTAGAATTCCCACAGGCAAAAGACAAGAAATAGGTTCCTGCGTAGGCTTTTTAAAATTAAATTAAATTAAATCACATTAAATTAAATTAAATTAAATTAAATGTCTTTACATCTTTATTGGGAAATGGGTGTGCACTACATACTGATACAGTCAACTGAAAAATCATTCATAACTTCTTGTTTAGGCCCAGTTAAATACTGCAATGTGTGGTTATCACAAAATCCCACACCAGCGCACCATTTGAGAAACACTGCTCTAAAAAATAGACTTCACAACCAGTTATAACTCGTAGAAAGCCTCTTCAGTTATTCTAAGTGGGTGGGTTCAAATGCAATAAAGGAAGTAAACCTCAGCAACATGTTTAGTCCAGAATGAGGAGCTAAAAGTGTCTCAGAGTTAGTTAGTCTCATAAAAGGAACGAGGGGTTGAACACAAAACTACCATCTGTGTCTGTATCTCTGTATGTCACAAAAACATCAGTATTTCTATCTAGCTAATAAAAGACTGACAAAGCTTGTGACAATAGCTCACTGGGCCGTATGACATAACTTTAAAAAGAGGCTTTGCATGCAGTGGGAGGTCTAGATGCAGATAAAGTTAGTCTAAATCGTCTTTGAAGGCAAAGATTACTGAGAAAATGCTAATGTTTTTCTTCTCTGTTCAAAGCAAATTATCTGTGCATATCCCAATCATGTTTTTGTATTCATCTACACCCCTAAAAAGGAACCAGTGCCCCTTAACCAACTGTCACCCAGCCTACTGACTGCAGCCCCCTCACAGGTTGTCCCCTCGACCTGTGGTGGGAATTCTACATGTTTAGACTTGATATACAGTACAGGCCAAAAGTTTGGACACACCTTCTTATTCAATGCGTTTTCTTTATTTTCATGACTATTTACATTGTAGATTCTCACTGAAGGCATCAAAACTATGAATGAACACATGTGGAGTTATGTACTTGACAAAAAAAGGTGAAATAACTGAAAACATGTTTTATATTCTAGTTTCTTCAAAATAGCCACCCTTTGCTCTGATTACTGCTTTGCACACTCTTGGCATTCTCTCCATGAGCTTCAAGAGGTAGTCACCTGAAATGGTTTTCCAACAGTCTTGAAGGAGTTCCCAGAGGTGTTTAGCACTTGTTGGCCCCTTTGCCTTCACTCTGCGGTCCAGCTCACCCCAAACCATCTCGATTGGGTTCAGGTCCGGTGACTGTGGAGGCCAGGTCATCTGCCGCAGCACTCCATCACTCTCCTTCTTGGTCAAATAGCCCTTACACAGCCTGGAGGTGTGTTTGGGGTCATTGTCCTGTTGAAAAATAAATGATCGTCCAACTAAACGCAAACCGGATGGGATGGCATGTCGCTGCAGGATGCTGTGGTAGCCATGCTGGTTCAGTGTGCCTTCAATTTTGAATAAATCCCCAACAGTGTCACCAGCAAAACACCCCCACACCATCACACCTCCTCCTCCATGCTTCACAGTGGGAACCAGGCATGTGGAATCCATCCGTTCACCTTTTCTGCGTCTCACAAAGACACGGCGGTTGGAACCAAAGATCTCAAATTTGGACTCATCAGACCCAAGCACAGATTTCCACTGGTCTAATGTCCATTCCTTGTGTTTCTTGGCCCAAACAAATCTCTTCTGCTTGTTGCCTCTCCTTAGCAGTGGTTTCCTAGCAGCTATTTGACCATGAAGGCCTGATTCACGCAGTTTCCTCTTAACAGTTGTTCTAGAGATGGGTCTGCTGCTAGAACTCTGTGTGGCATTCATCTGGTCTCTGATCTGAGCTGCTGTTAACTTGCCATTTCTGAGGCTGGTGACTCGGATGAACTCATCCTCAGAAGCAGAGGTGACTCTTGGTCTTCCTTTCCTGGGTCGGTCCTCATGTGTGCCAGTTTGGTTGTAGCGCTTGATGGTTTTGCGACTCCACTTGGGGACACATTTAAAGTTTTTGCAATTTTCCGGACTGACTGACCTTCATTTCTTAAAGTAATGATGACCACTCGTTTTTCTTTAGTTAGCTGATTGGTTCTTGCCATAATATGAATTTTAACAGTTGTCCAATAGGGCTGTCGGCTGTGTATTAACCTGACTTCTGCACAACACAACTGATGGTCCCAACCCCATTGATAAAGCAAGAAATTCCACTAATTAACCCTGATAAGGCACACCTGTGAAGTGGAAACCATTTCAGGTGACTACCTCTTGAAGCTCATGGAGAGAATGCCAAGAGTGTGCAAAGCAGTAATCAGAGCAAAGGGTGGCTATTTTGAAGAAACTAGAATATAAAACATGTTTTCAGTTATTTCACCTTTTTTTGTTAAGTACATAACTCCACATGTGTTCATTCATAGTTTTGATGCCTTCAGTGAGAATCTACAATGTAAATAGTCATGAAAATAAAGAAAACGCATTGAATGAGAAGGTGTGTCCAAACTTTTGGCCTGTACTGTACTTACATGTGACTAACAAAAACATTAAAAAAAGAAAAGAGAAATGACAGGTCGGGCAGGTGTCAGTGCTTATACGATACCTTACATTGTTTTTTTCCATTTAACAAAGGTATATCAGTGTTTAAAAGGTCCTTTACCCTACTGAATTAAAACAGAACATTTTGAAGTCTCTTGATTTACATCTGTGATTATCTGATCAATCAGATTGTGGCTACGCCTGGATCAGGGGTCGTTGGAGTCCATGGCCAGAAAATGTGAGCATCAAAGACTTCACTTCCTGCATTTTGGTGAATCTTTATGCACCAATTTGTCCCTTTTTTGCATTTATTTATGGTGGAAATGTCTTTAATTTTGTCCAAGTGAAAGTCCTCTGCTACTTTTATAACATCCGAGGGTACAAAAGGAGCTGTCCTATATCAGGGGTGTCAAACATACAGCTGGGGGGCCAGAACCAGCCAGCCAAAGGGTCCAATGTGGCCCACTGGATGACCTTGCCCACCTAATACTGATGCGCTTGTGAAGGCTGAGAGGTGCCTGTCAGGAGCAAGTTAAACACTGAGTTACTTTCTTCATGTAAAACGCTGTTTCAGAGGCTTTTCCTCCCTGACCAGAATACAGTTCTTTTCTTTCACTTTAGTTTGATGTGGCGATGTCAGGACTGTGACACAGGAATGGAAATGTATAGAAAAATGCACATGTAATGACAGTGAGTAGTAGTCTGTGGAAAAACAGAAATATTGTTGAAACTGCATTTAGTCTTGTGAAGACATCAGTGTCTGGTTGTCATCTGTTTTGTAAACGGATTAGTGTTTTTAAAATGTACTTTTTTAGAAATAAAACAAGGATAACATTTTGAGGTATTTGTTATTAATAGAATATTATGCAATGGTTTTACTGGTCTGGCCCACTTGCGATCAGACTGTATGTGGCAGTGGCGTAAGGTAGTTACAATGGGCCTCAGTGCACGCTAGTATGAGGGGTCCTATTACTGTACGCCCTAGTTACAAGTTATGAAGCACACACACACACACACACAGTTTTAGGTGTATATATATTTTAGCAGCAGTGTGTCTAACTGCAGCTTTTACATTACATCCACTTGCAGATACTTGATATTGGACACATTAACATACATATTACACAGCAATCATCATTACATATCTGTTTAAGACAAATCTACAAAAGAAAATAGGAAATTATTAGTTTAACTTGATAGTTTTTTATTGGTAAATTATAGTTTTTTAAATAGTTTATGTAGAATAAGTTTATAATTTGTTATAGATTGACACTGTTTTACAAAACCAGAAAACCATGATGGAGAAGGGTTTGCCTTATTTAGGGCACGTATAGAAAATAGCACCATTTTTGTTTTAATGTGAGTTCTTCTTTGAACACAGGCGTATTTCCAGGTGGCAGTCGGGCCCCTCCACCCCATGGGCCCCAGTGCAACCGCACTGCCTGCACTGTCTATATTTACGCCCCTGGTATGTGGCCTGTGTCCTAAAAAGACTTTGACACCCCTGCTCTATATATTAAGGGGGACATGTCCCCTGCATCACCACAAGATCTACACCTATGTCATTATGAACCTGGCTCTATGCAGGAGGCGTGTCGCCATGTTGGAACAGGAAAGAGGGTTCTGAAAAACTGTTGCCTCGAAGTTGTAGTGCACAACATCGTTGTTCCCTGTAGCATCCTCCTTACATGTGAAATCAATACCAATGTGACCTGTCTTGTCACAGTTGGTCTAAAGATGTTGTTTCCAGGAGTTGAAGCAAAGTCAGGCCAAAAAAAAAAGCTTTTAAATATGCCGCCACTTCTTCCTGGAGCAACGTACAAATCTACTTGATACTGTCACGGCTGCATGTTGTCTGTCTCTCTCTTCCACATTTCCCCTCTATCGATCAACTACTGCATCACACAAAGGCAGAAAAAAGATTCTTAAAAAGGAAAGAAATTGTCAAAACAACTACCACTGGTGAGTCCAAGTCAGTTTCATAGAATCTGGACAGCAGCCGTCTTGTTTAATGTGTTTGCTTCTACATTTATTGAGATTTGTATACAGCTTTGGGATCCAATATGTTTTCATGCATCATATCTGAATATTGTTTACTTTTACAGCATGTGACAGTTGTCTTGACCTGTTGTTTGTGTTGTGTTTATTGTTGCAACAATTTTTTTTTATGCTGCCCTCTGGACCATCGGTCTCTATGAGAGGATATTTTCATATTTATTTTGTTTAAATAAAGAGAAATCTGGTTCAAAAAACATTAAAGCAACCCAAGTGTCCACATAGTTTTGGCCACATAGTGTTTCATTATTTCTCTCACCTGAGATCTCTGTATCACCACCACTGTCAGCTCCTGGGTCTTGTTGTACTATTTCTGCTTCTACTGCCTCCTCTTCCTGTATCTCAGTTGCTTCTGGTCCATCAGCAGCAGCTGCATCTCTGTCGTCACACAACACTGCAACCCAACACCTCTCATTACTTTATATCACCGTGCTGTCATGTCATTGCAAAGGGACAGTGGAGCTTTAAAGGAAACCATGTGAGGTGTTCACATCAAAAGTGAAACACACACGTGCAATTGAAGACAGTTAAGTCTGCGGGGATTTCACCAGCTTAGTTTCTGAAACAACATCTGAATAACTGTCAGCCTGATCACACAGGAACTCGAGACTTCCGCGTGCATGATTTCGAGCGGTTGCTCCAAAAATCAAAACTGTTGCAAAATGCACCTAGTGGACAGCGTGGAGGAGGAGGTGGAGATATTCAGCATGTTGAGCAATTTGTTCCCGACAGAGCTTCGTCACGTTGTAAAAGATTTCACTTTGTGAGAGAAAGTTCCTCTTGCTCTAGAATATTACTAGATTTTAAAGAAAAGAGGAATGGCAAGCTCTTAAAATACTGAAAGACTACAGTGTGTTTTGCTTTAAAATGTCCCTTAGACTGTTGTTAGCTTTAATAAACTTAGAGAACAGTTTAATTTGAAATGCAGACGAGATTAAGTTTCTAAATGTGTCAGAGTTTTGAAAGAAACAATGAATTAAAGCGAGATAAGGCCAAACTGTAACTTAAACTTCTACTACTTCGAGAACCTCAGGCCTTACTATTTAGTCTTTGTGCTCTATATTAGTGATAGAATAACAAAAGCTCTTATGTATTCACAGTATTAACAATAAACACTCTTTACTTTCAGTCAAGACGTTACACTCACAGTCACAAAGTCAGAAACACAAAGACTTAAGCACTGAAGAGAAAGCAGGGAGGAGACAGGAACAGGAACGTGGAGTTCACAGAGTAAAGAAACTAATCTTCTTACCTGTCTTTGTAAGAGCGGCCAGCAGCAGCAGCAGCAACAGGGGGGTCTTTACCCGGGGCCCTCTCATGCTACCAGTCCCAGACGCAAACATAGTGCCATTGTGTGCCTGCTTCCTTTTCTACTGTCACAGCATCACACTTCCTGATCTGACTTAACATATTAAATGGAAGGAAAAGAAAAAAAAAAGACACACACCCTCAGACTCACTCAGATAACTCACTCGGATGTGATGCAATAGACTGTGTGCTTGTCGCCACAAGTCTGACGGCTCCTCAGCTGCAGTACAATCACATTCCTGGCAGCTAGGTATGCAGCCCTACAGAGCGAGGGGGAAGCTGAACAAACTTTAAAAATAATTTGTGTGTGTGAGCTCGGTGAGGGCCAGCTGCTCTGGTGTCTCCTGAGAGAACAGCAAACGCGTTGAGCTTTAAATAACTCTGAGGCTGTAAGAATAGCTGAATATTTGTTTGTGGAAGTGTCTTGATATGAGCTCAGACGGGATCATCGGTCACACTTTGTGGTAAAAGACTGATCATGAATTTGAGGGTCATGCTGTTGTGATTATCTATGGATGGAGGCTGCTGGCCTACTTTGAAAACACATGAACTTTTCTTCATCTGAAGAGGAGAAACATGGTGGTAGCAGGTTCCAACATGATAGATGGAGCTTGTGGTAACTGTGGCTATTATCAATACATCACAGATGGCATTGAAACGCGATGCATGCCACTTCCTCTCAATACTGGTTGTCAGTTGTCACAGGCTGGAGAGACGATTGGGCAACATTTGATGATTCTTATACAAGAGAAAAACCAGGCCAAAGGTTAAGTAACCCAGGACATTATGTGATCTGTGAGAACAAAAATCACTTCCTGTTAAAATAATTATAATTTCAGCATTAATATACAGCATGGGCTTAAATCTAAAACAAGATTAACAGTCTACAGCCACGTGTGAGCTACATGCTAACAGCAGCCTCCCAACACACTCACAATGACAATGTACCAGAGGTGTGAACTCGAATCACTTCATGGTAGGGTCAGACTCAGGTTACAAATTTGATGACTCAAGTAGAAAAAGACTTGCACCTCGACTTGGTCTGTAACACCAGTAACCAGTAAAGTGCTGCAAATCATTTAATTGCCTTTTCTGAGTCAAGTAACATTAATGCTATTAATTCCCAGCAAGTCACAAGATCCACTTTGTTTGAACCGATCCGACAGCATCCAGTCAGGCTGCAGGACAGAACCATGAAGAGCTAATGTTACATAACTGAGCGCCACTTGGAAAAAGTTACACCAAAGATATTTTGTTCATATAGCCTACGGAAATTATGCAACCGTTAACAAGAAATGGACTGCAGTATGCAAAATGTGTGGGTCAGAACTTACAAACAGAGATGCAACAACTTCTAACTTCGTTTGACATTTGAAGTCATACAAATAATGGTAAGCAAAGGCTAATATTAGCCCTGGGGGGGGGTCATCCCTATATTCCCCGGGTTCTATGTTCCCCGGGTCCTATGTTCCCCAATTGGGGAACATAGGACCCTTTAAAAAAAAAAGGGTCCTATGTTCCCCGCTTTCCCCAAAAGGAAATATGTTCCCCGCTTTGTATGGGACCGGGGAACATAGGACCCTTTTTAAGAAAAAGGGTCCTATGTTCCCCGCTGTTGCCGGGAGACATAGGACCCTTTTGAGAAAAAGGGGTTAGGGGTTAGGGGGTTAAGGGTTAGGGTTAGGGCCCTTTTTTAAAAAAAGGGGCCTATGTTCCCCGGGTCCTTTTGGGGAAAAGCGGAGAACATAGAACCCTTATTATTAAAAAGGGTTCTATGTTCCCCGGTCCCATACAAAGCGGGGAACATATGACCCGGGGAACATAGAACCCGGGGAACATAGGTACGCTCCCTTTTAAAAGCATTTATGATTTTGGTAAATTTAAGATTAGCATTACATTTGTATCATTCTCGGAGCCCATCGGCTGTATTCGGCGTCTGACTTCCGGTAGACGGCGATACAGCCTCTGGGGGCAGACCCCCGATTTTTTGGCATTCCGGTTTGATTTGGGCGGAGGAGGTGAATTTCCGTTTCTGACCGCTGTTGCCAACTCCTCAGTAAGAAAAGTAGCTATTGGCTGTCCTAAAAGTCGCTAGAAGTCGCTAAATGACGTCATCGCCTAATTTGCATAATTGTCCATATGCATGTAATTGTAATGGCTGCTGTAGGAGAGAGGAATAACGTCGTGGGAGAGACAAAAACTGAGTAAAAAAACACCCTGAATATGTTTAGAACTACAAATGAACCTTCTTTCAGTGATTTATATTAGACAAAGAAAATTTTACATTTACATCCCGCCCTGACTGTAAACCAGGTCGGGATCAGCCAGCGGCGGTTCCGCGCATGCGCGATTCACTTGCAGTCTGGACGTGGATGGTCTAGGCAGAAGGGGTTTTCTGTGAGTGATACATGTAAAAATAATAAAAGAAAGCGCACACACCCCCACACTGACATCACAGGCAGGAGCTGAGACATGTGCCATCAAGCCTGTAGTTATAAATGTTAGTAGGCTGTACATAAAGGCTTTTAATCATCGTAGACGCAGTTGTAATTGTGGATAAGTTGTTTATAATATGGATTTCGGTCCAAGTGGTCGCCTGCAGCATTAAAACTACCAAAAGTGAACTAAGAGTTGTTCTAATAAGCATTAACAAATGATTTATTAGACATTAATACTCTGAAATATATTTAATTAATCCTGTGAACCTCTGAACACACTGAGTTATTTGGAAAATATCCCCAAGGTTTAAACTGTGAGAGCTTTCACAACAGAAACTTCCTTGAAAGAGGAGAACAGAGGCTCAGACTGCAGAGCTCATTGCGTGACATCAGATCTAAGTAACAGCTTTCATAAATGTCGTCATAAATCTTTAGCCTGTGGGAAAACAAAATTTGACTGACGTTGTTCCGAAGAAGAATCTCTGTGTTATAATTCTGGTCTGTGACAAAGAAGTCATTTTAGTGTTTCTGACTGCTGTTGCTCCTGTTAAATGATCTGTTTATCTAAGTGAGTCACTGGATGTGAGTCAGTCTGTTAAAGGTGTAACTCACTTCACAGGACACACACATGCTGTATTACTGTAAGTCTGTTGGTGGCGTTCCAGTTGTGGAAAAGTACTATACTAAATACAGTTTTAAATACATTTTTCTGCAGCATAAGTACTTTTAATTTTTTACTTTACAGCTGGGGAAGGCAGAAATCCAACAACATCTCATCTTATTTCATTAAAGAGTTGTACACAGCTCATTCACAAAGTCCCTCCTTACCTCTCTCTGTTCATCAGACCACAAATGAAATGTGAATTAGCCAGCTAGCCACCCTACGGTCCCTCTGCCTCACTCCCTGCCACTGTAGGATGCTTCCCTGGGAGGACAGCAGGCAGCAGCTCAGGAAACTTTCGGTTGGCGGCTGTAGCAGCTTGATTTAGCCAGCGCTAACCCTCCAGTCATGGACTTTCCACGTCCACATACGACATGCAAGGTACCCTGGGTGCATTGGTTGTTGATGTTCTGGGACACCATGTCAAGTTCTGCCTGTTACATGCATCGTCTTCTTTCAAAATACACTTCTGTTTTTACAGGAAATTTAACTTTTACATGCAGTCTCTTTCAACGCACTACGTCGGTACAATCCAACTACAATTACTCCAGCAACTAACGCATGTGGTTGGGTTTTGGAAAAAAGAACAAGTTTTGGCTCTAGAATCTTACAGGACGCCAACACCGCTTTCTTGGGTGAAAGTCCAAGAAAGACCCATCCACCACCCTTCCCGCCAGTCCCAGCTGGACTTTTACTGCCTTAACATTCGCCCTTGTCCCACCGTGTTCCCCTGATGTCGCCAGGCGCTGTTAAACTATAACGACAACCAGCTGCGTATCATGCTGACATAAATGGATGCCTTTTTTCATTGGTTTCTGATGCAGCAAGTCACTGCCTAAGTGCCGGTTTTCGACGACTTTGGAGTGAGACCGGGCTCAACTGTGAGTCCGTCTCCAGAGCTGCTGATGCTTTCCTCCTGGTGAGGTGGTCTGTAGCGGCGTGGAGTGAAGCGGAGGACACATCATCATCATCATTTGAGGCTCAAACTAACATTAGCAACATGAAGGTGAACTTGAAGCTGCAGCCGTGAGCCTTTGGCTCCAGTTATCAGAAGGCTGAACTATCACCAACATTTTCTCTCCATCTCTGAAAGATTTTGCAGATACTGACACATTTTTTATTTAGTTTATTTTCAGACTCATATTTTGACTCTTTTAAAACAGTCTGTCTTTCTGTTTGGGGTCTCTTTTCAGTGTAGGCAATTGTTTCTGATGCTGGAAGAGCAACTTTCTCAGCAAGACTCTCCACCATTGAATCAGGCTGTCACCAAAGGGACGTGCACTTGCATCTGCATTTGTAGAACAGTCAGTAGGAACACCCTCTCTCAGGAATGACCTGTGATTGGCCAAAGTCTCCCGTCAAAGCCAGGAAACAGAACCAAGAGGAGGTGCAGAGGTCTAGTGTTCTCTTAGTCCACTTGAAAAACTTCATGCTTAAAGGTTATCAAACTGCCTACCTTAGCTTTAAGTAGCTACATTTTGCTGATAAAACGTCTGTACTTTTGTGCTGGTAAGGATTTTGAATGCAGAGCTTAAACTTATAATGGTGTATTTTTACATACTAGTACTTTTAGTTATGTAAAGGTTCTGAGCATGTCTTCCACCAATGCAAATCATTTCCAAAGAAGGTGCGAGGGGTTTTCGGGCAAACCGTGAAAATATCAGGTGTCTTCTTCCTTGGAAGTCTTTTTTTGTTCTTTGCATGTTGGCATCATTTTCTTAAGAAAATCTGAGATCACGCAGACACACATGAAATTTCCTGTTGCACAAAAGCAAGGTGAACACACTCATAAACATGTTATTGTGAAAAGTATGTTGACACCGATATGCTGTTGCGGAACATCCAGTCCTACCACAAGCTCCCATGATAATCTCCTCTCTTCTGGGAATGCTTTCCGCAAAATTCAGACAGCCACAAAGAGCCTTAGTGAGGTCAGGTCATGATTTTGGGTGATAATCTTTCAATTCATCCCAAAGGAGTTTGATGTGGTTGAGGTCAGAGTTCTCTTCCACATCAAATTGGGAAATTTATTTATGGGCTTTGCTTTCTGCTCAGAGGTTTGGTCAAACTGTTGCTGCAAAGTTGAAAGCACTCTGTTTGTTAATTGGAACTAAGAGGAAGAAAAAGCCGCAGAAATGTACACAACAGTATGTTGATGGTATGATTGTCCACAGAAGATGACAGTGTGTCTCATCCCAGGTAACACCACTGACAAATACATTCAACTAGCTTTTAAAGTGTTTATCTGCGCCTGATTTAAAATGTCACTTTAAAACAAACCAGGACTTGCTCCCCTGCCTCATATCTGATCTTTTAAACATATGAACCAAGCAGAGCCTGAGGTGCTGGAGGAGCCTGACTGGTTTCAACTGGTCCCACTGAAGCAGCTTTAACTGGACTGATCAGTATCATTGTCTCAGTATGTGTACAGATAATAATTACCAGCACCAGCAGCAGCAGCAGCAGCAGCAGCAGCAGGACTGATAATATTTTCACCCCTTGAGTCTGGAGTCACCTATTGTAGCAGAAAGTACCACAGAGGCTGTTTTGAGTTCTTTGCCAGGTTTAATATGTCTGTGGACAGATTCTGTCATCGCTACAGTGTCACAATGGTGCAGTGATGAAACTTTACAGGTGTGTAGTCAAGTTCAAGTGAAGGCCAAGTTTGAAGATGGGTGTGGTCCAAACAAGGGTGCCAAAAGTAGAGGGGTAGCAAGTAGGGAGGGTGTCATTGGCCTCCACACTTTAAGCCCCTGGCCACATTTATTTTAAGTCGCAGACCAGCGTCATGGCTGTGATCCTATTATGGTCTCTAGTTTAAGTGCTGTTTTTTTTTTTATTGTCTAATTATGTCTGTATGATTCCTATTAGTCTATATTACCTTTTACTCATTAAACATTTATTCCTGAATCATATCTAGTTTTTTACGAAGGCCTTTTAGTGAATAACCGTTGGCTCCTTTTATTTTTAATTAACTTTTGAGTGTCTTGCTTGTCATTAAATGTCAAATCAGGTTTTCTCTTGTCTGTTTTTCCCCATCCACCAAAATGTGATTTTAGTATCTTGTCAACATTAACGACAGCAGAACGTGCCTTACTGCCATTATATTCAAAGTGCCTTTATGTGTTATGTTCTGGTGTGCTTTTTTGTGCAGTGTGAAGTCCATGTTTTTATATGTTATGTTATGTTATGTAGAAAATTCGATTAACATATTTGTCAAAAAAATTCAAATGTCAAATTTGTGTATTTGTTTATGCAATGAGCAAGCTGGCAAGAAATATTCCACAAATTGCAGGAAATTAGTAAAAGGTGACCTAAAAATTAGCTTAAAAATGGAAAGGAAAATAATGAGAAATTTTTCAAAAAGCAGTGACAAATGTCAAAATGTGCAGAAAAACTATATTTATAATTGTTATAATTATATCTTCAAAATTATGTTACAGAAAAAATTGCAAACATACAGTACATATATATATATATATATATATATATATATATATATATATATATATAAATGCAATATATATAATAATTTTCTTGTAACTTTTTTTTTTCCCCTAATTTCTGCCAAAGTTGCTCATCGCCTTCTCCCCATGTTTTTGAAAGAAATCAAACCATTTTGCTCAGGTTTCAAAGGGTTAATTACGCATATCCAGCAGAAGTTTAATAATGGATTTCATTGTTTAAACATAACATAATCATTTATCCATCCAAATAAACATAATGTGAGGTTAAATATACAGCGTAACAGGAAATGTTGTAAAATCCCTCGGATGCAGAATTCTTAATTACGCCATCGTCATACTAACAGGATTTTTTGACTTCATGACTTTATAGTAACTGCTTGTAATTTTTGACGCGTTGAAAACAGGAACCGTTTTATTTTCACCGCAAGACATCCGGACGGAATATGATGACGGACCGGCACACTTCCGGTCCCGTTGTCAACAGAGAAGCACTACGCGTGTTTCCAAACAGCAGAGATGGTAAGGCTCCTGTAACTTACTTCTGTCAATACATTATTGATAATAACAGTTATTTAACTCACCAGCTAACTGATAATAACTCTCGCGCTCATAATTATTATTATTTGATATTATTTTTCAGCCTAAAGCTCAGAAAGGAAAAGGCAAAGCTCCGGAGAAGGTTGTTCACCCGTACAGCAGGAAGGCTGCTTACCTGGCCCGAGAAGAAATCAGACTGAAGAAGAAAGAAAGGTGTGAGGATAAGAAGTAACACACAAGTATGATGCAGGGACTCTCAGTGTTGTTAAAATTACTCATAGATAAAACATCGCATGAAATTTAAGATGTTTACAGTGCAACATGTGGCTGTCAGTCAGTGAGCTTATAGGCACCGTATTCAGATCTTTTAAATAAAATAAGCAATACCCCTATGCTACGTATATGTAGAAGTTTAAAAGTTCTTTTTCTAAGTGACAGAATTAAAAGTACTTATCAGTTAGCAGAGTGAGTCCTGACAGTGTGACATGATATTATTAATTATCATTATGGATGCACCACTATGTAAGCAGCAATACCTGTGGTAGCCTGTTGAAATTATGCCAATTGAAACTACGTTTTTATAAGAGCTGCAACAAATAGTCAATTAATCGTTTAGTCCGTCAAAAGAAAATTAATCTGCAACTGTTTTGATTATAGATTAATGTCAGACAGCAAAAACATTTGCTGGTTCGAGCTTCTTAAATGTGAGAATGTGAGAACATTAATGACAGTAAATGAAAAATATTTACATTTTACAGTGTTGGTTGGTCAAAAGAAGAAAATTGTAGATGTCACTTTGAGTTCTGTGAAATAGTAATGGGCATTTTTCATTATTTTTTTGACACTATAGACTAAACAATAAGTTATTTGTGAAAATAATCAGTAGATTAGTCAATAACGAAAATATTTTTTTTTAATACAGCCCTTGTTTTAACAGTGTTGGGTTGTTTATTTCACAAAGATTAATCTATAATGTGTCAGATTTTATAAACTGATATATTTTGTATGTAAAACCTTCAAAGTAATTAGTAAGTATAGCTGTCAGGTAAATCTAGTGGAGTTAAAAGGTCAATATTTGCCACTGAAATGTGGCAGAGTAAGAGTATAAATTAGCATCAAATGGAAATACTTAAGTAAAGTATAATTATGTACTTGAGTAAATGAACTTAGTTACTTTCCATCACTGATAATGAGGAATCTGGCTTGTTTTTAATCAAGCAAAAAAAAAAAAAAGACAATAAGAATATTTATGCAGAGTAAAGGTTATGTTTCAGCATTACTGTTGAATCCTCACATAGTTCCACCTACGTCAGCATGTTGAAACACTCAGCTGGGTCTAACTGGTAAAAAACACTTGACTGAACTAAAAGACACTGACTCAATCTTTTGTGAAACAACGGGCTAAATAACTCCTGAAAACTGAATAAAAGAAAGGACTGTATAACATTTTGTTTACATAAAGTCAGTGAATGAATACAGTGTGTGGATGGAGACATACAGGAGGAAATTGAAGAAGACATAAAAATGGAAGTTTACCTGCTTATCTTGTATTTTATGAAAACATACTTTTTCGTGAACTGCACATACGAGGCTGAATTATGTCCTCTGGAAAAACACGCTGATATAAATGTATATACATTATAATGTAATCAAAAATTGCTCGACACACACTGTCTTAGGCTCAGATTAATTTCATTTAACTGGTTTCTCTGATGCTACAGGCAGAAGAATGACAAAGCAACTCGTCTGAGCAGCATCGGTGAGTTTGTTTATTATATATATATATATATATATATATATATATATATATATATATATATATATATATATATATATATATACATACATGTACATATATACTTATATATACAGTACAGGCCAAAAGTTTGGACACACCTTCTCATTCAATGCGTTTTCTTTATTTTCATGACTGTTTACATTGTAGATTCTCACTGAAGGCATCAAAACTATGAATGAACACATGTGGAGTTATGTACTTAACAAAAAAAGGTGAAATAACTGAAAACATGTTTTATATTCTAGTTTCTTCAAAATAGCCACCCTTTGCTCTGATTACTGCTTTGCACACCCTTGGCATTCTCTCGATGAGCTTCAAGAGGTAGTCACCTGAAATGGTTTCCACTTCACAGGTGTGCCTTATCAGGCTTAATTAGTGGAATTTCTTGCTTTATCAATGGGGTTGGGACCATCAGTTGTGTTGTGCAGAAGTCAGGTTAATACACAGCCGACAGCCCTATTGGACAACTGTTAAAATTCATATTATGGCAAGAACCAATCAGCTAACTAAAGAAAAACGAGTGGCCATCATTACTTTAAGAAATGAAGGTCAGTCAGTCCGGAAAATTGCAAAAACTTTAAATGTGTCCCCAAGTGGAGTCGCAAAAACCATCAAGCGCTACAACCAAACTGGCACACATGAGGACCGACCCAGGAAAGGAAGACCAAGAGTCACCTCTGCTTCTGAGGATAAGTTCATCCGAGTCACCAGCCTCAGAAATGGCAAGTTAACAGCAGCTCAGATCAGAGACCAGATGAATGCCACACAGAGTTCTAGCAGCAGACCCATCTCTAGAACAACTGTTAAGAGGAGACTGCGCCAATCAGGCCTTCATGGTCAAATAGCTGCTAGGAAACCACTGCTAAGGAGAGGCAACAAGCAGAAGAGATTTGTTTGGGCCAAGAAACACAAGGAATGGACATTAGACCAGTGGAAATCTGTGCTTTGGTCTGATGAGTCCAAATTTGAGATCTTTGGTTCCAACCGCCGTGTCTTTGTGAGACGCAGAAAAGGTGAACGGATGGATTCCACATGCCTGGTTCCCACTGTGAAGCATGGAGGAGGAGGTGTGATGGTGTGGGGGTGTTTTGCTGGTGACACTGTTGGGGATTTATTCAAAATTGAAGGCACACTGAACCAGCATGGCTACCACAGCATCCTGCAGCGACATGCCATCCCATCCGGTTTGCGTTTGGTTGGACAATCATTTATTTTTCAACAGGACAATGACCACAAACACACCTCCAGGCTGTGTAAGGGCTATTTGACCAAGAAGGAGAGTGATGGAGTGCTGCGGCAGATGACCTGGCCTCCACAGTCACCGGACCTGAACCCAATCGAGATGGTTTGGGGTGAGCTGGACCGCAGAGTGAAGGCAAAGGGGCCAACAAGTGCTAAACACCTCTGGGAACTCCTTCAAGACTGTTGGAAAACCATTTCAGGTGATTACCTCTTGAAGCTCATCGAGAGAATGCCAAGAGTGTGCAAAGCAGTAATCAGAGCAAAGGGTGGCTATTTTGAAGAAACTAGAATATAAAACATGTTTTCAGTTATTTCACCTTTTTTTGTTAAGTACATAACTCCACATGTGTTCATTCATAGTTTTGATGCCTTCAGTGAGAATCTACAATGTAAACAGTCATGAAAATAAAGAAAACGCATTGAATGAGAAGGTGTGTCCAAACTTTTGGCCTGTACTGTACATACACATATATATATATATTCATGCTGGCTGAATGAAATCACTCCTCATCAAACACTGTCTCTTTCTTGTATTTGTCTCTTGACCCTCAGGGGAGAAGCTGTTGTGGTTTCAGCAACAGTTGGATCCAGAAAAGACGACTTACACTAAAAAAGATGCCTGTGACATCATAGAGAGGTCAAAGATTTACAGTTTATATTGATATTGTTTTTGCCATTTATCATTTTAAGTAGAACATCTTTTCTTTTATTTCTGAAATCTGTCAGCACTCTGTATCTTGATTTTTATATGAACTGATATGTGTTCTCGTGTGTGTGTGTGTGTGTGTGTGTAGGTACCTCCAAAGGTTTGATTCTGAGCTCGAGCAGATTGAGCTGATGAATGGGATCAAAGGTCGGCAGGGTCGTCTCCATGGCGCCAGGGAGGCTGTCATCAAACAGACGGTCGAGCGAGAGCGAGCGCAGTATGAGGGCATTGGGTTTGGTGAGTCCATCACCGTATAAGTAGACACAGTGAAGCTAAACATGTTCACATTCAGTGTTGGACAATCCTTCATGACATGATCCTGTGTTCTGTCGTCTTCACAGAGATCCCAGACATCATTAACGCAAAGCATCTGAAGACATTCAGGTGAGTCAGCAAGAATCACAGCTTGAATTTATTTATGTATTTGAGAAGTGGCCGTATTTATTCAGCTTGAAAAATGCAATTAAAGCTCCAGTGTGTAGGATTCAGGGGGATGTCTTTGCAAAAATGGAATATAATACGTGTGTTTTCCTTGGTGTGTAATCACCTGAAAATAAGAATAACTGTGTTCTTGTTACCTCAGAATGAGTCGCTTATATCTACACAGGGAGCAGGTCAGTGGAGTCCGCCATGTTTCTACAGTAGCCCAGAACGGTGTAACCAAACACTGGCTCTAGATAAGGCCGTTCATACTTTAACGTCAGGCACTGTAGTAAGCAGCCCCTCTGCAACGAGCCAAATGGCATCAGAAAAACACAGAGTTTTAACGTGAAACTGGTATATTCAGTATTTTTACCATTTTAAATGACCTGGTTTGTTTGATTTGGCGAGGAGGAGATGGCTGTGGATAATTAGGCTCCCAGTAAAAACCTCCTGAACCATGAACACTGAAGAAATCCTAACCGGGAGTTCACACTACGCACTTGGGAGAAGTTTCAGCTGGTTGAAATCTGCAATCTTTACAACTAGACGTAGACGCAACTAAATCCTTCACACTGCTGATTTTAAGTGTAGGATTTGCTCATGTGACAACTTGAGGATTCATAAACATCCTTTCTGATGACGTTTGTTGATCCTTTTTCGTGGCAGGGAGTGGACCGGTGATCTGAAGAAACTTCCAAATATTAAACTGCGAAAGGTGTCTAACAAAGGTTTGGACACAAAGAACGAGGAGGAGGAGGAGGAGGAGAAACAAGATGATGCAGAAGATGACAATGAGGATGATGAAGATGATTTGGATGATGAGGATGTGGATGAGATGTTGCTGATGTCGGACTGAAAATAATCATATGTGGCTCAGTATCAAAGACTGTGGAGCTGAGCGTCACACTGCCAGACTTGTAGAGTTTATGTGCCAGTGTGGGGGAAATGCTGCTGCTGCTCTGTGACTGTCCACAAGATGGCGCCAGACTCAGTAACTCCACACCAGCCTGTGAGGGGTTCTACATTCATTGTTTATTGCACAAACAAATATGAGTCGTATGTAACCTGAATACTCCGTGTTATCCAATCAGAGATAGAAAAAAGGTTTTGACAGAGACGTTGGGTGCTCTAACGTCGTGGTGGCTATGAGACACACAGTACTTTCTGTGGTGTGACAGCGACACTGATAAAAAAAAAAAAAAAATTAAACCTGTAGAAAAGTGGACAAGTGTAAACAATAGTCACCTTTTTTTTTTCTTTTTTTCAATTGACCACTCAGTCACTCACACAGTGTGTCAAGTCTAAAAACATCACAGGATGGCGACCATGAAAGCTCTAGTTACATCAATGTTTCAATAACGGACGTCATAAAGCTGCAAACTGTCGAAACAAAACGACATCAACAACTGGGCTACTCGAGATTTTCAATTATAGGAAATATTCAACACTCTCCTCTATGATAATAAATAAAGTCAGTTCTTTCAAAACATTAGATTTTCAGATTTCAGACTGAGCTAAATGTACAGTTTAAATAATTGTTTCTCTACTTATCATGTCTTTACTCTTTGGTGTCTGAAGACCTGATTGTCCAGAAGGAGAGTTAAGGCCTCAGTATGCTTCAAACAAAGAGTGACCTTCTATCAGGTGTACGCCCGCTCACACTTCATGTAACAGTTGGCCAGGTGTGCAACCTTCTCCATCACATCTCGTGTACAACCAAATGCAACACCACAAGGCCTACAAAGAGACACAGTCCCACAGTGTGCACCATTATTTAGAATACATATAGAATAAAAAATACATAACAGAATACATGCTGTCGGCGAGACTGATTTGTATATATTTCTGTAACAGAAATCTGAACACTGGATAAATTCAGGTTAAAATTTCTTGTTTCAGGTTGTTGACACATCAGAGTCAAAGTTTTGAAGGGTGAATTTTTGATATCTGTTCTTATCATGCCATAAATCAGAAAAAAATGTCAACAATCTTAAAACAAAACAATTTTCACTGTTTTTAAGCTGACATTGTATAAGAGGCAGGGTACACCCTGGACAGGTAGCCAGACTATCACAGAGCTGACACATAGAGACAGACAACCATTCACACTCACATTCACACCTACGGACAATTTAGAGTCACCAATTAACCTCCACGTCTTTGGACTGTGGGAGGAAGCCGGAGAAGCCGGAGTACCCGGAGAAAACCCACACTGACACTAAGAGACCATGCAAATTCCACACAGAAGGACTTCGAACACCCCACCTAGGACTTGAATCAGCAACCCTCTTGCTGTGAGGCGTTTTCTTCCCACTAGTCTGAGAGAAGACATGTCATGGAAACAATTAAAAAACAGTTTCCTTCACCTTGGGGTGTCGGCATTGAAGACTAACAAACTTGGGATTTCTGGTAAGTACACTGTGATACAGCGCTGGTTACGATCACTTAGCAACTTCAGATGCAACCTGCCTCCGTGCCCTTGAGAGTTGGCACAAAGTAGGCACCAGAACAGCAACCAGTGCTCAACATCGCATCTTCCAGGTGGTTAAAGACATGGCATACGTCTCGGCCTTGTGTAAGTGCTTATATGTCTGACAGTTTAAGCTCATACTTTTTACCTCCATGTGATGAGACCGCGCCACCAAACTTGTGAACATTTTCCTCTATGCAGACAACCAACGTAGTAACAATAGAACCGCACGCACGTTCACCGTCCACAATAACCACCCCTTGACGCAGTGACAGTTCCTGGTGTGCAGAGGTGTGAACTTGTCTTTCAAGCTTTTTTTTCTTTTGCACAACCAGACAACCGAGTGCAACACCAGGAATGCCTCTGAGGAGAGAGTCTGAGTCCTCTCATCTCACTCCTCTCCGTGACAGCAGGCCTCTGGCCATTTGGAAACAACTACTAACACTGTTGCCTGAGGACGTGGCTGTAAGACGTGTCATCTGAGGTTCATTTGAAGCATACTGAGAGCTTTAATAGCATCCACAGGGTGTTCACACCTTCAAATCACGTCAGTGCAGTTTGGGAAAGTGCATACAGGAATAAAACTGTCAATATATCACATAACTACAGTCTTTACAAACTTCTCTTGCTGATGGCTTTATTTTCCTTTACATCTCTTCACCTCCTCTCTTCTCCTTTTTTCCGGCCTGCCACATTCTTCGTTACTTTGCACATTTACGCCACTGCAGCCCTTGAGCCTTTCAGTTTTCCTCGATCACTGAAGGACTTTAAATCCGTCTCGTGTCTCAAGATCAGCACTCACAGGAGCTGAGACAAACAACACTACAAAATTTGTACGGGTCTAAATCACACAGTGCTCACACCATCTTGTGTTGTTGGATGAGCAGGGTGTGATAAAGGACTCTTTCTGAGTGGGAGGAGAGAATCAGTC
The DNA here is from genome assembly GCF_041903045.1 of Epinephelus lanceolatus. Classification (NCBI taxonomy): domain Eukaryota; kingdom Metazoa; phylum Chordata; class Actinopteri; order Perciformes; family Serranidae; genus Epinephelus; species Epinephelus lanceolatus. The sequence goes on along the minus strand of NC_135736.1, from coordinate 25,843,240 downwards.
AGACAGGGTTTTGTGCGGGAGCCACTGCAGCCTCCACCGACATGTCCGAGTCCATCTGTGTGTCTGGAGCCAGGACGGGGGCCGGAGCGACGGGAACCTCCACTGTTTCGTGCCTGCCATTGGTCAGGGCGTTGAGCTGGGCCTGAGGGTTGTGCAGGTCTTTCTCGGGGCAGTTCTGCACAGTGATGATGCGGTTGAAGGCCTTGAGGCGGTGCCACAGCTGCAGGTAGACTTTACACTGGATGTACATGAAGATGAGGCCACCTGTGAAGCCGATGGCCACCACAATCAGCTTGGTCCAGAAGGGCCACTCCAGCACACCTGAGGACGCACAAACACACACACACACACACACACACACACACACAAACACACAGAGCAAATGTTCGTCAACCTGCAGGAGGTGTGGTGGATCATGATGGTGGTGTGTGTAGAGCTGTGCTTACCCTGTGGCGTATTGTACTTGAGAAGAGAAACTCTCCAAAAATCGTCTGCAATCAAGAGTGAATGTAATTTCTCTTTATTTAAATGATCTCTGATTAAACGTGTTCTACGCTATTATTTATAAAGTACATTTAATATATATTAATGTTTATTAATATATATTAAGTGTTTTTAACGTACTGCATCTATGTTTTCTGCCTCTGACCCGAGGTCCTACAATATGAGCATGATTATACACTATGAACACAGCACAACACACAACACCATCAACAAACAACAATGAACACACAAAAGCACTGAGGGAACTATTTTTTTTAACGCAATGACATAAATTGTGACAAACAGGCGGTTCATCGGGCTGTAACCAGCACATCCCAGATTTTATTCAATGAGGAGCATCATGTGACTCGTCAGTGTCAGTAGAAACAGAGAGCTACCTGCTGACTCACTGTAGAAGAAATTAATATTTCTTAAAAGAACACACTGGTGTTTTTTCATGATTTAGCCCGTTAACGTGAAAACAGACAAGTGTTTTGCTTAATCCTTATACTGATTGCACAGTGTAAGAGCTATAGAGTAATGACACCATCTGCATTTAGATTAGTTCCCTGTAAGCCAACGGGTACAATCTCCCAGGAAAATGTGGGCCCGGCACAAAGGAAGTGGATCAACCATTGTGCAACCAAAACAGAAAGAGGGCAGCACTTCTGTTTTCAGCATTAGATATCAGTAGTCATCTACTTGGCAACAGAAAAGCCCCTGATGATAGGCTCTAAAGAAAACAGAACGTGATCTGGTTGTAAGTTGAAATTAAACTTATTTGTAAACACTTAGTTTTCTGAGTTTCATACAGCAGCAACAATAAAGAAAACCAGTGTCTTCTCCCTCTTCTCTCTCAAGCTTTACCTCTAATGTGTGGAGGGATGTGTGGATCACCATCACAGTAACATAAACTGGGAGATTTATACTAGACAATACACACACTATTCACATGAACACACTGAGTGACTACACAGAACATGTATCTTCAAAATCACATCACCAGAGTCAGACAGGTGTAATGGCTCAAGGTACCCTAAGAAGTTTTTGACCTCTAGGGGCGCTACAGTGCAGCATTTTAATGCTCCTGCGTTGTTTGTATTGAGTGTTTTACCAGCATGATGTGTATTAATTTATATTGACAGTTTATAATATATTGTCTTACAACTATAGCCTGCACAGCCCACCTCCCTATAAAGCTATAGCATTTAAATACTTGCACTACATAGTATATTCAAATGTTTTTCATCTTTTCATCATGAATGTGTGTTTTTCTGATGCCTACAGGATTTTAAAAGTCTTCTTAAGTCTGACGCCCTCTCACATCTAAAGACAATGTGAGTTTTTAATTACACACAATAAGATTTCTTAAACTGAAGATCTTGCAGGGTCACTATTTGCAAGACTACAACAAGATTATGTAGACTCTTGTTCACTCCACAACTCCCCCAGTTTCTCCTACTTTTACACAGTACAAGAGAACCAAGACTTGTTCACGTTCTTGTGCCTCACCACATTGCCCTCCATGTTTACTGTCTAACCAGTTTGTGGCTTCCTGTTTGGTGCTGGAGAGAGCGCAGCCATTGGTTGCTGACAAAGTTCATGTCATTGAACTTCTGTATTTGCATGAGCCAAGACTAAAAACTTGCAATATTATTAAACATGTCTGATTTCGTCTGAAGGTCAAGATGAGAAAAAGATAGCTCTGGCTGAGTTTTATGGTCACTTTACACCAAACAATGGTGATCACAGGAGCGCACACCAACTGAGATAAAATTCTCTTGATTTTATTCCGACATTAGAAATTAGTCTGTGACAGTAAAATCGCCAGAAAAGTCGTTGGATGTGAGGCCGGTATAATTTATACATTTACTCCTATATTATTTTCTTTATTGTACACTAGCCGTTTTAGTCTCAAGAACAGGAGAGGGTTCCCATACACTTTCATGGACAAACTTTTCAAACTGTTCCGTGACTTTTTAAGCACCCATAATTAAGTTTTTTTTTCTTGCCGCTGCAAGAAGAAGAAGAAGAACAGCTGCAGAAAATTATTTGCTATGTTACATGATGTGAGAGGCTATCCATGGAAGATTACTGTAACAATTTCATTACACACAAAACAAAGTTTTACAAAACTTTCAATGATTTTTCCTAATACCATTACTTTTCTGAGCCTGGAAAATATGACTGTGAAATTCTATGACTTTTCCAGGTTTTCCATGACCGTGCGAACCCTGTGTTTCACTATAAAAAATTATGATCATGCGAAAAAACAACAACCTTTGAATCTTGAAAGGACAGGAAAACTGCACGCTGATGTAAACAATGCACTTTTAAACAATTTTTGTTGAGGTGAGAAATGTTCTTTGGCTTTACTTACACCACCTGTATGTGAGAAATCATGTTTTACAATCAAATCTGCCCGCCGTGGATCATAACACCTCTACTCTGTGTGTCTCTGGTATGTGGGCGAGGGAGCGGGAGGAATTACTTACCGTTCTTCCCAAGTCTGATCTCTTCCGCTGTTCTCTTGAACAGAACGTAGACTGACCACAACATACACACTATTGCTATCAGGTGAAACAAGACTGAACAGAAGATCTTTCTCCTCTCGCCCTTCGACATGTGTAGCCTCTCCCACTGGAGGACAGAGGGGTGGAGAGGGAGATGAGAGGCAGCATTAGTTGAAGGGAGGGAAATGGTGTTCATTATTACAGCCTGACAGTAAATCACAGTTCATAGCTGTGAGTGAGATTTATGAGCGTGTGCCTACCTTGCGTAAAGGTTTTAGCTTCGTCTCCATGATGAAGTCAAACTTGCAGAGCTCACAGCAGCGAGTGTCTGAGGATTTGATCCACTGGTTGAGACATGCCTGGTGGACAAAACTCAGGCTCCCCGTGCAGCGACAAGGCATTATCAACGGGCATTCGTCATCCCCCTCACAGTGGCAGATCCTACACACACACACACACACACACATAGAAAATAAATATACAGTACAGACATTAAGAGCAGGTAATGATATGCAACCTTTGTACTACTGTCTTTGTTTTTTGGGGTATTTTTGGATCCCTGACTAAGAGAATTTTCCTTTTTGGACGATAAAGTCAAAGTTGAGCTTGAAGTTGATGTTGACAGATGAGAAGTGCGCCCACCCACACTTATATTAGGCTCATAAACACCCACTAACCTGCAGACCTCCATCTCAGAGTCATCAGAGCATTGCCGTATTGTGCCTCCATTCATACTGCAGTGTTTCTGTGGTGTGGGCACTGACATGTCCCCACCCCCTGACCCCTTCTCCTGGTATCTCTTGGTGATGAGTTCCTCGGCGTCCTCTGCCAGTGAGGAACTGTCCCCTGACTTGTAGCCCTTCTCCTGGTCTCTGTTGTGTGAGCTTTCCCTCTGTGAAACGTTGCCGTCTCTCTTTGCTGAGGCCCTGCTGCTGTGGCGCTTCTTAAGGCCTCCACTCTCCTCCACGAGAGGCTGGTTCTCCTTCCCTTCATCCGAGCCGACAGACTGCAGCTCCATGATCTGCACCTTGTCTTCCCCTCCTTTACCCCCGTTCACTCCATCCCTCTCTCGGCTGCTCCCGCTGCGGCGGCGCACTCTTCGGGCTTTCTCTTTGCTCCAGCTGCGGGCCTCACGCCACGCCTCATCCTCAGAGGTGGAGTCCGACTGGGGGACCCCTGAGCAGCGGAGGCGAGGTGGGAGCTCTCTCCGGTTCTTGACAGACCGCTCCCTCTTCTCCCCGTGCTCGCTGCGGTCAGAGCTGAGCTCGCTGCGGTCGGTCTGCTCCTGTTTGCCGTTGGTTTCCACGCAGTCGTAGCCGGTGCAGCTGTTCCTCTTGCGGCGGTGGCGGCGCTTCACCTGCTTCTTCTGTGCCTGAGCTGATGAGCCCAGAGTTGTGCTGGTGACAGTCATCACAGAGTTTTGTGTGTGCTTGTTGTGTTTGTGCGATTCAGAAACATCCTCCTCTAAAGGGGTCAGCTGGGTAGAACTGAACACACACGCAGACAGAGAGATGGAGATGTGTAAAACACAAGGTGAAACAAAACGGAAAAGACAAGTGTGATGACATTAAGTGAACAAATGGGCTGAAATGGTCACTACACCCAAATTACAAACAACCTATAGCTTTTTATAAGGTTCCTACTATCTAGCAATGCAGTATGTTTCATCTGCTTTCATACCAATACAATGCAGGTGAACTGGATTTCCTCTGTGGTGCTCACAGTTTGCAAAAAAACAGAAAAAAAAAGTCGACCTGCACAGCTTTTTCCGGAATCTGCTCACTCACTGTCAACACTTGTCAAAGGGTCTATTTCTTTGAAAAGTAGCTCACAATGAGTACAGTGAGTAGTGAACTCTTAATCATTCTGAGGAACATTGTTTGTATGTCAGTGTTTTGAGCACCTATTGTAATTGAGTTAAGGTAGAAATATCACCAAGCCTGAGCACATAAAACTAAATCTGCACTGCTATATACCACATGAAATGAAAAAACATATTTTTTTGTAACTCTGGTGAATCAACCCGAAGAGACATTGATCAGCATCCTCCCTAGCCGACTGATAAACAGATAATAGCCGGCCTAATTCCAGACTTCTGGATCTCTGTTCACTTCTCACGTGATTAAGTGATGAGGTCAGTTTGACAAGATTTGTAGGTAAGACTGGCGATGTCATATACCTGTATCTAAAAAAACAAAAAAATAACTGTTGATGAGTTGCAGCCCTTTAGGTTACCATAAGTCAACTTAATGAAACAATAAGTCAAAATTCAGCATATTTTTCCTATCAATGTGAAAACAATTAAATAATCTCTTCCTGGAAGCTCCAACCAGCTTTTGTGCTGACTGGAAATTATGTTGGTGGGTTGGACACGTATGTAATTTGCAGGGGTTCAGGCGAAATATTAACTCCTCCGAGACAGAAAATGGGACACAATATATGGAATAATAATAAAGTGATAACAAAATGTCAGTTCATTCAGATTACCAGGCCAGGTGATCAGAATAGGAAATGGTGAATGTGGAATGATTTGAGCATGGTGCGTGACAAACCAAGGTCCAAGCACTCACGTCCATCCCGTGTGTCCACACTGCTATAAAACACAGCGTCCTTTCAGCCTTGAAACGACAGGACTGAGGCCATCGGCGTGACGACCCCGCCACAAATAGATGTAATAATCTGAGGGATCCCATTTCTGCAATCGGCCATCTTCTTTTTATTGATTGCGCTATGGGAGCACCATTGGACTTCAGCATCCATTTTAATTTTGTTAATATCCTCTGGGTGCAGCAGACCATACTAATTCAGTCTCCCACTCAGTGGAGAAGAAGCTTTAAACTGTGCATGTTAATATCACAGAGAGAACTGTGGCTGCTCTGAGGTGTTTGAAGATATTCAGGGAACATCTGTCTTTGACTTTCTGCCCCTGAGACTAAAGAGACGGCAGTCTCACCTGCATATGTCCTGAGAAGACGGAGTGATTGATGTTCTTGAGGCTGTAGTCAGTCCTGTTGTAGAGTTGCTGGCCTGAAACAACCAACAGATTCAAATTAGCCTCCATGTTGCTGTGCAAGTACAACAATCAATAAATATGAATGATCCTAAAACTACATTCATTGTTTGTTTGTTTTTTAACATATTAGCATGTACACATCCAGCATACAAAGAGAAAAACCAGCATTTCTTTTTGTATTTCTGTCCACCTGATAAGTCTCAGTCTACTCTTCACTCTCTTTTTAGCTTTGCTTTGGTCTCCACCATCTCCTGAGAAATGTATCTGAATCTTTACCTGCTAGATGTTAGAGGCTTCAAACATTAGCTAGTTGTTTAAGATACACTATGCAGGATTTATCTAAAAAACAATGTATAGACTCATACAGAAATAACAGCTTTCAATCATCACTTGTGACCCACTGGAAGTGTATGTTAGTGTATTTTTCTGCAGAGACTCGGCCCTCTGTCTGTATTTTCTTATTTTCTTCTTAATTTCTGTGTTCGGGAAGTTTATGGCCTTGTACCCCCACAGTGCTCAGGTGCAGTTGGGGCTTTAGAAAAAGATAGTGACCAGGTGACAGACTACAGGCAGCAGGCATCCATGAAACACACTGCCAAAAATATACAAATATAGCGAGGTGAAACACCAGACAAAAGTGAATCTGTTATGAAAATGGATGGATGGATGTTAAAAGGCTCAGGTGATGATTCTCAGTGGGTTTATTTCTACGAGCAACTCCTCCACATTACACACACACTCATTTGATTCATAGTAAGTATACGAAAATATTAATCAGGGGAGCTCAGAGCATCATTCAGTGTCTCATAACTTGTGCAACAGTGTGTACTTAGAGCAACCTTGTATTAATACCACTTCAGTGTTAACACATTCATGCAGATCAGATTCTGTCTGGGTGAATGGTGCTATCAGACTCTGTGAATTGTGACCTTGATATCGGCCCTTTAAACTCTTGTAGTCAGTGGTTACCTTGGAGATGTTGCTGGATCGACTCCCTGAGCGCCCGGGGGCCTTCCTCCCCTGCAGGGAGATGGAGAGATGGAAAATCATTAGAGATCACGGAGAGGTATGTGATGCTTTAATGGCATGAGGCAATGCAGCCTGGGGTATTTAAACCAGCAATCTCTCTGGCACACAACACTAGATGTAATAAGACATTAAAACAATATTTCACTGCACTCACAGGAGCACAGGAGCTGAGGGCTCATTTATCTCAGCATAATGTTTCACTGTGATTCTTTTCATCATGAGGTGATGAAAAGAATGATGAAAATGAACTGTTGGTAACTGATGGTATATTATGAAAATAGTGTAAGAATCAAATGCAAACCTGGGTGAAATTACAAATCCTAATTGAAATAATAATAAATAATAAATAATTTAATGCTCTGCCTCTGAAGAACAAGTGAGAGCCACTGCTCAGCGGGCAGCCAGAGACAGCGAGGGAAAACAGTGTGTAGAGGCAGCAGCATATTTTCACACCTAACTCTGCTTCTGTTTAGTTTTAATGAAGTGTGTTTTATAATAACTTAGAAGAACAGTATGTAGGATTTAGTGGCATCTAGCAGTGAGGATTGCAGACTGCCACCAGCTGAAACTTCTCCAATGTGCTGCAGCGTTCATTGTTCAGGAGGTTTTTATCGAGAGCCAAATTATCCCCAGAGGTCTCTTCCTCTCCAAAACAAACAGACCTGGTGATTTAAATCGGTAAAACACAGAATAAAGCAAATTCATGTTAAATAATCAGTGTTTTTCCAATGCTGCTTGGTGGCTGATGCAAACATGCAAATGGCCCCATCTTTAACCAGTGTTCAGTTTGCCTGTTCTGGATAAAGAGAACAAGCAATTAAGAAAGTCTTACTGTAGGTGAATGAGGAAAACTTGAATGTAGAAGATATGCGGTTCTGTTTCATAAAGCAAAGAGGTTTAAGAATGTTTCCTTTCTTGACATTTTGTAAGTTTGTTTTTGTTTGTTTTTTAAAAAAAGCTTAGAGCGTTTGCACCCGTCAGTTGAAAAGTGAAATTCTGTCCCCCATTAGTTTGGAGTATGTGGCATTAGACATCCAAGTTTTATCTATCTATAAAGCAAATAATCTGTGTCTGACTGTCTTTCTGTCTGTCCTTTGTATATCTCGGGAGCCGTTCATCCAGTCTACTTCACACTAGGCAGGTGTATTGCTAGGAACCCAAGGGTGTGCCTTTCAGTATTAATAAACTCTAAATAAACAAGCAAACAGCACTCTGTGTTTCTGTGCAGTGGCGGGGCTTCAGGGCTCTGCAGAGAACAGACTGTGAGCAGAGCATGTCTCGCCATGTATATTTCACCGTGTTTCTGACTGTGAGTAGATCTTTGGTGTTTTCTTTGCCATATTAACTGATAACCGGGAAGGAAAGGAGGCTCCTGTACTCCATACCACTAAAAGATTCAGTGCCAGTGTGCAGCACGAAGATGGGGGACAGCAGCTGCCTGCTTAAAGCAGTTTGTTAAAGTTGGAAAGATATTCAGAGTCAAACTTCCTGGATCAACAACTCATGAGCAGAACGTTGATAAAACACAAACTACACTAGTTTCCAACTGAAAAAATGAGCCACATGTCACCAAAACAATCCCTTCAGGCTGGACAGATGTTGCTCTACTATATGTGTGCAGCATGCTGTGAGCTGAGTGCAGGGACCGTCTACAAAGTGCAACACTGAAAAGAGAAATATTCAATAATACGCCAAGATACGCCTGTATATACTGTATTGTCACCAAATATTAACTTTACTCTTCACTCACAATCATTTTATATGAGCCTAATGTTTAAAATTCAATAACAGAAAAACTGCTGTCGATAAATTAAGTCCTAATATTAGTCTAATAAATAAACTGTTATGATTTTAACAGATTTGTCAACTCTCAAATTATTCTGAGGCCCTTACAACATTTAAATATTTTTTTGCCATACATGATGTCTAGTGTTTCTCATTTCTTTCTACACCATACAGGTGTTAAAGAAAATGAATGCATGTGTTCAAGGATACATGAAGCAGGGGCAGGAGGAGAATACTAAGAAGCAATGATGGCACATTGTACTTAAATTTGCTTACTGTCTGTTTAAGGTGCTGCTTTCAATTCTAATATAATACTGGATAGTTTAATAAACAATTAAACATCATGTTGTAATTGTTATATTTTGTGAGTAAAATCTGAATCTGCAGTGTAACCAGTAACATGTCTCTGTCAGGCCAATGTAGTAGTATAATGTCTTCCTCTGAAGTATAAGTAGAAGTACACAGTACGTGAGTAATATACCACTGAGTTGCATATTTTGTAAGTGCTTTGGCGGCCTTTTGTAAGTTATTTTGGGGTACAAAAAGTAAAAACATCAATATATCTAAACATTATAATATTTCTATAGCTATTTAGGTCCAGGTGTGTTGCTCAGGATCTGAAGACAGTTAGACAAGCTAATGCTTTAACTTGGCAATAAAAACAAAAACATTATACAATTAAACTAATCAGCTTTTAACATCACCAACATGTTCTGTAGTATTTGGTGTCATTCAGCTGACTGTGTGTCGATTGGTTCAAATCCAGCATCAGGAATCATGCGTGGTTCGATGTCCTTGTTATTTCATTGTGACCCGAGCTAAAGCCAGCCAATCCTATTACCTGGTCGTCCTCCTCTTAGTGCACAAGATGCTGCTCTGCAATGTGTCTCTATTTAAAGCAAACTAAGAGCACTTTTTCTAGGACTTCCTAGAGCGCCGATTGTCCAAACTCAACCGTCAGACCTTGACTCAACCCTCAAGACATCTGTGGCCTCATTCACTGCCTGAAGCTTCTTATACAAGTTCACCAGTAGAGTGCTCTGTGTAGGAGGTACCAACTGATAAACCAACATGAACAAAAGAATATCCTCCCTAGCATTTAGATTATGTGTTTTCCAAGTTGTAAAAAACCTAATAAATAAAATACATACATAAAATAGTCTGGATTATTTTTTCCAGCATCAGTCACAGTGGCCCAGTGGAGAATTTAAAGGTATAGTTGATTCAATAATGGCAAATTTATATTGTTTTGACTTATCAGATCACCCAAACTTAATCAGCTGTGTGTTTACATGAGTTTATTACTTCTGATTCAAAACCATTAAATAAATAAATGCAGGCTGATCATAGAGTTCCTGCAAGGCTTTGGTTTATATAGTGAAAAAGAAGTGGACAGCATTTCCACTGAGTTTTTTTGGCCCTAAAACATCAGAATCTCTTGGCAGGTGTCTAAACAGAGAATGTTGACTTAACACTCAGTTTGTTGGGAAAACTATAGTTAGAAACTACCAGATTGCAACAGGAAATCTTTGGAGAAACACTATTTTTCCAGTCCTTCTCAAATCAACGTTTCCTCCATCACTACGTTGAGTCGGCTCTCATCCGGAGCCACATCAGCGATATTACTGGCAGCCAGGTGCATTATGGGATTAAATACGTCGTGTCCCAGAGAGTGGACACACACCTCCAGCCTCAGCTATCTTTACTGTGGAAAGGTGCTGGATTCTGTATGAGCTATGTGTGAAAAATAGTTCCCGCACGAACACACACACACACACACACACACAACATGGTCCATCTCTGAACATGCGATGGGGTTGAGCAGGATGACCTGCCAACTGTCTGGTGTTCGAGTGAGTGGGCAGTGGAAGACAAACTGAAGCATAAAATGAAGTGAAAGTTAAAGAGATATGTTTTGATAGTATATTCACAGGAGGAAAATTATTAAGATTATCATAATTTGTTTGTCTCTATATTTTCATTTTGAAATAAAAAGAGGAACATGCCCATGTAGGCCCATGTCAAAAAGAAAACAAAACTAGAAAGGCAAACAGAGTGCACAGACCTCTGCCAAAGCTTCTATGTTACGAAAATCTGCCGGCACAAACTTCCAAATCTATTAGAACGAGTGCTCAGTAACGACTTCTTTCTGCATGAAGTTTGGCAACAACGTGCATAGGCTACCCCAGAGGATTACTAGTACCTGTGAAAGTGGGTTGTGACATGGAGCCATCAGATTTCTACAACTGGCTTTTTTGTCACTACTAAACTTTAAGGTTTAAAGTTGTCTTTATTGTCCCCAGGGTTCGCATAAAAACATAAAACAGACTACAAAGGACATCACCAATGACACATCCACGCAAAAAATCAACAGAGCTAGAGTAGGGAAATAAAAATTCAGACCATACCAAGCAGGCTACACATATACAAGAGTGCAAAGTGCAAGTGTGCAAAGGGAGCTCAAGGAATACAGCCAGAGAGCCATTTGCTATTAAGCGTATCAATAGCACTTGGGATAAAGGAGAATCTCTTGGTCCTCCTAACAGGTGCCCTGTAATGTCGTCCAGAGGGCAAAAGCTTAGACTCATCCAGAAGCGAATGGTCCTGGCAGTCCAATATAGCATTAGCCCTTTTAAGGATCTACCAGTTTTAAATGTCCAAGAGCGTGGCCTGACTGCTCCCTGATATCTTACCGGCCATTCTGACAAATCTTCGAAGTCTGTTCCTATTGGACATATTTATATTTCCAAACCAAGCAATAATAGTAAATGTTAAAACAGATTAAATGAAACATCTGTAAAAAAGAATCATCATCTCAGAAGAAATGTTAAAAGTTCATTTTTCTCTGAAAAAAGTCTTTGCTGCTCTCAACAGTATCGTTTTGTTTAAACAAATACTGCTCAAGCAAGAACAGGGACTACTTTCAGCTGTGGATTAACATGAGTATTTACTGCAGCAGGCCGGTGTATGTGGGACTGACTCAAAATAAACAACAGTGCCCGTGCTCATCTTACAGTGAGGGAACATGTCATTCTCACTTTGGATGCAGTGGAGGTCTATGACACAGAGGAGGAAGATATTTAAGGCTTTGACCATACAGAATATACTCGTGGATTCACTTCATTGTTTCAATGTTTTGACAGGATTTGTTGACTATAATAATATTCATTAAAATACTCAACAGCTCTGATGGTCTTGATGTGAAGACAACACTTAAAAACCTTCGAAAAATATAATTTAAAATAAACAAAAGTAACTTCCAATACATGCCTGCTTACATACAACACATGTTAGAGGTATGGAATGTTGGTTTTTATATATAGGACATGCAGTACAATGCCTATAGGTGTACTTTATGTATCTTACAGGATATTTGCAGAGTTCAAAGTTGATGATTGTAACATCTCATGTGGGTGGCTGATTTATACTTTTTATACTTGACATATAAAAAGCAAAACAGAGCTTGCCTGTACCAACCACCAGCCCACACACAGACACAGTTGTAGGCACACTCTGTGCAAATCAGTGAAATAAATAAGAGAGACACAAGTACCAGGCTGCATCATCTAAGCTGATCAAGGGATTTACTGATGGCCAGGTTTAAATCAGTAGTCCTGCGTGGAGTCAAAGCAAACACTCTGCAGCCTCCTCTGGGTGTTACACTACATGGACACATGTACCGGGCACAGGGCACATGTTTGTGCTGTTTTAGTTCAACAGGACAGATCAGTAACTCATCATGAGTCGTGAAACAGTATATCACACATTGTAACTCTAAACCTCCATCATGTGGTTAAAAACAGTTAAAATTAAAATAAATTGCCTGTAGTTATGAGGCTAATGGCAGTGCGTGTGTCCCCATCAGGTACGTGAAATGTTCAGAGTATTTTTCATTAGTCTGAATTTGCATTTCTGAGAAGATACAGATGTTTGTGCCACTTCATCACGTCAGTGCTCTCAGCTTTGTGGTGCATTTATGTAAAGTTCTACCTGTCAAAACCCAGAGTGTAGGCTGTTAAAAACCACTGCATTCACAGCTAAGCTCTCGGAAGATAAAACTTGCTATAAACATACATGATCACAGTACAAGAACTATGAGGAAATTGTAGCTTTTTTTACATTTAAAAAATACTTTTTAATAACATTTCCAGTAAAGAGTGTTCAGTGAAGAGGTATGTTGTAGGTGTTTAACAGTGCTTCGCACAAAGACTGAAGGCAGGGGGAAAGAGCTAGTCTTGTTAGCTTGTAAGCTAGGTACATGCTTAAAGGAATCTCTTGGTTTTGTTCACATTTCCGCAAGCATGAGAAGTCGTCACCTGTCACAATGGCTTCTAAAACAACATGCTAATGTTAAAATATTAAAGTTGTTGTTGGAAGGCACGTTGGACAGAGCTAAGCTAGCCATTTCTCTCTGATACAGTCTTCGAGCCGAGCTAAGCTAAAGACAACTGGTGCAACTTTCTGAACACAAAGACGTTAAAGTGACATCATTCTCCTCATGTTACTCTAAGTAAGAAAGCCAGCAAGTGTTTTTAAAATGTCACAGTATTCCTTTAAGAGCGGCACATCTGAACGGACTACAACAACTTGCTACTCCCCTGTCTGACAAAGCCAATACAGTCAGTTCAAACAGAACTACTGTGTGTGTACTGATCTGTTGCATCTGTACAGTGGTTGCATCTGTATCATCGTCACATTCTTCGGCTCACACCATATAAACACATACAGAGTACAGCAATGTTTAAAAAGGCAAATGATCAATGCCCAGCTTTTCGTTCTTGTACTCTTAAAAGGCACGTTGATATTACACTGGCTCCATCACCCTATAAGTTTCCACGCATGTAAAGGTTTTACTCCTTCCTACGATCAAAGAACCTGCAATGTAACATCCAAAGTATCCTAAATTAAAAGCCTGACAAGTCCAAGTCACAACAAAGAACTGCCAGCGTTGCAAGAACACCTAACTGCACACAGGATTACAGTAAAACACTCCGCTTCTTCCTGCTGGTGCCTCGTACAAGCCACAACCCACAGTTCGGTGGTAAAAAAGTGCTGCATCAGAGACGCCATCATACTGTCACCTACCTGAGCGTCTGCTCCTCTGCCGACACTCTGACTCTGATGCACAGCAGAGACTTTGGTCAGTCTATGTGTGGACATGTGCATGTTTCTGCAGAGGGGATTAAGTGATGTAGCGTGGACTGAGGGCTATATTTTGGTTCTGTACTCTGGCTCAGGCTCAAAAAACACCTACAGCCACATTTAGACAACCGACCAACTGTGAAGCTGTAGCTACACTGTTTATACTTGGTCACAACATGTTTTAAAGAACCTTAACACTCAATTTAAAACCTTTAGTATTTCTCTGTAACATTAAATATTTGTTAGTTAAATAAGAATAATATCCATAGTTATAAATGATTAAGCTTTTTTTAACTAAAAAATGTAGTTCATCTGCTTCATCAGGGTTGTGCTATTGTGGTTTCCTCTGTGTCAAGATAACCAAACAACCCAATAACTGTTCTCACACTCTGACTCTTAATTGTTCAGCCCTGATTGGTCCGATGAAATATGTGACATCACCTCTTACCAACATGACATCCCCACCTCAAACTAACAGGAAGAGCACATAACACCCACAAACAGACAAATTTCTCATGAAGCAAAAATAAATAGCAGCCAGTATGGTTTTAACGGTGGCAGACATTGGTGTGTGTATCTAAGATTGTATCATTTATCACAATAAGAAGTCTTTAAGAGGAAAGGCCAAAGCATTTAAAATACTGAAATGTACATTTGCAGTAGACTTATGTGTCTATTAATGGAAGACAGGACTTACACAGGTGTGTATTTTTATCATAACTTATACAGCTATATTTTCTATATTCTTATTTTTATATTTTCAGCTTTGATGTGTAGTCCAGATAAACATTTGCAAGTTAGCAATCTATTTTCAAATGTATTTTTTCTCCAGGTCCAGATAGCCATTGATTCCCATTCCTTCTTGTGTGGTGCTGATTGGATATACTCAAGGAGGGATGTGATGACAACAAAAAGCAACAAAATAGCCGGCATTTTTAGCTTGTTCATATAGCTTCCGCCGCCATCTAAAAAAAACCTCACTAAATGGCCCGTGAAAAAAATATTTTTTCCAGCAGATATCTTAGTTACAACATAATTGAGCTAGCAAAGCAGTTTTGTGTTGATATGTGTGGTATTTATTCCATTATGGGAAGTCATGATGTCTAGAAAGCATCAGCTAACAGCAGCAGCAAAGCTAACATCAGGACGTCATCTGTTAAAAGCCTCCCGTTGTCGGATACGACATGAAACTACTCCAGTTAGCTCAATCATGTTGTAACTAAGACTTCCGCTGGAAAAAATATTTTTTTCACGGGCCATTTAGTGAGTTATTACATCAGCTAACGGCGTCCCTACGTCACCCCGGTCAAAATGGTCGCACAACGATTACGTCACATCCAGAGCCTGTAACTTTACAGGAACCTTCCTCGTACTCCACTCTCTCAGTGGGGACACGGCGGTTGAGAGGGCCGAGCGAGAGGACGTTCCTGTAGTAGTTCCTGCCCCCCAAATAGTACCAGGAACTTCTTCAGTGGAAACGGGCCTCATGTTACTTTAAGAAAAATCAGTGCAGACTTGATGGCCACTGTGACAGATTACAGAAGTAAAGTAACGCTAAGTAATTTTGATATCTTATGGATAGGAATGGAAACCAGTTGATTCCTAGAAGAGTAAGAAAAATATGTCATGGTTTCTAAAATGATTTAAGCATCATTGATTTGGGGTAAATGGGCTAAAACATTTTACAGGTCCGGTGAAATTAAAGTTGCATTATTTATGTTTTCCGCTTGTGTTTCTGGATGTGATGTTCCTTTATCTGCTGCATTCATACTTAAAACTAAGAAGATGATCCTTAAAATTAAAGTAAAATCGTTCTACTTTACACTATGTTAAATTGTAAAGGTCCAGTGTGTAGGATTTAGGGGGCTTTGTTATTTTGAACAACCAATTTCATTCATGTTCTTTTAGTGTATAACTGCCTGAAAATATGAATCGCTGTGTTTTTGTTACCTTAGAATGAGCCGTTCATATCTACATTGGGAGTGGGTCCTCGTCCACAGAGTCCACCATGTTGCGCCGCTATGTTTCTACAGTAGTCCAGGGTGTTTGCACTTCGGCCGTCGTAGTTGGTAGCCTCTCTGCGATTAGCCAGCATTGAAAACCCCCCACTGATTTTTAACATTAAACTGCTTTATTCAGTATTTTTACCAGTTTAAATCACAGAGTGTATTTGTTTTAGAGAGGAGGAGACCTCTGTGGATAATTCTGCTCCCGGTAAACACCTTCTCAACATCTGGATCTTAAATTATCAGAGGAAAAAGGTGAGCACACGTTAGCAGGTGCTGGGCTAGTGGCCCATCTGCAACGAGCCAAACTGCTTCAGAGAAACATTTTTACCAGTCAGTTGTCAGTTTTAATGTGTAACTTTATTCAGTGTTTTACTGGTTTTAATTACCTGGTCCGTTTGTTTTGGAGAGGAGGAGACCTCTGCGGATAACTCGGCTCCTGGTAAAAACTTCCTGAACAATGAACACTGAAGGAATCACTTTCAGCTGGTTGCAATCAGCAATCCTCACCGCTAGATGCCACTAAATCCTATAGACTGCTCCTTTTTATATGGATGAAGGGTTGGATAAGAGCAAACCCAAGACCTGCATCATTCAATAAGCTCATTCAGTGTTTCTGCTTATCATTTTTCTGCTGGGCTGACTACAGTCTACCATGCAAATGGTTAACACTGCACAAGGAGCAAGGTGTGCACACAGACCTGGTGTCATTATTTAAACAAGATTATTATAAATATCCTATCCTCACCCAACAAATCTACAAAATAAAAACATATTTGTGAGGATTATTTAGGTTATTATCAGTGGATCGTTGTGGACTGTAGGGTAACAAAAAACCTGCTGTTAAACATTCAGTTTGTGGGCATCCTCATGGCCTAATGGTCTAAATGCAAACAATGTACATGACCACATCCTCTTTCTGATTCATGCTGGTGGTCTCTGTTGTGTGCTACAATCCCCTACCCTCCATATATTTTCTGTTTTGTTTCATTTTCAACTGTCAGATTAAAGGGCCAGTGTGTAAAATGGGTTGAAAACCGTTGGAAACAGTGACATCAGTGGTCAAATTCTAGATTGCAGGGCTCACTCGCTCACCCCTCCTGTCGGGTAAATGACGGTGGCCTCGTAGGGACAAAAAGCCTTGCGCACGAGTTTTTCAGGAGTAGGTCTATCTAGCGATGAGGTGAATGTTTATTTAGAAATCTAAACCATGTTACGATATTGTAATGAATCCCTCATGAGCCCGTTTATTTGAGCACTCCAGAAACTCCGGTAACACTCCACTCCGTCCCAAACTCTGACTCTTCTGGCGTAACAGACACACTTAATAACTTTACACACATACTCGTTTAAGATACTAAGTAGGGACCCCCCTCCCCTCTCTGCTCCACCAATCTCCAGCCCGCACACTGACTGACAGCGTAGCCGGTAAACAGCGCTCAGCTGTTTATTTAGCCTAGCAATATTTCCGGACTATAGTAGCTGCAATGGACGACTTTGAACGCGATTTTGAAGAGTTTCTTGTAGCGGACACAGACCCAGAGCCATACCTGTTTGAGCTGGAGCATACAGATGAGGAACTCCATGTGTTTGATGCTGAGCGGGTGAGAAGAGAGGCTGAATGCACAGAATGGGATTCGGTGCTACTGCTACCATCGTTGGGGAGATATCACCAGGAGGAAAAGCGCCGCAGAGAGTGCATCACAAGGAGTGAAGTTACGTCTTCTTTTCCTCGCAGATGACGGTTCGGGTTCATTCTCTCCTGTTGCGTGGTGAGTGTGGTCCATTCGCAAACTTTATAACTAAAAAAAACTTTTCACTACTCTCTATCGACGAACTACTAACACTCTGCTGTTTCCTCCTCCTTCTTCCTTCCTTCCGCTGTCTTCGTTGTTTTATTTATACACGCGAAACACGTTCTCTGGCTGGCTGGATTGTCCACTTGGTCTGTCGTACATACATGGCGGCGCAAGATGGCGATCTCTCTAAAGCAAGGCCCTTGCTATATATATATATATATAAAAGCATAATTATAAGGCTACGAAAACCAGACGAATTTTATTTTATAGCGATCATACACTTGTATAAACATATTAATGGGTAGAATATTGAGATTCAGATTCAGATTGACAATAAACCATGCCAGATATTACACACTGGCCCTTTAAGGAAATGGGAAAAAAATGGGCATGTAGCCTGCAGTCCAGACTTCAGGTCTGATGTTCTAGTTCACTCTTTGACCATAGACAGCTGCCACTAAAAATAATGGTTTCTTTACACATGCGAACAGGTGTCCCGACTAAATATAAATCTCTCCTTGGGCTGGTTCCTCTTACCTGTGTACATTAATGTATAGAAACTAGTATGGCCTGTGTTCTCATTATGTCTGTTCCCCACGATATGGTTGAAGTTAGGTAAAAAAAAATACCCATCTTGTCCCAACTGAAAGACTCATTCAGCTTCAGAGTTACTGCTTTAAATCATTTGGATACTTTTGAAAACTAAAAGACATCCATGTGCCTTAATTGAAAGTTCTTAATTCTATAGGGTTGGAGTGGCGCTGACAGTAGAGAGGTTACAGGTAATGTAACAAATGACAATGTCTTTCAAAAAGCTAGTAATCCAACAGTCTGTACTTTTAGATGCAGATCTTGTGATCATTGTAGGGCAATAAAAAAAATTACACTTCATATTTTACCAAATTTGAGGAAGTGGAACCATTTTATACTACAGTTAATCCAAAAAAGACATTAGGGACTGTCTAAGTTCCTGTTTTCATCTTAACAAGTAGGTTTGTAGTGAAGCTTAATGAGTGCACAAACAACAAAACATTCTCGTTTGTGTCTGGAATTGAGAGACCAAGAACCCACAAACCAACTCTGCAACAACCATCCAACCTCCTGCATGAGTTTGTAAATGATATAGTTTCCATTAGAACTCAACTCTGTACTTAGTGTATGACCACGATGACCTCAGTTCTCTTCCTGCTTTAAGTCCCAATCTCTGTCTACTATGAAAGCTCCCTGCTGTGTGAGAAAAACACTTTATAGCCTTTTGCATGTGACGTAACATGAGGTGAGGTGGGGTGGGGTGTAACGGAGTGTCTATAATGTTCCATGACGTGGACGTGATGTGAGGTTCCATAGCAGTGGAAAGCATCAAACCCCAAGTGGGAGAACAGTGATAAAAGGCAGCTGAGTGCATGCATGTACTGTATGTGTGAGTGACTGAGTTGAAGAGACTGTCAGCTGAAACTAGAGGCAGACACACACACACACACACACACACACACATACACAAACACACAGACACATGCATACATATGCAACCTCAGCCATCAAGAGGACCAATCAAATGACTTCTACCTTTTGATAACACAAATCCTGAATCATAAATCTCTGTAATTTGACCAACTTTACACTAGTTTTAAGCCGTAACTGCAAAAACTAATAAGAACATAAAGCTACAGAGCTTTCTCTGGCTCGTCAGAGGCTCGAGAACAGAGTTTTGAGGTCAGAAACTCACCTCAGTCTTGTCTTTAGAGCGAGTAGAGCTCTTGCCGTTGCTGGCTGTCTCCCTGGCCGGAACCACAGTTATCTGTTGTATTGGCATGCTGCTGTTTCCAGGCAACGGTTCGGTGTTACTCCCACAGCATTCCCAGCACGCCGCGCCTTCCTGTCATCCGAGCCGTGTCCCTACGTGTGATCCACTGTCCCATCCGCAAGCTGTCTTCAGGAAAATGGGACGGTGTTCCGGGATCGCTCTCCTCTGTCAGCCCAATCCGGATCATCAAGAGGAGCGGAGATGGAACGGGATCAGGTCACCGTGGCAACAGGAAGACAGCTCTGGAGATGGTGGGGTGTGAGGTCGTCATGACGACTGGGAAACTACTCAGCAGTGCGCACCACCTCCTCCTCTTCCTCCCCCTCCACCTCCTCCTCCTCCCCCTTGTCTGCCCTCCTGCTGAGACAGAGAGACGGAGAGAGGAAGAGTTCAGATTGACCCGAGCAGTAAACAAGGAGGCAGGGAAAATGTGTGTTGTAGCGACGTGTGTGTGCGTGTGTGTGTATATGTGTGTGTCTTTCTCGGAGGGGCGGAGCCAGGATTTTGTCGTGCTTGCTGGGTAATAAGCATACGGTCCACAAGGATTAGGGCTTAGACTAACCTCAATCTCCTCCTCTGACCAGTGGTGCTGCTAATAAGCTTACGCAACTTGTGCACATGGACAGCAGTCACACACACACACACACACACACAGAAACAGTGTGTTGATTGATGTTAAGCCGCCTCAACTTCTTCTGTCATGTTTAAGGAATACAGGCACATTAGTCGTCTGACCGGTCATGAAGTGCATAACCTACAAAACCATACCAGTGTCTTCACATAATGTGTGTGTAGGTGTGTGTGTGTGTGTTTGGTGTGTTAGGGTGTAATCCTATTTTAAATTGTCCCAGGTCATGGGGATTATGATTGATATAACAGGAAAATGAGTGACTTAAAGTGATCGCTAAAGAGCAGCTGCTGACCGAGGTGAAGAGGCGAACAAACTCAAGTTTCTCCACAGTGGCTGACCACTTCACTTTGACAGTACGCTTCTCTTTTTTTAGTTAAAATATTCAAGGGTCTTCTAAGACGCATAACCAAAACGATTTGAATAAATGACAAAAACTAAATTATTACCACTGCAACTGGAATTTTAAAACCAGATTTTGTGTTTTTTTTCCCCCTTCACTTTTACTACATTGTTAAATTGGATCCTACCAGGGAGGTGGATTTAAGCATCTTGGGGCCTGTTTCAAGAGCTAATGTGGGGCCCCTGCAGGATTGCCATCTTATGGTGATTGTTCATCAAGAGGGTGGCACTTGCACAGAGACTTTAAGGGGTGACAGAAATTTATACTGTATATGCTGATTTAATCGCAAGCTATCACATATATAAATATTTGCTTGGGAAAGCCCCCAGATTCATAACAAATTTGTTAAAAAGCAGTCTCTCTGATGCGAAGCCGGCCGTGGGCAGGGGAGAGCTTGACAGCAGCAATGAAACATGGAATCTGTGGCACACACTCAAAGGCGAGAGAAGATCACAGGTGACTGAACCGTTAAACTCACTTTGGAAAGCTGCGTGACGTTCTTTTCAGAAAGCGACAGGAAACAGGCAAACAGGAACCAGGAGGGCAGAAGCAGAGTTTTGAGGCAGAGTGGTTTACCGGGGAGCATAGGAAGCAGGAGAGTCAGGGACGGGCAGGGTCGATACCAAGGAAGCAGTCCAGAAAAAACACTGGAAAGTCTTGCATAAATGACAAAGGCAAGAAGTGTCTGTGAGGCAGGTGTCTTTATAGTGACAGGGGGTAATGATCTACAGGTGAGTGGTGTTAGCCTGGTGAGGTGGCTGTGGTGGACCGGCAGGAGCTGGAAATGTGTGGACAGACAATAGGCTGACATGTAGGTGTGGTGACAAGGTGATGGGAAAATTCCTGAATGAGCTGAAGAGCTGGCATGTATGGCAGGTGAGAAGTGCCACTGTGACAAAATAAAGATATTTTGAATAAAAAATACTTCATGATTGTGGCACATGAGTAAAGCAATAAAACGAAATACCAAAAGGTGGCATTAGAAGTTAATACACTACTAGTCCATACCCATTGAGTGCACAGTTGCCCACGTACAGTTTCACATGGTGTGTGTTTGGGATACAGGTCATAGGAAATTGCAGATTAAATAGTCAACTGAACCCATTAAGAAGAACAATGTATTCAGACAGAGTTTTTGTGAATTTGATAGTACGACTGCTTTATTGAACGTACAGTAGTACCATTGCCAATAGTGGGATAGTTAGTGGGCTAAAACTGTACATTAGTAGTTGAGGTAGAATGTTGAAAGGCAGATAGTTAAAGTGTTTATATGTTGTATTGACTTAAAAGTGGGGCGCACTGGTAGTTCACATGGGAAAGGTGCGGCTAGCCCTTGTTGCAGCAGCATACCCTACCATGACTTAGTCATACCAAAAAATAGAAAAAAAAAACCCCAACATTCGGCCACAGAGGGAGCCACCGCGATCGGTCGCATTTTAGCCATTTTTAAGCATTTTTCTGTTGCTATAGTGCTACCCAGTTGCCAATTAGAGTTAAATTTCTCCAGTCACCTTGAGGCGTCCTGTTCTACATATCTACCAAGTTAGGAAACATCTATATGGCGGTTAGGCCTAGATAAGAAATTAGCTCTCTAGCGCCCCCATTTTGTTTGATGGGGTCAATAATGGAGGGGTCCCCTCAGATTATGTGTGGTCATATGCCTACAAAGTTGTGTGGTGATCGGTGAAACCCTTGAGATGTTATACACCTTTATGTGATGAGCCACGCCCTCCGCAATATTCATTGCCTTATAGAAGTTCAGTTTTAGTAAGTTTTTCAACTTTTGCCAAGAGGGAACTTTAGATAATGGTCCCTAGATTATGTTCACCGAGTTTCATGCAGATCGATCAAACTTCCTAGGAAGAGATCGATTTTAAGTGTTTTTCAAAAAATTCAAAATGGCGGAAAATCTATATAACCGGAAGTTATGGGTTCTTGAGGCAAATTTGTTCCTCATGAGGAGAGCCATCTCTGTGCAAAGTTTCATGTCTCTACGACATACAGGGCATGAGATATGCCCATTCAAAGTTTGCAATTTCAATCGGTTGCTATAGCGCCCCCCTTTGACCAACTGATGTAATATTGCTTCATTTGCATCCTCCCATGACCCTCTCCCACTGTGCCAAATTTCACATGGATTGACCAAGTCAGTGAGGAGAAAAACGTGGAACAGACACACAGACACACACACCCACACACCCGTCATTATATAATGAGATTCTAATCCCAAATCTTCAGAATTTTTAATGAGTGCATCTTTTAGCCTAAATTTTGGCCATAACAGATCTATAAATTAGGCTACGCATCAAAGTTTTAAAGAACTTACTTTTAAATTACTAAATAAAACATGCCTCAACAAAACAACACGGTATTATGCATTTGTGACTGTTCTACATTTGTACTAGTGGAAGTTGGCAACCTTGCACACACATTCAGCAGGAAAAAAGCCATCAGCAGACATGTGTGACCAGAGAGGCTGCACAGAAAGCTGCCAGGCCGAGAGAGAACAGAGCTGCTGCCCACCGTCATCTCTTGCTGCCTTTTTTTTTTGCAGCGAGACGTAGGAGTTTCACTCTTGTAAATGTATGTCAAGCCACAACTTTCATATACGCTTGATCTCTTTGCATGTTAAGGGACCATTGGGAGGGTGGGGCCTTGTTTCAATTGGCACCAGTGAACTATAGCTAAGGTTGCCTAATCCTGGATTCTATTTGTTTGGCTTTACAAATACCTTTTGTCCACTACTTTTTTCCCCAGTAATTCTGAAAGCTCAGGTGTTTAGCTCATTGATGGCAGTTTTTTTCTGGATGGAAAAACAGCTGAGCCAATAAGAGTTTTGCAGATGAGATTAAGAACGGAGGAGTCATCGTCTTGTGCCAGAGCCAGAAAAATACAGATAGAAAACCACAAAAATTGAGTCAAGCATGGATGAAATTATTTGTAACTGTGTGATTGTTGTACCGCAGCTTTCATGTCTCCTGAATATGACGATGGTGAGCAGGATATGTCACTTGCAACTGACTGTTGAGGGCAAAGTAACAACCCCTCCCAGAGAACAGCAAACATGAACATGATGTCAGACTGTATAATGAAGTGAGAGGAAATAGCAACTCCACAAACTACATCTGACACCCAAGATGATTCAGACTTACAAAAAAGTCATTTATTCTGTAATTGGAATTTTAGTCTGAAAATGTTATTTTCTTGACATTTTTTATTACCACTATTATTTTATAGATTTAACCCTGCTCTCTGCGTATCAGGGATGCTTCTTTGGTTGCACAGACTAGTGTTATGTCTTCACTGTCTTTTTAAATTTACAACTGGTATTCAATGTTTTAACATTTGTAACATTTTCCGACAGATGAGTCAGGTGTTATGGTTGAAGAGTGTCTACTACAGTGAACAATAAAGTCACACAGTATTTTATTTATTATATAGGGGTGGTAGTGAAACATGAATGGCTATTCTTTTCCTGTTTTGTGGTAAAGACTAAACTTAGGTCTGAGCATTTTGTTGTACGTAGCATTAGCATTTTCATCATCAGTCTACTATACAATCCAAAACCAGGGTTTGAATTATAAAGCTTCCCTGAAAGAGACATGAGCTACCAATAAAGTTGAGAGAAATTTAAGGGGAGCTACATAAAATTATTGGTGCCACTGTTTTTTTCTGCTCAGTTTCAATTATTTCCCCAGATCAAATCTTTCTGCCTTGAATGTTCACATTCATGTTTGAAGTGACCAATATACGACATAAGTGTAAGCGGATCTCTGCCCTGAAACACCTCACATGCAACCAGTAACGTTACACATGCATGTTAAATCAACAACAAAAAGAGGCAAGTAGCAAAAAAAATGAATAACAGTTCAATCTTCATCTCTCAAATGACTGCCATAGTAGGAAGGTAGTTATGAAGAAATGGCCCTTCATAGCAATGAGCGTTTTATTTTTCTCTGTTGGAAGCTATTGCTGGTAGTTCTGTCAAGACAGAGATGTGGGTGCAGCCAGAAGAGGAGTCCAGAGTGGTGGAGCCGCGATGTGGAGAGTTCAGAGGAAGAACTGTTTCACCAAGACTTTAGGATATCTCTTTTGGCGCCTCACAGCAATGCTGTCATGTCATGTAGGCAAGATGGCGACTGGGACAGAACTACTGCAGCAGCAGTACAGCTACTACAGAGCTCTGTTGTTTCAACGGACCATTTCAACATTGTATTGTAAATGATCTGCTCCTGCACAGTGAAGTATGACATGGAAAAACTAAGGATGTATGGGGAAAAAACATAAAACCTGATGTGACTATTTTCACAGTGGTTGCATGGTCAGTGATCTTAAATGTGTTGGCTTTAGGACCACATATGGAAGATCCAATCTGATTGGGAAAAATTGATTTCTGTGTCCACACAACTTTATGAATGAGAGTAAATGAGAGCAAAAAAACTGCATTTCTTTCTTGCTTGTAATGTGTATGTAGCCTAATAAACACAATGCTGTCTCTTCCTGCTGTCGCCATCCATGTGCAGGGGCTACACTCAACTCAGGTTATGCACTGTATGGTAAGTATACCTTACCACCCCCCATTGCCAAAAAATAGGGCTCCCCCTAAAGCCCCCTAAAGATTCATCACTAAAACTTGTGTACACACAAAGTCAGAAACATTCATATGTATTCTTTTCGTCAGATTTATAAAGCCATGTGAATGCCTGATTCTGTTTCATAACTTTAAATCATTGTGGTGCTCGGTGCAGTCACAAAAGTTGTACAAAACAGTGTAGAAACGCTCTTAAACATCTGTTACATATCGATAATTGTGCGCCTTCACCATTCATTAGACCTGTCAATGAGAAACACAGTAATTTCACCAATGGCTCTCCAACAGTGCCAGAGCAGCTGTCATTATGCTGTGGGTATTTGTAGCATCCGTACCACTAATTCATCCCACTTCTGCAAACTGTAGTCGCAGTAAAATCTAAATGATTATTATCAAATGTCAGAAGGATAATCAACAATTCATTCATAGCGCTCGCGTGGAAATTGACTTGCCAGAATGTTCAGAGGATAAATTGAAAGATCATTAACGGGGAGATGAATGTAAATAAAAAATAATTATGATATAATCACTCATAAGCAATTCGGAATTAACTTTAAATACACACCTTTGATATTCATCCTTTATAAATACCAGATTATGTGTGGAAATATGTACGCCTTTATTTTCTGATTCTGATTTAGCAGGATGAGTTTATTATTTGTATAGAAAACACTCTGTTAGCAGCAGGAGCAGCGGACTTTTTTTCACCACTTTTTTGCACTGCTGAGAGGAGAAGTGCTCAAAGATGTGTCCCAGATATGTATGCTCACCCACATCCTTTTCACGCACACACCCCCCCCACACACGCACTGTTTAATCGTGTTGGAAATGGGGAAGTCAGAACGCACTTTGTGGCCTCTAATTTTATTTTTAAACTGAGTACTATTCCATCACCACTTGCTGCATGGCACTGCAAAGCTTCAGTTCTTTTTAACACGCAACTAAAGAAGGTTCGTTGGTTGAGAAGATGAGTAGGGGGATTCGGCGGACACTGTCAAAAGAAAAGCTACCGTACCACATCACTATGTTTCCTGCAAAGAAAACCAGAACCCCACAAAAGCTTTACCTTCCATGGAAAGTTTCAGTTTCATAAAGTCTGTCTGTGGTCATTAACATTCTTTAACACTAAACTCTTACCACCAAAAGCAAAAACTTCACCTGAGAGCAATCATAAATCTTACAATCAATACAGTCATGCATTTTACATGGGAATACTTCTACTGTTAAACACACACACAGACACACACAGGCAGAGGGCCCATCAATAATTAGGGTTAACATGATCTCACTTGAACTCGAGAGGGGACGTGTTAGTCTGCTCTTCACAGCTCTTTCAAGTGTGTGGCAAAGAGAGAGAGAGACAGAGGGTGTGTGTGTGTCATGAAGCTGATGTGTGATTGTCAACATCTCAATGTTTCACTAACACACTCTGAGTAAGTGTTTAATCCTTATTTTGATTCTGTGTGTGTGTGGTGGGAGGGGATGTCACCTGTGTTGGAAAACAGGAGATTTTACAGATGAAATGTTCACAGCTGTGGCGGCGAGGTATAGATGGCTTCTCCTTTTACTGAGCTGGAGGTGTTGACGATCATGTTCTCTCTCCTGGTGTTCGCCCTCTTCACACTTAGTGGGATGCTCAATGAGGAATGTGCACACTCAAATGGTACGACTGCAAACACACACACACACACACACACACATATAACTTTGTCCATTTAGTCACTATGAAGACACTTGTTTTTCATCACAAAGGCTACGTAAAACACAAAAATTAGACTCTTATGTGTTGCCGAACTTTTACACAGTGCACTTCCACAGCACTGGGAAAAAATGAAATACCTATGACTGTATATGCAGTTTCCAGTTTATTAGGTTATCCTAATTCAAATGAATGCAGTTGAACATTAAAGTGCTGCAATAAAATCCGACTTTCATAAAGGTTATAATAAATCATGTTTGTCAAAACTGTTTTAGAGAGGTGTTTCTTAAGCGTTATGGTAATTTTGGAGGCTGTAGTTTGTTCAGCATGTCTATCCTAATTAATATAAATGTTGAAATAACTGAAAAGAATCATTATATGTGATATAATTCAACTTTTAGCATGGTATACCACTTAAATTGGCAACAAAGTGGACAGTAAACTCAAACTAAAACCTCAATATTAGAGTGAAAATAATCTTCTGAATATCTATCTGAAATCTGTTAAATACGTTCTATCCTCGTCACTCTTTAAAATGTTGACTCAAAACTAAACTTTGCAGAACACGATAGCGCTCTTTTATCATGTCCCTAAAGTTAATTATACTTGTTGAGTACTCTGTTTCTCTTTATTAGCCTAATAAAAAACAATAAAAAAGACACACACATCCTAGTGCCCAACAGGATGTGTGCTGGATTTAATAAACATCTAGCAAAGTTGAAACAAATAGATCCACACCTGGTAGCTCCCGTCAGAAGGACTTTAATGCTGTGTGTAACATTTCAAGCACAGGGCTCTTCCTAAAACGTCTGTGTGCAGATCTTAGTGTTTCAACTCCATTTATCAGCCCTTCATGATAAAATTCTGGTTATAAGTTCCCATCCTGAAATCTATCCAAATGTCTCCTTTGAAGTCTCATCCAGCTCTGTCTAATATTACTGTATTTCATTTCTTAATGGTACCCTGAGATGTGTTACT
Source organism: Epinephelus lanceolatus (assembly GCF_041903045.1). Lineage (NCBI taxonomy): Eukaryota > Metazoa > Chordata > Actinopteri > Perciformes > Serranidae > Epinephelus > Epinephelus lanceolatus. The sequence continues at coordinate 25,815,367 of NC_135736.1, read as the reverse complement.
GCACAGTGCTTCTGGTCAAGTTATATCAATGAGGGTTATAAAACACCTCTTGGTAGAGTGTATTATACAGGTCAGCAGCACCACAAATTGCAGCTTTCAAGTAAAGCTGAATGAATATTGCTCCAAAACAGTTTAAAAACACCTGAACATATTAACCTTCATGAAGGTTTGACATACTGCGTAGCTGCTGTTTTAGACTGTTCGTTTTTGCTATATGTCGGTGTCTTAAGTTTTCTGACAAAGTGGCAACAGAGCAGAATACCATCAACTTCACAGAGGTAGCATTTATTACATGGCTCTAATGAATTCACTGTTAGTGCCATTAAATAAATAAATATAATACATTTTTGGGCCTTAAAAGACACTACATCTGTGTGAGAGAGACGGAAAGAAACATACAACCAGTAGAATCAGTGTATATGTAATGCATCATAACCTCAAGTTCACCATGACACCCTTGAAACATATTTTTTATACAACATATCAAGGTTCTGTCGTGTTATTATGGACGTATATGATCGCCATCGAGTCTCTCTCCGCGCAGACCCCTCCCCCCCGCTGTCCATCTCCCCTCCTGCAGTGCCGGGTGTGCTAGCGGACGGCAGTGGGAGTATACCCTGTGAGCTGGGGGCATGGTCAACCTCTGCTGATTTTGCATGGGGCCGATAGGGTGCTAAACGGTCCCTGTGCAGCACCACTACCCGCCCCCGGACAGACATCCTCACCCGATACACCACATCGGACAGCTGCTCCAGCACCTCACAGGGGCCCACCCACTTGCTAGTCAGCTTAGGCGAAATACCTCTCTTTTGGGTTGGATTGTAGACCCACACCTTCTCTCCAGGCGAGAAGGGGCGGCCCCGGCAGTGGACGTCGTATGCCCGTTTCTGTTTCTCCCCAGCCTGATCCTGGCGCCGACGGGCAAAGTCATGCGCCTCCGTCAGCTGCTGCCGTAGGCTGTGCAGGTATTCCCTGCCGGGCTCTCCAGGGAGGTCAGGGCACGGGGGGCTGCCAAAGGCTAGGTCCACGGGAGTCCGCAACTCCCTCCCGAACATGAGAGCGGCGGGTGTGCACCCAGTGCTCTCCTGCACTGCTGAGCGGTATCCCATCATTATCAGGGGCAGGTGACGGTCCCAATCACGCTGGTGTCGCTCAACCACGATGGCCAACTGTGTGGACAGCGTCCGATTGAACCTCTCCACCAGTCCATCACTCTGGGGGTGAAGAGGCGTTGTCCGGGTCTTCGTCACCCCCATGAGCTTACACACCTTGGTGAACACTTGTGCCTCAAAGTTCCGTCTCTGATCACTGTGCAACTCCTCAGGTGCACTGAATCGGCAGAACATCTCACACACCAGTCTCTCAGCTGTTGTTATGGCACTCTGGTCGGGAACTGCGTACGCCTCCGGCCACTTAGTGAAATAATCCATGGCCACGAGGACGTAGCGGTTCCCACCATCAGTAAGGGGAAACGGCCCAAGGATGTCCACGCCCACACGCTCCATGGGAGCCCCCACCTGGTAACGCTGTAGCGGAGCATGGGAGCGTTGGGTGGGGCCCTTCTGGGCGGTGCAGGCGTCGCAGCAATGCACAAACAGTTCGGTGTCCTGCCTGCAACCGGCCCAGTAGAACCTTTGGCGCAGTCTATTTAGAGTCTTTGATACCCCAAAGTGCCCTGCCCCCACTGAACCATGCACTGCCTGTAACACCTGCTGGCGCCGGTCCTTGGACACCAACAACTGCCAAACTGCTCCCCCTCGGCCTGGCGCCTGCCAGACACGATAGAGCAGTCCATCCCATCGGGCCAGAGTGGCCCACTGAGAGTAGTAGGCCTTAGTTTCCAATGACAGTGCTGAGACAGCTGTCCAACAGGGGCGTGCTCCAGCATCGACCCACTGCCCCACCCTGGAAAGAGTAGGGTCGGCTTCCTGCGCCGCCTGCCATTCCTGTCGCTCGACCGCTGTCATCCCCTCCTCTGCTTCCTGGACCTGTGGCACCGCGGCCACTGGGATAGTCAGTTGGTCTCGTTCTTCTTGCCGCAAACAGTGCCTGCACTCTGATGCCTCACAGGGCCGTCGGGAGAGGGCGTCGGCATTGCAGTGGAGTCGCCCTGCCCGATGCTGTACCTCAAAGTCGTAACTCTGCAGGGCCTCAATCCATCTTGACAGTTGCCCTTCCGGTTCTCGGAAGGTGAGGAGCCACATCAGGGAAGCGTGATCTGTCCGCAGGAGGAAGGACCGGCCGTAGAGGTAGGGCCAAAAGTGGTGAAGCGCCGTGATGACTGCCAATAGCTCGCGTCGGGTGACGCAGTAGTTGCGCTCAGCTCGATGTAGGGCGCGGCTGTAGTAGGCCACCACTCTTTCTCCTTCCTCCCTCTCCTGTGACAGGACTGCCCCCAGCCCCCTGTCACTGGCGTCTGTGTCTACGATGAAGCGGCACCCTGGGTCGGGGAGTGCCAGGATGGGAGCGGTGGTCAAGGCTTCGCGCAGCCGGGTGAAAGCAGCCTCGCAGCTCTCGTTCCACTCGAACTTCCGCCCCTTGTCAGTGAGGCAATGTAGCGGGCTGGCAGTGGATGCGAAGTCGCGCACAAAACGTCGGTAGTATGAAGCAAGACCCAGAAAGCTGCGCACCTCGCCGACACTTCTGGGGACCCGCCAGTTCCGGACTGCCTCCACCTTCGCCGGATCGGTGCCCACGCCGTTGGGCCCCACCACGTGTCCCAGAAACTTGGTCTCGCGTTGTAGGAGGTTGCACTTCTTGGGATGTAGGCACAAGCCCGCCCCCCGAATGGCGCTGAAAACCTGACGCAGATTTACCAGAGCCCGCTCGAAGTCAGTGGCGTGGACCAGCAGGTTGTCGAGGTAGACCACACATCAGCTCCGGGGAATGTGGGCCAGCACTCTCTCCATCAGCCTCTCAAATGTGGCGGGAGCGTTGCAGAGGCCGAACGGCATCACCCTGAACTGCCAGAGTCCTTGTCCGAAGGTGAAAGCCGTTTTTGGGTGGTCCTCTGGTGCTAGCTCCACCTGCCAGTAGCCACTTCTCAAGTCTAGGGAACTGAACCATCATGACCCTGCGATGTGGTCCAGGGCATCATCAATGCGGGGCAGGAGGTAGGAGTCTTTGCGGGTTATTGCATTCAGGCGCCAGAAGTCCGCACAGGGCCTCCACGTGCCGTCCTTCTTCCGCACTAGGATAGCAGGGGAGGCCCATGGGCTGGTGGAAGGCTCTATCACCCCTGCCATGGACATGGTCTGGACCAGCCGCTCGGCGGCCTCCCGCTTGGCGAGCGGAGTCGATAGGGGCGTTGGCGAATGGGCGCGGCAGTACCTGTGTCGATGGTGTGCTGCACCAGCCCCGTTCTGGTGCACTCATCGTCTCTGGCGGCAAAGATGTCCAGGAACTCTCGAAGCAGATCCCTCATCTGTGCGCTCTGCTGTGGGTCTAGCTGCTCACTGCTCCGCTGTGCGAGTTCTTGGACTGCCTGGACGGTCTTGGGGGAGGGCGGCAGCCGATCCTCTGCAGGGCACTCCGGCGTGACGGAGGTCGAAATAGGGGTGGCGTGATGGTGTTGCCCATGCTGTTGCTGCTGCTGCAGGGTGGCTTCAGTTGGGTTGCTGCTGCTGGGCTGCCGCTGACGAACCGCTGCTGTCGAACCGCCGCTGATGGACCACTGCCGCTGGGTTGTTGCTGCCCCCGGGCCGCCACTGCCGCTGCTGCACCGCCGCTGTCGGGCCATTGCCGCAGGACTGCCGCTGTTGGCCTGCCGCTGCTGGACCGCTGCTGGTGGGCCACCACTGCTGGGCTCCTGCTGGAGAGCCACTGCCGCTGCTGGACCACTGCCGCTGGATCGCCGCTGCCGGACTGCTGCTGGTGGAGCAGGATCACCACTGCTGGACTGCTGCTGCACTGCTCGCGTGCGTCTCACCCTCCTCTTCTCTCGTCGACATTGGAGAGGTAGGGTCTCCGTCCCAATGTAGATGACTCTCTTCGCTACGTCCACCACGGCTCCCCAACGTTCCAGCAGGTCGAGGCCGATAATGCAGGAGTCTATGATGTCAGCCAACCAAAACTCTTGCTCCATTTCAGTTTTTCCGGCCCGCACCCACAGGCTTTGCTTCCTGAGCATTTTTGAGAGTCCCCCTGTCATGGACCGGATCTTGCTGGAGGTCGGAGCCCACCCGAGCGACTGTCCATCGTCCGTCTCTGGCAGAACCCCTGGTCGCACCAGGGAGATAACTGCCCCCGAGTCTACCAGGGCTCTGCAGGCGTGTCCATTGAGGTGGCAGGACAGGTATAGGCCATGGACGTTGCCTAACCTGCCGATTTGGTTAATGTTCTCAGTAGGGGATTCGGTAGGTTGACTGGGGGGCAAATTCCCCTCTGTGCCCCCCAGCTCTAGTTTCCCGAGCGGTCGGGGGTGTGGCGCCGGTTGCAGGCGCGGGGCAGTCATGTGCCATGTGTCCCGGTTCTCCACAGCGGTAACAGACACCTGGGGTTTGACGTGCCCGCAACCTCCTCGGGGGCTGCCGTGGACCTGCTGGAGCTGGGGAGGGTTGGGCCTGGCAGACAGCCCCTCCCTCGTCATCATCGCTGATCTCTGCTTGTCGCACCTGGGGTCTCGCCTGATGGCGGGGTGTTAGGACAGTCTCAACCCGCTCTGCTTCCTCCAACGTGGCCTGGAGAGTCGTGGGTGACCTGAGGCGGAGATGTTCCCTAAGCTTCTCAGGGGTGAGCCCCCGGATGAAGGCACTCAGGGCTAGCTCGTCACGTGCTGATGGGTCGAAGGTTGGGTAGCCCTGCTCGGTATAGTAACGCACATCTGCGGCATACGCGCCCAAAGCTTCACCATCTGCTCGGCGCCTGTGAGCCAACTGGTCTCTCACCTGGTCAGTGGAGGTGTGTTTTCCAAAGCGTCGCTTTAGAGCCATGGTCAGGGATGAATAGTCACTTAGCTCCTCTGGTGCCACGTCCATTAACACCTGTAGTGCATTTCCCTCCAAGGCCAGGACAATGTGGGTGGCTGTCTCAGCAGCATCCCATCTATTCATTAGCTCCGCCACCTTGACCTGAACGAGGTAGGGTTCCAGTGGTGTGGTACCTGCATATCGCGGGAGCTTGTAGACGTTCCGCGGAGACGGGTGTGACGGCGGTGTGGAGGCGGCCCCTCCCGTCCCAGACAACGAGCCATGTACGGCCGATGAGCTCTCCATGCTGCGGCGGGGGATGGCGCCTCTCGTTGCGGCCGCCATGCTCGGCGCGACCGGCGAGCTCTCGGAGCGGTGGGCGGAGGTGGTGCTTCTCGTCGCAGATGCGGGGAGGCGCCGGGCACTGGAGCCTTCCTGGACGGGTGGGCGAGCTTCGCCGGGGTTGTGCTCTTTGAATTTACACTGCTCGTCGAGGCGCGTTATGAACTCTGTTATCCTTCCGTATTCTCGCTCTATTTCCTCCATGGTGGGTACGTTAGCTAGGCTAGCTATCCCACTTCTGACACCAATGTGACGAGCGGCAGGATAAAGTTAATCAACACCGGATTTCTTATAACTCACAGCTCCTTTTTATTGGTCGTTCCTGAACATCAACAGAGCATGGCATCCTGCAACTGACGTGAAGCCGTCTTAACACATACCCCGAGACTCGAGGGAACAAAACTCTTCTGCATGAGACTCACACACCGGCAGATCGAACACTGAAAAGAACATGCACTATCAGTAGCGCACGAAACACATAACAGCACACACTTCTCCTGAACACAGTGCATTCTGGGTAGTGCCCTTAAGGGACCATTCATCATTTTACAGTTCATTTATCACAGTCACAGCCCCAGTCGCTACAATACATTGAACTAATGAGTTTATTTTACACAATTTATTTTCAATGCATCATAAATTTTTATTCTATGAGAATCTCAACAGCCAAAATGTGTGCTAATCAAATTGATCAGTAATTTACTTCTTTCGCCGTGATAAAAATTTGAAAACCAAAGAAAGTGACTTTTTTTTTTATCCATCAGCGACAAACGCACAGCTAGAGAGTGAGGAGCTGATCGTCTGACTCCAGATGAGGTTCATGACTGAGACTGAAAAACTACAGAGGGGAACAACGCTTCTCTCGCTTCCTGTTAGTGGCATCTTGAGGACAAGTCAGCCAAAGACTGTGTGTGTATGTGGGTGGGTGTTATCAGTTACCAGAGCAAAGTCTAAATGGTGACCTATGAGCATGCATGTTTGTGTACTCTGTTATAGGATCCAGTATTACCTGCTTCCAGGATGAGGCACAAAGGAGTGGCCTCGATGTTACACTGTAAAAAAAAAAAAGGTTAATAAACAGTATCTCACACATGCTTTCTTTCCTCTCTGAGAGTGTATACATGTGAAAACTCACAGAAGTGCTTTTTACTGACCTTCAGATCTAAAAATATCTGCTGTGATTCTTCCTACTGGTAAGTCTCAGGACCCTGTATGTACTTTTTCTTGTTTTATCTCGCTGTTGGATTTGCTCTACAAGAAATATGTGTCGAACAAAGATCATCTCTGACTGAAGTCTGCAGCTCCAGAGAGGCTGTTTCAAAATCTAGGTCAGACACAAAAGGTGTGCTAGAGGGATTACAGTGAGATCTCAAATTATTCTGCAGGAACGCAGCATCTGAATTGTTCTTGTAAGGGATCAAAGGGTGGAGCTTGTGTGAATGAGCAGATCTACAGCAGCAGGAAAGATGTGTGAATTGCGGGCCATTGAGATTCATTCAGCCCTATCAGGGATGATACAGAACAACATGGTACCTCGTAAATGATACCTGCTGATGTATTAATTAATGCCTCTTTATAACTTCAGTGAAGCTCCTGACCTTCTTATACTGCAGTTCTTTCACTGGACGTGTTAATGCAGGGATTCATTATTTTCATGGTAACATTAGGGCAGTAAAAATGTAGTAGACAGTGAGGGGATTTTGGTTGAAGTTGGGTTGAGAGGGTTTAGAAAAAACTTTTTTTCACGAGACTGCTGAAAATAAAAAAATACTTCACTTAAGCAAACTTCTGTGAAAGTTTCCAAAAACTTGTGAATTTACTTTTTTTTTTTTTGATTTTACTGACTGTTTTATTTATGTGAGCCCTGCATCCAGATCCACACAGTCACTAACTATGATACTATGGTACATTAACTTTGTTATACTTAAACACAACATCCAATAGTGCTGATGTGATGTGAACTGGATGGATTAATCAAATACTTAATAATGATAAATAGAAAATGTTGTGAAAATGTTCTATTCTTCTTTTTCTTATTGTGAACAGAGACTAATTTTGAGTTTTACAGTGAACAGATACAGCCCAGTGTCACAACATGGACTTTATGCAAATTTAGGAGCATGAGTCATTAAACCAACAGTGGACTGACTGAACAAGGTTGTAAGGCCCTCTAGTGGAAGGATCGGGCTACTGTAAAAAACAGTGCCTTTTATTTTAGTATGTGGATAATGTGCATTAAGCTTGCAATAACCTGTAGTTTGGCTCCAAACCTTTGATTTGCTGCCCACGTTAGGCTTATTAAAAGACCAGTGTGTAGGATTTGGTGGCATCTAGCAGTGAGGTAGCAGACCAAATGAAACCAACTAAATACCCCTCTGCTCACCCCTCCATTTCCAAGCATGTAGGAAGACTACAGTGGCCATCAGGTACCATTAAAATGTGAAAGGCCCTCTCTAAAGCCACTGTTTGGTCTGTCCATTCTGGGCTACTGTAGAAACATGGCACTGCAACATGGCAGACTCTGTGGAAGAGGGCCCGCTTCATATGTAGATATATGTAGTTAAAACTCAGCAATTATTACTCTCAGGCGATTATACACTAATGAAAACATAGTTGTAAATATTATATTCATTTTCTGTCAATAGATCCTCCTAAATCCGACACACCGGACCTTTAAGTGGATCAAACAGTGAATGATAGGAGTGTAAAGGTTGATGCGATCTGATTAGCAGCAGCACAAGTTTGTAAATTACATATATGATGTTCCTCAGGAAAAAAAAATCACTATTAACTTTAACAGTTTTATATGTGATAGGTCTGTTGCTGTCAAGTTTGGATAGGCAAGATAATGATATGGACAATTATTGAAAATCTGTTACAGTACACTTATGCATTGGTGAAATCATGCTAACTGTATATGTGCATGTGTACATGTACAGTAAATGGTCAACTGACACACTGCTACTTTTAAATACTAAACATGTTAGTAGCTGTCTTACTGCATCTCTTGAAGGCTTATATTTTTCAAACAAAAGTGACAACACAGTAAGATCACTGAAGCTGATTCTTCTGCGTCATGATGATGTTACATAATGTAATGACGTGTTTTATGTTAGGTAGTGGTGTAGATGGAACTGCCGTTCACTGGCTTTGAGCTCACCTTCATCATTGTTGCCTTCATCATCTTCTCACTCTTCAGCTTGGCTTCAGTCTGCTTCCAACCCGAAGAAGCACGTTCAGGTACACACTCCTCCTCCACTGTCAGACACACACACAGACAAACATCAATGCTACGTAATGTACAGTATGTCTGCTCCCTTTCAGAGGAAGTTGTCCATGAAACAAAAAAGCTACAACGAATCAACAGGAAGCAGAGGGTGATCACCAAGCACGCTGAACAGAAACCATAAAGTCAGAGATCTCCGTCTTGATCTGGTGGACTGCACTGTTTTTAATGCACTGTGAAGTTTATCACACATAACTAAGAATGAACTGACTTTGTTTTATAAAACAGTGTCATTATGGCACACAGTGTTAAAACCGTAGCACTTTTACCAACATTAAGGCCACAATAAACTTTTTTCCCCAATGAATGATGCAGTCTCTAATCTAATGTGGCATTCATTTATTAATGTACAGCAGGAACCATAGACTGTATAAAATAATGGATGTAGCTACTGTGACGTCATCCACTGGTTTGGGGACTCCTGTTCTGAAGCTTGCAGTTTGGCATTTTGGTCGTTGCCATGGGTGGAGCTGTGGATGAGCGAGGGGTGAATCTGACTGAGAACTTGAGGACACTATCCACAAACTAGGGTTGCAGCAGTATACCAATTTCAAGGTACATCATGAATGAACATTTACAGTTATCATACCATGTACATCTGCTTATCTCAGTACTGGAAAAGGATGCAAGCGGAGAGAAAATCTCACATTTATTTTGTTTTGTTTATTTTTCAGAAGGGAGATTTCTTACACAATTTTCCTGGTTTCAAGTTCTAATGACAATAAAGTGTTTGTTAAACCAAAACAAAATCCTTTATAAAGTCATTGCAAGTAATAATAATAGTTCCATACTATGAAAATATCATCACGCTGCAACACCACAACAGACAGCCTGTTACTCAAAGTGGCAACACCCTTAATCATGTGCAACTTTAAGCCTTAATAAAAAATAATGAGGTGAGTTATATAAAAAAATCACCCCCTGTCCAGTTGTCATAAACAGGGAAATTAGTTATAGGGACCAAAACTGTTTTTTGTACCAGGCTCAAAACATGTTTATTTCTGCCATAAAGTTTTTAACATGGAGGTCTATAGGAAGTGACTGGCTTTTTGGATTAGTGTCAAGGGGCAATTCAAGGAACTGCACTTCATCGTTGGCTTCATTTTCAGCTCCAGGGGTTGCAACTTGGCAGAAGCAGTTAGATATGTACACTAAAACTATCATGTCTCTCAAATGTGTAGTGTGAGAGATGCTAAATTCATTTTTTTCCCCTTCAGCTTTGTTAAATTGGGATTTGGGTGAATCTATAGAATCTTAGTGATCTGTTGTAATTACAAGTTAAGCTCAAAGATCTAGCTGCATTGATCTGAGTTTTACCCACTGTTAACTGTTATTTTGTAGTCAACAGTTTCACAACCAACACAGAACAGCTAGTTTTGGAAAATTCTTCCTCTGAATGAAACTGCTCAGAAAATCCTTCTTCTGAGGATGCAAAAACATCCTGCTAAAAATAGGCTTCAGACTCCTTTCCCATTGCCAGTAGACCAGAGCTGCTAACATGGCTCTGCAGCAGATGAGTATGCCTTTCTACGTGTGTGGGATTTTTTTGGTGTGTAACGTTAAGCATCACAGACAGGCTGGAAAACAGGTTAGCAAACTGTAGGAAGCAGCGTGGAGGCCTGTGAACACTTTACAGTGGTTACTCCTTTTTATATCTTACTGAATTTCTCTTTCAAACTCAGTGCAGACTAACTTTGTGGTGGCCTGTCATCGCATCTTGCCAGTAAAGGGGCTAAAATTAGCACGTTCACCCGCGTATTGTACTTCCATTAATGCCGATCAGAGCAGGAGCCCATGACTATTGCAGAGTCATTGGGTGGTCTGGGTGTAAATGCTGATTATAAGCTTTCCCATTACATTAAAAAGCCAGATTTTAGCAGGTGTTTGCAGCATTTTTGTGTGGTCGAAAAGGGCTTAAAATAAAAACACTCCAGTCCAGTTGCTGGACTGTGTTACAGTCATCACCAGGACAGACCTGTTAAAGGGTCATAAGTACATAATACTCTTTCCACTGTATGTTTTTGTTGAAACTTGAGCCTTTTTGGAATCACTGACAATATATTGCTTATTTGATTTGGTCTGCATGACCTCCTGACATCACAACTTTCTTAAGTCAGTCCTATGCTCTGGTTCTCACATAGAAGTGTGATGCTTGGTCTTTAGCTCCATCTGCAGTTTTCATATAGTATCACATTAAACATTAATTTCCTCTGAAAAGGATCCCGACTATCTACTGATGCGTATGGCCAGAAAACAAGAAAGACTTTGCTTGAGGTTAAAAGTCAAACATGGATCCTCTGCATGGTCACTGGGTTTGTGTGTCTAGAGAAGCCGCTATGTCTGGGTTAGGATTTAACAAACCAAGTGACTTTTGGCCCCTGGAGCCCTATTGGGGTGACATCCTGGGGGGTTAGAGGCTGCTCCCTGTTGAGTTTGCCCCCTGACCCCTGAGCCCTCCGTCACTCCTCCATAGCCAGCCGTCTAGTTGCCGACGCGGAGGGGAGGAGATGGAGGGAGGAAAGCAAAAAAAAAAAAAGACAAAGTTAATCAACCGCTGTGAGATTCTATCTTTGTCTTCACAGAGTGTATGAGAAGAAGAAGAAAAAAACGCCCAGTTCATTTGTGTGAAGTGTCATGATGGTCCATACGGGTAGGGTGTGTATTAGGTGCACTGCTGTTCATGTGTATGCATTGAGGTCTGTATTGAGCAACTGCAGATAAAGGGTCTTAGGAGTAATTAAGACGTGGCTGGCTGCAGCCCTCATTAACACTGACGACCTTCATGGCATGACAACAGACCACCTATCACTCTAACGATGGACGACAAACTGACCCATCAGATCACAATCAACACTCGTACACACACACACACACACACACATATACACACACACATGGCCGGACCACACCCCAAAAATTTCAGACATCACAGCATATAACATCTCTGCTACTTATTCTTTCACATACACTCTCCTCTGTTTCCACTTGAAGGCATGTTTTTATGGTCAATACAACCTGAAACAAACACAAGCTTTCAAAAAAGAATCATATGCTTTTCTTTGACACATTCAAATGACATGTCTCATCTGACCGCAGTATAAAACACAAAGATATTCAGTTTACTATCATACGATACAAAGCAGGCAGGAAGGTTTTACACTTCAAACGCTGAAACCAGAAAATGTTTGGCATTTTTGCCTGAGAAAAGACTCAAATAATAAAGATTTTTTTTCTTGATGAACTAATAGTTGCAGTTCTAATATCAATAGATATTGTGAATGTGTGTCTTGCTAACTCCAAGAAAATTGGTTGAGAAGTTGTTTTAGAACGTCTGGACTGGACAACTATGTCTGTTTTTGATTAATGAAGTGAATGTAATACCTGAAAAATTTAAGTTACTTTATCAGATTGATGCAAAATTTGTATAAAATTCCAATGTTACTTTTAATATAGCAGTTCTGCTACCCCTTCCCATTAAATGTGTCTGCTACAAACAGACACATTAAAGGGAAAGCTGCCACAGCATTGTTCTGTGACAGCGGATACATTTACATTATCTCAATGTATACCCTGCATTCATGTGGAGTCAAAATAATGGGAAAAACGTGTTCCAGGCTGGGAAAATTCACCCTCACTCTAACCCACTAAAACAACAACTTGGAATGTTGGTTAAAATGTTGGTATACAAGTTACAAAGTTGACATCATATTTGCAGAAACATAGCAGAGGAAAAAAAACAAACAAATGTCTGGTTGAAAGTAATAAACTTTTTATGAATTTTCATTTGCATGTCAATTTTTTGCTCCCATGTAATTTGAAATATGGTATAAGGTTGGTAACTGTTAGATGCTGGCCATGTAGAATAACATAGATTACTTAGAAAAGTTATTTATTAGCATTATTCAGGCAAAGCAATACTTAAGTAGTCTGACAGATGTACTGGGGCAGCAGCAAGTTTTTAAATACTCTGAGCAATAAAATACAACACATCGTCTTTGTAGTGTCAGTGTTGTTCTCACATGATGACTTAAAGCTCATGGACACACCAAAGTTGGAAGAAGACTTCCTAACTCAGGAAATGGGACCATCTGAGGAGCACATGAACGCAGCAATATATTTTCATATTTCCCTAATGTGAATCATATGATATGGTCCTTGCAGTCACCAGATTTTAATCCAACCTAACACCCATGGGAGATTTTAGATGTATGTGTTGGACAACACTCTCCACCAACATCATCATCAAAACACAGAATAAGGAAATATCTTATAGAGCAATGGTGTTCAGGAGGCTCAGGCTGAGCAACACCTGACTAAGATACATCATGGTGTTTTGTTTCCCTTTAACCTGTTCCCTATGTGTATGTATTAAACTATTTGTCCATGTTAGGCCCACCTGTGTACAATGCAGTAACACTCAGCTCTGTGGAAAATAAACATTTTATGAGGCACTGTTCCTCTCAAAAAGTTTTATCAGAGAGGAAGCTCTTTATCTGTGTGTCCTGGTCAGGAGATGATGGGAGAGGAAGAAAGTGAAAATTTAGGAGGGGAGGAGAGGCTAAAGCTTCCTCTGTGGTCGTAAAGATCACAGCTAGGAGGAAGACCACGACTACTATAACAGTAGCAATAACAGCAGCTCTGCAGTCCAACTCTTTTCTGAGTTACACAGTCTTCCAAAAGAAAAAAGGTTAATGCTCACTATTGCACTTATAGCACATAAACATTTATGTGATCATCATAGTACATTTTGAATTGTTTCCTTACATGCGATAGACTACTATTGTCATGTCTAATATTTTGATTACTGACTTTCAGTCCAATAGCCATGTGTACCGTGCCTGTTGAGTCCAAGTACACTTTAAAATGAAAAGATCTTTAGGGATAGGATGATCACTGTGAGTGGTCAGATTTAAAATTCTGTGATACTAATGCTGCGTGGAGAGGTGGAATGCAAAATTCAATCTCGGAAACCATCGGCTATCAACTGACGACAATTTAGTTCTATGTTAACTTCCCCTAAATTAACCGTTGTTATACGCAGATATCTGTTTATGGAGATTAGCCGAAATGGCTGGTGCTAAGAAGGCAACATCTTGGCTCAATTATCCGCTGGCTACACCGGATTAGCCCAAAATATTGGCCCTTGCCCCCAGAGGCTTATCGTTGTCAGACAGAAGTGGATAGGTTCTGATATTGGCAATGCCAAGACATTGCTTTAATTACTACCTTATTGTGAGAAATACAAACATGTTAGACAAAAAGCAATTTTGTGTGAACTTTGTCAAAATTAATAGTAAAAAACCTGATATTTTTTAAAAGTCTAAATCCATAACTATCTGATCAAAGAACAAGCAAACTTTAAAACAAATCTAAGCAGACTTTCGATGCCAATTAGTAATACTAAAAACGTTTTTGATACTCAGTGCTATGTGGACACATTTTCAGTTGGCATTACAGATGTGAGAAGAAACAAAAAAAACAATCTGCAGAAAATCAATCAATCAATTTTTATAGCTGATTAACCAATAAAGCCACATAAGAAAGCAAAACCACCAAACATCCTCCAGTTGCAGCCTCTCCAATGTGCTGCTTTTTTCTGTTTTATATCATTATGAACTAAATATCTTTGGGTTATGGACTGTTGATGGAATGGGACAAAGCAAGACATATGAAGTAGTCACCTTGGACTCTTTGTATTTTTAAATAATGATTGCATAAGGTAAACAATCAGGTGGAAACATTTTGGTCTGTACCAAAATAGGACCAAGGTTCAGGACCCAATGCTAATTATCACAACCCAGAAAATAACCTTTGACAGTGGAGCGAGGTTCATCTATGCAGGGCAGCCCTGCCAAGGTACTGAAGCAGTTTAATAGGAGGTTGCCCTTGGTGTGTGTGTGTGTGTGTGTGTGTGTGTGTGTGTGTGTGTGCCTCTCTTGTAGGGGAGTGTTTGAGCAGGCTGGGTAATCCCTGTAAAGACGTATAATCCCCAGGAAGAGCAAATATTACAACACGCTCTCCTCAGTCACACAGAAAACCTGGTGGGAAGAATTTGGTACGGTTCACTTGTTTCTGTTCTGGAGGGCAGACTGAAAGAACCAGAGACAGACTGAGATTTGGCAGAAGTTGGGTGCAGCGATACCAAGTGGCTCTGAATGACAATTGAGACCAAATTAGCATATTCAAATAGGGAAAATAAAAGTTTTTTAAAAGACAATGGCAGCTAATATGCAAAGTGCAGCTCACCATAGAAACGAACTACATACCTCGGCTGAGTGTTTGCAGCAGGATGGTTGTGTGTGCGTACGCGAGTGTGTGTGTGTTTGTACGTAAGCCAAATCCATGAGGAATCTCTGTCATTTCACGCAACATTTTTGCAAATACCATAAAGCAATAAAGGCAACATTTCCAAAGACATAATGACACTGACACATACACACACACACACCACAAACGGAGAGACTTCTCTGAGGCTCTTTTGTCTGGTTTTGGAGGACTAAAGAGAGCTGACGGTCCAGATGCTTGTTCAAAGTCTCTGGGAGTATTTTTGAGCCCCCGGTCCATTAGTGTCCTGCTGCTTCTCTAATCCTCATTCACATGTAATGGCTGACATTTCATCTTAATGTGTTAATTCATTAGCTGGGTGCTGAATGGAGAGTCTCAGTCCACAGAGACGGCCGTAAGCAGACACGCTAATGAGTCCCCACACTGCAGAAGTCACCGCGGAGCTAATGCCAAGTGACCTGGTTTACCTGGTGCAAGAAAACCCCCTGGTATACCACCAACTGTTGAATATTTTGATACTATAACAGATACATAGCAAAGCTTTTGTACATTTTTGATACCTTACTCTAACCGATACAATACATGTTTTTCACAAAACCAGATTTATTAAAATTAAACAAAGAGCCCACATTTCTTAAATTAATTTATGTCATGTTTACACAAGCAGCTGTGCACCAACACTGTCTAAAAAAAATAGTCCAAAACCGGAACTCTGCTTTAATCTGACAAGCAGTTTGATGCCAGCTTACCTTTCATTAATTTTAACTATTTCAAACACATTCAGCCAAATTTAAAAGAAAAGGGCTCTACTCCCAACCATTATCGTACAATATAATTAATTGGAGATTAAAGAATACATAAATAAGATGACAAATCTGATCAGGCATTCAATACCGTTGTAGTATTTAACTGTTTTTGTTACTCAGTGCTAAAGACACATTTTGGTCTGTGCCAAAATATGTTTTGAGGTTTAAGACACAGCACTAATGAGAAGATGCTAACAAAGGAAGTTGAAATGAACAGTGTGTTAGATATAGGAGGATATAGTGGCATCTAGAGGTGAGGATTGCATATCTAAACAGGTGAAACTTCTGTCGGTTGATTCTGCAGGTGATTACAACTGGTAAAAACGCCGGATGAAGCAGTTTCATATTAAAACATCAGTGTTTCTCTGATGCTCTCACTGCAGAGAAGCTGCTAACTACGGTCACTGATGCAAAAATGTAAATGGCCCTGTCTAGAGCCAGTGTTTGCTTTGTCTGATCTGGGCTACTGTAGAAGCATGGCCGTGTAACATAATGATCTCCATAGACAAGGACCTGCTCCCTATGAGAATATAAACCGCTTATTCAAAGGTAAGGAAACACTGAGTCTTGTTTTCAACTAAAGAAAACATACTTATTATATGATATTACATTTCTGCCAATATATCCCCTAAATCCTTCACACTGGACCTAAAAGTCAGTTGAAAAGCTAGAAAAATTAGGGTCTTTAGAGACGTGTCTTCCTTGAAAAACAGAATTTTCAAAATACAGTCACACGAAAGATTGCTTTTTTACAAAAACACAGAAAATACAGTTTTATCCATTTAACTACACACTTACACACCCTCCCCACAAAGACAGACAGTCATGCAGACAGACAGACACAGACAGTAGACAGCATCCCAGTCAGGTTTCTTTGAGTATCATTAGTCCAGTGCATCACTGGATTGCATTCAGTCAGGACCCCAGCCCTGAAATGCTCAGTGCTGCAAACACCCCCTCCACCATCACCACCACCACCACCACCACCCCACGACTCAAAAGCCCCAGATGTGTGTGTCCTCCTCAGTGCGGGGGTAGGGGACAACTAAAGGAGGAGGGATCTGGCTCTCAGTCATGAAGAACCTGCTACTTTCAACTACAGCTTCCTAAATCTTTGCTCTGATGTTATAAGTGATAACAAACATCTGCCTAAGTCTTTAGATATTTCAATCACTCATAGTTGCACACACACATCCATGCATACACAACATGCATGCAGGAGAATGTGTGTTCAAGCGGCAGTTGGAGGATAAGGAGGGGGCTTCCTGTCATTTGAATTACCCTCTACATGTGGGGTCAATATGTGCAATGCTTAAGTGTGTGTGTGTGTGTGTGTGTGTGTCAGGGGTGAGGTGGGGGCAGCTGTGGGAGCTGCACCCCCCTCCCCAATACTCCCCCCTCCCTCTAAAAAGGCTGTATAAAGGAGGTGGGGGGAGAAACACCTTTGTCACTTTGCTCTCAGAAACAGAGACAATCACACTCTCACTGAACACACACATTCCCAAAGGACATACTGATTATCCCGAGAGAAGAGGTACATCTGGATACTGGATCCTCCCGGGAAGGGCCTTCTGGACTGAAACAGGAGAAAAAGACAACACCCTGAGCATCATCAGTCCAGCTCAGACCCAGAAAGACTCTCCAGACCTTTGGACAGTTATCATTAACTGACCTGTTCAGAGGTTAACTGCTGCCCAGCCATGAGGATCTTCAACCTGCTCTACCTACTCCTGCTGCTGGTAGCCGTTCTTGTACCAGCTTACTCCATCAGACCAGGTAAGCATCCCAAAACGTTAACCAGCAGGTGTCCGTTAAAACCGCAGAAGGTCAAACATAGGTCCGGGTCAACTGTTTAAGCGGCGTTTTAATTCACTGCGCAACGTCCGTAAAACCGCAGGTAACCATAGCAACAATAATTCTGCTCTTTACTAGCTTAACTACTTAAACTAGCTTAACGCTCAACGTTGAAACAGACTAAGTTTAAACATATTACAAGTTAAATTAAGTTCAAACTTTTTAACAAAGTCCGGGTCAACTGTACCTTAAACTGCAGGTAACCATAGCAACAGTACTTCTTGCTAGCTAAACCACTTAAACTAGCTTAACACTCACCGTTGAAACAGACCAAATTTAAGCATTTTAAAAGTTAAAATAAGTTAAAACTTTTAATATATATATATTTAGTTCCTTAAACGTTTTTTTTTGGTGGGGGTTACGATATAAGCGCGATAATACACTCCGAAATACAAACAGACGCACCGTCAATCATCAGGCCTTGACTCAATCAATATGTGGCGCGTTCATGGATTGTCGTATAGTGCGTAAACACGAAAACTCTAGTTGGGAGAGAACATTATCATGAGCCTCCTGTTGAGGAACAAACACAATAAATCAAATAAAATAACGACAGTGTCAACAACCATCGCTAAAAAAGAGCTGTAAAGTCAACCTCAATGCCATTACATGTAATTAAAACCAAACCGTTACTTAATTACATCAAAGCAATCGAATTAACTTACTAAAAGGGGCTCAAATTTAAATGTTTGCTCCTTGAATCAATACATATATAACACAATATAATTACTAATTTGGGCTTACTTTTGATCCATCTGGGGTGACAACGTAAATAGGCTATTCAGAGGTAATTACCTTGAATGAATGCGTTTAACGGTAGTTTTTGCTATTCTTCCCATTTTGCCAACATGCCCTGAATGCAGCACTGGTATAACAAACTTGTGGTATATTGTTGGTTTTAAATTATAAAGTTTAATATTAAATTTCAATAAGCGTAGCTACAAACTGCATGTTTAAGATTTTGTTTTTGATAACAAAAAAAAAAGAAAGAAAAAAAAGTAGACACCATGTTGCTCCCGCCTGATGTAACAGGTGCGCCTTCTACGCAAACCCAGGCTGGTTTGCGGTGATCTGCGGTGGAGACATACAGCGATGGTTCAACAGAGAGGCCTTGGGGTTTGAGGTCGTGATTAGGTTCACTTGATGATGCAGAGGGGAGGATGAGGAGGGAGGGCGGGGAGAGGAGTGCCGCCGGGGATCGCACAGCGACCCCAGTGCGTCCCTTTGTCCCCGACTGGAAAACACTCCGGCGCGCTTTTGTTAATCACGGTGTTAAAACGCCATGCAAATACCCGAGCTTTATTAACATGACATGGAGTAGCAGTGCCAAGTGTAAAGGAGCCTACCTTCAGGCGTGGGGAGCTGTTTCTTTCAGAGGGGAGAGAGGAGGAGGAGGAGGAGGGGGGAGGAAGAGGGAGCCATAAAGTCATCTGGCAGTTTATCTCTTCCTGGGCTTGGCTGGCAGTCTGTGAACTGCAGGAGTCAAAGTGGATTTATTAGGGACGTTTAAAAATAGTCATGTGTTAGGTCTGTGTGTCCCAGTTTATTAGAAAGGGGTCGCCCTGCTGTTGGTGAATGGGTCCAAACAATAAAATCCCTTTAAAGCAGGCTTACCTATAGTCAACAGAGGATAAGTTAGGACATAATTAGGCTTAGTTAGTTTCATAATCATACTCACTTAGAACATGGCGGCTGTAGGAGGTGTTATTTTATCTCTTGTGGTGCTGAAAAGCTCAGGCTGAGTTACTGTGCACCATTTGGGATTAATTAAGCCTCTCAGGTGATATACAGGGCTCCACCTGCAGACATAAATCTTGTTTAAAGGGACTTTTTACACCTAAAATTACATGTGATTAGCAGCTCATTCATGCAGCTACAAACGTATCTCTGTTATGAAACATCAGCTTCTCCAGGGGCTTTATTCTGCATATTAAAAATCATCTCTTTCTTTCAGATTTCCTGAACTTAAGGAGAAAATACCACAGACACCACTGCCCACACAGACGCTGCCTGCCTCTCCACTCCAGAGTACCCTTCCCCTAAAGGTAAGACGTGTGCACTCATACATGTGTTTCTGTGTAGAGGAGGTTATGAGCCGAGCGGTGTGATACACAGAACAAAAACAGGTTACAGGGCCGGCAGGTGGCAGTTAAGAAGGTGTGCGTGATTAGTGGCAGAGGTGTGTATTCACGCAGAACAGGAGTGCATGGAGGGGGAAAAAGGCTCAGACATAAATCTCACTAATGATGAAGAGGAAGGCTTTGGTGCCATTAGGAGAGAGGGGGGTTTAGTTTTAATTTTTTGGACTGCTGTACACGCAGTTAGTTGTTTTGTCCTTCTCTGTACCTTTCAGCAGGACATTCAATTATGTTTTTTTCCACTGCAGGTTGAAGCACAAGATTGAGGGTGACCTAAGGAGAGGAATATGGATATGAAGCAACTACAGTGTGCATCCTGGGCACCATGGATGGATCCCAGTGCAAACACAGACTGAAGGGGAGGAAAATGCCACCCAAAGACTGATATGTATATGTAGCTGCAAAAAGCTACAAGACACTGTCTTCATTTCCAACAAAATATAAACGATGAATTGTTTTGGCACCCTGGTGGACACAGATCTGGGTTTGTCCAGCTGCACAGCACAGCTGCCAGAAGAAAATGTTGGCTTGTATGTTTCTACAAACCACAACTATGTTAAATTTATATGTTTCTAGGCATCATATCAATGTTTCTAAAGTGATGTAGTATTTGAGCTGAATTTGTCATGCAGAGGTGGAACGGATGGTGGATGGCCTGCCAAGCTGCAGACCCCTGATTGAGACCAACAAACAACAAACACTGGTTGATTTTTAGCAAATGCTGGTGGTGTTTCCACCGGTGTTTCTGGCACCAAACATGAGTGTTTTTAGCAGCACTTTATGGTGTTTCCTAGCAGCAATACTGGCGCCAAACCTAGGTGTTTTTTACGACACATTGCTGTGTTTCCTAGTGGCATTTCAGCCACGAAAAGCTGGGTATTTTTCATGGACACATAAGGGGGTTTCCCAGTGGCGTATGGGCCAAGGAACCAGGGTGTTTTTCACTGACCCATTCCTGCTTGGCTATTTTAAGCCAAAACATGATCTTTTCCTAACCATAACCAAGTGATTTTTGTGCCTAAACATAACCACACCTTCACCACAGAGTTGTTAAGAAACCTAAGATTTCAATGTACCCGCTGTAACATAACGTAAAATGTATCTGTGGTTTGTAGAAATGTACAATTCAAACTGGTGACTGGTTTGAGCTGCAAGCACCGTCCCTCTTCGTCATCAAAAGCCATAACTTTTGTACGGAACAAGAACAGAAGAAAAGGAGCAGCAACATCAAAAATATTTAACACTCACGACTCAAAAGCTTCGGACCAAAGAGCTGGAAACATCTTAGTGACTGCAGCTACGATGACCAGCATCTACATAGTATTCCTATAAAGTGTTTATAATGCATGTATGCACTTCAGATGTTTATTGTATTATGTGTTAAACTTTTTAATAAAACATGTATCAGTGAACTGTTTTGTTTTTACTTCACGAGTTTGAAAATATCTTTAAATATGTAGCCTAAAAGCCCATGATAAAACATGACCCCTGATACCTGAGCACTCCACAGTGCTCCCTAGAGAGGTCACATGAGAAAGGAGTCGTAAATGCTCCCTGTGGAGTTACGGACGCCAGAGCATAAAGAAATCACAATGGGGAGCAAACACTACGGGCTAGAATGACGACCTCGATATTTCGTTAACGCAGATTCCCGTGACTGTTGAAATTTAACACAGAAAAGGTGAGGCGGGAAAAGACGTTCACACCAGCTAACGCTGACCCTGCGGTGTCTCCATTGTTTGGACCTTTTCTTTTAGCTCTAAAGGTACAACATACAAAACAAACACAAACCTGCAGTCACTTACTTGGGTTTCACTGACGTATTGTGTCAACTGTTGCTCCTGAAAAGGCTTAAAACACGTTAAATAAAGGAAAAGGTGTATATTACATATTTATTGGAATGTGACCACAAACACACAAACTCAGTGATTGAACAGATAGAAAGAAAACTGCTACCAAACAAAGCATTTACACATTCAGACAGATAAAAAAAAAAGCACTTGCAGACAATTTACAGTTACACCATCTCTTTCTCTTGTTTGACCCTGATACGTAATAACCTCTCCCCCCTGTATCCCCTCGTCTGTCAGTTCCTCCTTAGTGCAGATGATTTCTAAAACAATTTCACCACTTCTGATTCTCTCACAGTAACACAAGCGGCAGTGGACGTGGGTCACCGGGGGTCATAACACAGTGATAAAAACCCCTCACCTCTGATCTGTGACCCATGACTCCTCTCCTCCTCCTCCTCCTCCACCCCTATTTAACTTTCCTCCACTTACAGCTCACCTCCTCCCGCGTTATCTTTCCATCTCAGGTGCCTCGTGCAGAGGCCCGCCTGTCTTAAGTCACAGGTGCTTGTGTGCACAGGGATTTCCTTACTTTTAGTCTTTTATCCACTGTTTTTTTTAGCTTCTCATCCTCTCTTTCAAACCCACAGATCCCCCTCTCCTTCGTGTTGAGAGAGTGGAGTGTTCAGATGATCAGGCTCTGGTTTACAGGCAGGAGGAGGAGGAGGAGGCTGGACTGCGGTCAGTGCTGAGCGGAGAGGTTGAGCAGCCTCTTGCTCAACAAGGTGTTGTGCTGTTTCAGGTACTCGATCAGGTCGGCCTGCTTCTCCACAACCTCCTCCAGACTGGAGCCCTCTCTGTGACACAAATAACAACACATGAGCCCTTTTCACAGTCAGTCAACACTGCTGGTTTCATCTGTCTCTGTCTGTCTCTCACAAACCAACAATTAACTGATATAAACTATTAGTAAGTGTATGCCCAAAGTCTGACACAGCTGATACCTCTGTGCTTTATACCTCAACTGATCTCCAAAAACCAACACATCAATGTGTCACACTTATACCGGGCGACATAATCTTTTGTTACCTTAATTTAGGGCACTGTATGGAAACTTTATCTGGAGTCAATCCAACACACACCTCATCCTGCTGTTGTAGATACTTAGCAGTGCAACAAATCCATGGTTAAATACAATCCCCACCACAGTTTACTTCACATTGCCACATATTTTAGTGAGCCATTCAAGTCCAGATTAAATGAAAATGCCTTTTAAACCCTTATAAATCACATCCCTGGCCCTACTGTGCACCTATTTACAAATATGTGCCAATAAAAACAGACACAAATCAATTTGTTTGTACTCTTATATTAAAATGCAATGACGTTTTCTTCCTGTAAAACAAAATCTGATGCTAATTTGAACCAATAATATCACGACATCCACCCATCGATCAGTCTGCAACTTTTAACCGCACAGAGCTAAGAGTCATTAATTAGCTAGCTGGCAACAACATGCTACATTGGTGTATCTTCTTTACCCCGAAATACCGTGGTAATGGCTCACTGGTTAGAATTCATTCACTTCAGGAAAGTGGTATCTGTGGCAGCTCCAGAGTGAACACCAGGCATTTTACTATGGACTGCTTCAGAAACTAACGTTACATGGAGCATATGATGGACTTTGTCTCTTTCTCCCTCATAGATAGGCTACTGCGACACCATCAGAGTTAACACCGTCCTCCCAACATTATGTCCAACCTGCCTATCCCGTTTTACTCGGAAATATATGGCGATACTGAAGCATGATACTCAAAATGCTGTTTGATCTGGACTTTAAGATCCTCTTTATAAACATATATGTACATCTTCAGTAGGAAAAATGGGCTTGGGGCCACAAACAGGCTGGAGAAGCTAAAAAAAACTAGACTAACACATTGTTGGTTTGGGTCTTTGTAAAGGATTTGTTTAACAATGACAAAACTATAGTGGCCAGCTGTGTACTTGGATTTTAATGCATCCGAACATAGCTCCTTATTACATGAATAATCTTTAATGGCTCCATTCAAACATGACAAGTCCATTATGAATAGAGCTGCAATGTTTGTGCAAAATTAAGCATCTGGTACATGAAACAATGATACAGTACAGCTGAAGAATACAGCTGGTTGGAGAATAATAGAATAAACGAAGAAACGTGGTCTCAGTTTTCTGAATAGGCTGCGACAGTGATGGATTTAAAGAATTTATTTGCAACTGAAGAGCACCAGGGATGAGAAAAATGTTTGGACGAATTCGTATTTGCTGAGATGCTGCATGTATTAAACCTTTTGCTCGATATTCAGACTGTGAGCAGTTGGCATGGATCAAAACTTAAGGGAGGGAGGGAGACAGATGGTGTAATGATTGCTGTGATTTTCTGAAGATTGTTTCCCCTTTTGTTCCACACTACAGGGGGGAAACAAAAAAGTATGTCATGGTTTACTGGATTGATTTTTTTTATCTTTTTGCAAGAGATGATAATTAAATGCCAAAAATATAACTTTAATCTTAAGTACTTAGACCAAGACTGACATTTAATATCTCTGTTGCTGTTGAAGTCTTTATGTTAATGCAACAACATTCAATTCAGACTTGAGCTGCACAGCAGTACAATGATTAGAAGTACAGACGGGCGACTCAGAGGCTTATTCAAACACGACAGTGACACATGAACTTGCCAGCCCTTACTCGTAAGGTGGTGCACATCTAAAAGGGGCTGTGGACAGTGTGTGTGTGTGTGTGTGTGTGTGTGTGTGTGTGACAGAGTGAAATCTGTGTACCTGAATCCAGTCTCAGTCGGCAGGTTCGTAACACTGTAGGTGTGTGAATGCTCTTCTTGGCTCACGTCTGGTGCAGCTCGCGCCCTGTTGAACCGCATCACCTGGACTAAAACCACAAACAAAAAAATCTTCAGTTACTTTTCTAACAACACCATCAAAGTGTGTTTTATCTTGTCACTTGCACATAAAGACACACAGACATTACCGCACAGAAAGAGCTCTTCAAAAAACATTAATCACTCAGGTGAGAATCTGCACACATTTGTTTTTTTATTGTTGTCCATCCCTCTCCCTCTCCTAAACACACACAGGTTGTTATATCCTGCACTTAGTCCTTATGGGCCGCCATATCCTGCACTCAGACCTCTAATTCTCACACCCTAAACATACACCTTTTCACAAGAGGAGGGGATGGCAGCAAGGTGTGGCTGTGGAGTATCCAGCAGCTGGAAGAGGAGCCAGAGCCAAAAATATGGGAGATGTTGGTGCTGTTTGGATCAAGATAAGGCCGCGGTGTATTTGTGGGGTTGCAGGGCGAGTGTGTTTGAGGAAGGGCAGAGGGTGGAGCTGGTCGAGTATTGATAAGACTGGAGTGTCATTAGCCAGAGGAAATTGTCAGGGAGGTTCTAAAGAGCGCTATCTTTACTTTGCTACAGTGCAGCATCTCAGCATCCACACTCACACACAATCTAAAGAAATACTGCACATTCCTGCATAATGAGGCACTAAATCTGTGTGTGTGTGTGTGTGTGTGTGTGTGTGTGTGTGTGTAAATACAGCAATAGTAAGCAGGTATGTGTGAGAGAGACAGAGACATTCCAGAAAGGCAGAGAAATGAAGGTTTGTTTTAAAAATGACAAAGAAACACAAACTTCCACACAACAGGGTAAAATATTTGCCCTTTTTTGTTCAAAAAAGACACCTGACAAGTGGTTGCACGTACAAAAATAACTGAGAATAAAAACAGGTCAAAGGGATAGTGGGATTGTTTGGAGAAGCAGGCAGGAGTACAGCCACAGAAGCTAACCAATGTGCTGCTGTTGACGAAAGGCAGCAGCAAAACATACTTTAGCCACCTACAAAAAAAAATCAACATCAGGTTAAGTGCAAGCTATATTTATAATATTTTCACCACTTTACCTTTCGGTCTTTTCGACAGGGAACTACACTGAAAGTGAAACTTATCTATGCTCTCTTCAAAGCCAGACTGAGCTGACAAGAACAGCACATTTACCTTGCAGAACAAAGGAGCTGCTGATCTACTGCTGCCTCGATCAGTTACTTGGTTTGTGTGATTGTGTGAGTTTGGTGTTATAAAGGATTAGTTTGGATTCACCAAAGTCACACAATAACACAAACAAACTAACGATCATAGCAGTGGTACACTAGCGACTCCTATGTTCTGCAAGGTGAAATTACTGTTTCTGGCAATGGATTCCGTCTTTTAAGAGAGCATAGATAACAGCCTCAGTTCCCCATCTGAAGAGCTGTTTGATAGCAGGGTAAAGCAGTAAAAATATTCTAATTACAACATACAGTTAAGCGGACATTGATTTTTTTAGGTGGCTAAAATAAATTTTGCTGCTGCCTTCACCCACAGCAATATGTCTCTTAGCTTCTGTGGCAGTACTCCTGTCTGCTTCTCCAAACTGGGGGCATGCTGACTGACATTTACTGTATGAAATACACTGACTATGGAAAAGCACCTCATACAGCCCAACTTAAAAAATCAGAGCTATTCCTTCAAAGGTCCAGCGTGTAGAACTTAGTGGGATCCAGCAGTGAGGTTGCAGAACTGGCGCTTCTTCTGTGTGCCAAGCGTGTAAGAGAACTATAGTGCCCAACACGAAACCTCAAAAGACCCTGTCTAGGGGCCAGTGTTTGGTTTGTCCGTTCTGGACTACTATAAAAACAACATGGTGGACTCTGTAACTCCATATTTAGATATAAATGGCTCATTCCAAGGTAACAAAAACACAATTCTTATTTTCAGTTGATTATAGACTGATGAAAACAGTTATTTATATTAAATACAATTTCTGCCAATTGCCCCTCAGTTCTACACACTGGACCTTTAAGGTAACGCTCTGATTAAAGCATTTAGATTCACAGCAACATGTTTAAAGTTTGCAATCGGGAACACTGACACTTGAAATATTATGAGAGATTGCAGAGGTTTGAGTTGAGACTTGGTTAGCAGTATAAATGTAATTACTGTGGAATTTTTTGTAAAATAAATATATTTGATAAACTGTCATCTTGTTATCTGTTAATATTCATGATGTGTCTGTGCTGAAAGGAAGCGGCACTGGTTTGATTTTGTGTTGTCTGTTTCTCTGTTATTTTGGTCACTGCTTGTTTTTGAAGAATGTTCTTTCATGTTAATTGTTTGTTTCTGTCATGTCTTTACTTCATAATGCCAAAAACACATTACAAAGGTGTGTATGTGTAACAGTAATTTGGATGATTGATTAACTGTTGTGTGATGTGCTACTGAGATTTGTAAATCAGTTAATCGGGTTCTGTTTGTGTTTGTTGTATTTGTATATTTATAAAACCTGTAAACTGCCTGAATTAGTGCACAAACAGAAAAGAGATATCAGGGTGAAGTCAAGCAGTTGTGGGGAGCTGAGTGTGTTACAGCAGGGGGCAAAAACAGACAGAGATACCAGGATGGATGGATGGAGGGAGCAGTGTAAAGAAGTGACACATTTCACACGCCCCTGTTAGAGACTCTCACACGGCCGCACAGACAGTGCTCAGACCTGGTCTCTACTCAGATCAATCACACATTAAGAAGTGCACATTTCCAGGTGATAACAGTGAAGCTGCAGAGGTGCTAACAGCTAATGGTGGTCACCACTCTACACTGCCTGAATCAAAATCAAAGAATTGCAAAGGAAATGGATCCCAGCAAGCTCGGAGCCTGACACAAGACGAAGAAGAAGAGCAGTGTGATTACATTTGAGTTGCAACACGGGACATTAAAGGAGTTCACAGAGGTATGCAAGTCTACGGTCTGTCCATGAAACTGTGTCACGTGCAGGAGCTTCAAGGTTCAAAGACTTCAAGGAGATACCTGACAATAGCACATGTACAAATTCTAACAGACATAAAATAAAGTCAAAGAGCAGATGTACAATTAATGTGTACATACAAAAACCACGGGTTCACCTTTTTCCACACATAAGCTAGTACCTATACAGGAAGAATGTGCGGACCTCACGCATTCTTCAGATCAGGCGTACACACAGTTTTAGTTGAGATAGCTGCGGGTAATATGTTAAGGACAAGATTAAGTTAAGAGACGGGTAACATTATTTTAAGGTTGTTTGTCACTTTCACTGATTATTTTTGCAGCATTTCTCATTGACAGATCCGATGATTGGTGAAGGGGCACAAGAATCGATGCGCAAACATGAAATGAGACTGCTTGTTGTGGAGGGGCTGCTGACTGTGGTGACCAATGTGAAAATGCAAATAGCCCTATCAAGAACACGTGTTTGGTTTGTTTGTTTGTTTGTTCTAGGCTACTGTAGAAACATGGTGGTGCAACATGGCAGACTCAGAGGACCTGCTACCTATGTAGATAAAAATGTCTCATTCCAAAGTGACAAAAAAAGACTATTTGTATTTTCAGGTGATTATACACTAAAGGAAACATACTTATTTTATTATATTCCATTTCTGCCAACATATCCTCCTAAATCCTACACACTAGACCTTTAAATTAAGATGAAAAAAGTTATGTTTTTTTCACCAAAATCAATCACATCATGTGATCTGAAACAGCTTAGAATGCTGTAAAAAGTAATAGTCTGGGCTATTATTTGCTTCAATCACTGCACTCAACCAGTGTATAGAGAGAGAACATTACACCACTCTTTTTACAGGACCTGAGGATTACAGCACCAAGAATGAACTTAACGATTGAATTGTGGAGAAGCTAACCGAGCTAAAGTGAGAACATTTATATGTGTATGACAAGACAAGACAAATTTATAGTTTTTGTATACTTAATGAACATCATTAGCATAAGAATGTTGAGATAATGCTTTGATTATTATAGTGAGTTTTACTTTGCACATCTATTGTCTGGACCTTCAGTGATAGAACAGGTGTGAACAATAACCTTCAGGTATTTATGATCAAAAATAGGGCATTTATCAAACATCTTCAGTCTTACTTCTCTCCTGTCATACAGTACGTGTGTGTGTGTGACACAGGGGTATACCGAGGGTATCTGTATCTGTGTGTGTGTGTGTGTGTGTTAACCCTGTGCCCTACAGTGCTTACACTAAGTTGTGGCGAGGAGGAGAGGAGAGAGATGTATTCTAAATTAAGTCTTTGAAGGCCAAGGCACGGCTTTGATGTGCATGGAGGTCTATAGAGAAGAGTGTATTCATGTTAAAATGAGAGAGGCAGAAACATACAGCAAACCTCAAAGACACACACACACACACACACACACACACACACACACACACACACTTACAATGAGCATGCACTTCAAAGAGAAGTTGAACGAGGCCTTCCTGTATGGACTTCATAGCTGCAGGCATTATATCTCTCCTTCTCTGTCTCCTTTAAAGGCAGTTTGTCTTTCCTCCTCATGAACTCACCGATGTCACCTTGACTCTGTTGGAGAATGTGCGTACGTGCTCGTGTCGGTGCTTTAAAAAAAAAGGTTTGCGCTGCGAGGCGTCGCTCAGTTTGCATCGTGCCTGACTGCACTAATCTGAGCAGGAATGCGGCGGGCGAACACAGATGCCCCCCTCACACACTGGATCACCCTCACTGTAAACACAAGGACAATGTGTGTGGGTGAGTATGTGTGTCCCTGTGTTTGGGTGGAGTGGGTCGAGGGCTACCCTTTGGCTAGGCTAAATCCTAATGCCTCTTATCTTCTCTCCTCTCCTCTCTGGTATCTTGATCTCCAATCTGTGCCCCTCAGCTGCCAAACACACCTTTAATATGAATTTCCTTTTAATTAAAGATTCTTCTGTATCAATATCCTCTGATGCAGCGTCTTTAACAGCAGTTTTCCTTTACACACTGAGAGGGAGGCCGGTGTACTGGACC
Source organism: Epinephelus lanceolatus (assembly GCF_041903045.1). Lineage (NCBI taxonomy): Eukaryota > Metazoa > Chordata > Actinopteri > Perciformes > Serranidae > Epinephelus > Epinephelus lanceolatus. The sequence goes on along the minus strand of NC_135736.1, from coordinate 25,786,055 downwards.
TCACCTAACAATCCAGGGAGTATCTAAATTGTTTATTGTCTGTAAGTCTTTTAAAATATCATGGATTACAAATGACAAGTTTTTTCTCAATTACAAAATACACACTGCAGGCTGAAGTATTTGTACTGTGTGGGGCTGAGTATTATTTAAAATGCTTTGATATTTAATCAGGTTTAATGTCATGTTTATTGACAAAATATAAAAAAAGGAGGTTCGGATTTAAAAAGTTTTTATGTCTTCCAGCTCCTTTTTGGACATGAAATACCTAAGTTGTTAACTGAATATGTTGGCAGGGAATTCTTATTTTATTTTCTTACTTTTATTTTAACCTTTATTTTTTACTTATTTCATCTTTATTTGTGTGTGTTTGAAAAAAAAAAAAATCAAACCTGAAATCCAATCTAATATCAGTCCCAATCTGACTGAATTTCTGAATCATAAACCATGAAACAAACCGTAAAGATTTTATAGCTTATTTTGAGGAATTTAAACTTGTTTTCTTTTTTCAAATATATTTTTAATTCCACAAACTTCTAAACTACAGCAAATTAAACTACATCAAGGTTCTGTCCTACCACAAAACAAGTTTCTTAAAACGTTTTCCTAGCAAAGGTGATTAACGTGTCACTTGATATCTCTGGGTCCTATCTTTGCTCTCTGTGCATTATATAACTGTCTATGCTAAGCGGATGAACATAAGGCGCCAAATGATGTGGTATAAATGTTGCATGACAGCCTGTACTACACACCACCAAAAAAAAATGTGCACATTCTTTTTTTTTCCTTATTATTACTCTTCTTTCTTTTAATTTTGAATGTTGTTTGTACGTTTGTAATTGAGTGTTTGTTCAAATGCTAAAAAAAAGAATAAAATGTTTAATTGTGAAAATGTTTCCTTTAATGAAATATGATCTAAAAGAGGCAAAAATATGACTTAGATTTGTCACGTTTTCGAAAGTAGGTAGTATAGACACATTTGAGTCTGTGTACTGAGGTCTGACACTGATCACTTTGTGAGAACTTAATCTGAAAACTACACACTGGTCTGTCCTACGGGTGTGTTTATTAATGGTGAATTTTTATATTGTTATATCTGCATTATATACATGCCAAGGGACAACAGCTGGGAGTCTGTATTGCATTATATCTGGTGTAATACATTTATTGTACTCTGTCTCTGTTCTAAATAAACCAATAAATGAAACAAAAATGAATGAAAACTGACCTCCAATTACTATGTAGCCCATCAAACAGACAGATAAATTTTAATGGGACTTTGTGCTTTGTGCTATGATTTTTATATGATATTAAACAATCTTGTAACAGAATTACTGTTACATACGTACTGATATATATATCTTAATGTCTGCATGAAATTTGGAGGAATCTTGGGATGTAACAAAGTGTGTTCTTTTCCTGAGAATGTTGCTAAAGCTTTTTAACAGCTATTATAAGGCTGTGGTTTGAGCGAAATGTTAACATCAGCATGCTAACATGCTCATAATAACAATCCTAACCAGATGGTAGTAGGTATTATGTGTAAACCATGTTCTCTGTCTTAGTTATTGTGTTAGGATGCTAATTAGAATGCGAAATAAACACAGAGTCATTGGGATTTATCCACTGGGGACCATGAACGTCTATGACAAAGTTCATGACCGGCAGATGTTGCTGATGAAGGGATGTTTACAGCAACTACACTATATGCATGTGAGATGTCACCTGTTTAATTTAAGGCATGTGCAGGGAGCATTTAGGAATAATTATAAATGTCTCCAACACTCAGCAGTTTAGTATGAAATAGTATTTCATTATATGAGAGCCAGCTGCAAAATAGCACTTCAGTAACAACAGTACATTTTGACTAGTTAATTAACACATTCATTCACTTCTTTGACTTTAATTCAACATTTTGACAGCCTTATTCTATTTTATAACCCAAACTTTAAACTACAAAAAGGCTTAAAGGGAATAAATGAATGCAAAAGACATTTAGGACAAATGGTTTCATCATGTTTGGGTGAGCCATCCAAATAAACTACGTACGAATTTCACTGCTTTCCCAGATGCGACTCGCTCTATTATTGCCATGACTTTTCCACAGCAAATAAAGTAAAGTTTTACAGCACTGGCAGTATGTTTTGCTGTGTTGCAAAGTGACTGAATTCTCCCAGTAAGTTTTTGCACCTTAAGGCCATTTAAACAAAGTTACCAACACAGTGGAGTCAGATGGAGTTACAGAAAACATATTTGTTCCTGACCTCAAAGGAACAGACACCGAAAGATAGAAAGATAGACAGGGATGAGTTTCATCCTAAGTTTGCTTGGTGTTCGAATCAGAAGCTAAAAAAATCAGCAGCTTGGCAGCTCAGAGAGAGACAGAGAGAAAGAGGGAGGACAGAGAGCTGAATGGTTGATTGTCATGCTGTCGAGTCTGAAAAGGGCAGGGCAGGTATTGTAATGCGAATGTGGTCAGATAGAGAGTGGGGGGTAGTGTGAGTGTGTGTGTGTGTGTGTGTGTAATGTAATCTACAGGGTGTGTCCCTCCATATACCACTACTGATATTACTGCCACCATCCACAGGAAGACGATGCTGCATTGTTCCTGTAACACTGGAAAAAAAACGCACTCATCTTACAAACTGTAATTGGAGAGAAGTCTCGTAATATCATAATACATGATACTAACTCAGCGAAATTGGGGAAGCACGGAAATGTGACACAAGATACAAGAAATTAAGTTAGTATTTCAGCTTTTTTCATACCTCCTCCTTTTGAATAAAACATGAAATCATTTACGCAGGGCTTAAGTTAGGTAGGTTAGCTGCCAGGCTGCCTTTCAGCAAACAGAATTAATATTTTGAAATTGGAAAAATCGCATTTTTTTAAATACAGATACAGCAAACAATGTCTTTATCCCTAGTTCAGAAGAAAGGGTGCAAGTGTAACTAATAAAGCTGTTAAGACATGAGCCCTCTTGGGTGTTCATGTGCTCCCTTTTACCTCTGAAGTTAAATTTTACTCGTTTATAGGTTTATGTGTTATTGTGGGAGGTGGGTGAGGCTTTGTGGGCTGAAAGCAAGGGGCGCTGTGCACTGTCTGTTTTTCATTTGTTGGAGGAGCAGGCCTGTGTGTGTGCATGCACTGAAGTCTGATATATATGCAGTCAAACCTCACTTGACTACATTAATGTCTGCTGTTTTACAAGAGTCACCTGCAATCCCAGAGTGAAATAATCTCTCTCATTATTAAAATATCTTCACTGAGATCAGTTTACCTGTGTAGTGGATGAGGCATGGCAATGCCACCAAGAGCTCAATCCCCAGGATGCTGAGCAGCATGCAGGTGTGCACAGTTGTTGATAAACGTGCAGCCAGAACAACCAGCAGCAGAACATTCCCTGCACATTAACAGAAAAACACAAACACAGCATTACTGCCACCTTGTGGAGAAAAGTGACCTCTACACGTGCAGTTAATGGAATTTTTGTTGTCTGATAACCTGTGTGAAGTTGTACCTGTAGAGTGCACGGAGAGCGGCAGGTGCTTCAGTCCCTGCATCTGTCTGTAGAAGCGCAGGTATCCTCTGCTCCTGGCCTGGCTGTGGTGGTGCTGTGCACACGCAGTGAAGAACAGCACCAGCACCCACAAACACACCTTCCCAAACACAATGATGCTGTCGCCTCGCACGTTACCCAAAATGCTCATACACACCTCCTGTTGGCCAAATTCCAGCACACACAGCACTGCCAAACATATTGACAACACCACGAACACAACCTGAAACGAAGAAGAGAGGACAGTGAGTGAGACAGATGTATGAAACAGGAGATGTCGGGACAGACCAGCACACACTATGACTATTATTAAACATGGAAAATAAAGTGAGTCACTGTGAGTGTCTCGGTTAAGAGGGCAGAGTGGATAAAGGCCTTTACATGTGCTGCACTAGTCAGATTACTCTAGAAAAATCTGCAGATAAATTTCTTGATTACTCAATTGGTTGTTTTGTCCATAAAATTTCAGGAAAAAAGCCCATCAGAGCTTCCCCAGATCCCAAATTGTAATGTCATCTTGTCCAACCAGCATCTCAAACCCTAAAGATATTCGGTTTATAACGACATAAACCAGAGAAAAGGACATACATCATCCTATCGAAGAAGCTGAAACAAGCAAAGGTCTGGCATTCTTGCTCAAACCATTACTCAGATGATTATTTATTATCAAAATAGTTGTATTTTGTGTCTGTCTCTACCAACCAACCAGTTCATTAGCTAATTGTTTAGGCTCTGCATTACTGTAGCAAAAACATCACAATATCAATAGTAACATAATATCAAATTAAACAAGAATAAACATCATAAACATATTATATTAAATTTGGTTTAAATATTGTGTTGTGCTTTCAGCAGTTTATTTCCAAATCCAATCATTTTGGAGGGTTTTAAAATCACAAGTACTTCAATTTTTTTCTGTCAGATGTGTAAGGTTACTGCTGGTACTTTATTAGGGAATAACAGATGTTATTACAGTGCGTGTAAAGACAGTGATTGTATGTGTGTAAATGTGTGTGTGTCATACATGCAGTAGAGACAGGAGGGCAGCATGGCAGGGTGTTGGTATAGTCTGAAATTCCCTCCTGATGGCAGAGTGGAGGGCATCAGCAGAGATCAGAGGTCCATCCACCAAAGACTCCTCCTCTATGCTTCGTGACATGTCTAATGAGGGACCTGCCGGCTAAAACAAACAACACATTATTCTCTATGTACAGATTAGTTGATTTAACTACAAAAATATGAGTTTTTAAATATTCAGTACCAACTCTGTTATTTTTACCACCATTGTTTCAGCATATAAACCTGATTTATTTGTGATTTCTGTACAAGCTACTTCTCCCTCCAGGGGACAAATCAAGTTTCTCTTATCCACTGGTGGAAAGTAACTAAGTACATTTACACAAGTACTGCACTTCGGTACAATTTTGAGGTTCTTTACTTGTGTATTTCAATTTTCTGCTACTTTATAGTCCTGTGATATACTTCAATAATAATTATTTTAATTACTTGGAGATTGTGATCAATAATACCAAATATAATCAACAAACACATATTAATACTTTTGTACATCTACTGAAGAAACATTTTGAATGCAGGATGCAGGAGGATTTATACACTATGGTATTGATGCTTTCACTTTAGTAAAACATTTGAGTAAGTTAGTTCTTCCACCACTGCTCTTATCTTGTATTGTGTCTCCAATATAGTGGTATTTATTAAGAACCAAAACATATCTGTGAGCAGTCATGTAACCTGTCATCTTTCAGTAATGACTAATGGTTCATCCCCCAGAAAAACAACTAACACAATCTATTAAACTCGACCCGGACCACCATTATTCAATTCATAGATTGAGAAGAGCAACAACAACTGGCCAGTTTATATCCGTGTATGACTGTGTGTTTATGCCTAAAAGGGAAACTGAAACTAAAAACCTCTGCTGTGATTAATCTTGAATCTGCACCACAACAAACAGAATTTACACTGACAGCAGGAAACAGCAGAGAAACCACAAAATCATTGATCACAAATCTCGGTTTTACTGTTTGTTAGAGCCGATTAAAGAGCATAAAAGACAGCTTGTAAAAGATAACCACACGACACAAACACAGTCGTATCGTGACAGTTGCTGTTTTTAGCCTACTGGCTAGCTAACACAGGCTAACTGCCACACAGTATTTACTGCTCTTTAACGGACAAGCTAACCGTTACCATGGCAGCCAGTTAACGTTAAATATACATATACATACTGCATAAAGAGAGGGTCCCTTTGAGTCCATTTTGTGTCGGTGTTCGATGTTTTTAAAGAAAAAATAAAAGAACAACAACAAACAACCATTAGCTTACATGCTACCAAGAGGGCGGGGCGAACAGCCACTTCCGGTACACTTCCGGTTCCCCTAGTTTATGGATCCGCTTGTTTCTGGCGCAATAAAGCCTTCAATTTTATTATTATTATTATTGCTGATTTCTGCTTATTATTACCAGTACAAAAATATAAATCCTGTCCTGACATAAATACAAGTTTTCTGAAACTTATATTGTTAAAGAATTTGAGAATTTGACATAATTTCTTGTTAAACAAAGTTATGGAAATTTCAAAATCAGCTTTATTGGCCAAGATTTGACCTCGTTTTTTAAATTAATTAATTAAAAAAGATTTGTTACCAACTTTTATATAATACAATACAATACAATACAATACAACAATAATACACAACAATTACCCCCACCTTAACCTGGTCTTAGTAGATCAACTGAAGGAGGAGAAGAAGAAATAATGATAATGGTAATAATAATAATAATAATAAATTAGATTAAATTAAATTAAATTAAATTAAAACTAAAACGAAGAAAAAAAATTAATGAAAGATAAAAAAAAATAGGAATAAATAGGTCATACGGGATATGACTCCTTGCCTCCTTCCCTTTGTCAATAAGGAGAGCCAAGGCACCAGTGGTTGACTCTTCAGCATTGTGCATTTTTTGCTACTGACATCTTCATATGTTATATCCAATAGTCCAGTTTTAATTACCATCTGAAGTACTTGCGCAGATATAGACATAACATCTAAAAACAAGGACAACAAAGCTGAACAACATAAACATTTGACTACTATAAATATTGGTTTTCTGTCAATTAATATATATTTAAACCATTCAAAACATTAGGTGCATTAAACAGGTTTTTGTGAATGAATAGCATCTAGGAAAAAATACAAAATTATTCTTTTCAAACATCCAAACAGGTAACTGTAGTCTTTACTCCACAACATTTATTTAATAGCTGTGGCTACTAGTTACACAGCAGATTAAAATTACATAACTAAAATAGCAGGGAATATTCTGCTGCAAAATAAGTACCTGTTTGTTATACTGTAGGTACATTTAGCTGATTAGACTCCTGTTCTTTAACTTAAATAAGATCTTTATTCCAGGACTTTTACGTTTACTTTAAACTTTAAGCATATTTCTACATCATGTTATCACTACTTTTACGTAAGTTAAAAATCTAAATTTTTTCCACTGTTGTTTACATGTTGACCTATGTTAGGACCCTTTTTTATTCAGTTGAGAGGATTCATTCTTTTACCTGCGTACTTAATCTGCATTCTAATTCACTTCACTTCACTTCACTTCTTTATTATGTCCCAATATGGGCAAATTGGGTTGCCGCAGGCACAGGCATTATAAACAAATTGCAGAAAGTACATTTGCAAAAAGTACATTTGCATGAGAAACAAAACACACAGATAAATAAAAATAAAAACCTAAGAGCATACGTCAGTCAGACAAGTATTTTTGCATGGGGGTGGGGGTGGGGGACAGAGTTCGTAAAGTGCAATTCAAAGTGCTATGTGTGATTTGCATACCAAAACAAACAACAACAAAAGACAGATGTCATCCCATTTAAAATATTTTATTGATAAACATACACTTGCTATAAAAGACAATGAACTGAGCGCTCTGTTCCTCTGAGTGATGAAGACGCTGTCAGGTGTTCAGACTGAGGCGATGACACACAGAGGAGAGAGGCGTTCAGCTCAGACTCTGGGGAGGCAACACTTGTGAGAGAGGCAGATGAGGAGAGATTATAGGAGGACGTTGTGGAGCTGTCATTATAAGGAGGAACAATTAACAGGGAAGCAGCAAATCACTTTGTGTCATTGGTTTAGCTCATGGAAGAGGGGGTGGAAGAAAAGAGCAGGTGATTAGAAGATCCATTTGAAATGTTTTTTGCTGGTATGGAACTGTGCTTCAAGTCAGATCACACATTGCAGTCGCACCTGTACATGCATGACCTCATACACTCACGCACACACACACACACACACACACACACACACACACACACACATACACACACATGTGCCAAGACCCAGAGGTCCGTGTGGGTGTGAACAGCTCCTGCACATACACTAGCCCTCTCGCATTCATTACATAAGGCACTGATTCGGATGCAGTCAGTCTATGAGAATAAAACAATGGCTAAAACATCTTAAAGGGAAAATATTTAAAAATCCAAAGAACAAGTATATAATTAATAACATGCATTCTCATTCCTGTAAAATTAATTATAAAGAAAAAAAAAAAAGCTTGTGTAAGTTAGCGAGATGCCCAAAAAAAAAAAAAAAAAACGGAAAATATCATGATGATGTACAACATACAAGAGGAAAGTTCAGCTGTCGAGACGATAACAACGTACGTCAAACTCACACTACGTCATCTGAGCAATACTCACAATAACTTATATATGTTCTTCTTTCATGCAAAACTGTAAACACAAAACCCAAAAAAAGGATGAGAAAGTATGATGATGATGAGTAAGGCATTGTAATGGTCAAGCTACTTCCGGTTTTCCAACCCAGACCTGTCACATGATCAGTGCAGAAGCAGGGGTTAATGAATCAAGACTTTGAGACTGATGTGCAGTGGTTCAGCGTTCAGCGTTAACATGTTATCAGATCCTTATTTTAGTGTCTAACTGTGCTAAATATGGATGTGCAAAGGTCTAAACACGTTGATTTGTTTGATTACATCCATGCTACACGTATTAAAATGTTAAAGTGTATACATGTGTACAGTTAATAAGCACACACACTGTTCTGTATGTGCATGTGATGCTGTGTCACTCAGTCTGCATGTCAGTCCAGTTTTTGCTCTCAGTAACATCCATAAAGCTGTTTGTGCAATTCAGGAGAAAGATGATGATTCTAAGTTTTCAAGAGAATTCCAGAATTTCCAGGATGTGAGTCAAAGCTCAAGAATTCTTCTACGTCCAATCACAGATGAGGACAGTGGGGACTTCCAGTTCATCATAGTGTGGTGGGCTGACCTCTGCCTGCAAACACATGGAAATATGTCTGTAAAACGTCTGCTCTCTTAACGTCTTAACATATGATCAGGTTGTTTAATAACACTGTTTCTTGTCAGAGTCACTGTGTTAGACCCTTGACATAAGGACATTAATAACATGATGCTGGCCCCTAACCCCATTTTATAAAGGGTCTAGTTTAAAGGGACAGTTCACCCCCAAATCAAAAATACATATGTTTCCAAATAACCCCGTGGAGGAATCCACAAGAAAAGCACTGGAGCACTCAGATCACTTGTGATGAATTTATTAATGACTAACGTTTCGACGCCAACTGCGTTTTGACTCTGATGAAGACGCAGTTGGCGTCGAAACGTTAGTCACCTTTCTGTGAGCAGTTTCATGTAGGAACTAATTTCTTTCTATCAAACTACACTCACGTAGAGGGAAGCAAGCATCTACTCATGGACAAGAGGCTCATGCATATGACAGCGAGAGGTGGAAACATTTCTAGCACCCTCCTCAGCTGAGCTGTAATGTTAGCTTGCTCAGGGGTGCTAGGTGAGCTAGCAGTAGATTCACACTTCCTTCTGTGTGGTGATACAGTTACCTGTGTCCTCCTGTAAAAACATAATTGACATTTTTGTATCAAAAACTACTTCCACTTCATAATCCTCCGTCACTATGACAACCAGCTGCTTGCCACATCCTTGAATGTGGGTTAAGGAGCTCGTCAAGTATTGCATGCCCTTTGTTTTTTCTAAGGATGTGAATGTAGTTCATGGGGGATTCTCACAACTAATGTGCTCTGTATGTGTGTGATAGTGTGTGTGTCATTGTGTGTGTTCTCACCCCGAGATGCAATATAGCACTCATGACAGCTCAGCAGTCCGTTACGAATCCGTACGTCAGTCCCTGTAGTGGCGTCACCCAGCTGCCCTTCACACACTCCACACTGAGAGAGACAAATACAGTTGACTATTAACATCATACACAGAGAGGGTTGTTTTACACAGGCTATCAAATGGTTTAATATGTCTCACAAAATTAAAGATGAGGAATATCGAAAATAAAGCTTGTGCTTTTTACTCCTGCAGAATATCAGCCAACTATCTGTCTTTCTTTATAGTGTTTGGAGATAATGTGATGGAGTGCACATGTTTCAGTAAACTCTGTATATCTTCAAATCCTTCACACAGAAGCCAGAGATGCTGCTTCTGTGTGAAGTAAAATGAAGTATGAAGTACCCAAATTAGTGTGTATGTGTGTACCAGAGTAACACAGTACCTTAAAACACTGTATGTGGAAAAAGAGTCCCAGTGTATCGATGATCATAGCAGCTCCTTTTCCCAGAGGCTGAGAACAACCAGTACACAGTCTCTTCCCACTAACACACCTACACACGCACACACACACACACACGCACAGAATGAAAATAGATATTAACGCATCTTCACTCCATTTAACAGTGAAACCTAATTTCTATCAGACGTGCAGTTGTGTATGTGTATGCTCGCATCATTACCTGCTAGGTGAGGGAGGCTGAGGTGATGAAGGGGAGATCTGCTGTTTGCTTGTCACGGCGTCATGTGATTCAGACCTGTGGTGAGAAAACGACAGAAAATGAAATTTTCGCACATCCAAAATATTCGTAACATGTTTCAGATGATTGCTGTTTATACATCAGAAAAGTCTCTCAGGGTGCAAAAACAAAATTTACATTTTTGTCATCTGTGCTGTAGAGTGCTGTAGCACTATTCAATGAGACATAAAACACATTCATGCAGTTCTTCCAGCCATTTGCTCTCCATTAAAATCTTGGCATTCTAATCAATAAGGAAACATGGATAACTTTTCCACGTGTGCTGCTATTAAATTAATGTAGCAATTTAGCATTAGCATGATTTAGCATTTACACATGATTGTCACCTTTGTCCACAGTGGCCCCAGTTTAGCAAAAGTTAGACAGTCTTGCTTTCACTCACAATTACGTCATACGCTCATTCATTTGCTACCAAATTAGCTGGAATCCATTTACACAGAGAAGAGCATTTCAGGACGCTCCTCCAAGAATCGCCACCTTAACGTGGTGGAGGGATTTGCGTGTATCCGTGATCCTGGGAACTGTGTTGTCCGCAGCTAATAGCCCCTGGTAGGGTCTCCCAAGGCAAAGTGGTTCCAGGGGAGGGGCCAGACTAAGAGTGATTCAAGAGGACGTTGATGACTTGGCATATTCGGACTTCCAGTACCTTGCCCAGTATGGGGACACCGGGGACACTCCCCTGGAGCTAGACCTGGGCGGTAACTTGCTAGCGAGCATCTGGTGGGTGGGCCTTGGGACATGGGGCCTGGTCAGGCTAAGCTTGAATAATTAATATGGAGCTAGCACCCTGTGGGCCCACCACCCACAGAGACAGGAATCAGGGTTGGGTGTATTGTGTGCCGGGCAGCAGGCAGGGGCGGGGTCCTGAGTGTGCTGATCCCTGGCACTGCAGACTTCACATACACTCAGGACAAAAATGCAGAGAACCCTAAAAGACATCATGGTGCATGCACACAAAAGCATCCTTATATACCGTTTAACAATATGTGGCTGGTTCAGCTGAGGGTTGCGGTCCAGAGAGGCCGTCTTCCACAGTTCCTGTTTCTTTGAAGGTTCACCGTCACCTGCAGAATCTATAAAAATAAAGACATAAACTTTTATCTCAGAAACTCTGAGACTACACTCTTGAACTGAAATTGAAGGAGCGGTGCACACACATTAATATACCTCCTGCATCAGCGTGTATTTCTGCATGCATCTCACCCTGGAAAAAATGCAGCTTGGATGCGTGCTGATCCTCACTCCCAGGGGAGGGTCTTTGGCCGTTTTGCTGAGCAGGAACATTTCTTATTTCTGTCTTGTTGTTTTCTGGAGTTGATGGAGTCGTCCCCGTCTGTCCCAACTGCTGGTTTAATGAGCAGGTGGGATTTAAGGGTGTCACAGTCTCCTCCAAGATCTTTCTCTCCTGCAATTTGTATAAACAAAGTAAAGACACAACATATAAGACACACAAAAGCAGCGTGTGATGCTTTGTCAGTCTGTGTGTGACTGTACCTCTTCATTGTGCTTCCTCTCCTCCTCCTCCACCTCAAGCTGGGCTTTCTCCCACTCCTTCTTCAGCTTCTCCTGCTCTCTCTGGTATTGCTCCTGTAGAGAAACACTGTACATGTTAAATACTGCATGCACCAGAAACACACATATGACACACACATAAACACACATGTATATACACAAATATATAATATACACACATCCAGTACACCCTGTGCCTTCTGTTTTCTGCTGAACATTCATGGTGCCATGCATATACACACCATTCCACCAGTGTACCTGTAGGAGGCGCTCCTGCTCCTGTTGCCAACTTTCCAGGCGTTTACGCTCCTCATTGGGGTCCCAGACCCAGTGATTAACACGTTTAGCCAAGTTCAACATGGGGGTCTCAATCTAACCAGACCCGACCGACAATCACGCACGCACACACACACATGTATACGGACCAAAAGGACAGAAAGAGAGGAAAGGTGAGAGGACAAAGTTTGACTACAGCGACTACTGGAGACGAAGGGTCAGGACAGGGTCAAATCTGAGAATGAAGGAGAAACAGAAAAAAAGATGGAGATGCTCGGAGATACTCACAGTCACACTGCTCTCCTCAAGTCCCTCTGTGGCGGAGAAAGACACAGAGACACACATCAGTACAAATATATATCAGAATCACCATCAGCTTCATAGGCCAAGTATGTGTGCACATACGGTGAGTTTAAGGCTGGATTTAAGTTGCTCTGGATGTACTTATACAGATCAAATTATGGGAAAAAATAAACAGACATACAGCTAAAAACAAGGATGACAAAGCTGAGCAAAGATATAAAATAAAAGACAGAAATAAACACAGAATGAACATATAAGTAGGTGAAAAAAAGGGTATATAAATACATATAAAACATGACTAACATGTCTACATGTAAGTCAAGTGTTTAGGTAAATTGTAAATAAATACAATCACTGCAAAAGAAAGAAATTATACAGAATGTCTGCAGCAAAAATCATGTTGTAAACTATAATACATGCTATAATTTGCAGTGTTACCTGTGACAGTGGGAGAATATTCGTGCATGCTGTTTTGTGATGTAGCCGGCTGCACCTTGTTCTCCTCCACTGGACTCCCAGATAACCCAGAAGTACCGTTGACCTGAAAGTTAAAAATTCAACTACATGAATAAAACATTAACTGGAATAAATCACATACACTTTAATTATTGCTGTCAAGTTCCAGGTCCCAAATATGCGATAACATTTAATATCTCCTTACTGTGTTTTCTTTCCAGGCAGTCGCTGGCTTCAGTTCATGTAAATGCAATATTAAAATCAAGCTGAGGAGACTGGAAACTTGCTTTACATAGGACATCCATCACAGTGAACAGCTGAGGGGTGTTTCAGGTCAAGCTCATGTCTCTGCACTGCGAGCTAAAACATATTTTATAAAGTTCCTAGACAAAGATTATATCTTACGTACATAATATTGCTGTTTTAAACGAAGTGCAACTGGCCACAGATTTGGGCAATAGCCAAATTTCTTGTCTTCATGTTTTAATTCTGAACTGTATATCATATTTATTGGTTTTATACTGCAGTATGAAGTCTAAGACAAATTTCCCCATGGGCACATTAAAGTTTTCTCTCATCTCTTGTCTTTCTGTTAGTGTTTTCACTTTGGGGTAATAAAGATAATAAGTAAAAAGCTCCTCTGTTTCGGTGTATTCATGTGCTTCCAATACCCAAGTCAGCTGCTGAACTGCAACCTTTTAATGCAAAACCTAACTAAATTCACAATATCCTGTTTTAACAGCACCCATGTTACTTTCAGTTTGTCCTCTGGGTTTCATTTTCCACTAACACAGCTCGTAAATGGTAAGAAGAATCGAGGGCTGACGCTCGTGTGGTCTCAGGTGTCAAGACTTTCCATAAACACTTGAATGCACCAGGATGGCAAATCCATGAAAACAATTCACTCTTTATCTGTAGTCCATGCAGCGATGCAGTGATAGTGCAGCTTTGGCAGAGAGTAAAGGCGACAAAACCAACTTTCATAAGCTAATATGAAACTCCTGCATAGTGTATGGAAAGGAATTGAAACCTACGGGTGTCCGGATGGTTAGAAAAACATATTTACTCCAGACACAATATAAAAAATAGCCGTGTCCTTTATGAATATGGTCAGCGGTAGTGTAAAGCATTCATTATTTGAATTAAATGGGCTAACACACAAGAAACGTGTTCTGTTCTTAAACATGCCACTTGTGACATTACCTGTCCATTGCTGTGGATATCCGGATGATGCGGCTCCACATGTGTGAGCTCTGTCACAATAGTTGTCGTGATGGTACAGTTTCGGCCTCCAATCAGGGAGCTGATGGCCGAGCCTAAAGACAAAGTTGGTTTTTCTGTCTGTGGAGGCGGCATCTGTGGGGGAGGCGTCTGCTGCACCGTCTCCTGATTGGTCGTACTCTGCTCAGAGGGAACATCTTTCTCCGTCTGATTGGAGGGAACGTCCTTCTCTATCTCTTTGGAGGGAACGTGTTTCTCTGTCAGTGTGCAGGGAACATCTTTCTCTGTTGGTTTGGGGGGAACGCTTGTTTCTGTATGTTTAGAGGGAACAGCTTTCTCAGTCTGCTCTGAGGGAACATCTTTGACCTCCAGTGGTGAGTGCTGTGCAGAGATAGGTGGAGTGGAAGAAGATAAATCCTCCATCACATCTCCATTCACTCGCACCAACCCGTCCATCTGAGTGGGACACATGCATAGAGGTCAGGATTACGGGCATAGTTTATTTTTTAATTCAACATTTCCTACATAGTGAGAGTCACACAAACTCACGGATGCCATTTTTATGTGTCTACAGGCAGTTTGAAGATTTGGTAAACTTTTAGCAAACTCTGTTGAACTCTTCTTAACAAATGTCTTTAGAAATAAATACAGAATTCTCCAATTCACAGTGTCGTTTGGGACTACTTCTTTTAAGTCAAATCCACAACGTGCTGGAAACTACAGTGCAAACCAACACTGATGACAGAATATATGGAAAAAAAAACCATAGATAAATGGAATGAGCATGGTCGACCACATGAGCAGCGACCAGAAGCCTAGTCTGGGAACTAGTAGAACATTCTGTAAGTACATAAAGTACACATATGTGTTTTCATCCGATGTGTCTTGTATCCACTAGAAAGTGGATCAGAGGTTTGACCTTCAATTATTTTATTTTGTTGTGAGAAATGATCAACATTAATACGTGAACCACATGTTCAGTAAGATGAGCACTTTGTCTTTTGGAGAAGCTGAAAGATGCATTTCTGCTTTTTGAGGGAAGTTGATTGTTGTTGCCAGTGACTTATCATCAAACACACCTTCGAACAGCATGCAGAGAACTAAAAACGGCATCCATGTCACAGAGCAAGAAGTCAAAATGTTAAAACATCCTCAATACAACAGGCACCTTAAGCATAGGGTCACTGAAGTGGAACAATGAAGTATCAGATGACGCTGACTGACTGATATGGAGCCCTCACCTTGACAGGTTTGTGTCCAGGCTGTGTGTTCCTGGGCTGGCAGTAGGGCTTGGCTGCCAGCAGGGGGACGGGTCTGGGGGATACAGATGGAGGGGAGGGGAGTGTGTGTACAGGCTGTGAGGTTTGAGGTTGCACTTGTGCAGTCTGAGGCGGAGTGTGTTTGGTTTGAGGCTCTGCACCTCCTGTGATCGGCTGTTCTTGATGTGTAGTTGGAGACTCGGTTGGTTTGGACTGAGGCTCATTCAGTTCTAGTGACTGAGGTGGCACGCTTTCTGAGTTTGTGATTGGGCTGAGTGGGCTGCCAAGTGTCGGGAAGCTGGGAGAGACAGAAGCTGATGTCTCTTGTTGAGCAGTTGGATCTGTTTCCATCTCTTCAGGGTCTGTGGGCGTCTGGTGTTGTGTAACAGATGGCTCTGGTTTGTACAGAGGCTCTGATGTTTCATTGATAGGTGGTGTTGTTTTGTGCTCCTTGTCCACCTTAATAAGGTCGTGTTTGGGTTTTGAAGTGGATCTGGGCAGTTTCAGGCTGTCCAGTGTTGCGTCACTAATGGTGAAGCGAAGAGCGTATCGTTGTAAAACCATGGCGGCCTCCTCTGGAGTCGCTGCGTTCCTGTAGGCTTCACACAACTCTGCCTCTCTGCGCTCCCTAGGAAAGAAAAGGAAAAAGAAAGAATGAAGTGTTTCAGGTAGGAGTGCTGCCACGGAAGCTAAGCAAAGTACTGGTGTGGACGGGGGCTGCAGCTAAACTTATTCTAGCCACAGAAAACAATCAATATCAGTTCAAGTATACGCTATATTTAGACTATCTTCACTTTCAGGTTCTCTACCCTTCTGTCAGACAGCTCTTTCAAACGGGGAACTAAAGCCGTTGTCTATGCTCTCCTCAAAGCCAGACTCCTTTGACAAAAATACTCTTTTACCTTGCAGAAGATGGGAGTTGCTGGTCTACCGCTGCCTCAATCAGTTAGTTTAATCCGTGTTGGTGCTCCTGCCTGATTCACTAAACTGGGGGTATGCTTACCATCATCTACTGTTGGCAATACACTGACTGGAGTACCTCATACAACCCCACATCAAAATATCTGAACTATCCCTTTAAAACTGCCCAGTTCTTGGGCGGTTGCTTCAACTACAGATTGTACTTCCACATTAGGACACAGGAAGTATAGATGCGAATCAAGAGAGTGACCTGCCCTGCTCTCTCTCAAACTCAGACCATACTCCGCTCAAACGATAAAACTAGGTGATGCTAATGACATATAAGATATTCAGGCTTACTGTTTAACTCTAATTTGAGATTGTTTGTTACCAGCTGGTCGCCACTCTGTTTCTGGACAGGCAACTTGCATTACGTCACCCACCAGTGCATTCTGGTAGCTTTCTACCTTTTGAGCAAAAGCAAATGCTACAGTCATTTTTCTCTGTTTTCTCTGGTCATGTTGCACCCATTTCAAAAGTATTTGCATCTGTCCACTCTATAGACAGCCTAGTTTTACAAAAAGACCGTCTTTCGAGCACTAAAATAGTACTTTTTTGGACATGTGCAAAATTCCTAAGGCCTAAATATCATCCTTACTTCTCCTCCACGATCTCTTTGTAGGTCTTAATGCTTTTCCTCTTATTGCTTTCACTTCTCTCCTCCTTCATCCTTTTCTCCATCCTCTTTCTCTCTTCCTCTTTCCTGATCAGTTCCTGCGATGCGCTGCGGCGGCGATTCTTCCAGCGAGCCAAGTCCTGTCACAGGTTCACAGTGTCATACGGTGGCAGTCTTAATTTAGCATAATGCTATTGCACATTAATAAAATCAAACCAACATTCTCAGTTTAAGTATCACAAGTTTCTTACATTTTGCCAGTGGTCGTCATCTTCCTGAAAGTTGTTGTACTGTTCGTGCATGCGCTCATATCGCGATTGGCTCAGTGGCGGTAAGTGTCCCACCTCATCCTCGTTAAGCATGTCACTCATACTCACGCTCCTAGAGAGGAAGAAAAAGACAGTTCAATCTTGTTTAAATTACTGAATGACTTGACCCAACATATTCACTTTGTCCAATTTGGCTCTGGAAAACTGAAAATATTGAATCTTAATTCAGTCATTGTTTGTCAGCTACTAATACAAAATTTCAAACAACATATGCGCGGTTATATAGAAATAATAACAAACATTCAATGATTGAAAAGGAACAGGGAGGAAAACAAAATGCTCCCCTTCTCAAAATGGAAAAAGCAAGACACACTCAGACACAACCAATATCAGTCCACTAACACAAACATTACATTGTTATCCTTATTGTTCTTTTCTGTGTACTGAATTTATATTAGTTATGTATGTGTTGTCCCACACCTCCACACAATAACAAAAATATGTCAGGGTGTTTCCATAAATTAATCACAAAGAAATTAAACAAGCAACTGAGCAAACTTAAAAACTCAATTTATTTAGGCAGGCCAGACACATTAATTCAACTTAATAAGGGAGTAGTTAATATTAGTGTGTGCATTTTATTGAATGACGAAACAAACAAGCAAAAACAATGCAAAACAGAATGACATTAAGATGTCAATAAAAAGCAGGATGTTAATAAGGAGTCATGATGTGACAATGCAGAGCAATGAGTATAATGTTAGTGAGTCGTATAATAATATATTTTTGGACTGTACTCTTGAAATCGAACGTGCACAGCGTGTACATTGTCGTCATGCAGATGTTCATCAAGGTTCACACCGAAGACTTACTCAGTGTCCTCAGACATAAAAGCAACTCTCCGGCTCATCCTAAAACAGTAACAGATAGAGTGGATGAGAGGAAACAGCAGGTGAGGGAATGGGCAGCAGCATTAATGCTAATGTCACACTTCAGAGCTACATGAGAGCTAAATCTGAGAAGGGGACAAATGAAGACACATAAGGAACTGAATGGGAATCTCACATGATGGGAGGTAGATTATCGTCATCCAGCCAGAACGGTTTCTTTCGTGGTTGCTCGTTCACGTCCTTCTTTCTCTCATCCACCTTTTCCTCAGCTCTTTCCTCAACACTCTGGTTTTCAAGCTCTGCCTTCACTTTAAAAGTCTGAGCACGAGCAGGACTGGATGGAGGGGTGCGCAATGGAGAGGGGGGCTCAGTCACATTTGTGACAGAGGTGTTAGGGATTGTCATGTCTTGCTTTCCATCCTCGTCCTGTCTCTCCCTCAGCCCTGCACGCGTACAGAGGATCGGGGCTTTGGAGGGCAGGGCTTGAGGTTCTGCTGCCACGGTAACACTGCTGCTAAAATCCAGTGACAAGGTCAAAGTTACCAGGAAATACTGATCAAAGGGTAAATCAAGACTGCATCACAGACAAGAGACGACTGCAGCTGATCTCTGCTCAGCTCTTCAGTTTTAGCTAAGTTCAATGTCTTATTCACGCCTTATAGTATCTAGTCATGCAGATAGTTTTGGTTTTATCTGCAGAGGTTGTGAGATATCAGCAATATCCTGAAAAGAATTGTGTTTGAGCAGCTCAAAACATTGAACAATTACATATAAAATTCATAAGCAACATCTTACAGAAAATGTTAGTTTGGATAATGAACACATCTCACTGTGATCAGTGATTAGTGGAAGTTCTTTTTTTCTGAAGATAGTTGCTGTTACAGTAAATGTGTTGGTTGTGTGACTATGTGTGGCTGTGCTGATGTTGTACAGTGAGGAGACAGCAGTTAACATTGACTGTCTGCTAACTTATTTTGTCTGTTTATTTGTTTTTGTGTTTTTGTTATTTGTTATTTTATGTGGGGACCGCAGATGGAAACTAGCTGTCAGCTAAATCTGGTGTTATGCATCTCTCCTTGTGATTCAAGATTAATATTTATAACACATGGTCACTGTTAAATAAAAAAAAATCTGTATAATTAGTACCAAGTTACATAGTTCTTTCCCCAAAACCTACAAGGAAATTATTAGGAAATAGCTTTTAGCTTTGTTTGTAATTTGGGCACACGACCCCAAGAATTTAAAAAACTAGAGAGCAGAGTAGCAGCTGTGTCGCCCCTAGGTGACTAAGCAGTGATCTACACTTTAAATACAAAGATAACAGCCGCTCAATACTCAACTAGAGCCAAACAACCAAAGTCATGGCAAGCAAAGTCAAGGTTAAACCTCAACAGCAAAAAAAAAAAAAGGCCAGAATCCAAGCACAAACTTCAACAAGCCATATGAGAACCACAACTCCAAGAATCCAATCCCAACAGCAAATCAAAGTCGACCAGTTCTTTCATATACAAATAATACAAACGAAACCACATCAAGCGTCCAGCTGCAGGCACTCAAACATGGAACCAAGACAACATCACACTTGGGTCAGGATCCACTATAAATCATCCACAGAGATGTATTAGTGTTAGATCTGCAGGCCATTTAACTTGTAAACATAATCAAACCTTTGTCTCTGCCAGTAAAATATGTTTGTTAGTTGCAGTAGTTGGCCGACACCACAATCTCTTCATCATTCAAACACAGTAAATACCTCTCACAAGCCATCTTCTCTGTGAGTTTAGGTCTGCTGTGTAGTGGCTTCATTGCAGACACTGGGGCGATGTTATATTTAACTGATCCAGGCACTGGGAGGAACTGGTTGAGGGACTGGTTTGTTCTGGCTGCACTCTGTTTTTGGAATGATCTGGTCCTTCGTGCCATCATATCATCCTTCTCCAGGTCAGGCAGAGGCTCATTTTCATCGTACTCGTCATCATCATCATACTCTCGTTCGCTGTGAGACGTTGCTCGGATGACAATCGTGTCAGGATGCGGTTGAGGTGTTTCCATGGGAACTCTGGGTGGCTGCTGCTCAACTCTATGAGAGAAACTCCTATAATTGAAATAACTATAAACATCAAGTTGGAGAATCTCTTTGAGGATGCAAACCACACCAAGCGTGTTAGTGCCTCCGTACTCTGTTAGACACACAAATCTCAGCCCACCTGACATTCAGTTTCTTGCTCCTGTCTGCCTGCACTTTCCTTTTGTTCCGCGGAGCAGCATCAGTGGTGACCTCCCCTTGTGTGTCGCGCTTAGTGCTGGGCAGAGGCAGGAAACGGTTGTAAGTCACTGTAGAGGCGCTTTGTTTATGGAAAACTCCCGTCCTCCTCGCCATCATGTCGTCTTTCCGAAGATCTGGGATTCTTTCCTCTTCCTCCTCATCCTCCTCCTCTGCTCTCTGTTCATACTGAGCCAGACGTGCATCCAGCTCAGCAGCAGAAGGAGGGGTTTCAGGGGTGCAGGGTGGGAGGTCAGCAGAAGGAGGGGTGGGTTGATTGAGGTCAGCTCCATCTACCTGCCTGTGAAAGCGTCACACAAAGCTCAAACTGTGGCAGAAAGGATGGAAACTATAGTCCTAAAATCCAGGCATGACCATGCAGAACAGCAGGCCACAGGTGACCACCAAGAGCACAGAACACGGATCGTAAAGAAGAAAAAATGTCAAACTAAAAACCACTCATGAGAGTGTCTTAGCAACAGATAAAAAAGGGTTAGAAAAAAACATGCAAAACTAATGCAAATCTACAATAAATAAAAAAAAAAATAAAAGACCTGCTACGACATTTTAAACTCTTTGACCATCAGAGCCATGCGAAAATCTCCACCGATGAAAGGTTTTGATTGTAAGAAACATTTCTGAAACATGTATCATAAGTGAACAGACATCTAAGGAGAAAAAGGTTTACAGAATCATTACAGAAACACATGAATTGGACTCTCTGTAGCCCAACCAGGATTTCTGTGGCTGATATATTGGCCAATATTTACATTAAATCATGACATAAATAAACACTTACAATAAGAATAGCCAAAACTTGCCAACTTGCCAGTGCTCTCTTATTAAATATGTAATGAAGATATTGTTTGAAAACTACCTAAAACATATCTTTTTACTTGTCAGCCCATCCGCAGTTTCTTTTTACTTGCATTTACATGCCAGTTATGTATATTTGCAATGAGCTAATATCAGCCGATTTATACAAGCATGCATGTATGTGTGTGCATAGGTGTAGATTTCAGGGGGGATGTAGGGGACATGTCTCCTACTAAAAACAAGACAGTAGAAGACGACTTTAATTTTGACAAAATCCTAAAAATTGATGAAGACAAGGCACAAATTGGTGCACAAAAATTCACCAGAATGGAGGGAATTAAGTGTTTGATGCTAAAAATGTTCTTGCGGAGGACCCCGTTTCATATGTGTACCCCCCAATGTTGAAACAAAACCTACACCCTTGTGTGTGTGCCTGTGTTTCCTATTAAAACTACAAGCAAATCAGCACAATGCAGAGAGGTGCATCCAAATGACCTCATTTACTAATTCAAATGAGCCTGAAATGTGAAACATCTTTCAAAACGACATGGACAAGCAGTTTACTTAAACCATTTATTTAGTAATAAATAGAGATTAACCTAGTTAATTCTCAATACAGGCCACACTAATGCAAAAAGCTTTGGATTAAAGCCACTGTTGCCTAAGATGTCTTGTATTTGGCCTCGTCCATACCTGCGTTCCCGCTCTGAAAGCTGGGAGCCCAGGCCAATGGTAGGCATTGCTACAGTTGTCTTGGAAAGGAGTCGTCTTAGCAACTCCGTCTCCTCCCCTTCACTTGACGTGACTGTGTCTATTGGCTGCCCGATCTCAGTCACACCTCCAAAGGTCACAACTTTGCTGTGACCTCGTCCAGCCTTTGCTGATCCGCTGAAAGGACTTCCATAATTTTTCTGCAGACAAGCCTGACACACAGGGGCCGGGCTAGCCTCACTGTAGATGCAATCTCACAGATGAACACAGGCGTACAATCACACACAACACACAGCCAGCAAAAGGGCAAAAGAGGGTGGAAAAGAAACCATGAGCAATCAGAGACAGAGGAGCAGACTGTGAGGACAAAGGAAGAATGAGGTGGAAATGATGAATCAGACAGGAAGTGTGGATGGACAGAAGAGCACAAAGCATGAGGTTATGCACTAAAATCCCTTCAACACATACGTACAATCACAACATAGCCCCCCAAGTTTTTTATCTGCTCTAGGTAGCCATATTTTCCCGGCAACTGCTGCTCCACTGGGAACACAAAAAACTCTTTATCCTATGTAATGACATCAGCGCAGAGACAGAAAAACAAAGCCGAGGCAGTGCACACAGCCAACAGTCGCCTCTCTTTTGGTCACACACACAGAGTCTCACACACACGGGCCAATTCCCTGCTCTGTTTCAATGCCTGTCAAAGAAGACTGAGGAGGCCTGAAGTGCACAATAGTGAGGAGAATAAACAAGCAGATGAGAACATGGGGAGCAGCAGAGAGAAGAAGAGAAGGAAGACTATCTCTGAGGGGATATATGGCGGTTTACAAAAGGATACACAGGGCCAAAGACAAACAGAGCTGAAACTGATGAAATACTGACAAGCAGACAGTGGAAGTATATTTTAAGGCTGTTTTCAGATATTTTTGACTGTTTGACTGTTTCTAACGATAAAAGATGAAGAGGAAGAGGCTTAAAGGTCCAGTGTGTAGGATTTAGGGTGATATATTAGCAGAAACAACACATATTAAATACGTTTTCTTTAGTGTTTACTATTCTTTTATACCCGAGATTGATCCCTTTATATCTACATTGGGAGTGGGGGGACGTTTCTGGATATCACCATGTTGCACCGCAATGTTCCTACAGTAGCCCAGAACGGACAAACCAAACACTAGATCCAGATAAGGCCATTTGCGTTTTCGCGTTTTCACTTTGGCCACTGTAGCTAGAAGTCCATCTGTGACAAACAGTATCGGCAAAACACTGACTTTTACAGAGAAACTGCTTTATTTAATGTTTTTGCCAGTTTTAATCCAGTTTTAATCACTGTGTCTGTTTGTTTTGGAGAGGAAGAACTATGGCTACAGCTTGACTAGGCCATTTAACTGGACTACTGTCCCTGTCCCAGTATACAAGCACGGGAGGGGAATCAATTTATTGACCTAAGTATGTCTGACTAAGTGGCTATATGCCCCCCTTTCAGCTTGTTATTATTGGACCTATTACATCACAGACCAAACAATCGACAAACAAGTTAGCTACAGTTAGCTAGCAACAAACTGGTATCATGGTGGACAACTTTACAGCTCTGTACATCACGTACGTGCTATACGTTTTGCTTTTTGTACAGATGAAATGCACGCTGGATGTAGATTTCGCCATGTTGTTAGTAGCTTCTTCTATTATGCATTTAATGGTATTCGACTTCCAGATAAAAGCCTGGGGCAGAAACTGTGGAGCTTACGCAGAGCGTCTAAGCCAGTTTGGGTCTGAACTGTATGCATCCAGGAGTAATTTGAATCCCAATCACATTTTCTGAGTGTGTTAGTCCAACTTTGAGAATTTAGTATGATTTCAATCAGACTAACATGTTTACATGTATTTTAAAAGTCCAGTTTTAGTCGCACTTACACAATAAATCAATTTTCTCTTATGTCATGTAAATGTTCTGACTGGAATTCTAACCAGGAGAAGTTTCAGCTGGTTGCAATCTGCAAGGTTGCAAAAAATCACTCTTCACATTATAGATTAACCTGTTGATATCTTTTGATTACAAAATCAATAATTTAATGTGTAACATGTCAGAGAACAGTGGAAAAATACCCATGATGATTCCCCTGAGCCCAAGGAGACAAATTGATTGTTTACCTGTCTTAATAATCAAAACCCTGACGATATCCTTTTTATAAAGATATAAAACAGAAAAAAAGTAGCAAACTCAAATATTTGTGAAGCTAGAACCAATGTTTTTGGGTATTTTTGCGAAACAAATGACTTGCAATAACAGGTTGACATTTTGGGAAATACACTTATTTGTTCTCGTGCTCTCGTGGATGGGAATATTGATGCCACTGTCATATGAAAAAGTAAATATGAAGCTACAGAGAGCTTCAGCCATAAGCTGAACTCAGCGAAAAGACTGGAAATAGGGTGATTAAAGTCATGATCCTGAACTCTTCCAAAAAGTAACTCTTTGGAGTTTACTGCCAATAAGTGTGAACAACAATGATCAATGATGCTGAAACTAAAGATGCAAAAAGAAAAGTAAAAGTTAAGTAAAGTAAAGAAGGTGTTGGTTTTTATTTTACTGCTCCATCTCATATGCATTTGCAAAATAAGCTTTTGTTGCAATGATATTTGGACTTCTGAGACAGAGTCATGAAACTTTGTCACTTCAGACAATGTGTACTGACGTGTAGCACTTTGGTGAAGACTCAAGTCAAGTCCCCTGTGTATTTAACCCACTGTTTGTGAGGGTTTGAAACAATATTTAGGCTGGGCTGCAACTTCATATGAAAGTCTCTGCAGATTAAAGATCCTCTCCTGCCTGTAATGATCTGTTTCAAACTGAAAGTAAAACTAGAAGCACAAACACACTGCACATCCTCCCAGTCATTAACACACCACACATTCAACATCCAGCAGCATTTAAGTGCTTTGTATTGCATGTGTGCTGAAGCAGAGAGTGTAATGGGCACCTGGGTTCAGTCATCTTGAGTCTCTCCCACTTCTGCATATCTGCCTCGCTAATGGAGGCAGTAACAAAGCTCACTGGTCCATCCCTGTGAGGGAGGGGCTTACTCTGAGCCCGCCTCCGAGCCAGGTCATCCTTCTGCTTATTAGGCATCGCCTTAACCTCTTCTCCATCTTCCTCCTCATCCTCCTCTTCCTCATGGCGAGGGGCGGATTTAAGGAAGGGGTTGTCTCTGCGTGTAATGATGTCAGGGACTGCTTCCTTTTCACTGTCCAATCACAGAGCCAGTACGAAGGCATCACACAGCACACATCAAAGTGGAGCACACACGTCAAACCACAAGTGACCACAACACCCAAAGAAGAAAAAAAGAGCAGGAACATGGAAGAGGATATTTAGTAGTGAGTTAGGGAGAAGATGGAAGAAAAACAGCACCACACACACAAACACTGGCTAACCTGATCTCCTTCTCCTGCAGCGTTTGCTGAGAGGCTCGTCTAATGCCTTCCCAGCGCTCTCGGTCTTTGTCACTACATACAGGTGGAGGGACAAACTGATGCACTTTGGGAGCGACGGGGCTGCGAAGAGCTCGTCTGGATGCCAGGTCATCTCTCTGAACATCGGGGACTTTCCTCACCTCTGCCTCCTCTTCTGCGTCAGAGGAGTCCAATGCAGATTTGTTAGAGCTCAAAAAGTCATTTTCGCAGCGAAGGATGATGTTTGGGGACGGTGACCTCACTTCCCGGTGCTCCATTGTGGGAGGGCTGAGGTTGGAGATGGAATGTCGTAGAAGGGCAATTTCAGACAGTATTAAAAATCCATTGTTGCATGTTGTGAGCAGAGGTGGGGACATGCAATGTTCAGATTTGACATTCGTCCACAAATACTGTCAT
The DNA here is from genome assembly GCF_041903045.1 of Epinephelus lanceolatus. Classification (NCBI taxonomy): domain Eukaryota; kingdom Metazoa; phylum Chordata; class Actinopteri; order Perciformes; family Serranidae; genus Epinephelus; species Epinephelus lanceolatus. The sequence goes on along the minus strand of NC_135736.1, from coordinate 25,760,157 downwards.
ATGGCATAGTCCCGTTGATTAGTCATACTTTACAGGCAAACGTATGACTATGTGCGCCAGAGTTAACACACCAACCAGGGAGCAATTCATGACCATTGAAATCTAATACTGACAACTGACATGATGTTAATCAACCTCTTCCAGATGTGGACCACAGAGAAGTACCAAGCAGTTAGTCAGATCTCTACGCCAACACAAAACTCATCATTAATGAGCCAGTTTGCTGCAAACAGATAGCTACACAAAACCAAACATCGAACCTTGGCACCAGTTTGAGTGCAGCACCACCAAAAAAAAACACACAAACAGAATTACCATCGTAACAATCTGTTAGTGAACACGACCAAACTCTCAAACATCAGCACCAGTGTGAGTGGAGACCACGAAAAAAAACACACACAAACACAATTACCATCATAAAGATCCGTTAGTGAACACGACCAAACTGTCAAACCACAGCAGCAGCTCTCATGCCCCTCCTCTCTGACCTGCTGTAGCGAACGGCAGCAGGCAGCACTTTAATTCCTGCCTTCTCCAACATCTGCAGCCTCCTCTGCTCCACCGATTCCCGGGTCACCTTTTCCTCTTCCTGTTTTACTTTTTCCCCATTGTTCTCAAGTGCCCAAGTGACAGTCTTAGGAGTTTTGTGGTGTGGTCCAGTTTTTTTAGGCTGTTCTGGAGTGGCTTGGGGGTGACTGGGGAACAGTGTGTAATGGCAGGGAGAGATTAGGGATGAGGTAGTTTGTGTGTCTTGTGTGATTTACCTTTTCCTTCTGCTCAGTTTGTCTATTTTTCCAGCACTTAATAACTTGTGTAAAATGCATGAGTTGCATCTGAATTATCTATTGCGCTGCCGTGATGGTCATTACCTCCGCTGCTCTCCTTCCTCTGTGTGTGGTTTTCGGCGTGGAGTTGGGATGTAGGAGCTGGCGTTGGTTCGGTTGGGAAGAAACTGGTTAAAGGGAATGGAGCATCTTGATTCACTGCTGGCCGTCCGTCTGGCCAACATGTCATCTTTTCGCACATCTGGCCTTCTGCTGGGGGCATCGGCCTCTGAGTCGCTGCCTCGCCCTGGGCAGCAAAGAGTGATGGAGCATAAAAGAGAAAAGAGTAAAGAAGGTTAGAAAGTATGTCAGGAGTTATTTTTAATTGGTCCCTGCATAATAACCTTTACAAACGCTATTTGATTCTCAAGACAAATTAGCTCCATGTTACACTAAAACTTCATAACATCTTCGATGCCCATTTGTTCCATGTCGTTAAGTGCAAACATTAAAAACATAAAATGGACCATGGCATGTTTATGTTAAGTTTTTAGACACTTAAAAGCATTTTGAATGTTTACTGTAACACCACGGATTGAGATCAGTACTACATTTGTTCACAGGAATGCCCTTCTACCACCTTAATTAAATTTGTAAAGACTGACAAGGTAGTTATGTGTCGGGCTGCATGATATGAGGAAAACATGCACTAATGTGTTGAATATTACAATAACGATATTACATATGATAAAAACATGTTAAAGTAGTCCACCTCTCTGCTGCTATTTACTGCTGAAATACAACAAATTGCTTGTTGAATTAATTATTTTCATCATTCCCTGAGTATAATATCATGCGTTTATCGTGCATGTTGACATTATGATGACAATAAGACAACGATATATTGTGCAGCCCTAATCCTAACCCTTTCCTATCTCAAAATGAAGGTTTATTTATGTGAGTCCCTTTGGAAATTTAACAGTATTTTTTTCGCTTCATTACAACCACTGGTCTTATTTTTGTAGTTATGGCCTTTATTTCTATTGGTAATAATAACAAGTTAATTGCTGAGTTAATAAATAGGGCAACTTTGCTACAAAGAAGTCACACCGGCAAGAAACATGACCACTTGGACATATTTTTTTTTTACAGACTTCTAGGTTAGTCATATTTTATGGAGGACAATAAGGGATTAATAGCATTCAGCTAAGCTGCTGGCTTGTTTACAACCTGTCGGATGTTCCAAAATCGTTCAAAATCTCTCTTTCAACTTTTAGTGAGTACAGTGTTCACATAACTGATAAAAATACTTACCAAAATGGCAACAATATGACCCAAGTTATATTACAGCAGAATTATGCTTTAGATGTAACTGCAACAGCATTATGTGGGCAGTCAGTGCCAACTTTTTGACAAGGTTATTGTGCATAAATCTATAAAGTATTCTGCAAACACACATGCAGACAGAACAGGACAATTTATACCCTGTGTCCATCTTTCCTGTCGGGTAATAAATATTACTTTGCAAAGCAGCACACTGTCTCTGTGACCTCCAGAGCATGTAGGCGATGAGTCTATTCCCGGCTCTGGAATAGTGTTTTTCTTGTCACCCTTCTGCACACATATTATACTGTCAACATAAAAGAAACAAACAGGATGCCTGTGATACTGCCCTCAAACACACACACATACACAGATTGACATGCGACAGGCAGGATGTTGACCTCAGCCTGTGTTTCCCAGGTCTAAATCTCTAGTGACTGCTACTCAGACCAACAGCTGCTGCATCTGGGGCACACACACACAGACACACACACAGACACACACAGACACACAGACACACACGCACAGTGTCTGAGACGTTCAGCTGTTGTCCACAACCCGCCTGACTGGCCACAAGGTTAAAACCCCAACATGTTAGAGAACAGCACTCAGACTATTTATGGATGAGTGGGTTTTGTGTCGCTGCTTTAAAGGAATAGTTCAACATTTAGAGAATTGTTTGCTTTATTTCTGAGACTTAGATGAGGAAATTTATATCCACTCTCATGTTTATATGCAAAGAAATGGGGCGAGCTTTGCATAAAGACTGGAAGCAGTGGGAAACATCAGCTCAGAACTTTCATAAGAGAATTTGAGAGACATTTATCAGAAACCTACCATCACTGTTGCCTCGATTCACCACATCAGGAGAAGGGCTGTGCTGTGAGCGGGAGCCGAAGGAGTCCAGACTGTCAAAAACAAGCAAAACAGATGAAAAACATCTCACTGCAAAGTCACATGTGGGATTTTGCATTAGTAAAATCTGTTGTGATGTTTGAATTGAGTGTCTGAAATCTGAAAATGTCAACAGCTGCCTTTAAGTTTTCATCAGTCATCTGAAATACCCCCGGTGTGTTCGTCCATGTATTTGGTGTGCATATGTGTTGACAGATGTCTCCCACCTGTCTAGGGAGTTGTCTCGAGTGTGTCTTGGTGGAGAGAGAGAGTCGCTCCTCTCAGAGTCCCAGCAGTCGTAGCCGCTGTCTCTCACGCTGCGCTTCTGTGAACTGTCGCCTCCTTCCTCGCTCTCCTACAAAACACACGCAAACACACATCAGCCGTCAGGAAATGTGTGGAAAATGTATCAAGTAGGAAGAATGCGTGAAGAATCTCATTTAAAAGACAACACACGGGTTGAAAAAAGGGCTGCAACTAATGATTATTCTCCTTATTGATTAATCTGCCAATTATTTTCACAATTAACTGATCAATCATTTCTATAAAATGTCAAAAAAATGTGAAAAAAGCTCATGACAATTTCCCAGAGCCCTAGTGACTTCTTTATATTGCTTTTTTTGCTCCAACGAACAGTCTGAACAGTCATAAATGACAATGAGGCGCCTTTTTGTAATTGTTTTTTATGAGAATGAAGGTTTTTGCTGCAGTTCTTGCGTTGTGACGCGCCTGGAATTTCTCTGCTCTAAGCACCGGAGCACTCTGAACTCCTCCAGTTTGCCTCATGTCATCTCTTTTTTTTGTCATCTTTTTCACATCGTCCAATCGGATGATTTGAGAGGCGGGTCTTCTGTGGTGGTCATGACAACGAGTTTACAGTTGGTAAACAATGGAGGAGAAACTGGTGGTAGCGGTTGCTGGATACCCAGAGTTATACGATAGACAGGAGGCCCTGCCCCTGAGTCATCCTAAAATATGCCTGGAAACGGCCATCATCGAGGCGAAGCTCCTGGACCAACTGGTGGTACTCCCCATGATCCACCCTCTTTTTTAGGGTCTCATGTACCCACACAGATCTCCGTTTTCCTGTGCCCAACAAACTATTTACTGACAGCCTCTAACCCTCAACCAGAGCTACAGCAAGTACCCTCGTCCTGTCCATTTAAGGAACTAGATACTAATTACAGTCAAAAATACCTAAAAATAATGGTAGTCCGATTACACGGGAAGGTTAGGTTAATAAGGAGGTGAGTCCATGTTTGCCTGGCAACAATAAAAAGGCACAGCAAGCATTTTTTTCCACTAGCGGCATTCAATTTTAAAAAAAGGCAGTGCTGCGTGCCTCGTATTTTGCGACAGGCAAAATGCTCTCTGTGTGATCGGGACCTTAAAAAGTTAGACCCAGCAAATGTTTGATATCTTTGCTTGAAAAATGATGATTAACGCAATTAACTTTCGTTTGATTGACTAATCTCTTAACGACTAATTTTTGCAGCTCTAGTTTGAGAAATTGATTGGAAAGCAAACTGGGAGCAAAAGAAACAAAAAAGCCAGGTGCTCTTTGTTATTTGACTTCCCATTGATCCAACAGATAAAATGTTCACAGATTTGTCTTCCTAAACTCATATCCTGCTTCTCTTTCTGTCTCTCCCTGAAATAGGAGTAGCTGTGTTGTAACAAAAACAAAAATGTGTTTGTCTCCTGTCTCATGTGTCTCTCCTGCACCCCAACAAAGACAGGAAACTAACCTATCTATCCCCCGCACCTCCTCCACACCACTATCTGTCTTTCTGTCTGTCTGTCCCCCCCTCCTTGCTCTGTCCTCTTCTCCACCGTGCACACTCACCACCTTCATTTGAGCTAGAAGCCCTTCAAACTCCTTGAGGTTGAGAGTAGGGCCGCTGTAGGAGGCGCAGCCGCTGGCAGCCTTCCCAAGCCAGAACACTGTGTTCAGCACCTGAGAGACATAGATATGGAGGGTTTGATGTATATTCATAAATGCTAAGCATGCTGCCGTTGAAGATAAAGCAAGAAAAACAAAATAAACGTCTCACATTTTTTAGCTTGCGGTTGCAGTCAGAGTCCCTGAGGAGAGAAAGAGATGTGTTACTGTCATGTGAGACTACATTTAAATTAACAGGAATAAAAAGCCACACACTAATGATCATTTACTTGAGGTTGGCCCGTATGGAAGTGTCCTGCAAGTCCCCGGGGTCAAACAGCTGGGAGCCCTTCAGGCCCAACTCCTCACAGCCCCGCAGGAAGACTGACAGGTTGTCCTACAAGACAGACAGCAGGAGACCACAGACAGTCAGACTGACGAACAGACTGGTTTACTGGGATGAATGTCACTCTGGAGAGTGTCCTCTTACCAGGCCAGCGATGGGGGTGGGCAGTCTGTTGATCTTCTTGACCAGCCCTGGTTTGATTGCACTCAGCAGCCTGAGTGGAGGAGGGGAGAGGCAGAGATTTATTGAGTCTTAGAGGAATTTATGTATGTTGTCACTACTTCAGATATAAAAATCTGAGTGGGGTTAGTGTCACCGGCTTACTCGCATAACAGGATGCCATTCTCCAGTCCGCTGCGGAAGTCCTTGTCTCCAAAGCTCTTCCCTGTTACAGCCTGGGGGGACAGGAAGAGGCAGATGTAAAGGAGGTCAAGTGGAACCACAGCTGCAGCTGACAGCTATCTTCATTTTAATTATTTTTATTTTTTAATTTATTCTGGGTTATTTTCCAAATAATTAACTAATTGTTTAGCATATAAAATAATCACTACAAGTTCTTAGAGCCCATGTTTCATTTTTGGCCATGCTGCTCTTTTTATTGGTGTCATAAAAAAAAAAGATGAAAACAAAGTATTGTGCAGATATAAATACAAAAAGAACAAAAAATGAATCATCGTTCTCGACAACTGATTAATCACTTAAGTATACCAAGTGTAAATGCCAAACATTCTCTGGCTCCAGCTCCTTAAATGTGAAGATTTGCTATTTTTGTGTGTTGCGTAACATTGTAAATTGAATATTCTGGGGGTTTTAGAGAGTTAATATGACTTTAACAAGCATTTTGAAGATGTCGTTTTGGACCCTTGGTACTTGTGATGGGGGTCTAATTGAAAAATAATCAACACATTAACCATATCAATTGCAGCCCTAATATGATCGCTGCAATATCAAGTACAAAAGTGCTTGAAGTCTGTTGAATTGTGCCCCACTGTGTCCCTGACAGAGGAACCTGCTGCTGCCCAGTTCACCCTTCCCCCAACATTTTTTGCTTCAGTAGAAACCAAATTAGATTGACGCCAAGCCAATGACACACTGCTCTGTGTCCTCATTCCATTTTCCCTGATTTAGATGCACGCAGCCACAGCCTCGGCCAACAATAATCTCAATCCTCTAACCTGAACTCCAATTTGCAGCCTGTCCTGTAGGAGGAAGCTAACAGTGACACACTACCACAGCACCAACCCACACACATGCACTGCTTTCTGGAGCTGTTGTGTAACCAGCAGCCAAGGATGAATGGAAAAGAAGAGGGGTTTGACTGTTTAGACTTTTAATCCAGATTAGCACAGATTATAGTTAGCGTTGAAACTGTTAACTGTGGGCACACACTCTCGCTGTGTCCACTGCTCATATACAGTGTGCTCCTAAACATATAAACACTCTAAGTCTGAGCCAATGTGTCGGTTTTTGTCTGCAGCTGACCGCAGATAATAATACAAAGTTATTTTGGTGGCAAAATATTTGAGTCCTTCTGCTTCTTCTTCTTCTTCTTCTTGTCAGCTATATTTTTGGTGAGGATTTATTTTCTGTTTCTTTATGTACAGTTCTCATGCACACACAGAAACACACATACACACACTAAGTCCATCTGCAGCTATGAAAACAGCCTATTGTTTTATCATTATGTAAGTGATGACCAGATGTTTCCCATTGGCATCTCTTTCTTTTTCTTGTCTTTCATCATTCTGCTGTCACACACTCACATACACACAAACACACACACACATACGAACACACACATGCTGGCACACGTCATGTTTATCAAGGTTTGACTCCAGGCCTTTGAAACATTTACAACATGGTCATGCATAATTTACTGACCAAGGAGAGTACTGTATTGAGGGAGAGCAGGATGACTATGTTTGTGTTTGGTGTAGGTTGTGCATGTGTGTGTGGTATGCAGGACACAGACAGTGTGTGAGGAGGGTGAGGGTGGTTAACAACTGGTTATGTGTAAAATGCTGAAACTGAAATACAGCAATTAGATAAGGTGACTGACGTGAGCATTCATGTTTTGGATGAAAAATTTAAGCAGAGGAAGAAAGTCTGTCATGAGTGTGTGTTAAAAAGTAAGACAGTGTGTATATGTGTGTGTATGTGTTAAGTGAGCATTCATGTCTGCTACAAAGACCAAACTGAAGGCCTTTGGGGTATTTCAGCGCCAGCGACGGTAATTCGACCCTCCCTCGCTCCCTCTCAGTCCCCATGGTGGATTGCTCTGCTCAGCTTGGCTGAATGGCAGCAGCAGCTACCATTTAAACCCTGAGATGGGATTGTGTGTGGGGGGCAGAGGAGAAGCAGAAGTAGGCCAAAGTACCATTTACTTTATTTTAACAACTGTAACAAGATGGAAAGAATGAGGGGCTAGAAAAATAGAAAGCAGGAGAGCATATATGCAGTATATCAAGTTAGCGGTGCAATTTCTAATAAGCACATGTGCCGTAATGCATTTGAGTGACAAAAGCCAGGATCTGCAGGCCCAGAGAAGTGATAATAATATGGGAACATGCTGCTGCTGCTGCTGCTACAGTTTGTTGGTTATTACCACCGCCAAAGAGGTTATGTTTTCAGTTCGGTTTGTCTGTTTGTCACCAGGATTTTGGAAAAACTACTGACCTGATTTTCATGAAACTTTTTGGAAGATTGAAGCATGGGTTAAGGAAAAACCTATTAAATTCTGGAGTGGATTGGAATCTTGGGGTGAAAACACAAATTATTTTTCACTTTTGTTAAAATTGCGAAATGTGGCATTTGGCCTTGGCAGAGGTCTGAGATCTAGGAGTGCCCGTCTAGTGTTATACATGGTACAGTTAGACTATCTCCTGAGTTGACCCTAAGGTCACAGCCACAGGAATATGTTTAATATTAAAACAGCACTGTAAAATGAAAACAATCTCCATGCACACCAGCATTTTAGCACTGTTTCAGGAATAATCTCCATCCATACTAACACATATGGGCATGTGTGAGCCAGTGTAAACAGGAAGCAGATTCAGTCACAGTCTTGTGTGGTGGTTTGCTTGGTTACAGAAAGTACTGTGGAGATAGCGAAAAGTAAGAGCAGAGATTTCTCTGCTTGGATCAATGATGAGGTGGAACGGTTGCTGAAAGTAAAATGAGTGTAAGGCAGTCAAGGCGGCAGAAAACAGACTGGGAGTTGTTGCAAATACATTAGAGCAGTGCCAGCATTAACCATCACTGGAGGAAGCCATGACAACAGAAAAGAGTGACGCCACCCACACAACGATAAAGTCACAAAAGGTACGTACATCTTGGCTTTACACATTGTGACTGATAAGACCCAATCAGGAAGCAAACATGGGTATCTACATCATCGTTTTCAAATGTCTCCAGACTAAAAATGCAATGCCAGAGTTTTCAAACTAAACTATAAACTAGAACTAGAAAGGCTTTATTGTCATTGCATAGGAATACTACAAAATTAGGTGTGACACTCAAGTGATGCATTCCAACTCTTCTAACCATTAGGATTAAAAATTTTAATTTTGTTGCATGATATAAAGGATCTTTCATACATTCACACTTTGATTCTTTGTCCAGAAACTGTAGCCTGATATGAATTATATCCATTCTGGTTTTGTGGCTACACAAGAAAAACGTTTTATATGAAAATAACAGAGCAGTATCATCACAGACAAACATGGCTGATAACAGAACTTTTGGTTGTCATTGTACAAATTCAGCAAGGTCATTTATCAATGCCAGCTACCATCTTTGTTTGGAATACGAAATGCAACATGATAAAAATCCAAATAATGTATTGATCAAATATGAAAATGGATAATCAGACTGTAATACTGACGTAACAGAACAGGGTACAGGAACTTAAAGTGTCTAAGTTGCCTTTCATACGTTTTCTTTTTTCTTTTGTGTGTGTTGCATTTTGTCTTTGTTGCTATTTTGTCCTGTTTACCTGTGTTGGTTGTTTTGTTGTTGATTGCTACAAATGATGTGCTGTCAAAAGGGTAGGTGTTATAAGCTGTAGCTTCAGCCTACACCTTTTTCGGACTGCAGAAGTGTCTAAGTTATGTTAACTGTGCTATTCAAGTATCTGCCATTTTCTGTGAGAAGCTGTGACTTTATTTACATGAATTTCTAGATAAATACATGACGTTCTTATTTCTATTTGCAGACCGAAACAAATTCTAATTCTTAGAGTCTAGAAATACCTTCAGAGCAGCAGTAGGTGTGCTTAGCTCTGTGACTCAAATGTAATGTTGATGTATGGGAGGCACAAAGTAAATTGAATCATGCTGAAATGCCTTTGTGCTTCCAGTCGAGCCAGGAGATGGAGAAGATGGAGAGGGTTAAAGGCCCAGTGTGATGCACTGACTGCTAAGAGAGGCTGGTGTTTTTGTTTTTTTTTTTGCTGTGTTGCAGAAGCATTAGCTTTTTTATAATGTTATTATGTGCCGTAGGCATTCTGCACACTAATGGCCACGTGACATATGGAGGAGAAGAGAAGATAAAGAGGGAAAACAAACTGAAAGAGAAAGACAGAGAGATAAAGTCATAATCCAGATTGAGGATGGGTTTAATCTGGATCAGAGTAATTAACCAGAGTGACTAGAAAACATCAGACTCTTCAGCTGCTGACAATTGATATCATTTCAACACGAGGAACAAAAGTACTTTCTCCAAGCATACTTATTGTACTTCATATCTTCATGACAGTAAAATAAATTAGTAGCTCACTAAAATGGAATTTACAGTAAGTGTGGAAGGAGCATTAGTGTTATCACTGCATGATAATTTGATATTTTTCACTGCATGAAAATATACAAAATATGATATTCTACAATGACATTTTAACATACTTACATTTCACTCTGCGCTGTGCATAAAAAATGTAGTTATACTAATTTAACATACTTAAAGCTGGTATTTACTGTTATCAAATCTATCAAAACCTACAAAATTAGCATCCTAAATGTTGTATAGTTTAGTGCACTACTTTTTTTTTAGCTCAAAGTTGACACAACACAAACTCATACGCACAGTGCAAATCAGAGCCAATTATTCACGTTATGATGCAGCATTATTATCATTAACCTTTCTGCAAGTGCACAGTGTTCTAATGCTTTATATCAAACACAAGACAATATGTTTAGCTTTGTCTGTGGCAAACTATTATTCTGGCTTAGAAAAAACTTCAAGACTCATTGAGACATGAAAGACATCTCTGCCAACAGCAAGTCTGTGTCATCATTATTTCTCATTCTTTCATACAGCGTTTGATCCATGGAAAATCCCATGAATCCCTGCTCTCACACTCTCTCTCTCTCTCTCTCGTGCAGACACAGCTGGCTGTCTGTGACCATTGGAGTTAATCTGCCCAGGACAGACAGCTGTGACATCTGGCATGCACTCGCGCACACACACACATTCTTTCGTTTATTCCCTGTGTGACAGACCTTAACTCTTGCTATGTACCGAAGGCCAGTGACAGCAGAGGTTAACTGCTGTCACTAAAGTTAACTTTGTGTGTGTCTAAGCCTGTACAACTTTAACCTGCTCAATTTCACATCCAGCAGGTTTAAAGCACCTTCGACGGGGTGTATCGGCTTTGAGACAGCCTAATCCTGCCCTGTGTCGTTTATAAACAGATAGAAAGGTCTTGTCTGTGCCAGTCTTATTTCCTGCCCAGGTCAGGTGGTGATATATAGCCTACTGCTCTACTGCCCCCCTGGAAACAGTGACACCTGAGAGCCTGCCCATGTTATGTTCCCATAGTGACCAGTGTCACCCAACCAGGGCGTGTCTGAGGAGTGTGGGAGCAGTGTCACACATAGCTGATCAGCATGTGTATGTGTGTGTGAATACACTTTGCATACTCTTACAGGCATGGCGCACACACACACACACACACACACACACACACACACACACACACAATCGCAGGCTGAAATGCAGCATGGAGAGTAGGGTGGAATGGTTAACCCTGAATCATCCCCACCTGTGAGAGCAGTGAGCGCATAAATACACCACTAGAAATAGAGTCAGCCTGACTGGTCTGAAAATAACTGGAGAATTAGGAGGCAGGAAGACGACAAACCGAGAGGAACGCTGAGCAAAGACGCTGCAGGAGAGATTAGGACTTAGAGGCCAACTTTAACCCAGACAACACTGTTTGTGCACATGGCTGATGTAAAACAGTGACCACTGGTACTTTTACGTGCTGACCAAGATTTGTTATTGTATTTTGGCATCAAAAACTGCCAAATGTTTAAAGTTTTGAAGCCATTTTTGTTGAGTTAAGTAGAATACAGTAGTTACAGAGATTTACAGTAGTTACAGATTTGTGACATTATGGATACTTGTGTTAAAACAATAACTGATGCGCAGAGAGTTTTGCCATATTTTGTTAAAGGGACCAAAGGATAACCAGTTCTAACCACCGATGAGTAAAAAAAGTATGCTCAACACAATAAAGCACACTGCTGCTTTAAACTTTAAAGGTTATAGAAAGGTGCGCTATGTCTTTGAGATGTGCAAGAATTATTAAAAGCCTTGCTGATAACTTAATCCTTTAAACTGGAATATATTCAAGGCCTATGCAATCTTTTGTAATCCTTTTTCTGTGATTGAGAAGGGCACAAGGATGACTTGTGAGAGTAAGACACATCCAACCTCAACATCCTTCACTGAAGAGATAACTGCAAGTTTGGTGGAAATGATCTACACATATTAATATCTCTAAAGCCACCTAAATAGGCCACTGCTCTCCAAAGATTTTTTTTTTTTCATTAATGCTGATCATTTTGGTTTTCTTGCACTGTATGTGGGGCGCTGACACATCTGAACTGGGTGGACGGGGAGACAAATGATCCACTTCTGTGGCCTCTGAAATACTAAAAGTAATCAAGGCGGAAAGATGCAGCCCTGAGGGAACCATCTAATCTTGATGGGCAGACAGACAGACAGACAGACAGACAGACAGTATCCAGTTTGTGTCCTGACTCCTGACCCGAAGTTGGAAACCACTGCAATAAAATTTAGCAAAATTGGATTTCAGTTTTACGATGGACTGATTCAGAGGCTTTTAAAAATACTTTAGTGGGCTGTTAGCTGTTAAACTGAAATCTAACTTCTCCTTGGTAAAGACACATTTGTTTAACAATACATTTTAAGTCTGTTTTGTAGGTTTGTTTGTGTGCTTTGTTTTGGATGATTTTAATCTGTCTTGCCTGTTTTAACCAGTGGTGGGATGTAACTTAGTACAGTTATTCAAGTACTGTACTTAACTACAATTTTGGGGCATTTGTACTTCGTTTTGGAGGATTTCCATTTCTTGTTACCTTATACTTCACTATGGTTTGGAGGCAAATACTTGACTTTGTATATCACCACATCTATTTTGACAGCTTTAGATACCAGCTTTTTGCAGATTTAGAATACAAAACTCAATCAACTAATGCATTATGATGTATCATTATAGATTAGGCTAACTGGCAGTACATAAAGTAGGTAGAATTAGCCCCACCTTTAGCAATGCTTACACCATTAATGCATTAATAATTATAATTTAGCAATAAAAAAATGTTTTGAAATGGACCATTCTGCATAATAAATACTTTTAGTTTTGGTACCTAAATGAGCAGTGTTAAGATTTAGGGGGTTTTAGGGGCACATAGTGGTGAGGACATTACAACCAGCTGAAATCTGTCCCGGTTAGGATTCCTTCAGTGTTTATTCTTTCTGGGAGCCACATTACCTGCAGAGGTATTCCTCTCCAAAACAAACAGATCCAGTGATTTCAACTGCTAAAAACATGAAATAGAAAAGTTCTATGTTAAAAAAAAAATCAATGTTTTTCAGACGTTGCTTGTTGGACTTGGGACTGCTTGCGGCAATGGCAGGCATGAAAATGGCACTATCTAGAGCAGTGGTTCCCAAGTGGTCCAGTAACAGGGTTTTTCCTTAGCTCAAGGTACAAACAGTTTAATATATTCAGCGTCATATTTGCATTTGGCCATGTTGACAAGCTTGTTTACTGTCTCTGTTAAGTACCTGTCCATTAGTTACTCACTCTACAGCAAGAAACGTGCCAGAAATTCACTGTACTTCAAAATTATGTTGCTTTTTTTGGTTTGCTTTTTTTTCTTTTCTTTTTTTTTACAAACGTGACTCGCATCATTTGTGGTCCACTCAGAATGGACCAGTAACCCACTGCTGGACTACATCCTACCAGTTGGGAAGCCCTGATCTAGCGCCAGTGTTTGGTTTGTCTGTTCTGGGCTACTGCAGAAACACGGTGGTGCAACATAGTGTTTTTTTTAGACAAGGGCTTGCTATTAACAGATATTAACAGTTCATTTTAGAGTAACGAACACACAATTCTTATTTTTAGGTAATTATACACAAGAGAAAATATACATTTATATTCCATCTCTGTCAATATATCCCCCGAAATCCTACACACTGGACCTTTAAAGTATATTTTGAAGGTAATACTTCTCTTTTACTTAAGTGAAGTCTTGAAGGCAGGGCTTGGTTTGTATCTTAATGGGTTTTAATCACAACAGTTGCAATTGTGTGCCAGGACAGGAAGTTTCCAGTCTTGTATTTATCCTCAGATTGGTCAAATAAATCTAGCTATCCATGTCCTTCTCTAACTACCACAGGCTGTAGTAACTGTCCTGTGTCTAAAACAAACTGCACAGATTGTGGGGGTCCTGTGGAAACGCAGCCAAGTACTGAAGTTAAAGCCAAAACTTTTACATAATAGCTCACTTTGTTGTACCTCCAGTCCTTTATATCCCAAATCTGAGATTCTAGTTGGCAGGTAGGCTCGGTAGGCTGAAGCGGGGACAGCAAAAAATAGGTCATAACGCAGCTCCACGGGCAAAATCATGATTCACCACTCAGGCTTATGGAGAGAGGCGTTTTTTTATCCGAGCAGATGATGGTGAAGCGGCGCAGCAAACCACACATGATAATCTCATCCGATGCGATCAACGGTTGGTACTGTATAGCATCTCGTGCGTGAACGCTGGCCCGGTTTCATTGCCATGGCAACCGGAATCCCCTCGCGCCTGAAGAAGGGGGCGTTTCTCCTGCTAGCTAATAAAACACATCACTGATAGGCTGCTAAACAAACGGAAAATAAACGGCTGCTCTGTGGCGTTTACTGCCATTTTTGAGGTGTATTTTCTCGCTCTGTCGGTGTTTAAAGTCCACATAGTGTTGGTGCGTGTGTTAAATAACATGAAGAGCCTCACATGTGTGAAAACTTTTGACACATATGTTCGTCCTGACACGCAGCGGAAACCCGACACTGCATCGTCCCCACAACAGGTGACGATGCACCGGTGCTGTATGTATTTATATCCCCCAGTATGCCCCGTTTCTGTCCCCTTGTGGTGTAGCAGCAGGCCCCTGAGCCTCCCTGAGCGGTCACTTACCTCTATCCATTTCTGCGCCTCCAGACAGGCTGGTTCGGGATGGTGCGACCCTGACAGCTCCGGCTCGTCCCGCGGCGAAGCCTCCGGGTTATCTCGACCTGCTGTGGGGCTAGCCATCTCCGGGCAGGCCGTTTACCGAGGACCACAGAGTGAGTGAGTGTGTACCGGACGGTGATACGTGATATGTGATAAGATGTGTTGGTGGTGCTCCCCTCCCCGCTCTGTCAGCCCGTTATCCTCCTCCTCGTTTTCTACCGTCAAACGCCCCGCAACTCCAGCTCTGGCTCTCTGGTGCTCAACTGCAGGTCCTGCTCAAAGTGTGGCACGGAGGTGGAGAGAAAAGCTCGCGACCCCGATACTGCAACACGAGCTAGGGCGCTAAAAATAATGATTCTTGTACGCAGCCGAACTGCGCGAGGCTGCTGCCGCGCATTTTAGGACACGTGAACGCGCAGGCAGGAATCTATGCGGGGGAGGTCGAGAGAGATGGACAGAGATAGAGGAGAGGAAGAGAGGGGGGAATTACAAAATATGTCCCGTTATGTGGCTGCACAGTTATTTGGTTGAGGAGATCTGCTTCATGCTGATGCTACCTGAGCATTTGAAAGTCCACTGGCTTTAAAAATGCAGAGCTATTTCGCAAGAAAATGTCAAAAAGTCGAGGTTTAAGTGACTGTTTGAGTCCATTAAACACAACTATGTTAAGGAATATGCACAATTTAATCACAATATTAGGCCTACCTGAAATAATAAAGCTGTTAAAACCAACTTTAGCTACAGGGCCCTTAATTAACAAAGGCCCTTGAGAGTCTAAGGGCCCCTGGGTAGATGCTAGCTTTTCCTGCCCAGTAACCAACCCTGTGAGCGATAAATTGAAATGAAATGAACAAATAAAATGTTGCAGGCTTGTTGATGCATGGTGAAATGCTTCTGAGCCTTTGTCTGTAGGGGAGAAGTGTCATTGCAAAGCCCATTTATGACCCGTGATAAATGCAGGTTATATCTCATATATGTAATCAAATCCAACAAACTGACACATAGTTGTATACTTAATAGTATAAAATGAAGCTGCCATGTACACAGTAGTATGTGCTTTGTACCCTGTGGGTCATTAAAGGCAACGAGATATGATTTATTATTTCTCTGGTGGAGAAATCTTTGCCGACATTAAACTACTTACATTAGAAATACAATATGAAAAAGTGCAACTTCTTCACTGTATAATATTAACTCCCCCATGATGCTAAAAGCCCCAAAAGAGGTCTCACTGCCCTCAATAACAGCCTTGCCTTTAAGTGGCTAAAATAAGATGTATATGCCCCATTTAAAAAAAAACAAGATAGCTTCTCAGTTTTCCTTTACAGTCACTGAGTGTGTTACACAGCACAAAATCAATAGCACCATAAACTCTTACAAACTGCATTTCACACACTTAACAAAGACCGGTGGTAATCAGTAACATCGTAAGTAATCAGTGATGTAGATAATACTTGTGTACACAGTGTCATGGCCTTTAGTGTTAGGTGAAAATGTGACCTTTTTAATAAGGTCAGACCTCTATTTTCTTACCAGATCACCTGAATGAAGAGGTGAAGCTCTCACCAAGTGAAAGACACAACCAGGGGATACTTGTAAAGCTATATTACCTCCCATGGTCTTTGATATTATTTTGTCTGTTGGGATTAAGACTTAACTACCGTATATATTTGTGCCTCAAGATTCAGAGAGGTCTTTTTCAGTCCCTTGGTCTTTATCAAAAGAATCCTGTCACTAAGGTTAATATCCTGTTTATCACATTTTGTCTGTTCTTTTGCAGCACAGAACAGTGTTGTGTCAGCATCTATAGTGATGAGTTAACTGACCAGACAAACAGTCCTCCTCCTCCTGCTTCACCCCTCTGCAGCTGAGCAGTAGCCAACACTGGTAAGGATGAGCCTCAAGCTGTGAGGGCAGTAGGACATTAACCACTTCATCACCTTATGCGACAAAAGTATAAATGGGTGTCTGCTAAAATGTAGACTGATGGAGACAGATTACTGGGTTTTAAAGGAAGAGCTAGAGACACATTTAACTTTAATGGTTGCTTTATTGAATTCCCACAGCTGCATCACCGACAGAACTACAGCAACATAGTATTTGGAAAGTGCAGAAAGGTAAACAATTGGTGCACAGCCTAAACACACAGTACTATCACCCTGCAATGCACAACGACAACTCAACATAGAGTAGCACTTTGTTATGATGGTCCCGATCATTTTGTATTTTATGTGTTTAAACTTGCACGCTGACAGTGTATTTGACTATTTGTAGATTTTTAAGGGAAAACCCATTTTTCAAATAAAGTGCAAACAATTGTATTAATTTTTGAACACATAGGTAAACTACTGCGATCCACCACTACAAACTTCTCAAAGACAACCTCAGTTTCTGAGAGAAATGTCACCCAAGAATACCACTCAAAAGGTTGCGTGCAATTTCCGAACAATGGTTAAATTATTCCTACGGATACATTTGGGCTGTTCTGAGGAATGTCAGATCCTTATAAACTCAACCACACAGCAACTAAAGGCTTTCAGAGAAACAGGCAAAACATTTCTCCTTACAAGTTTTCCGCCTTTTCCTTCTCACTCTTCTTTGTTCTATTTATTGGCACAAAAGGTATTTAAGCATCTTCTGAGTTTGACACCGATCCACCACTGACTACATATAAAAAAAAAACTTGCAGAAAAAGACAAATACACATATGCACACAAGCAGTGGTGAGATCTGACCTCATGTTTTACAATTCTCATTGCTAAATGATATCACACAAAAAAAGTTTGGGACAAGCTTGTAGCAGTTAGTGTCAGCAGAACAAAAGGTTTTGATATTTTGTGTGTACATGTGCTAAAGAATGCTTTGTTCATGAGATGAAAGTACAGTATGTGGCAACAATATGTGCTTTATAGTGCATAGTGTCTGCAGATGTGTGTGTTCACAGGTTGTTCTGGGTGCCTGATGACTGTGTTTGCCTTGTGAATGCTCCAGGACATTTTGGTTTACAATTTGGTTGTGCGTCCTACTGAACATCTAACTGTGACAGAGAGCCACTGCAGAGAAGCGGACCTCGCCTTGCTCTCTCTCCATGAAGCCACGGCACACTTTGGATGCATCCTGGGCACGTATGAAAGGAGAAAAAAGTTTAATCTTCAGTAAAATCTGTATGTAATTTAAAACAATATATTTTTTAATCATGTTTAATTAAGTTATTTGTGCTCCACTATACATAAGCTATAAAAACTGAACTTTTTAACTGCACTACTGACATCTGAGGCTACTAGCCACAAAGGAAAGACTGTCCTACAGATGGAGCAATTTTCAAATATCCGAGGACATGTTACTGTTAATATTTATATACTCCCCGATAGGTTGTATAAACAGGTTGGGCGGTTGTTAAAACAATAATGACAATCAAGGCCTCTCTTGTGTAAAATTCAACTTAATGAACAATAAAATACAAAAGTAAAAAAACAGTAATATAAAAGTTGCATTAAACAAATAGCTCTTAATACTTTAATATGAGGCTTGACATCAAGAATGTGCTTATAATCATATAGCTTATAATTGTATTTTAGATTTTTAAGGCTTTTTTTAAAAACTCATTAGACCACACCAGCTTAATAAAATGAATTCCTCTTAATGCTTATCTTAACCACATTACACATTTTGTAGAAAAAGTTGTGTATATAATTTCATTGATATTTTGATAGCAGTATTTGGTCAAAACTGTAAGTAATTCATTAAATAATAACATTTTATTTTGCTAATATTGTCCACCCATATGCTCTAGTAGAATTGTGAATGCAGGTCTTAAAATTCAATATTTATCTGTGTAGGTTTCTTTGGTTTTACTTTAGGATTTAAGTAGTCCTGCTTCCATTAAATGAGATCCAATAAATCATCAAAACATTTAATGCTACAGTTCAATCCCTAAAGCATGTAGCGCCCTCTTGTGGTAGTCTGACATGACAGTCTAAAAGGCTCTGAGTTGAGCATGGACATGACTCAGTAACTTCTTTGGCATGTTTTTAAACTGGAACTAAATACACTTTGTTTTCCTGCTTTATCTGTCAGTTTCATTATGCTTTTTCTAAACAGCTTATTTTTTTATTCATCTAATATTTAACAAACAGACCTGACTTACATGGCTTCAGGAGTGGCAGTTCAAATGTAAGGTGAAACATAACATTGCTTTAATTCCAACTCATGATTTTTGTAGACATGGACGTCAGTTTACTAGTCTTCTTTACAGTCCCCACTTTTTTATGATTCCTACTGGAGATTTGAGAGTGTGCATTAGCCAAGTTTATTGATTGAATCAAGACACTAGGGAACAGCCACTCCCTATTCCAGTTTAATACCATGACTCATCACAAACCATGTGGAGAAAAGAACTTGGCTCACAATTATATTTCAATAAATACAGAATTCACACAAATTGTTAAAGAATGACCACAGTTTTACCTACCGTAATGAATGACTCGTCTTTGGTAGCTCCATGCTTCACTGGTCCATTAATTCTCCCATCTTACAGACAAATAAGATAATTAGCAATCCAAAAAGTGAAGCCACACACAGTAATGTACACACTGAGTTGATTTGCTTACCCAGTTCATAAAGTTGTCCATCTGCATTGACAAAGGCAATAAAGTGGAAGTTGATTTTGTCGGCTTCCGGCTGTGAAAGTTGAGATAGGAGGAATTAATATTCAGAGTGAATATTTTGAGACAAAAAGGGTGTCAGAAAAGACCAGTACTGCAGCGCAACTTGTTGCCATCAACACCACATTTAGTTTAAATTCACATCTTATCTCTCTCTAATACCCCCTTCAGACCAACAGTGATGAGAGGTCAAACCCACATCAGGGTCATTGGGGTCTAATAGGGGCTGTCTTTCATGATCCTCCTCTCAACCAGGGTTAGATGGAGGTTGGACGTTGCACGGCTAAGGTTACCTGGTGTTGCTACCAGGAACAGAAATTGATTCAATAATACTGATGCTCACCAAAAAGAAAGAGAGCAAGCTCATATATGGGCTACCAAGAGACATAGTGTGAATAAGGACAGACACAGAGGTAAAACTAAATTGTGCAACTCTCAGGTCGGTTAAGTGTACGGAAAACACTGCGACGAGGAGGGTGTCAGCTGTCTCATATGAATGATTCCAACGTATCGTATGCACATCTACTGCCTGAAAGGGGTAAAAGATGTTAACCACTAGCAGTTGATATTGCTGATATCTTACCCTACACTGGCCCTGGGCTGCAACATCATTGTGAGCCCCACAGATTGCCTGGAGAAGCAAAATTCAGAACATGTAAGTTTAATACTGATAAAAAAAGTACATTGTCCTCTGTAAAACAAACATGCAGAGATGTTTCTACCAGAAACACTGCAAATCAGACTTGTAACTTAGAAATGAAGCAAAGGTTTGAGGTTTTAAAGGCACATATTTCCAATAGTACATTCTGTAATAATATTGAGAACATTTAGCTGTAAAGGGCTCTTTGGAGTGACAACGATTTAGCAGTGTCTGGCGCCCCCAAGTGGTGAAACGAAACATGTAAGTTATGTAATACTAACAGAAATCTAAAAAATTATGAGTATTCTTTGGGTTTATTTTGTTTTTAAAATGTAGCAAATGCCATTAGGTCTTTTTTATTGATTAGTCATTCTAGTTTAAATTCATACTAAACATTTTCTCTATAGCTTAGATTTTTATATAAGCCAGTAACCATACACTGCCTCCGATCATTAGCTCATAGGCAATGAAATCTCACTGGTACAATAAAAGAAACCTCAGCCTCTGCTGATCAGGTTCCAACTTTATGTAACAGCTGAATCTCCAACAGAAGAACATAAAGCAGCTTCAACAGTGTTTATCTTACCTGGTTCTTCTCCAGATGTTTGGCACGCTCATCAGGAGACATGTTTGCAGTCTCCTCTAGAAACTTCTTCAGGGCAGAGTCACTATCTGAAAAGACCACAAGCAGCATCAAAAGCTGATCATGAATAAATACACCATTCATTCACATTAAAATATCCAAACTATACCAACCAACCCCAATATCAAAATCTGCTCCACCAAATAACTGTATCGCCAATTATAATTGATTAATTAAAAGAAAGAAAATTATTGTTAGTGCCATTCATTCTGCTTAATTTTCCTCCTTCTACTTACTTTAAATGCACTAAATTTCGCTACCCAGGATAATTCAGCAAATATTTTGGAACATTCTGGTTTTTATAACCTACAGACCTAACCCCTATATGTCTATATATCTGAATGTAAACCATATGAGAGGTTGGGCCTATGTCACTGTCCATAATGAAGCTGCCGGATTTTACCTCACAAATTTCAGGGCTTTTGATTGTTAGCTTCAACAAAAACTGCAAGTCTGGCATTTTCCTACACTGAAAACCAACTAAAACTACATTAAAATGAATGTGAATGATGAAAGAAAGATATCTCTGCACTCTGAAAGAAACTGCTGAGTCACTGATACTGACAAACAGCTATATGCTCTTTAATAAATAACTATTTACTTATATCAATATTAGTAAATGTACTGTTATGTATTTATTTTGGTACTAGTGCTTAGTTGATCTGCACTCACCAAATTTCAGTTTGCTTTGGTTGTTGGCCACAGCATGCAGCAGGGCGATGGTGCCACAGGAATTGACTGCTGTCTGCTTCAGGAAATAAACCTCAGAGCCTCCTGTAACCTTGTCTGCCTGCTGCTTTCTGAAAGACTCATGCTGCCGTACACACAGACAGATAGAGCATGGTCATGGTCATGCAGCCAATTATGCCACTTGAAATGCGCACGTGGAAATAGCAATCAGCAGAACAATAGAAAAAATGTTGGCATCTGTTACCTGTGTCATTTATGAAGCAAAAACACAAATACGTATAGTTACAGCTTCTTCAATAGAAGCATTTACTGCTTTTCTATATATATTAATGTAAAATAAATATCAAAGATATTCAATTTACAATAATCAGAACACACTAGGTATTTTAAGACATCATCTTGACCTCTGGGAGACTGCAATGGCCATTTGTACACAATAATCTGACCTTTTGTAGACAAACTGATAATTTCATTAACTGGAAAAAACAATGGCTAATTAAATTGATTATTAGTTTAGTATTTCGACTGTTGGCCCTGGGGATTTGGTCTGGCTCCCAGGATCACAATAAAAGCCCATCTGAGAATGGTAGTCTAGAGTTCAATGTCTAGGTTTGATTAATGTCTAGGATGATTAGACTTCATACTGAGGGAAATAAATTTAGCATCTGCTGATTCATTTCCTCGCTACCATCCCAGTCTCCCCCTTTTCTACCCATCACATAACATCACCTCTCTTTCTCTATCCATCCATGCCCTCCCCGCACCTCAGCCTCACCCCACCCTGTGCAGCCTGTATCAGTTGCTCACCCCACCCTTCCCTTCCAGGAAGTAGTCTTCACCGTCACCTCGTTATTACCTGTTGTGTCAATGGGAAGAGCAGCATCAAGGCACAGCATGGTTTCGGGACGGCGGACAGTTGCTCACTCTCCAGCCCCAGCACATCAACGAAGCGCCAGTCCTCACCCACGCCTAGCTTGCTCATCATCTGGAACACGCAGCCAAGGAAATAAAAAACACGATGATTTTAATGGTAGAGAAACAGCTGAGGTTTCAGAGACGACATACATAAATGAAACCCTCTGAGAGTGTTCAAAGATGCTGCGTTGTGCTGGTCCAGGCAGACCACACCCTGTAGCCTAGACACTGGGGACAGCGCTGGGGATGATGCTGCCGCTAATTAAAACCAAATAGATGCTTCTTCTGTCTGTTGTCGCATCCTTTTGATATTAACTGACACTTTATTACCGATACAAGTCATTATAGCAGTATCATCTTCGTATTAACGACTGTGACGTTAGCGACGTGGTGGTTTGGTGCCGTTTTAACGGTCGTCTGAGTTAACGTTTTCACTGCCGTTTTAACTAACTAGCGAAAACTTACCTGACAGTTGAATCAAACAGTTACCAATGCGTCGCCATTCCTAAACGTTTAACCGTTAGCTACTCACCTTGTTCAGCATCTGAAACGACACAAACAGAGGCCACAGGTTAGTTTGTTGTCTATAAAACACGTCGCAAGTTAACAAAACAGTTATTTCTCCCCACCTCGGGGTTGATTTCCATCGGGGTCCACGCCATTTTTGCAATGTTTTCGGTTTCACTCCGGAATCTGTGTCCACTTGATTTCTTTGCTCCTGCAGCTGTCAGTTGAAGTTACAGAGCGTACCCGTACTTCAAGCTGCCGGTCGTACCACTTACCGGCAGACAGGGGGGTGAGCTCAGATCAAATAACCTGTGGTGTACGTATTTAAAAGGCCTACTGAGAAATATCAGAGTGGTTTTAAACGCTGGGTTTTCTAGCTACACGTTTAGCATGTAATGACATCCTAGAACGAGATTTATCCTTATATGGAAATATATTTAAGTTTAATCACACCGCTAAAATGTGTGAGATGACTCTGGTAAAATCTTTCTAGAAAGGAAGGTGTGACATATTAATCACTCCCATAGATCACTACCTATCATCAATGGTTCTGGCTAATGTGTCAATTAACCTCTGGACTCACAGTTTATGTAGAATCCAAGGCAGTAATTATATACATATTGGGCACAACCACCCCACTCATCCCCCCCAAAAATTCACATGTGCTCAAAATCTCCCCTTAATTGAGAAAAATTGTGGAAATAAGTATTATTATATTTTTTTTTATGAAATATAAGTAAATTGCATGAATTGTTAACAAATAGTTTTGGTGAAAATGGGCTATAGCCATATAATAGCCACACATTTACCCAGCAACCAACATTAACTACGTTAATGTCTTTATTAGCTTAAATTTGTCGGATAGCCCTTGTAAAGTTTAAGTAAAATGTCACTTATTTATGTTGTGCTGCATGTGTAATTTATGTATATTTGTATAGTATACTGTATAGCTGGATTTCCATCCATCAATCCATCCATTTTCATCTGCTTTTATCTGGGACCAGGCCAGGCAAAGCACCCCAGACGTCCCCAGCAACGCTTTCCAGCTCCTCCTGAGGGACCCCAAGGCGTTCCCAGGCCAGATGAGATATGTAATCCCTCCAGCGTGTTCTGGATCAGCAGCAGCTCTACTCCATGTAACTGCAGAGTGACACAGACACATCATCACACAAGTAGAAATGCTCACAATGGCATAGGCGACATGCGTAGGTGTGCATAGGTGACATGCATAGGTGACATGCGTAGGTGACATGCGTAGGCTACGGCGTAGGGTCTGTCACACAAGTATAAATCCCGCTTAAGGCTGAGCCCAGCCACCCCACGGAGGAAGCTTATCATTCTTTCGGTCACTACCCAGAGCTCTGACCATAGGTGAGGGTTGGGACATAGATGGACCAGTAAACCAAAAGCTCCCCCTTCTGGCTCAGCTCCCTCTTCACCACAACAGTCCAGCGCAGCACCCACTTCACTGCAGAAGCCACACCAAACTGCCAATCCATCTCATGCTCCATTTTAACCTTACTCGTGAACAGGACCCCAAGATACTTGACCTCCCTTGCTTGAGGCAGTAACTATTTCCCTCAGAAAATCATAAATCACGGTTGCAGATTTGGAGGTGCAGATTCTCATCCCGACCACTTCACACTCAGCTGCTGGAGGTCACAGTGTGATGAAGTCACCAGAACCACATCATCTGTAAAAAGCAGCGATGTAATTCTGAGGTCCCCAAACCGGACCCCTTCCCCCTGACTGTGCCTTGAGAGCCTGTCCATGAATATCAGGATCCTGGACTTGCTTATGATAACTTGTATAATAGGAAATTAGTTAGTTTGTGCAGCTAGGCAAACTTGATCCTTTGTTTCATCTCTAGACTGCAGCTATATAATGGAGTTTTCGCTGGCACAAAGAGGATGTCAGTGTTACTTAACAGTGTTTGGATAAAAATAAAAAAGCGTTTTAGGCCTCATCAGCTGCTGCATGGATTCTTTGCAACAGTTGTATTGTCAAATACTTTTAAAGCTCTACTTGACTTCTTTGTAGATGAACTTTTTTGATGTGTCTCTGCAGGATAAGACAACTCAAGACATTGATGTTATCATTACACATGTGTCCCTCAATCAACCATTATATCTGCAAGAACATGCCTGTTTATGGGAACTGCCATTATCTGAAGTGCATCCGACCACAACTGCCAAATGTGACCATAGTAACAACAACATTCTGCTCTGTAGTATATGGACCATTTCATTACTATTCTGTTGCTAGGGCAACAACTTTGGTTTACTTCCTGTCAGCTTCTGCATTAACATACATTCAAACAGGAAAGGGACCCATTTAGAATGTTTATGTTGTCCAGTTTGAAACGGTCTATAGAGCATTTAGTGCTGTTGTAAATTCCATGCACTTCACATTAAATCACTTTGTAATCCTCAGGTCTGCACATTTTACATGACTCTTCTCTGCCACAGTCACAAACTGGTTAGCCAGTACCATTTATTGATTCTGCCTGGGGGATATTATTGCAATGTGTCCTGCTTCTCCAGTTTTGGTACATCTGTTTGTTCATGTTGGTGTTTCTGTGAGATTAAGCAGCAACTGTCTGTAAGTGATTGTTCGTGTTGGTACATGTCAGTGAGATAAGAGTGTGTATAGAAATGCTATGTGTCTATGGTTGCTTCCCTGTCTGTTTTATTTTAGGTTGTGGCTGTGTGGCTCACCACTTCCTCCTGGTGGCACTGAAACCTTTCTACACTTGTTTTCACTTTGTAATGATTGTACATTGATACATGGTGAGTGAATGGGCTTTAATAACACTCTTTCCATTTTGTTTTATGCTTCATTGTGTTATTCTTTGTTTTCTCACCCTGAGTACTGAGCATGATTGATATTTTTGAGGGTCCAAGGTTGCGATTTACCATTTTCATTTTTTTTTTTTTTTTTTTTTGAAAATAGATGAGGCCAATCAGATCATAACTCAAGGGGCATATTACAGAACATTTATCTGACATGTGAAAATTAATTTGATCATGTATGTCTGAAGTAAAATGCCACATTTGAAATGTGTCTGCAGGCCCTTTTTATAGATTTTCAACATGCAATGCAACATTTATGCAGGGCTTGACTTTTAAATACATTCCCCAGAGGTAGTGAACATACCTGCAGGATGTGTGTGTGTGTGTGTGTGTGTGTGTGTGTGTGTGTGTGTGAAGGAGAGAAAGAGAGAGATTGCCTGTAGGGTGTTTGGCTCACAGGTCAGGGTAATATGGGTAGCTGTTGATTTACCCTACGTGTCTACACATCCTTCTGTCTGTCTATGTGTTTAAATAGAGTATTTGTGGGTGTTTAAAAAGCAGATAAGCATGGGTGACACAGTGGTCTAGAAGTCAGCAGAAGAAAAGAGGCAACTCCCATCTTTCTTTTGGTTTTTGTTTCTCTGATTAAATTAAATTTGGATGAAGCAGCCAGAGAACAGAGGACACTGATGGGTCGGGACGCTCAGCAGCTCACTGGACATTCAGATGCACCCTGGAGACAAATACTATCAGATTTGTTGCAACGATCAAGATCTCTTCTCTTAAATCAGTAGACCAGGAGGGAATTCGACCGCAGTCATCATTCTTTCCTGCCACAAAACCTTTTTGAACAGCAGGTAAAAAGCAGCTCATGTGTGGTGACTGTGGTCCTCACAAGATTAGGAAAAACATTCACTTTTGGATCAAATCAGAACAAATGTAACTTCCCTGAAGTTTCACTTCTCCTCTCCCAGATCTCAAAAAGGAACTGAAGGAATCTAATTTTGACCTTTGACCTCTGCTTCCTGTGTACAGCAGCATGCCTATCCCGGCAAAATTTGTGGAGGTGAATGGTGTGCCTCCTTTACCAGCAGGCTGGGAATGGAGCATCACGGTGTACCTTTGTCTCTTCGTCTCACTCGGCACGCTGTTGGCTCTGTTCCTCTGGTTGTTGCTTCAACAATCGCACCTCTACAGATACAGAAGGTGACGATGCACTATGATCCACACCCGCTGTCTCCAAACATCCAGCTTGTGTGTGGGTGTTTCTGGATGCCTGTGCATGCGTGTGGACATTTAATCTCATTTTTTTCAATTGAATCTGTATTTTATCATTATATTTGAAATATTTTAAACCTGTGTAAATGATAACAAATATGACAGACAGATTGTTTTATATGGAATGCAGACAGTGTTTGAATTTGTGTAGTGTGTCTTGTGCTTAGGGGTCAGTGTTTGTTGTTTTACATTGTGGGATATCTCCTGACCCCGGGGTATATTCGTGGGAGGTTTGTGTTGACATTTTGTTTGTATAATGTTTATGTTAGGGATATTTATGTATTGTGCTGTTAGACAACGGTGGGTTAACATGCTGGAACGCTCTGTTTGTTGTTTGTTAATGTGTCTGAAAAATTCCACGAGGGATGGGCCACAGGACCGAAAACAAAAACCTTTATTCCTTCATTCAATAATGCAAAGTAGAACAAGGTTTTTGGAGCAGGGTTACTATCCTTAATTTATAAGTGGTCTGTTTATATGTACACCGTAAATACAGCTTTAACCAAATACAGTTTTGACTACATCAACTTCCCTATTTTTGTCTGTTTACAGAATTGTTATCTTATTTTATTACATACATTGTATCAAAACAAGTGAGGGCAAAACAAATCCAGAAAAATGTAATGTACAGTTGAAAATAAAACAAACAAAAGAAGCTTTTTAAATGCATCTCATGATCTTCACCACCAGGAGAGTTCGCTTAGTTGTCATGGCTAAAAGATTTAGGGTCACATAATTCAAGTATGAAGCTTAAAGGGATAGTTTAGATTTTTTTGTGGTAGGGTTGTGTGAGGTGCTTATTCATAGTCAGGGTGGTACATAAAGTAGATGTCTGTCGGCACGCACCCATTATGGAACAGCTGCATGAGTGTCAACACGGAAGACAAGCAATGCAGTCACACAATAATACAAATTAACTAACTGACTAAGGCGGTGGAAGACCAGCAGCTCCTGTGTTTGGTGATGTTAAATTACTGTTTTTCTTAATGGAGTCCGGCTTTGAAGAGAGAAGAGAGCAATGTAACGGCCTCATTTTCCTGTTTAAAATTGGAGTCTGATGGTAAGGTAAAGCAGTGAAAATATTCTAAATATAGCATAGACTTAAAATAATGATGATCTTCTTTTAGGTGGCCAAAATATATTTTACTGCTGCCCCTGTCCACAGCAGAACTTTGCCTAGCTTCTATGTGTGACTCCAGCCTGCTTCTCCAAACTTGGGGCATTTACTGTATGTGATATACTGACTATGGACAAGAACCTCATAAAACCACACTTCAAAAGATCCAGAATATCCCTTTGATCATCGAATATGAAGACCATGAGATGCAAATGATAGCTTAGGGGGTTAAAAGCTAGTAACAGGTGGTTACAGTGGCCTGAAGGTTCGATAACTGGAGCTGTAGCTGTCCGCATTAGATGCCCTTAAGCTAGGCACTTAACCCCACCTGCTGCTACCTAACAAGCAGCTCAGACTTTGTCTGTCTAGCTATGTGTCTGTATGTGTTTTGTACAGTGGATTTTGCGCCAAAATTCCTTCACACTCAAAATGTGTATTTGTGGCTCTTTCAAAATAAAACCATTCTGCTTAAAAATCTCTTTTGTGAAGAGAATTCAAAACTTTAATAAGACATTTTTTTATAGAACCTACATTCTCCTCTATCTCTCTCTCTATGATAAGTCTCTTTGTTAGAATTGATCTGCAGCCCTCAATTCAGTTTACTCAGTGAATCATTGACATGCCAGGCAGATTCCACACATTCCAGAGACAACAGAATGAATAGCATTCAAGGTAGAAACAATACTAATTTAATCTATACATTTCTCAGATAAGGTTCCTCATTTAGTACAAGTTACCCTGTTGGCAATGAACCAGTGTTGGTATCAGTCTCGAGCTGATGTCAATACCTGGTGTCTCCTAGTTTCCAGTTTCTGTGTACAGAATCATTTGGCATCATTAACTACTTTCTGATGAAAAACTTTTATTTTGAACTTCAAGCTACATGCCACATTTCTGTTTTTTACAGGCATGCCTTTGTGGTGTGCCCCCTGGTGTCTGACACAGGTACAGATTAGATCATCTTGGGTGAAGTTCAGTCATACGACACTGGCTTGGTCACAGTAACACTCCTGTAGAGCATGGCAACACTGAATAATATCAAATAAGGGTACAAATCATATGTAATGCTCAGCTAATGTATGACTCATGATGATTTGATGCTTGACCTGATGCTCACGATTAACAAGTGAGCCGAGGAATGTTAATTCATATGTGACCAAATTAGCTGGATTCCAGTTACGTAAAAGTTCATTTTGGACCAATGTATTTGTTCAGCCTCTCTGAATTTAACAGTGAGCAACAGGAATTCACGATACAGCCTGCTTTAATTCATGCATTAAATCATCATGATGCATTACTTATCATTTGCACACCTATTATAGAACATAAATAATAGTCAATAAATGTCTGAAAAAATCTGTCTGGTGCACGGTGTCCAGTAACTGTGCAAAATGGCAAGAAAAAATGTTCACATTGAACAATTCACCGTGGACACACTCTAAAAAATGATTCGTGGGGTTAGTGGCTAACCTTATAAGAAGTTTTCCAGCATAAAAAAAAAAAATTATGTTTGTTTCATTAACATATTTTAGTCAGTTGAGAAATTATTTGGTCAGAATCAAAAACATTGTTGAGTAGGATGGAATTCAAATAAATAAGTTGGAATATCTTAAATAGTTTGACTACTAAATATCAATACAACTTTTGGATAAGTATAAAGTTGGTTCAAATTAATTGCTTTGAGATCATGAGTTTGTCAGATTATAAAACTCTCATAGGACTGACTCAATAAAGTGTCAGAGTTGGAACAACTTAAAAAGACGCATGCAAATCGTGCTCTTAATTTTTTAAGTTGAACTAGTGGACTAGTAGACTAGAGAGCACGCTGCATTGTACATTTTTTGCAGCAGATACACTGAAACTTTATGTTTCTTAACAAGGCTGTGGTGAAGGTGTGGTTAGGTTTAGGCACAAAAATCACTTGAAAGATTATGGTTTAGCTTAAAAAAAACACCCACGTTTGGTGGCACATGATCTGCTGGAAAAGCAGGGATTGCTTTGTGACTACGTGACTCAAACATTGCTGGGAAATGCCACGATGAGTTGGTCAAAACAACCCCAGGTTCAGGGCCACAAACACTGCTGAGAAACTCCTTGATGTGCTGCTAAAAAGACCCAGGTATAAAAAACACCCAGGTTTGGTGCTACAAACAGCAGTGGAAATGCCGTAAAGGGTCGCCAAAAGACAACCAAGTGTTGGTTTTGAGCAGTGGTCTGCAGCTTATAGATATGAAACCTGCAAATGCAGTGTATTTGGGGTTTGCAGAAACGTACAATGCCAACATTTTCTTTTGCTGATTGGGCTGAACTGTGATTATTGTTTGACCTGAACAAATTTGGCAAATGATCTAGACAAAACTAAACATATTTTTGAGCAATTTGCCCTTATCTATGTTTTAATATGCTACATGAAACATTGCGCTTTATTAAACTCCCAGTACAACCCGTAACACATTGTACAATAGCTGTATGGCTTAGATATTTTCACCACCTGACAAAGAAACAAAGAAGGAGCAGCTTAACATTTGGAGCTTGATCTTATGGTCTTTAACTTGTGGGTGTGAGCGTAATGCAAACAGACTTTACTGCTGTCTGTCAGCCCATTGTTCACTTTACTGCACTAATCAATATTTTAATGTTGACAGTGGATCAGATTACTGTGTGTAAGAGGTAACTCTCAGAGACAAAAGCAAAAACATAATAATATATAATATCATTCTGCTGCTGTTATGAAAAACACAACATGAAACAGGATGAAAACAAACTTTATCTGTTTCACTAACTCCATGTCTGGAGCCACAGCAGCTTCACAACACCTGAAACAACATTTCCCAGAGTGCTTCACGAGCAGGGCTGTGCCAGCGTCGGGGTGTGGCCCACACACGCGCACCCACACACTCACGCGCACAACGAAGAGTTTTTATCCGTGGGTTTCTGCCGTCGGTCTTCCTTCTCCTCCTCTCTTGTCTCTCTGCCGGGTCTCTGTCCGCTCACCGAGCTTCATCTGACGGCTTCAGCTCAGCGGTAAGTTTCACCGCAGCCATTTTGACTTTACAGCTTTAACCTACAGATATAAGTTGAGCAGCATCCGCCAGGTGAGCGGGGACAGACAGGGTCTACCTGCGGACAAAGCAGAGACATGTCAGGTCTGCGGAAGAAGTTTGACAGATAGCCTACACACACCCAAAGACAAGTCAGGCACCGGATAACAACCAGACAGAACAAGTTTATGCAGATGTTTAAAGTTTGAACACATCTGGTGTTTATCGCTATATAACATTTTTCCTGTCTCCAGCAGATCTTCTTCTTCCGCTGAATAAAACTCCCAACTGACAAAATGGTGAGTCATCTCCACTTCACTCATTTTTTAGCTGTTAACCTAAAGAAACACGGCAAACTTTATAGTAAACTGATAATTAAAGTAATAATTGTTTAACTAGTGTTTGCAAAATCCGTTATTTATGCAAATGTGTGACTAATTTTTACCCTCTGAACTCCAAGACAACGCCCACTTTTATCCACATTATGTAATGCTAACATCTGATCCAAATGTAGGTTAGAGTTTACAAACTGTGAGTATTTATTCACTGCTGATAAAACTGCTGATAAAATGTCAGCTAACATTAAACACAAAAGCTCAGTATCTTCAGTACATGTAGCAGATGTGGCAGCACATCTGTCCAAGATAAAGAAAAGTATTTGTACAGTTTAATAAGTAGCTTGTTGCTATGATTAAGTGTATTTCACATAGAAGTTATTGAAGTGACACTTTTACTGATGAAACATCACTTTTAAGCGTGTTAATACTGGTGAGGCGACACATAGGCTTCATTTGGGGAAGTTTATTGTATGACTCATGTGGGCTCCATTCCACTCGGGTGGGTCTCTCTGTCTCTCCACCTCTCTCTGTGTTTAATACACCCATTTCCACGTCTAGCTTGGAGTTTAAATCCACCCTCCCTCCCACTCTTAAAGGGGAAACACTTCACTTCATCTTCTTCCTCTTCTTTTTTCTTTAACCGAGGTGGAGTTTTACGTTGCCATAAAAAATGTGATTATATTGATGATAATCAGCTGTGGTGATGCAACACTGCTGCTCTCTGCGGACAGTCTAGTCTGTGGCTACAAACCAAACTTGTCTTTGGCAGGAAATGCTCACAAACCTCAGTTTTAACGGGTCTTATAGGCAAAGATCTGACTTCAGCATGCACTTGTGATATTGCTGACTTTTTCTTACTGCCAGCAGCCGTAGTGAAAAGACCAAAACTAACAATGAACTGATCCCACTATAACAAGTGTTTGTGCAGCAGCAGCGTGACAGAGAGTATTCCCCTGTGACACAGACCTCAGTTGTTGTCCAAACACATCAGTAAGCCACACCTTTCAGTGAATGAAATGTTCCCGGGCACTGTAGTTTATTTTGAGTCAATGCTGTACACTGTCCTTGAGCTAAAAAAAGTTGTAAACAAATTAGCAAATGCAGCACTACTCCTGTTTTAGTAAACTTTGCTAAAAACTACAGTGCTCAGCTGTTACAGGAAATCCTTTTATAAAAGTGCGGATACATATTTTTGACCCGTGATTAAAGATTTAAGTTGTAAGTTTGTGCTGTAGCCAGAATTTTATCCTCCCCACCCCAGTCATTTTAAGAGACCTGAACTTTTGTACAATGTTCTTGTAAATTATATGTTTTTCACATCAAATTCAGGCAGTCTCTTTTATCCATTTAAAAACAGTTACATGTCCACACACTGAAAACTGTGAAATGTTCGTATTCAGACATTTAAAGATCACCTCCTGACACGTTTTAAGACTTCAGTAACAACCTCCTTTTAATAATAACTTGTGCCTCTTTGATTTGTCTCTATGATTTGTCCACAAAAAAGAAATTAAATTACATCTTCTTCTTCTTCCTTGTTGAAAAATTCAGATGATATAAATATGCAAACATTATTTAAACAGTGTTTAGACACAAAACGTCTCCCACCTCACTAAAAACGCCAATTACCAGTGTTTCTGTAATTTGTTTTACCTGAATATCATCAAAGAAAAGGACACTTTAGTCAAAAACTATAGTCTTTAGTACAAGTATTAACTTTCTGTGTTACTTAACATTAAAAATGTAAACTACACTTTAAATTTCCATGACCTCTGGGTCATTAGAAGTAGCTGCAGCTCTGCTTGCAGTGCCACAAACATGGTGAGGAAGTCAGAAATTGATGAGAGATGAACTAACACATTGTTGGCTTTGTTCTTTTTAGGGGATTTGTCTACAGTAAAAGAAGTATTGATACGCCAAAGACTGATATTCACATCCAAGCTCAACTATACAGGCAGTAAAATGCATCATTTCACAATAAGATAGGAGACCCTTCATACAAGCGCGGCTGCATCATATATTGTAGACTGTCTGGTGTCACTTTATGTGCCTTAAAGCTGACATACAGTCATGACAGCCTGTGCTTACACAACAGAGGGTCAACATACCTCCCTCAGACGCCCCCAGCCTCAGGTCATGTCTGAACTCGCTCCACAACTTCTACAACTCCCTATAGGAGCTAAAACTGTGTCTCCCTTTCCAGGGGAGATGATCTGCATTGTGTTGCTGTTCTAAATGTCGCCTTGTTCAACTGTTTGTCCGGTCAGTCATCTGCACGCTGATTAGATTTCTCTTTATCTTGTGGGGCTGAGTGTGTTTATGAGGACGGAGAGCTCGTGGACATTTTGGCGAATTCCTTCCCTGCAGAAAAAGACAGAATCCTGCTTGTTCACAGCAACTTGTTTTGTGGACGTCCCACTTTTTTTTTCTCTCTTTCCAGATTTTCAGGGTCAGATTCCAGAGACATTCCCGTGGTTTTCCTCTCTAAACATCCCTCCCCTCTGAAATAAGACACAGCCACTTGGCTATCTTATTGTTAATGTGTCGTAGTTTTAGGGTGTGTCTGGAATGAGTGCAGCACTGATTGATACAGAAACTAAAATCAATCTTTAAAGTTAATATTTTTCTGTCTTATCGCACTTGTACTGTTCTCAGCATCGATCCGTCTGCTGCTTTGAACAACTTTTTCCACATTCAGAGGAATTATTAGCCCAATAACCCATCATTTGAATCGCTGAAGCAATTCCAAGGCTAAAATATGATGTGGGAACATGATGTTTATGAAGGGGAGTGTATGAAATAAGTGGTTTGATGTGAGAGCTTGTGTGTACATCTGCATGCATTTAATGGAGCTGTAAGTCTGCAAGTCATTAAGTTTGCTAAGTGCATCTGAAAGGAGGAGAGTCTTTGATGAGCGCACTCTTATAGCAAATATGAGATACAGTATTTTATATGTACAGAATGTACACATGATGTCTACAGACTAATTCAGTTTATTCTGTAATGTTATAAAGGTTGAGCAGAGGGACAGTATTTGAGGACATGATGCACATAAGGAATCTGAGACATGTAATGTAATATTTATCTGAAGCTTGAATCTAGAGATTGATTAAGTATGATCTGCCATGCATATAAGGAATGCAGAGATAATATATTCCAGCATGAAACTACAGATTTAAATCTGACAAGAAGCCACAGACAGAAGAACGACGCACTTTCTGTACTAACTCGCTTGCAGGCAAATTTGTCTTGCTTGCATAAACAATGTTACAGTAACACACATGAAGAAACTTCTTCCCATTTTACATCTACTTCCTGTTTGATGCCCGAGCA
This sequence comes from Epinephelus lanceolatus, assembly GCF_041903045.1. Lineage (NCBI taxonomy): Eukaryota > Metazoa > Chordata > Actinopteri > Perciformes > Serranidae > Epinephelus > Epinephelus lanceolatus. Next base: position 25,725,469 of record NC_135736.1, on the reverse strand, counting down.
TGAGACATGCAGCCACACTCTGTCTGAAGCCTTCACGACATGCCCCTATAAACCACGCCCACCACCAGCACATGACAAACCCACCACTGCGACAGTTAATTGAACCCTGCAGCAACGTCATTATGTATTTAATACATGTGAGGCCAAACAGAGCAATGATACACTTAGTTCATTTACTTTATTCATTATATATGAAGACTTGATTGTGCAGGTATGATGGGCGAGTCATGTTGCTTCTATAGCTAACTCACTGAGTACAGGTGTATAGTTTGTAAGAGTTATTTATTGTTTTTATTTATCAAACAAGAAGAAGTAGATATTCACGACAGTTAGAGGACAGTAGTATTTTGTTCTGTTTTATCTGTTGAAGTCCTTCTTCTTCTTTCAGTTCTTTATTCTTATCATGTGCACAGAAATTACAATGAAGCAGCTGTTGGCAATGAAAATTTTAGGCTTCAGACACCCTCTTACAATGCTCAATAAATTCCTTTAACAAAAAGAAAATTGTGCAAGTAAAAACAGAATCTGAACGCAAAACACAAAGTAGTTACAGGGCTTAAAATATAAATGAACAACATCTAAATAAAGTAATATAGATTTGTGTAAACAGTATTGTATTACAGTTGTAAACAATGTCGCAGAGGTCTATTTCAAACTTCCCAGAAGTCGGAAAAACAGGCGTGGTCGAAGATGAATATTCTGATGGTGTGATTTGTTACCCTGGCCTCCTTAAGTGGAAACAGGATGTTTACAAAAAAGTGAATGAACAGATAAAAAAGAGAAAAATAAAATAATCTATATACAAGATTTGAAATTATTACAAAAAATGAGTTTGTCAATAACATAAATGTCTTTAGAAAAATCAGTCAATATGCAATTTGTAAGCTTAACAGATGATCTGTCTCTGTAACCAAGTCATAACTGACTCCATCAGGGCCAAGGTGGCCCATTATAAACCAGTAGCCTCTCCCATTAGGTTTAATATTTAACAAAATGCAACACATTTTCTTACCAGATAAGCATTTAAAGTTTCTTAAACCCAAATATATATAAAACAAGGATCACCTATATTTTCCTCGGATCAAACAAGTTGATTGCCACAGAAAAAAACAATAATGATGCAGTTCATGTGATCATGAATGTGCATGAGAACATACAATTAAACAGGAAATGTTACACCCCTGTTTTGCCAAACAAACTCATTGATGGGAGACGGATGGCGAATATACAACACACTTGTATGTGGATGTATGATGAAAATAGAACGACCAAGTGTGCATCCTTGGTTGGGCTACTGAGACGGTGAAGGGAGGACGGATAATAGCCAGGTTTATTAACTATTTAGCAAGAATGGAAAGGAGCGGAGAATGTATTGTGTGTGTAGGTCAGGGTGTGGGTGTGTGTCTGTGTGTGTGCTGCCCAGTCTGTGACAGAGCCGCTCCATCACATAGACGTATATAAGTTGCAGCTGAAAGAACATTAAAATGTATTTAGACATACAGTATAGAGGCACATCATTTGGGATAAGAGTCTATGGGGATACCAGCTGTCCCACAATACGGAATTTTTTAGAAAAAATAGACATATAACATAAATATACAGCTGAGTAATCCTCCTCTGTGCATTTTTTTCCATGTTGCAGACCACCAGAGGAACCGTTAAACCCAGTGGAAACTTCAACGCCAGCGCAGATGCTGAGGTCCTGTACAAGGCCATGAAGGGGCTGGGTAAGATGCTTGCGTGTGCACATCTGCTGTCAGCAGCACAGTGTCATCTGACTCCATGAGGGCGTGTCAGTCAGTAGTACAACTCTCACAGACTCTGTCTACAGCTGACCAATGAGAGAGTGTTTTTACAGGAGTTCCTCTCTGTAGTAATACTTGCTGTCTGTGCGGGGCTCCACCCAAACAGACAGCAGTGAGTCATAAACACAGCGGAGATGAAACTTGAGTCACTGTAAGAAAAAAAAACATCTGCTGACCTCGACTGAAGGCCGTAATTATGTGGCTGGAATAATTGTAATCAACATTGCACCTCAACAGTGCATACTCATTGTTATGTAATATGTGTATGCTGCTGCTCGGCTGAGTAACCATGGTGCTTGTCGCCGTAGGGACTGATGAGGATTCCATCTTGCAGCTGCTGGTGGCTCGCAGCAACGCCCAGAGGCAGGAGATCAAGACCGCCTACAAGACTCTGTTTGGAAAGGTTCGACTACCTCAGCAGCTGTTGAATCACATGACCACATATTACAAGAGCTCCAACCTGAAAACACCTCAGTATGCTTTAAACGAACTTCTCTGCGTTTGAAGTCATAATGTTTATACATTCATAATTATGTTATGTAATGTTTATCTTAGCTTAGCATAAAGACTGGATATAGGGGGAATCAGCTCTTATGTCAGTGTTCAAAGTTAGCAGAGTACACAGTTCCTGGTTGAACAGCCAATATCCAATATTTGGACAGTCTTTCCTCAAAAGCATTCATGGAGCTGCATTTGATTTTACACATCAAAAGTGATGAAGAGACCTTGAGAAAACACGGTTAGGATCACACAACTGGCCAACTCGCTACCTACAAATGATCATTGTTGGATCTCACAAACCCTGTTGGGCCCTTTTTCTGGGTATCAGCACCTTTTTCAATTGTTCCCAATAAGGAGACAGGATATGTGGCTGCATGGGGCCGGCTCGAGAAAAAGCGCCATGCCCAGCATCTTTTTTTCAGCCATTCCTAGCTCACCATGCTACTGTCTATCCAGAGCTGTAGCAGACTGGCCGGACACTGAATGTTACTGGTTCATGTGCTTTTGTCACTGTACACGTTGTGAGCTTGTTGTAGACTTGTTTAGTCACCCCTCTGTTTCCTCGTAGCCCTATGTTAGCCACCTAGCTAACATTAATGTCAAGATAATGTCATTGAAACAATACCCAGCGTAGTGCGTCATAATTTTTTTTTTCTTTTTCTTCCAATTCAAATTTATGTAACCAGTGGACTCTAGTGATGTCTGTATTGTATTGATATAAAGAGGCCCAGACCATGGATATCTTCGGAGGCAGTCTCCGTTTATTCCTGACAGCAAGTGGCAATAACAAAATCCTCAGTCGAACACAACCACACAAATTCGAGCCCCACACAAATTAAGGGACACAAGATTATGTTAGCATAAAATGAATTTGTAAACATAGCTCAGCAGCGCTAAAACACAGAATGTACCACAAGAGCAATGTTGCTTACCTCTCCCGTGAAGTACAACAGCAAAAGGGGAGAGGCAAGGTGGGAGACACCCCTTTATGGGTGGGGTGGGGTACCCCCAAAGGTGAACATAGGGGTACAGAAACTGAGTATCGAGTATCAGACGTTACGTCAGACGTGTCACGTAATAACAACCAAAACAAATTTTGTGTAATTATAATACTTAATATTACAAATATACATTTGACTTGATTACACATATTACTGCTGTATAATTGACCCTGTTACATTTATTCAGAAAGCTGAACGCCACAAATCACAATTTGCCTCAGAGGACTTTACAACATCTGACACCCTCTGTCCTTGGACCCTCACAGCAGATAAGGAAAAATTGCCAAAAACACCCCTGGGATGAAACACTCCCTAATGCCCTGCCACTGCTTTTCTGAAAAAGAAAACAGTGTGTGGACACAGGCCCTTGGGCGATCCGACAAGCTCTGCGTCTGAAGCATACTCAGGCCTTTAAACCCAGTGACCTCACACAACATCAAAGCTCCAGCTGGACTCAGTCAAACCAGTCAGTTCAAATCATCAGCGGAACATCCATGTCTGTAACCTGACACGACAGGACTACACGTTAACCGTAACAAAATAATCCAGCTGTACACGACAACCATGAAATCCTTCTCTGAATAGTGTAACACAGCTGTCACACACAGGATTTAATTAAAGTACATGATGTATCTTCATGACAGGATCTGGTAGATGACCTGAAGGGAGAGCTGGGTGGCAAATTTGAAACCCTGATCGTGGCTCTGATGACCCCACCCCTCGCTTATGATGTGACATCACTCCGCAATGCCATCAAGGTAAGTGCTGCAGATGCCAGATTAAACACATATACAGTCTCTTACGTACTGTAGCTGAAGAGTTTCTGAGTAGAGAGGTGAAGTTTTAGCACACAGAGTAGCTGGAAACTCAACTGTCATGTCATGAGACGTTTCCCTCTGTGACCTGTAGGGGGCAGGAACAGACGAGAAGGTCCTGGTGGAGATCCTCTCCTCCAGAACACCTCAGCAGGTGAAGGAGATCGTCGCTGCTTATAGACAGGGTAACACTCACACACACACACACACACACACACACTTAATACGGCACGATACAGAAGTCATCATTTATGTTTACTACGAAAAGGATGCACGTCTCAAAAATGTGTCTGATGGACAGATGTTTCCCAAAGGTGGACAAAATATTACTTTACAAAAGTGTGAAAAATGTGGAAACCTGTTTTAAAGATCAGGGCTAAAAGAAAACATAAACATGTCTGTTCCTCAGAGTACGATGACGACCTGGAGGAGGATGTATGTGGTGACACTTCAGGTCACTTCAAGAGACTCCTGGTTATTCTGCTGCAGGTACAACTCCTCTCCTCTATCCTTGTCTCCTCTCTACTCCTCTCCTCTTCTTTCCTCTATCCTTGTCTCCTCTCTACTCCTCTCCTCTTCTTTCCTCTATCCTTGTCTCCTTTCTACTCCTCTTCTCTATCCTTATTCCTCTCTACTCCTCTCCTCTATCCTTGTCTCCACTTGTCTTCTTTTTTATGCTTGTTTCCTCTCCCCTTCTCTCATATATCCCATGTCCTATTCTCTATCCTTGTTTCCCCTTCTCTCCTCCTCTGTATCCTTGATTCCTCTCTCGTATCCTTATCTCCTCTTCTCTCCTGTATTCTTGTCTCCTCTCCTCTTCTTTCCTCTATCCTTGTCTCCACTTGTCTTCTTTTTTATATGCTTGTCTCCTACTCTTCTTTCATATATCCTTATGTCCTATCCTCTACCCGAACTTACTCCTTCTACCCTCCCTTGTATCCTTGTCTCCTCTTCTCCCCTCTACTCTTGTCTCACCTCATCTCCTCTATCTTTGTCTCCTCGCCATTCCTCTCCTCTGTCCTTATTTTCTCTTTCCTCCTCTAGTCCATCCTTATCTCCTCTTCTCTATCCTTCGGTCCTCACCTCTCCTCTGTCCTGTCTCCTCTTCTCTCCTCTCCTCTCCTCTCCTCTCTCCTCTCCTCTCCTCTCCTCTCCTCTCCTCTCCTCTCCTCTGCCTTTCCTCTATCCTTGTGTCCTCTCTTCTCTTCTATCCCTGTTTCGATTCCTCCCCTTTATTCTTGTCTCTTCTCCATTCCTCTCCTCCTTGTTTCCTCTCTCCTTCTCTCATCTATCATTATCTCTTTTCCTTGTGTCCTCTCTTCTCTCATACTCTGCTTCTCTCAAACATAAATATCTGTTCTCTCCTCAGGCGAACAGGCAGAGGGGGGTCCAGGAGGGAAACATTGAGAGTGACGCTCAGGTGGGTCGGCTGTTCAGTAAATATTTCTGATCTTCACCATCAATGGTGTCTTTGTCTCTGTGTCTGAGGGTGTGACTGTCACATGTGTTTGTGGATCAGATCTAAATACTGGTCTTTGAAGGGTGCTTGTGTGTGTTTTGGAGGAGGGGGTGGCAGTCATGATCATATGATAATGAGGTTATGACGCCTTTGGGTGGAGGGAGGGAGTAACATTTCTCTTAAAATGTCTCGGTGGAGCAATAAATTAAAGAGTATGTGAACTATTTTCCTCCTTACCTTTGCTCTAGATCTTGTTGCTACTTTGCTGAATGTTTCCTGATCAGGACGTTATCTGCATGAACATGATTCATCTCTAGTACTGAGTAGTCTTTGTTGTAACTTGTTGAGTTGCCGTTCCTATTATTAGTGTCGCTGATAAATTCTCTTTGACTCATTGATCTGTTCTGTGGCTACAAACTCTACTGAGGTTCTGAGAGAGCTCAGTCTGTTCAGCACGTATTAAGTACAAAGTATAATATTTTCCTCTGAAATGTAGAAGAAGAGCAGGACAAACAGTACGTGATGTGATTGTTTCTGTGGTTTCAGGCCCTCTTCAAAGCAGGAGAGCAGAAGTTTGGCACTGATGAACAATTGTTCGTCACCGTCCTGGGAAACCGCAGTCCAGAGCATCTTAGGAGAGGTTCGTCCGTGTGTCTGAGAGCTCAGTGAATTAGAGAGCACCTGTTTGCAGTTTCACGTAATATCCAGACTGATTGTGAACCTGTGTGTTTCAGTATTTGATGCTTACATGAAGATGACTGGATACGAGATGGAGGAGAGCATCAAAAGGGAAACATCTGGAGGCCTGAAGGATCTGCTGCTGGCCGTTGGTATGAAACCACAGAAGGCTGATTCTGTTGTCAGCTTCCTGAGACATTTTGACTTCAAATGAATAACGATTGAGATGTTTTAATCACTGCCTGTCTTTTCTGTTTTCATAGTGAAGTGTGCCAGGAGCGTTCCAGCCTATTTTGCTGAGACGCTGTACTATGCAATGAAGGTAAGACAAGAAGAGATGCCCAAAATGGGAAACCAAGTGTCATCAATGTTGTTTAACCACCATAAAATCTGTTGTAATAATTATACAACAAAATGGAACTCATAGCTGTGAGAGAAATAAGTCTTAATTGATGTTGTTATTGTGGTTTTCATTTGTGGAAGTCTTTAAACCCAGATATGTGAATTGAAATAGAGAAAAGGTGGGACACACTCATTTAGCTCAACTCACATGTGCATTTGCACTTTTGCAGTTTGTTGTTTGGAAACTTAAAATAGCTTGGGAAACACTCCTCTTAGCCCAAAGTTAGTTTAGTCAGTAGACTTTATGGGGCATTATTGTGAGATTCAGTTCATTGCTTTGCTGTAACAACACCATTTGGGTTCATTCTCACTGCACTCAGAGCATTGTGTTCATCTGCAGCAGGCAGCTGTTTTCAGAAAAAAACAAAGCCATTAAAGGAAAACTTTACCCACAAAATGACCATGTGTAAAACAAGTAGTCATACTGTGTTACCTTGAATTTGTGAAGAAAACTTTGTTATTTCACAGCTTATACACACTTTAGAAACATTGATATGATACGTATGAAAAGTATTCGTGGTTGGCAGAAACCTAAAATGCCAACATTTTCTTCTGGCGACTAGGCTAAAAAAAAAAACACCACATGTATCACAATTATTAAACAATTGTGCAGATCTGGATCCAGCTGCACATGAACTATGTCTAAATATTATACTTAACTTTGTACTGTCACTTAAAAGTTATAAATTCATGAAGCGTACAGTCATGGTGTGTTTATGTGTGTGTTTCAGGGTGTAGGAACTGATGATGACACCCTGATCAGAGTGATGGTGAGTCGCAGTGAGGTGGACTTGATGGACATCAGAACTGAATTCAGGAGGATGTTCGCCTGCTCTCTGTTTTCCATGATCAAGGTGCGCGCGCACACACACACACACACACACACACACACTTAAATAAGTTGCTCTACACCGATGAAGCTCCTTAAATCCTTTGTGTTTATGTTACAGGGAGACACCGGTGGCGACTTCAGAAAGACCCTACTGTTGCTCTGCGGTGGAGATGATGCGTAGCTATGGCAACAAGCAATAAAATAGGAACTACACCTGAAGTGCCTCCTCTCTAAGTCGGCCTGTTTTTCTTTTTTTCTTTTTTTTTTTTTTTGGACATTGGCTCACTGAAACAGGAAGTTAACACAAAGTCAAATCCATCACAATAAAAAGTTGTTGTCTGCATGTGTCAGAGAGCGAAAGAGAGAGAGACACCCCAATCAGGTCTTTTTTAAACTATGACTCCAAATAATGTCTTTGAAAGGTAGCTAACATTTTGTTCACGTCCACATTAATCGATGCAGCTTTTGGTCCACTAACATCTTCAATCTGACCAATGTTATGTTATTCATTTGTATTACGAAAGACTGCAGTTGTTTTGTTTGCACTTTGAACGGCAGAAACAATATATGCAATAATAAACATTTCAACTGATGAAGTACAAGAGCACAGTGCCATTCCTCTCCTGCGCAACACATGTACTGATTTATTGTTTGGTTTATGTTGAACATGCACTGACCTCCTGCAGCCACTAGAGGGAGATAGAGCTGCTTTAATAGACATAAGGTCATCACTGCTGGAAGACAGGTGTACAGTATTTGACTCTACTATACTGAAGTAGAATCTTTAGACATTTGTGCAGCTTTAGATGGTTCCTACACTTCCTTACACTTTTTTATTCCCCCACATTTATTTGACAGCTGCTTACTTTGCAAAGTAAGAATTTACATACAAAACATATGATCTTTTTTTTAAACTGTTACAGATTAAACTTCCCAATAATATATAAAGTACATTGTTAAAATAAACTCTACTTTGACCAGCTGCGAGTTTTAAGTGCCAGTTAAATTTATGCGTTATTTGTAATAATTTAATAGCGTAATGCATAGCATACAGGCATAGGCGTAGATTGTGGGAGGGACCCTGGGGACACATCCCGTCTCGGTATTAAGAACATGCGTATTTGTCACCCCCAATGAAAATAATGAAAGTAGCAGAGGACACCTACAGTGTTAAATGATGCAGACAAGGCACAAATTGGTGTATTAAAATTCACCAGAATGCAGAAATTATGTGTTTGATGCTCAGAGTTTTCTGGCGAAGGACGTCAAATTCCCTGTTTCATATGTGTACCCCGCAGTTTTAAAACACAAGTGTGCACCTCTCTGAAAGGCAGCATTCTCCATAATCAAACCATTTTCTGTACTGAAATACATTTTATGGATAATATTTTAGTGATTTGTTTAAAACCCATAGAAAGCAAGTGAGAAAAACTATTTTGTGATATGAGTGAACAGATCCTTTAAAGGTCTAGCGTGTTTAGCAGCATCTAACAATGAGGTTGCAGAACTGAAATCTTTCCTGTGTGCCAAATGTGTAAGAGAACTATGATGGCCGATGCCAAAACTTAAATGGCCCTATCTGGAGTAAGTTTTTGGTTTGTCCACTCTGGGCTACTGTAACACAGTGGATTCTTTGAAAGAGGACCTGCTCTGTACGTAGATATAAATAGCTCATTCTAAGGTAACAAAAACATAATAACTTTTAGTTTCAGGTGATTATACAACAATGAAAACACAGCTGTGGATATTATATTCCATTTCTGTCAGTAGATGCCCCCAAGTCCTACACACTGGACCTTTAAATACTCGATGACACATACATTCCTTCACTCCCACTAACTCCCATAAACATCACAAACGTAAATCCTTCACTGCTGCATGTTGTTCTGCTGATAACTGACTGTTATTGATGTTTATTTGTTCAGCACCTTTCCACAACAAAGGCATTTTAAAGTGCTTTATAAAAGACACAGAGGCATTAAAGGTACAGTGTGTAAGATTTAGGGGGATTTAGTGACATCTAGTGGTGAAGACTGCAGATTACAACCAGATGAAACTTCTCCTGGTTAGAATTCCTTCAGTGTGGGGCGACCGCTAGCTCACCTGGTCATTTAAGTTCTTTGCAGCTGCATCAGTTCATTCAGACCTGTAGCATTTTGCTGTGTGTCTTTCCCTACTTTCCTTTCTATCTCCAGCTGCACAATAAAAACCCCAAAAGCCATAAAAAATAATCTTTAGATTCCCTTGTTTAGGAGTTTTCTTTTACCAGGAGTTGACTTATCCACAGAGGTCTCCTCCTCTCCAAAACAATAGGACCATCTATCCATTTTCATCTGCTTATCTGGGGCCGGGTCGTAGGGACAGCAGGTCAAGCAAAGCACCCCAGACGTCCCTCTCACCAGCAACACTTCCCAGCTCCTCCTGGGGGACCCCAAGGTGTTCCCAGGCCAGATGATATATGTAATCCCTCCAGCGTGTTCTGGGTCTGCCCCGGGGCCTCCTACCAGTGGGACATGCCTGGAACACCTCTGACGGGGGGCCCGAGGAGGCATCCTGATCAGATGCCTGAACCACCCCAACTGACCCTGAAGGGGCAGCAGCTCTACTCCAAGCTCCCTTCAGATGTCCGAGCTCAGACGAAAGGGCCAACATTTTTAATTATATTCCATGTCTGCCAATATATTCCCCTAAATCATACACACTGGAAAAAAGTGCATGATGTGAATAAATAGTCCCGAGTTAAACTCAATAAAATGTTGGTAAACAGGAATATTTGAAGTCCTGATTTAAAAGAACTGAGAGCTGCAGCAGATCTAAAGTTTTCAGCTTGTTTCAGATATGTTGTGCAGTAAAAACTGAACGCTGTTCCTCCGTGTTTAGTTTTGATTTAAGGTGTCATTTTACTTGCATGAACTGTGCCTAAAGGAGCTTGGTGTAATTTCCCCGCTGACACTTTATATCCTCATTTGTCTCCTCTTTGGTTTCAGTGTAGCGTCTTGGGTCAACCCTCACTGACTCTCACTGTTAACTGCTGCCAGTAAAATGATTTCAAAGGAAGATGTTTTGCTCCATGTGTGTCAGCGTGTGGGTTGAAGGAGGGGTGATCCCAGGTCCTGTTACATTACGTTTCTGTTATTTCTTTTCACAGAGGCGGTTGCCGTTGATTGTTGCCACAGAAACCAGCAGCCAATAACAAGGTCTGAACAGCAGGGTGTGGGGGTCAGACCACCTCGAGCCACAGGAGGAACAATACCTCCAACTCCTCCCACTGCTCTGCCCCTACATGTTTTTGGGTGGCCATGTGTCCAGTCAGCTTTGTAGGTCAAATCTGAAGTACTTAGTGAAGCGTTGAGTTGTGTTTTGATGTTTTTTTCCAACCCCTCCTGACACCCAGCACCCCTCCTCTCCTTCATCACACTGACGGAGGCTCTGCAGACTGCAGGGCCAGTTCAAGTTCAAGTTGACTGTAGGTTGTTTTCCAGCAAAGCTTAGAGGAGCTGCCATGTTAGATTAAAATCTACAATGAAAGAAGCAAAAAGACTGAATGACAAATTGCTTTAATCAAACTTCATCTTGAAAAAGTTTTTTCTGCTTCAACTTCCAACTTCAAAAACCTGCCAAAAGCTGATATTATTCTGCTGCACACAGCTGCTGGTGTATTGACAGAGCTGAAACAATTTGTTGATTTATTTACAGGTCAATTAGCAGAAAGTAATGAGCAACTGTTTTGATGGTTGATTAATAATTTTGTTATTTTTTAAGCCAAAAAAGCTTCTGAAATGTGAGGATTTTTCCCTTTGCTCTGTTTTATGTTATGTGGTGGATGAAACTAAGTTCTTGAAGTCTGAGTTACTTTTACTTTAGTTGAGTATTTCAATCTCATACCACATTTTCCTTCTACTTCACTAGTAATATTGTTCTTTTTCCTCTGCTACAACTACTTTACAACTTAAGTTACTGGTTACTTTACAAATTAGGATTTTTGCTGCTGAAACAATCAGTTGATTGGCAACTACTCTAATAATCATTTGTCATCTTTCATCCAAAAACATTTCATGGTTCCAGCCTCTAACATTTGACTTGCTGCTTTTACTTTAAATTATTTTAATTACTTGGATTCATTAAATTGATTTAAAGTTTTCTGCACTGATTTGATTGATACATTTCTTGACTGTACATTTTCAGTTCAGGGGTTTTACTACTAACAAAGTATTTTTACAGCATAGAATCAGCACAGTATTAATACTTTTACTAAAGTAAAGGATCTGAATACTAATTTCTCCACTCGTTATAATAAACTGATTATCTTTTGTTTTAATTTAGACTGTTGGCAAATCTAAACAAGCAACATGAAAAGCCTTGGGTCCTATTGAAAAGTGAGATTTCTGGCATTTTATAGACTAAACAATTGCATGATTAATCAAAATGTAACAACTGATGGTAAAAATAACATGACATCGCGTTAAACTCAACAGACCCTGGATGAGCTTCAGTTACAAGGACACAGGATCTAAAGTTTACATGCAGCTAGGTGACAATTTTTTTATTTATTTTTTTTATTTTTTTTTTTGTAAGGATATTTTTTTGGGCATTTTCAGCCTTTAATAGATAGGACAGACGAGTGTGAGGGGGGAGAGAGAGAGACATGCAGCAAAGGGCCACAGGCTGGAGTCGAACCCAGGCCACTGCGGCAACAGCCTTGTACATGGGGCGCCTGCCTGAAAAACAATAAATCCAGATGCTTCCACAGAGCCATACATGATACAGTTAAGCAATTAACCTCTCATCATGTTCTGTGAGACGTACAAAGAGGTCGAGCAGGACTGTGATGACGAGAGGAAAAGATCTAAGTGACTATGGGGAGGCAGTGGTCTATGGATATTGAAACTAATATTTTTATTGTTGTGACTGTGAAGCATGTTAAAATTAGACATGTTACACATGTGGAGCAGTGATGTTGACAGTTATTATACCTCCATGCGGATTACAGCTGTGGTTGGAGGCATTATATTTCCGGTTGTCCTTCTGTCCGTACATCCGCCTCATTCTAAACAATATCTCAAAATCACCTTAACAGAAATTCTTCAAATTTGGCACAAATGTTCACTTGGACTCAAGGATTAATTGTTCAGAATTTGGTGGCCGTAGGTCAAAGGTCAAGGTCACTGTTACCTAACACAAGATTATGACAAGAATATCACAAATGTCTGATAGGATAAAATAATGAAGTGATGACATTTTATATCTCAAAATAATAAAACAATTCCTATGATTCTATAGATAAAGAAAGCAGTGGATGGTACTATGTCAATCTAACAAATGAAAGAGCCATGGGCTGATTTTCTCGGCTGCTTTTGTGACCTGACATAAAGTCATGACCACAAATGCGTAACTTTCAGAGTAATCTGGTGGTACAAGCTGTCACAAACACATAATACCCAAATTCCTAAGGTGTGCTCATACACTTACACCAACACTAACACCCACCCAGGCATTCCTACAATAGGCAATCAGGACAGCAGGGAATGATTGAAAGCGGTATATACTATGGGGCTAATGAGGGAGGTGCAAACAGGTGAGCAGGTAGGCGGGGAGGATCAGGTGATGGTGAATGGCGGGAACTGTGTTACTGCAGGGCAGGAGGGAGTGGTAGGATCTGAAATGACAAGATAGTATATAGCAGGGAAACAAAGCAGGGAAGATGATGTGAGAATCATGAGGTAGCTTGCTTTAGGTCTGTTTCTGTCCGCCTGTTTCCATGCACATTCTCAATGTGTGCATTAACAAGCATGAATGTTAAATTGCTGGGACCACATACATGCATTACTGTCACTAGGCCTGAACAGTTGATCACCTGTCCTTTGGCTCATGACCAATCTTTCTGCAAAATCTTAGGATTAAAAGTTTTTACGCTTGCCTTAGCTGGAAAGTGTGTCAATAAAAGCAAAAGGTAACAAAGTGTGAAGTAAACAGACAAACAGGCAAATTAATCTTGACTTTCATGAAGAATTATGTCATCTAATTGCACTCATTTCTTTATTGGAGATTTAGTGCTGCCTACCTACTAGCTACCATGACATCACTCATTGGTTTGTGGACTCCTGTTTTGAAGTCTCACATTCGGCATTTCGCTGTCACCATCTTGGATTTTTGGAGCCAGAAGTGACCATATGTGGGTGAGAGGCTGGAGCTGTGGAGTGAGGGGTGGATCTGACTGAGAAGCCAAGGTCACTATCAGCAGACAGCCTGTCACTCAAAGCAGCCTGCCCTTAATTATGTTTAACTTTAAACCTTAATAAAATGTAAGTAGGTGGGTTATATAAAAATTCATCCTCTGTACAGTTGTCATGAAGGAAAAAAAACATGTTTATTTCTGCTGTAAAGTTGGGCATTTTAGCATTGGGGTCTATGGGGACTGACAGACTTCTGGAGCCAGCCCCAAGTGGCCGCTCAAAGAACTGCAGTTATGGCACTTCCATGTTGGCTTCATTTTTTAGTCCCGGAGGTTGCTGTTTGGTCCAAACACACAGAAATTTGCACTTCCTTTTGCCATTTGTCTGAGAATTCAGTTAGAATTTGTGCCACATTTACAACATGAAGTGACAAAACAGAGAGCGTAACTCTTTCTTTATTAAACACAGTCAGTTTATAAAGGTTTCCACAAAACTAAGTTCCAAAGTTAAGGAGAGACAACTGCAGGGACACAGTCACATCAGATTGTGTTTTGTCACTTCATAGCAGCAGCAGCAGCAGAGCCTTTCAAATCCTAAATTTTAGGTAACAAATGAATCTGATTTCCTCCCTCATTTCGTATCAAAAAAAGCAAAGACATCAAAGAGGGTACAAGAAGAATGTCAGCACCGAAAGAAAAAACTTAACATCTTAAGTCTAAAGCACAACAGACTGGTAAACATGTTTGCACCTGTTCCTTTCACCAGGAAAACACTTAATGCTCAGTTTTGTGTCTTCAGATGGAGGAGCTGATAGAAAACACTTGCTGTTTGTGAGATCATGCTTTTACTTGAAAGCCGTGAAACCTCAGAGGGCTTTAAAAAAAAAAGTTGTTTTAATGCTTTAAACAGAGGAGTCAAAGGCTGCTGCCACTGCCACTGCCACAGGTGTTTGTTTAGTTTGTAAAGCATCACTCCACCACCCAGTGAGAGAAAAAGAAACAAGACGGGACATGCAGCCATTGTATGGGATAGGAGTGGGAAAAGGGCGTACATGCCTTAGATATGACTCAGATGGGCTGATGGTTATTGACCACAATGTTTTTCCCTTCAGGGATTTCTTCACCAATTTAATGTGCTAGTTATAACAAGCACTATTCAGCCTGGGAACATAGTTGTTTTGTGGCTATAAAGGGTTTAACAAGGGTGACAAAATCACTTAAGTTACATCAGTGAGGTAATTCAGTTTTGGCTCGAGACTGAAATTTATTTCTTATTTGTTTGCCTTTATATTAACATGCACAGTAGAGAGATGACAGGAAATGAGGTTAGAATAAAGTAAAGGTGTCAGTGTACTCCGTCAGACCTGTTTGAATTGAATGACCTCTGAGAACAATAGGTCTGTCTCTGAGATCATCACTGATCAGAAGCTCCAGACGCTGTCGATTTTTATAGAGAATAATTAACTTTTTTCTGTCAATGTCGTCTGCAGGTAAATGTAAACTGACAAAGCCAGATTGATTTTTCTCTGAATATCTAACCTGCAGTGTTCAGTCTGCACTGCAACACTGAAAATGTCAAAACACTCCCATACAATGATGATGAAGATAATGATCAGTAAGTTACAGTGGATGAAAATCTTTTCTTTCCCCTCTGATCTTTAACTTATATGAAGCAACACCTCAGTGTGGCTTTGACATGTAGTTTGTGTATCACTGTCTTTTTTGAATGTGTGTGGTTGTGAGGGACACAGCTGCAAGCACGAGGAGTCACAGGTGCATTTTCAAAAAGATTTTATTTACTGAAAAATTAAAAATAAAATTTACAAAATATGCAAAAAAGTTCCATAAAAAGGGTCAAGTAAACTGATATAAACTCTATGGCTACATTTAGACTACAGGCAAATCTCAGATCAGATCTTTAAGGCGGACTGTCCACTGTTATTTGCAAGTGATCAGATTGTATTTGTGGGTCCAGACAGCACCAACCTATCTACGTGGGTTACTGTGGTAACAACGTAGCCTCTGTAACTACATAGCTACTCTGGCTATGTGGCCTTCCAACACTGAAGCATGAGAAATGGACGTCTATTATTTGGCCCTTAAACAACCATGCTGTCGAGTCACAGTTGTTGTAAAGAGCTCCTCCGTCACAACAGACAAATTTAATGATGGATGAGGCTGGTATGCATCCTGCTCAGCACCCCTGTCACTCTGAAGTTGACGTTGTCATTGTGTGTCACCTTTTGAGCAAAAAGACATTTCGATACCGATCCAACTCGATCAATGAGACTTGCAATGCTGGCTTAGTCTCTAGGCATTGCCTAGTGCACCACATGTGCTAGGGCTGCCACTGGAGAATTGGATTAAGGCCCAATCCCAATACCCCCCCTTGTCCACTACCCCTTAGCCCTTGCCCACTACCCCTTGGCCCTCAAAATGAAGCCATGAGGGGTAAGGGTAGAAATCTTTCCTTAGGAATTGGGACACCACTCACTACGTCACCGCGTTGGTTACATTCACGCGTACGTAACTATTTTAAACAGGAAGCTGTGAGCCATCTACATTTCCAACCAGCATCTACAATGGAGTCTCATTCATCCTACCGATCGCATTTGCCACATTCATCATGCTTCGTTTGATGAACGACAGACGACAGGGGACTTCTGCTAGCTAGCTAACCAGCTAACATTACAAGGCAGCATAGTTATACTAGCTGGCGTGTTATCGTAATGTGAAAAGTCTGACAATTTTGCAGAACAGGACAGATGACAGAGGCCAGATAATGCAAGCTAGTTAGCTAGCTAGCTAACAAGCAACCTGGTGACAGTAACGTTAGCTATGTTTGAACTTTCTTTCTTCCCCGTCTCTTGCTCGGTGGTAGCCATGGTGATTCTACCCCTAGCTAGCAAGTCAGCATCTGAAATCCCTTGCTCCAAAGGGCTAGTTTCATACCCACTACCCCTCGTTATGACCCCTACCCCTACACGCAAAAAGGAATTGGGACACCCCTACCCCTCGCGGGAACATGCAAATGTAGGGGTTGGGCCAAGGGGTAGGGCTAAGGGGGGGTATTGGGACTGGCCCTAAGTGTTTGGATAAGATGTGTGATAATTTGTAAATGGATGTTTTGATGTAGTTTTGCTGTTGTTAAATGTGGCCCCCTTTTGCTCCAATTAAGCAAGACTTTTCTCTGTTTTTTGGATTCTTCATTCACCGCGGAGGCATGCGAGAAAAACTACGGTTTCTTTCTACAAATTTAACATGATGCAGAGTGAGGAAATCATATACAAATGATCATTTTTTGAATAAAGTGTTACTTTAAGGCTGAATTAGCTATGTTTGCTGATGTATGTGCAGTGTGAATGTGACATTTATGGGGTCAAAAGGTCAACAAACTAAGTGAGGACAAAATTAACTATAATGTGTAAACTATAAAGGAAACCAGAGAGCAGGAAGGTAACTGACATTTAATCTGCAGGTGTGGTCCTCACCGTGGAGGTGACGATATCTTGATATACTCAGTGTACAGATTGGCACTGCCTACAAGCAAATTCCTGTGGAAACACCTTCTAATGACAGAGGCAGAAAATAACACACACACCCTGCTATCATGAGCAAACATGTTACTAATGCAACAATCCACAACCTGTTATACAAGATCTTTTATCAGGTCCTTCAGATATGGTGGCCTTTTGAGTCTGTGAAACAAACAGGAAGTCACTTTAACACCCAGCCCTCTAACTGAAAGTCTTGTCTGGAGTTTAAGTTATACTCAAGCTCCTTATTTTTCAACACCATAGGACTTTAATGTATAACACATGAAGCAGCCACACTGCCGCTAAACCACTTCAAGCACTTTCCATTTTCTCCCACAGAGCATTACAGAGCTTCCTCATAAGTATCGGCTCTGGAAAGTTATTGGTCTGCAGGTGCTCCGAGGCACAAGACACACACAGAGGAAACTGTCTCAGTGTGAAGGATTTACAGGGATATATTGATATGTATTCTTTGTGTATACTCACCTGACAATAAGAATGGTCATGTTTTTGTTACATAAAGATGAGCTGTTTATCTCTACATGAGGAGTCCTCGTCCATGGAGTTCGCCATGTTGCACCGCCATTTTTCTACAGTAGCCTTGAACGGACAAACCAAACACTGGCTCTAGATAGGGCCGTTCATGTTTTCATGCCGGCCACCACAGTTAGCAGCGCCCCTGTGACGAGCAGCATCAGAAAAACACTCAATTTTTAAACAAGAAACTGCTTCATTCAGTGTTTTTAATTGTTTAAATCACTGGTTAATACTGTCTTCATATCTTTATGCTGTCTTTGTCCTGTGAATTTGTACTGTGAATTTTATCCTTTTATTGGTTTTAAAACATCTTGCCAAAGGACTGCAGCTGAAAATAAGCCAGCTGGCATTTTATGGAAATGTTGATAAATGTGCGTTGTCCTTATAAATAAAACAAATATAATGAAACACTGATTTGTAACATGAAACTGCTTTATACATTGTTTCAACTGGTGTTCACCTGGTCTGTTTGTTCAGCAGACATTTCAGCTCCTTGTTAAACCATCCTGAACAATGAACACTGAAGGAATTTTAATCAGGAGAAGTTTCAGCTGGTTGCAATCTACAATCTTCCCCGCTAGACGCCACTAAATCTCTCTAAATCCTGCACACTGGACCTTTAAGAATGTTTAGCAATTAATTTCCTGTCCACTAATCGTTTCAGCACAAATGCGAGTATCTCAGACTAAAAGCTACAAACTACAAAAGAAGAGTGATCTTCCCCTGAGTCTGATTTATAGCTCCTCTCTGATCCTGCGGCACATTATCCTGCAGGTGGATCCCCTTTGATCACAGCCTGGAGGAGCCCACAGATAAAAGAAATAAGCCCACATGAGGACCAGTAGAGGTGGAGAGGAGGCAGCTGATCCTTACAGCACAGGCCGTTGGATGTTATCCTCATTTCCTTCTTGACCCTTGACCTCTAACCTATAACTACTTCCTCCTCTCTGGAATGTGTCCTTGAGCTCTGGTCAAAGGACTCGGTAAAACAAAATCCCCTTTGTGCCATCAAAGGGAGCGGGCTTCCGTTAAAAGGTAGAAATCTCTCTCCAGTTGGCTTTTTGGTTAAGTGTCTGTCTGAGGGGGACAAAGAGCAGCAGGTCAGAGGTGAGGAGGGTCGAGAGCTGACAGGAAAGCATAAAAATCCACATCTGGGGTTGCACTTGTTCGGGGATTACACATTATACACACACATGTGCACACACAGCTGGATCAGAGTGCTCCCAGTCTCCACATATAGACATGGCTCCTAATGCAGCTGGCTGCTGTCACTGAGAAAGTAATTACAGACTGCTGCGAGAAACCAGAGGAACAAGAGAAGCAGAGAATCACTCTGAGAAAGAGTTTTTTTATCGTGTGTGTGTGGGTGTGGGTGTGGGTGTGTGCTGCTGTAACCTGCGGGCATGTCAGTGGTATTCACACACACACTGTAATCTGCCAAAAAAAGGTGTATTCTCACACAAAGTCTGCTTGTTTTGCCCTGAATACTCTGTTTGTTGATCACACTGAGAAGGTCTCCATCTTATCGAGCAGATTTGATTCATTTATAACTGTCTTTTCTCAATGCAAATGTCAAAAAATCTGCCTGAAAGAGCTATTTGAAGACAACAATTATACGCACATCATGTAGGTGCAAGGCTATAAGAATGCCTGCACACTAAGGATCCAAAAACAACTTGACTGAGCTTTTGTGCCACGGACTAAGTGTGCACGTTACATTTTCTCTTCATGTACGAACTATTTAACCATGCTTTAACATTTATCTTCTAAAAAAGTATCTTAAAAGGACTTATGCCCTCCAAAGGACTTGCAACACTGTTGAAACTTCTATTCACCTTAGAAAAAGTAAAGACTGTTCTTGACAAAAAGCTGATCTGGGTTTAAAACTTTCTTTTTCTGACATGGGTTTTCAATAATGTTTCAAGTCCCTGGGAGGAAAGATGACATATTCTTTGGACTCAGCACCCGGACGAGAAAGACATGCATGTACTTTGTCATCTTGGTTTCCACACTGATTTGTTGGTTTCTTGAAAGGAGGTAAAATACGGTCAATCTCTGGACTAAAATGAAGAAAAATGCCGCTCAATTTGGAGAAAAAAATGTTTAAAACAAGTTGAATATTAGCTGGAAACAGGTTGTTATACTCTTCAGTATCTATGTTTCTGTTTTTATTCTGCATTGTAATGTGTTTTTGTTGCATAACAGAAACCTGTTGAAAACTAGTTTTTAACTGAGTCAGACCACCTTTAACTGGAACACACAATGTTAGTTTATCTCCTTTCCTGTATAAACAAATGAAATGAAATAAATGTGTCCCTCTGCTTTCTGCTTCTCCCCATTAAGTCACACGTTTCATATTCTTCAAGGTGACAGGACACATTGTATAAATAGAAAATATTTATTTGTGGCGCACAAATACAGTGGTGTTTACATGGCTGATTGATAAAGTTGACCAGAGGTAGAAAGAAAAGTACCACTCTGTACTATAATGACAAATCATTGGTTCTGTGTGATGAACAGTGGTGCAGGAAGTATTCAGGTCACATAAAACAATACCACACTGTAAAAAAACCTCTATTGCAATTAAAAAAAACTATATTCTCAAACTTTGAAGCCTTTTCAGGTCAACATCAATTAGTGGTTTCATGTTTTTATCTGTGTTTATTGGTCAGAAATGTTCATTGAAAAGCTGGAAAACAATATTAAACAGAAACGTGAAAATACAGATTGTACTTGAAGTATCAAAAGTAAATGCACTCACTTTGCAGAACAGTTTTTCCGAGTGTTATGTTACTATACTCTATATTACATTATTGGATTATTTAGTTACTTGTGCATTTGTTGGAGCAGCATTTTAAAGGTATAGTTGGTCCAGATGGAAAAAATGTAACAAAAAAACAAACAGATTTTATAATTTCATCACGTTTTGAAGGAACATGAAAATCTCAAAATGTACAACTGCCACAAAAATGTTGTAAAGTAGAAGTTTAGGTATTCAAAGTCTAAGTGCCTGAACATTGTTACTTGACAAAAGGTAATTAGTCACTTTCCACCAGCGATGATAAATTACGCAATAAACAAATGTCATATTGATGAAACCACTCGGTCCAGTTGGGTATGAATACAAATTGTGGAGATAAAATCTGACTTTTACTGATTAAAAATTAAAGATCTGTTGCTGCTGCGTCACCGCTGTTTGACAAACACAAAATAAATCCTGCATTTAGTCTGATAGTGTCCACCTCCTTCTCAGATCTGGAGCTAACAGTCGTCACTTTGCAGGAGAGACATAAAGAAGTTGCACACACTGGCCCACGAGCCGCTGCAAGTCTCTTCAGCCGTTTTCTGGTGGTTCGCGCGCTTTGTGCACGCTGGAGACACTGCGGTGGAGGTGGAGGTGGAGCGAGGCGTCGTCAGCTCGGTGAGCTCATCTCGACTACTGAGCTAAAGATGTCCAGTTTGAAGTGCGCATCCCGGGGCGCGCCCTTACACACGGAAGCCTTCACCAGCGCGCGCTCGTCCGAGCACACTTTGGTTTTCAGCTTTTTGAAGGCGCGGGACACCTGTTTCCAGAAGCCCTTGTTGTTGGAATGGTAGCCCGGGCAGCTCTGAGGTTTGCCGTTGTATTCGCACTGCAGATCGGTGTATCCGCCTTTGATGCGCGCCACCGGGTCCTCGCATTTTACCATCAGCTTGACAGTGTCCCCGACGTCTTTTGCCACCCAAGTACACTGCATCTTGTCCCTGGGGAACTTTCCCCGGACACTGGCTGCAAGCTTGTCGCCGCTGCCGGGAGGTGCTATAGTCACGGTTTTGTCCGCTCCTCGGTTCTTATTGCGCGCAGCGGAGGACAGAGAGACCTGCTGCCCGAGGAAGGCCAACATCAGCAAGGGAGTGAAAGTCTTCAGCAGCAACATGTCTCCTTTTAGCAGACAATTTATTATCTGAAAGGACAGAGGATGGTTTAAAACAGGTTCAGAGCCTATCAGTGCTGGAAATAATCACATCATGTGAAATACATACACACATTCATACGTATTCATGCGCAAATTTCTCTAGATATGGCAACAAGCAAGAAAATATTGTGCATCTGTAATAAATAAATGGCTTTTTCCCATCCGACAAAGGTTTTACTCGAATCTGGTAACTCTATTACGCATGGGCACATCCAAACCTGAGCCTGCATTATATTAAAACAAAGTAACAAGGCAATACCACAGCATACTACGCATACAGTACACACAAGAGAGTCACATATATGGACCCTAACTTACCGATAAAGACTCGTGTTGCTGTGCGTAAAGCTGCTTCTTGTGGCTCTCTGTGGCCTCGCACATGGCTTTCATACACAGACTCTGCGGCACGCCCACTATTTCACCTTAGAAAAAGTAAAGACTGTTATTGACAAAAAGCTGATCTGGGTTTAAAACTTTCTTTTTCTAACATGGGTTTTCAACAATGTTTCAAGTCCCTGGGAGGAAAGATGACAAGTTTTTTACTGCGGTCAAGCCAGCCGTGGTTCGCTTTTGCTTGGTCAAATCAGCCGCACGTTTTTTCTAGTGCGCAAATCTACTAACACTTACGGTAATCGTAATGAAACGGCTCCGAAGAGCTGCTGGTAGTGACTGTGGGTCAGACTGCAGAGGAGAAGTTGAAGGATATTTTGCCCAACTTTTAAGTAGAATAAAACACTTATTTTCCATAAGTAGTCCATGATTCATACACCGCTGAACTTAGTACTTCCTAGACTACGTGCATGAATAATATGAAGTACTTTTACTGTGTACTTTTTCAGTAATCCTGTGTCAAAATCCTTAACAGAGGATAAGATTAAGGATATTTCGCCCTACTTTGATGTGGAATAAAAAACTTATTTTCCATGAGTAGTCTATGATTCATATACCGCTGAACTAAGTACTTCCTAGACTATGTGCATGAATAATATTAAGTACTTTTACTGTGTACTTTTCGAGTAATCCTGTGTCAAAATCCCTAACAGAGGATAAGATCAAGGATATTATATAACATGAGTTACTGAAGAACTGACCATTAACTAATAGTTAGTTCATCATTAGTTCCTCATTAGTTCCTCAGTAACTTCTCATTAGTTCATCATTCGTTGCTCATTAGTTCCCCAGTAACTACTCTAATTTTGTGTAGCTTAGTTCCTCAGTAACTACTCATTCGTTCCTCATTAGTTCCTCATTAGTTCATCAGTAACTACTCTAATTTTGTGTACCTTATTGTAAAGTGTTACCCATAAATCATACAGAGAGGCAATCTGGAAAGGAAACAAGACAGACTGTTTCCTCATTCCCCTGCTTTACCTGCATTATACAGGTCACATATTTGTCACTGTGGTCTCCCAGCCCTGGGATCTTTTGGTGCTCCATCTTCTTGATGTTACTGTCAGCTAGGATTGGCAAATCTATCTCAACTCTTCTCTTCTCTTCTGCTCCTAGTCAACCACAGTCAACATCTGCTGGCTGATGGTCAACTCAATTCTCAAGTTGTATCCATGGCCGTATGTGCTTGGGGTGTTATGACTGGAAAAACACCTACTCATGAATCCAAGTTTCAGATTTACACAGTGGTAGAGGAAATACTCTGATCTTTTACTTAACAAAAAGGGAGCAATACCACAGTTCAGCGGTATATGAATCATAGACTACTTATGGAAAACAAGTTTTTTATTCCACATCAAAGTTGGGTGAAATATCCTTGATCTTGTGATCTGTTAAGGACTTTGACAAAGGATTACTCGAAAAGTACACAGTAAAAATACTTCATATTATGCATGCATGTAGTCTAGGAAGTACTTAGTTCAGCGGTATATGAATCTTGGAATACTTATGGAAAATAAGTTTTTTATTCCACATCAAAGTTGGGTGAAATATCTTTAATCTTATCCTCCGTTAAGGATTTTGACAAAGGATTACTCGAAAACTACACAGTAAAAGTACTTCATATTATGCATGCACGTAGTCTAGGAAGTACTTGGTTCAGCGGTATATGAATCATGGACTACTTATGGAAAATAAGTGTTTTATTCTACGTCAAAGTTGGGCAAAATATCCTTCAACTTCTCCACTGCAGTCTGACCCACAGTCACTACCAGCAGCTCTTCGGAGCCGTTTCATTACGATTACCGTAAGTGTTAGTAGATTCGCGCACTAGAAAAAAACGTGCGGCTGATTTGACCAAGCAAAAGCGAACCACGGCTGGCTTGACCGCAGTACATTCTTTGGACTCAGCACCCGGACGAGAAAGACATGCATGTGCTTTGGGTCAGGGTACCTTCAGGCAGTTCGTTTTTTCGTTTTAAACCAAAAACGGAAATACCATGGTTTTCCCGTTTTTTCCTTTATGGTTTAAAACGAAAAAACGATAAAGTGGAGCCGTTTTTCCGTTTTTGTTATCAGAACCAAAAAACGACAAAACCAAATTCAAATAACAGCCCATGAAGGACGTATAGGGATTCCCTCAAAGGTTGTGTTTTAATATTCATTCACCGAATTGTTTGCAATAAAGTAATCGAGGATATAATAATTATTGTGTGTGCCGCGTTGTTACTGTTAACGGGGTTTCTCCATAACGCATCGTTGTGTCAGTGAAGTGTCAAGCTGATGTTTGTCCTTTTTACCAGCAGATGGCAGTAGGCCTATGGATTTATTTGCTGTCAATGAAAGCCTGGTTTGGGCGGCACGGTGGTGTGGTGGTTAGCACTGTCGCCCCACAGCAAGAGGGTTATCGGTTCGATCCCGGGTGTGGGAGCCCTTCTGTGCGGAGTTTGCATGTTCTCCCCATGTCAGTGTGGGTTCTCTCCGGGCACTCCGGCTTCCTCCCACAGTCCAAAGACTATGACTAGGTTAATTGATAACTCTAAAGTCCGTAGGTGTGAATGTGAGTGTGAATGGTTGTTTGTCTCTGTGTGTCTGCGATAGTCTGGCGACCTGTCCAGGGTGTATCCTGCCTCTCGCCCGATGTCAGCTGGGATAGGCTCCAGCCCCCCCGCGACCCTCAAGAGGATGAAGCGGTTAGAAGATGAATGAAAGCCTGGTTTCTGTTGGATTATACAGACTTGCAATTCTTCAGGTTATTGATACGGACAATTCAAATTATATGCAGCATATATTTACTTGTATTCTTTTATATTGTTGTATCACATAGGCCTATGCATTGTTGGCAGAGATGGGCAGCATTTTAATTACATGTATTTAAAATGTTTTATCACCTACTATGACAATAGAAATGTCATACAAAAATGCATCCTGTGCCTTTTTTCAAAATCTGATTAATTGAATAAAATAAACAATGATTAATCAATTATTTTTTTTAAAAAATATATAAGTTAGTGGCAGCCCTAACTGTATGCAACACATCTGATTCATATTATTTTAACCTGTTAGTGTTTCTTGCAATGTCCCTCACAAATAAACTAATAAATACATGAATACAAACACCTTAGCTACTATTGAACATTAGAATGTGATGAGAAACATTTAAAGGGCCAGTGTGTAATATCTGGCATGGTTTATTGTCAATCTGAATCTGAATCTGAATATTCTACCCATTAATATGTTTATACAAGTGTATGATCGCTATAAAATAAAATTCGTTTGGTTTTCGTAGCCTTATAATTATGCTTTTATATATATATATATAGCAAGGGTCTTGCTTTAGAGAGGTCGCCATCTTGCGCCGCCATGTATGTAAGGCAGCCCAAGCGGACAATCCAGCCAGCCAGAGAACGTGTTTCGCGTGTATAAATGAACCAACGAAGACAGCGGAAGGAAGGAAGAAGGAGGAGGAAACAGCAGAGTGTTAGTAGTTCGTTGATAGAGAGTAGTGAAAAGTTTTTTTAGTTATAAAGTTTGCGAATGGACCACACTCGCCACGCAACAGGAGAGAATGAACCCGAACCGTCATCTGCGAGGAAAAGAAGATGCAACTTCACTCCTTGTGATGCACTCTCTGCGGCGCTTTTCCTCCTGGTGATATATCTCCCCAACGATGGTAGCAGTAGCACCAAATCCCATTCTGTACATTCAGCCTCTCTTCTCGCCCGCTCAGCATCAAACACATGGAGTTCCTCATCTGTATGCTCCAGCTCAAACAGGTATGGCTCTGGGTCTGTGTCCGCTACAAGAAACTCTTCAAAATCGCGTTCAAAGTCGTCCATTGCAGCTACTATAGTCCGGAAATATTGCTAGGCTAAATAAACAGCTGAGCTCTGTTTACAGGCTACGCTGTCAGTCAGTGTGCGGGCTGGAGATTGGTGGAGCAGAGAGGGGAGGGGGGTCCCCACTTGGTATTGTAAACGAGTATGTGTGTAAAGTTATGAAGTGTGTCTGTTGCCTAGATGAGTCAGAGTTTGGGACGGAGTCTTTTACCCCCTGGAGTGTTACTGGAGTTTCTGGAGTGCTCAAATAAACGGGCCTTTTTCCCGAACGCTCCTCTGGTCTCCTGCTCGTGAGGGATTCATTACAATATTGTAACATGGTTTAGATTTCTAAATAAACATTCACCTCGTTGCTAGATAGACCTACTCCTGAAAAACTCGTGCACAAGGGTTTTTGTCCCTACGAAGCCACCGTCATTTACCCGACGGGAGGGGTGAGCGAGTGAGCCCTGCAATCTAGAATTTGACCACTGATGTCACTGTTTTCAACCCATTTTACACACTGGCTCTTTAATGTTCATATGAAGGCAAGTGAAGGAGCTGCTATGTTACGTTCTAATAACCTTTCCTATTTTAATTTAAACTTTTTTATGTCAACCTCCCAATGAGGTGCAGTTTCCTCATCGCTGCCCTTTGCATTGAGGCCCTCCAGACTGGACCCCTATGGACCGCTTCGTCTGTCGACTGCCAGTAAAACAAGGAAGAAGCAGCCACCAAAAAACAACGAAGAAGCCGCAGAAAAACAACTCACCTGATTTGGACAATGCAAACTTTTTTGAAAAAAAAAAAAAAAATCGATTCACATGAAAATCGCGATTCTTTTCTTCGACGATTCCGAACTGAGTCATTAATCCAAAGAATCAGGTTTTTTTTTTTTTTTTTTTTTTTTTTAAAAAAGCACTAGGATCGGGCATCATTTGAATTTTAATGATTCCTGTTCTGATTCTTTTAAGAGGTGGGTTCAAAATGTTTGCATTGTCTAAATGAGGTGAGTTGTTTTTCTGCGGCTTCTTCGTTGTTTTTGGGTAGCTGCTTCTTCCTTGTTTTACTGGCGGTCGACCGACTGCAAACCAAAGACGAAGCACGGATGAAAATTGTTTACAAACTGTTTAGGGGAATCGAAATTAAAACTTCTTAATGATTCTGATGAAAAAATGTTAGACCAGGTTCAATTCGATTCTTGATGCCCAACCCTAAGCAGCACTTTTAATTTATTTTTTGATAACTTGAATCTATTATTCTTGAAGTCACTGAGAATTCAGTTTTCATTTGT
Organism: Epinephelus lanceolatus; assembly: GCF_041903045.1. Lineage (NCBI taxonomy): Eukaryota > Metazoa > Chordata > Actinopteri > Perciformes > Serranidae > Epinephelus > Epinephelus lanceolatus. The sequence continues at coordinate 25,698,276 of NC_135736.1, read as the reverse complement.
GCAAGTTAAGCATGAATAAATGTTACCTTTTGTCTTAAGTTTGCCTTTGTATGTTTAATTATTGCAATCAGTTGATTTGACTTTTTCAAATATAAAAATGACATAATTTTGTACATACTTTACTCTGCTTTCATGCCATAATTTTCCACACTGTCTCTCTTCGTGCACAGCAGACTGGAGTAGAAATTCAATTCAATTCAATTCAATTCAATTCAATTTTATTTATAAAGCCCAATATCACAAATCACAATTTGCCTCACAGGGCTTTACAGCATACGACATCCCTCTGTCCTTAAGACCCTCACAGCGGATAAGGAAAAACTCCCCAAAAAAAACCCCTTTAACGGGGAAAAAAAAAACGGTAGAAACCTCAGGAAGAGCAACTGAGGAGGGATCCCTCTTCCAGGACGGACAGACGTGCAATAGATGTCGTACAGAACAGATCAGCATAATAAATTAACAGTAATCCATATGACACAATGAGACAGAGAGAGAGAAAGAGAGAGACAGAGAGAGAGATGCAGGACAGACGGTAATGACAGTAGCTTACAACAACATTAATGAAAGTAATAATATTATAGTTATAGTTCTGGCTACTGTGGTACAATATGTTGAAAGTATGTATTAGTATCAGACAGTATACTTGTGTGACAATAGTCATATGTGTATAATAACAGTAGAAGTATGACTAATGACTAATGATGGCAGCAGCAGCAGGAGGCATCTGGCAGGACCACGGCAGCAGCACAACCACACACGTCACACTGTCCAGGCACCGCTGCGGTATGAGTTATTCTGAGAGACAGTGGAGCACAAAGGCTCCGGAGAAGAAGCCGAGTTAGTGACATCCAGAATGGCCGAGTTAGCAAGATGCAGTAATAGGATGAGAGTGAGAGAGAGAGAGAGAGAGAGAGAGAGAGAGAGAGAGAGAGAGAGAGAGAGAGAGAGAGAGGGAGAGAGAGGGAGCCCGGTGTATTATAGGGGGTCCTCCGGCAGACTAGGCCTAAGTCAGCCTAACTAGGGGCTGGTACAGGGCAAGCCTGAGCCAGCCCTAACTATAAGCTTTATCAAAGAGGAAAGTCTTAAGTCTAGTCTTAAATGTGGAGACGGTGTCTGCCTCCCGGACCGTAACAGGAAGATGATTCCACAGGAGAGGAGCCTGATAGCTGAAGGCTCTGGCTCCTGATCTGCTTTTGGAGACTTTAGGGACCACGAGTAACCCTGCGTTCTCAGAGCGCAGTGTTCTGGTGGGATAATATGGCACTATGAGCTCTCTAAGATATGACGGAGCTTGACCATTTAGAGCTTTATAAGTTAACAGTAGGATTTTAAATTCAATTCTGGATTTTACAGGGAGCCAGTGCAGAGAAGCTAAAACAGGAGAAATATGATCTCGTTTCTTAGTTCCTGTTAGTACACGTGCTGCTGCATTCTGAATTAGCTGGAGAGTTTTTAAGGACTTACTAGAGCTACCTGATAATAGAGAGTTACAGTAATCCAGCCTTGAGGTAACAAAAGCGTGGACCAATTTTTCTGCATCTTTTCGGGTCAGGATAGGCCTAATTTTCGCAATATTACGCAGATGAAAAAATGCAGTCCGTGAGGTTTGCTTTAAATGAGAATTAAAAGACAAATCTTGATCAAATATTACTCCGAGGTTTCTTACGGTAGTGCTAGAGGCCAGAGCAATGCCATCTAGAGAAACTATGTCATCAGATAAAGAGTCTCTGAGTTGTTTGGGGCCAAGAACAATAACTTCAGTTTTGTCTGAATTTAACATCAGGAAATTGGTGCTCATCCAATTTTTTATGTCTTTAAGGCAGTTATGGAGTTTAGTTAATTGATTACTTTCTTCTGGCTTCATCGATAAATACAACTGTGTATCATCCGCATAACAATGGAAGTTTATAGAGTGATTTCTAATGATGTTACCTAAAGGAAGCATATATAGAGTAAATAGGATTGGTCCGAGCACAGAACCTTGCGGAACTCCAAAACAAACTTTGGTACGTAAGGATGATTCATTACGAACGTCAACAAATTGAAAACGATCAGATAAATAAGATTTAAACCAGCTTAGTGCTGAACCTTTTAGGCCAATTAAGTGATCCAGTCTCTGCAGTAGAATTTGATGGTCAATTGTGTCAAACGCCGCACTAAGATCTAATAAAACAAGAACAGAGACGAGTCCTTTGTCTGAAGCAATCAGAAGGTCATTTGTAATTTTAACTAGAGCTGTCTCAGTGCTATGATGCACTCTAAATCCTGACTGAAATTCCTCAAATAAATTATTATCCTGGAGAAAATCACACAGCTGGTCTGCGACTACTTTCTCAAGGATCTTTGACATAAAGGGAAGATTAGATATTGGTCTATAGTTGGCTAACACCTCTGGATCCAGGGTGGGCTTTTTTAGGAGAGGTTTAATTACAGCTACCTTAAAAGACTGTGGTACATAGCCTGTTAATAGGGATATATTGATCATATCTAATATATGAGTGTTAACTAAAGGAAAGACCTCCTTAAGTAGCCTAGTTGGGATGGGGTCTAAGAGACACGTTGATGATTTAGATGAAGAAATCACTGCGGTCAATTCTTGAAGAGAAATTGGGGAGAAGCAATCTAAATATATATTAGATTCTACAGCTGTGTTTGAGGTTAGATAGGTAGGCCTACCATCCGAGGGCAGGAGGTCATGAATTTTGCCTCTAATAGTTAGAATTTTGTCATTAAAAAAGCTCATAAAATCATTACTGCTAAGGGCTAAAGGAATACAAGGCTCAATAGAGCTTTGACTCTCAGTCAGCCTGGCTACAGTGCTGAAAAGAAACCTGGGGTTGTTCTTGTTTTCTTCTATTAATGCTGAGTAATAGTTTGCTCTGGCATTGCGGAGGCCCCTCTTATAAGTTTTGAGACTGTCTGTCCAGATTAAACGAGATTCTTCCAGTTTGGTTAATCGCCAATTCCTTTCAAATTTTCGCGATATTTGTTTTAACCTACGGGTTTGAGAGTTATACCAAGGAGCAAACTTTCTTTGCTTTGTTAACTTCTTTTTAAGAGGAGCTACAGAGTCGAGCGTTGTTCGCAGCGAGCCTACGGCGCTATCAACAAAATGATCAATTTGGGAGAGGTTAAAGTCGGCACGGGAAACCTCTGTTACTGAAGGTATTGGTATTGAATTTAACGACGAAGTAATCTTTTCCTTAAATTTTGTGACAGCACTATCTGATAAACATCTAGTATAGTAACTGTTGCTAAGTGGCGTGTAATCGAGTAAAAAGAAATCAAAAGTAATCAGATAATGATCTGATAGCAAGGGATTCTGTGGAAAGACTTTTAGGTTATCAATTTCAATTCCATACGTCAGAACTAGATCGAGGGTATGGTTAAAACAGTGAGTGGGTTCATGTACACCCTGACTGAAGCCAATGGAGTCTATTAATGAGATAAACGCGGTAGCCAGGGAGTCATTATCAACGTCGACATGAATGTTAAAATCGCCTACAATAATAACTTTATCTGATTTAAGAACTAAACTGGATAAAAACTCTGAGAATTCAGATACAAATTCAGAATACGGGCCAGGAGCACGGTACACTATAACAAATAAAAGTGGCTGCGAGGTTTTCCAGGTCGGATGTAAAACACTAAGAACGAGGCTTTCAAATGAATTATAATCTAGTTTAGGTTTAGGGCTGATTAACAGACTAGAGTTAAAAATGGCTGCAACTCCCCCTCCTCGGCCGCTGCCTCGAGGAATGTGGGTATTATTATGACTGGGAGGAGTGGACTCATTTAGACTAACATATTCATCTTGACACAGCCAGGTTTCAGTGAGACTGAGTAAATCAATATGATTATCTGATATTAATTCGTTTACTAACACTGCTTTAGACGATAGAGACCTGATATTTAACAGTCCGCATTTAATTCTCCTGTTTTGTCTTTCTGTCACAGAAGAGGTTTTAATTTTTATGAGGTTGTTATGCACAACTCCTCTTTGTTTAATTTTAGATTTAAATAATTTAGGTGGTCGGGGGACAGACACCGTTTGTATAAAACTATGAAAACTATGGCTGGGTAACTGAACTAGAAGCTCAGAGAGGCGTTTAGGACTGCAACTCTCTGTCCTGGTCTCAACTCTGGGTTGTCAGGGATTTAAATTACTAATAAAATTTGCCAGGTTCCTAGAAATGAGAGCAGCTCCATCCAAAGTGGGGTGAATGCCGTCTCTCCTAATAAGACCAGGTTTTCCCCAGAAAGTTTGCCAATTATTAACAAAACCCACATCGTTTGCTGGACACCACCTGGACAGCCAGCGGTTAAATGATGACATGCGGCTAAACATGTCATCACTGGTCAGATTTGGGAGGGGTCCAGAGAAAACTACGGAGTCCGACATCGTTTTTGCATATTCACACACCGAGGCAATATTAATTTTAGTGACCTCCGATTGGCGTAACCGGGTGTCATTGCCGCCGACGTGAATAACAATCTTACTGAATCTACGTTTAGCTTTAGCCAGCAGTTTTAAATTTGATTCAATGTCGCCCGCTCTGGCCCCAGGGATACATTTGACTATGGCCGCTGGTGTTGCTAATTTCACGTTCCTCAGAATAGAGCTGCCAATAACCAGAGTTTTATCCTCAGCGGGTGTGTCGCTGAGTGGGGAAAAGCGGTTGGAAACGTGAACAGGCTGGTGGTGAACCGTGGGCTTCTGCTTGGAGCTGTGCTTCTGGCGAACCGTAACCCAACCTCCCGGCTGAACGGGAGTTACCGGAGGACAGTTAGCAGAGGCTAAGGCTATGCTATGTGGCTCCGCACCGGCTACAGGGGGCTGGCTAACTACCGCAGCTTTTGAATGGTTTTCCATGGTGCGGAGCCGCGCTTCTAATTCACTAAGCCTCGCCTCCAACGCAGCAAATAAGCTACACTTATTACAATTACCACTGTCGCTAAAGGAGGCAGAGGCATAACTGAACATTTGGCACACCGGGCAAGAAAGAGCAGGAGAAGGAGAAGCCATGGCTAAGCTAAAGTAGCTAACAAGGCTAAGAGCGTGCAAACAACAGCTAAGAGATTAGCGAGAAAGTCGTAGAAAGAAGGAGAGCTATAAGTGCTTAAACAGAACCAGTGTGGGTTAAGACTTGAAGTAGACGTTAAAGCAGCGTTAAAGCAACTGAGGTGAGAAAGCAGGCTAGCAGAATTCACCAGAGCAGTACAGAGACACTGTCACAGAAACACCGGAAATGACACAACTCGCTTACCGCAATACGTCAGCCCTATGTACTGAATCAAGAATCAATTTTTGAACCGGGAATCGTTTTGAATCAAGAATCGATTTTGAATCGAATCGTGACCCCAAGAATCAAAATGGAATCGTGAGGTACCCAAAGATTCACATCCCTAGTCATCATGGCTCAGGCAGGATGAAGATGGGGCCTCCGCGCAGTATGTGCTGCTCCTGAGAATCACCGATCCAAACCTCCCGGCGGACACGTCCCCGGCAACGCTGAGCACAGCGAGAGTCTCCTGACCATTTCATTTTTAATTCCAGCCAGGACAAAACAGGAGTTTTTTTTTCTTGTGTTCATTGAAAGTAAAGATTTGTTAAAGATTTGTTATCAAACTGCTTGTGGTCCCCACTTTACGCATGTTGTGGTCAACACAAGCCTGGCCTTAATACTAGTAACTTTAACTGGTACACACTACATTTTGAATCTGTCATTACTGTGCCACTTCAATATTATTCAGTTTGGATCATTAGATTAGTTATATTCAAAGTATAAACAAACTGAGGAGCGTAAGGGTGACAATGCTGCTAGCATCATTCTATAGGACTATTTAAACAAATACAACACAGACATCAAGACAGTTGCTTGGTTTTATGGACTTGCAATCACATCCAGGTCATAAATGATAACATAGTTGTACTTTTTAATCCCAGTTTTCATGAAGTGGATATTTGTCGAGGCTCACTGTTGCAAGACTATGTTATCCCAGTACAGGTCAGGCCCAGCAGTAAGGAGGACCACCCTACACTCCGTCCATAGCGGTCCAGTCTGGAGGGCCTCGATGCACAGGGCAGCGATGAGGAAACTGCACCTCATTGGGAGGTTGACATAAAAAAGTTTAAATTAAAATAGGAAAGGTTATTAGAATGTAACATAGCAGCTCCTTCACTTGCCTTCATATGAGCATTAAAGGTTCCTCATCACATTCTAATGTTCAATAGTAGCTAAGGTGTTTATTCATGTATTTATTCGTTTATTTGTGAGGGACATTGCAAGAAACACTAACAGGTTAAAATAATATGAATCAGATGTGTTGCATACAGTTAGGGCTGCCACTAACTTATATATTTTTTAAAAAATAATCGATTAATCATTTTAATTTATTTATTTTATTCGATTAGTCAGATTTTGAAAAAAAGGCACAGGATGTATTTTTGTATGACATTTCTATTGTCATAGTAGGTGATAAAACATTTTAAATACATGTTATTAAAATGCTGCCCATCTCTGCCAACAATGCATAGGCCTATGTGATACAACAATATAAAAGAATACAAGTAAATATATGCTGCATATAATTTGAATTGTCCTTATCAATAACCTGAAGAATTGCAAGTCTGTATAATCCAACAGAAACTAAGAGAAAACCAGGCATTCAACGACAGCAAATAAATTCATAGGCCTACTGCCATCTGCTGGTAAAAAGGACAAACATTAGCTTGACACTTAACTGACACAACGATGCGTTATGGAGAAACCCCGTGTTAACAGTAACAACAGGGCACACACAATAATTTAGTATATCCTCGATTACTTTATTGCAAACAATTCGGTGAATAAATATTAAAACACAACCTTTGAGGGAAAACGGCTCCGTTTTTTCGTTTTTTCGTTTTAAACCAAAAAGGAAAAAACGTTTTTTCGTTTTTGGTTTAAAACGAAAAAACGAACTGCCTGAAGGTACCCTGACCCATACCTGCAACCACTGATTTAAATCCCATATCCCATTTTACTCACTCCACTTCTGTCTGCTACTCTTCAGTGTCTATGTTTCTGTTTTATTCTGTATTGTAATGTGTTTTTGTTGCATAACAGAAACCTGTTGAAAACTAGTTTTTAACTGAGTCAGACCACCTTTAACTGGAACACACAATGTTAGTTTATCTCCTTTCCTGTATAAACAAATGAAATGAAATAAATGTGTCCCTCTGCTTTCTGCTTCTCCCCATTAAGTCACACGTTTCATATTCTTCAAGGTGACAGGACACATTGTATAAATAGAAAATATTTATTTGTGGCGCACAGATACAGTGGTGTTTACATGGCTGATTGATAAAGTTGACCAGAGGTAGAAAGAAAAGTACCACTCTGTACTATAATGACAAATCATTGGTTCTGTGTGATGAACAGTGGTGCAGGAAGTATTCAGGTCACATAAAACAATACCACACTGTAAAAAAAACCCCTCTATTGCAATTAAAAAAAACTATATTCTCAAACTTTGAAGCCTTTTCAGGTCAACATCAATTAGTGGTTTCATGCTTTTATCTGTGTTTATTGGTCAGAAATGTTCATTGAAAAGCTGGAAAACAATATTAAACAGAAACGTGAAAATACAGATTGTACTTGAAGTATTAAAAGTAAATGCACTCACTTTGCAGAACAGTTTTTCCGAGTGTTATGTTACTATACTCTATATTACATTATTGGATTATTTAGTTACTTGTGCATTTGTTGGAGCAGCATTTTAAAGGTATAGTTGGTCCAGATGGAAAAAATGTAACAAAAAAACAAACAGATTTTATAATCTCATCACGTTTTGAAGGAACATGAAAATCTCAAAATGTACAACTGCCACAAAAATGTTGTAAAGTAGAAGTTTAGATATTCAAAGTCTAAGTGCCTGAACATTGTTACTTGACAAAAGGTAATTAGTCACTTTCCACCAGCGATGATAAATTACGCAATAAACAAATGTCATATTGATGAAACCACTCGGTCCAGTTGGGTATGAATACAAATTGTGGAGATAAAATCTGACTTTTACTGATTAAAAATTAAAGATCTGTTGCTGCTGCGTCACCGCTGTTTGACAAACACAAAATAAATCCTGCATTTAGTCTGATAGTGTCCACCTCCTTCTCAGATCTGGAGCTAACAGTCGTCACTTTGCAGGAGAGACATAAAGAAGTTGCACACACTGGCCCACGAGCCGCTGCAAGTCTCTTCAGCCGTTTTCTGGTGGTTCGCGCGCTTTGTGCACGCTGGAGACACGGCGGTGGAGGTGGAGGTGGAGCGAGGCGTCGTCGGCTCGGTGAGCTCATCTCCTCCGGACTGAGCGGAGACTACTGAGCTAAAGATGTCCAGTTTGAAGTGCGCACCCCGGGGCGCGCGCTTACACACGGAAGCCTTCACCAGCGCGCGCTCGTCCGAGCACACTTTGGTTTTCAGCTTTTTGAAGGCGCGGGACACCTGTTTCCAGAAGCCCTTGTTGTTGGAATGGTAGCCTGGGCAGCTCTGAGGTTTGCCGTTGTATTCGCACTGCAGATCGGTGTATCCGCCTTTGATGCGCGCCACCGGGTCCTCGCATTTTACCATCAGCTTGACAGTGTCCCCGACGTCTTTTGCCACCCAAGTACACTGCATCTTGTCCCTGGGGAACTTTCCCCGGACACTGGCTGCAAGCTTGTCGCCGCTGCCGGGAGGTGCTATAGTCACGGTTTTGTCCGCTCCTCGGTTCTTATTGCGCGCAGCGGAGGACAGAGAGACCTGCTGCCCGAGGAAGGCCAACATCAGCAAGGGAGTGAAAGTCTTCAGCAGCAACATGTCTCCTTTTAGCAGACAATTTATTATCTGAAAGGACAGAGGATGGTTTAAAACAGGTTCAGAGCCTATCAGTGCTGGAAATAATCACATCATGTGAAATACATACACACATTCATACGTATTCATGCGCAAATTTCTCTAAATATGGCAACAAGCAAGACAATATTGTGCATCTGTAATAAATAAATGGCTTTTTCCCATCCGACAAAGGTTTTACTCGAATCTGGTAACTCTATTACGCATGGGCACATCCAAACCTGAGCCTGCATTATATTAAAACAAAGTAACAAGGCAATACCACAGCATACTACACATACAGTACACACAAGAGAGTCACATATACGGACCCTAACTTACCGATAAAGACTCGTGTTGCTGTGCGTAAAGCTGCTTCTTGTGGCTCTCTGTGGCCTCGCACATGGCTTTCATACACAGACTCTGCGGCACGCCCACTATTCCCGCCCAACAACACACACAATTACACACGCAGCTCCATTGAGAAAAATCTTGGCAGTGGTTTCTTTGGGTATGTGTTTCGTTCTGACATGTCCAAACTGAACTCCCAGAGAGGCTGAAAACCAACACTGATAGTGGATCTGCGTGTCTGCACAGAGCAGGTTTATTCTAAATAACTTCTCACACACACACACACACACACACACACACGCACGCACATTCTTGGAGGCTCGTCTCCACTCTCCACCAATCCGCTGCTACACTCAGCCATGAGGAGATCCTCTCCTGTAACTTCCGGTATGTGGTTTGACTTTGTGGTTTCCCAGCCGAGGACAAAAAGATCTGTGATGACAATACAATCTGCTAATGTAAGATTAAGTACGAGCGGTTTTTATGTATGCCTTTAATGCGTCATAATTGAATGGAAAACGTGCTAGCAGGAGAATTGTTTCGCATTTTTAATTTTTCCACATTAAAATCAAATCAGATCAAATCAAATCAATCAAACAGAAAAAGTGAGGAGGTGTAAATAAGTCAGTAATAGTGTATCTCTATCATGTTGTTATTTCTTTGTTTTCATTTAGGTTTTTAGTTTTCATTTGTTCATTCCCACACACTTTGATTGTTAACTGCATAAAAGAAGATATTAATTTGATACATTACACATTTATGTCGAACTCTTTCGTGACCTTGGAGACAAAACAATCTCACCGCAAGCTCCACTGTTCTGGAGCTTTTGATCGTATTAAATGATCTTCCTCAGCAGGGAGAGTTTTCCCAGCTGTAGTGGAAATACAGATGTTCAAATTTCCATTTCATTCTTCAGCACTTTTAATAGAGGAGGAAGAGGAAACAATAAGACACTGACATTTGAACATCTCTAAATTCATCTCGACACTCCCATCTGCTGAGGAAGATCATGTGATACAACTGAGAGCTCCTGAACAGCCACTAAATGGAACTTGTGGCGACATTATTTTGTCAGGAAGCAGTTCCATACAAAATTGCACACACATTACATTTCTACTCATTAAGAAGCGTCCAAATTAGGGATGAACAATATTGGATTTTTTGCCGATATACGATATATAACAACTCATTTGACCGATAAGTGATACCTATATCGATGTATCCACTTTATTCTTACTTAATTTTAGTGATCAAGTCTCTTCTGTAGTGGGATTAACATTATATTATGCATGCATACTCTTATCGTGATGGCTCACCAGCAGATGGAGACATGAAATACAATACTTTATAATGTATGTGATATTCATCAATCAAGAAAAAGCATGTTGGCCGATTCTTATAGTTCATTTTAAAGCCAGTATCAGCTGATACCTATTACATGCCGATATTATCGTGCACCCCAGTTCTGATATATTGTTAAAGGTGTCTGTATATTCTAGAAAAGCTTTAAAATAACTGAAATTTATAAATCAAGGCCTTACATGGACTTGAATATAGTAAAATACACTGTTTTTGTCACATCTAAATGCCGACACTGACCACATTGTTCATTCTAAGTGCCTGTGTTCGGTCTTAAACACTGTTATCTATCAAACAGTAACACATTTACCAGATGTCAGCTCCCTCTTTCCCCGTAAACTCTCAGTCGGTTCCTTCTTCCTCCTTTGAAATCCTGACATTAACTCAGTGAGCTCCTTTATGTACTCATTCACAAGTCAGAGGAAGTCTTTATCTTAAGTTGGCAGCCTCGGTTTCATACAGGCTGTTTGTCTTGCAGACCTTCAATGTATTCACTTCTGTCTGTTTAAGAGTGTTTCTCTTCCTCATGCATGGTGTTTAATGTCAGCAGATAGTTTATGCAAGTATAAAGCTATACAAGAAAAAGAAAGAACAATTTATACACAATTTTCATACACGCAAATACAGCAGAGAAATGTAAGAAATAAAACTATATTTACATGTAAAATGAAGTGAAAAGAAATGATACATGGTATATGAATTAAGTGCTCAGTGACTAGACAGAGACTCAAGCCTGAACAGCTGATGTCACATAGAGAAGCAAAGTCCCTGCCCTTCTGGTGGACCACCATGGGACCTCATTTCAGAAAAATATGTATGGCAATTAACGGCCAGAGACAAATATTTTTTGATCCCATTTTAATTGTTACATGAATTACACAAATGTTGTTTGTCAGTTCAAAAGATAATTTTTCAAGTCAAGAAAGTCGCAGTTTGTCATAAAACTGTTGAAGTAAAAGACATAATTAGGAAAATGACACACCCAAAAGCTGCATTAGTAACATCCTAATTTTCTCTCTCACTGAAGCTATAATGTCTGAGACATGAGTTGATGGATAAAACACCTAAAACACCAATTATCTTTTAAAGTGAACACCATCACCTGTGTCAGTCATGGCACAGTTCAGATGGGATCAAATAATATATTGTCTCTCGCTGCTGACCAGGCAGCTACATATTATTTCTGAAATCAGGGCCCATGAGAGACATCGGAAGGTTAGGGACTTCGCCTCTATATAGAGAGCAGAGGCAGCCGGCCTCTGTTCAAGCAGGCTGTTTTGATGCCATGTTTGTATGTTTACCTATGAAAAGAAATGCATCAGAATAAATATATAACCCACGTAATCAGGAAGGCTGCGATCACGTGATGAATGCGCTGACAGGAGTAAAGGACAAAGTAGCTATAAGAGCAAACGTCTACTTAAGAAAGTAGGTTGGGGTGGATGGGTCAAACAACACAGGACTTTTCCCTCAGAGACCTGTGTTTGTGTTCTGTGTGAAACCAAATGAACTTTGAGTTGTTTTAAGGTACATGATCACCATGTTTCCTTACCTAAACCTAACCTACGTAATTTTATGTATTGTCCGTTATGGTAAGTACATAACACGACGACTCCCAGCTATGTTTCTTTTTCTTAACCTAACCTACATATTGTTATATTTAGTACATACTCTGATGACACGATCTGTGTAGTGCTAATTTGATAAGATATCATACAAACTAGTACATGTATGTTTTCGTGAGTTAACATACAAACTGTTGCATGAGGATACATTGGTTCTAAAGATCTTACCTTACCTCGACCTGTAACTACTAAGGTGTTAAAGTTCAATCAATCTTAGTTCAATCAATCCTAATTATAATCTTGCATGGTTCAGCTCCTCCTGCTCTATCTGGATACGTTAATATCAGATCTTCTGGTAATAGGGGTACGAGAGGTGCAGTGAGGGGAGACTGCACAATTCCCTTAAGAACATTCAGTCAGGCAGTTTTCTCCTTCAGCGCATCACATCAGTGGAATTCAGTACCACAGTCAATCAGAGTATCTCCGTCATATCATTCATTCAAGCGCAATGCCAAGAAATGGCTTGTTGAAACACAAACATGTGAACACTGATGTTTGCCTCACTATTATATAGGAGTGCGTCATGCAATTCTGGGTTATCAACGGTATGTGTGTGCCGTACAGAATGTTTATCTTGTATATAATGTTTATCTTTAATGGGTTATTTTTTTATATATATATTGGATGTTGTATTTTATTGATGCTTTTAACAACTGGCAAAGGGACTACCAATGAAAATTAGCCTCTCGGCTATTTCGGGTGCATTTTACATTTTTTTTTTTTAAAAATGTTGATTAATGTACATTGTCCCTTTTCAAATAAACAAATAAACTAAACTAAACTAAATTCAATCATCAAGTTAAAATCTCTGCAGTGAGAAAGGCCTGTTGAAGATGTGCCTAAACACTGTATTTAACCATATTCAAGGTTTTTCTTGAGGCTTTTCCAGGACACCTTAACTTCCAGTGTTTGATTCTCTCCACTTATAATCCTATTACTAAACCAAACTCCAGGTAGCCTTAAGTCACTCTGCTTAATTATCATTTGCTTACAGAACAATATATTTGTAGATTTTTCTACGGCAGTCTGTCCCTTTTCAAACAAAACATACAGTGGTTATGTTATGAGTTGCATGGGTCGTACGTCTAGTTGTTTGTCCATATCTATGGATTTGGATTACTGCAGAATGTTAAGATGAAAAATAGAGGTACTTGAATGTAAGTTGATGCAAAGAGCCTAGTACAGTAATACCAAGAAAACTACATCAAGCATGAAGAGCCTTTAGGTATTTCATTCAACAAAAGCTTAACATACAATGTTACAACATAAGTCACAATATGCAGATTTAATTCTTTTAGATTGTAGTTGCTCAACATTGAATTGAAGTTACTGCATGCTAAATTCTACATTCATAACTTTGTATTTAATATTGTAAAGTTGGTGTTTTTGATGCTGTGTAGCTGACCTTCATGTTTATATTCACTTACAGCACACCACTGATTCTACAAGTGTAAAATACAGTAATGAATCCACCCCATCCTGTCGTGTAGTGACGCAGCTGCTGCAGGTGGGAACAAAGATATCACTAAAACAAAGGAAGGAGCCATATAAAGGCTCACATGGGCTCCAGTCCAAGAATCTCACAAGTGATCACTGAGTCACTGTGTCGGAAGTAGTAGTGGAGGATTTACTGTAAGTAAATAGTAGCAGTTGTGTGTGTGCATGTGTGTGTCCTAGCTCCACCCAGCAGCACCATCTTGTGGCTGTCGGAGGTTCAGCACCATGACTGAGTTGGTGAATACATGTGATCAGTGATGGAAAGTATAAGTATCTGCATAGTTTTGACATACTTGAGTTTTTGCATTTTGTGCTCCTTTATACTTCTACTCCACGACTTTCCAAAGAAACACTTAGTACATTTATCTGACAGCTTTAGTTTCTAGTTGCTACTTTGGCTTGTGGCCTTTAACAAAAAGAGCATTGTCTGGATGTCATGATTCAGAGCTAAGTGAATTGTTAGTTCCTCTATAAACCTCTCTGATTTAATGTAAATAACTGTACTGTAAATAACCAAAGAGGTGAATGATCCAATATTTCACCAACAAAAACATACATTAGAGAAAAAGCCCCCACATCCCCAAAAAGAAAGAAAACAAGACTGTGTTTTTTCTTCTGTCCGCCTCCATTAGTCATCTTACCCTCCACATTGATCTTGTGACCCTTTGGTGGGGCCCAGGTGCTTAGGTTTGCAACCACTGGACTACATCACCTCATCACAGTATATAAAGTATATAAAACTAGCCCCACCTTAATCAGCAGTAGCTAATAAAACACTGCTTATGCACTGATGTATCAGGGTTATCAATAATGTCCACTTTTCTGCAGGACAAATACATATACTTTTAATACTTTAGGTCAGTTGTGCTGCTAATACTTATGTACATTTTTGAATGCAGGGTTTTTTCATGCTGGATAGTTTTTACATTATTGCATTGGTATTTTGGTGTAGATTGTGGGGTGTGGGACACAGGAGACATGTCTCCCTCAATATTTAGAGAAGGTGCATTAACACCATAAATTGATGCAGTAAAGACACTTTTGGTGCATAAAATTTCACCAGAATGCAGGAAATTAAGTGTTTGATGCTCAAAATTTTTTCTTGGAGGACCTCCATACCCCACATTTCATATGTTTCCCCCTTCGTCCCCACAAAGTTGACATGAAACTTAAACCCTTGGGTATTTCCACTGAGGTAAATTAAGTAAAATGATCTGATTACTCTTCTTCCACCACTGGGTTTTATTAAAAGAAAGTGTGAGTTTGGTGTTTGGAGGTTGTCAGGACTGACACACTGTTACATAATAAGTAGTAGCTACTCTCACTGTGATGAAAGTGAAGGTGATTTCTACCCTCATCCACTATATGCATGTGCGGAGCTGCAGCCACATGCGTTTCCTCTCACACAGACCTCTTCTATTCCTGCACACGGTAGCTCCTGAGACTCAATTCATCAGCTCATACAAAGGGGTGTTTAGCTCTGCTCAGACGCCCTCTGTGACTGAGCTGTATTATCTTAACTGCAGTCTGTGTCTGTCTTCTAACAACTTCCTCAGCCGGGCTGCAGACATGTTGTTACAGCTGGCAATTATGAGAAACAAAGACCTCTTTGAATGAATGAGTGTGAAAAGTTGCTGCAGAAGAAACAGAACAAAACAGGAGAAGAAGAAGAAGAAGAGAGGTCTCCACTCTTTATTCTCTTTACCTTCACATGTTGTTGGAACATTTATGTGACACAAGGAGGGAATTTTACATCATATACAAACAGAATCACATGCCTGCCATATTTTCCCTTTCATCTTGCTGTGTGTTTTACAGATTTAACAAAAAATACACTACATGACAGCACAAGCAGTCATCCCCTAACCGTACACAGGTGGAGGTCGAGTGTTTTTGGCTCAGCCTGTAAGATGCTGCAGTGGTGGGAGTCGGACCTCATAAGGCGACGAAATCACTTCAGAGGCTCCCACACAGATCCTGGAGAGGTTGAAGATGGTCGAGAAGTGTTGTGACTGGGTCCATCGCTGGTGTTTCCAACCTGAAACAACAAAAATTAGGGATTGTGTAATTAATTTTACGATAAAGTTGGTTTCTCTTGTGAATGCACAGAGATAAAGAGCTCCAAGAACTATGCTGAATGACTGAACATTTACGCTTCCATCCCTCCTGATGATTTTTGGCTCTACCACTAAGTTTCTTCTAACTCTCGCTTTTAATTCTAATTTTTCCAGCAAACCTCTTGCTAAACTTTCTCTTCCTTTTCTTCTTCTTCATTCGTCACTCACCTGTGTCTGCAGTGTCCCCTCAGTTCTGGAACCAGCTGATGAAGTAGGTGCAGACGCCGTGGAAGCTCTTCCAGCAGTACTCGGAGGCCATGCGGGAGGCTTTGGACTCACTCTGCTCTGTGGGACGAGTAGTGGTCTTTCCAGGCTTGGGGGTAGCTTTCTTGGTCTGGGTGCCCTTGCCTGGCTGGGGTTTGACGGGCTGCTGCTGGGGCTTGACAGGTTTAGGAGTAACGACGGGTTTGCTCTGGGCTGGCACCACCGGTTTACGCGGCTCCTGGGCGGGCTTGGAGGGCTTGGGGGTGGTGGTCTTGGGCCAGGCAGCCAGGAAGGTCATCTGGGCCTCGTCGGGGTATTTCTTGCACATGGCTTGGCGGTAGATTTTGGGTCCCTGGCAGGCCTGGCTGAGCTTTCTCATGTCCCACATCATCTGGGTGAAGTAGTGGCGAGGGTTGAGGTTGTAAGCGCGGCACAGGTTGGGTTTGCCCTGGAAGTCACAGTAGTAGGAGCGTCCTGCATTCTGACCCTGGCTCGGACCTTTGCAGGAGACACGCAGGCGAGTATAGTCCCCTGCTCCGGACACCACCATGGTACAGGTGTCTTTGGTCTTGGTGCTGAATCTGATGGGCTCATCCCAGACGCTGCGTTGCTGCTGCTGCTGCTGCTGCTGCTGTTGTTGCTGCTGTTGCTGACTGTTGTTGGTCTGAGCGTTTGACACACAAACAGCCACTGCCAGAAACAGCAGCGCCACTCTCATCCTGGCTCCCATGGCGGCGTTTGACGTGTTAGTGATGGATAGATGAAGGTATGGGATGATGCGTATGTATGTATCCGCACAGAGGGTTGAGGTGTGCAAGGGTAGGAAGACTCTGAGTGAGACCTTATAAGGCTGAAGCTCACAAAGAAGGTATTATTCAGGTGAGCTGAAGGAGTCAAACTCCTCCTCAAGCACTGACCCCCCTCCTCACACCACACACACACAGACACACACACACACACACACAGCGACCACATAAGGTCCGTGTGGTATGTTCAAAACTAAAAAAGTGATGGATGAGTTGGACGGAGGGAGGGGGGAGTATAAACTCAGGGAGGAGGAAGAGGGGTGAGGGGAAGAGGTCAACCGGTCTGTGGGAGCTGAGGGGGGAAAGGAGAGAACGACGGTACACACATGAAGCCAAATGTTGTGAAAAAGAGTTGCGAGACATTATATAATCTCACATAAGAGGTTCTTTGACCATTGATGAGGGGGGAAGAGGGAGGAGAGGGCTGAGGGTCTGCAGCCAAATTGCAGCCCCAAGTTATTTGCTGAGGGTTTAAAGTTGATCTGTGAACCCTGTAATAATAAAAACCTCATCGTGTTCATCTTAAGATGCACTTTTTGTGGAGACTTGTTGCACTACAAACAGACATATACGCACAGGTAGATTCTCAAAGTCAACTTCTGTCCTGTTTTTGCTACGTGACTATGGTATGAGGGAAAGATCATGTCCGATACTGTTAGTAGCGGTGCAGAGAACTGCTCGGAAGGCAGCAGGTTAAGTTTTCATCATGACATCAACACGCCAACATGATGAAGAACTGCAGGGTGACTGACTGCATGACGTACAAGACTAATCCCAGTCTGCAGTTATATGTCATTCTCATGGTCAGTATTTGAAGCTTTGGCCATGCCTAATGGTTGGAACGCAAATATTTGGTTGTCTGATAAAATCTAAGAAGTGTATGGCTTAGCAGTCTCTTACCATACTTCTACTCTCTGCATGAACACAAAATTTCTCAGTCGGTTCCACCATAACCTGAACTTGGATCATAATGTGAATATACCTCATTAATCAAACTAAACTGCCACTTTAAAGTGATGTGTTCTCATCAAGGATTTCAACCCCTGACCACTCCCACCCTAACTGCATACAACTTATTGTACTGAAGTCAATAAAAAGAGTAATTTCTCCATTTGGGTGAAGTTTTTAGTGGATATTAAATTAAGGATTGGGTGTTAACCTGATGACTTCAGATTTTAAGTCAAAACTAGTTTTCCAACAATGTTATACCTATGACACCAAAGAAGTATTGCAGCATAGCTCTTTTGCATCACACTTGCTTAACCAAACTATGCAGCTACTATAAAGGGATGTCATCCAAGACTTGAGCTCTTGACCTCGTGCACCATAAGTGAGAATCATACGCTTAGACCGACAAGTCAATATAAATAAGTATCTTTTCAATTTTCCATGAAGCCAATAAAGATCCAGTCTGTCAGACAGTAGGACACATTTCATGCAAAAGGTTCCACCAAGACTCTGATCTGTCAGTTAAATCAGTAAAACATGACCTAATGAAGTTGCCTAGTGTGTAAACCTGAATTATGTGACTTTGATTTCATCAAGTCACATCACCTTTAGGTCAAAACTACCGGTTTTCCAGTGGTGTTACATCTATGACACCAGGCAGGTGTTTCGTCAGCATAGCTCTTTTGCATAAGCTAAACCTACATATTAAGAAACTGTCCTGTCACCTTTAGGACAAAAGCGCTGTTTTGACATTACAGCATTTTGGGCCAGCATAGCTCTTTTGCATAACACCTTATACATACCTATTCAGTGAACCTAAAGAGCCACTGTGATGTGCTGTGGGCTCGTCCGGGATTTGAACCCGGGACCTCTCGCACCCGAAGCGAGAATCATACCCCTAGACCAACGAGCCACCAAAAGAAAAATTTCTCTGTCCATTTACTTATTTTCTTACACTGTCCAGGTCAGGTAGCAATGGAGCTAGGCTTGGCAAAGTCGTCCAGATGCTCTCCTCCACCTCCGCATCTTTCAGGTCTTCTTAAGGGATCCAGAAGCATTCCTAGGCCAGACTGGACTTGTAGTCCTTCAAGTATTTCCTGGGTCTGCACTGAGGTCTCCTCCCACAATGGCATTACATTTCTTTTCTCACTTTCTCTTTAGAAAATCTGAGCTGCTCAACTGTCCCTAAAGGTGAGCCGAGATATCCTGCTCTTATGGTCAGTACCTTAAGCTTTGGCCAGGCCTGATGGCTTTACACCTACAACACCTGACATTGTCAGAATAGCTTCTTTGCATAACAGTTGATATATATACAGTACAGGCCAAAAGTTTGGACACACCTTCTCATTCAATGCGTTTTCTTTATTTTCATGACTATTTACATTGTAGATTCTCACTGAAGGCATCAAAACTATGAATGAACACATGTGGAGTTATGTACTTAACAAAAAAAGGTGAAATAACTGAAAACATGTTTTATATTCTAGTTTCTTCAAAATAGCCACCCTTTGCTCTGATTACTGCTTTGCACACTTTTGGCATTCTCTCCATGAGCTTCAAGAGGTAGTCACCTGAAATGGTTTCCACTTCACAGGTGTGCCTTATCAGGGTTAATTAGTGGAATTTCTTGCTTTATCAATGGGGTTGGGACCATCAGTTGTGTTGTGCAGAAGTCAGGTTAATACACAGCCGACAGCCCTATTGGACAACTGTTAAAATTCATATTATGGCAAGAACCAATCAGCTAACTAAAGAAAAACGAGTGGCCATCATTACTTTAAGAAATGAAGGTCAGTCAGTCCGGAAAATTGCAAAAACTTGAAATGTGTCCCCAAGTGGAGTTGCAAAAACCATCAAGCGCTACAACGAAACTGGCACACATGAGGACCGACCCAGGAAAGGAAGACCAAGAGTCACCTCTGCTTCTGAGGATAAGTTCATCCGAGTCACCAGCCTCAGAAATGGCAAGTTAACAGCAGCTCAGATCAGAGACCAGATGAATGCCACACAGAGTTCTAGCAGCAGACCCATCTCTAGAACAACTGTTAAGAGGAGACTGCGCCAATCAGGCCTTCATGGTCAAATAGCTGCTAGGAAACCACTGCTAAGGAGAGGCAACAAGCAGAAGAGATTTGTTTGGGCCAAGAAACGCAAGGAATGGACATTAGACCAGTGGAAATCTGTGCTTTGGTCTGATGAGTCCAAATTTGAGATCTTTGGTTCCAACCGCCGTGTCTTTGTGAGACGCAGAAAAGGTGAACGGATGGATTCCACATGCCTGGTTCCCACTGTGAAGCATGGAGGAGGAGGTGTGATGGTGTGGGGGTGTTTTGCTGGTGACACTGTTGGGGATTTATTCAAAATTGAAGGCACACTGAACCAGCATGGCTACCACAGCATCCTGCAGCGACATGCCATCCCATCCGGTTTGCGTTTAGTTGGACGATCATTTATTTTTCAACAGGACAATGACCCCAAACACACCTCCAGGCTGTGTAAGGGCTATTTGACCAAGAAGGAGAGTGATGGAGTGCTGCGGCAGATGACCTGGCCTCCACAGTCACCGGACCTGAACCCAATCCAGATGGTTTGGGGTGAGCTGGACCGCAGAGTGAAGGCAAAGGGGCCAACAAGTGCTAAACACCTCTGGGAACTCCTTCAAGACTGTTGGAAAACCATTTCAGGTGACTACCTCTTGAAGCTCATGGAGAGAATGCCAAGAGTGTGCAAAGCAGTAATCAGAGCAAAGGGTGGCTATTTTGAAGAAACTAGAATATAAAACATGTTTTCAGTTATTTCACCTTTTTTTGTTAAGTACATAACTCCACATGTGTTCATTCATAGTCTTGATGCCTTCAGTGAGAATCTACAATGTAAATAGTCATGAAAATAAAGAAAACGCATTGAATGAGAAGGTGTGTCCAAACTTTTGGCCTGTACTGTATATATATATAACAATTTGGTCAACACTTTCAAGTGCTGTGGGATCATCCAGGACTTGAACCCAGAACCTCTTGCATTCAAAGCAAGACGCATACTCATAGACCAATGAGCCATAAAATACGTTCTTTCTCCATCCATTCACCTATTTTCCTCCCCTGGGTCAGGTTGCAATGAAAGCAGCCTTGACAAAGTTGCCCAGGTGCTCTCCTCCACTTCTGCATTCTCCAAGACTTATTAGAGGATCCAGTAGGCATTCTTGGGCCAGACTGGATATGTAGTCCTTCTGGTATTTTCTCAGCGTGCACTGAGGTCTCGTCTTTTGAGGTTACGATAAAATCAGAGATGCGTAATGGCTTTACTGCATATTAACTGTACCTCTACTTTTTAGTCAAACTAAGTAGCTACTTTCAAGAGTTGTGGGCTCGTCCGGGATTTGAACCCGGGACCTCTCACACCCGAAGCGAGAATCATACCGCTAGACCAACGAGCCATGAAAAGGACAATATGTCTGTCCATTTACTTATTTTCCTCCTCTGTCCAGGTCAGGTAGCAATGGAGCTGGGCTTGGCAAAATCGCCCAGATGCTCTCCTCCACCTCTGCGTCTTTCAGGTCTTCTTAAGGGATCCAGAAGCATTCCCAGGCCAGACTGGACATGTAGTCCTTCCAGTATTTTCTGGATCTGCACTGAGGTCTCTCCCTAAGAGGACATGCCCTGAATATCTCCCAAATGACTCAAGTGGTACTTTTTACATGGAGGTGCCGCAGTTCTTCTCTCACTTTCTCTTTGGAAAAACTGAGCTGCTTAACTGTCCCTTAAGGTGAGCTGGGACATCCTGTGTAAGGAAACCAGTTCGAAAGCTTACGTATATCCACAATCTCATTCTTATGGTCAGTACCTGAGTCTTTGGCCATGCCTGACAGTCTGAAGGCAAATCTTTTTGTTTCTGATCAAATCAGAGATGTTCAATGGCTTTACTGCATACGAACAATACATCTACGTTTTGCATGAACCAAAAGTTCTCAGTTGGTTCCACCGAGACTTGAGCTTAGTGATACTATTGGATGATAGGACACATTTCACACAAGGGGTTCCACTGAGACTCTAACTTGGATTCATCAGTAGAGTCAGTAAAAGATGATTGCTCCACTCTAATGACTTTTCTTAGTGTGTAAACCTACATATTAGGAAACTGATTTCATGAAGTCCTCTCACCTTTAGGACAAAAGCGCTGTTTCGACATTACAGCATTTCCGGTCAGCATAGCTCTTTTGCATAACACCTTATACATACCTAATCAGTGAAACTAAAGAGCCACTGTGATGTGCTGTGGGCTCGTCCGGGATTTGAACCCGGGACCTCTCGCACCCAAAGCGAGAATCATACCCCTAGACCAACGAGCCATTAAAAGTGCAATATTTCTGTCCATTTACTCATTTGGAACTAGTGGAACTAGGCTTGGCAAAATCGCCCAGATGCTCTCCTCCACCTCTGCGTCTTTCAGGTCTTCTTAAGGGATCCAGAAGCATTCCCAGGCCAGACTGGACATGTAGTCCTTCCTATTTTCTGGGTGTGTGCACTGAGATCTCTTCCCAAGATGATGTGCCCTGAATATCTCCCAAACGTCTCAAGTGGTACTTTTGACATAGAGGCACCGCAGTTCTTTTCTCACTTTCTCTTTGGAAAATCTGAGCTGCTCAATTGTCCCTAAAGGTGAGCTGTGTTCTTATGGTGGAAACCTGAAGCTTTGGCCAAGGCTGATGGTTAGAATGGGAATCAACTGGTAAACTGAGATTTATATCTTTATGTCAAACATTACAGCATTTCAGGTATTTGTCAGCATAGCTCTTATGCACACATATATATCGCTTCAGTCAAACTAAAGAGCCACTGCCAAGTGTTGTGGGCTCGTCCGGGATTTGAACCCGGGACCTGAACCCGGGACCTCTCGCACCCAAAGCGAGAATCATACCCCTAGACCAACGAGCCATGAACAAAAGAATCACTTTGTACATCTTTTCTCTTTGTATGGCTCCACTGCCAAAGCTGGATTCAGCTTTGTCATACTGGTGGATGATAGGACACACTTCAAACAAAATCTTCAACTAAGACTCAAATTTGGATTCATCAGTAAAACACAACTACTCCATCCCAATGAATTTGCTCTGTGTGAAACCTTAATTATCTGCTCATGTGTGGACGATTACACCATGGAGACCAGGTCATGCAAGCATGGTGTGCACAAGACATGCAACAGCTCCTCACTCAAGTGTTTATGCTAAGGTAAATTAGGCTGTCACGAAAATGACAAGACAAAGTGAAATGAGGATGCTCAGGTCTGAGGTAAGAAACAAAATACGATGAAAATGCCAAAATTATACGCTGAAATCTCAGCATCTGAGTTTAAGAAACTCCCATGACTCTTAATACAGAATAAATAGTGTACAGTCACAGAGCACCAGTATCACCCCATTGGCTAAACTGGTCTTGAGTTCAAAAAGAGGCCTGACTGCACTCTACGTTGAGTTTTAACTTATGAAACTAAATAGAAGAACAGACGCTGCCTTTGAGGCGACATATACCATATGTCCCTGCTGGCTTGGACACAGAGCGGAAGATGAGAAGTGTATGTATAGCCTGCTGCTGGGTACAGAGTCACACACGTGTGTACAAATGCACACATGCCCTCAGTACATTCAGGAAGTTTTGTTTTTATAGCCATCAATCTGGCAAGGAAAAGAAAAAGTTCCCCTGTAAGAGACACCGGGAATGCAAAGTAAACACGTGAAGTATGTGTGTGTTGTCTGAACCAGATGTTTCCCTAAATTAAATTAGTGTAGTCCTCCTCTGATAGGATGCAACAGCGTCACGCCACCTCAGCCACTGCCAAACCCCCCCGCTGAAACAGACCTGAACCTTCTCAGCTGCTGTGTGTGCATGTATTCAACGCTGCATATGTTATATGAATGTTCTCTGCATTCCCCGGTGCTCTGTGTGCTTTGGCAGACAGGAGTTGCTCTTTAGGGGCGTGGATGTCGAACCCATCTGTACATTTGCTTTACCTATATCAAGTATTCTTTTTCATTCCTTGGTGCAGGTCAGGGTTTATGTACAGTATAAAAGTGCACTGAAAAGATCATTTTTGGGTAATTTATGACCTTCAAAAGAACAAAAATACTATCAGAGTTTCCTCAGTGGGTGATATGACAGTAGATAGATCCATACTCTTCATATTTCATGTGTTTATGGAGTAAAAACACAGCAGACACTTATGAGACTGAAGTTTTTATTCACAGTTTTGCAGTTTTGTATTAGAATTGTTTGTGTGTGTGTGTGTGTGTGTGTGTGTTCTTCAACCTGGCCTCTGACACCACAGAGGTTTTTGGTAGATTTATTTCTCAAACCACAGGATGATGAAGGAAAAAAAACTCTCTGACAACACAAGCAACTAGTGGTCACTAATGGTCTGGCAAGAAATGCCTAAGACACAGTATTTTGTTTGTAGCTTTCTTAAAACCTTGCTAACGAAGTGTATGTAGCCTGTGTGTGTGTTGAAAAGGTAGTTACACTTTGCCTGTTGCGGTAGCTTTGGGTAAACTTTGGACTGACCTCATGTCTCAAAGATTTTAATAATTTAGAGTCAAACAGAACTGTCACTTTCATCCTTCAGTGTTTAAAGGAATAGTATGGCATTTTTGGAAATACCCCTTTTTCACTTTCTTGCTGAAAGTTAGCTGAGAAGATAAAAAGCACTCTCATATAACTATGCTAACTGTAAAGCTAAAGCATAGAGATGGTTAGCTTAGCTGAGCACAAAGACTGGAAATGGGAAAAGAGCCTGGCTGTGACCAAAGGGAACAAAATCAACACACCAGCACATCTGAAGCTCAAAAATTAACATGTTCAAAGCGTGAAAACGCCAAGAAATAGTCCAGTGCATAACCCCCTGTTAATTACCTTCAGCATGCTAGCCATGCCAGAGGATGTATCTTACAGACTTTGGTAATTCCCTGACTTTTTCTTTGGCATTTTTTTCTTTAAGTGAAATGTCCTAAAAACGACTGATAGATCGTCATGATGTTAGCCACTTTTACACTGCCTGCCAAAATGAGACAGGTGTGACATTTTGATGTGTTATGTGTGTGACCTAACCCCAAGATTTAAAATGAAGCTGATAGCAGTTAGCGGTTAAAAATGTACGCAACTTGGGAAAACAGTGAGGTCCAGGAGTTTCTTACCCTCTGAGCAGGGGACAAAATCAGCTGCCATATAACAGAGACTGTAAATGATTGTTATTGCTATGTTGATGCCATTGTTCTTGTTTATTAAGTGCACTGGAGCGTCATGATGTCACTGTTGTTTGGTTCTGTGTAAAAATGCAAAGGCAGCATAAAGAAGGGACTTAGTGACCCTATAGTAGGACCTCTGTGTGAAAGGGCTACTGGCTACAGATAATTACAGTGTCCAGGAGATAAAATGTAATAACTTTGGTGATCACCTCACTTTTCCTTTTGCATTTTTGGCTAAAGGAGAAGTGTTGGATGGATTGCTATGACACTGACTACAGATATTTACAGTGTACAGAGGATGAATTGTTATAACTTTTGTAATCACCAGACTTTTCATCAAGTGACATCATCAGTTCAAACTTTTAATTTTAACTTGCTATGACATGCCAATTAGCAGATGTTAGCATGCTAACATGCTAAACTAAGATGGTGAACATGGTAAACATTATACCTGCTAAACATTAGCATGTTAGCATTGTCACTGTGAGCTCTTTATCACGCTGATGTTAGCATTAAGCTCAAAGCACAACTGCTAGCACAGCTGTAGACACACTGTTTATGTCTTGATGCCAAACTAAGCTAACAGGTTGGTATTTAATAAAAAGACATGAAAGTGATATCTTCTCATCTAACTCTTTGCAAGAAAGAAAAAAAGCGGATTTCCCAAAATGCTTAACCATTCCCTACTTTTCTGTTCGATGCAACTTGTGGAGCCAAAATGATGCGAGCTACAAATATTGTCAAAGAAAAGAAAGAAAAGAGCTACTTCTACAAAACCTACTTACATGTTATAAAACAAACATTAACAAAAATATATAAAACTTTCAAAAGCTTTGAAAGCGTAAAAAATATACACTTGTGTCACCGTGTTAAAACTGATAACGTTAGTACAAACAAATGTATTGTCTACAGGTAAACCTAGCTATGCGGGAACATTGCTCTGATAGTTGATGATGTACAGTATGAACTACTAGAAGGACTGCGCTGGTACTGCTGTGGCTGGTACTGATGTGTGTGAGAGAACACATGATAAAGTACAGTTGGCTGACATCTGAGGTCGTTCTCAAATGGCTTCAAGGGTTACTGGGGGGTGGGTTGCCCTCACCACACAGTTCCTGATTGTTGTTGTTCTTCCCTTTGGTCCTTGGAAGTGTTACAAGATCTGAATGGGAAGAGCTGGAAAGTCCAGTGATCCTAGAACATAGACAGGCCATGTCAGAGATAAGTTGTTACAGAATATGTTTTTTCTTTTTTTATTATCCCTAAAGAGAGGAGTAGACAGATGAGCACTTACCACGTGGGAAATATCAGTTCCAGCTCTCTTGTCCGCTGTGGAAAAAGAGAAAAGAAAATCAGCTACTTTACTTTTGCCCATGCTCGAGAGCTACAGTCGTGCTTAGTTTCAGGAAAGCCACCAGAGTGTTAGTTTGAGTCCAAATAAAATTGTAGATGGATCGAGTAAACAAACACAAATTTTGGATGTAAATAAAAATATGTACCATTTCTGTTGTTTATTGGCAATGTGGATAATGCATTTTTGGCTATAAAATAAAACACCATATAGTGCAATAATAACCCATGTCATATCCCTACAACCTATACCATTCAAAACCAGGTCTGCCCACAGAGATGACAGGGCCTTTGAAAAGATCCAGTGAATATGCTCTCCCCAATTTGCTTTGCTCATATCAAGGCATACATGAAAAGTGACTGCTAGGCACTATCATTCTCTTCCTCAGAGGTGGTGGTGCGCCTCTTGGCCAATAATATAAGCAATAACGTTGGCCTTCTGGCTATTGATCGTCTTTTAGCCTGGCTGGGAGCAGCTTTCTGAGCTGACTGAAAAGAGTTCACTAAGGCCATTAGATTATTATTTGGGTTTTAATCTTCCTCTTTTTCTTCTCCTCTCTCTCCTGGCCTCCCAGTGTATGTGTAGGTCCTCAAATAACAGGAAAAATTCACTGAATGATTAGCTAATTGCTAGTTTAGTTCAGTGTGTCTCAGTTGAAGACTATACCTCAGCTTCAGTTATGGTAAACAAAGGTGTCCCACAGGGATCCACTTTAGCCCCCATCTTATTTTCTATCTTTATAAATGACTTAGGTCATGGAATTAACCCAGCCAAGCTTCATATGTACGTGGATGACACAGTCATCTATACAGGGGTACCCTCTTTAAATCAAGGCATAGAGCTCTTACAGGATGCCTTTCAATCTCTGCAGCTTTCATTATTAAAACTAAAACTGGTCCTAATTTAAAAAAAGACCAAATATATGACTTTCGCTCACAAAAACCCTGCTGATCCCACTATTGTGACACTACATGGTACTTGTATTGAAAGAGTCACTTTCTAAATAGAAAGTGCATATCATGCTGCATTACGTTTTGTCACAAATGCAGGCTCATGCACTCACCACTGCAGTTTGTATGAATTGGGATGGTCCCCTCTCTATTAGAGGAGAAAAATGCACAAGTTGCTATATATTGCCGAGGCATTATTAGATAGATTGCCTACTTATGTCTCCAGCCTTCTTTCCTTACACACTAGCAACTATTGTGCTCGTTCTATCGTATTCTTTTAAATGTCCCCAGGGTGCGCACAGAGCTTGGTAAAATTGCTTTCTCTTCTTATACACCCTATGTATGGAATGAGCTCCAAAATGCTGTTACTTTAGAAGCACTCCCTCCCTTGAACATTTTAAAGGTCTGCCTTGAAGGAAACACGTTGGTGCTTTACATAGTCCTTGACCTAGGCCTTTTTCTCTTACTAGTTTTCCCTTGTGTGTTCCCTTAATGTATTGTATGTGTTTTCATATGTGACATTTTTTTTACTGCTGTAAGTGATTGTGCCGCTGTCTTGAAGAAAAGATCTTGCGTCTCAATGGGACCTTCCTGGCTAAATAAAGGATAAATAAAATGAAGTCATATCAGAACACGGCAGTGTCAGGTGTATCAGAGGTCTTCGCCTAAACCAACTCCATCATGATTCACTCCTTTTTTTTGTGTCTCAGTGTTTGAAAGGACATTGTCGGTTAAAAGAGACAACGATGAAGATAGTAGGATGGCAAGAAATAATAGAAAGAGAAGGAAAATCTCCTGTGTGAAGTCAGACGGAAGATGATTGAATGGCTGGTGGTTCTCAGATGGTTTTGGTTGTTAGATGAGGGTTAGTGGAAGGTTAAAACAGACAGTCAGTACCTCATCGACGAGTTCCTTTGGGTCATGAGTCGTGGTAGCTTGGGGGAGCAGAGGCTCGAGGGAACCGGGTCAGGGTGTCGGAATAGGGAGAGCTACATGTACACACACACACACACATATACGCATATACATATAAACTTAACATCTGTGGAGAAATGTCCCTAACTGCCTGCAGACTGTCAAAATTATCCCTCCACCAATTAACACCTCGGCATGCAAGCAAGCAGAGACACTGCTCGTACCTGACCACAGCGATGTCTCCGTAGATATTGCACACTTGTTCACCATGATTACCTGTATTACCCATACTGCAACACAAGAGCGAGGGCGGACAAGTGAGAAAGAGAACGGGAAGACTCCGCTGAAAGCAACAAGGATGGAGTTTTCCTTAGAAATAAAGTCGAAAGAGAGGAGAGAGCTGCAGGAGATGATGAAATGAAGATCCATGCAAAGAGAGGAAGACCACGCTCATGATTTTTGATGAGCAAAAGAAATATGAAAGATGTGGAGAGATCCAAAGTCGAAGTATCCCATACCAAACAGGGAGAGGGCACGTGGAGTAGGACAAAAGGATTCATGAATAGCAGACAAACGTCAAAGTGCAACAAGCCATGGGTAAGAGCTACAGAGAGCGGAAATAACATGAGGAGAAAATATGAAGAGAATCAAAGGCCATGAAAATGACAGAGAAAGGGAAAGAAAAGGATTAATTAATTTTGTTCTGATCTACAGAAAAGATTCAGAAAATCTACCAGTAAAACTAACAAAACTTCTGTCTGTGGCTACATTTGAACAAAGTGTGTGTGGGTTTGGACTCACTCTTCAAAGACGTCCTCTGTGTCCATCCTTCTGTAATACTTGGCCAGTTTGGTGGAGAAGATGATACTGGGGATCAGAAGGATGCAGCAGCCTCCCAGACCAAACCAGAATGTGTTCTGAAAAACATGTTCACAATTTTGTCTCCAGTTAACATTCAATGAAATTCTCATCTCACTGAAATTGAATTTTAAGTGCAAAAATAATGTGATGATTAACCGATGAACTGTTAAGTTAACTGTTGAAGTCAATTTAAAAATGCTGTCCTCACCTTCTCAAATACAAATACACACTGGTAGAGTACGTTTTCAGATCAAGTAGTAAGTGAAAAGCAGTAATAACACAGTGTGATGTACTTTAAGTATCAATAGTAAAAGTACTCAGGCAGCAGAACTGATACTTCTAAAGTATTATATTCAAATACATTACATTTTTTGGTTATTAGTATTGGTGCATTTTAATGTAGATGCTAATGTAGATGGTGCTAGATGAGGTTTATAGCTTATATTTAAGCAGTTTGACGTGCTTTTACACCTGTAGTTCATTTGGTCCGGACTGAGGGGGAAAATGATAAGTTATTAGTTTTTATTGTTTGACGAAGTTGTTTCATACCCTATTGATTTAAACTTTGTTTTTGTAAAGGCCTGTTTATTTGGGGATTTGTTTTCATTTTTTCAAATGCAACAGTCAAGACAATCAGTTCATAGCATCACCTTGCAACTCTCCATACATCCTGCAAATCAGTCAACTCTTAAACCAACCGAAGCACCTGGATCATCAAACAGTGAGTAAAACTAAACCAAAGACAGTGAGTTCATCACATCTCTTGTTATGGTGTCTGTGGGCGGCTATCTGGAAGCCGCAATAAGGACACACGTGAAAAAATTAACAGTAGTTTATGCAGCACTTTAGTACTTCTGTGTGCTCGTTATGATGATTAATGACTAACAGGTACAGACAGGACGAAAAGGAGGTGTTATGTACAGTAATGATTTGGGGCTTATTACTTTGGGATCACTGTCACTCATTTTTAATGGATTTAATGAACTAACAGAGTACTTGAAGTGTGATACAAGCACAGCAGTTTTAACAGTTTTTGACCTATAAATCAGGGAAAATACTTGTGTTAATCTGAATGATTTGCATTAACAGGTTATACAACTTGTTTTTATATGGATCAGTTATACTGTAAGAACGCTTCCTTAACAGATTTTATGATCAGCTGATGGATTTATTAGTAGTTTAACTTTACAAATCATGTTAAAATCATGTCTGCTATCATTAAATCCTGTTGGTTCGTTCTGTTGTTTCTACCCACGAACAGCACCAGAGTCTGCTTGCAAATGGAGACCCAAATTTTCAGGTGGTCTCGGTTTGTTTGTTTGATCTGCACCAGGGTACTACTGACAACTCTCACACCAGATGAATGAACATTACTTACCGGGCAAACAGACCTGAATTTGTTTTAACTGAACCAAACAGTTTAGGTGTGAAAGCACTCTAATAACTACAGTTGTCAGTTTTGCAGAAAGTTAAATATTGGAAATTAGTGTAAGTATGATATAGTACAAAATGGTAATGTGCAGTACAAAGATTTAAGACGTTTGACTATGTCTGTTGCTGTTTCACATTCACATTCTCAAAGAGTCACAAAATAACAGACAGATTAGTTGATAATGAAAATCCTGCTACTATTCACATAAAGTCACGTACACATGGATGCACAAGAGATACACACATTCTGAGGCACAAATAGGACAGAACATGTAAATACAAACACGTGTGCGCATACACACGTTGGGCACATACAGCACAGTAGCTGCAGGCAGTGCTGGAGCGCTGACACATAAAAAATCTCTGTTTATATTGACCACAGTCTGTGGCTTGTTTGAGCTCTCATTAAACTCTCACAAACTCACACACGATATATGACTGATATGTAAATATAAAATTTTACAACTCCTCAGGGCCGGAGTGAAAACAGTGAAGAATCTACAGTATGTGTATGTAACTCCCCGTCCTGCATTAAAAACAGACCCTATCTCATCTCAGTGTGTGTGAGTGAGTGTGTTGGAGACTTGAGAACATACTGTTCCCGAATGTGTGGCCGAATGACTGCACAGACTTTGTCGCTCTGAAAAACCCAGGGCTCCCTCAAACCGTCAAAGAGCCGTTTATGTTTCTAGTTTCTACTCATGTGGGGGAACATGTACTGTACATACAGCTGTGAAATGAATCACAGCACCTCAGCAGCCTGCCACACACACACACACACACACATACACACACAGATAACCACAGTGTTCGGGTGTCTTACCACTGAATCGAGTATGAAGCTGCAGGCTACTATCTCCATGCTGTCCACCATGTTACTGATGGGTTTACACTGGGCCACCTCTACAGTCAACTGTGGGGGAAAAATACACCAGAAACCCAAAGTATAGATTACAGTGTGTGTATAAATGACATCAAACATAAAACCATAACTTGATGAGCATGGTGTAGAAGTGGAAAGATGATCTCTTCTAAACGTTGTTATTACAGACTTCAACTTTAAATCAAAGTGGCTCCTGGGACTGTTAAAATCATCTTGTGGTTACAATCAGAGACCTTTTAAAAACTTCCTAAATTTACTGAAACCTGAACATTGTGTTCACTCTAAAGAGTGCAGCCTGAGTTTTACTGTTCATTTACTATCATCAAGTCTAAACCCAACACTACAGTAACATTAAAACAAAGTTTCAGAAAATCAGCTAAGTAAATGCAAGTTTTGGTGTGTTTCCATCCACTAATGTTATGCTAATATTAGGAGTTGTTTCAGCCAGGCCTGCGCAGAATCATTTATCAGCAAGTGCCACACAATGCATGCTAGTTAGATCTATGTTCAACTTGATGCCAATTTGCTCTGATGCAGGCAACGATAACCTCACGAAATCGAGGCAGCCTCAGTTTTTAGAGCCAGGCACTGTAGTTGCTCTCCATCAACTGCAAGACCCAGGGCATGATGGGAAACGCCTGGTTGTTGCCTGCTCAAAGAGCTTACAGGCTCTTAGTTTCAACCACAAGCAAAAAATCCAAACTTTCTGTATAATTGTAATATTTAGTGTTAAATTGTAGGCTGTTAGTCTCATTTAATGCAATGACAGTTTATTCTGTTAACAAACACATCTTGTGTATAATAATAAAGTTTATAATGTGGTCTGGTAACTACAGGTAACCTACAGATCTAACAGCTTTTTTCTCTGCCCCCTGCTGCTAAAACCACTTTCGAGGTGAGGCACAGTCAATCTTAAACGAGCCTATTATACTGTTGCACCAAATGGTGTAAAAAATGTAGAAAATATGATGTAAATATGGCATTGATGTTTATTTCATGTACTGAGAAAGGTTACAGTCTCCTCATCGCTCCACACAGATCTGATGTGTCTGTCTACTGCCATTTTTCATCTCAGTGGATGTTTAAGTCACATGATTCATGAATTATTCCCCAAGTATGTTTACACTGCACTTGCTTGCATTTTGCTTTTATCGATACGCCCACGTTCCACCAAAACCAAAGATATAAAGGTTTTTGCAATATTTTTGGTAGTTTTTTTCTGAATTTTTGTTGAGTTTTCACTCAAGTTTATTTTATGTGCAATTAAATGTGCATTAAGACAGGTGGATTGAAATACTTAACTCCCTACTGTAAATCATTAACCTGTAAGCTATAAAAGACATCAAAAACTGGTTGTATACTCACCGAGTTTTTAACCCAATCTGTGTACTGTTTGAAGTATCCCACCAAGCTCTGTGTGTAAGCGCGTGTTTCCTAGACAACAACAGAGAATAAAACATGTCAAATGTGTCAAGAAAATGTGTGACCTCAGTCTGCTGTGGATTAGTGTGGTTTATTAGTGTGGTAATTAGTCTTTAGATAAAATGTTTAGTAATTTCATACTGTCCAGCAAGAGCATCTTAAACTTGATACTGCAATGCTGTTTCTGCTCAGGATAGTCAAGCTTGGATCGTAATACAAGCAGTTGTTGTTGTTTATTGTGATTATTTAAAATGTCTGGTTTAGATCAGAGAAGATGGGGCCCAGACTGAGCTGAGGAATGGATAAAAATGTGTCACTTATATATATATCTTATATAGTACTTATATAATACTTATCATTGTAATGTTTTTTATACCTGTTTGATCACATGGGAGGCGTTATGAGTGATGAGGTACTCTGCTGCATCGATGGCACTCAGGATATTTGTGACCTTGACCTAAAGGAGAGAGAAATTAAATTGTACTTAGGAGACAATCTAACATGTAGTTGTGTTTATTGTTTATGTTCAGTTAACAGTACAAATGTTAATAGGAAGTTTTCTGCATAGTTTGATCAGAAGACTTTGTTGACTTATTCTCTGTGTGCTAATACATGACAGTAATACAGTACATTATTCTGTTTCCTCACCGGCAGGTCATTGGACATCCTCTGCAGCTGCTTGATACTCTGGCTAAGTGTACTCTGTGCGTGAGGAAAGAAACACAAACTGTGACCAAATATAGCACAACTAAACTACACACATCTAAACTACTCATTAACAAAAACCTATCACATCACTTCACGCCACAGCTGTCACAACATTAACAACACTGCTACCACAAAAACACGCACAAAGACCGCTGTTATGCATGTATGAACAGCAGCTTACCCGCGCTCTGACATATTTCTGTCACCATTTAATAAACGAAAAGGAAGAAGAAAGAAAACAAGGAAAGTTGAGGAGTTGAGTTTTACAATATACACTTAGATATTTGACAAAATAAGAAATAATGTACATTGTTTTTGTTGCAAATTTTGTGCAAATATTTATATCAGCTGTTAATAAGACTCAAAATGAACCTGAGGAAATCATATGTGCAAAATGCTTCAAGATGCTGCACATTTTGTTCCTTCTATTATTCATTCTATTATTACTCTGTTGGTAAAAGAAAGGTGTTTTTTGGACGTAGGGGAGGATCTGTGTTTATTTGTGCATAAATATGAAGTGAAGGTGTCTCGTGTTTAATTTGCGAGATGATTACCATTGCTTGCTCCATGGGAACCACCTGTTCTCTGTGAATTTGTCTGATACTGCTGGCGTGTCCTTTCAGTGCGTTCTCCAGAGCACCACGTGGCTGCAAAACACACACACAGATTAACACACACACACACACACAAAGAGCTGAGGGTGCAGTAGTTTGTTGAAGATAAATCTTTGCGATGATTAGGTGATGAATATTTACTTAGTGATTTATTATTCCTTCCTTCCTTCCTTCCTTAGGAATACATGCACACACTAATCCTTCTGTGGCATGTCCTACGTGTCTTTAAATGGCACAGCTCCTGTACTATGCACTGTATGTGCAAAAATGTGTGTGTGTGTGTGTGTGTCTTAAGGGTGAATGGGCGGCTTGTTCACACTAAAAAGCCCGATCACTGAGCATGAAGAGGAATCATTTTCCAGAGGGGCTTTCCAACTGTACATTTAGTCTTGTTGGTTTAAGAATATTTTATGTTTTCTGTCGCATTACTCCCGTCTACAACATGTCAATATTAATTAAATGAACAAACTAATTAGACGTGTAGAAAACACAAAAATCTCTAAAGTCAACCCCCTGGGTTCAAGGTATTTTAAGCCCAGCCAAGAAGGTAAAGCGACAGAGGGATATAGATGAGGGACACTCAGCTTACTTTGCCTGGGGGCCACTTTTGCAAAATGACAGGAGGTCAGGGGCCAGTTAATAAACAAACAATAATATTTATCAGATAAACACGGCAATTTCTGTGTAGCACCCCCAGGGGTTAGGTGTACACAGGGGTGTACAGAGGTGCGGTAAACAGGCTATATTTTGATGCTTTTTATGCACTCTGACACCTTATTTACATTCAAAGTGCAAAAGAAATCCCAGTGTGAATCAGTTTATTTTCACTGTGAATTAGAGAATAGTCAGCAGGCCACCCGGCACCCTGCCCGCAGCCTGAAGTATCACTGGTGTAGGTGATTCAGTTTAGGTCTGTGATGAACACTACAGTTGTTTAGCCATTAGCTGCACTTGAGCAGCAACTAAATGTGACAGATCCCTGCATCTCATCAAACTCATCATACCTCATCAGAGTCCAATTACTCTATGCTGTCTATGCATTTGCATCATGTTGTTGTAATCTGTTGGTACGATAATAAAGAGACTCACCAGTTGGTCTGCCTGAGCTTCCAGGTCAGTAGAGAAGGTCAAGAGATCCACGAGAGTGACTCCCTTATTTACCTTGAACAACACAACCGAGACATTCATTCATAAAGCAGGTATAATACAGTTTTAGATTCCATCAATTTGCTCAACTTTTGTTTTTCATTTTAATTTCTGCTAAGCCTTGTTTTGGATTAAGTTTGGATTTGATGTTGTTTACGTTCGATGCAAAGTCCAAGTTGAATTTTCCAAAGATTCTCTTTATCATGCATATTAACAAAAATATGAGCTAACAACATTTTATGTTTGCATTTGTATCCTTTTTACAAGGGAATAAGATTACTTTATGAACAGAGAGAAACTTTTGCTTTTTTTTTTGGAAATATTACTTCAAATTTTATTACATATTATAAGAGTTATACTTATGTTTAGTTTATTATAATAACCAGGACACAAATGAGTTGCATTCACATACAAAAAGAACAACATTGTGTGTCTGTCACTGGTGTGATTTAGATTAATTCCTGGAGACTTAGTTGAACCTTAAAATTATACTATGCAGGATTGTCATTTATTGTTTGTAAACACGCTCGCCAGCAAAACTGAAAGTAAAAGCCAGGCCCAGATTCACTTCACCTGTGGCTTACAGTCTGGCACCTGGACGTTACCTTTACATAAAGCCCCAACCTCACTTGAGCGCTGTGGGGGTATACACCCATAAATGTCCCAAACATGAAAAATAACAAGAAAATACAGGCAGAGGGCAGAGTCTCTGTCGAAAAATACAACACCACACACTTCTAGTGGGTCATAAGTGATGACTAAGAGGGATTACTTCTGTATAAGTCTATATATTGTTTTTTAGGAAAATCCTGCATAGTGTGTCTTAAACTGAAAAGTACAAGTACAAGTATTAGCCTATAAATAAATCTTTTACGATGTGGGGACCTGCATTTTCCCCATACAGGAGGAAAGGTACTGCGCACACACACCCACACACCCACACACAAAGATCACCTCAGCCAGGTAGGCGTCATAGTCGACCTGTCCCACTCCAGAGTTGGCGAAGTTGATGAGGTTGTCTCTGCCGGCCTGCTCCAGCAGCGTGATGTCCTGCAGGTTGACCTGCACACTCTCAAACACTTTTGCCAGATCCTTGTTGTACTGTTGTGAAACACAAACATAAATTGATAAGTTGACCTCTCAGCTTGCTCCACCAATGCATCAGTAACGCAGATTTTCATCAGAATATTCTACACAGTAAACTGACACATACCACAGTTCTGTTGAGGAAGGAGTTTATGTTGAACATTGTCTCCAGCTGCAGAGAATGATACAGGCCGTTGTTCTCATAGCAGTCCCTATGAGACAGACACAGTATGGTCACAAACTGACACTCCTCCAGTGTAAATGTATATGCATTATACAGCTCATTATTGTGTGAGTTCATTGGAGTTTATTTTGAACATTAAAAGAGTGATTCTTCATAAAATCAGGGTTTAAACTGGGTTTTAAAAAACGGAACTTTCTGTCACTAAACACACGGTAACATTCAGTAAACAATGAGCTTTATGTACAGTATGTCCAGCACTAGCTGTTGGCACGTTACCTGTACATGCTTCCCAAAGTCAGGTCAATGTTTGGGTTCTGAAACAGCATCCCAGGAAGGAAGTTCTTCTTGGCAGGATGAACCAGGTATGGTGTGTCTATGATCTACACACACACACACACACACACACGCATATTCATCAGCACAGAGCCACAGTGTTGTCCATTATGTAACACGATCTCACTTCGTAAAACTCTCTCCAAGATAAACACAGAGAGAGGCAGAGAGGAGTATGAAAATAAGATGATTCAGAAAGGAAGAGTTTGTTTTCTGCACCTTGAATAGCTGTCGGTTAGCGAGCGGCTCACACACCATCTTCTCCACGTTGCCACCAACAACAAACAAGGTGGTGACGATGGCCATCAGCACCCAGGCGAAGATGAAAGAGAAGCCCACCCCACTGAAAGAGCAAGAGACAGAGTGTGGGAAACATAATCACACAAAAACATAAGCTAAGTTTTTCCTTCAGACTAATTAACCGACATCTATCCATCCATCCATTATCTATAACCACTGATCCTTGACAGGATCCCAGCTGACAGTGTGCGAGCACCCTCCTGGACAGGTTGCTAAACTATCTCAGGGCTGACACATAGGGATTCACACCTTCAGGCAATTTAGAGTCAAGAATTAACCACAACTGCATGTCTGTGGACTGTGGGAGGAAGCTAGAGAACCCAAAGAAAAACTCTCGCTGTGAGGCAACACTGACAACCACTGCACCACTGTGCTGCCCTAATTAACCAACATTCAGGTTCCAGTTTTAACTTGTTGGCTTTTTTTTTTTAGTAACTGGTGAGCTAAAAAACCACCTGCTAAGAATAACTTGTTACTGTTGAAACACAATGTTAAGCAGGGACAAAGCTGCAAAAATTGTAAATTATGGTACCTAAGGGTGTATGAAACTGAACATTGGCCACATTTTACCAATTCAGAACCTCATATCAACTGATATTCATTAATATATGAAATAAAATATATAGATAACTGTTCAACACAACAGACATCTGCTTTTTGTCATTTAAAATTAGCTGAGCGTTAACTCCAAACAGTTCAGTTCAGTTTTATCAAAAGCTTCAAACGTTACTGCCTGAGTAGTAGTATTTTTTAGTTTGTGTTACTTTCTACATTTGACAAAGTCCCTCTCAAACTGTTATATTTCCCCCATAATCTATCTTTATGTATATCTGCTACAGTTATAAACCTTTCACACAGCAGACATGTTTGACTTGTCAGAGTAGGAAAAGCACAGGCGTATCTAATACCATTGATTGTGGCTGAGTTTCACTGAGTTGTACCAGAAAGAAGTAGCAGTGAGACAAGCATGGACAATAGCAGGACTGCGGAACTGACACGCTTAAATGGTTTGCAGCTAACATCATTGTTATAAGTTACACCTGCATCACGAGTCAAAATGTCTGCTGTGACAAAGGCTGAGGCTGTTTCTGAAATCACTCATTTACTATATTGTGTACTATATTAACTGTCTGCTATTTTGGTGTAACTGTTTAGTGGCTATCAAATAGGGAGTAATGAATGAGTAAATGAGGAATTGATGTCCGTCACTGCTCTACTCTCCCTTCAGTTTGAGTGTTGGTTGTTGTCTTGGTAACATACGCCATTAGCAGGTTGCCACCGGTGTTTGACAGGCAGCCTCGGGTTGTTGGCGTAGCTTGCTTGTCATAGCCGCAGGTGCCACACAGCAGTCCGAGGATGTTGAAGGCCAAGACGAGGACGACCATACAGAGCACCGCCACACAGCCGATCCACCTGCAGCACAGACACACACAGGGCTGTCATTTGTGGGGACACAGTGCTGACCATAATAACAAACATATTAACAGATTTTTTGGTCACTTGGGGGCAGCAGAAACAAAATGTTTACATGACACTGATATCATCATCACCTTTTAAGAGGATATGGAGGAGTTGATTGTAACACACGCAGAGCAACATTATCATTCATTGGAGTTGCATTTCTGGCCACCTGGCAATGTAAATCCAATATTTACATTCTCTTTTATTTAGCTCTGTTATTGATCTCTGCTAATTCCTTAGGAAAATATCTGGCTCTTTAGCTGTTAAATGCTCTAGTCTCTAACTGTGTCTGTCTGCTGATTGATGCTGAGCAGGTAGTGTACAGTGGGTTTTTAGAGGTTTTTTGCTGAAAACAGCTGCCTGCTGCCGCTGAAAGCTACGCTATGAGAATAGTGAGAGTGACAGGGTTCCTACACATTTGGAATTTCAAAATTCCATACTTTTCCATACTCTAATTTTTTTTGTTGGTTTTTTTCAGAGAATATGCACCATCTGAGTAAATATATCAGTGTATCATATTTCACATCATATTTAATTATTCTTAATAGGCGATTGTAGCCAAGTACCATAATGGCATGCAAATAAAAACTCAGGTTCAATGTCTGGGCTGAGGCAAAAAGGTTGGGACTCTGGGTGCAAGCGATGCAGTAACGAGACGTCGGTGTTTTTTCCTTTCATGTGGCTCAGAATCGCCTTCTCCCCCATGTTGGCGATGTCAAACAATTTCACACAAAGCTTGCATCTAGCTCTGTGTGTGAATGGGGAATCCTTGACCAACCAGTATTTATATATGGTATTGTCAAGCCATCCATCCAAAAACTTGCATCTACCCATTGTGAACCATGTGAAACTCGTCTTCTTGTCGAAGGTGCAGTGTTGGAGTGAAACTTGATACCTGGGGGGCTAGAGGAGGGTCATGGGGCAGCGGACTGGACATACCACTTGTCAATCAGGTAAAAGGGGCAGTATGTTTTCTGAGACGTTTGCTCTCACACAAACTGTGCTTGGCCCGGCATAAAACATGATCCGGATTGATTAAATTATTTTTGGAAATACCTAATTTTCTATTTTAGAAAACAATATTTTAGAACAGTGGTAAATAGTCTGGAAACATACATATTTTTCCATACTTTATTTTTCATTTTCCATACTTTTTAATACCTGGAAATTGATCAAATTTATTTCCATACTTTTCCATACTTTCCATACTTGCGTAGGAACCCTGGAGTGAACCAAAACAATAAAGATGCAGGCCTGACAGCTAAAAAATGATCTGAAACTTGATATAAAGCTTTGTAAATCTGAGGGGAGCAAAAAGTTGCACTTGAACGCAGTGTAAAGACTACAGCCAATGGTCAAGTACCAAGTATGTTCTGCACCTGTGCGACAACTCGATAGCAACAGACAGTAATAGTTTATATTTGTCATTCAAAAAGGGAAACTGGAAGATCAACAGGGCAGGTACAAGTCGATAGTTAGCCAGTTTAACAACACATTAACGTTAACAACTCAACCTGATGTTGAAAGAGCAAAAAGTATTTATTGTGTGCTAGCAAATAACACAAAATGCTAAAGAGCTAAATGGCTAAAAACATGATCTTAACTAATTCAACAAGTTTGTTTTGATCTCATGCCCTCTTGACTTGAGCTGTTTGTTTGCTTTCCTCACTTCTGTTTTCCTTCCCTGCACCAAGCTAAACAGCCAATCAGAGTGATTTCATTCACCAACAGGCTCCGCTGTCTCCAGCGCTGGCTGAACATGTTGAATTGTCCTAAACGTCAACAAGGGCTGACTAGTGCCAACTGTGCAGGACATACCGCCAAAACAAGGGTGACAGACGCTCACCAACGGCCTGATACTGACCAACAGCTGACCATTGGTTTGGTGTATCATGGCCCTAAGCCTTAAACCTTAAAAAAGTATTAACCTTAAAGGAAATACTTAACTTTGTGGAGGCCAAAGTCTTGCAACCAAGACTGGATTTTGTCCCCATAATGTCAGTGATTTATGTCCCCAAGACCTGATTAATAAATATACACATAAAAACACATATGCACAAACCTGTAAAAATCCATTTGGTCAATTTGTGGGTAGTAGGCCTCGATCTTTTTCTGTCCGTCGTTGAGGAAAATGGTGAAATTGGCCAGAGAAGCTTCCACTGGGAACATTTTGGAGAAGCTGTTGATCTCTGTGCCAATCTTATCCAGCATGCCTTTTACTCCTGCACACAAACAAAAAGGCAAAAGAAAAATCAGAAAGCAGCATGAAGAAGTGCATTTTTCTATATCAACTAGAAAACCTGTAAAATCAGAGGTGCTAACAGTGAGAAATGTAAAATGTAAAACAAAGTGTAAAGGGACAAAGAAGGACTTACGAGGCAGAGCTGTGGTTTCATCATTCACAAGCGTGCAGGTGAAGGCGGGAAAAGAAAAAAATAGAAAGGTGAAAGACTACAGTCAGATTTGATGTCATTTCTAACTAGGATGGAAAACAGCTCCATTTATACAGCTATATACAAACAGCATAAACACACACACACACACACACACTCGTGTACCTGAGACAACATTTTTAGTTTGTTCTTTAACCAGTTTTGGTGTATCATTAAAGGATGAGTAACCCTGCAGGTGGAAAGTAAGAGAGAAAAGATGATTAAAAATATATATCTGTTTGTTTTAACTAGGGTGTGTTGCAGGAATATGATGGGTGAAAAAGAGAGTGACAACATGAACAGTTGTGACAGGGTGACGACTGAGACAGAGACAAACCTTTTGTACAATGTTGCTGAGGTCTGTTCTCAGAACAGTATTGACATTGGCCAAGGCATGATTGACATCTGGGAGCTGACAGACAGAGAAAGAAGAAGAAGAAGAAGAGTAAATATGGCAACTAAAATGCTTGTTTCTATGGAGATAGTTCTGTCTCAATATTATTTGTGTGAACAGACAGACAATTTGTGTGTTAATGTGTAGTCTGTAAACATAAAACCACCTCCAAAAATACAAAAAAGATTTGCAAACCCACAAAACCATTATGCAAATATATCACACAGCTGCAAAAATGCAAATAAATTAAAAAAAACATATTTTATAAAATATTTTGTATTTGTATTTGTGGAGGTTGTTCGATCTTTACAGATTACACATTTACAAATGGATTCTCTATCTCCTCAAAAGTAATATTGAGACAAATATATCTCCATAGTTTCCATTTATTGTCAGATTTTGATTTGCATCTCATGTTTCAGACAATCTTTAGCTCCTTGGTACCCTTGAGAAGTCAGCGTTGATTCCCAGCTGGGACAGCGTGGAGCGGATGGCGTTACAGGTGGGAGACACAGCTCCATTAGTGCAGGCGGGGTCTGACAAGGTGTTAGACAGAGAGGCGCGCTCCCCTGATAGACTGGCCTGAAGTTTTCCCGTCCCCTCCTGAAGAACCTCCAAGGAGGAGCTGACGTTCTCTAGGGCCTCTTTGGTCTCCCGCATAGCTGCAAGAGAAAGAGGAAGGATGACAATGAATCAAAAACTAACATTTTTTGACAAAACCTACACTTGTACTAAAATAATCCACAACAGAGTATGGTTTTGTATTGTCAAACTGGTTGAGCCTCAAAGGATTTGCACAATCACAATTCATGCAACCACCACAGAACTACCCAACAATAACACTGACCACAGACCAACAACCCACAACCGGAAAGCACAACAGAAGACATCTCATAGGACACAACAGAGGGGCAGATCAGCAGAACAGCCCTGATTACCTTTGATGGCACTCTCAACTTTTGCTTTAGATAAAAAGAAATGCGAGGAAATCAAAGAGGAAAAAAGAAAAGTTAAAATAGGGTGAGGTTATGCCCTTAAAATACACACCAGGACTCTGCAGTGACAAGACCATGAAAGGACTCTTAAAAATATGGAACAAGACCAGAGGAAGTTTTTTATTGTTCTAAGAAACCTCCTTTTTGTTGAGTCTGCACCATGCGAACGAGGAACAATCCTAGTTTTAAAAATGCCGTTTTGGGGGACTTTTTTGTAGCTCTTATTCTGGAGTAGGTACGTTCCATGCACAAAAGGGACCATGACTGACATTAATGTATGTCGATTGGTCCCAATGTAGGTGTATGTTGATGGGTCAAGCACAGCCAATGCAGCACAGACAACTGCCAATTTTAAAAACCCATTAGCCAGGTAAACAACAGATAACACAAAACACTATAACAGCTCATAACAACTGAATTTATATTGTGACAAAAATAGTTCATGGCCAAAGAGGTCTATCCTTGAATTTCAAAATAAATACCACTAATCAGATGACATGACAAAGGAGATGATGTTTCAGCTCAGCAGCATCAGCACTGCAGTGACACTACATGTCGACTGTTTGAGATAGAGAGGAGGTGGTTTTAAAAGCTTAGTGTGTGTGTTACCTCCTGCCATACGCAGCGCAGTGTCCAGCGAGGGAACCACCTCTTTCTCCAGCTGACTGTGGATCCTCCCACCCAGCAAAGGTCCAATGTCTGTCAGGAAACACAGACAGATCAGACAGATTTATGACAACACTACAGTTACATATTACTGCTGTAGGTAAAACACAGGCAGTCGGAGGCAAACAACGTGAGAGACATGAGACAAACAGTGTGTGTAAACAGTCTAAGTTCAACTCACTGTCGAGGTCTGACAGGACTTTGTTCTTTGCTGTGGTGTACTGGGCTGTCAGGTATTCGATTTGCTGCAACAGAAAACACACATTACACATTCAAACATGAGGTCTGGTGTATGTGTGTGTTATACATGGGAATGCATCTGTGTGTGTGTGTGTGTGTGTGTGTGTGTGTGTGTGTGTGTAGGGGCATACTGCAGGTGTGTTGTTGGCAAATGTCTTCAGGTCTCTCATATTGGTGTTGATGAACCGCCGAGTGCTTTTAATCTGGGCGCTGACATTGTGGTTCGCTGCATAGGCAATGAGTACTCCCAATCTGAAACACACACACACACGTACGGGATCAGTAAAGAAAAACAGTGTGCAGTATTCACCAGCAGAGGGCAGCATGTGGCTACATTTAAATGTATTTCTGCT
Source organism: Epinephelus lanceolatus (assembly GCF_041903045.1). Lineage (NCBI taxonomy): Eukaryota > Metazoa > Chordata > Actinopteri > Perciformes > Serranidae > Epinephelus > Epinephelus lanceolatus. The sequence continues at coordinate 25,654,558 of NC_135736.1, read as the reverse complement.
GCATGGGCTTCAAAAGTCACTGACACATGAGATCAGCCTGCAAAGTCACATTTCTCTGCTTAACATGTCTCTTTATGTTTATAACTCTTTAGTTACTTCACAGCAGTAATTTATGTTTTCAATTCAGTTAATTTCAGTTAGTTGCCAGAGTGGGTTTCCTCTTTTCAGATTTATTTTCATTGTTCGAAAGTGTTTAGTTTTAGTTACATTTTTAATTGGTTTCAGTATTACTTTTTTTGTAATTTGAGGGGTACAGTATTTGTCAGGGACAAGATTTAAGTAGTTCAGAGGTATTAGAATAAAAGCACAACACTCCGTGAAAGGCAGTTGACTCAAGGTCAAGTAAACATCCTAGTCTCAATAAACATTTCCACCAATCCCTCCTTTTGCTTGTTGTGTTGAAAAATTTGACCAAATTGATAAGGACTAAAACTAAAGTCATTACCTGTTTATTTTTATTTAATTTTAGCTCATTGTGCAAGTACACAATATCATATTAGTTAATTTTCATTTTCTTTTAATGTCTAGTTTCTTGCATGACTAAAATGTTGTTTTTTCCACAACTAGTTTTAGTTTTTAGTGTACTTGTAGTTAGAGTAAGAGTTTTTGTGTCAATTAAACTTTTTCATGTACAAGAACTTTGTCACAATTGTTGTATAACTGTTGTAAGATTTTGGAAAGATCTACATGATGTACAGTCAGTAAATGTACACACTCCCCTGCAAGCTTTAAATTATTTTGCAATGCATCTAGGATTTAACGAGGATAATGGACAATGCCCCAGTTTTATCCAGGATCCAGGAAGTTTGTCCAGGAAATTCTGCACATTTAGTGTTATATGCGATGGCAAACTTACTCTAATAAAGTAAGAAAGCAGAATGGACAATGCTGTGACAATTCACTGGAAGTCTGGCAGGGTGCTGAGCTGATGATGTGCAAACCTTCAGCTTTCAGAGTTTTTGTTAATTACTGCAGTAATGTTACGGCTGTGTGTTCTTCCTGAACTTATTTATTACTTTTTAAAGGTATTTAATTCATCATCCAGATAACTGATCTCTTTTAGGCTGCTTAACCGAAAGTAAAGATTTGACTGAATGTCTATAAACAAACAAAGAATCTTCTGTGTGAGAGATTATGAAAGAATCATATTAACAAACCCTGATCAGATAATGTCTGCACATCTCCAAATGGCTACAACGTGCTTCATGTACCCATATGTGCATGTGTGTTTTTGTATGCGTGAGCACGCATGTTTGTGATGTGAAAGCATTCATTCAGACAGAGCGGCCTCTGACAGTCAGCCAAGTGATATCAGTAACACCTAACTGTCCTGCACAGTTTGGATTGTGTTTCTCTGACCGTGCACCTGCTCCTTATACACAGCAGGTAAACTGCAGACAGGTTCCAGACTGTGGGGGAGCAGATGTTGTTAAAGGGAAACGCCACTGATTTTACACCTCAAAATTTGTTTACAGGTCTTGTGGAGCACTACGGGACACTGCTATTGTGTAAAGCCTTTTGTGGCTCAGAGGGAGCTGTAAAAATGGGATAAACTGCCTTGAGTGATGTCACTTGAGGTCGGTGGAAGTTTCAAATGAAATGAAAATGTGGAGTCAGAAAGAGGTGCGGTCATCAGACCTCTGAGGCCAATTCCTCATCTCTTCATGGGGCTCGAGGCTACATTATTAGCTAAAAGCATAACAAACTGAATCTCTGACTAAACTATCAGCTGTCACGTTGCATTGTGGGTAACCAAGGCACCAGGATTTGACAAGGAAAAAAAATATGTGGCATAAAAAAGACTACATTTCTAGTTCAACTGCATCAATTTTGAAATTTTAAAATGTCTATCATGAGACTGATAATGTTACAGGAGTTCAGTGCTAAGTCAGCAGAGCACACTTTTAAGAACCAACATATAAAAATACTTAAACATGCAAAAACAGTGCAACAAAAGGTTTGTACATACCTTGAGTTTTGCATAATTTGTTGCACTATAAAATAATTTTACAGTGAAATTATGTTTACTTCTGATCTGGGATCATTAAGTTAATTTTCATTAAGCTCTTTGCAGTGATGTTTTTGTCAATTTTAGTGTTACTTGCCTTTAATACAGACAGTACAAAGATTGCAGGAAGTAAGGGGGAGAGACAGATGCAACACATGCCTCTGGGCCAGACTCGAACTGGGTGTTGTGTCTAATATAGGGATGCCAATATATATTGAGCTGATAAATTACTGGCCCATAATGGGACATTTAAATTATTATGCATTATTCCAATAACTAAAATTATAACTGATAAATAGCACTGATAATATGAAGTCAGACTGCTTTCATTGACTTACCAAGGGCAGCATCTACACACCCTGAAAGTGTGTGGCGGTACATGTAACTTCAAACTTGGTTTGCAGGCCGCAAATAAACACAGACAAGAAGAACAACAACAACTGCAGCACGCTATCTAGAGGGTAAAACATGTTGCAGCGTGGATGTCTTTCACAGTTCCAGAGGAAGACAACAGGACTGAGGGTAGGCCATATGACAATACCCCAGAAAATCTCCCTCTTTTTCACAGTGTTAACAATAGTGATGTTGGGTTTGATTTGGTTAGGTCAGGGCTATGGAATATTAAGTCAGCCATATTTTCTCACTACATATTAGCCTTTCTTATGCTCAGGTGTACATAAACTACAGGTTATACACTTCTTTTTAAAATACAAAAATGTGAAATTATTGGTTATCGGCCATAATAAGCAGATAATTATTGGTTATAGGTATTGGTTGAAAAAAATCCATATTGGTGCGTCCCTAGTTTCATAGTCATATTCATCTCTAAGCCTACTAATAGTCAATTTTAGCACATTAGGGTGAATTTAAATTTAGAAAACATTTGTGTGCTGGTTGCTTTGGGATCTACAACTTAAAGTTTAACAAGACATACTTCCCTTTCTGTTGATATATACATTTTAACGTATATAATTAAATACTTTTTCCAGTATCCAGCACAGTACAGTGTATCCAAAAAACACCCTCCAACAACCCATCAGAATCCAGTGATCCAGGATGCACACAATAAGAACAGAGTACCACTAATAATATGTAGGTTTATCTGATGGAAATAAAAAATAATGCTCACAGTGATGATTAACAAGATGATAATGATGATAAAGACTGAACTGAAAATAACGACAACTCACATGATGAAGATGGAGGTGGCGATGAGTGAGGCGGTGTAGAAACCTCTCTGACAGTCGACGTTCTTTCTCTGTCTCTGGTGCATCTCCCCTCCGCAGTTCTCACAGCATCGGCACACACAAAAGCACATGCCTATAATCGGGGTGAGGACCACGAAGAAGATACCGAGGGCCGCACATATGAGGAACCCAGCCTCGTAGTAAATCCACTGCAGGAGGGAGAGGGTTCGTACAATCATCATTCCTCATCACACAGTCATTTCTGAGATATTGCAGAGTGTATTATGAGAACACAGTGGTATGAGTTTACCTGTAGTAACAGGACCACATTTTCTGGCTGCAACCCCATAGCACATGCACACCGATGCATGCAGAAAAGCACGTGTACGTGAACACATACACAAAGCCAAAGGGACACAACGAGAGACAGAACAAGGTCAGTGTGACAGCCAGGAGATTAGGAGGAAGCAGAATTCCAATTTTTAAAGAGGGATGTGAAGGCAACATCAAGATTCAAGGTAGAGGAAAGATGAAACAAGAGAAAAATTATTTCAAACAAGCTCAAACCAAATCAGGGGACTCCCAAATGTCTAGCTAACATCACAGTTATTAGGCTGTGATATAATCTAACTTTGATTTTTACTGTTATGTTCAAAGTATTTCTTTATATATCACACAAGGTCTTTTGAATGACACACACTGTAAGGCCATAAAACGTTATTTTAACATAAGTTGCAAGAACATAAATCAAGGAATACATTTATCAGTGCAACACTGCAATATCAAAACAAAAGTTAATCTCACTCATCTCTTAAATTAAACGTACCTTTCTCCATTCTTCGATTTTGATTCCCCCCATGTTTTGCTGAATGACTTGAACAATCAAATCTGAAAAAAAAAAAAAAAGAACAGATAGGTGACCACTTAAGTAACAGGTCTTTCAACCCACATACATGTATTAATAATCACTTGTCCGTCAGTGTTTCACATGCAGTATGCTGCTTGTAGGTGACTCCCACGCCAGTTTCACAGACAATCAAACACACATTTGAGAAGCTACGCTGCCGTCAAAATCCATTCATCTGTTCACGCACAGACAACACAGATTATGGGGATTCATATTTTAATTTCCGAGGACAGTATTGTGGATCTATTTCCTCATATATCTAACAGCTGTGCGTTGCCATGGAGGCTGTTTGAACTGTGTCGCTTGCCATGAGGACTACAGTTCAGTCCAGCTGTCTGTGTTTATATAGGTCAGCCAACACTAAGCCTACCTGGTTGGGGACTCACCCCGACTGTTACTCAGCAGGTAAACACTGATGCCTTCACACACTAACAAGAACACTTGTATGCATGCGCACAAACAACACAAACATGCTTCGTAGACAGCCCGTGCACTTGACAACATGTACAGTAGAAAGATAAAACAAATTATGTATAAGCTGATATATTTAAATCTACAGCTCACAGAAGCGAATGCGTGCACAAAAAACAGCAATGGAATTTACTCAAGTACTGAACAGTTTTGAGGTGCTTATACTTTTCATTTTATGCTTCTTTTTTTAAATACTTCTACTCGGCTTATTTTAAAGGGAAACACTGCATTTTTTAACTCTACCACATTTATTTCAGAAACAAATTCTGATTAATATTTTATTATTATAGATTAAGCTACCAGCCAGTATATAAAGTACTTAAAATTAGGTCCAACTTTATCAGATACAACATTCGTGTGTGCCAACAATTAGAATCCAATATCTACACACATATCTATAATTTTGAAATTGACAAATATCTTACTTTTGGTACTGTCAATATATTTTGAGACTACTTCTGTAAAAATTTTCAGTAGTTGAAGTTGTTAAGTAAAAGACCTGAATACGACTTCCATCCAAGCGACAACCTCAGGGCTGAAAAATAAAGACAACGCCAAAGGGCCGAAAAATGTAGTTCCTTGAATGGCCACTTGAGGCTGGCTCCGGAGGCCAGTAAATCCCCGTAGTTAAAATATCCAGCTGTACAGCAGAAGTGAACATGTTTACAGCCTGGTACAAAAACGGTTCTGGTCTCTATAGCTAATTTTAACTGTCAGCACAACTCCAACTGTAAGTTTTATATAACTCAGCCATTTACATTTTATTGTGGCTTAATGTTACACACAATGTGAAGTGTGTGTGTGAGGTGTGTGTGTGAGGTGTTGCTAAAGTCTATGAGTCAGATCCCCTTGCTCCTCCACAGCTCCACCCTCTTATGCCAATATGGTCACTTCTGGCTCCTAAAACCAAGATGGCGATGCCCAAAATGTTGAATTTGAGGCTTCATAATGGCAGTCCACAACCCAGTGGGTGATGTCACAGTAGCTATGTCCATTATCATATGATATATGCTTCCACCTATTTATTTGGACAAACACTTACCTACAGTATATAAAAATTGAGCACTACTTATTTGAAGCCGCGTAGATAGTCAAGGCAATATTTTCCAGTGTTTATAATCAGTATGGCTAGTCCTCTCAGGTTGGTACAGTAGATGCCACTGCAAACAGCAAGCAGATGGAGGCCAGTTTAGCATGTAAATGCTGACACAGCTGTCATACAAACACACAACACACACACACAAACTGAAACACTGTGTGTCTCTTTTGCCTTCTGCTGGCACACCTGCTGACTCTTAGGTGAGGTGAGAAAGCACATGCAACTAAAATGTAGTGTGATTTGTTTGTAGCCCTCTTACGTTTAAAATGTTCCAGTAAATAAGTTACTTTATTAACTTCCTATAATATGCTGTTGTGTTTATCCTCTTTATTGTGTCATGCTCTGTCTCTCCACATTTTACATAGCAACTAATGATTATTTCTGTTAATGATTAATCTGCCAATTGTTTTTCTGATTAATAAAGTTATCTTTTTCTCAATAAAATGTCACAAAATATTGAAAAATCCCCAATATGATTTCTTAGAGTCCAGTTTCTTGACATTCCTTGGGGGTTCACTTTACGATGTGAGAAGGTTCAGCATTTGAAACAAATCCTGATGGCCACAAGAATACTTTAACATTTTGTCTAGTATACCAAACAGTGTCTACGGAGGGTTTAATGAGATTTTTGTTTTTTCCTCTGTTGAATGATTGGCTGCCTCCAGATCATGTGAGGTTTTCAGTCTGCACTTTAAAAGTAAAAATGCTTCAGACTAAGCCTTTCTGGTGAGTAAAAGGAGCTGAGATTTTGGATATCTTTTGTGACCATATGGATAATCCTCTCAACGCCATCCTCCTGTCCTGCTGGGAGGTGACTGCCTTACTTTTCTCAGAAATAAAACTGCTTCACCTGGAGGAGACCTCACACCGTCATGTAGGGTGAGGACCTCTACCTCTTTTAACTCTGCAGATGCAGCATGCGAGCACATCTGAGTCACACCGATGCCACCTGTTGTTGCTCAGGTACTTAGTTAGCATTAGCCACCGAGGACAGTTAAGCTTAGACAGCTTAGTTCAGTGACCCACTAGGAGAGGCAGCTACTGCAAACGAAAGGAAGGGAGGTGGGATAAATGACCGTCAGAGCAAGACCTGAAAGGATGAGCAGACCACTGCCCAACTTAAACTAACGTGGCTCTTGCAAAAGTCAGGATGATGAACTGATTTCGTACAACACGTGCATATATTACATGATATTTCGTGTTTTGTTTTTTTTAGTTTCTGATTTGACCACAAACCACATTTTTAGTATCATTGTCGTTGATAAAAATGAAATGTGTGTGTCTTGACTTTTTTTTCATAATAAAAGGCCTTTAAAGAAACCCTAGTTGGATCTATTAGTGTTTTCACTTCAGTGAAGCAAGATGGAGCAAACACTGTATCAACATCATGACAATCACACACGGGTTCATAGAGGCCACCGTAAGGCTGAAAATGTCAACAGCAAACCACCAAACAGTGTTGCTAATTAGCTGTTGTGATATGTAAGTCAGTCAGAAACAACAACCCTCTTACTGCAACGTGTAAATATAGGCCCGCACAATCCTCTACACTGAACCGCTCTGAGAGATTACTGGAAGGTGTGGACAGAGCCTTATGCAACCTGACAATCACGTCTACTTTTCACAATATAGGACTCATTTAAAGTAAAGAAAAAACACTCTCCGTCCCACGTACACAAAACAAAGAAGGCTGGAGCAAACATTTGTATGACTGCATCCTCCACTGACACTGTTAATCATGTATTTTGGATGTGTATTTGCCAACTTGTTTGCTTATTTGAGGCAATACAGAAAAACTTGAAGTTGTAACTTGAAGCTGAGTTTCATAATGCTTACTTTTGATAAAACGGATTTTTTGGAAATATATAGTCACAATGTTGCCCCTGAAATTATTCAAGCTTTTATGCTTTTAAGAGAAAGCAAGCTTTTTAGTGGAAGTGATGACGAGGGTTGGTCTGTCTCTGTTTCCTGGACAGTGGAGCTGACCTTAACACTTTAACTACCCTACTGGAGAAATGCATGTTTCAGATGATTTAAAAAAAAAAAAAAAAAAAGCTATGATATTTGTGCTTTCACAGAACATTTACGCTATCCAATGTTTGATAAATCATCATCAGTAATGTGGATTTAATGACTAAGCAGGTAAAGGCAAATAATAGAACAGCGAGAACAGTCTGGTAAGGTCAGAAAATTATATCAATTTACTGTAATACAGCTTTTAAAACCAGGAAAAGACAACACTTATGACATTATGATATCCAAAGTCTAGGACAATATCTCGTCTCATATCATGATATGGATATAGCTAATATCAATTTATTAGCCAGCACTAGTGGAGTCCATGGTAGGTAAGAGTACTGGAAAAAGACATTATCACTCCTTAAAATTAAGCAATATCTACTCATAACAAGTAGCACATGTTTATGAGCTGTGAGCAGTTTAATCGAATAGTGATTCACATCTGAGATAGATTCTAAAAATGAAATACAAACACCTGCTGCAAATCATACAGTGCTTCTAGAGTTTTATTTGAGAATTTTTTGAGACCCGAAAAGGTAGAACTATCCATTATGTGACAAGAAAAGGGCAAACATCAGAGAAAAGCCTTTTCTTTCCTATGCGGCTAACCTCAGATTTACCCTGTGACCTCTCGTAAGGGGTCCTGGTCCCCCAGGTCAGGAACCTCCAATTTTGAAAAAAGTTTAACATTGGGATGACAAAGTGAGATTTAAAAGAGCCAGGGTCACTCCATTAGTATGAAAATGTATTACAAGACGCAACGTTAAAAGTAAGTGATGACGCAAGCTGCAGTTTAAAAGGTGTTACGATGTTACGTAGCACTTACTGTATTTGACTTTAAATACTCCTCACTGTACAGTATGTTTTACTCAGCATTACACAAGGCTGTAAGTACAGTATGTATTTTCATGGCACCAGGAGCTAAAGAAAGTTACACAGCCCACTGTGAGCTGGAGCAAAACAACTAAGAGGATTATGTGGTCTTTTCCCCCTGTTTGCATCAGACACTTCATTAGACGCTTCCCACAAGAAATCAGATTTCAAGTTTAGATAAAAAGAGATAACAGACTGTAACAGTTATTTTCATTACTGATTAATCTGCCTATCATTTCACTGAATAATAGACTGATTGCCTGTCTATAAAATATCAGTAAATAGCAGAAAACGCCAAAATATCTACTATCACAACTCTAAGAATATCAGAAAATATTTGAGAGGCAGGAATCATTTTATTACTTAAACAATTAATTAATCTATTTGCCAGGGACTGCAGATGCAAATTAGCTGTATAGGTATCTCTACTTCAACAGCTGTGATAAAATTGTCATCCGTTGATTTTCCGTCAAAGACTTATCAATTAATTGATGTGTCTCTTATTTCAGTTCTACATGAGACACCCTTCACACTGTCCAGTCTACCATAAAAAGACACATGTTCAAAGCTCTGTGCTTGAAAATAGTTTTATAAAGTGCATAAAAGATGAACAGTAGCTGCAATCTCTATTTGTTTGGGCAGATCTAAAGCATCAATATATGACACACTGCAGTTTTTGGAGGGAGTCCTTCCTCCCTTGTCTTAAATATCCCTGCCAGACAACTAATTTGAGTTCCTCTTGAATGGAATCTCATTTAAGACATTTGCGTCCTGATAAACAACCCGTTTTCAACCAATCACAGTAATTAAGGCAAAAAGACAAATACCAGGACTATGACCCACTTTCAGGACATGTGTATGTGTGCATGCCTGTACGTGCTTGCACATTTGTGTGTGTGTGTGTGTGTGTGTGTGTGACAATGCCATCTGTAGCAGTGGTAGCTGTGCAGTGTTAGCATTAGCCCTGTGGATGCTAATCCTCTAATCTACCCTGTGTGTATCAGAGGGATAAGACACGGCCTCCTCACATAGTGACAGAGTCCAAAATGTTTCTTCATCATAAAAACAACTGTCCCACAGATTTGCTAAAAGGGATGAGCAAGTCAAGAGAGGGAAAAGCCAGAAAAGTTGAAGAACCAATGACAGCCCCTTTCACAGTAATTCATACTCAGATAAAATCAGCTCGACTGGAAACCTGAAACAGTAATTACATTATTAATATGACAGGGATTTGTGGAGATTTTGTCTCAGACTTGCTGTGAGATTGTTCAAACTTCAATCCAATTGATCTGACAAGACCAATCAGTCAGCTACATACCCTCATCCTCAGTTTACCTCCCATTGATTTGCATTTCTCCATCTTAACCTCAAGTCAACCTCAGCCCTGACATCAACCAGTCACCTCTGCACCAGCTAATTATAACCTTACTCAAGCCCTTACCTCAACCCTGGACAGCAGCACTACTGGAAACATGATGGGGTGACAGCATTCAATGAAAGACTGGTATCAATATAACACTGTACTGTTCCACCAAGACCACATTTACTAAAAGTATACTGAAATGAGATATATAACACATAAGCCTCTGTTCACCAATAGTCTTCCAGATCTTTTTAGAGTTTCAGCAGAAAAAGTATGTGGAGAAACAACTCAGCAAATTGCATCCCTGCAATGTTCTAACTTGCTTGTTCAGTAGCCTTTTTGTACAGTTTAATGTACCTGGAAAATTAATCAAGATTTATCTCAGGGAAAAACCCATGTGGCTTGTGTGTAGTTGTGGTCATATGGTCATGGTGTCTCTAGGAGTAACAACCTCTTTATATTAGACACAACAATTGTTTTAGGACAGTTGTAGCAGTGTATTTCATTACTTTTACTTATTACCTACAATATGACTGCGATCTGTGTCCCATGGAGTTTAATACTATACTATTTCTTTGTGCTGTTTTTCTCATGGTAAAGGACTTTGGTGTTTTCAACCTAACCTTTACAGAGTGTAAAACTATGTGGACCAAACCCAAGAAATAAAAAAATATTTTCCATAACTCATATGCAGACAGTATATTACATGGAAACTGTTAGCAGATCCTTATAAGACCAGCACAAAGGCTGAATATACACCACACTACTACACCAGGTCATACCAGTGAGTTAACTATTATAACCAGTCCTGGCAACCTTGTGTAAGCCCTTTGAACATGCCTGAGTAAACAGTTTGTGTTATCTCATGAAGCCGAAAAAGAGAGTAAAATATTCATCTACTAATAGTCATAAACGTTTATCTTCAATATAAAGTGGAGAGAAAGAAAACAAAATGTGACCTTGGGATATTAAAAAATGAGTTGCCCAAAGCTAATTACAATATACATAATAATAAATGTTAAATTAAGAGGTAAAACTTAACCAAATACTTTATTCAGGGTTTATTAATCCAGCCATTTTGTAACTGATAGTGCTGCTTCACTCTGTTGCTGCTGAGGTAATTTAGTTAATTAAGTTAGTTTGACTCATGTGTGAGTGATGCAATTGTAAACAGTGTGCTAACTAACCTCAAGATATGTGTGTGTGATCGATGTGTGTGAGTAAAATGTATGGTTTTTCCATATAGGTATATGATATCTGATTTGTGTGTGTTATGTGACATGACATCCAGGTGGTCTCTACCTGTGCGTGTGTATGACAGTAATTCATACTGGAAAGTCCCTGGCAGTAGCAGCATATGGTCCAGTGGATTAAGGTATTACGCAGTGATGCAGGTGACTGAGAAAGCCTCCTCTAATCGCTGATCTGCTAATTGATTACCCAGCCAGCGGCACTAACCCTGGACACCAAAATGGCAGCAACTTAAAACCTTCAATCCTATTGAACAGTGTCATCCTCCAACGTGACCACTCATAGTTGTATATACAGTGCACAAACAAACCGCTTTAAATGGGTTGTAGCTCTATATATCCGTCACTGGACTGTACAACACCAGGCAGCAAAGAGGGAAACATTCACTATGTATGCATTGATTAAGTGAAAGACTTGATCACCCCTTAATCACCTCAATAATGTTAAAGCATGGGAATCACTTACGAGCTATGACAGCTATTGATCCCATTAATCTGCTCATAACACTGGTTTATGAGCTCAACAAGCACACACCTTTGATACATACAGTCCCTCCATGCACGTGCTCTTTTGACCCTGTAGCATTTTAGTTAGGAGTGTTTTTTGGAAGTCATGCGTTGAGTCAGCCATGATACAGCACAGATTTACACTCAGTGAGAGAATACAGATACAGCGGCAGTGTCAGATGATTCCTGCAACAGTGGCCTCTTTGAGGTTTCCAATGTTTTTTGGACTTTGGTGTTTATTTATGACGTAAAACATGTCAGTCACGGTCTTTGATGCTAGGGAAACAGCTAGGCCAGTGATTTCCAAAAACAAAGCAGAGCCTATGTACATGTGACTCCTCAGCACAGGTTATGGCCTCAGTATGGACATGTAAACAGTTTATGTTTATTTCCTTCATATATTGTTTCATTTGAAGGATTTTTTGAGATCTAAAGGTGTGTAAGTGGTATCCAGTATTTTATAAAAAAAAATAAAGGATGAGAGGAAAGAGTCAGAAAAATAATCAATTTTGCATGAGAATAATATACATTTCTGTCTTTCTTGTCACATTACCCCCCCCCCCCCCACTCAGTTTTATCGTGGGACCCCTTGACAGGTGAGGTGTTAGTGGTTTACAGATAGACTTACACACTACTGGCCACTGTTTCTATTACAGCTATTATCCAAAACTCATGATGGCATTGGCACTAGACGAAGATTATATTCATGCACTATTATCATGTACCTCAAATGAATCAGCTGTTAACTCCAATCCCTACTTTTTTTTCACCATGTCCCCTACTTGCAGCGTGATGGACCCCTAAATACAGATCATACTTTTTGTGTCCATTCATATTTGTGCTTAATCTGTAACTTTTGTGAAACAGTAACATTGGTGCAGTTTCTGTACATTTCTGTATAGTCACATAGTCCTATTGTAACATAGATGCACCTGTTAAGATGTTTTGCCAGTGTGTGTAATTATTTTTCTTCAGGCACTGCACCATTATTTGCACTTTTTGTCACTTTTACTACATGTATATTTATTTTCTCTATTTTTTTTTTTTAATTTACTGTGTACACATGTATCTTACTATGTACTATTTACTGTATACTATGAATATGTTGTTTTTTGCATGACCATCTGTGGCACAATAATTGTGTTAAGGGTGCAAAAAATTCTCTAATCTCTCTATTCTATCTTAATTCTGATCCTACTGGGGTCACAAATTTTGGTTAGCAGCCATCCACAAACAGTATATGGCCATCAGAAAAACATTTGCAGTATCAGTGAAGCTAAAATGCCTAATCAGGTCGCTAAATCTGATGGGTCACAACTCACATTAGCCTTGCGGTTATTAAAACGAAATATGAACTATGTGTTTGTCCATAATGATTTGTACTGAAAAGAAGAAGTAATTAAAGCCATGCCAGTTGCCCTCCTGTAAGAAACAGAGAGAAGATGGAGAGAGAAGGGCACGGATGAGGAGGAGGGGGTGAGGGATAATCTCACCTTTGGGGAAGGTGTGAGGTTGAACAACGTAGAGAAAAGCGTGGACCATGTGGAAGAGGATTCCTATGGCCCCTGGCTCGTAGTAAGCGTGAGTATCATAAACCGCCGCCGGTACAAAGCCAAAGTCCAACGGCTCCACCGGTGGGGGGGACCGTTGTCTGCGGGAGTCCGTCCGGGCCTCAAGCGGGGTCCCGTCCCTCTCATCCGCCTGCTGCTCGCCGCTTGTGGCCCCCCAGCAGAGCAGCAGGGCGAGCCACTTTGTCCACAACATGGCTCAGAAAAGTCCAGCTTTGTCCCAAGAAGAACCGTTAAAACTCCCAGCGCCGGTGTACGGTGCTACAGTCCAGCGGGGGATGGAGAGGGGAGCCGAGCTGGTGACGTGAGAGGACACCTGTCCCTCTCAGCGGTTTATCCCCGCAGCAGCCGCACAAACAACCGTCCGAAGGGAAACTTTTAAACTTAACATCCAACGGTCGAGGTTCAGGCAGCCGTTAGCTCCAGCCGTTAGCTCCTGGTTTCTCGGTACGGACTCATTCTCCCGGACAAACTCCGACGACTCAACAGGAGCAAAGGCCGAGGATGTGCTCGTTATCTCGGTGTCCTCACTCTCACCGGCCGGCTGCGAGTAGCCTAATCCCGCGTGCACGTAAAACCCAAGAACGCTCGTGCTCGCTGAAAGCTCGTGGCGCGCGACACCGCGGGGTCCAATCACCTGTCATCTTCGAGTACATTTACTTAAATACTGTAGTTTTGTTTATTTATTTACATGTTTTCGGAGGCATTCTCTGCTCCTACTTGATGTTTCTACTCCACTACATGTTAGAGGCAAATAATTATAACTTTATGTAATATAAATTGATTAATACTCATTATAATTATAATTAGTGTGATTATAATATAATCAACAAGTAAATTGTGATATTAATAAATCGATAAGACTTTATTCACTGGCTACCCATGAGTAGGGTGAAGTCAGGTAATGTGGGACACTTCTTGGTAAATTACCAAGAAAACTCTTAAGGCTTCTGTAAGTTTTTTTTTTTTTCATAACTTGTTATGGTTCTCTGCTATATTTCTATGAAGAAAATATGTTGCCAAGTAAAATAATTTAGATTATTTGGACCTTCAAACACACCAAGAACCCCTACCTCACTCCAATGACATGTTCAGGTAAAATGGGACATTCATGTTTGTTTTTAAATGGCTAAATCTATTTATTAGTTTATCATTAATTCATGAAATTATTAATGTAACCTTAAAAAAGGTCATCCATCTTTTGCCATGCTTTCCCTGTTCTTTTGGTGCCATATGGTCAAACATATTTGTGCATGCATGTAATAATGATGGCTAATTTTAGACTATTGTTGCTAACATGGACTCACTACATCATCTTTAATATTTTCTAAGTGACAAAAATGCAAAAAAAATGACTCTTATATCACAGGGTGGCACACAATAGCATAACTCGTGACTTTATGGCACCTGGTGGAATAAAAAAAACTGCTCACTCAAAATCCTCTCCCATAAAAAGCAAAGTGTATTATGACAATATTTTGATTTTAAGTCAAACATTTAATAGAATGCAACATCCTACAACCATTTCTGTTGTTGTTATATCCTTATTGTTTTAGCTCCAGTGCTCATTACCAAAAAGAGAAAATCAACACGCCACTTGGTTGACCTTACAGGTCCTAAGACCAGCAGCCTAATTTTTGAATCTGTACACCCTAGTTATCTCAGACCCATAATGATTTAAGTTTCATATATAGGGCATTTGTAGTAACAATTCAATAACATGTTCAGTGACTGGCTGCTAATATTTACAGAGCCCACGGAAGACCTTAATTGTCAGATTTTACCATATTTCCAAAATTACCTGGTTTATATAAAGAGAGATTAGGTGTATTAATACTCATAATCCAATGACAGTTTGTTGCTCATGTTTGTCTGTTAACGTAAGGAAAATTTAAATGCATGACTTTTACTTGTAACACAGTACTTTGACATGACTGTAAAGGTTATGAACAGTCAATATAGGTCATCAGATTAACTCACTGAACGTCAAAATACACCTGCTCTCAATAATCCATTTCATTTAAATATGTTATTTCAACATAGTATTGTCGATTGCATACTTTTTCGTTTATACTGTCACTGTCAGGAATGTTGAGACAAGAGTTGCAGTGTGTCTGTAATGTTTACAGCTTTCTGCCTGAGCAGTAGAGGTCAGATGGCATTATGTGGCGGCTTATAAGAAAATCAAATTACATAATCTTAGTGGGCCTCTGCATGTATGTATGAATGTGAGGCAGGTCATTGACTCTATCCTGTGATCACTGAGCAGCTGACCTTCAGCTCTGTCATTCATCAAACAGACGGTCAAGACCGGTGAAATTTTGGCAAACACACAAGATTTGAGTTCAAAGAAAGGAAAACCCAAAGTTGAGTTAAAAAGTAACATTATAGCCTGGTTAAAACTTTGAAGTTTTGGTTATATCAGAGCTCTCTTTCATCCTTCGCCACCTCTTCACAGCCACTTTCCACAACACATGACGCTATACTGCTTAAACGTAAATGTGAAGTACGTAATCAAGTCATGTAATCCAGCAGCAGATTATTTATCAGAGCTGGACCCTGAAAAATCCCCCCCCGTGTGTGTGAATGACTGTGATGACAGACACCCCCTCCAAATGCCCATTCAGGGGGAACAGTGGACCGCAGTGTTTGCCCTGCGAACAGAGCCGGCAGTGACACTTTTCAGTGAAACACCCGCCACTGTTCCAGTGCCTGCTTACACACACAAACACACACACACACACACACACACACACACACACACATACACATTCATAGACAGGCTGTGTTAGACCGTCATATCACACCAGAAAGGGTTACAAAACAAAATCTTGTTTTATTCTCCTTCTACCATGTAGGAGCTGCGTTACACAGATGAGTTGTACATGAAAAATAAAAACAATGAAATATCTGATTCATACATATAGTATGTCTTTAGGTTGTGAGGTCCATCCATGCACTGCAAATCTCTCTCACACATACACACATGGCTCTGTCATGATGCAACCACACTCTCAATTCTTTGTCCACAGGACTGCAGTTACTTACTTCACTGTATTGACTGTCTTCCTATAGTAAGGTTGGACTTAACCTGTGTTTTTGCCTCTCATGTATACATTTAATCAATATAAAATTTAATCTTTTTTTTCTGAACAATAAATACCTTGCAATCTTTGGAAAAACCCAGATGGTCATTTGACTAAAACATGAGGATCAAAGGATCGTTTGTGCAAGTGATAGACAGTGTGTGGGATTTCCTTGTTTCATTCCCAGTCTAGAGTTCTTCATCCTCCACACCTGTCATTTTCAATTTATGTTTTGCAACACCTATTTAGTCTGTTTTCCATTTTAATACTGTGTATCCAAAAACAAATTGTGGTTAATTAAGTACAAATTGAGTGAGGAGATATGTTATTTTTGGCCAGCAACTTTGTTTGAGTTAAGAAAATGAAGTTCCAACTTGGGAAACCAGTTAAAATCGTAATTATTCTGCAGCAAATAAATATTTTTCATTTAGATTTAGAGGAGTCTGTAATGATTCTGAGAATATCTTCAAAACAGCAGAGGATATTGTTCAAAAGACCCTCTTTCAAAGGTCATTAGGTATTTCTTTTCTGGAAAAACAAACTTTTCTGTGAGCGCTGTGGCTTATATCTGACAAAATTGGGGTACTGGCATGAGAGGCAAAACTTGGGGCAAGTTTGGACTTAGCTTTTGCCCAGGACATGCAACTCCTGGCACATTGGACCCTGCGTTACATGATCCACTTAATTTCTCAAACAGTGCTTCCAGCGTTCACAGCATCTAAAGACTGTTGGGTACAGGAGCATTTGGAAAGAGCGCCAACCACACCAAACAATGCCAGCAACCTGTAGGGTTCAAACCTGACTGTGCCCATTGTACAGCTCTCTGGCGAATTAAAATTTCTGGGCTCACACAGTGCTGAGATGATCCTCCATCTTGTTTCTGTGTCTCAGCCTTAACATTTTACCTGCATACATGTAATGTGAATTATGCTTCATACCTGTTGAGATGAATTGATGCTGGTATGCCAGAGTCACACACCAAAATTTTAAAATGAGACCAAGAACACAGTGGTGTTACACCAAGAGGTGATTATCTGTGGGCTACATGCTTTATGTACACATGAAGCATATTGGGGGAGAAAAGAAAAAAAAAAAAAAATCACCTAAAATATCTTCCAAACTTGTCTGTCTTGGAGTCCAGGTCAAAATAAATACTTGTGTCTTACAAACAGGCAGCATCTTATCTCAGTGCTTCAAAGTAACAACATCAACACAAACTGCATAATACTAAAACCTCCAAACTTTGTTCTGTGCCTACAGTTATGTAAAGATAAAGCCGTTGCAAGACTGTATGTAGTGTCACTGCTGCCGTGTCGGACAGCTGTAGACATCTGGGGTCCCCATTAGAGTAACCCACTTTAAACAAGATCCCTACAAATGTGTGTTGGTTTGTCTGTGTGTGTCTGCTGAGCAAATTTGAGATTTCAATAATGCAGTAATGAGATTGTGAGTCTTAGTCCTGCAGGTCGATTTTAGAAAAAGATCTGAGATTTCTTCGTAAAAACTTCATTTCAAATATTTGAAATTTTTTAGGCTTTTACAATAAAAAAAAAAAGTTAAAAAACTGACAAGTTTTGTTCTTTCTAAAAACAACTCTGCGCTGTACATATGATTGTGCTTCTGAACACGTACTCGCACAGTCCAGCTGTCATGTTCCTACGATCACACAGCCACCCACGTTGTACTTATTCACATACACAGATTTTGTTGCTCTCTTCGTGCTCTGCTCCAGCTGTGCATGCCAGATCTGCCCCCCACCCCCTCGTCGTCATCAGCAAGCATGTCTACGGGTTGCCATGACAGCCAAGACCCGTGCTCAGAGTCTACCTGGTTCAAGAGGCACCGACTGGACCAGATGGAAACATCTGAAGCGGCTTCTGATGCTTGTTGTAACAGCTTTATGCCTTGGCTGGTTTTGTCAGTAATAAATAAATAAATACTCCAGGGGGTCAGGTGCACAAAAATATGTCTGGTCTGAGCATGCTCCGTGACCGGTGTCTGATCCCTGAACCTCACTGTTTCACCAGGACACACTGACTGGTTGGTTCTTTGGCTTCAGTCTATTCGGTTGCCACAGATGGTGAAGCGGTCTATTTCCAGTAAATCTTTCTTGGGCGTTCTGTGTTCAAGTCTGTCCCCTTCCAGTCCCGTGTTGGCGTTGATGATTTTGTCCTCGTCCTCCTCATCTGGCGTGGTAAGGAATATGTCCGAGTCGCTCTTGGGGAGTGCTGGGGCGGAAGTCTCTGCCACGGTGGGGGGCGGACAATTGTCTGCTGCCTGTGATATGCCTCCTTTGTCAGTTGTGGGTTCTATTAGAGGAAGAGAGGTAGAGTTTATTACAAACAGCAAAGGACACACTTACACAGTGCAGCTGACAGTTCTCTAAACCCCTCCACCAAAGAGCAATTGTACAATCATTGCTTAGCAACTGTTACTAGGCACAGCAGATCTGATAAGCTTTGAATTTCTCTGCATGCTGTAGCAGTGTGCATGTGGCTGTAGTAACAGTGATACTCAGACTTTAAATAGTTTGGAGGGAGGTAGGTGAGCATTACTTCTAAGGTCAAGGGGCACATTATGTACTTACTAAATAGGGTTACCATTTACTATATAACAAAAACAAACAAACAAAAAAAAACATTCATGATTAGAACTTCCTCTGTGAACAGTATTTCTGTATCAAAGTCCTGGATCAGTGTAGGGTAATGTTAGCAGCTCTGTCCTGTTACATTTGGGGATTTTACACTTGAGCAACACCAGCCAACATTACATGAGATATAGTTATGTTTGCCAAACTTATCAGTTTGTTCTCAACGTAAAAGCCTTTTTCTTGCAACATAAACATTGAAATGTAAATGTAGCCTCTTTCAAACTGGACAAAAAACCACACTAACACCTGCTAACATCTGGCTTTTGTATCTAATAGTAATGGTTAGAATCAGCACTCACTCCCCAGACAAATACTCTACAGGAGTTACAGGTATTTATCTGCTTCAGCTCCGGCTGATTCGCAATGACGGAAATACAAGACTCAGGCAGACATGCCAATTTTAGCCCCTTTGCCAAAGGATGCAATGACAGGCCGCCACACATTATTGTCCGTCTCCGTTCAAGCTTTGCTCCATTATTGTTTCAAATTAGTTGGCACAGAGTTTCAGAGAGACTTTATTAAGTTAGAGATATAAAAAAAGAAGTAACCACTGTAAAATATTCACTGACCTCCATGCAGCTCTCAGCTGTTCAGCCTACAAACCTGTTTTCCGAACCCTCAGAAAACAGAAAGGCATAATCGTCTGCTGCAGAGCCGTTTACACAGTTCTGGTCTACTAGCAATCGGACGCAGTCTATTGCCTATTTTCATACTGCATTTAAAAAATCCTGCTTAATATCATGTATGCAGTTCTCAAGTGTATGTGTAAGACCACCTTTACCGGTCTCTCGTTTCAAAATTAGTCACTTGGAAATATTAAGACAGTGTTTTCAACGGAGCTAAAGTTAGCTTAACTAGCTAGCCAGCCATAGCTGACAGAATCTGCAAATCAGAATTTTACATTTTAACCAAATTAATGGTTGTCAGCAAGAAATGAAAAGCCTGCTTTTGTCTGAAATAAAGGATACAGTGTCTTGAAATTTACAAAGAATTTTAAGCGGTTAATCAGTCACTGTTATCATTGTTAAATGCATATGTAGCAAGTGAGAACAGAAAGTTTGACGGGCATAACAACAGTAAGTAAGAAGGGCGTGGCTTATCGAATGCTGTATTTAGCAATAATCCATTTTCACAGCAGATATTTTGGCTTGTTTCAGTAGCAAAAGCACAGGTGTAATTGATGACATTAAAACAGTTTGGATTTCTACCTTGCTGCGGTGAAATGTGAACATGTTTGACACGGTGAGCTCTGGAGTTTGCACGGCTGGAGACGACAGAGGGTGGAGGGTCGGAGAGCTTTTCTTCCATGTTGGCCTCTTTGACAAACACACAAGACGTCCCCAGCAGAACGATGCTGTTGAGCACCTTCAGTGTGATCATCCTGCTCACAAACACACACACACAACATGAGGATATGTTAAAATGAGCAAACATTAAAAACTACATACACATGTTGGAAATGTGTTCAAAACTGAGAAAGATAACTGGACGTTTACCCCAGGTAAAACAGCAGCACACACATAAAGGAGAGTGAACCCTGGATCTTCACTGAGCTGGTCACCACTCTGATCAACTGAAAAAAGAAATCATCAGACGTAAAGTGTGTATACACTCAACATATACAATACCAATAGCAATGGATATTTGGTATAAAAAGTGACTGACCAGCAGAGCTAAAGGAAGAGGGATGAAGCCCATTCTCCTGGATACTGAGTCACTGTAGTCTGTGTAAGCCTGGAGACACATTTAAGACAATTTATCACAATGCATCAACAAGAATCAGCATTTTTCTTCTTACCCAACCAATGCATTAAGGGCCGTCCACACCAAGAGCAATGATTATAATGATGTGAACATTTTGGTACTTTTAGGGCTTGCTTAGAATTTGCCGGCGAGTTGTGTGAAGACACAACTGATATTTGAACTCATTTCACTCACATTTTTCTGTCGACTGCTGACGAGATCAAAGGCAAGGCTGGCTCTGTATTCCCCATATACCTGGAAAACGACACAGAGCAACACAACATTAGTCAAAGTAAAACTAAAGCTGCCCATTGCTGCCTCAGAATTAGTTGATCTGTGTAATTTGCTGTTGTGTGATCATGTTAAGTGAAGGTGCAGCATGGGTAGTGGCAGGAGATGAGCCAAATTGAATTTTGAAAAGCCGGTGTAAAAAGACAAAAGCAATAAAGTGCACACGGGGATTAAATGTGGACGACCATGGATTCACAAAGTGCTAATTGCGTGTGAACGTGGTTTGTGTGATTAGGTTTGACACTGTGGAGATAAAGGGGTTAATCCCTTCCTGTGGAGTTGGTTTCCGTTACGTAACCAAAGTTACAACTTCTCAAAGGAAATCAAAGAGGGGGAGATAAGAGGAGGGAAGGAGGTGGGAAGAAAGTCGTGTTGAAACAGGACAAAATGGCTCAGCCAACTAATAGTTAACCTCTGATACTAGTGTATGTGGTGTGGGTGCAAAAGTGAGGAAGAGGGTGAACAAGAGAAAGAACCACCAGTCAGAAAAGTAAAACAGAATGAAGTCTGTTGGCTTTAAAGATCCACTCACCTTTGAAAAAGTAGATAGCTTTTTTCCTGAGCTGAGCACCTGACTGTATCTTACTGACTTGGTCAGTGCATTATCAGGTATCACTTCTAGCTATTAAACCCCTGCCACCAATTGCTGTAGTTTATGTCAAAAATCACACTTTTTCAGTCACACAGAAATCTTGTGTGACATCTACTTTCCAGGAAAATAATTATCTCTGGTGTTGCAAATGAAAGCAAAAGAAAATAAGATGCTAATTAAAACTGTTTTCAGTGTCAAAGTAATGCAGTGATAGTTCTGTATCTCAATGAGTACACTGTAAAGAGAAACAGCTAAAAGCTAATTACAGTATTCTTTAAAAGGTGCCAATTTGCAAACGCTGCAGCCCACAGTTAACGAACCATGAATCCATAGCAACTTCCTGGTACTTCCTATTTACAGCCCCCAGTATTATGGGAACTGTAGTCCCAAAACTTACAGCATGATTATCCCTTAAACAGAAGTAGGAGTGTTAATGGTATTCTTCTCTATGTATTCCTATACAACAGTACAATTTCATTAACTTTTTTCCCCATAAAAACTGTCCTAAAACATGTATTGTACAACTTCATGCAAACTGATAGCATTTCTGAATATCTAAACTTATACTGAAATTAACAATAGATGGCATATGTGGCTAATAATACATGTAGTGACTCTGCTAAAAGCCCATAAATTACCATAAAAAGAAAGGAAAGGGGCAAAAAGACAAAAAACAACAACGATGAGGACTGTAAGATTCAATTAAAAGCAGCAGAAAAAAAAACTATTTAATGAACCTGGAATTAGATTTTTTTGAAATTTGAATGTACTCTTTGCGGTGGATCATCTAACACATAACCATAAATTTATGGATAAACTGTGAAAGTACTGAGTGCAAAAAGGGACTCACATCAGCGCTGATGTCATTGAATTTGGTGATGAAGGCGTGCTTCACAACATCCACGGCAACCTCTGAGGCAATCACCATGACTACGTCAGGAAACAGCACCCACAAGTGGTCTAAAAACAAACACATCAAAAACTGGTGAGTGTGCATAACCAGGACAATATTAATTATAGAAGCCAGTGAGAGTCAATGCCGAGCCACAGTAAGACGGCCCGAGGATGCACCTATGAGGAGCAGTGTGATGTAACTTCTAACTGTCATCTACAGATGAATCAGCTGTGTAGACGTCAGTAATGTTATATTCTCTGTGCAGCACTGTGTTTGTTACCAGGGTTCCATGAGAACTGCTCCATGTTTCTCAGACAGACGATGAGCAGGAGGATGTAGTTGGTGAACCTCTCTTTTATGTCTGTGGGAAACAAACAAATCAATCCTGGATTAACCTACTTTGCCACTCACTGCGGCCGAGCTCAATTCCATAAATTTACCTTGCACTAAATCACCAAGATCAAAAGCCGAGTTAAAAAATATCCACAGACCGCTGACTTTGCTGCAAATATTGGGCTGTTTTAGGTATCACTGAACACTTACCGCTGTTAGACATCTGGAAAAGGTTGTTCTTTTCAAACTTCTTGAACACGCTTCCTTTGATCTCCACAAACTGCAAAAAATACACAAATATATATAGATATCGGCTGAATTCATGCTGCATGCACTTTGAAATGAGTTAAAATATGCGTTATACTTACGTTGTTTGACATCATGATGGTGAGCAGGGACTTGTTGTGGGAGTTGAAGGCTACGTTGAGGGTGGTGGCCTGAACCATGATGAGGATGGCATGGAGAACTGGACACAAACATGCTAAGGAAAAAAATACACTGAAGGACGACAGAGAAGAATATGATGCTGTGTGCTAATCCTGATGTGCGCCAACTGATATGCATATTCTACTAGTCTGAGGGGAAGCTGAGCAAGCAACTAATGATTATTTCATTTTTAATTAATCTGCAGAATATTATCAATTAACTGACTGATTGTTGCCTAAGCTGATATCTGCAAATTGCTTCTTTTGTCTAACCAACAGTCCAAAATAAAAAGATATTTAGTTTACTACCACTGAAGAGAAGAAACCTAGTACAACACATTTGAAGAGCTGGAATTTCTGGCATTATTGCTTGCTTGAATAAATTACTCAAACATAAAGCCATCGTTCCTATATTAAAGACATTTTCTACTTTCTCATCTTCACTAACAAGATCATCTGCCAGTTCTAAGAAACACATTTCCTTTGCCTAGTATCAGACAGAATTGTCACCTCGTTACACACAGTCAACTTGATCTCAGTGGAGTGCGCTGATTCATAGGTGTGGACCAGGGTAAGCATTTCCTCTCATCCTAGATCGAATTTCTGGCTAACAAATTTCAATTATTTGTTTGTTTTTTTTATTGTGTAAACTATTATATATATGTAAGCTTGTTGGGAAATACACATATAGATATAATTTTTCATATATGCTCGATATCTATGACTTATGTATCTCGTTTCTTTCTGCTATTCCCTTTCCTTTTTTCTTTAATTAGCTGTTTTACATCCATTTAAAACTTAAACAGAAGCTAAACATGCCACATGTCATAGAGTTCAGAGGAAAACGAACTTTGTGATTACTTTACAGTTAATAATTATCAAAACTGATTTCCTGCCAATTGACTTTTTACAAAAGGAGCACAGAAGCAATAAGATACAAGAACAGGCAACAATAATCTCAGGTGAGGATACAGACGTAGAGCACAGCCATGAGGAAGTGAGGAATCACGCCTATGTGCGCTCTCTTCTTCTCCTTGGGTTCTGTGGCTGTCCAGTACAGAGCGTCCAGGATGTCCTGGCCAAATGATGAGAAAAGGCGGTCCGCCACCTGACAACACAACAACAGAAGTATGTCATTAGACGAGAGAGCCAATAAGTTAGTGGCTCCATATCAGTACAATCAGAGTTACAGATATTATTATTGCAGTATTATCTGTGTGTACCTCCAACATGTTGTATATGATGTACAGTTTGATGACAGACTGTCCCCTGATAAGGTGGTACATCATGGAGTAATCCACATAGCTCATCATAGAGTAGCACAGCACCATAATGAAGCCTTTCAGCACGTCACACACCTGGGCTGGCTGGAGCAGGCGGGAGCCACTACAACCAAAACACACACACAAAAGAAATGTTCACATCAGTCACTACAAGCTAAAGCAGATCAGAGCAGGTTATCATCTGCCTGAGCAAAGTCAGACGGTGCTCTACTGCTCTCTAGAGGTTAACAGCAATGTTGCAATAATCGCTTCTGTTTATAAATAGGGACATTAGAAGGTTTATACTGAATCTATATGTTTTAGTCAGTTTGTGTGCCCAGGCTACAACTAACGCTTATATCGTCATATAAGTTAGTTTCTTATTTGTTTTTATTTTAATTATTTCAATTGACTGATTAATGTTGAGTAAATACTACTACTACTACTAATAATAATAATAAGAAGAAGAATGGTTCAACCCCAAAGAAATTCAATTTAGAGTCTTATCCAAACAGAGCAAATAAGCAAATCCTCCACATCCTCATATTTCATAGACCAAACAATTCCAGAAACATTAGGCAGTATAACTAATAATAAAATAATTGTTAGTTGCAGCCCTAGTCTCTCTTTATCAGTTATATTTTACAGTGGTAGTTTTAAGCTTATTTAAAACGTGTATTGAGGAAAAGACTTTGATCATTAGTCAAATATTAATGTGGCCAACTATCAATTAAGAAATGTCTTTCCAATTGCATCTCTAATACCTAAGCTTATACTTTACCTGAGACCACAGCAAGGCAACGTGATGAGCCGTAAAAGGGCCAGAATCACCCTGAGGGGCAGCAGGGTGAACACATAGAGAAAGGCATCCAGACAGAGGAAGAAGCCGAATGTCATCAACTAAAGAGACACAGAGAGGGAGAATATGTTTATTAATCTGTGGCTTTCACCCAAAAAATAAAAAGCCCACAGTGAATTGTTTGTGTGCTTACCTTCTCGAGCTCCTTGGGGATGCGGAGGCAGGTGTAGACCCTCTCTCTGCGCTCTGTGTATTTAGCCTCATTGTGTTCTAGGAAGTAGCCTCTGGTGAGCTCAGTTGTTATAAATCTGACCAGAGACAGATCTGCAGCCAGAAATGAACATAAGACAAAACACTGAGCACATATACAGAGACACATACAGCCCTCATAGGGAAATTCACCTGCCAATGATGTCTCACACCTTAGCAATAAAAATAATCATAATCTTAGAAAGCTTTTATGACTTTATTCACAGGTTAACAGTTTTCATTCGCACTGCAAACAGCACTTAGCTAATAATAAAGTAATAAAAAACTGCATTAAGATAAGAAATACCTTTACGGCCAAACGTGCAGAAAGCAAACATTGCAAAGGGCCTTCCTCAAACTTGCCACAACACTGGAAGCACACTATTATTTAAACATATTGTGTCCTGCAGCATTAAGACTTCCCATAAGAGGGGCAGTGCACAGATTTTATCTACCATGATCATGGCCTGTGGCAAATGTTTTTGTGGCTATGGAGGATCTTTCATCCCTTGAATTCTACATATTTATGCATGCATTATAAAATGGAGAGGACGAGATTAAAGATGGGGGCGTTCACCAGGCAAGCCGAGTCTAATGATAGTCTCTATCAAGTTGCACTACTGAGGGTGCAGAAATGCAACACTTTCCGAAAGTTTATTAGTAACGTTATCAAGTATATATGATGGTTAATGTTATTAGAAAGATCTGTGGTTTACCTACTATGAGTAGTTAAAATGTTTACTGCGAAAAATGCATTTTTGACTAGCCTTTTAATTAGTCCACCAACTTTATGGAAGTGCAACACTAAACTTTTGGAGTGCTTTAGTTGCAACCTCGGATAAAACCATGCAAAAACAGCCCCAGAGCTAAAGTGCAGGGAAGTGTGTGCACATGTGTGTCCACATACTTCTGGACGGATACAGTATGTACCCACACAGCAGCGCCTCTGAATGCGCCTGTGCAAAGAAACAGCACTTGGACAGAGAGGCAAACTGGCCTATTTAGACTCCTGCATGATTACATGCTGCGGGGCTGCCTTGTCTTGACAGTCGGGTTTTGATTTGGATGCACATCACATAAATTATCCACCTAACGTCACTTACATTCAGCTCAGTGTTTAAGAAGCAGCAGCTGTGAGGATATAGTTAGCCACATCCTGAGATCAAGTGCAAACTCGGAGCAGCGCCCAAAGCAGCACTGACTTAGTAACTGTGTGCTCAAGCAGCACAGATAACCCCACATAACATACAGTGTAGTGATGCTTTTAAACCCGACACAGTGCTAGTACATAAAAAAAAACAATCACTTTAGCAGCTAGCTAGCGCTGTCAAACTGTGGGCTGTAATGCCAAAGCTAGCTCTCACCTGACAGGTTGCGTTTCTTAGCCTTACTGCCGCCGTTTTTATCGTTAAACCCCAACGTCTCCGTCACTCCGTCCTTCTCCTTGCTCGTCTCTGTTTTGGCAGCCTTCCTATCCCGCTCCCTGTCCTCTTTCTCCTTCTCCTGCTCCTCTCCCAGACCTGACGACAGCGAGTCCGCCATCTTCACCAAACGGTCTCATCTGCTGCCTGGGAGACTGACATCTGCGTCACACCCTCTGACGTCATCACGCACTGCCGTTCCGGGGAATCACCGGCAGGTGTCGCCCGCAGCCACGTGAGCACATTTCACACTATTTTAGTTGATTGATTGAATTATTGATAATTGACTGATTGTTTTTTTCTCCCCTAAAAACAAATTTGTTGACAGCAACAATCTGACATCACATCTGGAATAAAAGGTAGAGGAATTACATATCAGAATAAGATTTAAAATGAATGTAATACTTACTCAACCAAAACACATAAAATGACAAAGAAAATAATAATAATTAAAAATAACAAAATGCAACAGTGATACAGTAGACAAATAGTAATAGCCTTAAATGATCATATAATAAAAGTGTCATGTAGTCTTTATGCACACTGAACCTGATGACACTGTGTATGTGCCAGGGTACACACTGTACACAATGTGCAGTGGTTGGAGGGAACAGCGCTCGATAAGGGCCCCCGGTACACAGCTGGACTAACCTGCCCGGAGAACCTGGGGCAAACAGGAGGTGTGAGCCCCTGCCCTGCTCTGGACACTGTGTACTTCCTTTATTAATAATTTCAAAAGTAACTGAATTGAATACAAATTATTATATACAAGTAGGCCTACAGTGTGAGCTGAAGGCAAGATTTTGACACAGGACCCCCCCCCCTCAAGATCCAAGCAAGTTTAGGGTCATCATGTCAGTGGGCATTTTCGTTGGTGGTGAAATTGCAGCGAATCAACTGTCACACAGTGAACCATTTGGGGCTTTTCGTGATCCTTCCTTGGTAGCTTTCATTTCAGTTGCATCTCCAATCAGGTCATTCAAAGATATTAAAAAATAAGTAAGTAGATAAAATAAAATTATGAAGATGCAAAGTAATGAATAGAGAAAATCATGACAATCTATTGGATACGTCCTCACAAAAAAATCTCATCTTACACTAGTTCAGTACTGCTAGGTGAGCTAGCAGTAGATGCATGCTTCCTTCTGCGTGGCGAAACGGTTGGCAGGTGTAGTTTGGAAAGAAAATAGTTCCTACATGAAACTGCTCACAACAACATCTGTGGACGCATCATGATTTCTAGAAAAAGTCATTGCTGTTGAGTTTTTCAAATTTATTTTTTTGGCTCCTTGAGCACCACTAGCGAGTGCCATCTAGTCCTATTACATCCCATTATAGGTCAGGTCAGGTCCCATTATACAGTATATTTAGGGTTTACTTGACCTTATACTTCATTCTACTTAACTTAGACCTGTTGTCCTTGTTCCTGGACACTTGTTTGTGCTATCTAGTGGTAGTATGACCACAATACACCAATCCATGTAAAGAGAAGATGGCAGCCATCTCTGCCAAGTTAGTCTGCTGCCGATCCCGACACAAAAATGGAAAAGGTCCAAAACCTGATCACATTTTATGGTTCAAACTTGTTTATTTATGATTAATAATGTTTGTAGTTTGATATGACAACAAATTTGACCAATTTTAGCTAGAGTAAGAAGCTAAGACACTGAAAATCAGGAAGTAGGCTACTTGTTTGAAGACATTGGGACTTTACTATCGTCTTGTTTGAAGACACTGGGTCTTAATTACAGTGCCCTCCAAAAGTATTGGAACAGTGAGGCCAATTCCTTTATTTTTGTTGTAGACTGAAAATATTTGGGTTTGACATCAAAAGATGAATATGGGACAAGAGATCAACATTTCAGCTTTTATTTCCAGGTATTTACATCTGGATCTGATACACAACTTAGAAAATAGCACCTTTTGTTTGAACCCACCCATTTTTCATGAGAGCAAAAGTATTGGAACATGTGACTGACAGGTGTGTTTTGTTGCCCAGGTGTCTCCCAATTACATTGATTATTCAAACAATAAATAGCGCTGAATGTCTGAGCTCAGTTTCAGATTGGGTATGATAGGTTTTGCCTGTGCAGACTGCATTTAGAGGTGGAACCAACATGAAAACCAGAGAGCTGTCTATGGGTGAAAAAGAAGCAATTGTGAATCTGAGAGAAGATGGACAATCAATCAGAGCCATTGCACAAACATTGGCCATAGCCAGTATAACCATTTGGAATGTCCTGAAGAAGAAAGAAACCACTGGTGTATTAAGCAACAGACGTCAAACAGGTAGACCAAGGAAAACATCAGCAGTTGATGACAGAAACATTGTGAGAGCTGTAAAGAAAGACCCTAAAACAACTGTTAGTGACATCAGCAACAACCTCCAGAGGGCAGGAGTGAAGGTATCATAATCTACTGTTCGCAGAAGACTTCATGAACAAAAGTACAGAGGCTACACCAGAAGATGCAAACCACTCATTAGCAAGAAGAATAGGAAGGCCAGGCTGGAATTTGCCAAAAGGTACAGAGATGAGCCTCAAAAATTCTGGGAAAAAGTTTTATGGACTGATGAGACAAAGATTAACTTTTTCCAAAGTGATGGAAAGGCGAAAGTTTGGAGAAAGAAAGGATCTGCTCATGATCCCAAACATACAAGCTCATCTGTGAAACACGGTGGAGGTAATGTCATGGCTTGGGCTTGCATGGCTTCTTCTGGGACGGGCTCTTTCATCTTCATTGATGATGTAACACATGATGGCAGCAGCAAAATGAACTCAGAAGTCTACAGAAACATTTTGTCTGCTAATTTAAAGAAAGATGCAACCAAACTGATTGGGAGATCCTTCATCATGCAGCAAGATAACGACCCAAAACACACTGCCAAAACAACAAAGGAGTTCATCAGGGGCAAGAAGTGGAAGGTTTTAGACTGGCCAAGTCAGTCTCCAGACTTAAACCCAATAGAGCATGCATTTTACCTGCTGAAGAGGAGACTGAAGGGAGTAACCCCCCAAAACAAACAACAACTGAAAGAGGCTGCGGTGAAAGCCTGGAAAAGCATCACAAAAGAAGAATGCAAAAGTTTGTTGATGTCAATGGGTCACAGGCTTGATGCAGTTATTGAAAGCAAAGGATTTGCAACTAAATATTAAGTCTCATTCACTTTAATCTATTTTAAGTTTATATGTTCCAATACTTTTGCTCACCTAAAAATTTTGTGTTCCATTACAAATAATGCTATCTTCTAAGTTGTGTATCAGATCCAGATGTAAATACCTGGAAATAAAAGCTGAAATGTTGATCTCTTGTCTCATATTCATCTTTTGATGTCAAACCCAAATGTTTTCAGTCTACAACAAAAGTAAACGAATTGGACTCACTGTTCCAATACTTTTGGAGGGCACTGTATCATTGACAGTGTGGGTCCTACTGATCCCAAATAGCTAGGAGAAATTAAAAATGCGAGCCAAACAAAAGCCATTTCTACAGCAGATTTCCCTAACAGTCATCAACTGACGACAAAACAATCTTTATTGATAAATAACACTACAGGTAAGAGGAAAAATAAATATTTTTTATTTTGTGGTGAAGTGTCCCTTTAAGTAGGCTATTGCTTGGGTAAATGAACCTAATTACTTCAAACCACTACTATGCATTTGCAGATGAGTGGAGCAAGAAACAAAATGAGAGATGTAGGACTATAACTCTACACAGTCTAAATTCATTGGTCCCTCTCTGACCTGACCTTTAAGCTCTGCGTTACAGTGGGTCATATCTGTCACTGTGACTCCATTAACTCTGCTTACATGATTTTATGGTCACCAGCTGTGATACATTTCCATCTCCAAAGGCCAAGCTGCAAAGGTTAATTCATCCCCTGAATAAAGAGCAGAGTGTGTGTTAGAGACAGGAGCAGGATCCAGGCGCACTGGGCAGGGATAGAGTTTCTCCCGGTAACGGATCTCTTTGACCGCCATAGATTCGGTTTCTCCTCCTCTGTCCCTCACACATCAATACTACCTGCAACACTTCACTGAGACAAACAACAATTTACCCGGGAATGATTCATTTTTTTCTTTCTCAGACTTTAGATTAAACTCATGGTGATCGCCGAGTGCGCCTGGGGGTCGCTGCCCGGCGTCGTGTTACCTTCCTCGGGGCACCATGGGCTCGTAAGATGCCTTCGCTGTGGAAACGGATAACGTTCTCGGTGGCCTCGGTGCTCTGTGTCGGCTCGGTGGTGCTCTTGGTCGTGGCCCTGTCCACGGAGCGGTGGGTCACCGGACGGATCCTGTGCAAAACCGGGGCGGAGATAGTGAACGCGTCCCACCCGGAGCTGGAGCAGTTCATCGGGGACATTTACTACGGCTTGTTCCAGGGAGGGAAGACCAAGAAGTGCGGACTGGGCAACAGGCGCTCCAAAATATACAGTAAGATCCAATACACACTTGCTTTTAATTGTCTTTATGATACAGCAAAGTGTTTAATATTAAATAAAGAAGGAAGCCATGATCAAATAAACATAAGCATGTCTTGCAATATGAAAGCAGATCAAAATAATACAGCAAAATGTCTATTTATTATTTAGAGTGTATTGTTTATTTAGATCCATATTACCTGCTGCATCATTAGCAACACCTCTTCCTGTGGTCTACATGAATGTAGACTTTTTATCAGAGAAAATGACACATAAGCCATACCATCTAATATCTATATCAGATAGCTCAACACAGGTATATCACCTCTAGAAGGCCTGATCAATAAAGTAAACTTACACCCCCTAATCAATAACTCAAACATTCAATATTACATCTTTTAAGAGCAAAGGAGATCACAAAACTTCCAAAAATACCCAATATATCAGGCTAAATGTGGGGGAAACAAAATGACATGTAGAATATAAGGCAATACAATACAATATAAAGACAGCATATCATTATCGAGATAAAAGACTATATATTGTCTTCAATTTTGGATATTGTGATATGACATAGATGGTGATTTGCACTACAAAGTGAAGTAAAATGACCAACTTAGCAGACTTTTTGTTTTGTTTTAACGCTTGCCTTAACTCACTTAGTCATTACATCCACATTATTGATGATTAGTAATTAAAAAAATCTCATTATGTTAATATTTCTCTGGAAAAAAACAGACAAACAAACAAAAAACAAGTCATCCCCACAACTCTTTTGCATCAGAGAGGGTGTCCTAGCATTTTTGAGGAGATTTAAAAATATCGAGATATATATTGTATATTGAGATATAGCCAAAAATATCATTATATAATTTTCAGGACGTATCACCCAGCCCTAGTAGAAGATGTCCACTAGAGCAGCACTTAAAAGTCTTTGGTTGGGTATGTAATTATATATAAACATACAGCTCATAGACTATACATGATCCTGTCAGACAGTGGAATAAAACGATTTTTTCCCAACCTTGCAGCTACTTTGGAAAGCTGTATGTTTAGGGGATATCAAGCACAAATACACACCTGTTGCACCTAGTAGGATCTTTTCAATTTATAATAATTCTTATATATTTTCTGTAGCCTGAGTTATAATGTTTTTGGTGCTTTTTTTTTTGCTTGATATAAACTCCATTTAAAAACTAAAACGCTTAGCTTAATCTGAGGTATGAGGATTGCCTCTTTTTAATACTCAAAGAATAAGAAACAAACATGACAAGACACTTTTCTACTGTCACCACACTGTAAACATGGAGACATAGTTAGTTATTGTTGTTAGGTCATTGATTTAAATATAATACAAATATCAGTCAGTCAATCTCAGTTCCAGTGAAATGATGCCATTAGCGCCTTCAACCTGTGCATTGTATGTTGTCCCTTTTTGCTGTCTTACATTGACGGCTGCTGTTTTATAATGGTCCATGTTGCCACATGGCTCTGGTAATCCTTGGTTTCTGCTTGTAGAATGATTTAACTTAAAGGGACAGTTCACCCCAAAATCAAATATACATATTTTTCCCCTTATCTGTAGTGCTATTTATCAGTCTCGATTGTTTTGATGTGAGTTGCTGAACGTTGGAGATATCAGCGTAGAGATGTCTGCCTTCTCTCCAGTATAATGAAACACTCAGCTTGTGGTGCTTAAAGCATCAATAAATAAGTTTGAAAAACTCAACAGCAATGTCTCTTCACAGAAATCATGACCTGGTTACTCAAGATAATCCACAGACCTTGTTGTGAGCAGTTCATGTTGGAACTATTTCTTTCTACCCAACTATCACTGAGCAGAAGGAACATCTTCACATTAAAACATTAGCTCCAAACAATAGCCTTTGCCAATGGGCAAGTACGCAACATTACTTGTCCTTTATGCATAAATTCTACATGGACCTCATGAGTCTGTGGACATTATCGTTCATGTTTTGCATCATGTCTGTCAGTGCTGATCTGTGTTTCTGCCCAGTTTTCCCAAAGCTTGTGCGGAAGATAAATGGCGGGCTCCACATGATGGTTATCCTCTTCCTGCTGGTGGCTGTGGGCTTTGCGTTGGTCAGTCTGTCTTTCTGCATTTACAACGCACGCAAGGTTCCCTACCAGAGCATTAAAGGGCACAAAGGACTCTACCTGTGGAACTTCACAGCTGGTATGTGAGGCAACTTTGTCTTCACTCAAAATCTCCCTCAAATAATTTTCTTTCTCTGGCTTGCTTCATATTACCACCCTCATTTCTTCCACTTGTGCTTCTGTCCACTTTGTAACTCATCCATTAAACACCTCTTTCTGTCTGTTTTTATTCTAACTCTGACGCCCAGTGATTCTTTTTTGTACTTCAGTGTTTTTTGTCTTTAATTTCCCTTTGTCATGCTGCTGATTCTCCTTCCCTAACTTTTCCTCCAGCTCTCTTCGGAGCCCTGGGCGTGCTGTGTTTCCTGGCAGCCGTGAGGCACCACAGTCTGACCGAGCTGATTGCCAATCATCGGGAGAACCTCTTTGTACTGGTTGTTCTGGACGACAGTCTGGACTGGTCCTTCTGGCTTGGTGTGGGCAGCATTGCAACTCACTTTGCCGTCTGTGGAGTGGTTGCCATGAGCCGGATCAAATTGCCCAAACCGGAGATCAAGAAACCCGAAGAACCCACGATCTCTGCTCTGGACCTGCTCTACTGAAGGACAACACGAGGAGGATTTACATCACTGATGGCTGACTGGAGGGAACCACAATGACTGACAGCAGAGTGAAACCAACACTGTGCCAGTGCCCCTCAGTCTTGACACTGTGTATGAGTGCAAAGAGTGCTGCATCACAAACTTGCCCTTTGCATTCTGGACATCCTGTGCTGCATATATTCTGTTTAAATCTGTAAAATGTAAATACATCTTTTTTTTAATTATATGTATAGAATGTCATTAACTGATCTGTGTTTCAGTCACTTTAAGCCCCTTCATGAAGGACTGAAGTTTTATACAGTATTTATTCTTAATCCCTTATTGAAAGTGTACTACTGTGCATGAATAATGATTTATTTCACAGAGAGCTGTGGGCTTGTGTGCTAAATGTAAAGTATATGATCCTCCATAAACAAAAATATTTGCTGTAATGCCTTGATTTTTATTTACTTTATCTTGATCATAAAAAGGTCCTCACATCTGAGAAATTTAGCTGTTATTGGGGTGAATGAGAACGGTTGGGAAAAGCCATTTTGCATTTATTACATGTGTTAGATCGGTTATAATCTCCTGGATATTAATAAACTTGTGACGAACATTTACAGAAAACATCAATTAAACAATTACTTGGAGTACGTGCTTCTTTTTTGCGTGTGTGTATGTTTTTTAATTATTATTATTATCTTCCAATATTACCCTCTGAGATGTAGAGTATAAAGTAGCAGAAAATGGGAATACTCAAGTAAAGTATGAGTACCTCAAACTCTACTTTAGTATAGTACTATATTCACTTCTCTTCACGTTACTGTTTTGTCACAATAGTTTTACCTGTCGCTCCTCCTACCGCTACCCGCTGCTGCCGCCAGATGGCGACAAATATCCGTCTCTGTCGCTTGTTCGTGACGTATTACAAACGCGACGCTGTCAGGTCGAGCTGCTAGCTTTTCCACATGTAGGCGACCTCTAAATCTCTGAGTTTATAGTTTGCATTGGGATTTATATATGCACAACAGATGACAATGCTTCTTCTGAGGAGAGCTGCGCAGACGGCGGTGAGGACAAAACACTGCAGGTCATTTTCTGCGTCACAGACTCTCCTGAACGACAGAAAAGTAAGTAGCCGTTATCCGTTAGCCGTTAGCCTGTCACAGCTGTCATACAGTTACATCAGTAACTCACACAGGACTTATACACACAAAACATTGTATACCAGTGGTTTTTAATTGCAAATGCAACACATAATTTTGTCAGAGTTGTGAAGTTGTCAGATATGATAACTCACTACAGAAAAGTAACACAATTGTTCAGTGCCATCTTTGAGATTTTTAGTGAAACTGACATGAGCCATTTTTAATTTATTGTTATTATTTTTTAACTATAACCTTACAACAAACTCAATATTAATAAATAAACTAGGTGAAACACAGCAAGTGTCTACTTAAAGTAACTTTTACTTGGCTTTAGTTAAATCAAACCATGACACTCACCTTGATGACTTCATAGGGGTCAAGGGTCAACGCTCAAAAAAGTTCACTAAAGCGTTGTAATCAATAAATAACACAGACAACTATTTCACCATTAAGTAAAGTGGGACACACACAAACTTTAATGCTGATTGCCAATTAGGTGGCCATAATAACACACAAGAAAGGAGGGGTTGCAAGCAAGCATGATTTTGCTTGTAAGGACCGGAGCTCCTGATACGTTGATTGACAGCGAGAAAGACTGGACGATATGTGGAACTGGTGTCCTAACTGTGTTTGTGTGTGTCTGCAGGGTCTGGTGCTGGGAGTGTTTGAGAAGGAGGGAGAGGAGGGAGGCATTCATCTGACAGATGCAGCTGCGTCTTTTGACCAAACTCTGTCTGGGAAACTCTCTGAACTGCTGAAAATGTGAGTCTGTGATATTTGTGAGCTGTCAGAATATGTCTTTTTGGGTGATGATAATAATATACAATCAATTTATTAGGTTCTCCTAGCAAAAAGTAATGTAGTCTAATACAGCAGTCTTGCATAACGCCTCACTTCATGAATGATAGAAAGTTAAGATTTTGTGTAAGCTGTTTTAGAGAGCTGTTGATTCAGCGTTATGATCATTGTGGAGGCTTTGTAAAATACAAGATATTGGGAAAATGGATATAACACAGCACAATTAAAAAGCACCACTAACGACAACCTCCAGCATTTGAACCACTGCCTCTCTGAAACATGGTGTTTGAGAGTTCATTCAAGGAGATTGTTTTGACAAAATCAGCTCCTCTCAAGGTTCAATTGCTTTCTTCTTTTCTTTTTTTTTTTTGAGCAGACTAAATTTGTTCAGTTTTCATTAAGCTGTAGATGTTTTCAAACTTCCTTTTGAAAAGTTTAAACAAAATAAAAACTGAACTTTGTAACCTTCATGAAGGTGTGATTGTTGTTTTATTAGACTGTGTTAATTTTGGTGAGTTATCAGCTAATTGCTGTGAGGCAGTCCTGCTCGCTGATAACAGTATCCAGAAATTGTATAGCAAAATCTATTCCAGTCATGGCTATATACACAATCTGTTACACCAGTAATTAAATCTCTGTCATCACTGTATATATTGTTATACCACATTACCCAAGTGTGTATGGCTTTTTGTAGAATGTTTGTGGCGTTTTCCCTCTCTTTCTTACTTTTATACAAAAGTCAAATTAACAGAAAAAAATCAATATGGCTGTTTGTTTTCTTTTCTTTTTCCCTCTTTTCACTAATTAGTGCATACAAATGCAGATAAAATGACCATACTAACTTATAAAAAGGTTACAATAGATGTTATTGATTTACTAAACATAAAAGGACAAACATAAGTAACTGGGGAAAGCTACATTTGGAAAAAAAAAGTACATGAATTAAAAATAAAGAAGGAGAAAAGGAGGGCAAAAAGAAAAGCAAGAGGGAGAGAAGGAACATAAAAGTAAATTAATCAACAGAACATAATTGCACCTGCATTTGTAAAAGATTCTGCTTCAAAAAAAGTATTTATCAGCAATATGTTGGGTATTCATTTACTGATACTGCTCTAATTACACTGATTGGGTATTAGACGGTTTGGAGATCTACATTTATTGAAGTTTCTAAGACACTGTTATTAACTGGTATTATAAAATTGCAATAACACACTTTTACAAACCGTCCAGGGCAAAATATGATTAAAACTTTACAGGTTTACAAAGAATCACTATGAATAAATACCTAAAATTTTAATCCATCAATGAGGTTTTCAGATTAAACCTCACTGATAAATTGTCAAAGAAATAAAAAGAACAGTGGTAGCAGATCTGTACTTGGTATTTTGATTTGTCTCAGGAGAGAAAAAATGTGATTGGAGCATCCTTAATATTCAGCTGTGAAAAAACTTCACAGTACAGTGGCATTCCTAATGGATCTCACACCAACTCTGTGTGTCTGACTAACTTGTTTGTTTTGTTTTGTTCTCTCCAGCTCTGGACCGACTCTCAAGAAAGGCAAAAGCAGAATATTTTATGGAATCCACAAGGTAACAAAGTTTGACATCAAATTAAGACAAACCTGGTCTCATGATAACACCAGAGTAATCAAATGTTTCCTGTGTCTTCTTCAGGACTTCCCGTGTGTGGCAGTGGTCGGGCTGGGTAAGACCAGTGCAGCTGTGTGTGGGTCAGAGAACTGGGACACCAGCAAAGAGAACATCAGAGCGGCAGTGTCAGGTGAGACACGACACTCTGCTCGTCTCAGTGCTGGTTACATACTGGCTGCGCACCTGACTGATATCTGTGTGTATGTGTGTGTGTGCGTGCTCAGCTGGATGTCGGTTACTTCAGGACCTGGAGGTGAAGCATGTGGAGGTGGACGGCTGCGGTGATGCCCAGTCGGCAGCAGAAGGCGCCGCTCTGGGTTTGTTTCAATATGACCAGCTCAAATCAAAGAAGAAGACCAAAGTATCCACACAGCTTCATGGAAGGTAGACTGACGAATGGGCTGTAGCACAACACTAGGGCATCTGATTCATCATGCTAATGTATGTGTATATGTCTGTGTGTGTATGTATTCTCAGTAGTGACTCGGCCAGTTGGCAGAAAGGAGTCACGTACGCAGAAGGTCAAAACCTGGCACGGCTACTCATGGAGGCTCCGGCCAATCACATCACTCCTACTGCTTTCGCCAACACCATTGAAGAGAAATTAGTGCGACACGGCGAACACGTAACAATCACCAAGAGGTTTGTGCATCATTCATCGTTGCTTTAGTGTCCCCAGTGTGACAGTACTCAGAAATAAAAACAACAACAAAGAATGCAACAAAGACATGAAATACAGTAGTTTAATTTGTAGCACTATTAAAGAACGTTTTAGATGTGTGTACTGTATAATCAAGAAGTTTTCAAGGCATTATGGGACATAGAATAATCCAACTGCTTCTTATCGTGTCACCAGATGTTAAACTACATTTGTCTATATGTTGTGGGAAAACTTTTTTGGCAAATGATTAAATTGTGGCTTGAATATATATTCTGTGATACAATCATGAAATATTTTGGCATCTACTTTATAGTATTCTGAGAGCTTTGAGCATTTACTGGGCTGGAAACTGTCAATCTAGATGTGAAACAACTAGCAGATTGATTGATTACTCAAAGGATGGAAATTTATATTATTAATTTTATTTATTTAAAATTTTTTTCATTGATTTTTTTCGTTTAAGTGATTTTTTTTTTAAGCTACAATAGCAAATATCCCCTAGTTCCAGCTTCTCAGTTGTGAGGATTAGCTGCTCTCTCTGCCTTGTGTAACAGTAATTTGAATGTCTTTGTGGTTGTGGATGTTTGGTTGGATAAAACAAGCAATTTTAAGATGTTACCTTGGGATTTATAAGTATTTTAGAATAATTTCCTTAGATTGTATAGACCAAAAAGTTGTAAACTAAAAAACAAATGCAACTAGAAAAGCACTCAGAGAGCGCAGACCTCCGCCAAGGGCAATAGTCAGGTATTCTTTGATATGTGACTCTACAACCGCAACCACTAATATGTCTGGATATATTTCCAAAACTATTAGAACGAGTTTTCCATAACGACTGCTTTCTGTATGAAGTTTGAAATGCATATTTAGGCTACCCTAGAGAATTACTGGAATGTGGATTGTGATATGGAGTCATTGTATTTCTGCTGTTGGCTGTTAACTACGATCCATACAGGATTTTAAGATGTATGACATTTATTCTGCCAAGGCCAAATGCCCTATCTTGCAATGTTAAAGGTCCAGTGTGCGTAGATCAGGCCCAAAAAATCCAGCCCGACCCCACCCGAGCCCGTGCATGTTCTGTCCAAGCCCGTCCCGTCCTGTCACTTTAACTGTAATTATGAGCCCGAGCCCGGTTTAGTTTAGTTTAGTTTAGTTTATTTGTTTAGCACAAGTTTAGTACAAGTACAAAAGCTGAAATTATACAATTTAAACCCAGGAAAGACGCAGCAAAAGCAAGCCACCCACAATCAGAAGGATTGATAAAATCATGTTAGAGAAGGATGAGCACAGGGATCAGGCAGGTAATAGAAGTTTCTTCAAATTCTTTTTGAAAGCAGAAGGGGAGGACATTGATCGCAGTGATGAGCTTAACTCACTCCAGAGCTTAGGACCTCTAAAAGTAATGTTAAATTGGTGTCTTGAAGTCCGTGTGCAAGGTAAGGTAAACCCGACATTTTTTTTTCAAGGATACGAACGTGAACACTGAAGGCAACTCTTGTCTTTCTTTCCATGGCAAGCCTTCGTCATGTGCCTCTTAAGTGTCGAGGTCCCCGTCTTCTTGCTGTCATATACCAGCATCGTGCTGCACTTGGTACACTCGGCCCCATCCCCCAGGTGTGACAAGTAGTTGGTTCCATAGCCTAGGTCTATTATGAGGAGCCTGACCTGTCCGAGCCCGAGGATAGTGGCAGGAAATTATGGCCGGGGTGGGTCCAGTTCGGGTTCGGGCTCCGGCAGAGAATCTAAGCTCTAATACATTGGCAGAAATGGAATGTGATATTCATAACTATGTTTTTCATTAGTTTATAATCACCTGAAAATAAGAATATTTGTGTTTGTTTGACCTTACAATGAGTCATTTATATCAACATATGAAGGGGGTCCTCTTCCAAATAGTCTTCATGCTATTCTACAGTAGCCCAAAACCAAACGCTGGCTCCAGATAGGGCCATTTATGTTTTTGCATTGGCCACGTATTTCTCCTTTGCTTGGTTTCAGTCGGTTGCAGTCTGCAACCTCACCACTAGATACCACTAACTCCTACACACTAGACATTTAATGAATGGGAAAATATTTAGTGTATCAAATCGTGATTCGGATCCACTCCAGAATTTAATGGGTTCTTCTTTGGCCCAAGGAACCAAACAGACCAAACCAAAAACAAAACCTCCCTGGCAGAGGTAATAATAAATATGAACATCTCCTGTTAACAGCTAAATCAAAATATTCTGTCATTATTAAGATAAGGTCTGATTATTGATTGTCTTTTGTACCCTGGAGAGCAGGTGAAGGAAATCAGTGTACTTGTCTAATTACACATGTTCTCCTATAGATCCCAGGCTTGGATAGAGGAGCAACAGATGGGAGCATTCCTCAGTGTGTCTAAAGGCTCAGAGGAGCCCCCTGTCTTCCTGGAGCTACATTACAATGGTTCTCCTGACAGCAAGCAGGCCCCGCTGCTCTTAGTGGGCAAGGGCATCACTTTTGACAGGTACACCATAATAATACACATTCGAGCTCATTACTTCATCTTAAAAAAACATCACAATGCTCACATTAAAGTTGTTTTGTGTCCCCCTCATCTGTTTGTCGGTAGTGGTGGTATTTCTCTGAAGCCGTCTCCCTCTATGGATGCAATGAGAGCTGATATGGGAGGAGCTGCCACTGTGTGTGCGTCTATCGTCACAGCAGCAGCTCTGAAACTGCCGGTTAACATTATTGGTGAGCTTTTTGATAATATGGATCCATGGATCACTGCAATCCTCTTATTTTTATATATATATATATATATATATATATATATATATATATATATATATATATATATATATACACAAACTTATTGTAATGTTTAAGTGAAGACAAATCTCTTTCACCTGCCTGTTTCCACTTGTTACAATAAATCAGGTCTAGCTCCGCTGTGTGAGAACATGCCCAGTGGAAAAGCTACCAAACCAGGTGATGTTGTCACAGCCAAAAATGGAAAAACAATCCAGGTGGGTGCAGCCATGATGGCACCTGAAAGTTTCAAACAGTTACCTGAGTGTGGTGTGTTTGTACGCTTATGTGTGTGTGTGTGTATACAGATGAACAAGTGTCATTGTTGTTCTGTGCAGGTTGATAATACAGATGCAGAGGGCCGACTGATTCTTGCTGATGCACTATGTTACGGACACACGTTCAACCCCAGAGCCATTGTCAACGTTGCTACGCTAACAGGTGGGATTTTTCACTTAATTTATTTAAACAATGACATTGGTGATAAAAACAACTGATGTTTTTATCTTTATGTCATACATATGTCATGAGTATGGCTTTGACTTCGATTTTTGTTTGGCACGATTAGAGCGAACTCTGTTTTCTGTAATTTGAGCTTTTGTTGCTGACCACAAAACCAGACTGAGACTGTGTTAAAAACTGGTTTACGAGGAAGAAACGAGGAGTCAAGGAAATGATCTGTACACACAGTGTATGTTATTATGCAGAATCATGAGGAACTGAGTGTGGGAATTCCCTGATATGTTAGAAAGCAAAAAGGAGTTAAAACAGAGGTGTCTTGGGCGTTCAAAAAACCTTTTTCATGGCAGACATTTTGCCATGTCATAGTGGGAGTATTTAACAACATTAACTACAGCTGCATTCCATTTAGAAGAGAGCCTGGTGTTGTACATGCTGGCTCACTGTGACAGCTTACTGTGACACCCAATGGAACTAAATTATCTTTAATGCTATCAGTTTCACCTGTGCTTCTCCTACTATGACAAGTCAAAATATTTGCTGTGAAAGATCCACTGGTCTAGTGGTTAATATGTTATGTAGTATAACTGTGACACTCCCAGTTCAAAACCTGCTGGGCACGTTTGATGCATGTCATTTCAAAGCGGCAGCCTCCGGGACTGTAAAGTGATGCTAATGCGGTGCCAAAAACTGGAGTTCCTTGAATGGCCACTTGAGGCTGGCTCTAGAAGCAAGTCAATCCCCATAGACCCCCATGTTAAAATGACCAACTTTACAGCGTAAATAAACAGGTTTACAGCCTGGTACAAAAACAGATTTGGTCTCTATAGTTAATTTCCCCCCTCTAGACAACTGAACAGGGGGTGAGTTTTTATAAAACGCACGTATTTAAGTTTTATTGAGGCTTAAATTGACATATAATTAAGGGTGTGGCTGCTTTGAGTGACAGGTGGCCGCCATCTGTTGACAAGTTGCTACCACAGAGACAACATTTGTCAGTAACATAAACAACCCCAGATTCACAAAGGCGCAGCCGCATTTGTCGATATTTCAGTGTTTTTTTTTTAATTCAAGAAAGTTAATTGTAACATTTGAGTCGCCAAAAAAAAGTCTTTTGTAGTGTTTGGTTGTACGAAAAGACCCTCTAAGGAGTCGGATGTTCAGTTTTTCCAGTAAGTACAACTACAATTTAAGCCTGTTTGTAGACAGTGAAAACTAGCATTAGCATTAGCATTAATCACAGTTAACCATAGCTGTAAATGCACAGTGTTAAACAAGCTAGCAGCTAATGTTAGGGTTATCTCCACCCTCTCACCCAAATTGTGTCACTTGTGGCTCCAAACATCCAAGATGGCGACGGCCAAAATACCAAACTCAAGGCTTCAAAATGGGAGTCCACAATCAAATGTGTTATGTCACAGTAGTGACAGTAGTAGTACAGTCTATGGTCATACTCTTCTTTTTGCAGCATGACTTGCTGTAACTCACTGGAATTTGATTTCCCCATGTGGGTCCATGTTAGGGCTGCACAATGTGTCGTTGTTTTTTTTTTTTCCTTTCTTTTTTTTAATTTATCATCGCAATGTCAACTTGTGCGATAAACACATTGCAAAAGGCTGCAATATTCCACTCAGGGCTTTTCTGAGTTAGTTTAAGTAGAGTATCAGTAGAAAACTTCTATGAAAATGTAACTGTTTTTATTATTTATTTGCCTTTTGTGTTCAGTTCAATGTTCAATTTGTTCAGTAAAAGAATGGGGGAAGTAATTTCCTGTCATTTGTTTAATTCAACAAACAATTTGTTGTATTTTAGAAATACATTGAAAACAGAGAGGCAAAACTGAGTACATTTTAATAACTGTTTACTTATCGCAAGTAACAACAGTCATATCGCTAATCACATGTTTTCCGTATAACGTGCAGCAAGATGACAGTCACCAAAACCAAAAGTTGTCTCTCCATATGAGTTCATGTTTGCAGGTTGGTTTACTAGTTAGAACTTAGTGTGACTGCAGGTGTGAAAGCACCCAGGGCTTATAATGTTGCATGATGAAATGAACGATATAAATAGAAAAAATGAAAACTTGTCTCCTTCTGTCTCCAAGGTGCCATGGATGTAGCTCTTGGCTCAGCAGCAACTGGAGTGTTTACAAACTCTGACTGGCTCTGGGAGCAGCTGCACAAGGTACTGTGTGTGCACAGTGAACACACTCACAGCGCCTCAGTCCATCAGCTTCTGTGTTGACTAATGGTGTGTGTGTGTGTGTGTGTGTGTGTGTGTGTGTAAATGTGTGTGTAGGCTAGTGTTGTGACAGGTGACAGAGTGTGGCGGATGCCTCTGTTCCAGCATTACACCAGACAAGTGACTGACAGCCAGCTGGCTGACCTCAACAACATCGGGAAGTACAGCCGGTACGTATCTTACTACAGCCAGGGAGCGCCTGCAGCTCCTGCTCCAGACATCAGGGGAGTACAGAGCCCACTTCTTAGTATGTAGATAACTGAGGCATCCAGATCAGTTTGAGTGTTATGAGTTGGGATTTCTTTGTTTAAAACTCCTCTGGAGCTGTTGTCAAAGGAACACGTTTTTAAGCCTTAAAGCTGTAGAAATGCAGCTTATTGACAGTTAGCTGGATCGTGATCAGGACGTTTCAAGGTGAACTCCTGAACTAAACTAATTTTCAGGTAGTGAAGTGCTTGTTTTCTTTGATTTACAATAAAGGAGTATTGATATAATTATAATTTTAGATAAGAACGTGCAGGTTATTGTAAAATCACTACAAACTGTTGGTGTAATACTGACAGTAATATTTTTATAATGAAGAGTTACTTAGGCAGCACTCACATGAAATCAGGCAGATGGTAGTCGGCAAAAATCATTTTAGGAAAAGAGAGCAGGACAGTTTCTGAAAAGTTTATGATAGTTACACGATTTGTTCAGCGGGATAATCTTTACAAATTACCACCACTTATATCATTTTTGAAGTGTAAGTGCAGTATTCAGAAGCAAAAAGATAAAGTTAGGCTATAAATGAACTACACCCTGGTCAGAGACTGTAAAGCCGTGTTCGGCGTGAGAACACCCTGTAGTCTCATTTACCCAGTTATTAGCAACCACCTTTTTTAAGACACATAAAAGCTTTGAAAT
This sequence comes from Epinephelus lanceolatus, assembly GCF_041903045.1. Classification (NCBI taxonomy): domain Eukaryota; kingdom Metazoa; phylum Chordata; class Actinopteri; order Perciformes; family Serranidae; genus Epinephelus; species Epinephelus lanceolatus. The sequence continues at coordinate 25,609,795 of NC_135736.1, read as the reverse complement.
TTATGAGTGGAGTATTTACTGATGTTTTTTATGTGGTAGAACAAAACGTGAAAGTCTCTAATGCTTGTGTTAACCACAGACCCTATTCCAGGCATCTAACCAAGAAACCCATTGATTCTGAGACGAGAGAGTCAGAAGTGCTAAAATGCTAACTATCTTCTGGGTTTTAGGGCTCATCTCTGTAGCACTCTATGACACCTGTAACAACACAGGAACAAACATAAAATGAGATTTATGCCCATCTGGAATCACACGATTAGCATTTAGCAAACTAAATGAATGCTGATCAGTGTTTCAACTCTCTACTCATTTTGCCTTTATTTGAGGATGAGAATAAACAGGGACATTTTGATAACAGCATGTTCGTTATTAGTTAATTAGTAAAGCCAGGAGCATACTCATGGCTTCATTTCCTTGAGTCTCACTGCTCTGTCTGTTGATTATCTTTCTAGTTCTGGCGGTGCTTGCACAGCAGCTGCATTCCTAAGAGAGTTTGTCACAGCTCCTCATTGGGCCCATCTGGACATCGCAGGTGTGATGAGTAACAAAGATGAAATTCCCTACCTAAGAAAAGGCATGTCTGGAAGACCAACACGTACGCTGGTTGAGTTTGCTGCGGGACTGGCCCACAATGGCTGACACAGATATCAGATCGGACACAGGACTCTCTGACTGTGAGCTTCTTTTCAGACAAACAGTAAATTCTTATCAGTGGCCAAGTTTAGACATCTGTGCACATTTGAACAGTATCATTTCTAGGGATAGACCGATATGGATTTTTTAGGGCCGATGCCGATACCGATTTTTTTTCCCATCACCCTTAGCCGATGACCGATTATGGACTGCCGATTTTCTTGAGCCGATATTTGGGGCCTGATACTGCTTTTGCTCCCTCAAATTACATAAAAAAAAAAATGACACAATGATAACAAATATTACAGGTCTCAAGTTTAAAATAAGAAACATTTATTGAACAGTAAAAAATACTAAAACAAGATGGAAAGTTGAGGTAGAACAGGTAGAATATTATTATTATTATTATTATTATACATTAAAATAAAAAAAGAGTTCAGTGTTCTTAAATCTTCCAGTAATGTCTTTATAAAATAAACAAATATTTAAGCTGAAGCATAAATAAAACAACAACTACTGTACACAGTAGGATTCAACAGCTTTGTTCAACTTAACCACATACTTTGAAATCCGCGAACCCACGCACGTATTGGCCGATGCCGATACAAGTAAAAAACTCAAATATCGGCCCGATATATTGGCCGGCCGATGTATCGGTCTATCCTTAATCATTTCCATGGAATCGCTGCCAACATCTGAAGATGTTGGCAGCGATTCATAGCTGTTGTTTCTTTAAACCAATCTGACGGCTGTGATGTTTACATACAGCCAACGCGTCAGTGAAGAAGCCACAATATAGAACAGGTTCACTGTCTCTCCATGCTGTTTGAATCAGCTAAAAAACACCTGAAGCGCTGTAATAATTACATAGTGTGCATAATTTATATGTTGTATAAAATAAACTCTAAATTTCACCTTTTTCACTTTTTACTTTAATTAATTTCATCTTTGGAAATACCTTCCCATACATTTCCACACAATATCTGTTCACTCAGTTGACTGATGTTCCATTTGTGTTTACACTTTTCCCAATGACAAATCAAAAAAGATACTGGTAGTGGTACTTTCACATTAGTAAAATGGGGTTCAGCTCCCTACAGTGTCATTGCTAAAAGCCAAACACAAGACATTACAACAACTTCATAAGCAACAACTGATTAAACATATACACCTCAATCTGTATCCATATCAATCACAGACACGTGCAGCCTATCATCTTTCAACTGACGCCTCCTAACCAAAATATATGCTTACTACGGGCACTGCACTAGTACATATGATTTCATAAGAAGATGCTCCACAGATTTAGGAGGCATCGTTCCAGTCTTCCAACACCCTTTGAAGTGCAAAAATACTAAGATGATAGTTTGGATCCATAATGGTCAACCAGATCTGTACTGGGATCTGACCAGTTTCATTGGACTGTTATTGGCTTTTCTGATCGTTTCATTTGGGTTTTTGAAATCCTGTTTCCACCCTGAAGCAAACCAGATACTGATGCCTCAAGAATTAACACAAAATATGGAAGTCCAGGGCTGCCACTATTAAGATAAAATCATTTACTGAAATTAAGATTTCATTTGCTGTCTGTGAGCACATGATGTATGTCAAAAAACGTGTTAACAGCTCCATTTTTATTTTCAGGTTTGATAATGCATATAATTACCAAAATGAAAGTACAAAAAAATGTAAATGTGTAAATCTACAATTTAATGTGACATGAAGCTCATTTCAGATAAAAATGAAATAAAAAGTGCCTTTTTCATTTTCATTTTTCCGCTTTTGAAAAATCTGTCAGAGCTGTTTTCCTCTGTTTTAAGTCCTTTTGCTAAGCTAAGCTTAGCTGTTTCACGCGCTGGGGAGGACGTGACTTTTCAAGTGAACTGAGAGACGCTTGACTGAAAGAGCAGGGTCAGGGAGGAGACAGTGGACCAGAGACCAGCAAGGATGATCATGCAGGGTCTTCACAGGTGAGAAGAGAATATACCTGGCTGAGAAAAAATACCTATAGCAAAAAAGTGACTTTGCGATTAATTTCCACAGCTATGTCAAAAGGCATTTGGAGAGCTTTGTAAATGTCAAAAATTAGATGAAATGGTCTAGGTCTAGGTCTAGGCACTCTTAGACTTGCATAGAAATCTAGAAATATATCATGAAATGCTCTTTAGGCTACAGTAATACACAAAATATATTATTATTCCTAAAATAATATTTTAGTTAGATTTTAATCAAAATATATTCAGCGAAAGATCGCTGAGATCCTGGAAGCACACAGGCTTGAGGTGAATAAGGACAGCACAGTACCTTCACAGAGACGCATCCATTTTGTTAGACAGGGAGACCAGGGCCTGTCCATCACCGCTAGGGCTTGGTCCCTCATGACTCCTGGAGCGGAGTGGAACCTAATGGCTGACCTCAACCAGCTGCTTAGGTTCCCTCTGGAGATCACCTCAACCTCCTTGTGACCTGACATCGTCATCTGGTCTTCCCTCACCAAGATGGTCTTCATGATCGAGTTGACCATCCCGTGGGAGGATGGAATGGAGGCTGCCTCCAAGAGGAAGAAGGACAGGTATGCAGAGCTGGCAGCTGCATGCTCACAAGCTGGGTGGAGGGCGTTCACATTCCCAGTGGAGGTTGGGAGCAGAGGCTACACAGGAGCATCAGCCCAGCGCCTCTTTAAGTCCTTGGGCATTAGAGGTGCCAAGCTGAAGAGGGCCATCAGGGACATTGCCGAGGAGGCAGAGCAGGGGAGTTTCTGGCTCTGGCTTCGCAGGAAGGACAAATTGTGGGGGAAACAGGGATCTTAGGGCCAGCTGCAGGGAGCAGTAGGGAGACGTTCCTATCGCTGCTCCACTACCCAGATATGTTACGGGATTAATGGAGTAAAACATCAGTGAAGGGTGGCTCCCGGCTGATGACCCTGCAGCTGGCGCAAAGGCACCGTCGGAGGTGCGTCAGGCAGTGATGCCAAGCAGGCAGGTCCATCTACCTGTGCTACATATAGCCATTTCAACCATGAATTTTGCTTTAAATCCAAAATGGGTCAAAATGGCAATCAGGATCACATCTACCAAATCACTTGACCATCAAAAATTTGTTTGTCAACTCCCCTAGGAGGTTCTTATGTTTGTCACCTTTTTCACCCCTGATGAGTTTGCACCCCTTAAACTTAATAAGACTGTAATTATGTGTGGGACACATTTGTTATTGCTTTTGCCTTGTTTTCAACACAACATGGATGCACACTACTTGGCCAGAAGTATGTGAAATCCCAAACATCACAGCATTATGTGACTGTTGAACAAGAAATACAGAAATACACAGGAAACTTGCAGAAAAAAAGAAGAGTCATTGAAATGTTAAAATTTGTTTAATATGTTTTCTTTCTTCGTCCTTATGTGGTCATGACCCCAGGTTGGCAACCATTGGTCTGAAATATTTACTGAAACCAGCCAAACCAGGAAAAACAATCCTAGATCAACAAAAACATGCATCAGTGCTGTCCACATACATTTGGCAAAAAGAGCTCACATAACAACAGCACTCTCTTTGCGCATGCGCGGAGGGGTCGACTGAAAGCGGTCAGATCGGAATGGCATCTTCCATGAGTGGGATGTTCTCCGGTCAGCAGCCGCCCGGTGCGCATCCTGTCGGGGGTCCCGGTGGACCGGGCCAGCCGGGTTTCCCCGGTACCGTTACCAGACCTCCGGGAAACAACACGCTGGTGGACGAACTGGAGGCTTCCTTCGAGGTAGTGGGCTAAATGTGCTAGCTTCCATTAGCTCCGTGTGCTAACTGTTGTTAGCTTATTAAGCTAGCTAACGTTACGTTTAATGTTTGATTCACTGGTGTTGCTAGGACACTGCAGTCCCCCATCAGAGGGCTATAGAAAGATATCCTTATATTACCACGTCTTCTTTGAATAAATAATGCTTAGATAACTCTGAAGTATAACGTTAATAATAGTTAAGGCTAAAATAAAGGAGCTAGGCTAAGGCTACTTCCAGTCTGACTCACTACCCTGTAAGGTTAACCTTTAACCTTTAATCTGACAGCTACAGCTCTACTCCAGACTCCTTTTCCAACACTACAAAAACCCCACAGATGTCCCTGACACCGCTATCGAAAACAAGTCACGCTGGCTGATACATGCAGGCTTCACCTGAGACTGACAGGTGACATGCAACAATAGCAAATAACGTAGTACTTTGGTTCCCTTTACTCAGGATACTACATCTAGACTAAGACTAAAAATCCTTCATATCCTTTTAGCTTGATAACTCATTTTGGAAACCTACATTGGTTTGTTACTTATTATGGGACAGTTTTTCATTGCTAAACCTGGGTGCTGCAGTTGCAAATAGTGTGCCTTAAACTTTATAACAAGTTGGGATAGAAGTTATTTTTATTCTACTGAGATAATCTACTCATCAGCATTTCCAGTGAGTCCTGCATACATATTAATAAATTGTGCATTAAAAAACGATTTTAAAAAAAAATAGACTTTTATCACAGCACTTTGATTTCCATAGTAGAAAAAACAAAAATGTTATTAATAAAATTAGTTTAGAGTCCCAGTAAGTCATAACAGTGTGACTCAGAGCCAGCAGCAACAACCCCAGGTTCCTGAACCTACAACAGGAATCAGAATCATTAATATTATTATTTAAGTCTGTGCTTTTTCTACTCTGATATGTCGAAATGTCTTCAGTGATAACGACCTTTGACAGGTAAAACATATGAAATGGTATTAACAGTCTTTCGATCAAGCACAGTATCATGAAACTGTAAGCTGCTCTTCAATGCAGCATTTTTGACTGCTGGGATTTCTCTCTTTTGTAAGGCTTTTGTTTCCACCCATGCACAAAGTTAAATCTGTACCAAAATGGTTTTCCCATTTTCACGTGGAAAAACTTGACTGGCCTGCGCAGAGTACCGACCTCAACACTTTTGGGCAGAATTCAAACACAAACTGTGTATATAAATGTCTAAAATGGTTTTGGAGTGACATTGTCAACAGTCACACCCAGTATGAGAGTAATGCTCAACTTACCTTTAGCCATGTAGTCTTCAAATTAAGTCAGTTAACACATAGTTTGCTTGGTTTAATTTTGCTGTTTCGACAGTGGGTTGGTGAAGTCATTAAAACACTTGTATCCAGAGCAATTAGAACTCCCCTATCCCACAGTCCATTGTATCTTAGTCCAGACTGTTAGGCTTATGAGGTCCGGGACACTACTTTGTCTCCTTCCATTCACTCAGGCTAGACAGCTGGTATCATTTAAGAGTAGACAGATCCCTTGGACAAAACAGCATGTGACACAGCCTCTCCTTCAGGACCTGCTGGTTGTCATCCTTATTCTTGCAGTCAGGGACTAGAAGGCTACAAAACGACCTCTACACAAACCCTGAAGAGCAGGATTATGAACCACTCATTGAGAAATTTACTGATGTTTTTCTCCCTGCATTTGTTCTTCAGGCATGTTTTGCATCTCTGGTAAGCCAAGACTATGTTAATGGAACTGACCAGGAAGAGATTCGAACTGGTGAGTGTAGCCTCTAATATTTGTTGATTGTTTATTTATGGTAGTTTTATTTTATCTCCTACTATAATCTGTTCATCAATGTTTATTTATTTGTCTGTTGATTGCAGGTGTTGACCAGTGCATACAGAAGTTTCTGGACGTGGCTCGACAGACAGAGTGCTTCTTCCTACAGAAAAGGCTTCAGTTGTCTGTGCAGAAACCAGAGCAGGTGGTGAAAGAGGTAAATTATTATCCTATCCTCGTATCCTATTAACCTTTTATTTGTGTACTTGTAGGTTTTGATTCCCAAATGATCTGTGTAGACACAAACCAAACTCTGGCATTGCCTTCATTTCTTAGAAGTCAGTGTTTACAAATTATTTATTTCCCTCCATTTGTCACTGCGCCTTCTCTCTTCTCACATACATTTTTTTTCTCACTTCAGGATGTGTCAGAGTTACGTAATGAGCTACAGAGGAAAGAATTGCTTGTTCAGAAACACTTGACCAAACTGCACCACTGGCAACAAGTGCTCGAGGATGTGAGCGTTCAGCACAGAAAACCCTCAGACCTCCCTCCTCCTGGACCGCTCACCTTTCTGGAGCAGGCCTCTGCGAGTCTGCCCCCTGCCCCTTTAAAACCAAACTAACACACCAAAGGTACGGTCACATGAGTCTTATGTTAAATATAACTGCTCCGTTGTCAGAATGTGATCTTATAGTTCTCATGTGGGTAACAGAGGGATGTGTGAGACACATGCCTAATTTGAAGTGGACAAGTATTTGCAGGACAGTAGAGTAATGTGACCGTACCTTAACTCTAAAGAAGAACAAACACCTCGTACATTGCGTGATTCCCACAGTCAGGTATGGACCTGTGGGAAAATCATGACAGTTTTATTTCCTTTTTTCAGTATTTTGTTTGATGTAAATATTTCTGTTGCTGACTTTTTTACTGTTAAAATAAAATGAAATTTGTTTGTATTTTGAAATCTGACTTAAGTGTTTTTCTTGTTCTCCAGTGGATACATTTTTGATTAAAAAAGGGGCCTAGCTTTACTTTCTGTAGAATATTAAGGGGCTCTCTGTCAATTTCAGACAAGAAGATGAGTTTACCGGTCCTGGAGAGTCGTACTAAGCTAGTCTGAACAGTTATATAAAGTCTTTTCTTGAGGAGCTGTGTAAGGCTGAGTTGTCCATGTGGTATTTTTTTCTGAGCCCCAAAGTCTTTTCCAGTTGTTCAAAATGAGGAGTGAGCATATGCGGCCGTGTTTTGTGCGGCTACTCTCAACACTTCTAGTTTAAGATCTGGACTTAAGGGAAAGGCACTGGTGTCCTTACTGCCGCTCCTTTTCAGGCAACCAATCATATATAAGACGGGGCCAGACTTGTCACCCTGGTAACCAAGAAAATGGAGTACGAGCTCTTCTGGCTGTGTCTTTCTATCCCGAGCTGAAGGATATGTCAGATGGAAACTATCACAACAAAGACAGAAAAGCCCATCTGTGGGAGCAGATCGGCTGGACGCTGCATGCTGCTGGAGGGTGTTGTGCTTTTATCATCATACCTACACGTTATAAGCTTGTTGTTATAGAAACAAAAAACACAGGGAGCAATTTATTAATGAAGCGCTTGCATGAGGTGCTCCCCAGTTCCCCGCCAGTACTTTATTGCCAGAGAAAAACACTATACGGACACGCCTAAAGTCTGAAAACATCAGGGTTATCCGAGTTTGGACTTGGAGACTACATTATTAATGTAACAGGCTGTGTTACAAACTTTAAAAGACATGGGCATCTAGAGGACAGAGAAGATCTAACAAAGAGATGCTAGCAAGTTGCATTATGGGAATTGCAGGATCCTTCATGGACCATTACCCCAAGCTTGGGATTAAAAATCAAGTAAGCTTCTGCTGCTTCAGATTTGACTATTCTCTATTTTAATCTGTCTCACTCAAAATTTATGGAAACGTAATACTAAAACAGTGGAATGGTCCTTTAATTATCTAAGGTTGTCCCATCGTTTAAACATCCATGTATTTATATTAATTATCAAAATGAAGTTTTGTCATTATGGTTAATAAACATAGCTTGTTGACAGCTTTAATATTCACTTGTGTATGAGATGATGACAGAGAAATGACTTCAGATAGGCCATGACTGAGCCTCCTGACAGCCTGTTGTCTCTAATGCATTCAGCGCCTTCACACCATAACAGACTTGTTCTCTGCAGCCTCGCAGCTAACGCCTGTCCACTGTCAGTACGGCCAGACACAGATCCTCACAGATGGACACCAGGGACAAAGCTTCATGCAGAACAGGGGTCTGTGGTCTTGACATGAGTAAACAGGGGGACGGTGGGTTTATTATTGCATTTGCAGAACTCCAGATGGGCTTTTCTTCTTACAGTACATTCTCTGATTGCGATAATATGAGCTGTGTTAAGGCTGTAAGTGAATCTTTGCCTCATGGAAGTCCATGTCTGCAGAGACAAAAATTCATTTGATTGAAACAGTATGCATTATTATAAAAATACAAATACTCATGGCAACTCAAATTTATGAGAAACTAAATCAAACATGATCAATATTTGCAGGTACAAGGTAAACTTTTGAGAAGTCATGATTATGGGTAGTAAAAAATATTAGATAGTGAAGAAAGATTATGGGATTGCAAGTTAAAGTAATGAGAGTCAAAATGATGAAAAAATGTGAAATCTGAAGTTGTTGTTTGTTGGCAACAACTAATCAGGCATCACCAGGGTTATGCAGGGCCGACCGTAGACTTTTAGGGACCCTAAGCAGGATTTAGTTTAAGGGCTCCCCTCACTGTAACATGTTGCCACTTCACATGGCACTGAACCAACTTGTGTATTGTAAATAGTAGTTTAAGCACACAGAGTGTACAAATAAGCATGTAAAGACTACAGTGGGACCTGTTAGCGGCAACACTATCTTTGAATAGACTATGGTAATTACTGTATTTTTCTACTACCCCCCAGCCTTATGAATGGGCCTCTTAAACCAGGAGTTTCCAAACTTTTTTTAAAGGGGGTCTGATTGATAATGTGAAAGTACCTGAGGGCCGGCTGATTCTCACATCATATAGGTTTAAAAAAAAAAGAAGAAACTATTTTACTTTTGACTGCTCCAAAAAGCTGTGGCCCTTGCTGTCGACTTATTTGTGCTGTGGCCATATCTGTTACCTAGCAGGAAATGACAGCTGTTAGGTAACATTTATTTCACTTGATGGTTTACCGTCTATGAAAACTCAGTAGTTCCGCCTGTGTGTGATAGTCCAGTCATCATGACATGATTGGAAAAAATGCAAAGTGAACTACATTGTTTAGCAGGCCACATGTGGAATATTTTTGAAAGACAAGCAGTAGGCTGTTTAAAATTTACAGGCCATGATTGGATGGATTTCGGACATGCCTGTTTCAAACTGGCTTCCAAATATAATTTATTTAATTTAAATTACGGCAGTACTGGCAAACTGTTGAAGAATAACTCATGGAAATACTTACCTCCAATTGTGTTGACTTTTGCTCGTCTTGTTAATTAATTTTGATTATCTTATATCTAACACAACTAAAATAGTGATATTTTTTTCATCCACAGAATCTGGGGAGTGCTTGTGTCATGAGGGGCAGTAAATTACTTACTAAGCCTATCTAAACTGTCTATTTTCCCTGTCTCTGAACTTATTGTTTTGTTACTATTTTATGGCAAAAATGGCACAAACCGTTTTTCAATTTTTCATTTAGGAAGTTCTCTTTTTATTTCATTATGTCTCTTATTCACACACACAAAACTTACTTACTTAGGTTACTATGAATCAAATTTATGTTATTTATTAAACTCTAAATCAAGTTTATGAGATAAATCAAAATGAAGAAGTACAAAATCAAAATCATGAGTCACTTGTCACTAACTGAATCAAAATTGTGATGGTAAGTCAACTATTATGTTATCTTAATTCTAGATCATTAAATTCCTAAATCTAGATTATTACACAGCAGACCTCTTCCTGTGAGTGTAAATGTTTTATTATATGTACTAGTACAGTCCTGCACCTTACTGGACAGCGTATAGGCCTACATGATCTAATGATCTGCACTATCACTGTGCAGTGTGTGTTCAAGGTGAGTTAAATAAACGGATCTTTAGGCTTTATTCATATCTTTTATTCTTTTTTATTATTTGTTTTTGGGTTGTTTTTGTTGGCTTTTTAAAAATGAATTCCCTTTGCTTTGTGTTTTTAGCTGCCTTAAAGCTTAATGTTAGTCAAAATAATAAAAAATCTGACTTAAAAAGACACAATTTTTATTTAGTTGGGAAGATTTTTGACTTGTTTATTCACCATGAGTGTTATAATATTATGAGCCCTCATCTATATTTGCTCAAATTCAAACGCTATTAAGACACTTTGGAAAGCGGATATGGGCGAGGAGATCCGTGAGGAACTTTGGGAGGGTGTCCTAAAGTGCACAAATCATCACAAATCATGGACCGATCCTCCCTCACACACTCTGTGGATAAGGGAGGTCCTTAATTTTGTCAAACAGGAAAGAACCAGGTGCATAATGAGGGGTTACCTGAGGAAATTTTGCATGATATGGGATCCCCTTTTCGAGCATGTACAACAGCTGGACTTTCCAGATGTTTCTGAATGAGTGATCATGTATTTTACAGACATTAAATTGTGCTTTCTATCTGCTTTGTTTGGAAAATCTCAATAAATGATATCATGAGCCTCCACCCGGGTCAGTCTTCCACAGCTAGAGGGAGACAGTGCTTTCTTGTGGGACGCCTTGGCTGCTCAGAGGACCGTCTTTGCCGACATGTCCTTGTTTGTGCTTTTTAATCAGCGATTGGAAAATAACAGGTAGCGTTGTCCGTCCGCCTCTCGCACCCAGATACACCCAGGAGGGACGAGAGGAAAAAATAAAATCACAATAAGCCACATTAGACGCTGCTGTCTGGCTCCTGCCCTGCGTGTTGTGTTTTCTGGGTGCCGACAGTAAGAAGCAGTCCGCAGGATACAACAGCCGGGTTGAATCGCAACGTGTTTGTTGGAGAGTGTCACCGCAGTCGGGCTGTGTTTTTATATGAAACAGGCTGATTTAATGGGGCTGCCGTCAGCCCGTCTCCCCGCCTCTGGACAGCTGATCGCCGCTTGAATTTAGCCCCCTTAAAGACGACATTGTGGATATGGAATGGTGCATGCCGCTGGGCCAAGTTTTCAGCCTCTGAAAAACACCGGAATCATGGACAGTCATCCGCTGTAAGTGCACTGAATAACCAGTGTGTGTTACTGTGTGTGTGTATGTGTGTGTTGACGTTTCCCAGTGACTGATGATGCCGCATTGACAGAGACAGCGGCCAGCCGGTGTGGCTGCTCACTGACCGGGGGGACCGGTCACTGATACCCGGGGACTGATCCCGAGCCTGTCCGCAGCTGCAGCAGCAGCAGCAGCAGCAGGCTGGTTGTGTTATACTGTTGTGATCTGATGGGGTACCTGAGGTGTTTGTGTTTATGGCTCTGGGGATGTATGTTCACTGCTATGTAGCCATGTGTGTGTGGGTGTGTTTTTGACAGAAAACAAGGGCCACGTGATTTTTGCCATGAGCAGCATGGTTATATGTAAAAGTGTTAAATGTTTTATTGTGAAAGGGAGAGGCCATTAGAGAGTGGGCAGTAACTACAGCACATACAGCCTACAGTCTTGTGGACTTGTAGTTGAGTAATCTGTTTTTACACTTCTCCAAAACATTTCAGAAGCAATATTGGTACTACTTTTTACCCCACTAGATTTATTTCACAGCTCTAGCCTGGTCACTGATTTGATTTTTATTAGGAAATTTAAGAGCACAATGACTCAAAGGAGTGTCATGAAAAAACATGACACATTATAGCACTTGAAAGCATCACTAAAACACTTATTTCCAAAGTGGTCATCAGCAAAACACAAAACAGCACATGAAAATATACCAGATAATTACAAACAAACATCCCCTCCCCACAACTCCTCCTTAACTTTGCCTTTGTTTGGCTTTGTATAGTATGCAGGGGCATAGGGAGATCCCAGTATAGAAAAATGAGCTTGTTTCTAGAAATTTCTAGTTTCCGAATTTAGATGTTATGTTCAAAACAAATTATACACTTGTTAAATGTAATGTCGTCAGTGGCTTACAATCTTTTTGGCTTGTGACTGCACTCACAGTCATTCATAAAATACTAGTGAGATCAGGAAGAAGTCCAAAACTGAAATCTGTGCAACATCTTTTTAAAGATTGAAGTTTTTTATTGCCTTACAACAAAGCAGCTAGACAGTGACATGAAAGGGGGATGACACCCCAGCTTTGTCCTTATTAAAAAATTTCCTCTAACATTAAAGGAGCTGTGTGTGAAATTTAGAGCGTATCTATGATTCAGAGTTGGAGCTGGGATTGTCTGCACACGGCTGAGCTGGGGGCTCGCAGCTAACGGTGCTAACAGTGGCAGCGGTGCTGACAGAGCTATGTTAACATAGGGGGAACCGGAGGGTGGGCCATGACAACGCTGTTTTGGCACCATGTAGGGAAGCAGTTATCATCAGGAACCTCCATATGAGTGCAGTGCAAAAGGCAGCAGTTAGCTAGCCAGTGGGATACACACACAGGGACTCACATGCACACATGGCCTGACTGTCTATCACAACAAAGAACAGAGAAGCAGAAGGAGATAACAACACACACAGAAGGAGCGTGACTTCATTCTGTACTCAGGATGACATTACTATCTTTACTGAGTTGTCTGCTGCTGTATTAATGCTCTGAATGATATTTACAGCTCTTTTAATTATATCATGACCCCTCAGACTTATCATGTGAGCCTTTAAGGGCCGGAACACCAAAGTGACAGCAAAGAACTAGTGGCGGTGAAGGCCAACTGTTGCATCGCTTCACGTCACCTGTGTTTCAGCCAAAAAGTTGCACTGAACACACCAGAAAGACAACAGCCAGTGGCTAACCAGCATGTATATTCTGCATGATGGGAAAAAACACTCCATACCAGGAGACTGTGGTCGTTTGTATTTGTCAGAACAGTTACAAACCATATTTGCAAAAGAGCTCAATTGCTAAAACATTTGTTAAAATCTTATATACCAAGTTTGTTTTCATCTCATGCCCTCTTGACTTTTGTTTGCTTTCCTCACTTCCCTTTTTTCTTTTCATACGGTAAGCTGAACTGCCCATGACAGTGATTTCAATCTTCAACATGCTCCGCTGTCTCTGACACCGATTTAACATGTTGAATTGGGAAAAACACAAGATAGATGCTCACTAACGGCCTGACATTGACCAATGGCCAGCTGTTGGCTTTCTTGTTACTTGCAATGGAGTATTCTTACATGAATGCATTAGTACTTATACTAAAGTAAAAGTTTTGAAGACTTCTTCCTTTGACTGCTGCTGAATATCGGTTAAGTATGTTTGTGTATTTGTAGTTTGATGTGCTAAAGATTCACACTAAGTGGCCACTTTATTAGATCAAGGCTGGCTTATCATTCAGCCCCTTTTTCACTGTGTGTAAATTGGTATTTGGTTAATTGCTTGTCAGGGAGCTAAAGAACAAAACCTCACCATAGGATCTTATTTATTTGTTTATTTTGAGCTCACATGGTAAATATTCTTAATGAAGTGGCGGTTTTAATCAAATCACCCAAAACCAACTGACACACATAAAAGCTGGGGCAGGTGAGTATCATACTAGCAGAGTACTGGTTAGGTTGGGTCGTTACTTGATGGTAACTTTGAAGCAAAATGGTATAGTTTTAGCTAAAGCCAGTGCAGTCTAACACAACAGTCCTGTAATAATAATGTTCTAGCTGAAACTGTTTGAGAGAGGTGTTGATTCAACTTTAGAGTCATTTAGGAGGATGTTTTATTGAGAGGTGTTTTTTAATATTAGTTATATTCTATTGTTCTACTCCTCAATACAATGGAGGTTAATGAAATTTTAGTTGTAGTGCTCACAGTGTTGAAAAATGACATTTAAAACATACCACACCTACTCTGAATAATCAACATAACATGCTGCTTACAGCTTTAATGGGGTCTGTGTCTGCTGTAGAAAGTATTGTGTTGTCGTAGAAGCAAAGCAACATCTCAAACCCAAATCCACATGGCTAGAAACTTCTACAGGTAAACATAATTTACGTGAATCAACCCTTTAAGTCTGAACTGAGTAAGTTACAGTTGCAAACTGTGCTACAGCGCTGCTGACTCATAGCAGGTTTCATGCCAGAGCAACATTTGTCACATACTAATCAATCATACCCACGTCAACCTGTGACCTCATGTTACTTTTTCTTAAAGGGGACCTATCAGGCTCATTTTCAGGTTCATGCTTGTATTTTGGGTTTCGACTGGAACATGTTTACCTGCTTTATTTTACACATACCGTCTGTGCTGGAGCATCTGTATTCACCCTCAGTGTGAGGCGCTTGGTTTTAGTGCCTCTTAAAGTCTCCCTCCAGGAAAAGCCAAGTCTGCCCTGATTGGTCAGTGTTTCCTGGACCTCTGCAGGGCTGTCAAATGATGGCTGGGCACACAGTGTCATATCATGTCATATCATTGGGGTACAACACATGCACAGTAAAGTCTGGTCTGCACTTGTGCACTATTCAGAGATCATCTGGTTGATTGATTCATATCACTGAGGCGTCTGCAGTCAGCTGTGGGTTGAAATATATTTTACACGAAAAATAAAGATATGACTGACAATTACACTACTGCAAATAGTGAAAAGATCTTTTATAAAAGACTGTAAACAAATGTTCTCTATGTGATAATTCTTTTGTATATTAGCCGCCATCCATTCAAGCATTCTCGAAAGGTCCTGTCAGGCCGAGCAGGCTGGGATTATCCTAGAGGTCACTATAGGTCATTTTATACAGTGAGGTCAAGTTTTAAAAATGGTCTCACTACAATGAAACGGCTACACATGAATAAAAGTCATCACACATAAATAAAACTGACCGACTGAATCCAAAAGAGCAGACATATTCAAATTCAACAGCAGAAAATAACACTTTTGTACTGCATGTAAAAAAATAACGGCATGTTTTTTGCCCTAAACTGCATGAGACCTGCATAATGTGGGCTTTTCTGTAAAGGGGAGAACCAGTTTTCATTCAGATATCTTGAGGTTAGAGGTCAAGGGACTGGTCATAATGTAGCCTAACCTTGGAGTGCTATTTTTCCCACTTCCTGACAAGCTATGTCAACACGGTTGGTACCTAGGGATTTCTTAGACCTTTCGTTTTGTGGTGCCAGTATCTTCACTTTTGTTTAAAACTCAGCCTCTTACAGTGTCTGAAAGATGGTAATGTCAGCCTTGGACACCAGTGACCATGCAGAGTTTAAGAACGTAAACTGAAATCACCAATAGCAACAGTATGTGCTTGCTGCAACACATCCTCCATGCTAACAGTTGATATGTGTCTTTACTTTCCCTCTCAGCTGCACCAGACTTTGTCCACACACTCTGGACAAAGAAGATGGCGTCGAGAGGCAAGGTCCTGTCACTCTGAACCCTCGGCACATGAGGAAGGCGTTCAAAGTCATGAACGAGCTGCGCAGGTACGTCTCGTTTCAGTGCCTTGTTTTCTACTTTGTACCCCCATTTAAACTTTAAAATTATAATCTGTCTTCCTCTCAATCTCTTAAATGCCCACACAGCCAGAGCTTGTTGTGTGATGTGACCATAGTGGCGGAGGATGTAGAGATCGCTGCTCACAGGGTGGTTCTGGCTGCCGGGAGCCCATACTTTCACGCTATGTTCACAGGTGAGGACTCGCTTACATCCATGCTGCTGGACATCTGGCAGAATCTTGTTACACCCTGTGTTTCAGTGTTTTTGTTGTTGGTGGTAACGGATGTCTAACACTGTGTGTACCAACAGGCGAGATGGCAGAGAGCCGGGCGAAACGAGTGAGGATAAAGGAGATGGACGGCTGGACTCTGGGCCTGCTGGTGGACTACATCTACACGGCAGAGATACAGGTCACAGAGGATAACGTGCAGGTAAACACACACACATACTACATGCACAGTGTACTCACATAAATGCATTAATTGAACACCTACATCATGATACACTGCATTTTACATCAGTCAATGGAGACACAGTCAGTTAAGATGTAACTTAAAAACTTTTAATTTCTAATTAAATAAGTATTGTATGACAGTATGTGTAAGTCCGTTTGTTAACCAGGCTACATAAATACTACTTTAAATCAATAACTGTTTACATCCACACACTAACCAGCATATTACTTTTATTAGGATGTTAAGAGATGAAACTGAATAACATATTTGTCTGATTACTCCTAAACCCCACTTGACACGAAGCTGGACACAAATCAAATTCCTCTGCAGCCCTTTGAACTTCCTGGAAATTCTGAATCTTCACTGGTGACTTAAGGGAAGACTTCACCCACAAAACGACTCATGCAGTGTTACCTTTAATTCATGAAGACAACTGTGTTTTTCTTGCATGCCTCCACACAAAGCGCCGAACACATTGATTGACCAGGCTTAACAACAGCACAAAAATATCAAAACATCCGTTTACAAACTCCCACACAACTCATGCAGTATAATCCAAGTCTCATTTATGCAGTCATATCCTCATTACTCCCCAAACACATGCACTTTCACTAAAACCTTAGTATTTAAAACTGAACTGAAAGTGGAACTCATTTGTGCTCTCTTCAAATCCAGACTCCAATAGTCAGGTTTTTTTAGTGAAAATGCATGTTTGAGAAGTACTGAGCTTACGACTGGATACATGAGACATGGATTATACTGCACAAGTTGCGTGAGTGTTTGTTAAGATTTAGATATAGCTTTGTTGTGACAGGTGGTCCTAAATCAATGAATAAGTTCACAAACAAAGTTCACAAAGTCAAGGTAACACAGCATGACTATCCATATACAAATGGTCATTCTGTGGGTGAAGTATTCCCTTTAATATAACCGCAACCTGATTGCCAGAAAAAAAACATTGGCATTCTAAGTTTCTGCAAACTACAGATATGTTACATTTGCATGTTACATAGCAGATACGTTGAAACTTTACGTTTCAACAAAACTGTGGTGAACATGTGGTTAGGTTTAGACACAAAAAAACACTTGGTAATGGTTAGTAAAAGATCATGTTTTGGCTTTAAAATTCCTGGTTTTGGTGCACAAACCCTGCCGGAATTGCAGCGATGTCTTAGTAAAAAAAAGATGAACAGTTTTAGTGTCTAAAAAAACTGCTGGAAAAACAGCAATAACCCGCTAAAAATAACTAAATTTTTTTTTGTTTTTGTTGGACTTGAACAGTGATCTGCAGCTTGGCAAGGTCTTGCTTAGGTATCACACCATCCAACATCCCCTCCACCTCCTGAAAACAAAGTCAGTTTATGTACTGTGTCACTTTAGAAACCTTGATACGATATGTATGAAACATGCGAATGTAACGCACCAGTGTCGTGGTTTGCAGAAATGAACAATGCCAGTATTTTGTTCTGGCGGTTGGACTGGTAACTGAATCATCCAGACAAATAAATTGTTGCTTTTCCTGAACCCTGTCAAATTACACTGCCTTTTTCCCATCATAGACCAAACCAAAGGCATTAATTTACACGTTCAGACTGATCCGTAACTGCTCTAAATGTCCTGCAGCAGCAACGTGTTTGAACAGATATTATGTCCCATTAATGACAAGTATAGGATAAAACTTTACAATTCAGAGGGAAACTACTGTGCAGCAGTTGCAATACAAAGTGAGAAGAGTACAAATATAAAAGTCTAAGATCAAAAGTAAGTAAGTAAGTTTTTATTCCCTCTAGTGACATTTAATTTGTTTATCACAACCAATAACTGCATATCACCATGTAGGATGTGGTCCATTACTTTTTAACATGAAAAAAACTGACATGGTCAAGTAATCTGTGTTTGTTTTCACAGAAATGTTGTAATTAATTAGGTTAACCTTGAAATTGGTCTCTGTTTTCATGAACCTATTGATAATGCTGACATCAGATTGCTGCAGAGATTAGGGAATAATCAGATCGCCACAAATAAGATCTGTAGATTACAAGTATCCATTTGTTTTACTTGATCATGTGTTAAATAGCTTTAGGCTAATTTTTAAACTCCTGCCTTGCATACAGGGAAATCCACTCTGTTTGGAAAGTGTAAGAGATTAAAACTTACTATGAAGAATTTCAGAGTTCTCTCGTATTCATTTTATTACAGAAGTTTTGAATTGGGAAGTTTAGTTTTTCACTCCACTGTAGCAGTGACAGGCAGCTGAGCCTGTGATCATCTGCATTGTTTAGCACCAAAACAACCACTTTATTCACACATATTCTGTGTGTGTGTTTGTTTGACAGGCGCTGCTGCCTGCAGCCAGCCTGCTCCAGCTGAACGAGGTTAAAAAAGCTTGTTGTGAGTTCCTGAGCTCTCAGCTTCATCCATCCAACTGTCTGGGAATACGAGCCTTCGCTGACCTACACGCCTGCTCTCAGCTCCTCACACAGGCCAACAGCTACGCAGGTTTGTGTGCGCAGATATCTATTTTTGTATTTGTGTGTGTGTGGACAGCTCTTTTTTCTTTTTGCTCTACTAAAATGGGTTTGTGTGTGTCCTGGAGGATGCGGGACACTGGATGAGACAGAATGAGAACAGGTTTAATTAATGACAATGTTGAAAGAGAATAAAAGCTGTGTTCATCTGCAGTCACAGGATAGTTTTTTCATCTGATGTTTTGTGTTGACAGAGCAATATTTCACTGAGGTGGTCGGGAGTGAAGAGTTCCTCAATTTGGGCATGGAGCAAGTGTCCAGCCTGATCGCCAGTGACAAGCTCACCATCCCCACAGAGGAGAAGGTATACTTGCATTCATTTAGCTCATATACGCAGGTAGGACAGCATGAACGAATGATTTGACCTGATGTGCTTAAAGTGTCTCTGTGAACTATATTGTGTAGGTGTTTGAAGCTGTGATAGCCTGGGTCAACCATGATAAAGATGTCCGACAGGAACACTTGGCTCACCTGATGGAACATGTTCGCCTGCCGCTTCTCTCCAGAGAATACCTGGTGCAGGTATGAGTGGCTGCATCTGTATTTTCTTGTTTATGCTCTTACACTCAATGTTGCTGTTGACATTCAGCATCTGACTATCTCAGCTGTGGTAACAGGTTCAAAAGAAGCTTTCAGGGGTTTAAAATGCAGCTGGTTGCTTAACTGGACCTTTGTTTCCACCGTTGTTCACATTTACACTCTGTTGTACTATTAATCATTAAGACTGCATGCAAACGTTTTTGTGTGCAGGATTTTTAATGTTCTCACCCTTGACAGAGACCTGATGACTCGCAACATTGACAATGAATTTATCAGAATGTGTTGCACATGTGACATATTCAAGGGTGTAGATTTCATTTCAACATTGATGAGGACACACATGAAGCAGAGCATCTGAGGGTCCTCCTCCAGAAATCTTAAGCGTTAAATGCTTCATTTCCTGCATTCTTGTGAAGCATTATGCACCAGGTTATGATGGGAATGTCTTTATGTAAAGACAAACACAAAATTAAGGCAATAGGTGATGATTCAGAATATAAAAATATGCTATAGTGGAATATAATAGACCTTTGCCCATTGGCTTTGTGCGCATTTTAGAATTGATTTTAAAGTTTTATTGATCACATTTAAAGCTCGTCTCGGTCTGGCCCCAAACTGCATAACAAAAATGTTGACCCCATGTTAGCCAGTTCGCAGCTTTAGATCCTTGGATCTAAGGCTGAAACCCTTCTGGGGTTTGCGGCTGTGCACTGCTCTTCATCGGAGGTGGAAAACTGAAAACACTTATGATCAGGTTTAACACAGGCCTACTGAAAAATAAAATGCGCTGTACCTTACTGATACGAGACGCAATTTGCCCTGTGTTTTCGTGCACAGAACTGTCAGAGTGAGGATAATGCAAACAAGTTTACTCAAATCTAGGTAGGGACAATTTTTCCCTACATAATATTGGTAGGGAAATGTCCCTACTGTCCATATGCAAACCTACATCCATGTGAATATTTCTGTCAAATGCACATCATATCATGGCACATTTGCACAGTTGTTTCTGTCTTCTGCAGCATCAATAATCTGTCAACTTTACAGTCATGTAAAGTACATGTCCTCCCTTCAGGAACTGGACTTGTGGTAGTGCATTAATAAACAACCGGAGGTTATGTTTGTCTGATACTCAGTAACCATGTTTCTGGCATGAAAACTGACTTTAGGAGAATGTCAGGTGATACAGTGAAACAACCCTCCGAGCTAATGTGGGCTTACTAACTGTAGCTAAATCTGAGGACCTAAACATCCCCAGAAGTACACTGCACACTGACTGACTGACTGAAAAAGACTACTTGACTTGAAGGAATCTCAGTGGACAGAGGGGTCTTCGACTGATGATTTGACTTTTCGACTCTTAGGGGGCAGCCCTAGAAGCTAAGGAATGTACTGCTGATGACGGCTGCAACTCAAAACATATTTTAGCCACCTAAAATAATCAGCAGTTAAAGTATATTTTCACGGCTTTACCTTGCTGTCAGACAGCCCTTTCCAACAAAGAGCTGAAGCCTCCCTTGACAAAAACTGTCATTGTACCTCACAGAACACGGAGAGTTGCTGTTCTACTGCTGCTTTGATCAGTTAGTTTGTGTTATTGTTTATCTTTGGCTAAACATCACATTTAATCTCTTCATATTGTTAAAGTTCAGGTCAAATGAAACACAAACATGTTACGAAACATTAGATTTGTCAGCAGAATCAATTCGAGTCTTGACTTTGGATTAATAATATAGATTTTCCTTGAGGTTTAGTTTCCTCTGTGTCTCAGCTGCTGCGTTACAACATACTGCAGCTCTTTGTAAATCCATCTTGCTGATTGGCTCCTCTCTCTCTCTCTCTCACTGTTTGCTTGTGTTAGCGGGTGGAGGAGGAGTCTCTGATTAAGAATAGCAGTGCGTGTAAAGACTACCTGATTGAGGCCATGAAGTACCACCTGCTGCCTGCTGACCAGAGGGCTCTGATGAAAACTGCACGCACACGCATGAGGACTCCAGCCTGCTGTCCTAAGGTATTTACACAAATGTCTCCACTCTTAGTTAATACAAAAAAAACATAGCTGATATATAATTCTTCATATAATTGCTCTGCTGGTTCTGATCTGTGTAGGTGATGGTTGTGGTCGGAGGCCAGGCTCCCAAGGCCATCCGCAGCGTTGAATGTTTTGACTTTGAGGAGCAGCGATGGTACCAGGTGGCTGAGCTCCCAACCAGGAGGTGCAGAGCAGGTATGAAAGCCTCAGTAACAACAACAATATAAACTGCGGCACAGATAAGGGGCTGGATCCTCTGAGGAACCAACTTGCAAATATTAAGTTAAATATAGCTGCAAGCAGATATGAGCAGGGTCCAAGCAAATTTCAATCATCGACTTGAGGTGACCTCAACGAGTGCTGGAGAACATACCACATACATGAATTACTACGTTGTTGGCACATAGTCCTGAGGATTCGAACCCTGGACTGCTTGGGATAATTGGCCCAACGGTTAAAAATTTTGAAAATTTGTCACCAAATTATACTTTGTAGAATTGAATTGAATTGAATTGAATTTAGAGATTAAACTGATGAAAGAAATTTGACTCTGAGTGGAGACAGTTTTAAGATAATTACGAAAACCTAAACTTGATTGTTGCAGCACCCAGGGGCGGAAATCCCGGGGGGGACAGGGGGGACATGACTACCCCTTCAATAAAGCTGTACCCCCCCTAGAATAATTTGAGACACAATTAATAATTTTTGAACAATGCAGTAGTATTTATTAAAAGCACAATGTAAGCGGTGCACTCGTAAGATGTACACTCGCAGATACAGTTGAACTTACACAAGTTACAACACATCCCATTTACTGTTACAACAAGCCCCAGGCCCAGGCTGATAATATAAACTGCCTGCAACATTTCTCCTGCATTGTTCAAAAGCCAGAGTTTAGTGATAGTCAGAGAGGACAGGAGAGAAAGAAGAGGGAGAGGACAGGACAAGAGCAGTCAGTGACGGAGGGGCTCGTAGTTAATATCTGTAGGCTCTCCACCTGTCAGTGAGACACACATGACAGACGTGCAGTTTAACTGACGAGGAGCGGTCATTACGCGCGATTATTACGCACGGTTTTGAGGTGCGCAGTTTAATTGCAGGAAATGTTTATCTCACTGCCGGTAAAAAAATGAAAAAAACAAACAAAACGGTTTGCTCCTGCAGCCAGCCAGAGATGAAGGATCCATTCCACACACCTGAGCCAGATGAAAAAGAGGGAGAGAAGGAGAGAGATTGAGTTTCAGTCTTTGATGAATGAAGCCTTATTGTTTTGCTGCTATTAAACAGTGAGAGACATGTTTTCTCCGTTTACTTAATAGCATAAATATTCACACACTGCGCACGGGGAGACAGAGACCTGCTCTGCTCCAGACACACTCAGCACCTTGGACAGCACGGCGCACCTGACTGTTGTCGTTGTGTACATGTTAATGTGATTTCAATCATTTTGTTTTAAATCTGGACATGTGCAGGTGGACTCAGCCAGTGCTAACAAAGGTCCTATGCCTGCCTGTTGGAGAGATAGAGAAAAGATTAAAGCGTCAAATTGCGGTAAAAGATGTTGTATAAAAGACAGGCTACAACTTTTTTTCCTTGTCCCCCCTGGAATTATTCTCTAAAATTTTACTGTTTATTGTCCCCCCCAACTGTGAAATGGGATTTTCGCCCCTGGCAGCACCACTGTGAGTGTTGTTTTATGTGCCTGAGTAGAGGGTGGAATCTGCAACCCACCTGCCAGTAATGATGACTTATGTCTTAAATCTTTTGCAGCACAATAAGTTATAGCGGAGAAAAACAAGAAGAAGAAAGAAGAATAATGAGATAAAAAAATAAGGCTCCAGCAGTGAAGGCTGCTGCTTGAACAAATAATAAAATGACCAAACTAATGTTGCATGCAGGTGGTCCTCATCAACTTGTACATATTGATTCAATAAAATCACCTGGACTTTACCCTCAAACAGCCAATAAAGTGTAAATGCTACTGGTATCTGGACAGGTTGTATGATGCATTACCAGTGTGACTAGCAGATAGTGGTAGTTATCCCTGTGGATAAAGTTGTCACTGTCTTATCTTGTTGCCTTTTAGGTGTGGTGTACGTGGGTGGGTGTGTGTATGCAGTTGGCGGTTTCAACGGTTCTTTGCGTGTGCGGACGGTTGACTGTTACGACCCGATGATGGACCGCTGGACGAGCGTGAGCAGCATGCAAGACCGCCGATCGACGCTCGGGGCTGCTGTGCTCAACGGACTCCTGTACGCTGTGGGGGGCTTTGACGGCAGCACAGGTACAGTTGTGTGGCTGTGACATTCAAATGTATTTTCACATTGGTGTGATCAGTGAGACGAAGAGAGATCAAAACATTGAAGCCCTACAGACTTATAATTTGTGTAACAACAGGATATTATACAATGTGGGATTGTTCATGGTGTGTTTGTGTGTTTGCAGGTCTGTCAACAATCGAGGCGTACAACGCAAAGACAGACGAGTGGTTCCATGTGTTACCCATGAGCACCCGACGAAGCAGTGTAGGCGTGGGTGTTGTCAATGGTGAATACTATTTCCAGTTCAGTTTTACAGTTAGTATTTAGGAAGAGATCAAAATAACAGAAAAAATGTATAAACCATAAAATAATCCTGCAGTGAATTCTTGATTTTATTTTATCAATGTTGTTGAAGCCACAGTGTTTTCCTTTCTTTCACAACATTCTTTTTTCCAGCATGGACACCACATTGTATTTAAATGTGTTTCTATTATTTTCACTTCTTCTGAGTTATGAATCACACGTGTTTCTTGTGTGTGTTTTTCAGGGATCCTGTATGCAGTTGGAGGTTATGATGGTGCAACCCGGCAATGTCTGAGTACAGTAGAAGCTTACAACCCTAAAACCAACACGTGGAGCTACATCGCAGAGATGGGCACGAGACGCAGTGGAGCAGGTCAGTGTGTGACCTGTGTTCTCACAGATTTATCCATCAAAACAACAAGACATAGTTATTCTTAAAAGAGAAATTCATGGTAAGACAGAAATGCTGACCACATCTTGCGTCTGATGTCTTCCTCAGGTGTAGGTGTGTTAAAAAGTTTACTGTATGCTGTCGGGGGTCATGACGGTCCATTGGTGAGGAAGAGTTGTGAAGTTTACGATCCAGCCACTAACACCTGGCGGCAAGTAGCTGACATGAACATGTGTCGACGCAACGCAGGTAACACAGACAGTGTGTTCATCAGACATCTTCAGATGTGGGATGTTAGTCGTCTGTTAATCTTCATTATGTGTGTCTTTTTTAGGTGTGTGTGCTGTAAACAACGTACTCTATGTGGTGGGAGGAGACGACGGCAGCTGCAATTTGGCCTCTGTGGAGTTCTACAATCCAAACACGGACAAGTGGACACTACTGCCGACTTGCATGAGTACAGGACGCAGTTATGCAGGTGTGTAGACAAACAGATGTGAATAAATTTGAGGTGGTTCAGCATTACACCTCACTTCGGATCTCAAGTGCACGCTGTGTCTAGGAACGTACCAATTACAGAAAAATAAGATGAAAATAAGAAAATGCAGGCAGAGGGCAGAGTCTCTGCAGAAAAACACACCACCCCACACTTCTAACAGGCCATATGTGATGATAAAAAGGAATAACTTCTGTGTGACTCTATGCATTGTTTCTCAGGAGAATCCTGCACTGCAGACCTTAATCAGTTTGTATTTAAACTGCAGTGTGAAATTATATTTTTTATCAACCTTTAGGAGAATCATGTAATAGAGTTTTATATGTTTTTTTGGAAACACTGTTTCCATATCAGTACAAATAACAAGGACAGTGTTCCCCCTCACCCAACCCTATATCCCCAGATCCTTCCCATTAAAACTGCTTTCACACCTCTGCGTGGTAACTGCCCTATCAACCGCCCACCTGCAAGCAGTTTTCCCCAAAAAGCAAAGTGTTTTTAAAAGTGGCTGCTGCCGTTATGGTCTGCAGCTGTGATGCCAGGCAGGTGCTCCAGTAAACACTGGCAGAAGTGCAAGATAGCTTGTAGGTGTATGCTGTAGCAAGACAATTGAAATCACTGAAATTACCAAAGATAACTACTTTCATTCTTTCATTCATTTTCCGTAATTGCTTATCCTGTTAGGGGTCACGGGGGCGCTGGAGCCTATCCCAGCTGACATTGGGCGAGAGGCGGGGTACACCCTGGACAGGTCACCAGACTATCACAGGGCTGACACATAGAGACAGACAACCATTCACACTCTTATTCACACCTACGGACAATTTTAGACTCACCAATTAACCTGCATGTCTTTGGACTGTGGGAGGAAGCCGAAGCACCCGCAGAAAACCCATGCTGACACGGGGAGAGCATACAAACTCCACACAGAAGGGCTCATTTCTACACATTTGGACAAATTACTAGTCATCTGAAGTTTGGTGGAAATACTATTCCAGGCCCAGTTATTCTTTTGGTTGTCCTTATCAGCTGCTTGCGCCGTAATTGTTTTGTGGGCATTTAAACACCAACATTATCAGCTCCTCCACTGAGTCTTCTTTCTGATTTGATAATGCCTGCTCTTGGATCAGCTAAAGTCATGCAGCAACAGCAAGAAGTTAAACAAGTAGAACTCAGCTCAGTAGAGCAAATTCTGTGCATGTTAACATGGGCTGCAACCGCTTCATACCCCAACCACCTTGTTTGAAACCACTTCCCCCCTGCTGCCTTATTGAAATGACTGGAGGCAGCCAGTTACTATGCGGTAGTTTGAAAGCCCCTTAACACAAAAACAAAACCTTACCTAACTAACAAGAACGTATACCTAACAAAAGACCAATGTGTGACATAAACCCACAAATACAGCAGTGCCAAAACAAATCTAAAAACCAAAATGAACAAAATGATAATGGTGCATAAAAATGATGTCTGCACACTAACTTGTACTGTTACTACCATTCTTGTCCTAGATTCTGTTGCAATCTGTATAAGCAAAGCATTCACTAAAAGGTTTTTATCATTTCTTATTTTAAAAAACAGTATCATATCAAGAAAAAAATACCTGCACTGTATTGCTAATACAAATAATACAACTACTCCTACTTGTAACAGTACTACCAACAGTAACTATAGAGGACATAAAAACATTTTACTTTGATCTCTTTCAATTGTTTTTACATTAATGTTAAACATTTACATCATGTACTGTGCATGAAAAATGAAAGATAAAAAAGATTTATCTATTTTATATATTTAACAGGGACAGTGCACAGTTACTTAGCTGCACCAGAGTTAGCTATAAGCTAAATTCTATCTGTAGTCCCTGGACAGGAAACAGAATAATTTCTCTGTTAACATACACTTTTATATAAAAACACAATATATTCATGACACAATAGCAAGACAACACATTTTCTTTTCAGATTTTCTTAGTCTGTCCGTGGAGCAGTTCAGTGACCGCAGTCTGCCACTGAACTGCTCCTTTGAGAGCTGATGGCAGTGTGCAGAGGGTGGCTGTCATTGTCCAGAATAGCCAGCAGTTTGTCTATGGTTCTCCTCTCTGCCACTACCACCACAGACTCCACTGCTTCAGTACCTCAATACAATCCTCAATACAGTACAACTACAACACTAAGACATAAGATATCATAACGTGAGATCAAGTGTTTGAGTCCATGTGTGATGGGTACATGATGGGGTTGATTTCATGACGTCATCTTGAATTTAAAACCAACAAAGCTGTTGCACTTTCTTATCTCACCTGGTACTGAGTTCCAATAAAATGTAGCTCTGACAGAGAAGACTGATCTATCGGTCTCAGTAGATCTGTGCTGTACTGCACAGTTGCCTCTGTTGGTCACCCTACACGCCCCCCCCCCCATTGTCTCAGTGCAGTTGTATTAACTCTTAAGTTTGTCTCAGTGCCTTGAGTGTTTGATGCACCTTCCTAATATTTTGTTGTTTATAACGGCAGGTGTGACTGTGATCGACAAGCCCTTATGACTGCTCTTGACGCCTGCCACTGATTCGGAGCAGAATGTATTCTCCTGCTGAATACTGATCTTGGATCTGTCTATGAGGCCAATGCTTCGATTTGGGCAGCATTAGCACAGGCACTGACGAAGATGAAGAAAATGACAAGATTGTTGTTGTTTTTGAGGATGATGATGAAGATTTTTTGCACTTACCTGTAAGGGGGAGCTGTAACAAAGGAGGGGGATTGAACCCGTGTTTTAATCCCTTCTTGGCAGGACATGCCACTAGCGACTGGCCAAACCAGTTTGAAGCACCACTGCAGTGTCATTGAAATGCTACTGATATGAAGCTACTATAACTGCAAAGAGACTCTAACATTAGTAATGTTAACATGAACCAGCTCTGAGAGAGAGAGAGACCACTGATCTCATCTGTGGGAGAGGACTGAAACATTCGGGACTGAAATCTTTGTTTCTCCTTCGTTTTTATCCTGAAAAGTGTGTGTGTGCGTCTGAGTGTGTGTCTGAGTGTGTGTGTATGTGTGTGCGCTTGCATTTAAAGGTGCTCCTTTGCTTGCACATGTGAGCATGTGTGTTTGTGTGCATCTGAGTCTCTGTGTGGTGACGCCTGGTCCGACGCCGCATGAACGCACTCTGTCTGACCTCTGACCTTTTACAGTGTTGCAGTGTGGCCGTTCAAGAGTGCCTGAATGTCAAATTACACCCCGCTTTCCCTCTCCTTCCCCCGTTGTTATGCCTCGAGTACTGTTACTGGACAGAGCACAGCTGGACTCGGCAGGATACATTTGAGAGCTGACTTCAGATCGGTGACGATGTGTCGGCTGCGTTAGCCCGCATGAATTCAGAACAGCGACGAGAGAAAATGTACATTTCTTCTGAAAAAGAGCAAACAGTGGAACTTCTCTTCTGGTGAAGGAGGAAGGGTCATTCATGTTGCCAAAAACAGTGACAGATGGAGGGAGAAGCTGTTTGACGTGAAAAACAGTTGGATGTATCAGTGCTTTACTGTCACCCGGCAGCCATCTTTGCTGTGGTTGTGACCACTACAACAGCCTGAACTCACTGCATGGTCCCCAGAACTCTAACCTCCTATCCTTCAACAGTACCCTCCTCCTCCTCCTCCTTTTGGTGTAGCAACCCTATAAACTACTGCACACCCTGACATACTATGAATGTGCCAATTTTAATATGTCTCCTCATTTCTGTCTCTCTTTACTACTTTACTAATCTGTTCTCTTTTTCTGGAAAGTGACCAAACCTACTCTTGAGTTTCTGTTTCTTCAGTCTCTTTCTCTTCCTGCGCCTCCTATATTGAAAAAAAAAAATTGCTATAATAGTAACTGGTATCGCTGTTTTCTTGTCAGTGTATTGAGGAATGTCATGTAGGCTAATGACTTTGAAAATGTTTCATTACTTGTTTTATATTATCATTAATAAATATGCTTCTTGTATTTAAAGCTGTGAAATGACATAACCTGTTTTTAAAACTTTGCCAAATCAGTAAAACGTTGAAATGGAACGAGCTGTGTGTCATATTTCAGTACTGAAACAGGAAGTCAGGTGCAGATGGCTCACCTGGTAGAGCATTAAGTGCTATATTGTAGGATAGAACATTTAAAATTACTATGACATGGATGACTGAGAATCTTCACCAACACCTGGTAGAGCGTACACTTCATGTAGCAGCCAGGGTTTGAGTCTGAACCGCGGCCCTTTGCAGCATGTAGCTGCTTCTCTGTCTTCCTCGTGTCATCTCTGTCTATCTATCCTCTTGAATAAGGGCAAACAAAACAAAACAAACCTTTTAGTCTTCAATAATAATACATTTATTTATCTATAACTGTTTCATACTTCACCATTAGTGCCTGGTAAAGCTGGCGTCATTTGCCTGCTCAGTTTCACACTCTTCTTAACTTAATCTTTTCTCCCTTTGAAAAAAGTTATTTAGTTTAAGTTCTTAATAATTTGTCTGCATGTAGACATTCAATATTTGAGAACTCTGGCTTTGGTTTTTAAATGGAGAAAAAAAAAGTTTTGCGGTGTTGTAAAATGACTTTTTGAGCTGCTTGTACTTTACTTGAGCACTTTGATTTTGTGCAACTTTATACTTTCACTCCACTACATTTATTTGACAGCTTACTTATCAGATTATGATTTTACATACAACACTTACTGTATGATCATCTTATAAAATAATTAACCAATTGTAAAACGTCAATTTATAGCCCAGGTTATTATTTGCTTCAATCCCTGAAATCAACAGGCCTATATTTGGGACAGGCCTTAAATTCCTTTCACACAAAACTGTCAGCAAAGACGGGAAATACAATCAAATATTTATTGTTTATTTAAACCAGTACGAATATTACTTGTATAAAAATTAGGCTTCAGATAATATATCAATTATGAATCATTTATTTGATTGAGGATTACATACTGACACAACACCACTTTATCCTGTTAAAACAACACTCACAACTTGGACTCATTTTTATGAAAATATCCTATTTTGATCTGAGGACCCTTATGGACTAAAGGAATATGAATAACTTACAGGGTAATTGAGAATGGACACATAATTTAAGGTGGCCAACAACCCATTTTTATATGAAGAACTTCTATAAAAAAAAATGAACTGCTTGGCCACAGGGACTAGGCATCTAACTGAAGTTTCATGGTACCTAACAATATATAAAATAGTATCTCCATTTCTGTTAAGATGCTGCTTACATGTAAATGCACTAGTTATAATAATTAAATACCATGTAGCAATATGTCACTGATAGGTGCAGTTCTGCTGCAACTGCTGCATGATACTTCTGAATCATAAAGTACATTGTGCAAATAATCTTTATGTACTTCAAAGTAAGTAAAATTTTGAATGTAATGCAGCATTTCTACAGTGTGCCACTACCACAGTAGCTACTGTACTGTACTTAAATCAAGGATTAAAATACCTCTTTTGGATTTTGAACAGTATCTTCTTTTGCAAGGTTGGTTTCATTTCAACTTTGGGCGAGGGACAAATATAAAATGGGGGTTTTGGAGGTCTTCTGCCAGAAAATTTTGAGCATCAAACACTGAATTTCCTGTATTCTGGTAAATTTTATTGCACCAATTTATGCTTTTAGTGCATCAGTTTATGCTGGATATGCCTTTAATGTTGTCAAATACTTTGTTGTCTGCTACTTTCATGTTTTTTATTGGGGGAGACTAATGAACATGCTATAAATGTAGAGGGGGACATGTCCCTTGCATTGCCCCAGAATCTACACCTTTGTTGGTATTGCCACAGAAACTCAGGTGTGATACTGGCACTAGTAGGCCACTGTTTTCTTTCCAAATGATAGTCAGTTCAAAAGTTACAATAAATATTTAATAAATAACAATAAGGATGTACATCATATAAATAAATGTAGATACATTTCAGGCAAAACAGCAACCTTTATGAGCAGGAAATGTACTTATAGTTTTTCTTAAAGGGGGTTAAACAAACAAAAAAACATCCGCTTGGTGGTGCTTTAACTGAATGAAATGATAATTATTGAACTTTATACCACAATTTATTTGTCTCTAAACCTCCTCAACATTTCCATTGTTGACTCTGGAGTCACAAACTGTTGTAAAGAACATTTAATACGGAAGAAAACACACGTACGACTCAAAGTTCTCCGGACCACCCCATCTCTTCCCTCATACAGTCCGTTCAACGCTGCGGAGGTTATGAAAGGCAAGCTCGCCTCTGATTGGCCGTTGCTGTAGAAACATGCAGTCTCACTATCATCACTCCATCCCTCTAACCAATCAGCGCGGCCGCTCGGCCCCCCGACGTCAGTCTCCTCTCCTGTCAGCCAATCAGATTGTCCTATATGACTGTACTTCACCCGGCCGGCCGCCTCTCGCTCAGGTAGACGGGACGCGCCGCGGAAAGGTGAGTTTACGGTCTTTGTGTCAGCACAGGAGTTATTTAGCTGAGTTTATTATATCAGAGATTATTAACGTTAATCTGTTGTGTGTGTATGTGAGTGAAGAACAGAGTCAGCTGCTGGGAGGTGTGACATCTGGACAACAATATGTCGGCGTGTTTTGTTGTCTGAAACACACCAAGTGTTCATTAATAATCATTATAGTGTCAGTGTGTAAGTGTTAGTGATGCTGGGTGGATGTTAGGAAATATTTTGCAGCTGTGAGCGTTTGTCTGCTTGTTACATTGAGGGGTTTAAGTTGCTGCATTAACAGTCTGTTAGCAGGGGGATTCTGCACCATTTTGCATAGAGTTAATTGATTTAAATGTCATGTATCATTGCCTTATGCATCAGGTTTTAGGTAACAATGTTATATCATAGTGTGCCACAAGTATATTGCTTTAAAGCAATATTTAAAATACAAACAAACAAACAAACATGGATACATGTAAAGTGGTGGAATAGTTACTCAAGTACTCCACTTAAGTACAGTTTGAGTTAGTTGTACTTTACTTTAATATTTGTATTTTATACTAATCAAAATACAGTAATAAATAAATAATAAATAAATAAGTAATACTGTTATTGTTAAATGGGTCATTCTGCATTATAAGTACTTTTGCTTTTGGTACTTGAAGTATGCTGTATGTTGGAGCTAAAACTTGTGTACTTTAATTTAAGACTTTTAATGCAAGACTTTTACTTGTAGATAAGTATTTTTCTTACACTGTAGTAGCCTATTGCTTCTTTACTAAAGTAAAAGATGTGAATAGTCTACTTCTTTTACCACTGCACCTAATAAATATTAACACTGCGATGTGGTAATAATTTGAGATTTGGTATGCGGCTCAAATGCTGGATTTTATTTATTTATTTGAGGCTATAATTACTCACCGATAATTTAAGTGTACATTGTGAATGTGATCTAAAAAGAGGCCTATTAAAGTTTCGTGAGTTTAGTAGCTGTTGTATGTATTTCAGTGGTGAAGCGTTACATTTACTCGAGTACTGTACTCAAGTATTATTTTATGTTACCTGTACTGTCACTGAGTATTTCCACGTCATGCTACTTTTTATTTCATTTTATTTACTTCTACTCCTTTACACCTTTTATCTGACAGCTGTAGTTACTTTGCAGATTCATGTTTTATATCCATTACCTATAATACATGTATAAAATATGGCTTTTGACTAAACAATCCAACATTATATTAATATTTATAGTTAACAGCTCCTCATTGACTAGCTGTAACATTTAAATGCTGCTCATGTCAATGCACAGATAATAATCCATTAGTGTAATTTAAACTGTCAAAGAGGCCATTTTGCTGAATTCATAACTACTTTTACTTAAATAAAGAACTGACTACCTCTTACATTATATTGTAGCAATTCTGCATGATTGTAAATAGTTGTTTTAGATAGTATTTAGTCTACTAAATGTAATTTACTGATCATTCATGTTTTTTTTTGTTCAAAACATCTAAAATTGTAGTGTAGTTATGATTTGAAACTGTCATTTAAAACTTAGATTGATGGATTTCTGCAAGTTCAGTCATGTTTGGTTATGTTTTCATTGTATTTGTATATCATGAAAATTGTTTCAAATGTACTGATATCTATATAATGAGTAGGCATTACATTTAGATGTGGTGACAATGACAATAACTCTGTCAAGGACTGAATATGTGCTGCAAACTAAAGCTTCTGATCATTTGGTGGATTTATAATTAGTACACATTGTAAATTGTTTTTGGATTTTAATGAGCGTAAAGGTTTATTGTTTTATAACATTTACGTTCCTCTACAGACTTTGACGACTTATTGTTTTTCTTTTGCAGTTTTTCTGCTATATTTATTAGAATAAACTATTTCATTAACGTGTTTGTTTGTGAGACAAACTCGCAGTGTTCCAACATGAGTGACGTAATGATAGCTGTGATGATACGTCCTGTCTGAGAGTTGTACATGTAACTCTGTGTTCCTGTTTCCAGTCTTCTCTCTGGACCTGCAGACCTGTCCATCATGGAGGTGAACGGCACGGCAGACATTTTGAGCTCTGCCTACCTGGCAGTGGAGTACGTTGATGGGGTGCTGCCAGAGAACCCCTTCCAGCCCTCCCTGAAACACGCCTGGGGCTACATGCTGGACAACTACACCAAATTCCAGATTGCCACCTGGGGGTCGCTCATCGTCCATGAGTTCATCTACTTCCTGTTCTGCCTGCCTGGTTTTCTCTTCCAGTTCATGCCCTTCATGCAGAAATACAAGATCCAACAGGTTTGTGGGGCTTTAGGTTGTTATAATTTTATTTTCAAAATCTAAGATGACAGTTCTCCTAAAAGACCTTCTGTTTGTGTGTGTGTGTGTGTGTGTGTGTGTGTACAGGACAAGCCAGAGACCTGGGAGAAACAGTGGAGATGTTTCAAGATGCTGCTGTTTAACCACTTCTGTATCCAGCTGCCGTTGATCTGTGGGACCTACTACTTCACCGAGTTCTTTAACATCCCCTACGACTGGGACTCCATGCCACGCTGGTCAGTGGAAGTACAATAAGAATAAGAATGAATATGATGCGTTCAGGTGTGTTACCTGAACACATCATATTCAAATCACCCCAGATACTATAGAGTAGAGTAGTTATATAACTGCAACACACTTGCATTTGCCGCTTTGAAAAACAGGACGTGGATACAACAAAGACTCAGTAATAGTTTTGTTTCTTTAGCATGGCATTTAAATCTAACCTATGCCTGTGTGAACTATGATGGTGATAGAAATTTGACAGCTGTAGAATTAAAGTGATGCTCTGCACAGCCTTAAAATGAATGACACAGCTTTCACATTCGCCATGATGCCTTCATCAGTCTGCTGAAGGATAGAAAATATATGGTTGTGAATCTGCTTTACATGTTAAATCTTTTAAGGTCATTAGAATTGTTTACAGTAAATATAAAGGTGCCTATTTGTTGCACATCATCCAGACAGATGCTCATTGATTGATTGATTGACTGATTTCTTTTTGGTGTCATGCACACAAACATGTGCTTGACCCTCGTGGGTTCACGAGACACCATCACAATATCATTGCAGTGATCAGTCCAAAGTGCTGTCCCAGGCCCGGCAAACAAATTCTTGCTTCAAAAAAGTTCCTCCTCTAAAACATAACTCAGATTTTTTATGGCTGTCCAATTAAAACAAATCAACATGATGGGGGTAATTTTACTGAAAGGTTCATCCCTTATGTCTTCATAGGCAGTAAAGCAAACAAAAAAGAAAACTAATCTCAGTTCCGCTTACACAACACAGTCAAACCATTTTGTTTAAATTAATGCACAGGGACTGGAAATATGGCTTAATATTACAATATTAAGAATATTATTGCAATATGTATCACAATATGAGAAATGCAGATAAAATAACACATAAAATGATCAAATACAGATTTGAAGCTATGAAACCTATTTTATTGACCACATCAGACAAAACTCATCATACGTGTAAAAGAAACAGTTGAACAAATAGTTTTGTTAGTTTTTAATTACAGTTTACTTTTAATCATCAATTTCAAGAACATATTTTAAAAAGATAACACTAATGATATTATTGAAACCCCTTTATGGGCACAGTGGACAAACACTAATACAGATCAAAAGGCCTGGAACAGAGTCATTCCTGTACAAATGCTGTTTAAATAAATGACAACATATGGAAAAAAAATCTTAAAAATACAGTGATTCTATTTTCTTTTTTTTTTAACTTAACTTCCATGATACTTCCCTCACGGTAACCCATCTGCTTCCAGCTGGCTACCTGCACGACACTGAAATCATGATGGGAAAAAGAAAGTCATTTTCTCTCATTTAAAAAATGTAGTGTCCTCAAAGTTTATGACAAACTGCCACAAACGAACCAACGAGACGCAGCAGTGAAACCTGGCACTCTTCAGGCTACTTTATGTAGTCTACTCAAGCAACAAAAAACAGTCATGGCCTCTAGTTTTAGAGACAGAAAACGAATGCATACAGTGAAACACCTGTGGTTAAAGCTGCCCTTGTTAAGTGGATTGTAGTCTGAGTGGGCGGAAGTTCGCTGCAGAGATCAGCCTCTCATTGGGCGGAACGAGCCACCCGCTGAAGTCCCGCCCTACTACCTCCGGTTGTGTAGCAGTTTTCAGCCATTTTCAACATGTCCTTTACTAACTTTTGCGGTGTTTGATCTTGTGGGGATATAGCCATTTTTCTGCCA
The DNA here is from genome assembly GCF_041903045.1 of Epinephelus lanceolatus. NCBI lineage: Eukaryota > Metazoa > Chordata > Actinopteri > Perciformes > Serranidae > Epinephelus > Epinephelus lanceolatus. Next base: position 25,574,241 of record NC_135736.1, on the reverse strand, counting down.
TGGTTCGCGTCCTGTAGGCGATATTTTTGTGGGCATGTTACACCAAAACATGTTTCCCCCTGGCAATATTTTTGCAAGCGCACCGTTGCTGTGGCACCGCCTAGAACGATTGTGATTGGTTGAAAGAAATACAAGCATCTGGGGCGTTTTTTTCTCCAATCTTAAAGTGAGAGTCGGCCCAGCCAGACCTTTCTTTTCTTGAGAAAGGTCTGGTGAGCGAGACTAAGTGGACTGATAATGCCTGGTCATGTAAAGCCGGCCCTGGTGAGGGAAAACAGTCAATAATATTCAGTGAATAGTGAAGCTGCGATTCATGACTTTATATTGATGTAGTAAATATATCAGTAAGATGGTAATCTGCATGAGAAACAAAGAAAAAAATAGCTATAACAATAAATCACTTATAATGATCAGTTTGACCTGGACAGACATGATCACTATAAGAGGTCTCCACTCTAATACATTTACTGATGTAGCAGCTTTTATACACAAAAGCAGTGAAATGCTTTACAAAAAAGTGAACAATTAAATTCAATATGCTTTTTATTTTTCTTACCCATACAGGTTGTGTATGAATGATCGTTTATGTTTCTGTCACATGTTGCAAACTCACCTTTTATCTGGTCACAATTTGTCCGCTGTGGGATGAAAACGATAACATATCAATTGAATTTTGTCTAAAAAAAAAAATATTATTATTTGTTCCAGTGTGTTTTTCTAACGATGATCCACCTATCGTCTTTGTTTCCTCCAGGCCATACGTCTTGGCTCAGTGCTTCGGCTGTGCTGTTGTCGAAGACACCTGGCACTACTTCCTCCATCGCCTGCTGCATCACCGCAGGATCTACAAGTACATCCACAAAGTCCACCATGAGTTCACCGTGAGTAAAACACACACACATGATAAGATAAAAACACACCACTCTCTGTTTGATCTCTTTACAGTAGAGTTACTTATTAACGATACTGCAGCTCTCACACGTGAAAAAGTGACCACACAAACACAAACACGGTGTCTCTGCCGTCCCTCAGGCTCCGTTCGGCATGCAGGCCGAATACGCTCATCCTGCTGAAACTATCATCCTGGGAGCTGGTTTCTTCATCGGCATCATGATCTTCTGCAACCACGTGTTCTTCCTGTGGGCCTGGGTGTCGTTCCGCCTGCTGGAGACCATCGATGTCCACAGGTAGGACACATTTTCTCTGGGTCATTTAGCTTTTTGCTGCCTCTTTCCTCCTCTTGCTGCAGGTAGAAATGGAGCTACAGTACAGGCCAAAAGTTTGGACACACCTTCTCATTCAATGCGTTTTCTTTATTTTCATGACTATTTACATTGTAGATTCTCACTGAAGGCATCAAAACTATGAATGAACACATGTGGAGTTATGTACTTAACAAAAAAAGGTGAAATAACTGAAAACATGTTTTATATTCTAGTTTCTTCAAAATAGCCACCTTTTGCTCTGATTACTGCTTTGCACACTCTTGACATTCTCTCGATGAGCTTCAAGAGGTAGTCACCTGAAATGGTTTCCACTTCACAGGTGTGCCTTATCAGGGTTAATTAGTGGAATTTCTTGCTTTATCAATGGGGTTGGGACCATCAGTTGTGTTGTGCAGAAGTCAGGTTAATACACAGCCGACAGCCCTATTGGACAACTGTTAAAATTCATATTATGGCAAGAACCAATCAGCTAACTAAAGAAAAACGAGTGGCCATCATTACTTTAAGAAATGAAGGTCAGTCAGTCCGGAAAATTGCAAAAACTTTAAATGTGTCCCCAAGTGGAGTCGCAAAAACCATCAAGCGCTACAACGAAACTGGCACACATGAGGACCGACCCAGGAAAGGAAGACCAAGAGTCACCTCTGCTTCTGAGGATAAGTTCATCCGAGTCACCAGCCTCAGAAATGGCAAGTTAACAGCAGCTCAGATCAGAGACCAGATGAATGCCACACAGAGTTCTAGCAGCAGACCCATCTCTACAACAACTGTTAAGAGGAGACTGCGCGAATCAGGCCTTCATGGTCAAATAGCTGCTAGGAAACCACTGCTAAGGAGAGGCAACAAGCAGAAGAGATTTGTTTGGGCCAAGAAACACAAGGAATGGACATTAGACCAGTGGAAATCTGTGCTTTGGTCTGATGAGTCCAAATTTGAGATCTTTGGTTCCAACCGCCGTGTCTTTGTGAGACGCAGAAAAGGTGAACGGATGGATTCCACATGCCTGGTTCCCACTGTGAAGCATGGAGGAGGAGGTGTGATGGTGTGGGGGTGTTTTGCTGGTGACACTGTTGGGAATTTATTCAAAATTGAAGGCACACTGAACCAGCATGGCTACCACAGCATCCTGCGGCGACATGCCATCCCATCCGGTTTGCGTTTAGTTGGACGATCATTTATTTTTCAACAGGACAATGACCCCAAACACACCTCCAGGCTGTGTAAGGGCTATTTGACCAAGAAGGAGAGTGATGGAGTGCTGCGGCAGATGACCTGGCCTCCACAGTCACTGGACCTGAACCCAATCGAGATGGTTTGGGGTGAGCTGGACCGCAGAGTGAAGGCAAAGGGGCCAACAAGTGCTAAACACCTCTGGGAACTCCTTCAAGACTGTTGGAAAACCATTTCAGGTGACTACCTCTTGAAGCTCATGGAGAGAATGCCAAGAGTGTGCAAAGCAGTAATCAGAGCAAAGGGTGGCTATTTTGAAGAAACTAGAATATAAAACATGTTTTCAGTTATTTCACCTTTTTTTGTTAAGTACATAACTCCACATGTGTTCATTCATAGTTTTGATGCCTTCAGTGAGAATCTACAATGTAAATAGTCATGAAAATAAAGAAAACACATTGAATGAGAAGGTGTGTCCAAACTTTTGGCCTGTACTGTATATTATACAGTTTATTACTGTGACTCTAAAGAGAGCAAACAATTGTTTTGAGCACTGGAGAAGCAAAGCAGCAATTACAGCACTGATTACAACAAACAGTGAGACAGATGATGGTTGAAAGAGAAACCTTTTTTATGATGTCAGTAACCTGTGAGGTCGACCACTAGAGGGCCACAGAGAACACCAGATGTCACTGTCACATCATCAGGTCACACAGAGCTCCTGTCTCTTGAGATACTTTATATTATAACACATTTATATTTGCTATTATTTTTTGGATTACATACATACCTACATTTATACTGAAGACTTTTCCACATATACATAAAAAAAGACTTTCTGTTGGAATGAGCAGTAGCACAATTAGTAGCCCTACATTGTTTCATCAGACAAGTTAGCTTTTTTTAAAAAAATTAAGTCTTTTAAAACACATACTTTTTTTAAAATATACTTTATATTTCATATCTTTCTGTGATTTTCTTACTTTACTCAATTCATTATTATTTTATGTTAAATAACCTACTGTTTCTATATTACAATTTTAAATTAATTCTTTACATATATACAGTACAGGCCAAAAGTTTGGACACACCTTCTCATTCAATGCGTTTTCTTTATTTTCATGACTATTTACATTGTAGATTCTCACTGAAGGCATCAAAACTATGAATGAACACATGTGGAGTTATGTACTTAACAAAAAAAGGTGAAATAACTGAAAACATGTTTTATATTCTAGTTTCTTCAAAATAGCCACCCTTTGCTCTGATTACTGCTTTGCACACTCTTGGCATTCTCTCGATGAGCTTCAAGAGGTAGTCACCTGAAATGGTTTTCCAACAGTCTTGAAGGAGTTCCCAGAGGTGTTTAGCACTTGTTGGCCCCTTTGCCTTCACTCTGCGGTCCAGCTCACCCCAAACCATCTCGATTGGGTTCAGGTCCGGTGACTGTGGAGGCCAGGTCATCTGCCGCAGCACTCCATCACTCTCCTTCTTGGTCAAATAGCCCTTACACAGCCTGGAGGTGTGTTTGGGGTCATTGTCCTGTTGAAAAATAAATGATCGTCCAACTAAACGCAAACCGGATGGGATGGCATGTCGCTGCAGGATGCTGTGGTAGCCATGCTGGTTCAGTGTGCCTTCAATTTTGAATAAATCCCCAACAGTGTCACCAGCAAAACACCCCCACACCATCACACCTCCTCCTCCATGCTTCACAGTGGGAACCAGGCATGTGGAATCCATCCGTTCACCTTTTCTGCGTCTCACAAAGACACGGCGGTTGGAACCAAAGATCTCAAATTTGGACTCATCAGACCAAAGCACAGATTTCCACTGGTCTAATGTCCATTCCTTGTGTTTCTTGGCCCAAACAAATCTCTTCTGCTTGTTGCCTCTCCTTAGCAGTGGTTTCCTAGCAGCTATTTGACCATGAAGGCCTGATTGGCGCAGTCTCCTCTTAACAGTTGTTCTAGAGATGGGTCTGCTGCTAGAACTCTGTGTGGCATTCATCTGGTCTCTGATCTGAGCTGCTGTTAACTTGCGATTTCTGAGGCTGGTGACTCGGATGAACTTATCCTCAGAAGCAGAGGTGACTCTTGGTCTTCCTTTCCTGGGTCGGTCCTCATGTGTGCCAGTTTCGTTGTAGCGCTTGATGGTTTTTGCGACTCCACTTGGGGACACATTTCAAGTTTTTGCAATTTTCCGGACTGACTGACCTTCATTTCTTAAAGTAATGATGGCCCCTCGTTTTTCTTTAGTTAGCTGATTGGTTCTTGCCATAATATGAATTTTAACAGTTGTCCAATAGGGCTGTCGGCTGTGTATTAACCTGACTTCTGCACAACACAACTGATGGTCCCAACCCCATTGATAAAGCAAGAAATTCCACTAATTAACCCTGATAAGGCACACCTGTGAAGTGGAAACCATTTCAGGTGACTACCTCTTGAAGCTCATGGAGAGAATGCCAAGAGTGTGCAAAGCAGTAATCAGAGCAAAGGGTGGCTATTTTGAAGAAACTAGAATATAAAACATGTTTTCAGTTATTTCACCTTTTTTTGTTAAGTACATAACTCCACATGTGTTCATTCATAGTTTTGATGCCTTCAGTGAGAATCTACAATGTAAATAGTCATGAAAATAAAGAAAACGCATTGAATGAGAAGGTGTGTCCAAACTTTTGGCCTGTACTGTACATAACTCACAAAAGTTATAAAATTTAGAACAATACACATAACAAGGGAGACAGGGGTAAAATAAACAGAAATATGAAATAATAATTCATAAATAAACATAAATTATTCCAACATTTTTCCAGACTTGGCCATGATTTGCACCATTTTCTTGCCTTTTTTGCCATCAGGCACTCTAAAATAAAACAAAACCAGATTTTCTTTCATTATCACGTCAAAAATGTATTATAGCTAACAGTGAAACAGTATTTAACATAAAAGGGCGAAGTCATAGTACGAAAATACTGTAAATGCATCCTATCTTCAGTCTAACCATTATCAAAACATCATTTTGCCTCATTTGAAAACCATTTGCCTTGTGGGAAGGATTTTGATTTGGTGATTTCTCTGAATGACAGCCTTTAATCCCCTTTTTTTGTGCGTGTCTTGCACCTTCTCAGTGGTTACGATATCCCTCTGAACCCGCTCCACCTGATCCCGTTCTACGCTGGCACCCGCTTCCACGACTTCCACCACATGAACTTCGTGGGGAACTACGCCTCCACCTTCACCTGGTGGGACAAGCTGCTGAAGACGGACAACCAGTACAACAAGTACATGCAGAAACAGGGAGACAAGAAGGAGCAGTAAACCACTCTGTGCCTCTGCTCATACACTCACCTGGTCTGTCAGGAGGAGAAGGGAGCTCTGCAGACACACGAACTCTTCCTCACACACACACACTAAAAGTGTACTTTGAATGAATCAGAGCTGCTGTGGGTTTGATTCTGAACCGGACTGCGTGTTGACTTCAGTCCGACTTCTGTGCCTTTCTGCAAAAGAAGTACTTTTGTCTTCTTCTGTCAACAGCTGCTGGCTGAATAAAAACCATCAACATCCTCATTTTGATTTGTTGCTTTGCTTGGTCACTGAAGTTTGTACCATATGACTCTCTTGTGAAATTCTTCTGTATACCTCTGAATGTCTGAGCACTTTAGCGCTTCCTCTCGAGTTTAACTGAGTCAGAGTGACATTGTGTTTTAGCTGCAGTTCAGTGGGGACTGCCTAAACTCGAGTCTGCATGTTTGATGCGAATCAATGTAAATTTTTTGATGATAAGGGATCGGCTCATAGGGCACTTTGAGGTTGTTTAAGCCTATTTTGTTTAAGACTGTACAAATAAGTGAATAAAGGTTTTGGTTTTACAAAAAGAAACATGAAAATGCTTTATTTGTCTGCCTTTATCAACAAATTGGAACTGGACTTTGGTTGTGTTGAGCAGTTTCTGGACAAAATATGATACCAAAAGAAATGTTATGCTGATAGATCATGACTGTTTTAATAAGATATTGACATATGGACACATTTCTACACAGAATGGGACCAATGGCTTTTCAGGCTCAGATATTTCTAACATGACAGATCTGAATCTTCACTGTGAGTGTTGGTGTTACTTCTCTGTAGACACTGTTATGTGTGGGCTGATGGAGGAAGTGGATGATTTCGCGAGTGTATATGCTGTAGGTTCCCTCCATCTCCTCTCTGCTGCACTGTGGACACACCCCTGCTGCTGCCCCATCCAGCACACACAGAGGCGTCAAGTCAGCCAGCAGCAGCAGGGACCAGACAGGAAGTGAGGACCAGAACTTAGTTAAAAAACACAGGAGTAAATGAGTGGGTAACATCTTCAAACAAACTGAAATAAATTAATAAATACAATTAATCAAATGAATTACTTTATCATATGTAAGTCGGGCTTTATTTTGTGTTGTAGGATTTAATTTCCATTAGCAGTATTGATATTTGGACTCCTTTTTTATAAAATGAATTTACTTCTTTTTTTTTCCTTACCTTTGAGACAATCACTACAAAAATAATTACGATTGTGGTTTACTATACAGTTGTAATTTTCAGTACAATTGAATCTGTTGATTATTTTTCAAATAAATGACTGTTCAGTGATTGAGACATCTGAAAATAGTGACAAATACCAACAATTACCCTGAGCCTAAGGTGAAATCTTTACTTTTTTAGTTACAAATCATCAACAAATCTTAACATTTGCCAGGCTGAAACTCACTATTATTTGGCTTTTTTTGTCTTGAGAAATACAGAAATAGTTAATAACTTTTTTTTTTCTGTTGATTGATGACTGATAATTAATTGATGGTTGCAGCCAAATTTACAGAACAATTACCTTTTTCAAAGAACACAAAGGAACCATGACAGACTAAAAATGCACATTTGGAAAAAGAATCCTATCTGTAGCTCCTGAGTATTTCTTGTGTTTTTGCAGCCCCCTTTTGTAGGATATAAGATTTGATAACATCTTTAAAACCAATTCTTATAAAAGCAAAGGTAAATAGACAATAGCTCTATGGAGGCCCAATCTGTTCAATATTAAAAAAATGTTAGGCCTATATAACCATGACATTGTGAAACAGAATATTATTCAGATCATAGTTATGTAGGCTACAGTTATCTCTTTCTTTCACATAAACACAGTTTACTGCAACACATTTTATTTTTATTATTTTATTTCTATTTATCTTCAGCAGTTTTCATTTCAAAATATCCTTTTTAAAAAAAAAAAAAAAATCTGTTTTTTTCTCCAGTGGCCATTTTATTTCATAGTACCTATTTTCACCACAGTCTTTTTGTGTCATCAAGACAAACAGAGCAAAGCCAGTTAGTTACAAGTTTCCCTAATGATGAGCACAAAGAAATAACATTAAATAATAACACTGCATTTTAACAAATGAATGGCTTTTTCACATTCATATATTTTCTCTATTTATTATTTTTATTATTATCATTGTTAGTATTATTGGTATTATTATTATTATTATTATTATTATATTGGTCTCTTTTGTCTTCTATACAGACTGTCCTTCATTGTCTGTCCTGCTCCAAATATTCCTTAGATGTTTATTTTCAGGCATTAGATCTGCACCTTACCATTAACCAGTGTATATTTTGGTTTTGTGCATGCTTTGGATTTGCACCTTATTGATATTTCATGTTATATTTTAGATTTGCACTCTTTCCTACTTTGTATTGAAACTGCTGCACAACAATTTCCCTGGGGATAAAAAAGGTTTTATCTTCTCTCAACTTTAGCTATAGAATTTATTTTATGAATATGAATTTCCCTTTTCCTGAATTTTATGAATATCTTGAATATTATTGATATTATTGGCTTTTATCTTTAAATACAAATAAACGCCTTCTGCTGTTCATCTCTGGGAGGAAAATAACTCTTTATTTTGAAAGTTGTTACCGGATGTGTGGATCTTGTGTGTGGTTTGACAGTAGAAGGCTCTGCGCTCAGGTACAGCAGCGCATCACACACGGACAGAAGGAGAGAGAGACAGGGAGCAGCAGAGGGAGAGATATTTATAGCCTAAAGCAAGGCTGCAGCACAGAGATAAGGCTTGGGACCGAGCCGCAGGCAGGCGGACAGACAGGGCTTAGGGAAAAGAGGACACGCCAAAATGAAGCTGTTCACTTCGGTAGTTTTATTCGGGGCCGCAGTGGTGGCCCTGGTCAGCGCAGCCGGAACGGAGGGCGAGATCTCCTTCGAGTACCACCGCTATGAGGAGCTGCGGAAGGCGCTGGTGTCGGTGTGGCTGCAGTGCCCGACCATCACCCGCATCTACACCATCGGGGAGAGCTTCGAGGGCCGCGAGCTGCTGGTGCTGGAGATGTCCGACAACCCCGGGACGCACGAGCCTGGTCAGTTTTACGCATAGAGAAAAAGTCTGCTTCATAATGCGGTGAATGTGCATCCCATCCCCGCTCCCTTTGTCCCCGCTTCCCTTCACCACCCGCTGTGATAAATAACACAAACACATCACGCACTATTGCGCATAACAGCCTGCCGCTGATCTTATTTCAGGTGACGGTTATTCAGAAACGACCCGTGTGTGTGTGAGAGAGATGTGTGTGTAGGGCTGAAATGACCGGAGAGCAGGACAGAGGAGGAGCGCAGGTGTGTCGTATCCGTGCGTGAAAAACGGTGAGCGCAGGGGCCTGCTGCATCACTTCAGAGGAATCTAGATGATAGATTGTGGGATCAGCCACGCAAAGCCGCCATTTTGCTGGTTGATAAAGATCTCTTCGTGTTTATCCCGAGTCGTGATGCTGAGAAAAACATCCCAAACACGGTCAGCTCACTGGGCTGCGTTTTGAATCAACATCCTTTCCAAGTATCTGCAGTGTTGGCTGCATCATATCCGAGAAAGTTCACGCATATCCTTCAAATGAGGAAGCGTTTGACTGAATATTAAATGAAGTCCTGGTACAGTTATGATGCTGGTGGTGGAGCCTGACTTCCCATCATCTCCATCACACTCCCTCACACACTGTCAGGGCTGGGCAGCAGGCTGGAGGAAACCATAGAGTAGAAGAAGTGAGCAAATGGTTTGAGAGGGGACACCAGCCACAGGAACTGGAAATGTGGGCAACACCACTGCTATTTTTAGCTGCAACGCACCTTATGCTTTTTGTCTACAGTCACACCTAAATGAAGGAGAAATCCACTTTAAGTGTATTTCTATGCATCATCACTCAAAGGTCCACTTAGAGGCGCAACATCACCTTGACATTTATCGCATGGTTTCAGATTATTGGCCATAAAGCAGCAGGAGTAGAAAACACATCTCACATGTCACCAGAGAAAATTAAACACTGGCCTCAACACCTCCAGAAGGAAGCCTGTGTTTTAAAGGCTTTTTGGAAAATGGAGGGACGGGTTAATTAATAATGAATTATCTCAAGCTGTTTGTGTGATGGAGATAAATGAGAGCTAAATTCTCTGCAATGTTTCTTTACTTCTTTCCTGTTGTGTTTTATTTCAGGCTGGGATTAAATCACACTAGGCTATATGTAATCATATACTGCTTGTTTAGAATATAATTCTGTGTTTCTTATTGTCATAAACGGACTGTAAAAATTCTGGGGTCAGTGACGGAAATGAGTCCAGGACTTAAACGTTCAATCCTAGACAAAATCTGTCAGGTCGTATTTTATAAATATGTTCCAATGTTGCTCATGAACCAAACTTTAACCCTTTAATCCAAAACAGTGGTCATCTGGGAGCAACTCCGCTGGCCACAAAAAGAAGTTTGATTGTACTTAAGTCAGTGACAAAAATGACCCGACATTTTCCTGATGAATTTATGGTCTCAGTCGCTGGTTTCAAGTCTTCTTCAAAACAGCATTTTGTAAATTATTGTCCCATTTAGAGTTAAGTAGACTGTAAAGCAGGTTTGCTTTGGGGCGTGGCTACCTTGTGACAAGTTGCTCCTGGGGTTCTCAGTCAGATCTACCCCTGGCTCCAAATATGGTCACCACTGGCTCAAAAAAAACAAAAAAACAACCAAGATGGCGACGGTCAAAATGCCAAACTCGAGGCAAATTTGTGTTTCCTGGGTTAGCGAAGGCATGGCCCAAACACACAAACTGAAGTCCTTAAAACGGTATTCCATAAACTAATGGGTGATGTCATGGTGACCAAGGCCACTTCTTTTTTAGACTAAATTGTCGCATACATAAAATAAAATGGTGCTAAGCAAATGCTGCCTCAACCGGTTTATATTCTTAATACAGCATACACTTAAACTGGTATTATTTTTTTTCTTTTCAGGTAGCTAAAATACACTTAGATGTGAACCCCATCCATAGTAGTATGTTGCTTAGCTTCCGTGCTGGTAGATTTGGTTTATTAAAGACGCTAGCAAAGCAACATGAATTTAGGCCAAGACAAACACCAGATAGGTTGGGCCACCATATAAAAGTTACAGTTATGATTGAAATGACGACAGAAATTAACAAGTTTTCTGATTTTACATATCATCACAATTAAAATCAATTGCTAGTTGTCTACCTGGAAGCGGCTGTTGTTGTTAGTGCGACGTCACAGTCACTTGGTCTCGAGCAATAATGCAACATGAATGGATTAACCTACAGTACATCTAACTCTAATGAGTGTCTCGGTACAGGTCAGTGATTCCTGTCCAACTCTCTAAACAGGAGATTTAACAGTTACATACAAGCAGGAAGTGATTAATTTCTTCAAAGTAATCCTGAAGCACAGTCCTCAACAGAAAAAAAGGAACGTGGCCTGTAATTATAGTACATATGGTTCACAGTCTAGTTTGTGGTGTTTCAAGTGTATGTCATATGTAGCATTTTTACCTAAAGGTGTATTTTCTCCTCTGGGTGTATCTGTGTGGTCTTAACGGTGCACCACAGGTCGTGTGTGTTTAGCTGCATGTATGGTCAATGAGTCTAATGACCGTATGTGCGTACTGAATAAGCCTGTAATAGTCTGGTGGGCGTGCGCCGGCATGAGTCACAGTAGCGATGTGGAGACCTTATTACTACCAGATGAGTTTCCAAGCCGCTGCTTCACCAACGGGGGCACCTCCTCCTCTCCTCTGCTCTCCCCTGCTTCCACCTCTGCTGAGCCAAACATCCAGAGCAAGGAGGAGGGTGATGAAACAGGGAAGGAAACAGAGAAGAAGAGCTCTGGCAACAGGACAAAGGAGACTTAAGGAATAAAAGGAGTGTCAGTGGTAGAAAAGATCAATGTGTTTCTGAGTCAAGATGAATAAAATCTGCAAAGACCGGAAACCCTTTCAAGCTTCCCCTTTAAGGTGCCCTACCAATATTTTATCTGACCCCGCAATGTGTTGAAACTCTAAGGTGGAGCCGAAATAGCAGTTGCCGCGGCAACAGATCGGCTTAGTGCACTGAGCTGACTGGCAGCTCGTGGTTGGCTGGCCGGCTCTGGACGACGACGGTCCTGAGCTCATGCATCTGTCAGTAAGCAGCCATCTGTCATACACTGCAGCACAGGAAGTGCCTATAGCCAAGAGTGTAAACACACTGGTTACATATTAATATACAGTGTGTGCAGTGTAGGAGTAGTGGTGGGAAGTGACTCAGATTTCCCCAGTGGTGTTCTTAAATAAGATGTAATATATAATCATTATTTCTATATTAGTAGTGACTACTTGTATGCACAAGGGGACGCTAGCTGCAGTCTCCTTCAGGTCTACAGTGTTTTACAGCCTGCAAATAGCGTACTGTTTAGCTTCACTCCGGTCGTTCTCATCAACGCTGTTTCTAGCCGCAGCAGGCAGCTGTTTTCAGCGAGAAATCTCTCTCTAGTAGCACTTCCTGCCCAACATTATCAACAGACTGGTTGTGATTATGCGGTGGACTGTTTTTTGACTAGATACTTTACATTGTTGGAGTCTCAGCTGGTTATAGATAACCCCTAATTAAACAATGAATTGCCGTATTTACATTTTTGTTTTTGGCCTGAATTAGACAAACCGGCCCACCCACAGAAAAGGCTGGGCCTCTGAATAGGTCCAGTAAATGGCCATCCCCAAATCTGCTTTACTCATATCAACACATGCGTGTGCTCTCTCTCTCCTAGTTTAGATCACCAAATTTCTCAGGTCATGTTGCTGGCCTGCCGCAATGTTTGCAATGTTCCTTCTTCTTTCGCAATGTTTGCGTACAAAAAAGTTAAGTTAATGAATTTGCCTGGGGCTTCCGAACAATCTAAAGGTCCATACGCACCAAACTGACTTCAGAGAACGAGCGGCGACGAAGGCCCTCTGCTGCTGTACCTGACATCACTGTGTCTCGGCCAAAAAAGTTGCACATGAACACATTGCAAAGGCTATCGCTGACAATCAACCAGCATGTATGTTTTGCGTCTACGTGAGAGGAAATAACTCCTCACACCAGCAGACAGCGGTGGTCTATAATTCTCATCCAAAAAGAGAAACTGGAAGACCATCCTGACGCTACTTGGCACATTAGCAACACAATCCAATTTTGAAAGAACAAAGCATATTTACTGTACGCCAGTGAACATCAGTGGCTCCACTGTGCCGATGCTGATTCAACCGCTTTGAATCGGCCAAAAAAAAGCCAACGGGGAGCACACCACACCGATGAGGGTGGTAGAAGCTCACCTATGGCCCAACTTTGAGCCACAGCCGACCATGGGCATGGTGTGTCAGGGCTTTAACCGGATGCTCCAAGGAGGCATCCTGATCAGATGTCGGAACCACCTCAATGTAAAGGAGATGTGGTTCTGCTTCTTGTATGTGCGATCTCATTCTTTTGGTCGCTACCCAGAGCTCACGACCATGGGTAAGGGTGGGGACATAGGTGGACTGGTGAAATGATAGCTTTGCCTTGCTCAGCTCCTCCATGCAGAGTTTACATGTTCTCCCCATGTCAGCGTGGGTTTTCTCCGGCTTCCTCCCAAAGTCCAAAGACATGCAGGTTAACTGGTGACTCTAAATTGGCCGTAGGTGTGAATGTAAGCGTGAATGGTTGTCTGTCTTTACATGTATGTGTCAGCCCTGTGATAGTCTGGTGACCTGTTCAAGGTGTACCCCACCTCTCGCCCTATGTCAGCTGGGATAGGCTCCAGCCCCCCCCACAACCCAGGATAAGAGGATAAGTTTAGTCTTGAGTTTGTATCCTAACTTAAGGGAGAACTTAAGTAAAGCTGGTGCAATGGGCTGCGGGACTTTTACGTTTAATGGAGTAGTTTTACAGTGTGGTGTTGCTACTCTTTCTTAAACAATAACTGATAACTTCTTCCCCTGTTAAACATGGGCAATATGTTTTCTCTTTAGAGGGAGTTGTTTGCATCTTGCAGCTGGGCCATATTTGAGTGCACACGAACTGAAGAGAGGGGCTTCTCTGCAGTCAAACGGGCTCTGGCTAAACTGATTTGACTCTCATGTCTGGAACTATTTACAGAGCTCCTAGTATGATGAGAAACCCTATCTTGTAATGGGTTTGGCTTTGTCTAAAGGTGAAAAGAAATCATGTCAGTATGAAGCTTTATCCAGTATGCTGTAGACCATCTCATGTGGGGGAGACGCTGGACTGTTTCATCAGATGACAGAGGAAGTACGTAATCCCCAGTGAGCACGCACATGGATGCTCAGTATCCATGAACTGATGGTCTTCAGTTGAAGTGTATAGCAGCCAGATGCACTGCTGGATATGGTCGTATCAAATGACATATTGAATATAAAATGAAACACAGACAGACATGGATTTTATAGTGGACATTACAATAGAGGAGAACAGAGGTAAACCCAGTGTAGTTTTGCACATTTTAGCTGTAAAGAGCCTCCTTGAGAAGAGATAGCAAAAACAGCTGAGAGGAAGGAGGAGCTGGAGATAGAAAAAGAAAGGAATGATGATTGAGAAAACGGCAAACAGGAGTGTAAGGGTGACAAGGGAGAAGAGCAGGGATGGGCAAAAGAATGTAGAGGGAATAAGGGACAGACAGACACGGAAGGCAGATGAGAGAAAGGCTAAGGCATCAGCCAGAGGTCATTTATTATACATCAGACACCGACATGCATCCTCCTCCTCCTCTCTGCCTTCACTGTGCTTGACTTCTTCTTCATGCTGTTTTGCTTCTTCTGCTGCCAGTTCCTCCTGTTTCATGGTTTTCCCTGCACATATTTTATCTCTCTTTCCACCATTCCTTTTATTCTCCCAATTTGCTTTGCAATCTTTCAGTTTATTTTTGTGTGGTGTGCCTGATTCATATGCCTGATTCATATGCTGCAACTCAACATGCTGTGTGACCTCGCTTCATGTCTTGCTGTGCATTGGCTGTACAAGCAGCCAAAGTCCCGCCTCCTGTCGCTTGCCTCTGTAGGATTTCTTCTGCAGGGTTTCTTATATTAGTCTTTCTGAAAAGGCTGAAATATATCAACGGGGTTTTCCAGTTTCTAAGCTTTTTCTAACAATTAATTTGTTAGCAGTTAGCTTCTGGAACACAAATCAGTCAGCAACTACAACCCCCACAAGGCTGTGATGGTGTACCAGTGGCTAAGGCTCATGGGATATGTTGTCAGTGAATGCTAACAAAATTGTCATTGATTAATCTCTGGGTTAAAATGAAAAGATGATCAAATTTACTATCTAACTAGCTATATAGATACATTAAAATGATACATTAATGTAAAACATGGATGTCACAGCTGTAAATACTAGAGCTGAAATAAGGGATTCATACTTTTGTCGATTTTCAGATGATAAATAAGCAACTATTTTGATAATTAATTATCTTTGTTGGAAAAAAGAAGACATTTAAAGGCATCACTGGGGGTGTATGCCAAACAATTAATCAGATAATCGAGAAAATAATCTGCAGATGAATTGATGAGAAAAACATTGCCTTGTTGTCATAAAGTCCTGTGTGAGTACGCAGGTGAACTAGAACTGGAAGGATAATGGTTTTCTGTAGGCTGACCAGGAAGTTAGCTTCCTGAAGATTCAAACAAATCTTCACAAATTAACAACGCTTTCATGATTTTTAAAGCCCAAATGCAAATCACCAAAGGTAAAACATTGGGCTATAAACAAACTACACTACAGTTGAATGATTTAACATCCTTAACACAACAAGGCTGCAAAGTTGTGGTCGGCGTGATGAAGACACATAAAAGGTTCAAAATCAATGAGTGGGGTATTTACTGACATAATTACGTCCCAGAGCAAAACGTGTCTCCTGAAGCTTGTGTAAATCACAGACCTTATTTCAGGTATCTAACCAAACACCCAATAACTTCTAGATGAGGGAATTTGGAGTGCTAAAATGCTAACTCATTTCCAGGTTTCAGGACTCAATCCTAGGGCACTCCCATGAGAGCCTTCATGATCTCCGATGTGTTTGCTATACTACATTTTTTATTAAAATGAATTAGCTAACAGATTGATGAATGTCATACAAATTGTCTTATAATGTCTTATAAATTTTTTCGAAGTGAAAAGTCCTACTGCATGTTTAGCGAGCTAATGTTGGCAACATGCTCGCTGTGTATGAATCAGATGTTGTTTCACAAAACTGGCTACCTGACAGGCCGACCTCCCCACTTATTTGTTGCCATGCATTATTGGTCTTTTTTTGTGCATATTCCACAAGATTAGATGGCGAAAAACACTCAAAACTAACTTTTTTGTCAACATTTCTGCTGTGGCATCTTTATCCATCTGTAAAGCAATGTATTTCTTTGCGTTGAACACTGGGGACACTTTCTAAACACCTTCTAAACTATAAGGAAATTAGGACACAAAACCAAACAGCGTGGTAACGAGGTGTAATAAGAATTTGCGGCCTTAGTAAATATAAAAAGACTCTCTTTAGAGTGGACAACACAGCAGGAGGAGAAAATAAAACATAAAACAGAGAAATCTGGTTTAGTTACATCTAGGAGAAGAGCTCAGAGGAGGTTTGTGACTTTGGCTCTCTGTACATGTATCAGCTGTTTTATGATTCAGCATTCATCATTGTTTTATTTTACCTGCGTGGCGCTCCATCTCCTCTGTACGTATGTCTGCTTAATATCAGATGTCAGAGCTGGCAGTGGCTCTAACACGCTGCTTGTATATAAAAGTGTGTGTGTGGGAGCACGAGACGGGCAGACAGACGCAGAGTAAGCGTGTGTTTACTCAACCTCCCAGTTGATTTGTCTCCCTAAGCACCTGTCCCTGTCAGGGTTGCCACGACAACTGAGAGCACTCTAATGTGGTGCTTCCCTAATGACGTTGCAACTGCAGTCATTATTACGTGGTCTCCTAGGAGACCACATTGATCACCTGCCAGACACTTCTGATAATCCCTGACAAAGCGTAAGATGATGCAGTGGGTTTTGTCGGCGTCAGATGTGTTATATCGACCTGTGGGGAGACGAGCTGTGAGGATCAGACTTTTACACACCTTCAGAACATCACCACCTTTCAGGGATATTTAAGATCTCTTACCATAAAGTATGATAGGTTTGGTGTGTTGTTCTCATATGTGACATGTATAAAAACCAAGGACAAAGAGAGGTTGGACACACATTGAATATGTCAAGCTCTAAAAATGTGACGATGAAGCCCTCTTGCTCTTCCTCTTCCTTAGGCAAACATACATGTGAACAAAAAGGCTGTCAATAGACTATTAGATCAAAAACAATTAGTTAAATAGGAAAAAAGAAACAAACCACAGATATGTTGCATTTGTACATTTTATGTATCATATCAACATTTCTAAAGGGACCTAGTGTATGAGGTAACTTTGTAAGTTACATGCCAAGCTGCAGACAACTGTTCAAGACCAACAAATAAGAAACCCGGCTGTGACCATCACTGTTTTTCTGGCTGGGATAGCACCACGAAAAGCGGTTGTTTTTTACTGAGACATTGCTGCATTTCCAGCAGAGATAGTGCCACCAAATGTGGTTATTTCAAGCAAAAATGTGAACTTCTTCTGAAGTGGTTTCTGCGCCTGAACCAAACCAAATATCAACCATGTTGCTGAAATGTTCGGTGCCAGTATTAATTCTGACGGCTGGGTTGCAGCCTTGTTAGCAGCTGTTACTAAAGTAGTCCTCCAGTTTCTGCAGTGTGAAGATTTGCTTCTTTTCATGTTTTATATTATTGTAAACTTAGTATATTTGGGTTTTGGACAGTTAGTCAGACAAAACAAGACATTTCAAGATATCAGCTCTTAGAAAACTCTGTAAACTGAGGTTTGTCTGGCATTTTAAGGACTGAACAGAGACTTGATGAACTGTTAGTTACAGCCAAAAAATAACAGCTCCACCTACAATTTGAAAAACAGGACACAAAAAAACACCCATTTGGCTCCCACATATTTGACTGAAGACGAACCCTGAAGATCGAAATTCTGCATTCTTAAATTCTTGGGAGCTTCCAATGATTAGTT
Organism: Epinephelus lanceolatus; assembly: GCF_041903045.1. Lineage (NCBI taxonomy): Eukaryota > Metazoa > Chordata > Actinopteri > Perciformes > Serranidae > Epinephelus > Epinephelus lanceolatus. Next base: position 25,556,398 of record NC_135736.1, on the reverse strand, counting down.
TGCAAACTACCCTTTCCTTTGTACCCTGCTGCTGTCCTTTACCTGTACCAAATTTGAGTTTTCTTTGCACACTGTTCACCTTCTTTACTTTAAATGTATGAACACGAATGAACTAGAAATCATTATCACATGTCCAAACACCATATGTGCTCGTATATAAAGTTATCGTGTCAAATGGAGTTCCACGTCATAAGTTTTCTTTTACTTTGAGTGTGCAGGTACGTGTTTGAACAAGAGAATTAAAGCTCAGCGAGGTACAGACAGTTTGACAGAGAAGAGGAATAAACTGAGAAAAAAGGGAGAGGACACAGTCGGCTCCAGAGGGAGAACGATATTTTGATTTGTCCCACCTACATTGTGACGCATCATAATGACTTTGTGCAAAAAAAGCACCCTCTGATCAATGTGTATGTGTATTTGTTTAAAAAGAGCTGTTACATAAGTGTGAGTTAGCACAAATGATAATTAATGATAACAATACAAGAGTTTTTATGTAGTGAATTATTAGCTCTCCTCTTGCCCACCCTGCACTGTAAATTCATCAGTACCTACTACATGTATTGGAGACAGGAAAGGTCTCCAGATACTGAGCATCTGTGTAATAGCTTGAATCGTAGTAACTCATTTTGGCAGAGTCCAACTTCAAAGTGTGTGTGTGAGTGTACGAACGTGTGAGTGCATGTGTTTGGCAGCTCCGTTGGGCCTCTGAAGCCTGTAAAATCCATTCACCAACGTCAGAACAGAAAGAGTTAATTGTAGTCTTGAAATCATTAGTAGCAACTCGGAGAGGAACCAGTGTTTAAAAATAACTTGACTACCAGATGTGTGCCGGGTGGTGTGTGTGTGTGTGTGTGTGTATGTAGCCACTGGGATACATCAAACATTCAAAGAAATTTGCTAAAATGGATCAAAAAGATGCAAATGTGAAAATATTGACACACTTGCATCGTGAAAGCATTATTTTTATACAGCATATCAGCTCGATAAATTAATTTTAATGAAGTAAAAAGTGCAAATAGGTGAAAAAGAATCACTGAAAATGACCAAATTTAAGTAAAAAACAAGAAACACACACACACACACACACACACACACACACACACACACAGACACACACACACCCCTCACCATCTGCTGCTCCCGGGCTATATTTCATAACTTATAACTGATCTAAACAAAAGACATTTTTTATTCCTCAGCGCTCGGAGAAGTTCCTTTATTCTCGTCCAGCCACAGAAAGCCACTAATCTCTGGCTTGTCGTTAATGAAAACAGTGTGTACAGTACACTGTGGCTCGTTCTTTGTCATTCTCTTTGTCGTTTTGTCCAAGAGCTTTATAAAGCTCCTCAGTTGCACTTCTCTTGCTAGTGTGTGTGTATTTGCATGCATTAAAGAGACTCAGAGAAGAGAAGGAACAGCCAATTAGTGTATTAAACAGATGGTGAGAGCCTTGGTCATTAAAACACAGCTTCACAGAGCACAGTGATATAAATACATAGAAGACCAATATCTCCTCTGATAAAGGGAAGCTTAGGAAGTATTGAGAAAGCTGTTATGCTCATGCGCAGACACAGATAAATAAGAAAACAAAGTTAGCACCTGCCAGTTTATTGGTCACGTGATTGCGTCCTTCCCAAATATGTGGGCTACACATTACACATATTACTGGCTCATGATAATGTGGGATATGTACAAATGTTGGTGCATTACTTTTTTGTAGGACAACGTATGAACAGTACATAAAAAAACAGCCTGTATCATATAGTGGATACGCTAAAATGTAATGCTGTGTGATAGGTTTAGGGTCAAAAAACAGATAATGTTTTGGCTTAGAATACATGGTTATGGGAGGTGCAATCCTGGCAAGAAACACAGCAATGGCACACTACAAAACACCCACATTTGGTGCCTAAAAAGCTGAAGAAAACACAGCAGTGACTCATCACAACCGGTTTTGTTGTCAGTGGTCAGCAGCTTGGCAAGCGTCTCTAGGTGACACAATATGCACCATCCCCTCCAGCTCAACAATGGAGAAGTCAGCGCATATACTACGTCACTTTAAAAACGCTGAAGTGATACGTATGAAACATGCAAATGTAACATATTCATGGTTTGCAGAAACGTTGGCCAATATTTTTGCTCGTGACTGAGGCTGCAGTAAAAGTTGAGGATTAGAGTGGATCATTGAGGTTTTTACTGGAAACAATTGTGAAAACAGTATTGAATAACACATTTAGTGACAGTGATTACAACAGTTTCTACAGTGAAAGCATTCACAGAGGTATAGGCTAGTTACAGTAGCTGTCAGGGGTAAAAACAAACTGGCACCAATCAACACTTAATCCCAAAAGAACAGATCAGTAATATATCTAGCATACATGCAACATATACAGTGAACATGAACATTTTTTACAACAGTAAATTATCAGCTATGTAGAGTGTTGTTTGAGAACACGAGTATAGTGGCTAGCTTGTTTAGCAGAAAAACGCCTGGCTTTGAAGTGAAAAGAGACTATTGTAAATCAGTGGGTACATTTTTCTGAGCAACACAACCCTCATGAAATGACTCGTTTCACAATCTGGATTTAATTCTTTTGGTCTAATAACATATGGAAAGGCTAGAAGAGCTGCAATCATTGTATCCACAATCAAGTTAGAACTAAACTGGTAATTTTATATGACGCAGATGAACTTATTTGGCTTCATGCTTCATGAAGCGATTTCCAAAGCAATGACTGGGGCCCCACCTCTGAGGAAGTATCCAGTTCTCTTTACACATCCATGTTGTAAACTGGCTACCTTTAACATCTAGTGACTTGTGGTTGGACATTTAAGATGTCACATTGGGATCTGGGGAGAGATGATTAGCACATATATATATATTTAAACTGAAATTTTGATAGACTTAATCAGTGGCTCCCAACTGGTCCAGCCATGGGGTCCAGATTTCTCCTTAATCGTTACTTCAAGGTCCACACAGTTAAATATATTCAGCGTCGTACTTGCACTTGGCCAAGTGCTTTCTTCGTTAAGTAGCCGTTTATTAGGCACTTACTTTACAGCAAGAGACGGCACTTAAAAACGAAAGCACGGTGCTAGAAATCCACTGTACTTCAAAATAATGTGTGTTTTATACAAACTTGACAGGTTCTTGAGTCACTTGTGGTCCATTCAGACTGGACCCACGACCCACTTTTGGGTTGTGACCCACCAGTTGGGAACCACTGGACGAAAAGATTTATCGTTTTTTATTAGCATATTTTATTTGATAATAAACCTTACACATTTTACATGTTTATCAAAAGTTAAACACCATTTTAAATGAGAAAAAAAAATCACGTTATCATTTTTATGCTTTGTTTATTACATATGAAACATCTTTTCGAATTCACAGACACTATTAATTTTAAATGATGTGTCAGTGCTAATATATTTCACACATAAAAACATAAATTTTGCATGTGCTTTTTACATAAGGGCAGTGACAGCGTGAAGGGTGGCTCACTGATTACAAGCTAAAACCAGCATGAGGTTAATATGTTGCAGAAATCCCTGAGGATCCCTAAATTTGTCCTGGAGTCAACCGCCTCTGTGATTTAGTCAAACCTGATCCCAGACCTGTCACTTCACCAGGATTCAGGCACAACCGTCTGTGACAGCATCACTCAATAATCCACTGTCTCTCTGTCATTATTGTCCAAATGGAGTTCTGGGCTGTGTTCAGTTGTGTTTAACCTTTCAGCTGATGAGTCAGTGTGTTTGTCACTGCTGGTGTGTGAGGATCCACTGTTGTAGTGCAATGACGTGTGTGTGTGTGTGTGTGTGTGTGTGTGTGTGTGTGTCTCCAGGGCAACCTCCCTAACAAATGACAATGCTTTATCAGCGCCTTTCTCTTGGTCCAAAACAGATAAATGTTTGTCTCCATGGTTACTGACTAAAATGGCTTCCTCTCAAAAAGATTGTGATGTTATTGTGATATTGCTTTTTGTGATTACGTGTCCCAGTTGTGTTTTGTTGAGTGTGACTGGTTTCAGCTAGTAAAAGGTGTGCTCACTGTCTGCCTTTTAAAATCCTCCTTCTGTCTAAACTGTTCCTGTTTGTCTCATTCCAATTCAGCACGGCCTCTTCCTCCGAGCCTTAGAGGCGTCACACAGATAAACCTTGAATACATAATGTTGAATTATAGCTCTGTCTGTGTCGCAGTATCACAGCAAGTGTCTTTTTCTTCCCTGAAGGTGAGCCTGAGTTTAAGTACATTGCCAACATGCATGGCAACGAGGCCGTGGGCAGAGAGCTGCTCATCTACCTGGCTCAGTACCTGTGCAACCAGTACCAGCAAGGCAACGAGACCATCATCGACCTCATCCACAACACCCGCATCCACTTCATGCCGTCCATGAACCCAGACGGCTTCGAGAAGGCCGCTTCACAGGTGATGACACAGCACGACACTATCCACAAACCTGATCCGAGGATTTACCGCCAGACAGATTAGGCTTACAAGACAACAAACATCGACTCAGTAACCACAACTCTTGGCTGTAATTCACACACACACACACACACACACACACAGGATAGTATTATTAAAGCCCCAGACACTACCTCGCTTCCCATCACTCCTACGTGTGTCTAAACATCATCTCCTGTTTCCTGCTCAGCCTGGTGAGATCAAGGACTGGTTTGTTGGCCGCAGTAACGCACAGGGTGTGGATCTGAACCGTAACTTCCCAGATCTGGACCGCATCATCTACATCAACGAGCGGGAGGGTGGAGCCAACAACCACCTGCTGCAGAATATGAAGAAGGCTGTGGATGAAAACACCAAGGTACATGAACAGACAGTAGAAGTGATTAAAAGAGGAGGATGTTATTTCTTACGGTCAACAAATCCCATGAAAAGACCGAAACAACACTGCCTCACCCAACACCTTCCAACTTATTCACCCAGTCTTTGGTGGTGGTTCATTCCTCCCGAACATTTAAAGCTGGGTCGCAGGTCCATTCTGAATGGACTGCAAGTGACTCAGACTTCTCAAGTGTGTAAAAACACTCTTTATTTTGAAGTACAGTGAATTTCTGGCACATAGCTTTCATTTTGAAGTGCCATATCCTGTGGTAGAGTGAGTGATTAAAGGGCAGATACTTGACAGAGGCAGCAAACTAGGTCAACAAAAAAGCCAAACAAAAATATGACCGTAAATGTATTAAACTGCATTGACCTTGAACTAATGGCTTAGGAGAAATCTGGATCCTGTGGCTGGACCAGTTTGGAACCACTGGTTTATGTGGCTATGATCCATGTTTTTATAACAGTGTATCAAATGACAGCATGAAAGGGGGTCGCTTCTAGTGAAAAACATTTAGGTAACTATCACCTAAATCTGTAGCTGTCCTCAACTTTATGAAGCTTTACAGTGAGTTTCAGCTCATTGGTTATCTGCCTGGTCCGCACCAAACCACACATAGACACAGTTAGTGGTGGTGAACATACAGTAGTGGAGCATTTAGTAGCTAACAAGCCCGATATTTCCCTTAGGAGTTGATAGAGACCAAAAATGGAGCTAAAAGAGAATGAATATTGGACTTACATTTCCAACTTCCCTGTTCTGTAAGGTGAAATTACTGTTTTGTCTGTGGAGTCCAGTGGCTTTGACATGAGCATAGGCTTGAAATTGAAGCCATTAATGGCTTTCCCATCAGAGAGGATTGTCTGCAACAAGGTACGGCATTGAAAATGTTCCGAATATGGTGTAGAGTTAAAGGTCCAGTGTGTAGGATTTAAGGGGATATACTGACAGAAACAGAATATAATATAATAAGTATGTTTTCTTTAGTGTACGATCACCTGAAAATATGTTCTGTTGTGTTTTCGTTACCTTAGAATGAGCTCTTTATATCTACATAGGGAGTGTGAAGCCAGATTATATCACATGGTCTTTTTGTTTTTGAGAGGAAGAGACTTCTGTGGAAAATTCGGCTCCCGCTAAAAACTTCCTGAACAATGAACACTGAATGCATCCTAACCAGGAGAAGTTTAAGCTGGTTGCTATCTGCAATCCTCATGGCTGGATGCCACTAAATCTCCCTAAATCTTACCTTTTACACTCTTACCGATTTTTTTTTTGGTGGGAATTCTTTTAGGAGGCTAAAATACATTTTGCAGCTGATCTCATCCACAGCAGTACATTGTTTAGCTTTCATGGCAGTACTCCAGCCTGCTTCTCTTAACTGGGGGCGTGCGGAAACACATCTACTGTAGGTGATACACTGACTATTGATAGGTACCTCATACAACTCCACTTAAAGATAATTGAACTATCCCTTTTAAAGGTGAAGCTAAGTGAGTGCTGTCTTGATTCTGCTTCTCCCAAGTGGACAAAAATAATTAGTTATTGCAGGGTAAGATGGACCACAGAGCCCCTGTTAATGTAACGGAGGAACATATCACCCCTGGATGTGTTTTAATAGATTTTGTTAACAGTAGAGCTCTGTGACACAGAGGAATAATTATATCAGCCTTAACTTCATTGTTTATTTTGTCGTTTCATGGGATTTGTTGCCAAAATTGTAATATTATAGACACAGAAATGCCTGGATGACATGTTTGCAGGTGAAATATGTGTTTTGAGGTGCCAGTAATTAATGTTTTTTTTTCCTTTGCAGCTGGCTCCAGAGACAAAGGCAGTGATCCACTGGATCATGGATATCCCCTTCGTTCTCTCAGCTAACCTGCATGGAGGAGATGTGGTGGCTAACTACCCATATGATGAGACCCGCACTGGTACATTAACACATACAGTACAGGCCAAAAGTTTGGACACACCTTCTCATTCAATGCGTTTTCTTTATTTTCATGACTATTTACATTGTAGATTCTCACTGAAGGCATCAAGACTATGAATGAACACATGTGGAGTTATGTACTTAACAAAAAAAGGTGAAATAACTGAAAACATGTTTTATATTCTAGTTTCTTCAAAATAGCCACCCTTTGCTCTGATTACTGCTTTGCACACTCTTGGCATTCTCTCCATGAGCTTCAAGAGGTAGTCACCTGAAATGGTTTTCCAACAGTCTTGAAGGAGTTCCCAGAGGTGTTTAGCACTTGTTGGCCCCTTTGCCTTCACTCTGCGGTCCAGCTCACCCCAAACCATCTGGATTGGGTTCAGGTCCGGTGACTGTGGAGGCCAGGTCATCTGCCACAGCACTCCATCACTCTCCTTCTTGGTCAAATAGCCCTTACACAGCCTGGAGGTGTGTTTGGGGTCATTGTCCTGTTGAAAAAGAAATGATCGTCCAACTAAACGCAAACCGGATGGGATGGCATGTCGCTGCAGGATGCTGTGGTAGCCATGCTGGTTCAGTGTGCCTTCAATTTTAAATAAATCCCCAACAGTGTCACCAGCAAAACACCCCCACACCATCACACCTCCTCCTCCATGCTTCACAGTGGGAACCAGGCATGTGGAATCCATCCGTTCACCTTTTCTGCGTCTCACAAAGACACGGCGGTTGGAACCAAAGATCTCAAATTTGGACTCATCAGACCAAAGCACAGATTTCCACTGGTCTAATGTCCATTCCTTGTGTTTCTTGGCCCAAACAAATCTCTTCTGCTTGTTGCCTCTCCTTAGCAGTGGTTTCCTAGCAGCTATTTGACCATGAAGGCCTGATTGGCGCAGTCTCCTCTTAACAGTTGTTCTAGAGATGGGTCTGCTGCTAGAACTCTGTGTGGCATTCATCTGGTCTCTGATCTGAGCTGCTGTTAACTTGCGATTTCTGAGGCTGGTGACTCGGATGAACTTATCCTCAGAAGCAGAGGTGACTCTTGGTCTTCCTTTCCTGGGTCAGTCCTCATGTGTGCCAGTTTCGTTGTAGCGCTTGATGGTTTTTGCGACTCCACTTGGGGACACATTTCAAGTTTTTGCAATTTTCCGGACTGACTGACCTTCATTTCTTAAAGTAATGATGGCCCCTCGTTTTTCTTTAGTTAGCTGATTGGTTCTTGCCATAATATGAATTTTAACAGTTGTCCAATAGGGCTGTCGGCTGTGTATTAACCTGACTTCTGCACAACACAACTGATGGTCCCAACCCCATTGATAAAGCAAGAAATTCCACTAATTAACCCTGATAAGGCACACCTGTGAAGTGGAAACCATTTCAGGTGACTACCTCTTGAAGCTCATGGAGAGAATGCCAAGAGTGTGCAAAGCAGTAATTAGAGCAAAGGGTGGCTATTTTGAAGAAACTAGAATATAAAACATGTTTTCAGTTATTTCACCTTTTTTTGTTAAGTACATAACTCCACATGTGTTCATTCATAGTTTTGATGCCTTCAGTGAGAATCTACAATGTAAATAGTCATGAAAATAACGAAAACGCATTAAATGAGAAGGTGTGTCCAAACTTTTGGCCTGTACTGTATGTGGACACACAATCTCAAACTAAATCTGCTTTTACTGTTTGGGTTTTTAAATTGTAATTAAAATGCTCTCCTGCTCTGTATGAGAATGTTTCCACTGATTTAATGAGACAAATATTCAACTTATAAATGAATCAACAAACATTTTATCAGTTTTTCTTCAGAATGTCGTAACTTTAATTTAAATCAGATGAAAAATGTCTCCCGCTGCTCCCTGTACATTGTTACTCAAAGTAAACAACATGTGTTTGCACAGGCACACATTTAATGTGTTGCAGATGCAGGTGTTGAGTTAATTTAAACTTGATCACAATTGCTGTATAAACTCTGTGCTTTTGTTTGTTCCCTCCCTCTCACCCCTCCTTTAAGGCTCCACCCACGAGTACAGTGCCAGTCCTGATGATGTGATGTTCAAGTCTCTGGCAAGGGCCTACTCCGTGTACAACCCAGTCATGTCCGACCCTAACCGACCCCCCTGCCGTAAGAACGATGATGACTCCAGCTTCAAAGATGGCATCACTAACGGAGGGGCCTGGTACAGTGTGCCAGGAGGTAAGAGACAACAAGCTCCTCAGATGTGTGCTTTGGTGTTTTGCAGGTGAAGAGACACCTGGGTGTACAGGTTAAAGGTCCAGTGATGCATGAAGAAAGGGCCCTTGCAAGTAATTCACCTCACAAATTCTCCTGTGTTCAAAGAAGAACTCATGCTAAATTAAAAACAGTACCATTTGCCATACTGTATATGCCCTTGAAAAGACAATGATGATTGCTGGGTAATATGTAAGTTAATGTTGTCCAGTGTCAAGTCTGATTATGTAACGAGAAGACACGATGTAAAGGTAGCTGGTTTAAGTGCAAAATCAAGATTACATATATTTTATGTATATGCCTAATGGTGTGTGTGTGTGTGTGTGTGTGTGTGTGTGTGTGTGTGCTTCCTAAGTAGTGACTAACATGCACTAGGGCCCATCATCTTATGCCACTGACATTTACTGTATATATACTGAGACAATATAGCATGCCCTGGTGGCCAAAGGGGTTTAAGACCCTGACCATGCAGTGGCCTCTGTCTGAGTCAGTCCAGGGACCCTTACTGCATGTCACCCTCATCTCTTACCCTTTCCTTCATTTCCTGTTAACTCTCTTCTGCACTGTATCTAATAAAGGCAGAAAATGCCCCCCAGAATAGATGCATATAAGATGACATTCATTTTTTCTGCATTAACACACAGCAATCTTTGAAAAGGAACAATTATGTCTGGTTGTTAAATGATATGTGCATCTGAGGGGATATATTACAGCTGAAAAATAAAGTTATCAGTGTTTTTAAGTGTTCAGATCAAGCAATGGCAATGCTTTACAAATGACCCCAAACATATCTTTGGCATTTCTCTACTTCAAATCTTGTTTTCATATCATCCAGCATTTGCAACAACGTGGATATATCTGTGTATATAAGCTAAAATCAGCTGCTGATGTATGGACTGTTCAGGGTCTATTAAAAATGTTATAGAAACAACAGTTGCACGTAATTAATGTGTCTACAGAAACTCTTACTGCCCCCTGAAAATCACCAAAACCGGACTTATGGGGCTTTCATTCATTCAAAATGTCTGAATATGTATGTTCTCTACTTTAATGGGCAACATCTACTTGTTTCCACTTTCTCTCATTAATGTCTTTTTCTCTCATTTTCACTGACCTGTTACAGGAATGCAGGATTTCAACTACCTCAGCAGCAACTGCTTTGAGATCACTCTGGAGCTCAGCTGTGACAAGTTCCCCAGTGAGGACACACTCAAGACCTACTGGGAGCAGAACCGCAACTCATTGGTCAACTACATTGAGCAGGTAGGCAGCACCACCAGGACTAGATCTCATTTCATCACAATTTTTAATCTGGTTTTAGTGTGTTCACGCTCCCAAAGAACAAAACGCATCTTACATTCAAACCCAAACCAACATTTTTTCCCTCTTTCCTTAAACCAAGCCTTCATTATGCCCCTTTATGTGTTTGTAGGTTCACCGTGGCGTAAAGGGCTTCGTGCGTGATCTTCAGGGCAACCCCATTTCCAACGCCACCATTTCCGTGGAGGGCATTGACCACGACATCACCACAGGTATCAGCATCCAGAGCAAACTCACACAATCCTCACAGCCAAACCCCACAGACATGAGGTGTGATGTGAGAAGTGTAATGGTTAGATGTTGTAGTGCCATCTGGTGGACACAGCTGATACTGCATCGCTTTTTCAGCAGCTGCACCTGTTTATCATTTTATAGTCAAAGCAACAGGAACTTAAACACTCACCTGTGTGGATCAATCAGATGTTCTGTCTGTTGTTTTCTTACATGTATTAATGAGAAAATCTGTATTTTATAGCCAAAGATGGAGACTACTGGCGCCTCCTGGCTCCAGGAAACTACAAAGTGGCAGCCTCTGCCCCAGGATACCTCACTGTCATCAAGAAGGTGGCTGTTCCCTACAGCCCTGCAACCAGGGTAAGACTCAGGCAAACGAACCAACCATTATATACCTCACATTCACTGTGGGCTCATTTCATATTGCCCAGGTAGCATTTTTGGCTCATTCTAATATCAGAGCATGTTAACAAGAAACCATATAATGAACTGAGGATTATTTGGAAAGTAAACTTTGACTTGATTACTTTAATGAGGCACCTCTGGTAGAGAATAAGCTGTATATTGGACTGATGCTTGCACTGTTAAAGTAATTTTAATAAATTCAAAACAGACATACAAAACCCCAGTTATGATCTAAAGATGCCACATTTTCAGATGGTTTATATAAATAGCTTATATCCAGAGAGGGTTTATCTACTGAAAAGCACTCAAGAAAAACAGAATAAAATTGATAACCTAAGACAATGATCAACTTTTATGGCTGGTAAGGGTTTAAAACAAAATGTTGCCTAGTATCCTGTTGTTTTTCTCCTCCTGCTGCAAGAAACAGCAGGAGAAGAGCTAGCTCCACCTTTTAGTTTCAGATCAGTGTGCTCGATACATTATACGCACAGCAACCTTAAGGGCTGAAAAATAAAGCCAACACAGATGTGCCAAAGTTCTTTGAGCAGCCACTTGAGGCTACCTCCAGAAGTCAAGTCAATCCACATAGACCCCCATGATAAAATGCCCAGCTGTACAACAGAAATAAACATGCTTACGTGGATTTGGTCTCCATAGCTAATTTCCCTGTTCATGATAACTGTAGGGGGGGTGAATTTTTTTTATAACTCACCCTTTACATTTTTATTAAGGCTTAAAGTTACACATAATTAAGGGTGGGCTGCTTTAGGTCTATTTTTACAGTCTATGACTTCAACAGAGGGGTGATGAAAAAACAGTACGGAATAGAGCAGTTCTGTTGGTACCATCCACCACTTTTGATAAAAAATAACCATCAAAATGTGTAATGAACTGAGCTGAACTGGACTGTTTGGTGGAAACAAGGCTTTGGTTTCAAACTTGACACAAACCCCACTCTCCTGGGTGAAAGTCCTGTGATAGTTTGCATTGAATATCTTACATCTCAGGCTCTGTCTGACAGCACTCATTCTTTATGTATGAAAATAAAATGATGCATGTCAAAACGGGAGTCTGAGGCTCTTAATAAGATAAAATATATTTGTGGTAGACGGCGATTGCAAAATGTTTAAACTATAATCTAAACAGGAATGTAGTACATTTTTGTGCGTAGGGAGAAGCATAGAATTATAAAGGGTTAATAAGTCTGCATCTTTTCTCCTTCACCTCTCATGTGTCTCCATGTTGCACACTCTCTCGCAGGTGGACTTTGAGCTGGAATCTCTGATGGAGAGGAAGGAGGAGGAGCGGGAGGAGCTGATGGACTGGTGGAAGATGATGTCAGAGACACTGAACTTCTAAAGCGTTTGTCTGGCTGGTGATTGGACCGTCCACACATCGATGTAATATAGTCAACATTCTGTGTGCCCGTCCACTCTAAAAAAGAATATATTGTCTCTTTATTTGTTTCGTTCTCTTTCGATCATTATTTTAATTGATTATTACTGTTTATTACTGTAATGGTTTGCCTCATGCTCCTGTAGAATATCCTGCAGACACAGAAACATAATACTGACGGACACAGGAGGAATTTGCAGGTAGTTTGACGGCAGTGAGATCGGTGTTGATTTCTGTGGTATTGTGTTCTTTATCGTACACGTGATTTGGTAATCATGGCACCCATCTATATAACCAATGAGTGACTGAGTGATTATGTATGTAAAAAAGCTGTTTACATCATTACCACATGGCTCTGTCCAAAACAATTCATCCTTTTTTCCTGTTTTAAATGTCTCTGTTTCTCCTGGCTTTAGTACACATACACACGTACAACACAAAATACACACACCATTTTGGTTCACAGTAAATACATGCACACACATAAACACACACACATACACACACAGTCTTTCTCTCTCTGTAATATAAAAAAATACAGCACTATGGTTTAGAGAAAATCTGGGACATTAAAAACACTGTAAAATCACTGTAAACATGATATTGTAAACAATCTATACAGGCACGCTCATGTCCCTGTATGTTATTGATGTTGAGACTTTTTTTTTAAACTGACTGCAGCACAGCTTTGATTTTAGCACAAGATGAATGGTTATAATATATACTGTATTTATGAACTATAGGTATAGCAAGAAATGTGTGGTTTTTGTAACTAATAAAAAAAAAATCAAGGCCATAACACGTATAAATCTGTCCGTCTCAGTCTACCCAAAGCCATTCCTTAGTATGTGCCCCACACAGGGAATACTGTGGTACCTAAGGAGCTGTGGTACATGTACACATTGTTTTATTAAGGATAAATTAACACTAATCTTCTGCGTGGACACAGAACGTTTAGCTGACTGTATGGATGCAGTTTATTTGAGACCATAGAAAGAATTTATTGAATGTATATCTATAGAAAAAAGTTGCAAATGTAAAGAATGAACTGATCAATAAAATTCCCCTCTTTATGTTGTCAAACTGAAGTGTTGTCATCTTTTGTTTTAGCTCATGTGAGTAAAAGTAGCCATGCCAGACAGAGACTGAGTGTTCTTCATGTGTTAACTGGTGTAATGAACTTCTTAATGAGGCAGAGTAGCTCACACTATAAAAGATGAGGCCTTATTAAATTTGAGTCAGAGACTGTTAATCCCTCAGAACTAAAAAAGAACACCTCTCTGTTTCCTTCCTACTAACTATATAAATATAGGGACTTTACATAGACTTAAATGAATATGAATATGAGAAAATGTTTGTTGCTTGCAGGGAAATGTAGATAATGGAAATGAGTTGAGTTGGTGCCCCCTACAGTTAACACTGTGTGGTACAATTAAATATTAAGGATTTAGAGGGTTGTTATAGTCTGTTATGTGGGAGTGAAAAAACATTTAGGCTAGGGTCGCAACAGCAACATTTTCTCAAAAAATATCAGTTTCACGATACATGGTATTACACAATCATCATTATCAGCTACAATAACCCTTAAAGGGATAGTTCAACATTTTGGCAAATTCGCCTATTGCCGTAATCCCTATAGTCACACGAGTAGGTACATTACCTTTAATTGTCAGTGCGTGCTGTTCTGAGATCGGTGGGACAGAGCTGCCCGTTGAAATGGAGGTGAACGGTACAGGTCCCTCTCTCCCTCAAAACTAATCAAATACACCATCAAATGACTCCGAAACGCTCTAGTGGACAACACATGGCTTGCGCATTCCCCGCGCTATGAAATAATAATGTATAATTAAGTAACATTACGACAAATGAAGCAAATACTCGGAACTACTTTCTTGAGTAAACCACTGGGCGGAGTGACACAGTGCGCAGCTGAGACAGTACCGTAGTTATTGCTTGTAGCCCTTTGCGGTATCGTCAGCTGGACGCACCAGAAGGTTTGAGGAAAGTTTACAAGCGTTTTTGTAAATCATGGTTTACACATGCATTGTAAAAGGTTGCAGTAACAAGCCGAAGACATGGAGCAGAGTGAAGTTTCACGTAGTTCCAACCAGTAATACGGACAGGATGAAACAATAGCTATTTGTGCTGGACATCGACCCCAACACGCCTGTGGAAATGGTCCGGAAAATGTTTGTGTGCTCCTGCCATTTTTTACCGGAGGACTACGCTGAAAGGATGGAGCGCAGAAGCTCAGGAATGGTTCAAACGCTTTTCTTGAGAGATACTGCCATACCATCTGTCGGCATCACTAAAGGAGCAGACGTGGTAAGTGATCGTTGTGTATTTTGCTTGTTGTTGTGGTTATGTTATGGACAAGTGCTTGCCCAGAGCATATAGTGAAGTGACTGGCATTACTTCTCATTGTTGGGAATGAACAGACTGCTAGGGAACATTTTATGTTGTTCCTTCAGGAGTTGTGGTGATTTATGAGTGTGGAGTTAGCATGTTCTCCCCGTATTCCGGTGATTATTTTGAGGCGTACTCTATATTATATTGCACAGGTGTACCTAATAAAGTGGCCAGTAAGCCCCACATTCACACTCTCGCCTCTCTCTTCTTCCAAAACCTGTAACTCTTCCTCTGTATATTCCGGCTTCTTCTCAACAAACTTGTTTTGGTAACTGCACTAAACATACCGGAATGTAGTTCCGGCTCTGCATTTGGCTTCAAAACAACTCTGTCTCGTAATATTACATTATTATTTCATAGCGTGGTGAATGTGTACGCTACAAGTTGTCCACTAGAGCGTTTCGGAGTCATTTGATGGTGTATTTGATTAGTTTGGAGGGAGAGAGGGACCTGTACCGTTCACCTCCATTTCAGCGGGCAGCTCAGCCCCACCGATCTCAGAACAGCACACACTGACAATTAAAAGTAATGTACCTACTCATATGACTATAGGGATTACGGCAATAGACGAATTTGCCAAAATGTCGAACTATCCCTTTAAAAGAGTGAAACAACATGAGCAGATGCTTTATTGTAACTTAAACTTGAAAACATTTATTAATAGATGTGAAGTTTGACAGGTGCTGAAGGATGAAAGGAGATGTGTGTGTGGATGAGATTCTCCATCCTTTTTTTAAAATTATTTTTCAATACTGTAAATAAGGAAATGTACATGATATAAAAAAAACATCAGTTTTCATACCATGGTATCTTGGTTTCACGGTTAAGCAATGCAACTCTAATTTAGTCAAATACAAGGGATTTAAAGTACCTTGCTGTGGTCTGAATTCAATTTTCATTAATTAAAATTCTTAATAAAGGTAAAATCGGGGAGAAAACAAATGGAATAGAAGGGATAATTAATGATAAAAAAAGATACATATATAGTTCCCATATTCCCTACAAAAAGTCCCTCACTAAGATGAAATATGACATGATTAAAAAGTAATAAAATAAAATAAAATAAAATAAAATAAGGGGAAATGCAGGTGTTGCAGCAGTACAGGCACAGAAATTACAGATAAGTAGAGAAAAGCAAAATACTAACTGAAATAAAGATAAAAAAAATAAGAACAATGCAGTACAAGAGCAGACAAACAGTATACATACAGTACCCATGAACAGTGTTGTACTCAAGGGTGTAGGTTTAGTTTCAACACTGGGGGGACAAAAATAAAACGAGGAGTTTGGGGCTCCTCTGCCAGGAAATTTTCTCCCATAAACTGATGCAGAAAAGTTTTGCCTTTTCTGTTTTAGTGTTAAGATTGAATATAAAACTAGATAAGGTTGAGGGTTAATGTTAGGCCTGTAGTTCTGATGGACAAAGTTGGACAATGGACAGGTCTGAATGACTGAGTTCATATGTTAATGTAAGTTTGACTTCAGATGTCAGTCCAGGTGCACTGTGTCCTAATGCATAATCATTGTGTTTATTTGTATCCTTCAGCAGGAATGCATTGTTACTGTTCACACATACACACACACACACACACACACACTGAGCAAGGGTGGCACTTTTAGTCCAACTATGCAGTTGAATCAGCTGTTTTAGCATTAGATGCTAACTCTGCAGATCAATGGTTCCCTCGGTCTATTAGTCATACCGACCCTATTAGCATCTGCTATTAGCATCTCCTCATCAATCCCCCTGAACCCCGGCAAAGACTGGTTCATTTGGCTGAACATACAATAGGCGGTGCTCTGCCTATGCACAGTATTTGGGTTTAAAACTCTAAAAACCTTTTGATCTTATTTTACTTGCAGTTTACTTTTTTAAAATAAAGAACTTCGCTTCTTTTCATGAGATGATATTTCAGTGATCTCAGACATTAAGGACTTTTTGAAAGTATGGGTCATCTTTAATTTAGTTTTTGAAATATCAAAGAAGTGCGTTCGTCATGGCTTTCATTTGTAATTTTATACTCTGGCCTGGTGGCCCAGTTGTCCAGTGTGACAGCAGTCCATCTTCCTTTGTCATTACTCTTGTAGTCCTGCAGATGACAGCAGTGTGCTGATGACCTGACAGTCATTGAGAGAAGTGAACTCAAAGAGCTCGCTCTCTCTCTCTCTCTCTCTCTCTCTCTCTCTCTCTCTCTCTCTCTCTCTCTCTCTGCAGCCTCTCAGTGAGGATCCACCTCCTGGTCACGGATCATTATTTGTATGTGGATTTGAGCTCCTGCATCAAAGGAAGTGGCTGTTGTTAGTTGTGGTGATTGTGGACTCCGTGACTGTTCTTCATTAAAGAGTGGTTTCCCCTTCAGGGCCCTGTAACTCCCAGAAAAAGTGGCTACTGGCCCATCTGTTTAACAGCTTCATCTGACTGGAAAATTGTACTTATGTGCCCAGAAGTACATATAATCTTTTTCATCTGATATGTAAGAAAAGGTGCACAAGGTGGAGTCACTGACTGTGAGAACATTTAAAACTGCTGAGAACAGAAAACAGAATGTTTCCTCCTGCGTGTGTTGTTCATCACTTTTACTTTCAGTTAAGATTTTACTAAGGCTGAGGATCAGTAGTAGTAAACAGCCAGCAAATAATACAGACAGTGCATCTGTGTAAGAACCTATCCCAGCTGACATTGGGCGAGAGGCGGGGTACACCCTGGACAGGTCACCAGACTATCACAGGGCTGACACGGGGAGAACATGTAACAATGCTAACCACTGCACCACCATGCCACCTAACTGTGATCCTTTTCTATTGATTTGGTGAATCCTAAATAGTGTCATTCCTTACACTCAAACTATGTCAGTGTTCGTATTAAAAATGCTTATAATATGCTTGCATTATTGTTTTTCTTTTGATTCAACATTATTATTGTATTAATTTGTGCCTGGATGTGTTTGGCTTACTACCTAAAACCTTTTTCCCTCTTGTTTGAGATCACTTACACATGCAGGCTGGTTTTGTTTGTATGCCACTTCCAGCAAATATCACAACGTAAAACCTGTTTTCTGTTTAAATTGAACAAACATAAGAACAGGGCTCGAAAGACTTTTTGCAGTGTAGATGTAGTAACCTCTTTTTCCATTATTAGACCCTTGGGTGATGACTGGGGGAACAAAATAACGTAGCTTTATTCCAGCCATTAAGTGATTACATATATTTTCTTTTGGGAGCCTTAGTTAAATAAAAACAGCAGATATGAATTAATTTAATTAATAAATCATAAGGGGAGAGGAGCCAGCAACAGCATGGTCAAAAGCAGTGTGCTCCCAGTCAGCCACGCCCTCTCCGAGTACTCCTCCTATTTATAGGTCAGCACCTGTGAGAGGGCACATACTCATACAAACCTAAACAAAATTATTATTAAGTGCCAAGTGAATAGAACATTAACAAAAGGCTCCTACAGTACATACACTGATGTATGGAACTTTTAAACTTGCATGCACCAACATATTTGTACTTGTACCAATATTTCATTACTGAACCAATATCTGTATTTGTACTTTTTTCTCTCTACCTCTGCCACAGCTCAGCTGGAGCTGACTGAAAGAATTCTAACATTGATCACTGTGACATTTTCTTTTTTATGGCAGTTCAAATATGATAAAATCATCAATGTAATTTGAGCGGATTTATCTGAACAGTAATGTGCAGTGTAACTACTTTAAATTTTATATGGTCATAGCAACATTTGTAGCAGAAATCCACGTTGCTTCTCGGCGAACTTAATATGGAAGCCTTTTCAGTTATATTAGGATTCAGTGGTGACATCACAAATTCAAGAAGGAAGGAGGTCTCCTATATATTCAAATGCCTTTTTGGCTGGTAGGTGGGTATATTACTGTACACGGACAGAAAAAGAAGTGGGTATACCTAAATACCTGCATCTACCCTCCACTACAACACTGTTTGAGTCTCACGGTCAATCAGTGAGAGAGGGCAACCCTGAACGTGCACTGGTGCATGTAGGGCTGAGAACTGACCTTTTGCTAAGCCCCGCCCCTTTGTGATGGACCGACAAGCTGTTGGAGAAAGCATGGAGCCCACACTGTAACCACATGCACTTCCTGAGGAAATGTTATCATGTTTTTGGAGAAATGAAACAGTGATTCCAGAGAGAAGCAGACAGAGGGGTCTACAGTCTGTGTTTGAAGGATATATCCAGGATGTCAAACTGACTCGGCAGCAACAAAAGGTTAAAAAGACAAAAGCCGAACTATAGGCTACAGATCACAGTGTAAAAGTGAACCACCACATCACTGCTGATCGTCACAGAAGACAATGAATATAAAGGGAAACTTTGCTGATATTGAACCAGCTGTGTGCCATCACAGTGTGTGCAGATGAATGGTGTTTGGCTTCGCTGCAACGTGATAGTCAGACGCTCACTTGCTGTTTGGAAATGGTGTTTGGCCTAAATATTCTCAGAGGGAATTATTTTCACTGCACATTATGACCCGAGAGATTTAAGTATTTTGGACTTAAACAGATTTATCCAGTGATATTACCAGATAAGAGAAAGCCTAGTATCTGTACACATGAACGCATTGTAAGGGTCTCAACTGTCTCTGAGGATACACTCTTCTTTACTGTCTTCCTATAGGTGGTGCAGGCTGTCCACCTCTCCCCACCCTCCTCTTGAAGAATCTGATAGACATGACTGAGTGCATTTGTGTGTCTGTGAGTGATTTACAATAAGTGCTTCATATTTCAAAAAAATGTAAAAGCTTTGAAGCTGATTCAGTTGTTGTCGCTGTACTACAACTTTTGTACGAGCTGGAGAAAGACATCAATTTTTACAGTGCACCAAAGTTGTGTTCTATAGAAATTCAATTCTCTCTCTCTCTCTCTCTCTCTCTCTCTCTCTCTCTCATACACACACACACACACACACACACACAGAATCTGAGGTCTGCGCTGCTTATTTCTACAGTCTTTCTGGAAGGAAGCATATCTGCAGGGAGCAGAGGCGAGGGCGCACACACACACACACACACACACACACAATCCCAAGTTCCTGAAGAAGTGATGTGTCAGCAAGGGACTGCTGTTTACATTTACACACACACACACACACACAGTATCTTGGGCTTTCAGAGCAGCGAGATGGTGTGAACAGGAGGATTTAGGCTGTTATTGCTCGCTCAGTACACTTCTTTCTCTGTCACCGCTCAATTCACCAAAATCTAACTCAGCATCATTGGTCTTTTATCCCGCTGTCATCCGCCTTCTGCAGCATTGGAAAAAAAAAAAAGTCCAGATCAGTAATTTCAGTATCTCGTCTGCAAATGTCTTTTGTGTCTGACTAGAAAACCTGTAGCTGGGTTGAGATTAGCTCAGCACACAATACTTGTTTGTAGAGCTTCTGAATGCTTTTACTGGGTCACTACGCCATAAATTTACATTTGGTAGGAGCCGACCCGATCATTTCAAACACGCTGTGTGTGCAAGTGCTGCTGAAATACACTAATGCACCCTCTGATTTCACCAAAAGTGTAAGGTGAATTACAGGGAAATTAGTTTGAAAAGAAGGCTTGTTGGAGTATTTCACCTGGTGTGCATGTAATGTAGCTACTGTAGCTTAACCTCAGAGTGGTTTCCCTAGCTTTACATAAAGCATAAATGCAGGGGGGAACAGCTGGCCCGGTTCAAACCACAGTGAGAGAAAAACCCCAAACAACCTCACCAGTTGACAGCAAAGTATAAACAAGTTATTCTTGCTACACTTACTTGGTGTAACTATTTCTTGGCACACAGCAGCTGGACACAGTGATGCTGCACATCTTCCTGAGGTGGTATTGTCACAGTGAGGTTGCCAGGTGTGGTACCATTGTGTCTGTGTGGAGACCCATACCTGTACCAAAACTGAACATCTGGCAACCTGCATTATTGACGGAGATGCTGTGATGGTCTGGGGAGGCATATCTATGGAGGGTCACACAGGCCTCCATGATATAGCCAACGGTACCCTGTCAGCTGTTAGGTAACGGGATGAAATCCTCAGAGCAACTGTCAGACCTTACACTGTTGCAGTGGGCCCTGGGTTCCTCTGGTGCAGGACAATGCCTTGCCTCACGTGGCCAGAGTGTGTAGGCAGTTCCTGGATGATGAAGACAATGATGCCACTGACTGGCTCTCTTGTACCTCTGACCTAAATTCAACTGAACACCTATGGTAACTTATGTATCGGTGCATTCAAGTACCACCACAGACTGTCCAGGAGCTCACTGATGCCCTGATCCAGGTCTGGGAGGAGATCCCCCAGGACACCATCCACAGACTCATCAAGAGCATGCCCAGATGTTATCAGGAGTGCATACAGGCACATGGGAGCCGCACACACTACTGAGTCACATTATGAGTTACTGTGATAAAATTCACACACGTTGGATCAGGCGGTGATTTCAATTTTTCAGCTTGATTTTCGGTGTGATTTTGAATCCAGCCCTGAGTAGGTTGACGATTTTGGTTTCCACTGACCATTGTTACATCATTTTGTTCTCAAAAAAATTATACAATGTACATCAGTAAAGATTTTCAGCTTGAATAATTTGTTCATCAAGATCTGATGTGTGATTTGTGTTCGCTTAATTTTTTTGGCAGTGTAGTTCCACAACTGCCCCTAATAGATTTGTCTGTTTAAACAGACAAGATGAATCACATTAACTAGTAAGCTTTAGAGATACTGGTAGAGGTAGTTTTGAGCTTTGGAGAGAGCTAGGCTAAGCTAAGCTAGGCTAATTACCCCCAGCACCAGCTCCACTCTTAATGCACAGCCATTAGAGTGGTATTAATCTTCTCCATTTCTTGTGAAGACAGCATGTGGTCTATTTCCAATTATATTGAACTATTCTTTAAACAGTGAGAACAACATGTTTTATCTAACTTTGAGGTATGACTGCTTTGTAAGCCTGAGTACGATTGCCCTCCACCACTGCTCAGCTTTCACATTAGTGACATTGTTCTGTACCCGAGTGCACTTGCGTTGTCATCTGTGTGACACTTTTGTTAGTTCTACAGTGTAGAAAACGGTGCACTTCCGTGTTTTGGGAAAGCTGATATTCACACACTTGATGCGTACAGTATCGGATGACATAGCAGTTGTACTGGAAACCACTTGGGCAAGTGTACTGTGTCAGGTTCAGTACACAATGTTCACACTAATAAAATGGACTTTGGAACTTTGGCGTCAAATGTACTTGGATCTGGGCCAAGGTCCATGATGTGAAAGCCTCCTGAAGGCAGGTAAATTTAAGGGGAATATGTGGAACACAAGGGGTTGAAAAGTCAAAGGTCTCATCAGAGCGCTGCCCTACACCATTTCCTAATCAGGCGCTTAACAAGCAGATACTGGAAAAATGTTCATCCATCATCTCTGTCTCACTTTCCAGGATTCATTTATCTGTTTTCCATATTTTCCTCCTTACAGCTGCAGACATTTTTTTTACTCCGACACGCATCCTGCATTCATTATTCTTCTCCCCTGTTGTTTAATTGTGGTGGCACGAAGACAAAAGCGGTCTGTGTCATCTTTCCAAACGCACGACCAGGATCATGAATGTGAGCCACAAGCTGGCACGTGCACACCCACACAGTCACGCCCACATGCAGGAAACACAAGAGGCAGCAGAGGAGAGATGAAGGTGGAGAATCTGAGCCCTGAGAGGTGCAGAAAAGAGGAAATAAGAACAGGAGAGAGAGAATGGCACGCACAGCTTGGCATTTAAACAGAGGATTTCCTCTGTACCTCGTCTTCCGTCCGCTTTCTCTGTTTACATAAGGAGAGACTACTTCGCATAGCTCATTTGAGAGGTCAGGAGTGTGATTGTGTGTGTGTGTGTGTGTGTGTGTGTGCTCTTTAACACACAGTAACAGCCATCATTTATAGTAAAATGAAACTTGTATCTTCCTGTGTTCAGGTGTGAATCAATAACTCTGAGGCTCTAACTAAAACTTTCCCTTAAGTTGTTTCAAAGTGAAAACCTTTTGATAGGTTTTGTTGTTCATTTGGCACCAATTGATTATAAGAAATAAAGGGGATGAAGAAATTAAACTACTTAGACATTTCTGGAGCTACTAAACACTGTCTAAGCACTATCATCCTCTGTTGTACTCTGCTGTGGTGTCAGCAGACTGTCTTCCTGTGGCGTTTTAGCCAAAAGGTGATGGATGTCTCTGGCCACCTCTTTGCTCCCTCAGGGGGAATTTTATAAATACTTAAGACACTATCAGAGTCAGCAGGCCTGAGAGAAAAGATAATATTTTCCTTTTTCTCTTACCTCTTCTATCTCCACCTTTTATCAGCTGTCTAATGTTTTAGACAGCATACCTTGTAGAAAACAGTCTCCTTTCCACCAGGCAGTCCGGTTCAGCTCAGTTCAGTTTGTTACACATTAGAACAGATATTTTTGCCTTTTCATTGTCAAAAGTTGTGGATAGTAACAATAAACCAGTCCCACTCATTACTGTCTTTTCATTACCCCTCTGTTGAGGTACTGAACACACTGATATGATTCCAAAAGGTGGAGATAGAAACACTGCAGTCTGTTGACTGCTGTAGATAAATACTTCTGAGGCTCATTTATACTCCTTTTACATTTGCAAGTAGAGTTGTCCGTTTCAATCATTGTAAATGTCACTGCCCTCATATGCATGTGTCCTTTATGCTGGCATATACAGCCAATAAATGGCAGAGTCAGAAGTTCAGACAATAACAAACAACGATGGTGGAGGAGGCCGTAATATTGTACCTTTAAACAGAGGCAGTGTTGTAGAGGGTGGAGGTTTGTGTGGCCAATATATACATCCTGACATGTGGACAGAGAATTCTTTTCCACTAATTTAACTATGTATTATTACATATTACAGATATTTCCATTATTAAAATTTCATTGTTGTCTCCTACGGTCATTTGTTGCTTGAACCATGCTATCGATTTCCAGTGGTATCACTCCATTTTGTCCATATCTGTAAGCTCTCAGACAACATGCACAAATACTGAAAAAATGACCGCAGAGTGTGGACTGAAGGCTCTGTCCGTCTCTGTCTCCGTGTCTAATATTGAGCATAAATGAGCCCTTACAGTTGACGGTTTGAAATGTAATAGGTTACAGGAATTACCCTGTTTAAAATGTAGTAAGTAATGTAACAATTTCATTGTCAGTTCTCTCCCACTGTATTTTAGGAGTAAAGCGATAGTAGCGTATCATATGAGAAATTTCAATGTGTAAATTATGAACTACTTTTAAACGCAGGTCTGAAGAGTTACATTTCATTGAGGCCCTTCCACAGTCCAAATTTCCTTTTTTCAGATCTACATTCACCTTATGCTTTCCCTAACGCAAGAGTTGGCTTGTTGTAGCAGCCCTGAAGGACTGTTAAGATAAAGGTGAGAATGGATTTGGACTGGGTGGCGGGCAGCAGGGCGCCGCCTGGGAGCAGATGGAGAGCTCCACTCTGCTGGCGCAGCCTTGGGCTTTGCTGCCTCAGCTGTCCGGCCTGGACCCATGGTGGGACTACAGTGGCACTTTGCAGCCCGACATACTGCTGCAGTTCGCTTACCCGTGACTGGATCCTGGTATGGGGGATGGACTGCTGCATAGGCTGCAGTGACACATTACACAGACACAAAGATTTTTGTCATTCAGAGCCCACAGTGATTGTTTTTAAGAAATCTTGTAAGCCATCGTTTTACTGCTTAATTTTTCAATGAACATAAATAGCCAACCACTAAAATGACACCATGGATTGGTTTACCTTCTGTCCTCCCCAGTTGTTTGATTCACCAGCCACCACTGATTTGGATGGACAGCAGAGGAGAGGATTTTGCTGTGGCTGTGGTTCGAGAAGTTTCTGCAGATGTTTTGATAGAGTTTCTCTGCAGTAAAAATTGATCACTACCAACTTGTCAGTGAAGATTCTCAGTCATCCAGATCATGGTAATCATAAGTGCTATATAGTAGGCAACTGGACTTGCTTGCATTTCTTGAAGATGTTTCGCCTCTCAAAAACACAAAAACGGAACAGCATGGTCATTCCCTATATCGCAGGAGTATCTGAGAAACTCAGGAGGATTTTCAATGAACGCCACATCCCTGTGCACTTTAAACACACTGAGACAGAAACTGGTCCACCCCAAGGACAAAACACCCAGATGACTTCACACCCATTCACACCTGGTCCCACCTTACCCTAACAACTCACATGATGGCCAGGTGAGTCAACGACTCACACTGTGACTTTAACAACTCTGAAACTAAGAGCTCACATGTGACCCCAATGACTCTAAAAGGGTTCACTCCCACACAGAGTTTAAAGCCTGCAACTCCATACCAATCATTTAGAACTGAAGAAGCTTCTTGGATGAGAGGCGAAACGTCTTCAAGAAACGCATGCATGTCCAGTTGCCTACGACATAGTACTCATGAGCACCACCTACTGAAGTGAAGATAACCACAGCTAATTAATCTCAGTCTTTGACAAACTATAAACTTGCTCCAAGCATTTGATATTCAAAAGACAGATTTTTGGGCTGAGTACATACCTTTAAAGTTAAACAAGTACAGTGTGAACCTTGCGGAGTTGAGCCACTGCATATAGAATTGATGGGAAAGTGTGTTTGAGGAAAACAAAGCTAATAATAGTGCTCCAATACCTGCAGACCACAGCACTTGAGGAAATCTCAAGGGGCTGCTGCTCGAATTGAGGGTTCCTCCTGATTTGTGTGTATGTGTGCGTGTGTGTCTGTCAGGGAGGGGTGGTGGTGGTCAGTGTGCTGGGTCAGAATGCTGGCGAGGTACTTTCTCAGAGTTTCAGAGACGCACTGATCAATAAGTGCTTTAAATAGGGACACAAATACCTGCACACAGCATTAATCTCAATAGCTGGATCCTATTTAAGAAGGAAGCATTTTGCTGAATAGATTGGCTGGATGGCAACCACACAGAGGTGCAGTAAGTGGTTGGAGAGGCCCAAACGCCACTAAGTGCCTTCCCTAGTGTTCATCAGCAATTGCTCAGGAGGGAAATCCAGACCACAAACTCACACAGAAACACACACAAAGTTGTATTGAGATTTTTTTACGCAGTGGCCCAAGTTTTGTTCTATTTAGTTTTAGATAACTTTATTAATCTCGAGAACATAAAATACTTTGGTTGCACACATACAGGGACAAATAGCAAAGGAGACATAAGTCGTATATGCTGCCACAACAGTAGGGACGCTAACAAACTAACTGCAAGAGTCTTCAATACTGTTGATCAGTTAATAAATAAAAGATAACTATAAATGATACACTTGAAAACTGGACAAACTAAACAGACAATAAATGTGAAATTAAACCTTAAAATGATGTCAAGTCCACAACTGTATCTCAGGAAACAGACAAGTATCACGTTATTCAAAGGTTTCAGTGTTGTGGGCACAAAAGACCTTAAATCTCCCTGTGCAGCCTTTTTACATCTGTAAACAGTCACTCAACCCAACTACAACACAATACCTTCTTACATAGGCCTAAGTATGATTTGAACTCTACTCCAAAACATTTTCTAATGAATTAGAAGTTGGACTGATTACAGAACCATTTTTTTTTTACGTGCTGATTATATTTTAATCATTGGCTGTTGCAGTCACAAAAGACAGTTTTATTTATCACCTACAGATTATGTTGTCCTGTTGATGGGGGCATCAGATATGAAAACCTTCATCGTGTTGTTTAAGAGGGCAGGGACAAATGACCTAAGCTATTTTGTAATTTCAATTTAAGGATTTGTTGAGTTTGGTACAGACGCTCATATTTCCCCTCATAATGAACAGTAACAACTTTGGTGAGTTACATAGTACCTTCAGAGGTCAAATGTTTTTGTCCAATACTTTTATTTATGACCACATACTTACAAAATAGCCAATCTTAGCACGCTAACATGCTAAATTAAGATGATGAATATAGCAAACAAATTCTGCATTGTCATTGTGAGCATAGCGTGATGTTGTTAACATTTAGCTCACAGCACAGCCTCACAGAGCTGTTAGCATGACTGTAGACTCTATTGTTAAATGTCCAGTGTATGGGATTTAGGGGGATACTGGCAGAAATGGAAAATAATAATATAATAAGAATGTTTTCTTTAACGTATAATCACCTGAAAATAAGAATAGTTGTGTTCTCTTCACCTTAAAATGAGCTGTTTAATCTACATAGGGAGCAGGTCCTCGTCCACGGAGATTGCCATGCCACCGTGTTACTATAGTAGCACAGAACAGACAAACCAAACACCATCTCTAGATAGTGCCATTGGTGTTTTTGCATCAGCAAATATAGTTAGCACACCTTCCACGACGAGCATTGTCAGAAAAACACCAATTTTTTTAACGTGAAACTGCTTTATTAAATGTTTTTATCGGTTTGACTCACTTGGTCCATTCGTTTTGGAGAGAAAAAGACCTCTGCGGATAACTCACCTCCCACTACAAACCTCCTGAACATCTAAAATGATCAGAGATAAAGGTGACCACACATTAGCAGGTGTTGGCCTGTCTCTGAAGAGCTGAACAACATATGAGAAACACTGATTTATAACATGGAACTGCTTTATTCAGAGTTTTTAGGAGTTTTAATCACCTGGTCCATTTGTTTTGAAGAGATAAAGTCCTCAGAAGATGATTTCGGCTCCGGTAAACCCACCTGATCAATGGCCACTGAAAGAATTCTTACCAGGAGAAGTTTCAGGTGGTTGCAATTTACAATACTCATCACTAGGTGCCACTAAATGCCCCTAAATCTGACCTTTCACACTGTTACAGATTTATTTTTTTGGGGGTGGGATTTTTGTAGGAGGCTAAAGTAGCCTACATTTTGTAGCTGACCCCATCCACAGCAGTACATTACTTAGCTTTCCTGGCAGTACTCCAGCCTGCTTCTCTTAATTGGGGGTGTGCTGAGAGGCACCTACTGTAGGTAATACCAGGAAAAGTTTCAGGTGATTGCAATCTGCAATCCTCACCACTAGATGCCACTAACCCCCCGCTAAATCTTACACACCTTGAAAAAACTGCATTAATTTGTTCTGACTGAGATATATTTGTATGAAGAGACTTTCAATTGGAACTGGTGAATCTTCATCCTGTTTTAAAGTTCAACAATCATCTTCCTCCTTTAATATGAAGGTTCAGGTTGTCACCTGTTCTGGGACAAAAATCAGGAGTGTGTTGGCCTACACGAGCTGAGCACTGTGTGTGTGTGTGTCTGTGCAGCCTCCAGGGGATTTGTGTCCATGCCTCGGGGCGTGTGTAGTGGACAGCTTGCGGCTGGATTGATAGAGTGACGTCAGCGCGCCGCTACCTCTCCCCGAGGGCAGGATTAGTCGGGAGCAGCAGAGACAGCGCTCCGGTAATCTCCCGGTAATAAATGGGGGGAAACAGGCACGTTCGGAACCGCCGGTACCGAGTGACACCGGAGGCCCCCTGAGACTCCTGAGATCTGACTCCTGCATTTGAAGCATGATGGGTCGCCTCGTGACGCCGCAGCAAACCGACGCGCCCCGGACAGGTAAACGCAGCAGCAGGTAAGCTGCGGAGACGCAGGGTGAGCTCGTCTCAGGAGGATTTACCTTGGCAAGGTGTTCACAGGCTGCGCTGTCTGTCAACAACTGCTGCTGTTTTATTTTTACTGCTGGTGTCTGCCGTGTGTGTGCCTGGAGGTCGGAGATTATGGGGTGGTTGTTGACAACTTTACAGCCCATGCAAAAACTGAGGGGAAAGACGCCAAGTTTAAGTGGCGGTAAATGTTCCTCTCTCACTTTGAAATACATCTTTGGTTTCACAGAAACACACAGAGTACAGGTTCATTCATTCATTCACTGTACTTGGTGTGAGTATCAGTGATGCAGGGGAGGATTGTGAACCCACTTGAACTCGGTTCATCTGCTGTTGACCGACCTACTGCTGGCAAGGTTAGTGTTTATGACCGATTAGAGGAGACATCATAGCTGAATGACAGACTGATGTCTATCCCGCTTGGTTGCATATAGCCGGCTCCATTATTTGGAGACAGAAGCCTTGCTGAATTTACAGAAAAACGCATGAAATAAATACACAATTAGACATAAAACTTAAATCCGTCATTGCTGGTTTCAAGGAATTTTATTAAAACATATTCCCCAAACACTCTGGCTATTGTAGTTGATTTTTTCTCCATAATGATCCCTCTTTAAATGCGTATTTTAAGCTCTATTTCTTCACCAACTTGCACTGTACATCATGCCGCTGTACTCAGTGCCTCGATCTATACTGCCAGACAGATGGTGTTCAACGTGCTGAGGCGCGCCTCTTTTTAAGCACAAGCCTTAATTAAGCTTAATTGTTTTTAATTGCAATTAATCTTACCTCGGATCTTTTTTTCCATTTGTCTCTTTGTAGGACAGAAAATGAATGAGGGGAGGAAGGACAGTCTTGCCATGATCATAAAGGGCAGCCTAGTCTATATAGCCTACCACCTCCAGGCATTTATGGTTCGGCTGTCACCTACTTGGCACCTGCCTCTCAATAACAGGATAACAGCCTTTATGCACCGGGTCTAAGTGGTGATGGATACTAAATAAAACCCACAGGCCAGTTTGTAGCCACCGTGTTACTTTTACCGCTACCGGTTTGTACTGTAAGTTCAGTGTATTTTATGGATCCGTGTGAGTAAAGCTCTAATAACCTGTAAAAATCAATGCGCGCTTCCTGCACGGTCGGTGAGATGAGAAGATCACTGGAGTTTGTTCATTACAGTGGGTTAGGTTATCCAAATGTATGCGCCTTTTTGCTCAGTGTGCGTGCGCGTGCGTGTGTGTGAGAGAAAGAAGGATAGAGTCAGTGTTTGCATATGAAAACGGCAGCAAATGCTCTGAATAGGGACAAATGAGGACAAAGAAAGTTTTGGTTCTGCACCACTTGGGTCGAACAGTGCAGGTATTTGGCGGTGTGTGTGTGTGTGTGTGTGTGTGTGTGTGTGTGTGTGTGTGTGTGTGTGTGTGTATATGTGTGTGTGGGGGCGGTGCGCTGACTCGGGTTGAGGGTGACAGTACCACTACCGGACACAGCAGAGAGAGAGAGGAGAGAGGAGAGAGAGGGAGGGAGAGTGAGACAGTCAGTGCTGCCTGGAAATATGCGAAGCGGATGTTTCTTGTGCGAGCAGCAGAGACACCGCCGTGCGTCTTTGCGCTCAGAGATCATCCACTCCTGATTCACTCACCGCGTCTTTCTCTCGTTTTTCTCTCCCACAGCAGCCTCACCTGCGAAGCCACAGCGGAGAACAGCGGAGCTCCTCAGCGGACACTTTGCTGACTAACCCCAACAGACACCGGGACCGACCGACAGACACCTCAGTGTACTTTTCACCATGGAGGAGAGCCGGGCAGAGTAACTTAACGGCAGCCTATCCGCGACCAGACTGTCAGGGAGGAGAGCGATCTTCACAATGACCCGTTAAATTCCTGCCGCCGATGCTTGCTTTGGAGAGTGGATTGGCCATCTCCTAACAGCAGAGGAGACGAGCAGAGAGGCCTTTTATTCCTTTATTTCAGTCTTCAGATGGACCGAGTGCCCTCGGCACTGGCCGCTAAGATGCGCTGGATCACGCTGATGCTTGCCGGCTTGACTTTCTGGGGCAAAGTGACTATTTGTAACTGTTTCGACTACGAGGAGCCAGACTATGATTATTATGAAGAGGAGAGAGCGGAGACAATTGACTACAAAGACCCGTGCAAAGCTGGTGAGTCCTGAATCTACTCACTTTTTATCTGTAGTCCTAAAAAACCATTAAACACAGCCTAAGTATTTAGTCGCGGTGATCCAGCCCCTGGAGCGCGCTGGCTCTGAGGTGGCACGTGTATGTGTGTATGAGGGATGACAGCGGGTGTGTGTGTATGTCTACGTGCGTGTGTGCGCACACTGATCCAGATGCCCCTTTTCCCCACGACTCTTAACCAACGGTGGTGATCCCGCGGGGTGATGATGCCACGTGCAGCCCGGTGACGGTCCTGCTGAGCCCGTGTCCTCCCGAAGCACACGCGCACACGCACACATTCAGAGCGTGCATCACCTGTAGGCTGGATTTGGGTCCTGATTGTGGCCGAAATGGGTGAATTATATACGGGCAGTTTGTGTATGTGCATGCAAGTAGGCGTCTGTGTATGTTTGCGCGTGCATCCAGATGTTAAATCAACCATCAAGGAAGATGAGAAACAGCTGGACTCAACTGTACCAAAACACGCGCTGACGCACGCTCTCTCTCTCTCTCTCTCTCTCTCTCTCTTACACACACACACACACACACACACACACACACACAGTGATAAAATTTTTGTTGGACCTTTAATGATCTGGGAGCTGCCGTGGAACAGCAGTGAAACCATGTTTGGTCTCACAGACAGCAGACGTGTTTTTATAATGAAATAAAGAACATTTACACAAATTGATCATAAACATCATTTTCGACTGTGTCAGCAAAACTGATTTAAAGTGTGGCTTACATATTAAGTTTTTTTAAAAGTTTCAATGTATTATAGGTCTTTTATAGGTGTGTGTGTCATGCCTGGTGTCTTTGTGCGCTCCACCCAAATGAACTCATGTTTTTGACACAAAGCTGGAGATTCATTTAAGAATTTATGCAGATCCCTTTGGCTTTCCTGTGTTACACTACAGATCATATGTCCTGCGTGGCAGTATTTGGTGGTGTCCAATCCATCCACTTATTGTAGTCTTCATGATTTTAAAAACTCAACTGGCACAGACATTTTTTTTGCATATTTACATACATTTGAATTTAAATATCCTGTGTGGACAATACAGTGGCATCTAGTGTTCAGGTTGCAGAACTGTGCCAAGCGTGTAGGAGAGCTACAATGGCCGATGTGAAAACACAAATGGCCCTCTCTAAAGCCAGTGTTTGATTTGTTCGTTATGGCCTACTGTAGAAACAACATGGCTGACTCTTTGGAAGAGGCCCTGCTCTGTATGTAGCTATAAACGACTCATTCTAAGGTAACGAAAACACAACGCTTCTAATTTTTAAGGTGATAATAAACTAATGAAAACATAGTTATGTATAATATATACCATTACTGCCAATAGGCGCACCTTAATCCAACACACTGGACCTTTAAGTGTATTCCTAGATGTATGACTCCATTAATGCACAAAGACCGGAGCAAACTAGAGACTGATTGAATAAACAAACTGACCTTTAATTAAATTAAGTATGCTACAATACATGTAACTTTGCCCTAAAACATAGTTTAAAATTAGAATGAAGTGATCTGATTTCCAGATTTAGGAAATATTTCATCAAATATTAAAGAAGACTAAGATCTTCAACAAGCAAGTATTGAGACTCGATTGCCAGCCCCAAGTCTGCACTCATCTTGCACTTATGTTCTTGTGTGTTCAGGTGTATGGTAGCATTGTCAAATATGTCGGTTTATCGATACATATCAATCCTGAATATTTGAAAGGAATCCAATACTGATTTTCTGCAGTACTGATTCACCTGTACCAGCTTGATTTCTCACTTTTGCTTAGAAAGCGGCTGTTCTTGCTATTAACCAATATAAGGAAAATCGTCTTCATGTTATAGCCTTGTTATATTTATCCTTAAATGAAAACTTTAACGTCTACGCCTTCAATGTCAATTTATTCCCACAGTATCGAAAATGGTATCAAATATCAATATTTTCCTAGATATTGTATCAAAGTTAAAAATCCCAGTATCGTGACAACACTAGTGTACAGATGTCTTCAGTCTTATTGTAACATTAAGACTACTCTTTTTACGATCACCACCAAGACCAGTAAGGATAATGGTTGAGTGTTAACCCTCCACCCGTACCAGCATCATTCCTACAGAGCAGGTGGAGGAATCTGAGAAGTGTTGAGGTGATGCATTGCCTTTGTTTTGATTCTTGTTCTGGTTACACCCGTCTGTCTGTGTGTGTGCACAGATGTGTGTTGTGAACATGTCTACATGTTCATATGTGTTATAATTGCACTTCTGGGCCTTAATGTTGTCTGTGATGACATGTTGGACTGATAAGAACTCCACCCAGAGCACTGAGCGTCCACACGCTGACCAACACACATTCCTCACATACCAAATACACAAACCTGACAACCCTGGACACTGGCCAGTGTGTGTGTGTGTGTGTGTGTGCATGTGTGTGTGTTTTCATGTGCATGATACACTGATCTCTGTGTGAGTGATTTTATGTTGATACTGCAATCCCATGACTTTGTGGTTTTTAGTTATGCTGACCTGACCGTGTGTGTGAGTGTGTGTGTGTTTGGATTGAAGCCCAGCAGGTTAAGGGGAGACAGTCAGTCTACTTATGTTTGAGTAACTGAGCGACTCTTGTGGGTTAAAATAACTGGGTGAGAAAACACAGGCAATGTTTTTATTTGCTAGAAATATCAGTGTACATAAAGAATGTATTCATAGTTACATGCTTAGATTGCCGGCACGAGTATTACGTTTTCTCTAAACCAGTTTCTGTTTCTGGAGATTTAGTGCCGATCATGTACACACGTTTTACTGAATCTTTTCATTTTTAAATGTAGTTTTTAAGGAACTGTTTTACCTTCAGTAGATAGTTGACACTGCCAACCTGACAGCTAATAACTCAGAGAAAGTGAGGGAAGGGGGGCAACATGCGGCAAACATCCCTCTGGACTTGAACTGAGAACATCACATGTACATGGTATGCATGTTGTGTTTAGATCCAAATCAAATGTCAGCCTCGCTTTATTCATGCAGATTCATGCCAGACTTCTGAAGTGCAGTCCCTGTTTCTACAAACGACCAAAAGACAATACATTTTCTGTAGCTACCTAATGACACTTTTTGTGTGGCAGCTTTCAAAACTTTTATTCAAACACTATTTTGCTCATATTCATGTTCAGTCCAGTGGACTTACAGGATTTACCCAACATTCACTTCACCTTCAGTCACCTTATTCATCTTCATCCTCCTCTTACGTTCTCTTATATCGGGACAAGCTTCTGAATGAGGTGATTTTATGCAGTTAGTGATGGGAATAGATACGATTTATCAATACCAATGCTATTATTGATTCTGCTTTTCAGTTCAATTTTTTATCGATTTCTGTATTGATTCCTGATCATTTTTTTTGTGTGGGAAAAGGTAGCGAAGTCGAGTCCACGGAAGCTAGGTTTTGTGCCTAGCTGTGGTTCATTTAGGTGAAGAGACAGGATTTCACTGCATCATCAATCACAAAAAACGCGTCTGTTTATGGCGCTCATTTTTGGCAGGAGTATCATGTTGAGGTCCATGTCATTGGTCCCACAGCCCATTGGTCCAACATCCCATTAGTCCGATGGTCCGTGGTGCTGAACGGCTCCCGGCGGGTGTATTTCTACCTTGATGGTGCGCCGCGACCAGCTCTGGGTCAGCTGGGAAAGGCTTGAGGCGAAGCAGGCTCACAGCTTATGTGTTTGTCACTTTCTTTTTCATTTTAACCCACACCATGATCTTTTCCTGACCCTAACCAAGTGGTTTTTGTGCCTAAACCTAACCAGACCTTAACCACAGGGCATCATGATGATTTCGGAACAACGGGACTTTGGAACAATGGGTTTAATATGGTCGGAACAATGGGATGTCGGACCAATGGGCAGTTCCCATCATGTTGCGGGTGATACAGTTGAGTTCAGGATGGGATTTCGAAGCCCGGACCGTGTGAGGCTGTTAAGGAGTGTGGTTCCTTCTCAGCTGGTTTATCAGCTCCTCCAGCAGCAGCCTCTGGTTCTGCCGCTGCTAGTGGGAGTGAAGGTCACGGATCCGTCAGAGATGCATCTCGACGATGTTGTGGAAAAAGATGCGTTAGCATTTTTCTGATGTTTCCACCCTTACTTGAAAACATCATTTTACAGACATTACAAGCAGCACTGTTGTCATCTTTCTTTGTGAAATGAACCCACATTTCGGCCCATTTCTTCACCATGACTCCCTCTTGTTGCCAGTTTACAGCAGCATAGATGTATGAGTTTGACATCACTGTTGTGCAGTGCACGACTGTCAAACATTCTGACATGGATGAATAAGAATATTGTCCGCCAGGAATGGGTCCTACAACCTGGAAATTAGTTAGCATTTTACCACTGGTGGTTCCCTCACCTCAAAGTCAAAGGTTTTTTTAATGGGTTTTTGGATAAGATGCCTGAAATAAGGTCTGTGGTTAACACAAGTTTTAGAGACTTTTATGTTTTGTTGTACGACATAAAATATGTCAGTAAGTACCATTTGTGAGCTTTGAAGTTTCTATGTGTCTTAAAAAAAGGCGGTTGCTAACATGTGGCTAAGTAAGACTACAGAACATCATCACGCCGAACATGGCTTTTTATTCTTGGTATGGTGGTGACATTAGGTAATGCAGCTGAAGTGTAGTTAGTTGATTGTCTAACGTTAGCTTTTACTTCTGCCAACTGCATTTAGACTTCAATAACCATGAAAGTGGTGTTCATTTGTGTAGATTTTCTAGCTGAACAAGACGTGTAAGTATCATATATATTTGTTTGCCACAGAGCTTATTTTCGGCAATAATCCAAAATCCAGTGGAAAAATCCCCAAAGGCTTTTTAATGAGGGGACCAGTGCGATGCTAACTTCTGCATCGGCCTACAGAGAAACGTCATCCCTGGAGCACTCTATCGGTAAGCTCAGAGGCATATGATTCCAATGGATCGGACAACTTGGACCTGGTTGTCAACTGGAACTGCTTCTCGATTTCCATCTCTAATTACGTATTATCTGTGGAGGTGAAATGTTTGGTGGATTACGCTATAAGGTGAATGGCAGAAAATTATACGGTTAACAAAATAATGTCACCTCAAGGTCCATTTAGCAGCTGTTATGGAGCTTTTGGCTGAAATACAGCGTCCTCATCTGCATATGGAGGTTCTCAATTTCTACAGCATCTGCATTTGTTCAACGCCTTTAGGACTTCTCATTTATCTTAACCAAAAACCTGACGTTCAAAGTTGACTTTGAAAACAAGCAAACTGATCAACAACAGTTTCTTATGCCTGATTTATTCAAACGAGTTATTCAAGGATATTGAGCAAAAATGCAAAACAGTCACTGATTTTGGCTTCTCACATGAGGATTTGCTTATTTCTCAGTTTCATATCATTTTCATCATCATCTTCATCATCTAATTTTATTTGATATATATATATAAAACAAATATCAGTGGGTTTTATACTGATGGTAGGACAAAACAAGTAACTGTACATGGGCTCTGAGAACTTGGGCATGGGCTTTTACTTTCACTTCCGCTGGTGAACGTGTTTACAAACATTAACCAACAAGTCTGCAGAGCATCCTCCATTTACATGATCAGATCTCCAAAACCGTCCCACTCCACCCACCCAAAGGGGAAGAAATAACAATTATAAACATCATATACATCAGTGTGTATCATTGCAACATCCACATTTACATATAGACACACATAAAACCTCAGACATCTAAATACATACACAGATACGCACCCACAAATGCACCAGTCAGAATCTACACATGTACATGCATGATACATCAGTTGACAAGTTTACAGTGTCTTTTCTGCATGTGCATCCATCAACTGAAAAAATTTATCAACAGATTAATCAATAATGAAGATAAGTCTTAGTTGCCCTCCGCTAGTGTGGACCCATTTCGCTGTCAGTGTGTAAAGAGTTGGTGGCTGTGTGTGTCTGTGTGTGTGTGTGCAGCTTGTAAGAAGTGGAAGCGCGGCTCATTCCAGGCCTGACCCTGTGGCATCGGTCTGAGTGGTTGGTATTCCGCCTCCTGTTTTTGCTGGGAAAACACAAGGGGAATATTTGGCTGTCTGCTTATCTCCTCCGAGTCCCGCGCTGGTAGACAGGAGAACACACACTTCCAGGCCTTTGTGAAGTGATTTCCCTACACGAACACACACATGCACACAGACGCACACACTCACTACGCACACACACACGCAGAGCTCCCTCCATTCACCCGCGCTTATCTCTTCCTGGTTGTCTGCATCCTGCTACTCAGCTGGAGATGACACACACGCGGGCACGCACGCACACACTCGTGGGGACGTGCACGAGCTCCTACGCTCACTCAAGAGTCATTCATGCTTCCTTCCAAATCACTGTTCTCATAAAATGCTCACACAAACGGAGCGAAAGCTAAACAAACCACGATGTCCGAATGAAGCTGTGGGTCATTTCTTCAGGAGTGACCCGGGAGACCGACTGCCTGCTCTTTAAATACAATAGTGGTGTATCACAGGAGTGTGCAGCAGTGTAGTACAATACATAATGTACATGTTCTCATGGGCGTACATCGCTGAACTCTGATGTTGCCATACAGGATTTACAATAAGAGCTCACGCGGCAACATGGGTGGAAACAAAACAAAAACAGTCACGTTAGGATTTCAAAGAAAATTGTGCAATCTGAGTCACTGTTGAGAAGCAACAGGACTGATGCAGCTTTTTTACTGCATCAATTATTCTGTTCTCATATCCACCTGGGGGTCACAGAGCCGAGTCAGGTAAAATACCTCTGGTCTCTCTGCTTGAATTTAAAGCTCTCACAAGTACAAGGATGAATGAATTGGTTGGTTGTTGTCATTGTGAGTAGGCGTCAAAACCTTCTACATGTAACTGTGTATCTTTTATGTTTTTTTTATCGTATTGTTGTTTGGCTGTAACTTTTTTTGTATGCTCCTGTCTTCGCCAGGTCTCCTTTGTAAAAGAGGCTGTTACATATGGGTTAAATAAAAACACAAAAGAGCTGACAGTGATTTAGTGTTGAGTTTATGAGCACTTAGGTAACATGAATAGTTACATCACAGTTTCCATGTGGAGCTTGAACCAGGACCTTCCACTTGAGGGATGATCTCCACCCTGCTGCCTACATGAAGTGGTTCACGTTGGCTGAGGCTCATTCTGTTGTTCGGATACTGGCCGACTATACATGATGTCATTGTTGTTTTGTTTCACAGGTGTAAGGAAGAAAAGCATGGAAATTTAGATGTAGAGTTTTCTGTATCCAAATATTTCCAGTGTAGTTGTTGTGCTTCCATTTGAGTGGCTTCAACCTTTTGTAGGGTCTGAGGCGCTCCACTTTAAACACTTACATTTTGAAGTTGCTGTTGTGTTGGTTCACTTTAGCTTGATAAAGACATCGGTACATTTGGTTGTTTGCGTGCCAGAAAACATTGAACTGCACTATTTTTGGTTTGTAAAACAAATGTTTACACTGTATTTTACACTGGTTTGTCAAACAGTCTAAAATATCTTAATTTTTGTTGTCACTACAGTATTTCCCCAAGGATTTATTTCCAGCAGTGGTGCTGAAGTGTGACTTTTATTTTGAGCTGCCAGATGATATTCAGCATGTCTGCTGACACGAGATGGGCTGTAGACAATTACATTTAATAAAATACTTTCTATACCCCAGAGGCTGTTGCAATCACTTCTGCATGTTGGGGCAGATGTAACATCTGACATCTAATGTTTCAATCAATACTGTGACTCTAACACTGCTAGTAAAAACAACTGATGACTGTTAACAAGTAGAACACAGATACAAGTTACCTACATAAAAATTGTATCAATAGTGCAAGAGTTTTTTGTTACAAAAAAACCCTGGTCCCTAATAGACAACAAGACAACTCAAATCCTGCAGAAATGCAGATGAGAAAGAGGCACAATA
Organism: Epinephelus lanceolatus; assembly: GCF_041903045.1. Taxonomy (NCBI): domain Eukaryota; kingdom Metazoa; phylum Chordata; class Actinopteri; order Perciformes; family Serranidae; genus Epinephelus; species Epinephelus lanceolatus. The sequence goes on along the minus strand of NC_135736.1, from coordinate 25,517,827 downwards.
CAGGACAAGACAAAGCTAACTGTAAACGCCGTCAAAAAGCAGTGCAGTGTATCAGAGCCTCTACAGAGGCACTCAGTGTGGTGTGTGTATGTGGTGTGTGAGAAGAGACGGACTGTGTCTGCACTTTCATTTTTTGATGATCACTGAGATCTGAGTTCTACATTTTGGTCTTGTCATATATTAGCATGGCTGGAATGACAGTAAAGAATCCTTGATCCTTGATCCTTGATCAGATTAGAGTAAACCATGAACGTAACAGTAAATGTTCAGTGTGAGCTACAGTTTATCAGAACAGACAGACCAGTGAAGCTGTTTTAGTGGTGTGCAGAGAAATTGTCTCAGGTGTTGATCACTGATCACTGGTGCTGATCGGCCTTCAAACCATTTAGAACCAATATCAGCTGATAATGATCAGTGGCCAATTGATTGGAGCACCCTTATCTGGGGGTGTTTGATTTATAATCCCTGCTTGTTCCTGACTCTGGCTGCTCAAAGCGGAGATAGCGAGTTCATTGCATATGGGTCCATGTCATTGGTCCGACAGCCCATTGGTTCGACATCCCATTAGTCCGACTGTCCGCGGTGCTGAACGGCTCACGGGGGGCGTATGGTGCGCCGCAACCGGCTCTGGGTCAGCTGGGAAAGGCTTGAGGCGGAGCAGGCTCACGGCTTATGTGTTTGCCACTTTCTTTTTCATTTTAACCCACACCATGATCTTTTCCTGACCCTAACCAAGTGGTTTTTGTGCCTAAACCTAACCAGACCTTAACCACAGGGCATCATGATGATTTCGGAACGGACTTCAGAACAATGGGTTTAATATGGTCGGAACAATGGGCTGTCGGACCAATGGGCAGTTCCCATTGCATATGAGGAGATTTTCATATAGCAGCACCACTGCTAAATGCATAAAGGCGAAACACTTAACTGTTCTTTTCAACACATTCTCACTCTGATCTTGTCACATATTGACGTTTTGGTCATGGACTTTTCACGTGCACATACGACATGGAAGGTACCCTGGGTGCGTTGGTTGTTGACGTTCTGGGACACCGTGTCAAGTTCTGCGGTTCACATACAGTCTCTTTCAAAATAAACACACACACACAGTATGTTGGTACATAGTGCCACCACAAATTTTTTTTCCTTCAACAAAAAAAGCACACATGGTTGGGTTTAGGTAACAAAAACAAGAACACCACTTTCTTGGGTGAAAGTCAGTGTTTGTTGGATGCATCCACCACACCTCCCGCCCGCCCCACTTGGACTTTCGCCACCTGAACTTTGGTTCTTGTCCCGCAGCGTTTCCTGCCACCAGGTGCCATTAAACTATAACGGCAACAACATCATCCTGATGTTAAAGGACTTTTTTTTTGTTGGTTTCTGACTCCGCAAGTCACTGCCTAAGCATCGGGTTTCAATGACTTCGGAGTGAGACTGGGCTCTTTTTTTTCTGTAATTTTACTGTATATCTATGTTCCTGAAATAAATAATAGGCTAATTCCAATATTTTGTGTCAAATAGTCACAGTGCTGTCTGTTCCTGCTGTGACAATCTATGTGAGGTGGCGTACACTGTCGACATTGAGTCGGTGGGTATATTCATAATTGTCATGGAAGGTCTGGTTTGTTAAGCAAAGTAACACAAACAAATGTAACTGTGTAGGGCTGAGCAATATATTGATATTATATCAATATCGTGATATGAGACTTATTATCATTTGAAATTTTGTGTGTTGTCTTGTCCTGGTGTTAAAGGCTGCGTTACAGTGACGTGATGTAATTTTCTTAACTCACCAGACTGTTTGGTCAAAAATGTTATGATACTGGGGCATTGATCTCCTTAGTGGATAGAGCAGGCGCCCCATGTACAAAGGCTCAGTCCTTGTGGCAGCGGCCGCGGGCTCGCCTCCAGCCTACTACTTTCGATATAGGTATTTTTTTGGCTGTCGTGGGGGATATCTGGTGTCTGTTCACAAAAGTTGATGGCTGTGGACATTTTGTCTGTGGGCTGCAGATAAATGAAACAAAGGAGAGCAGCTGAAGGAAAGCTTCGTAGAAACAACACTTAACTTGTATTTTGGTCTTTTTGGATTTGGGTGACATTTTACTGACTGCAGGTGTTCATACAGCTGATTTGACATAGGTTTAACTGTCACTCTTGTATTCTTGTATCAGTGCATCAGGTGTATTGTAATCATTTGAACGTGTGTGTGTGCCCGTGCCCATGTATATGATATCTGTGCGTTTGAGTTTTTCAGTCACACTGAAACCCACCATGTCGTGACAGCGAGCTGCAGCTACTGTTCACCCCTTCCCCCATCTCTCAGTAGGAAGGAAACTAGAGCAATGTGTGTATGTGTGTGTGTTGACACTGTGGCTGCGTTATGTGTGTGTGTGTGAGTGTGTGTGTGTGTGAGCGAGAGGACGAGCGGTCTCACTCATATTATATTAAACAGGATTTTCCCGAGCAGAGCGCTCCTGCCACTGAGCTTCCGAAGTCTTCTTCAGGATTCCCGCCTCAGCACAAACTCTGCGGCCACGCTGAGAGCCCACTGTTTGTTTTGGAGCGTCATTGTTCCGGAGCTACAGAAGCCATGAGTCAGCAGCGCCGTCACTCCGCCCACCTGCCACGCATTGCTCAATTATTAAAAGTCTGGCTGCTTTTATGTCACCTAGCTTTTCCTGATGGTATTTATAGCAGCAAAATGATTCGCATACACCCATTATTGGCTGAGAGAAAGCCGCCTTCCCTTTACAGTCAAACCCTTATTTTGTCTCAGCTGTCTGTAGTATTATAGGAATCTATATGAGGTCACAGATGCAGCCTCCCTGCAACACATGATGCAGAGCTACGCACTTTCAGCAAGTCCGCTAGGTTGATATTTTAGCTAGAAGCAAGCCTTAAGGTGTGTGCTGTACAAATGTGCAAAGACAGCACTGCATGTACTGTTATGGAGAGATAGAAAGTGAAGGTCAGCTGGACTAGCTTTTACCTCTCATCCAAAAGGCTTCTTCAGTTTGTAATGAGGTGGAGTCCCGGGCATTTTACCTCTGTGGGAACAGTTACACCTTGCGAGTCGTTGAGGTCACATGTGGGTCATTCGTCCACCTGGCTGTGATGTTTAGAGTCACATGATTCAAGGCAAATAACCACGCTACATTTCTGGTCTCTACCAACTCCTTAAGGAAATATAAATGTTATGAGAGCAGTGAGAGCGATCCCAAAACAGTTAAACTATGTGCCGGATCACAAAACAGTGAGCTGAAACTCACTGTAACACGTGGTGTGACCGACTGCCACAGCATGCCTGCAGCAGAACACGTTGATTGCATTCAGCTGAAGCTGCTTCACCGACCACGTAAGACATGCTTTTCTTTATGCGTGGCTCCATGGCCCTCCAACAGGTTAAGCTAGCTGTGTCACATGTAAAGGAATATTTCACCCACAAAATAAACATTTGGGATGAGCACATCTTGGTTTGTCATGCCGTGTTACCTTGAATTGATTTACTGATTGATGTGACGATGTTTAACAGCAGCAAAACTATATGAAATCATCTGTTTACGAACTCTCACACAACTTTTGCAGTATGATCAGAGTCTAATTCATCCAACGTTATGCTCAGTTCCTCTCAAACACATGCATTTTCACCAAAACATTACAAATTAAACTGAACCTAAAGTGAATCTTATCTGTACTTTCTTCAGAGCCAGACTCCATAAGTAAAGTTTTAATGGTCATTCTGTGGGTGAAGAACTCCAGGAATCAAAGTGACATCAAACCTTACAAAAGTTAGTCCTCTAATGAGTGAAACTGTGTAGTCACACCTGATGTACAGATCGAAGGACATACAGAGCAGAATCATCCTCACAATAATCAACATTGTTCTCTGTTGTTTATCTGTCATTTGATCTTCGTTCATGTAAGAGCCTGTTGCTCACCGCCCCCCTAAAGGTGCACACCCAGGACACCTGAAGGTTAGATTGAGCCATGTCCCGTCACAATGTCTGGCCAAACCCATGACCTGCTGGAGAGGAATCTCAGTGTCACAATAATGTGATTAGGAGGTTACACCAGCTCTCAGTGTGTGTATGTGTGTGTGTGTGTGTGTGTGTGTGTGTGTGGGTGTCATATGATATTGTTATTTTGCTTCATACTGAACATTTCTTTGTCTGTTGTCTCCTTCAGTTTAGGTGGTGAAGTGCTCTCTAAGTGTGCGCTCTTTTGAAGTTGGACATGTTAGTTTTTAATGCATATTATTATCATCCACATTTTAAATTCACTTACATCTAACAAACTCAAAGACTGTTTTTGCAAAGCAGCTTAATGACCTTTTCTTTTTACTTTTATTTTGGTTTTTACTCAAGTAATCGTAATTATACTTCAGAATTATATTTTGGTATGATCTCCTCCGTAAGCACCTCTGATGTGCTCTCATCAGAGTAAGACACACAGTTTGATTTAAGGTGATTGATGTAACAAAATATAAAGATAAAAAGTCTTCCTGTTAACTGGGTTTGTTTATGATCAGTCTGGGATGTATTTCCAAGCTAATTTAGACATCCAGTTGTTCGCCTTTCTGCTCTGCCATCTGTAATTAGCTACGTTCATGCTTGAAGAAACTTTGCCTACCCTAATCTGTAAACACACACACACACACACACACTATGCTCTTTTTTTCATGACTGTTTCATCCTATGTCACAGCAGTCAAGATAATCCCGTCCTGTCTCACTCTGTAACACACATGCTTGCAGGAGGGTGGGGGTTTGAACTTTTTGAGCTTGGACTGAGCTTCTACATTTTTCATTTTATTTTCTCTATAAAGCACATTTTTGACCAATGACATTACCAACTCCTGCATCTCTTCACATTACAACACCTTACTTGTGCCAAGTGGCATGTTGTTACTCCATCTTAAACACTCACAAAGAAAGCCATGAAATATAATCATAGTACAAAGTGCTACTTAAAGTGATGCTTTGCAGTTTTCTCCACAATGGAGGCTGTGGTTAACTTGGTTTCAAAGTTAAAATAGATTCCAACAGTGTATAGTATCAAAATAACCATAGAAACTACCACTAATGTATGGTAATCAAGCCCAGTTTTAAATATATGATGATTCCTTATAATTTATTGTCCAATGCCAACATTCAGGGCAGGAGCAGGAAATGGTGAGGTAGTGGGTATGACTTTAATGCAGGAGGCTCCAGTCTGTCCCTAAACTTAAATATACGTTAACCACAGTTTATTTTCTGTAACAATGATCTTTCCCAAACCTTAAAAATACTGTAGTTGCCATGTGCAGATATTGTCGAAAGTGAGAATTTGAAATACAAAAAAGAAAATGTCATTGAAAGTTATCTGCGGTTTTGCAGAATTGTCCAAAATTGATATTGTTGTCTGGTGGTGGGGTTTTATTATCCATTTCTCCTTACTGTCTGTCTGTATGCTCAGTATGTTTCAAACTCGAACAGTTTGTGGTTGGATCGATCAAAGCTGATCAGATCAACTGACTAGAGAAGCAGCCGCTGCAGAGTAGAGTGGAAACAAGCCAAACCTTTGACCCAGCTCTTGACTGCGGGGTGTGGAGTCCATGGGAACGCAGCAGGTTCCATCTAAAGTTGGCTGAAAAATAATGAACACTTAGAAATAGAGTGTTCTATTTCCATAGAAATTAAAAGACAGTTAAGATTCACTTTCACTCTGCCTGGTGTTCTGCTGCTCCATCTGTGCCCAGAGTATGTTCTGTGCTCTGAATAACTGAACAGTATAGTTTCTAATGACCGATCCAGCTCCAGAATTAAAAAGTCAATATGTGGCTTCAAAACATTTTGACCAGTGGAAGATCAACATGTGAGCCCTCAAACATGCATAACCAGCTCAACAGTCAGACTGCAACTAGCAGTTATTTTTTTTTATCATTTATTTATTTTGTTGTTTCATGAAATGTCTGAGAATACTGAAAATTGTCCATCATGAGGTGAAGTTTTTAGATGTCTTCTTTTGTCCAACCAGTGCTCCAAAACCCAGAGAAATCCAGTTTCCTGTGATACAAGACCACTAAAGCCGGTGAATGTTCACAATTTAGAAGCCGAGCCAATGAATTCTACGTATGTTTGATTAAAAGAACAACTTAAATTATAAATGCCTATTCATTTCTCTCTATAAATCGATTAATAGTTTCAGCTTTACTGGACAGGGTCATATGTAAGAATGGAGGCAGCTGCAGTACACTGTATTTGGCCGTATTCTGTCAGAAGTATGGTTGTTTGGAATACACTGCCCATACTTAAATGTGACAGGAGTGATTTGGGAAGCTTCTGTGGACATTAATATGATACAGGATTTCCAAACTTATCACTTTGGGAATTCATTGTTAAAGCTGTGCATTCAAGTGGACATCAGTCTCCATTCGAGCTGAAATGCAAACTATTAACAGTCTCTCCATCTTACAAGGGTTGACTGACCATTTTGGGTGGAGGAATATCACTTTAATGACCCACTCCTGTGGTGTACTTTTTTTAAGGGTGCATTTTTGTAACCTTGCTTCATCACGATTGTTTCCAACAGTGTCGGCATACAGTGAGGTCGAACTGCAGCACCTGTTGTTGCCCACAAAGGGTTAACCTGAATCAAGCAGCTTGCACAACAATTACTTTTGGAGAAAATCCTCAAACAGGGCCGAGATAATCTCTTTTTAATATTACAGTACGTTCACAGTCTCAGTTATATATGGTGTAATAATATCACACAAGTGGAAAGGGTTCATACACATGCACATGTTCACACACACACGTGCACACGCAGACACATCTTAGTCCACCTACAGTGTGACCTTATATTTGCTTAATGAGGAGCTTAGTGAGGTGTGTATGTGTGTGTGTGTGTGTGTGTGTGGGTGGGTGGGTGTGTGTGTTAGATACACCCCAGTGAGTACAGCATGGGTGCATAACTCAGCAGTGTATAATTCTCCACTGCATCGTACCAACATGTTAAAGGAACTGAGTAAACCCCTTAAAGTAACAAGTAAAATGAGAAACAGGTCTTAAAAATATTGATACTGGGGCTGCCAGCACCATGCCAGTCCATCCTTGTTCTGAAGACGATGAATACCACCGCTTTATCACTGGTTTCAGCGTCAGACACCTGATGCCAAAGTTACATTTGGTGGCGTCAGTATGTAACATGGCCGGACAGCACCTGTTGCAGCAGTATGATACACTGGTGTAAGGTGTAAGGTTGAAATGCTGCTGATAACAATGTAAGGAGGTAACATATGAAGCTGAAAAGTCCCTCGGCAGGTTGGAGGGGTGTTGGAGAGGTCCCCTGTATGGATGTAAAGCCAAACCCTGATGTTTTTTTCTGAACCTAACCATGTGCTTTGGTGATGTCCTGGTTTTGGTAGCAGCATCCTAGAACATCAGCAGCAGATGCAGAAGAATGCATGTAATATGTAGACCTGAAAGGACAAAACGGCAATATGTTACGACTTGGGATGAGAATGCATTGGCTGTGCGTAACGCATTGATTCGCTCAGCCCCTCGCCCTCCTTTCTTCTACTCTCTATTCATCAGAGCGGGTGGTATCTCCAGAGACAGACCTTCAGTCAGCAGCTGTAGCAACTTGAATTCAGCCAGTGCCAACCCTATCACCTGGGTTCATAGTGGACTGATGGCCAGCAGCAGCACTGGCTCTAACTTGTGTCATGGCAGCAACAGAAAGTTTGCGGAACTGGTGGGTAGTTGGCAAGCTCCAGGAGCAGAATCTCTGTGCTTGGGTTTGTGCTGGCTGAATTCAAGTTGCTATTGAAGGTACTTGTCGCAGATTTATAATAATATCTAGATACCAGACACACAAATTGCACCTTTTAATTCCAATAGAGTTGCTCACTTGCCATCAAAATTTCTTCCAAATTTACTTCCATGGTGTGCGGCCCGCTGAGTATACACAGAAGTGTTTCTCCCGCTGGCCCCACCCGCACGTTTCTACTGAGCTCATAGACTTAACATTATGATGACGTCGCAGATTTTTAAATCACTTTTCTTGGCTTGAGGACAGTTTTAGGAATATGAAACCACCATGGCTCAAAGATTCATAATAGAAAGAGTCAGAATCAGCCTTGTTTGCAAATCGAGGTGTCCTGTCAACAATTTTACAGACGTCTTTTTTATGATGTTGGCCTGTGGGGAAAATGCTTTTTGAGCCGCAGGAAATTTTGTCACTTCAATACTGCGAGTCACCACTGGGAAAAATTGGTTGCAAAGCTGAACAGTGTCCTGCGGGCCTGGTCCTTGTCCTCATACTGTCTGCCATTTACTGCTGTCAAACAGTTACATAATAACAACCATGTATATATTTAGTCATGTGTCTCAAGCGGTGACCAGTTCAGCCATTGCAACACTCATTAAATCAGTGCATATCTTAATGGAAATTGGAATGGAGTCTGGCGCCAGACTTTGTTGGAAAGGAAACCAGCAATAGTGTCCAAAAATAAATAAATAAAAACAGCTGGGATTGTCTCAACGACTGAAAACAAAAACATATGCTTTTGAAAAGATGCTATAATAACATACAAAACAATAGCGGCTTTGAGGTGATATAATAAATAGATGATAAATAGAAGCTATAAATACTCAAGCAGAACACGAATAAATTCTCATAGAAATGTCGCCTTAATTAATATAAGAAACATAAAATATAAAAAGTAGAGAATAAAATCATTTTAAATAAATGCTGTTTATCACAATTTAAATGAATAAATTAGTGTATTAACAGATTAAAATTAAGCACTGAAAACATTTCTGATCAGGATGATGTGTTCTCTACGGGCTCCATTACAGCTAAGTATATGTGTATACTGTACTGTTCAGGTGCAAATTATGTTTCATCGGGCATTGTTGTATGAGGATAAAGATTTTTGTATTTCAGCTCTCTCACACACAGTCACACAGAGTCACTGTTGTACATTTGACATTTGTTACCAGGCTGCAGAATAAACTTGCAAAAAGCTGACATCTGTCGTGTCCGCCTGAGAAGTTGATCAATACAACAAAAACCGATCTGCTCGCTCTCTAAACAGCCACCACGGTGGGAGGTGCTGGATGCATGTGAGGAAAGTCAGCCTCTCAGTTTGTGTTTGGTGCATTATTCCTGTGTGTGTGTGTGTGTGTGTGTGTGTGTTTGCTGCAGTGCCCCTGCTGAAGGGCGAACAGTAAGGCCCTGGTCAGCATGATGTAGGTCTCCTGGGACGTCCTGGGGTTTTTGGATCAATACTTTTCCTCCTGCATCTCCCTGCCTCACTGTCCTCACCCCTCCTCACCCACTGGCTTGACTTTGGGCTATTTATGGTGTCTCTATGGATTAACAAGACCCCAACAATCAATGGGCCAAACTTACTATCACTGTACTCTCCCTCCTCTTCTCGCTTTGTAGCTCTGCTTGTGTCAGCTCCTTTTCTCTGGAAAACTTTTAGTCCTTGTAGTTTCTCTTGTTGTCCTGAAATATCCGAAACCACTAGGTGTGTAATGTCACAAACACTCGGTCCCACAGATAGAAACAAAAGTCAGGGGAATATTATTTCTAATGCTGGTGCAGTGGGATGCGGTCTATCTTTATATGAGAATTCACACAGATAATAACCTTTTGCTGGCGAAGTCTCTTGAGGTATTAGGTGGATTCTGTTTTTGCACCCATTTGGTAGTTCTTGTGGCTCCCTGTGACACCACTTTGACACAATTTGCAGTAGACGGGGAGTGTCAGTAGAAACTGTGTCGCCCACAGTGCAATTTGTACCAGCGCCTGTTCAGACCACATCTTAGCACAAGAGCTTTTTTTTTTTTTTTTTTTTAAATGGTACAAGTGTTATTTTTGTGGGTTTATATGGCAAAGCCACACCAACATCAACCTCTTCAGAGTCAAATAAACCTATTTTATAGATGTCGAGTTTGACCACTTCACTTTTTGACCAGTGACTCACTGCATGCAGCCTTTTAAGTAAAAACAGCACACAAAGGAGAAAAACATTTTATTGTACTACAAAGTTTGTTACATCTGCACAGTTCATCACTGTTTTCCAACAGCAGTGTGGCAATACAAATAAAACTGATGTGATTGATGCCTACCATGTCATCACCAAATGATGCCTTGTTTGTGCTAATCAAATCTCTTTAACAAGTGCCAGTTTACAAGCTGTGTGATTGTATACATGGTTATGAAATACTAAAAACCTGTTTGTCATGTCCAAGTTTCAGCAGCATGAACCCTGTGTGTACTTGCACTACTTGTACTTTGTATGTGTATTCTGATTCAGACAGACAGGGCACTGAAGATACAGTATAATTGATTGATAATGGTAAAATAATCTAGTGAATGGCATCAGATGAAATCTAAAATGACAGAAAATTGATCAGCAACTATTGTTATCAAGTAAAAAAGCCAAATATTTCAAGGCACAAGGTTCTGAAATATGACAATGTGATGCTTTTACTTGTCTTAAATTTTGGCCAATTAGATTAAAAGTGAGAGTAGGCAAGGCAGGGTACAAGTCTTTTTCAATGAAGCAGGTGACGTGAAGCTACAAACTGATAGCCAACACTTGTCGCTATAAATCATATCATATGTTTTTGTTTGTTTTAGTTGTGGTACTGTTTTATTTAGCTAAGTTAGCTGGTGCTATGTTAGCTTTATGTACTTTGGGGTGCACGCAGGGATGTGATGGGGCAATGAAATGTGATGGTAAAATGGGGCTCAGACTCTGATCCTGAGCAGATATTTTTATGACCAAATACAAACAAAATTCAGTTAGGTGCTTTGTGGCAAGCAGCAGACACACACAAACCCGTGACAACGTAACTACATTAACGGCAACTCAGCAAAAAAGTAGCTGATCCCACTGTTGCGTTGATGCTTGTAGTTTGAACAAAGCATATGTCTTAGTATAGTCTAAAAAAGATACATGATACATAATAAATACAATTATAGCTGCTGTGCAGCGATGGGTCGGGTCCGGGCATTTTTAGGCAATTCTGAGCAACCTCTGGAACCTACCGCTCTGAGCTAATTGGCAAGTAGCAACTCAACAGTGGCTTCACAAATTGAGTAAGCCATTCACTGTTGTGTAGGAAAGCAGCCATCCGTGCATGGAAAGGCAGATTTGAAACCACTGTAAAAAATTCAGTTATTAAGACAAAAATCTGAAAATACACATATTGCATCTAGACAGCATGGAGATGTTGTTAATTTGTTTGTAACAATGACTGATTTGCTCCATAAGTGAAAAACTGATGTTTAAAATTGCCATTTTTACATTGACTCCAATTGTTCACATTAGAGCAAAATTCAAAATGCTGTCAAAAATTCAATTTTTGAGATAAAATTCTGAAATTTGCCACACATCATCTACCATGACTCTAGAATTTTTTCATTTTTTTCATGAACATTGAAGATTTATTTAGCAAGAATTTGAATGTATATGTTTACAGTTTACAGTCAAACATTTTGATGCACTGTAGGCTCAATTTTTGATAAATCAAAAATCTGAGAAACAGTTTTTGTAGGACAGTCTGAAGATGCTCTGTAGCAAGTTTGGTGTCAATTGAACAAAAATTGTGGGAGGAGACAGGTTTAAGAAGTATTACAGTTTTTGAAAAAAAAAACAGAGTGATGAACTTCATTTTTTCAGTATTGGGGCTACAGTTTGATGAAAGTTGAAGTTGTAGCACGTATGGTTGATTTGTTATGAACTTTCAAAGTTTTGAACGTTAGACGCTTGCTGTAGCGCCACCATCAGGACTATTGGCTTGAGTTTACAGCTGAGGATATCTGGCATGAGACTGGACCTTTGTGCAAAGTTTGGTGAATTTTCACCCATGGGAAGTATGATTTCCTCGGAAGAAGAAGAAGAATACTTAGGATTACAATAGTGTCCTGGCAGCTTAGCTGCCCGGACCCTAATGATACAGATAATAATAGAAACACTTCACAGCAGCTCTACACTTTAGATCAAAGGTTATCCTCATATCCATCTAACCAACATATCATACACCACCATTCGACAGCACACACTCCCTGTCCGTATCTGATATCATGATTTGTAAACCATCTGTGGTCATTGTGGTTTTGCTCCTCACTGCAACAATAGCTCGGAGTCGAGCACAATGGCACCCTGACCCCCTGTTTCCTTTAGTGGCAATCCTGATTAGCTAAGTGACAAGCTTCTCCCATGCCATTGTTAATGTATTAGTGTCTTGAGTCCCTGTGGAGGGCAGTAACTCCGCTCCGCTAATCATTTAGCGATGGTTATCACTCAGTTGTTCATTGTTAGAGGCTGGGAGATGTACTGTCGATATGGAGGGAGAGGGAGAGAGAAAAAGACAGAAATTGGTTGTAACGAGCCACAATAGGATGACGGAGGATGGGGATTGAAGCAGGAGCGATGTGGAAGGAAGGTTTTTGAGAAAGATGAGAGATGAGGCTGCTGTGGGAGCAGGAGTGGTTTTAAGATTGTGTGATTGAAGTGTTTATTATGACCGATATACACACATACACATCACCAAAAAACTACTGAATAATGGTTGAAGTTTGAAATGTTGCATTACACACTTTTTTCATATGAACAAAAATTTTAAGAAAAAATATTCAAGGTTCAGCTTTGACATTATTTAATACAGGATTGCATAATGAAATGCAGTTGTAACTAGGGCTGACTATTGTTTAAAAAATAATGATACCAGCACCCTTGAGGTGATACCGATACAGTGACCTTCATTTGACATTTTTTTTTCTGCTTCATTCGTCACCCTTCATGTGAATGGAAGTATTCAGTTGCATAAGATGCCACTAGATGCAGGGCAAATTAATTGTCGGTAACCAATCTGTGTGTATGTGTGTGTGTGTGTGTGTGTGTGTGTGTGTGTGAGAGAGAGAGAGAGAGAGTCAAATTGTGTGTCGGTAAAACTGACTGTCGGTTATATGCCGGGGGATAATGATGTGAAACTGTAGTGGGGCATCTTGGCAAGCCAAATTGCCAACTCCTTCAAATACACCGCCCTCAACTAAAGCTGCTGCAGTTATGGGCCAATCAGACGCATTAAATCAAAGAACACCTGCAGTGATTGGCTGCAAGCAAAACCATACAAATAGTCATTTTTCTTCTAGATTTTGGAACAAATGCAGATATTGTTTAACTGAAAATTTTAAAACTATTGTACTGGGTTATTTCCGCCAATACCTTAAAGGTATTGAGTTATGATACCTAGCCCTAGTTTTAGCCCCCTCCACGTAACACACACGGAAAATGTATAAACAGATAGAATAAGTAAAAGTAGCACCAAAGGAAGAAATGATAAAGAAAACTAAATTACACAAAATTTTCTGTGTGTGTTCGCTGAGCTGCAGTAGAGGGGTGGTAACAAAAAGAGGGAATTTCTGCTAAAAACAATTAAGTAATTGTTTAAAATACACACTTGATTTGACTAGCTGAGACTGCTGCTGCCTCATATCAGCCTGAGTTGACCTTAAAAAATGTGCATTAGGAAGGGATCACAGCCAGTGAAGAGGGGTGATGAACACAACGGCCAATAGCTGTACATAAGAATGTGTGTTTTACAACAGATCTGATTAAATGTGAATATGTCCTTTTAACAGTGTGCACGAGTCACGTTGAAACCTTAAACCAGGCTGTAAGGAAAGAGGGAAGATGTGAGGATAAGGAGGAGAGACTGGAGTGGTCCGAGTAGGAAGGGAGGGAGGGAGGGCGCAGTGGAGGGGACGGCTGGGTGGGAGTGTCACTTGCCGAACTGCTTACACATGGCCTGATATCAGACCACTGTAAGACCACTTGGAGCTGAGCTGGTGACTGTGCATGAGGGGAGACTAAGCTCTCTGGGCAACTGAAATCAAACACAAGTTTATAGGTATTTGAGTGTAGTTTCAGGTGTTTAATTGGAGTGACAGTGTTGCTATTATCCAGAGAATCAATAGGGTTGATTAAGGTTTTAATTTATGTGATGACTTCACCTCTATCAGTGGTGTAGTGGTGGTTCACGAGGCAGGTGTACTAATAGGTAGATGGGTAGGTTACTGAGGAAGGAGTAGGTATGCTCTCCTATATATTCTACTGGCTTTTTGGCTAGTAAGCTGGGTATACTTTTAACAGCCAAAAAAAGATGTGGGTATACCCCGTATATCTGTGTATACCCTCCACTACACCACTGCCCTCCACAGATAAAGAAAACACCTGTGCTACATCCTGGTGAATTGTTGTACCAGAATTGTATAATGTACAAATGTGACAGCTGCTGTAGACTTCTGCCAGGTGTAGAAATGCACATTGTATTTACTGAATCAAAGGCCCTAAGAGTTCTGCACTGCAGGCCTGAGTGGGTTAAACAGTTTGTACTTGAACTGAAATGAATTCTGTAAAAGATCCTCATTAACTGCATCCAATTTTGTTCTGGACGAGTTGTTTTAATACCCACATGTTGAGGAAAAGTGGTCACTGCTTATTTGCAAATTCTTTTTAAGTCCTTGTAAAGTTTTTGTTATTGTCTCCATTTCTGACTCATCCATGGTTTGGATGACCTCTGGTTAATTAGAAGTAGGATTTAAAACTTATATTTGTTTCACAGAGAGCAGTGCTCTCTTTTTCATGAGCACACCGTCCACACTCACACAGTTAGACTCACATTCATACTTGGAAGCTGCCGTAGTATAACAAGAGTCTGATTTCATCCCGTTTAGTAGCTCCAAGTGAGCATTTGAAAACATTAAATCTGTTGTCAGTGCACCTTAGGCATAGTGATAAGGGACGAGCCACGTGCTGCTCTTCCACTTTACACACTGGGATTTATCCTGAATCACGTCCTCTTTGTCAGCCTTTAATTCCTGTTTCACTTCATCTCATTTTCATGAGGATTTTATTTAATCAAACCACACAGACAGAACAAAACAGACTTTTTTTTCAGTGGCAAGTGTCTATTATGTTACAAGACATACCATTTGTATGTATAAAGACATTTACAGGCACAATAGCAGACTTTTTTGGTTCCTGTTTTTAAAAACTTACTTTTTAGCTAAAGGTGTATTCTGTATTTTTCAATGTGGACATTATTTTTCCATATTTTTGTATCTAAGTGACTAATGGGAACAGCAGTGTTTGAAGCTGGTCCAGTATTGAGCAAGAGCACTGCAGCAGGCAGCCACAGACATTATAGGTGTGGAGTGACGGACAACATTATGAAAAGGATCCCTACAGAGAGAGACCGCTTTGTCTGACCAGAAACAGCCCTGAAATTGCCACTACCAGACTCCATTTAAATAAACAATAATTTAAGCATCATAAAACTCTTTTAATTCAAAGTCAACAGACACAAAATAAAACTCACAAAACCATCTTGGTTTGTCTTTCCATTGTTCCAGCAATCACCAGCTCTGGTTTGGTTGAATTAAACTTTAACCTTAATTAATACAGTTAGATGTGAAAACATGCTGCCTCTATACATGCTAAAATGACTGTTTATTTAAATGGAGTCTGGTGGCTTTGGTGATGGTGATTTTGGGTCTGTTTCTGGTTAAACAAAAAGGATCTCACTTGTTACAGTGACCCTACAGAGTCTGCCTCTGTAGGGATCCTTACCACAATGTTGTCAGACACAGAGAGTGATAATCTGAGCCTGTCAGTGGCAAAAACAAACACTTATTGAGGGTGCATAATTCACCAGAGTACATACAATGTAGCCTGTTTTGCAGCTGCCTGCTGCTGCGCTCTCCTCTGTACTGGACCAGTTTAAAGATTGTTGTTCCCATTAGTCACTCAGACAAAATAACACCGGAAAATAGGGACCCAGGTTGAAAAATACCAAGATACAGGGAAAGGGTAGAAAGGCACTAACCTTGTTCCACTGATACTTTGATGATGATAATGATGATAATATGTTCATGATTCTGCTGTTGATTGTGATTCTAACAGATGTTTCTCTTCACCTGCAGCTGCATTCTGGGGCGACATCGCTTTAGACGAGGAGGACCTGCGCATGTTCCAGATTGACAGGACGATAGACCTCACACAGCACACACACATGCACACACACTCCCGGCAGGGCCACACGTCTGGTGAGTGAACTCGACATCGCACTCTCACTCAGTAATCATCATGTAATACTCTCTCTCATGTTTCCTCTGAAACGCTTGCTCTCATTACCTATCGACTGCAGAGCGAAGCAGTTTGAGTAGGAAGGAAGTAGACAGAGGCCACTTGAGGATATCAGCATTTATTGTGCATTGTTTGTGTTTTGATTCTTGGCTCTTGTGTGTGTCAGGTGGCCTGGAGGAACATGAAATTTCTAAGAAGAGAGGATCGTTATATCTATTGCTGGAGAGAATACGCAGGTTTGGCTTCGGTAAGGACCCAACACTTTACTACTCACTGTAATGATGGTGGTGTTTCATGCTTTAACCAATACACTACAAATCCTATATTCTTTACGTTAATGCAGACATTACCACAGTGGCATCCTGGATCTTTTAGGAAGCCACAGGTTCTATTTTACTTCCATACAGTGTGAAAACCAACTTTTTTGCATAGTCTTGAAGCTTTGATTAGGCTTCTAAAACACAGCTCTCTGAGAAACTTTAAATGCACTACCAAGAAGACTTTTTGGTTTCTGCTTGTAACCATGCAAACTTTGAGCAAAAATAGTGATGAAATGTTCACTGTGATGAGACGATCTCAAGCAAGTTTCAGGTTTCTGCAAGTTGACTTTCATGTTGTACTGAAATGAATGAAACTGATTGAAGTGCCATGCTTTGAGATGTACACAAAAAGTTGTTTCTTCTTTTGCATTTCAACGGCAATTACATATTTAAATATTTTTGTATATATATATATATATATATATATATGTATGTATATATATTCAAATTTAGCCTCCAGGTTTGTTGCAGAGGCAGTTTGAGTCTCTTTAGTGATCTTTCTACTACAGTTGGGTATCGAACTTGCTACTTTTAAGGGTACTGACTGAAATACGTGTTTACTACGTGTACCAATTCACGTTAAATCTATCGGTGCTGAATGTCAGTACCTGATAGCGCTCTGGGTGAGAGCCCCAGGTTTAGACAAAAGGAGGAAGGGTTGTGAAGCCTGAAAGTGAGCCATGGAACTCTGAGGCCAGCAATGGAGTTCTGTGGAGCCGCTGGGTTCAATTTCAGACGGGAGGTAGAAACACCTGGAAACTGGGAAGCCAGGAAGCTGGCCCCCGGAGCTCTGTGGCCACAATGTCGGCTATGATATTTTGTGATGAGAGGCACCTCTGAAGCACAATCAGACCCCCATGAAGGCTACAGGCTGAAATGCAGAATCATAATTAAGCTATTTTCAATACTCTCATTGTTGCTAGACCTTTTACAGGTCAACACTGGTCTCCTTCTTTATGCTCTTTGCAACTCGGCAAAGTTTGTATCACGACCTTGATCCTACTGAATCACAATCAGATCCAGAATGTATGAACGTATGACGCATTATAAACTTCTTCAAATTAAATGTTTAATGAAACTTAATATTGCAGTGTTATTCCCCTCTGATCTGAGGATAAACTTTGAAAGGTCACGTATAATAAGAAGCAGTGTGATCCAGTAATCTTGCAGCACATTTATGAACTGATATTCAAAATACTAGACCAGACATTTATTCTGTTTGAACATACATAATAAGAACTTGTGGTGAATTTAGATTTGATGGCTGTTGTTCTCTCCTCACTTGTTAGACTATCTCCCAAAGAACTCCAGCAAAGGAGTTGCCAATCCCAGGAGCCAAACTGGTAAAGGTGGGAAGACTGGAAATGTAGTGAAAAGCCGTATTCCTCGAGCAGCCACATCCCGAGCTGAGAGGATATGGCCTGGAGGAGTCATTCCCTACGTCATTGGAGGGAACTTCACTGGTAAGCAACTCTACTGGACTGCTGCCCGTGCTGCTCAAGAGTGAAACACACACTGACGTGTGATTGTGTAAAAGTAGGATGTGAAATGTGTGTGTTTCAGGTAGTCAGAGGGCCATGTTCAAGCAGGCCATGCGTCATTGGGAAAAACAGACGTGCGTAACTTTCATTGAGAAGACAGATGAGGAAAGCTACATTGTGTTCACCTACAGACCCTGCGGGTGAGTTTGGTGAATCTCTTTGTGTACGTGTGATTGTGTGTGAGTGTGTACCTAGAGCTCAGTGGTGACCTTGTCACAGCGAGAGACGATATGGTCACTCAACAATGGCTCCACTTTCCTTCCTGTCCTGCTCCTGTTTCCCCATCCCACCAATCACGCCGCTCACTCGAAGTTTTTGTATGTTTGTGCAATTTTTTTGTTCATACACTGCAGAAGTGCATTGTTCTGTTGAGTGGCAGCGCGGCAGGGTCATAGTGTGTTTGTGCACTTCACTGACTGGTTGGAAGCTGTGAAATGTCAGAGTGAAATCACAACATTTGGCAGGTTTATCTCACTAAGCTGCTTTTGTGCAGATAGTTATAAGAGTGAGTACATGTAGGATTAGGGCTGAACAATATAAAAAAAAAACCTGACAATTAAATTTTTTTTCGGTGATATATTGTGATATGAAAAAATACAGGAATGTCCACCAGGTGACTTGAATAGCTCCCTTATTTTACTCTCATCCTGTCCCTCGCTCATTTTCAGGTTGTGGTTGACAACTAGCGGGCGTGCTCTTATCTTATAGAATAATGTTAGTGTTAACATTACCTTTCCAGCTTCACAGCTGCAAACTTTACTTCTGGTTTCTTTAGGCAGACTCATTTAGCTTTAGCCTGACTCGTAGCCAGCAACTACAATTACTACAGTTTCACTCTATGGTGAAAAACGGTTAGTAGACGTCGTGATAATATTGTATTAAACAGGTGCATTATTTCGTCTGCGCAGTGAACACAAAGCACAACTATTTTTACAGTCGTTATACTGGAACCTGAGCTTATCTAGTATAGATAACTACTGTAGCTTCAGAGAAGCATTGGTTTCACTGTGTCTACAGCTCTTGCAGGTGTGGTCACTGTACTTTTGTTACACACACACACACAAACACACACACACACACACACACACACACACACAGGAGTCTAAATTCTCATAACAAATGCCGCCAGACTAAGCCTTATCACACATAACCTGTCTTAAAGGTGAAGGCTTGGCCAGTAAAATAAGTCATTAAAAAAAAGAACCGTGTGAATTTTCCTTTGAATCATGCAGCAGAAAAGTTGTAGCCTGACATGTTTGACTTAAATTACCTTACCTGACATTGTGCGTCCTGCGATGTGACTATTGCGCATGCGCACATTGCAATGTCGATACTGAAACGATATATCTTGCAGCCCTGTGTAGGATAATAAGTTCATAAATCGATTAGTTTATCTGACGAAAATCAACCCACACCAGTTCAGTGATAATTGATGAATTAAAGTCATTTATTGAGCAAACAAGCCCCATTGCTATTTTTATTTTATATTACTGTGAGTTAAAAACCTTAGAGTTTTTGACAGTTGGTTATAAAAAATAAATAAAATAGTTGGTATATATGCCATGTGTTATGGTTGTATCATCTTTATCAAATGTCTTTTTGCATTCAGCAGCATTCAGGCATATTATATCTTTGGAAACCTTGATATGTTGACTGTAACTTAACAGGGATGTAATCAAACCTCTACTTTTTCGGTACCGACAAAAATGTGTCCATAGCACCAAGCACTGAAAACTGTTAGGTATGATTTGTAGTCTTGTTCACTTACCTTATTTTAGTTAATTTTTAGTTAGTTAGTTTTACAAGCAGGTAAAACATAACAATGCCCTGACAGCAGCAGCAGAGAAAATCCGCCTGCAAGAAGATGTCCAGAAGAAGCTAAAATACGTGTGGCTTTCTGGAGGATTTGTTGATTATAAAAACTGGTCCCATTGTGTCTCTCCTGTGATCTTAGAGCAGAGCAGAGCAGTACAATACCCAGAGCTAAATTTTAATAGGACTTCTGTAGACTGAACAATAATGGTATGGCAAAGAATAGTCTGCAATAACCCGCACACTGTAACTGAAGATCTTGAACAATCAAAATGTTGCACTGTTACAGCGATTATTAATGTTTTGTTGGAACAGAGAAACTGCAGATTCCACCATGTTTTCTTTAATATTTCCAGTTTGTTCCAACACTGAATACTTTCTTTGGGTGTATGTACTTCTCTCTTTTTATTGAACAATGATAGTTACAGGTTCGAGAGAAGTTCATTTTGAAATGTATCTGATATTTAAATGTAAATGCCATTCAGATGTGTAAAAGATCTGTGTGACAGATGATGCCAGTTTTCTCGTGCTCTGTCATTGGCTGGCTGCATCAGAGATTAGACACTTTAATCTGATGTATAAATACCCTGCCGCTTGGGCGTGTGACAGAGAGAGAGAGAGACATAGACAGAGAGAGATGCAGAAAAAATAAGTAATGTTTTATAAAAGAACCACAGTGTGTTTGTGGCACCTGTTGTGGGTGAAGTGCTGCTGATACTAGAGCTGCAAACGCAAGAAAAAAAGACTATCTACTCCAGTGACTCCTGATCCTTACCCTGCAATCAGCTCGCTGGGTAACTTTAATCAGATTTGTTAGCCTGGCACGGATGTCTCGGCTAACCAGAGAAAAAAGAATGAGTGTGTGCCCTTTTTTTGTGTGTGTGTGTGTGTTTGTGTGTGTGTTCTGTGAGCAGTGATATGTGAATTCTCACAGCTTGTTCACATTGGGTTATGAAACTGCAGTGTTATCGGAGCGCTGCATGTAAATAAATCCTGACGCTTTCCCTCTGGTGGACGTAGTACAAGGCAGGAAATCCTGAGAAGACTGTGTGTGCGTGTGTGTGTGTGTGTGTGTGTGTGTGTGTGTGTGTTTGAGTGAGTGTGTGTGTTCATGCAACACTGCTGATGCTTTTTTTTCTCCACTGCCAAATGAGTAGTAAATATCGTCCGCCTATCTCCCTGCTATCAACTTCCTACTAATCCTTATTAGGTGTTGTTCCTATGTGGGTCGTCGTGGCAACGGGCCCCAGGCCATCTCCATAGGGAAGAACTGTGACAAGTTTGGCATCGTGGTGCACGAACTGGGCCACGTCATTGGCTTCTGGCACGAGCACACGCGGCCTGACCGTGACGATCACGTGACCATCATTCGCGATAACATCCAACCAGGTGAGACTCAGTACCCATGATGCACCTGGGTCTCTGTTAGAATCATTTAGGGTCGTTTCCAGCCTGAGACAAGTGAGGACGTTTACGGATAATGTGAATGTGTGTGTTTTTAAATTCACACTCGTGTTTTGTCCCTGTGTGAGTGTAAATGAGGCTTTTAATGACTGTGAAAGCACCTCGACCCCCCAGACTGTCACTCCTCCTCCCACACACTCCTCTGCACCGCAACGTAATCTGACAGGTGTTAAATCAGATGACACGGCAGTGAATCAGTCCTGACCCAAGTTTTTATTTAGAAACCTATATTTAGAAACCTATCAGAGCTTTACGCTACCCTGATAATTAGATATATGTCCTTATTAATGCAGACTTAATTATTTAAATTTTGTTTTGTGCGTTCATTTTTGTGTAAAGAATATATTCTGTTACACTCTGTTGGTTGGTTGATGCTGCTGTCCTTCTATGTGTGCAAATGTGTGTGTATTTGTGTACATGGTTGCAGGCCAGGAGTATAACTTTCTCAAGATGGAGCCAGGGGAGGTCAACTCTCTCGGGGAACCGTATGATTTCGATAGTATCATGCACTACGCCAGGAACACCTTCTCACGGTAACTAGCGGCACAATATCTCTTGACTGCTGAATTTACAACACTATCAGATACACAATCTGCCAAAACACATTTCTCTAAAGTTCAGTGTCTGCTCTGTAATTTTGTGAAGCAGTGACCCTGATGGTGTTTTGATTGTTTTTGGGGTGGAGCTGATACTTGCATCATCCAGGGCGAATAAAGGTTCAGTGCAACATGCAAAAATTCACATAAAAAGGCTGCAGCTATTCCTTTTCCTGTGCACAGTACAACCTACAAACATGTTAAACATTACTGGATTTATCAGCATCATTGCTGAGCTTGTGACCAACAAGCTAAAACAGAGCAGATATTATAGCCACAGACAGCAGTGAAGGCGAGATACTGTTGTTTACTTCATTTTCGGACTCTCGCTCACATCTGAATCCTGTCTGATTTTTAAGACCTGTTCCTAAACCACAACATTGTGCAACTCCACACCTGCTCCGCCACCTGCACATATGAACAATTAGTTCTGCAACCTTGACCCATGAACATAAGATCCACAGCCCGACCTGAAACTGCAAATCCTATAAAAACCATGCCCTCTGTAGGCAGCATGTTTAAAGTGATCACTTTGGAACATTGTATACATGATAGATAATGAATATTTTAAAAAAGATACACAGTGCACACTACAGCACACTCACTTTGGGAGAAATTAGAAATAATCAGCACAATGAAACTAATGGAAACTTTTCATAGCATCATGAACACCCATGTTTTCTCCGCCATCTGAAATCAGCCAGTTAATTTGGCAGTGAGAGCCATCATGGGTTCACTCTACATGCTTTCTGTATGAGGATGCTTTATAATCTCTGCATCACCTACTCTCATGACCCCTCCTATTCCCCACTCAGCTCGACTCACACATCGGGAGAAAACATAAAAACATTGGTGGAGCGATTACATTATTCTGCTTTGAAGATACATGTGTGTGTGTGTGTTGAAATTGATTTCCTTGAAGTCAGAGCATGACGTGTGTAAATGTCTCTTTTCACGCCTGCAGGGGGATGTTCCTCGACACCATTCTTCCATCCAGAGATGAAAACGGGGTCCGGCCTGCTATTGGCCAGCGCACCAGGCTCAGTAAAGGAGACATTGCACAGGCAAGGAAGCTGTATAGATGTCCAGGTACTGATATATTTACTACATGACCACAGTGTGTGTGAATATGTTTGTGCAAAGTGTCCATACAGCCAGAAAACAAAACATGACCTCTGTTTATCAGCTCGTATCTCTGGCGTAAAATATCCCCGCCCCTCCATTCTCCAAGGCACAGAGGTGAAGTTGAGTAATTTGTTATTTCATGCGACGCTTCCCTCTTTGTTTTCGTGTCTCACACACGTCACACACACTCATCCCGTCAGTTCTTGCGTACATCTGTGCCGTTCGGGGCGTCCCTCTGTTGCGCAGTTCTCATGTGATCTGGATCTGCTCTCAAGCTGAGCTGTGGGGTAATGTTGCAATGGTTTACTATCGCAAGTGTTGCCATCCCACACACTCACATCCCCAAGATGAGGTCACGCTTTAGGTCATCATGTCGACATGATCTTAGACAAACAGATTAAATAATATTTGTCACCATTCTGGTCTGTTAAATTTGCCAAAGTCTTTAAAATCTGTGCTGTTAAAATCCAATATATCTGACAATATGCAAGTATGGCATTTATTTCATTCATGAATATTAATAACTGCACATATATCACAGGATATATGTCATTCTGCTGAATCCATTTTGATACTGGAGCGAGAACAAGACTGTGTGTCCCAGCTGGAAATATATTCAACCTCAACCTTATAAGGTCATATTTGAGTGATACCATATTCACTGACAGATGAACAGAGCCCCAGGGCATTGTGGGGGAAAACAGCATGCATGATGGGATAGGAGGGGCACATTTGGCTAACCTCCTTTTGAGAGGGAGCGACGGCGTTAAACTCGGAATGAATGAACAAGAGAGAAATGTTGCTTGATAATTTTCCCACGACTTCCTTTCCAGCTGTAATAGTTTTCTTTCTTCATTGTTAAAGATTTAAAGTCTGTCAGTCTCGCTCACTTACAGTAAATGACTCTACTACTGGGGAATGTTTAATTCTGCTGAATGGTGACGAGGCTTAATGACTGTGGTCGGACCTCACATGTATGCTGATACACATGGGAATGCAGACACCCAGACTGCAGACTCGAACGTGCAAAACTAAGACAAGCCAAAGACAACATGAAATGCGAGTTTGTTTGGGAGAGTGATTTTAATTCCTTTACTGTTTTTACGAATCAGAAATAAGGGTCCAACAGTTTCCATCTGGACAGATCCGACATTGTAGACTGAGGCTGTTGTTTTGACAGAATAGTCTGTAGTATATTTATTTTGGTAAATTGGCAGTAAAAGATGAGAATAATAATAGATATGAGAGCCATGTGTTCTTAAGTAATGTACCATAAGTATCAGTACACAGCTGAAAGGATTACACACAACAGCAGGACTCACCACAAAAATGTAACTCCATCTGTGTGTGTGTGTGTTGCAGCATGCGGAGAGACGCTCCAAGATTCAACGGGCAACTTCTCGTCTCCTGGTTACCCCAACGGATACCCCTCATACACGCACTGTGTCTGGAGAATATCAGTTACACCTGGAGAAAAGGTGCATACACACACACCCACACACAAACACACACCCTGCAGTGCAGTGAATGTGCATGCACTAACAGAGGGAGACTGCTGACTGTTTATTGATTATGTCCTCACACCACAGGTACCACCCTCTTCTTCCCTTCTGCCTCTCCTCGACTCCTTCTTTGAGGTGCAAACACACTGTAATAAATATGTAAATGTTCTTACTTTTTCTCCTACAGATTGTTCTTAACTTCACCACCATGGATCTGTATAAAAGCAGTTTGTGTTGGTACGACTACATTGAGGTTCGGGATGGATACTGGAGGAAAGCTCCACTGCTCGGTAAGATCAATGAGGGCCAGAAGGGTGCTGGTTGCCTTTTAAAGGAGTAGTAGATCGTCCAAAAACAATATAAACTGTATATAGTACTCACCTCTTTAGGCTCTTTATGGTTCCATAAAAAGCTTCTTATTGAATGGCATCATAAACATACTCTTCAGCAGAAGTGAAAGTAAAAGCCAACTGCAGATTCACTCTCATTTGCCATTTTGCCTCCCTACATTTGCAATTTTCAGCACTGTCTCTCATGGATCCCCTGCTGCTTACAGTCTGGCACCTGATTGCTCCTTTTTCATAAAGCCCTGACCTCACCTGCACTGTGCCCACAAACATCCTGAACACAGAGAATAAGAAGAACATCGCCACACACATCTAGTGGGTCATAAGTGATGATTCAGTCTTCTGTTTGAGTCTGTGGAGAGCCCAAAAAATGAAAGCATCGAGCAGAGTCCAAAGAAAGGACAACAAAAAAGTTTCTAAAACATCCCAAAACCTTTTTGAAGCCTCTTGTACCGTATTGTCCAAGAGTCTTGTATTCATTTATGGGCTCATGGAGAACCAAACAACTATATTGTGAACAAAGCATTGCTGGATTATCCTCTTGAAAAGGAATTTGTTGTGCACATTTGTGGACGTTTACTTGCTCTTACTTTGAATTTTCAACCTGCCTATGACGCGCATGCACAACAAATCCCTTTGTGCATTCCGCTCTGCTTAACGCCATCGGATAGAAACTTTTTCTGGGATCAAAGAGAGTGCAAGGAGGATAGTCCTATGTACAGTTTATATTGTGTTTGAGTGAACTATCCCTTTAATAAACTGTTGCTCCGTCATTAGCTCTTTACTTCTGCTGAAATCACTTTGGATGATTGACACTGCTGTGACTCTAAGGCCATGTTCAAAATGACAGTATCAAAAAATCTATCTGATTGGCCAGTACAATGTTTTGCCAGATGACATCACTTTGCAGTGAAGCAAAACTTGAACCAGGATTAAAAATATACAGATTTATGAGTATTGTTATTGTTTTTCCCTCAGATATTTCACATCACGTTTCACAGGCTATGACACAAATTATGATTCTGACAGGGTTTGTTTTGATGTGTTTTTAACAGGCAGGTTTTGTGGAGATAAAGTTCCCGACGTGTTGATCTCCACTGACAGCAGGATGTGGATTGAGTTCCGCAGCAGCAGCAACTGGGTGGGAAAAGGCTTCGCTGCCATTTATGAAGGTGACCTGAGAAAACAAATATTCACATGAAAACATAAATATATGTGTAAAAACAAAGAGTGTAAACCCAGTGTACATGGTTAAGTAAAGGCCGGGTTTAACGACTGCAACTTTTGTGAGACGTTTCCATGCATAATTAATATATACACGAGTTTCAGGTGTTGTTGGTTACTGCAGTGTATGCTAATCTGTCCTGTCTCTCTGTCTGTCTGTCTGTCTTGTGCAGCGATCTGTGGAGGGGAAATCACCAAAGACTCAGGACAGATTCAGTCTCCCAACTATCCTGATGACTACAGACCCTCTAAAGAGTGTGTGTGGAGGATCACTGTGTCTGAAGGATACAACGTCGGGCTCAGCTTCCAGGCCTTCGAGGTGAGTCACTTCTTGTGTATGTGTGTGTGTGTGTGTGTGTGCTCATGTTTGTGTGTGTGTTTCTCTCTCTTCCTCCCCCTCTGTGAGTGTGTGTACGTGTGTATGTGCTCAGGAATGTCTGGGTCAAATTTCACGCTCGTATAGCTGCTAAGAAGTTAATAATGTTAGTGGTGCATGTGTTTGTGTGTGTGTGTGTGTGTGTGTGTGTGTGCACAGAAACACGGCACAGTAGAGGATTAGTTTTGTGCTGTAAAAATGTCAGTGTGCTAAATGACTCAATCTGTCCCCAACCTTGCTTCAATCCTGTAAGGTCAAAGTTCACCGTTACACAGAAGTGAACATCAACCTCGTTTAAAATTGCTCCAGTCAAGGGTTAGGTATCGTTAAGAAATTACGTTTTTATAGCATCTCAGCATGCTGAACTGCCAACTCAAATATACCGGGCTTGACTTCACCACACCACAGACTGTATGGATTGTAGCTGCTGCTGCGGGAGTGCGAGCTCTGCACCAGGGACAGTTGCGAGAATCCACCTGCAGTTTCGATACTTATTGGTATTGGGTTATTTCAGTCAGTACCCTAGGAGTATCTAGTACTGATACCCAGCCCTATTCTAGTCTAAGACACTTCTCTTGGCTAAAACGACGCAAATAAGATCCAGCTTGTAAAAAGAAGTTCTTTCCCCACTAGGTTTTGCTGAGATATTTGATAGTGACAGGACAGATGTTGATATTCACAGAGGTGTTGTGTTTCTCACTGCATGTTTGTGTGTTCACCTACGTGAATGTTTTTCCAGATTGAGAGGCACGACAGCTGTGCTTACGACTACCTGGAGGTCCGAGATGGCCCCCTGGAGACGAGCCCTTTGATTGGTCGATTCTGTGGCTACGACAAACCTGAGGATGTGCGCTCCACCTCACACACGCTGTGGATGAAGTTTGTCTCAGACGGCACAGTCAACAAGGCCGGCTTTGCTGCTAACTTCTTCAAAGGTATGTGTGTGTGTCATGTGATTGTTTTTTTCTCACGAGACCTCTTAACCAAAGCATTCTTTAGGTGTGTGAAAATAAATGTGCGCTGACGTGTGTGTTTTTCAGAGGAGGATGAGTGTGCCAAGCCAGACAATGGTGGATGTGAACAGAGGTGTGTAAACACTCTCGGCAGCTTCAAGTGTGCCTGTGACCCGGGCTATGAACTAGCTCCAGACAAGAAGAGCTGTGAAGGTAACTGTGAGTGTGTGTGGTGTGTGCGTGTGTGTGTGATGCAATCATGTTTGTATGCGCATTCCTTTGTAAGTCGCTGTGTGTTTCTGTAGGATATGAGTCTAACTCATCAGAAAAAAAACATCCGAGCAGCCTCCATCAACAGGAAAAAACAACTTTCTGACACAAAGCCACATGCCCCGCTGCTTTAGTGCCACAAATGCTGTGAAGGTCCTTTAATCCCACGAAATAGATTAACTACCCACAGTGACCCTCATACTGAAACAACTGAAACCACTTCTGAGGCAGAGAGAGAGAAAGCTATGCTGAGAGAAATATACAAATGGTGGTTTTGCTGTATTTCTTTGAAGAGCAGTAGTTACTTTGGCTTCCCCGCTGAATTAATGTGTGGGAACATTGTGGAGAAAGTGGATTTAAAGGGGAAATAGACACGTTTTTTTGCTTTAACTTATCATTATGAAGTAAATATTGATTGCTGTAGAAAAATGACACCATCAGTATTTAGATTGGTTCCCTTAAAGCCTAATTTTCATCATGTAATTCTCTCTGCCCCAGGGTATGATTTTCAGGGGAAATAAAGGGTTGATTTACGACACAAAGGAAGTGCATCAACTACTGCGCAAAAAAACCCAGGAGTAAAATAGTGCTTTTGTTTTCCCCAGTAGTTATCAGTGGTTATCCCCAGTTACCAAAAGAGTATTGCTGTATGGTAGAATAGCCACTTATGTTGTGTAATACATTTTTTTGCTTCATTCCAATAGAAATGTACTTTTTACCCTTTTTCTACCAAAAGCATTGCATATATGCAGGTTTTTTTAAATGTGGGGAAACCTGTTATACTGCCAGCAGTAGATGAGTATGACTTTGTTTTTCGTTTTTGGTGCCGGTGTATCACATTCAACACCATGACTTTGCTGGAAAGCAGCTTAGTAAACAGAAGAAAGCATCATGGAGGCCAGTGAAAGTCAGTCAGTGGTTACTTCTTTTTTATACCCGTTACTTATTCTCTCAAACTCAGTGCTGACTAATTTGTAATGATGTTTGAGCACCGCATGGGAAGAGATGGACGGACTTTGTGACGGCGCGTCATTGCATTGAGCTGTAAAAGGGGCTAAAATTAACGCATCCACCCCAGTGTCATGTCTCCGTTACTTCCAAATGGAGCAGATCGATGAGTACTGCAGAGTCATTTGTCCTGGGAATAAATGCCAGTTGTAACCTTTGACATTAGAGACAAAAGCCAGGTGTCAGTGTTTTTTTTTTCCAGTGGCAAAGGATCTTTCGTCTCACCTAAGTGACGTCACCAAAGCTGCCATAGTAGTTTGTAGTTTTTATATTCAATTACAGTGACATCTGAGGTTTCTCCATGCCCATCTCGAGAAGGATAAATTGGGGAAATGCTTGGCTGAACAAGTATCACACTAATAAATATGTTTGGAATAATAGGACAAACTGAGAAACTGAGTTGTGGTATGAGGAAAATGCTGTGGTGAACTGTACAGGTATTATCATGTCTTGTGAGTAACTGGGGACAGCAGTAGCTCAGTCCATAGGAACTTGGCTTGGGAACCGGAGGGTCGCCGATTCAAGTCCCCACCCGGACCAAAATATGGAGCATGGACTGGTAGCTGGAGAGGTGCCAGTTCACCTCCTGGGCACTGCCAAGGTGCCCTTAAGCAAGGCACCGAATCCCCCAACCGCTCGGGGTGCCAGTCCACGAGCAGCCCCCTCACCCTGACATCTCTCCATTTAATGCATGTAAAAAAGGTCCTGTTTGTGCATGTGTGTGTGTATTTCGGGCCTGTGGAAAGATTGAATTTCCCCCTTGGGGATTAATAATGTAAATAAACTTAAAAAAAAAAAATAGATTAAATTAACTTGCATTAGTTCACATGACCTACCTCCCCTTGAAATTAACAAATACCAGTAGTAATGACTTTCTTTTGAGATTAATCTGGTGGCTCTAGGACATCATCAGTAGAAGCAGAGTCTCCGTCCTCGACTTCATCATGTCAGAAATAAAACCGTCCTGACTGAAATAAATGCAGCATACAACTGTTTTCATCAAAAGCCCTGCTACAAACTAGAGTTGATTATGAGCAAGAGCTATAAACACTCTCTGTTGCACATCGGTTTCATGTTCTCTATTGCTATCTGTTAAATTGCATTGCCCCTCTCAAATAAATATGTGGCCCTTATAGCTCCCCATTGCACAAAACCAGACACTCTCACATGACGGCTCAGTTTCTTTAAACATTGGGGAAAATGTGGATTTGACATTCGGCTGCAGCCTGGAAAGCAATAATTTATGACTTTAAAGAACAGTGCATTTGAAACCTAAATAAAAACAACTGACTGAAACATTGACCAGATCCACCATCGGTTGTGAATGTATGATGCGGTTTGGCAGGGTGAGGGGAATCCCACTCCCACCACAATGTAAAATAAAACAGCTCCAAAACTCCGTCATTTTCTGTGCAGTTCTGTCCTTGTGGCTTGTAAGACATGTAAACACATATATCATGACCTTGGTGCGTGTGTGTTTCTGAATTGTGTGTGTGTTTCCAGCGGCATGTGGCGGTCTCCTCTCCAAGTTGAACGGGACCATCAGCACTCCTGGTTGGCCTAAAGAGTATCCGCCCAACAAGAACTGTGTTTGGCAGGTGGTCGCTCCCACTCAGTACCGCATCTCCATGCAGTTTGAGGCCTTTGAGCTGGAGGGGAATGAGGTAAGTGTGAGTGTGTGTGTGTGTTGTCTGTTCATAATATGGAGGTGCAAAGCATAAGTAGCCATCTTGTGGATTTGTGTTACAAGAGCTTTCTGTCTTTAGGTGTGTAAATATGACTACGTGGAGGTGCGCAGTGGCCTTTCATCAGACTCTAAGTTGCATGGTAAATACTGTGGCACAGAGGTCCCTGAAGTCATCACCTCTCAATATAACAACATGAGGATTGAGTTCAAGTCTGATAATACCGTCTCCAAGAAAGGCTTCAAGGCTCACTTCTTCTCAGGTAAGACACGTGTGTTACAACTCTGTGTGTGTGTATGCATGTGTGTGTGTGTGTGTGTGTGTGTGTGTGTGTCTGTCTGTCAGGGGTGGGCAGAGCAGTGTGTTTTGTTTGGGACATACAGATGGACAATGAGGAAGTTATTTATGCCGCAGAATCAGTATGAGAGGCTTCTAGTGTGGATATTTTTGATACTTTACTTTCGTGAAACTGGCTCACAACTAGTCTGACATTGCCAGACCAAATCCCAAATGTGAGTTTGTCTGGAACCTCTCAGTTCATTTTTGATTTCCTTTAGGCGTTGTCAAAGGCTGTAGGTCAAAACACCTCAGTCTGGATGCAGTTGGATAGACCTACAACTAATCAGATCAACAAAATATGTGACATAGCACTGAGCATTGGACAAACGTGTACAGACGACAAAGTGCGAAGATGAGCTGTGATGGTGTAGCATCGCTGCAGCCATCTT
Organism: Epinephelus lanceolatus; assembly: GCF_041903045.1. Classification (NCBI taxonomy): domain Eukaryota; kingdom Metazoa; phylum Chordata; class Actinopteri; order Perciformes; family Serranidae; genus Epinephelus; species Epinephelus lanceolatus. The sequence continues at coordinate 25,486,721 of NC_135736.1, read as the reverse complement.
GGTTGTTTTCCAAAATGCCTTCATAACGCTTGTTTTTATGCTTCCATAACAAGCTAGGTTTATGCTTGTTGTCGTGTCCCTGGCACGAGGGTGCTTGAGCCAAAAACAAACCTGCCAACACTCCCGTCTTTCCCAGGTTTCTCCTGTATTTTGAGGCCATCGCGCAGCTCCCTCCTGTTTTGTTGTTTCTCCCAGGAAACTCCCGTAATTTGCATGACCCTCAAACTCTATTCTAAATAATCGTCATACAAGGATTCATAAGTTTGTATGTTTGTCTGATGTCGCCCAAGTCACCATATTATCTATTAAACACAAACTACACAAGTTATAGACACACTCCATACAACTCAGCCCACCTGTCACCACAACCTGGTAAATCACAAGCAGATTTGTGGAGCATGTGCCAGCTGCTCTCTGTGCAGGCAAACAGGCCAGCTAACTTAACATAGCTGTTAGCTTAGCTGTCGTTTAAATGGCAGGGCATGATGGTGTTTGCCTAACAAAATCAAAGAACACTGTAAATTTACTTGAAGTAGAGTTCAACTATAGAGTTTCTATTCATATCTTCCATTCACCAGGATACTGGCAATGCCTTTTGCAAAGCCTGTCAAGTTGACTTTGATATGGGGTACGGTTGGCAGAATGACATGAGCCAACATATCAGCACCCAATGGTGGAGTCAGTCGTTTTAGAAACATGCCCCATATTAGATAAACGGTTGTGATTGGCCTGACCGGGGCAATGTCAGCTGGAAATCTGTCTGAAGTGGAGAGATCAGATGCATCTGCCAGAGCTAGTAAAAGATGACCTCGCAGATTCATCTGGTACCCAGGCTGGCTCACGACTGGAATTTATTGTGATGAAATAAAATCTAATTGCTCAGCAGATGCTTCACTGGTGTCTAGCTTAAGTTTTTGACCTGCCGCCTATTTCCATCCCGATAACAAAACTGATATTGGATCAACCCTCCCACTGTCTCCATACCTCTGCTTTTTACTGTGCTACGTGAATGTCACACTTCATCCTGCAATTGTGTTGGCTCCAAACATATTGTATATAGATGCTTTTTCCATTCCTGATTTGTGTCCTCTGCCCACCTCCACTGACAGTTAATTTGTGCATATGTCTGCTTCTATGGTTGTTGTATTTGTGGAAATATCCATATGTTATGTGTGCACACCCCTCTGTTTCTCTGCCTGTCTTCATGTGCTGTGTCTGTCTGTCACGCTGCATCTCCTGAGCGTCCACCGGCTCTCAGGCGTCCCTGCACACCCACCCTGCGCTCTGCCCTCTCTCCCTCAGACAGACTGGCTCTGTGTCAAGAGCGTATGATTGTGTTTGAGTCATGCCAGGACATAAAGCGCGGCCGCTCTCCCTCCCGTGGCCATGTCAACAACAAGCTGGCGACCTCATCAGAGGTCGGAGGTAACATGACCTCACAGTCGGAATCTCTGATTGGCTCTGGTCTATGTGTGACGAGAGAATGGATGGATCCCGTTTTAATGGCGTGGATCATTTCTTTATCCATTCTCCTCCTGAAGGAAACATGTGCTTTGTCCCGGTGCCATGCTACATACTAATACTAGTTTAAGTGGTATTTCAGCAGTATTGATTCGTACAATACAATGTTATTATGAAACAACTTTCAGCAGCACAGTTATATTGTTACATAACTCTCTGCGGTCCAAATTAACGATTCCAATCAAGCTGAAAGGTATACTATGCAGGATTGTCCGTTACTGTTTGTAAACATGCTCGACAGTGAAAGTCTCTGCAGAAAAATCCATCACTACACACTTCTAATGGGACATAAGGTTTAAGAAAGCTTTATGAAGCTCAGTTTTGCACATATGAAGAGTTTGTTCTCCTGTTATGATCTCACATAAATGGTGGAACACATTTCGTTGCTATTTTTGTATTGGAAAATTATTATTTGCAGTAGGTACACAAAAAGTTAAAGGTGTACTATGCAGGACTTGTCGGCCACTGATTGTAAACAGTATCACCAGCAAAAGTGAAAATGAAAGCCAACCCCAGCTTTGTCTGCTTGCCATTTCGCCTCGTTGTATTTGTGTGTTTTTTGCCGTGCTTTGACCAGTTTTTGTAGCTTACTCTTGGATGTGTGCTGCTTACGGTCTGGCACATGGTCGCCAAAAAATAAGAAAATACAGACAGAGGGCAGAGTCTCTGCAGATGCCACACACTTGTAGTGGGTCATAAGTGATGACTGAGAGGGAATACTGTTTTTTTTGGAAATCCTGCATAGTATATCTTTAATTTACTGTACTGTTTTGTCATAAAAGGAGATGATGTGCATCAATGGATGCTAATCAAACTGCAACTTTGGAAGCTACAGCTAATTTCAAACTAGTGGTGTGTCTCAAATCACATACTTCCGTTAGTATACTTCTATGTAGTAAACCATGTGCACTATGTACTCATTGGCGTAGTGCTCAAATTTCAACAGGGTAGTGTTGTCTCAAACCAAACACAGCCTGAAATGACGACCGCAAATTAGCTAGTTAGCAAACTAGCATTAGCATAATTCGCGTTATCGTTCGCGGTACCAAATCATTACAGACTGCTAAATTAACCCAATAAACATACTGCTGCTTATACCCAACAACATATAGTGGTGATTAGTGCAAAAAACACATGTATTTGTTCAATGCAGCGACGTTCATGGTCGCACAGTCCTCGGCCGCTATTTCCAATTTGAAAAGTGGTCCCTCCCCTTCCGCTACGTAGCCAAGATGGCGACCATTGAGTGCGAGAAGTGTCCATAGTTCCACACTCAACTTCTTGACCGTTTTGAGTGCACCATCAGGGTACTCATAGCACACTGCATTTTTCCATACTTCTCAGTGTGAACGCACTTATGCACTCAAAATAGTAAGTGTAAGTACAGAAGTACGCGATTTGAGACACAGCAATAGCTCTTCTCCCAAATTGAAAAATTAATACTTTTGTTTTTTATTCTCTGGTGATGTGTTCCAGAAATGTCCCACAAGCTCCTAAACTATAATTAAATTAAATTTGATTACTTTTAATTTGTTGGAGATGTAAGAAGGTCCTTCTTTCCTGCATTTTGTCAGAGGACAAAAATTTCTACTCGCACCACATTATGAAAAACAAATGAACACAGTAAGTAAGTAAGTTCCACAAAACACAAACAGGAAAACCACTGAGAATTAGTACATAGTTTGGAACTGGGACACAGCTATGATTCTCCGGTTAAATGACAACAAATATTCCCCCTCTTGCTGTTGCAGGGATGAATTTGTTGGATGCTAACACTAGATAATAACAACTGTAGGAAGCTGTCCTGAAGAAAAGATCCAGATTTCTCTTTTATTACTCTGACGTTTATAGTAACTAAAAGAGAAACAGTGAAACCGATCCAAAAGGCAACTTCATTATAACATTTCGGCTGCTTCCTTGTTTTCCAGAGAAAGTAAAGCTGTCAACTGAATGAGCTCGTCAAATTAAACTACCTGCAGAACACCTGGAAGTTAAACTGCTCAGCGGAGCGTTACACAGAGAAATTACTTTCACTCAGATATAGATAATGTGTGTGTGTGAGTGGCTCTTCTATTGTCAGAAGCCTTTGGTTGGCAAAGATCCAGCAGCTTTAGGGAGGTCCCTTCGGCCTCCCACACACTACTAATCCATGTGAGTGTGCACGTGTGTGTGTGAACGCGCATGTGTGTGTGCATGTGGATATTGTGTGCTTGACCTGAAGAAAGCTACAATGGACACTGTGTAGCATCAACCGCAAAGCTTCTTAGCCTGTGATAGGGTGAGACTGAGCCCACAATAGCACTGTAATACCACATCGGACACAGACAAACACACGCGCACAAACTCACACAGGCACACACACACAGGGAGGGAAGGATTTAGTGGTTTCATTAAAAGCAGATCTAGTTTGATTCACAAGCTCTTGAGTTGAGGTGAGACTCTGCGTCTGCGTCTAATCTCACATCTCTTTATAGGAATCTGTCTCTCACTCACAGTCACAAACACACTCGGCTTTGTCTCCCACACTCTCCCTTCTACATGCTCTTGTCTTCCTGTGCGGCCATCTGCAAATCCCCACCTCAATGTTTCTCTGCCTGACACCATCACTGTTGTTGTCAACGTGGCAGCCCCACACAGAGCCAGTCTTCCCTTCCACCTCCACCCTGTGATCCTCCGGTGTTCAGCCTCACTAAAAAGGGCTTTGTCATTGCCCAGCCACGCTGAGGGGAGATCATGGGGTCAGAAGAAGCCACAAATTAAAGGATGAGGGAGAGAAAATGAGCGAGAAGTGGAAAAACACCTCAGTTGTGTCCTTTCAGTTTTTGTTTTTGAGTCAGCAAATATTTAAACCTTTAACCTCTTAACAAGCAGCAGCGTGGCAGTCATTATTAACTCATGGTGGGCAGCCAAACATTGAGCAAACTTACAGACAACTTCACCTGAACTATTTTGGAACTAAATCCCCAAAGATACCAAGTAAGTCAGGCTGAACATATATAATACATCATCATGATATTATAGTGTTACTTGAATATTATTATGTCACTAAATGAAAACATCATACAGCTCTAACAGAGAGGTATGACAAGCTGATTGAGAATACGTATGATACCATCAGTGTCAGGGTCAACAATAAGAACTGCCTGATTGCTTGCGGCAAGTAAAATGCCACATTGGGCTAGTAAATCTAACAACAGTCCAACAATCTGGCAAATGGTAAAAGAAATTAAATGCATATTTTTTTCCGCTGCTGATGGAAGCAGGTAAAGAGTGAGCCATCCCGCTTCTTTCTCATCTCTGTTTTGAGTTGCACATGCCCAGTCCTGATTGGACGTTGAGAGAAAATGGCAGCAGTTCAAGACAAAGTTTGTGAGCTGAAGCGCAAGCGAGCATTTAGATTATCCTGGAAACAGGAGTTTAGTTGGAAGGCGTTAGAGGATGTGGGCAAAACTCCAGCTATGTGTTGTGCAGTTTACTACAAGTTTCAGGGCAAAGCAGCCAAAACAGGTTGTAATTTCGAGGCACGCCAATTTTCTGCAAAACATCACTGGAGTGCTGTTAGGTCTTTAGTCTTCTTTGTTATTTGATGATGACTAAAACAATTTGTTTAGGAGCAAGGAAAAATTGACTTTGGGCAAGAAGATGTCTGACCGATTTGCCGGGCAAGTAAAAAAAGCATGAAACCTAAACCTTGAGTGTGGAATAAGAGTTCAGAAACCTTAAAGCTACTGAGGCAAAACAAAGTGGGAAACTATTAAACGAGTCATCATTTTTGGAAATATGCACATTTGCCTTCTTGCTGAGAGAAGAGAGGATCGCTCTCAGATCTCTGTGGTGAATGTGAAGCTCCAGCTAGCATGCGATTAGCTTAGCTTAGCACAGAGACTGGAGGCAGGGGAAAACAGCGAGCCTGGCTCGGTCCACAGATGACAAAATCCATGTACTAGCACCTCTAAAGCTCACGAATTAACATGTTATCTACTGTTTGTTTAATCTGCAGAAAACCCAAATCCTGTGGACCAGATCAGACAGAGTGCGTTTTGCAAATAGCAAAACACGAGGCACAGTGTATTGCGTTTTTTTGTTGAAGCCTGCCCTGATCAGACAGAGCGCTTTTAGACTCTTTCAGGGCTTTTTTGCCTTTATTGGATAGGATAGGTTTAAGCATGAAAGAGAGAATGACATGCAGGAAGGGGTGCAGGCTGGAATCACACCTGTAGTTGCTGTGGCAAGGACATTGCCTTTGTATATGGGGTACCTGCTGAACCCACTAAGTCACTGAGCACCCCTGTTTTGTCTGAGTCAGGGACAGTTTGGCAATCTGCTGTCAATCGTTGGGCCTAATTACCACTGGTAAAACATCAGAAAGGAGGTGAGGTGACATTTTGTTCAGATATCTCTTCCAGCTTGTCCAGGGTGATGTTGAAAGTGAGTTAACGTATCACCGTCATAGAAATACAGTTACCAGTTATGTTAATGAGCTAATCATCTAAGCTAATAGGTAATAATTGGTATAAAAGATAATGAAGATTTCTTTGTAGTTGATTTCATTGACTGCAACTATTTTATAAACAGCAGTAAGGCGATATTGTACTGTCGAGAAAATCAGGTCTCCTCGTTTGTATGCAAATTTATGGAGCAAAATGCTTCAAAAATCCTATCCGTTTATTCATGGGGGGAATTTCTGGTCTACATTTAGGCATCACCATGACAACTTAATGTCCCACATATGCTACGTCCCACATATACTATACCATGTACTGTGGAGATGAACATAAAATTCACAGAGAAGTAGGTCTCCAGTATCTTTCCAGATTTATTACACAGGGCTCAGGAGATACAAACGTGATGACAGAAGCTCTCGTCACATTTTACAGTTTCTCTTCAGTTGGCCGGGTGAACTCATCAGAGGGGAGCACAGCTGATCCGAAAACAGCTGCTATGATCAGAGTCGTTTCAGAGCCAAGGTCGAGTTTGACCACAGAGCAGCCGTAACCATGAACCCCAAGAGCAGCACAAAGACGGTTTTACAGGCCAACAGAACCAGACACACACTCACTAACTTAACTGTAGCTGTCCGTTGTTGCTTTGACTCTTCTTAGTGCTCTCTCTTTTATTACACCTTCCTCTCCTCTAACCTTTCAGCAGTGTTTTTATACTGCTGAGATTGACTTATGCTTTATTGTTCCTGGTAAAGTATGTTTTACATTTACAAGAGAAAAGGCTGTGGGGAAGTGGATTAACCATTGATTTTGGCAAAAGTAAAGCTATCTTATGCAATGAGTGTAAACTTCCCCAAATCCAATAAAGTGCAGGACAGAGCTGCTAACACTCTGATACTCAGTAGTAACATCGAGAACGTGCCTCCACACAGTGGGTTGTATTAAACAGTGGATGTGTCGGTCATGAATGGGGCTCTTTTAAAAATGTAATCCCACAAAATAATGTAGGACTTCCCATTGTTATCACAGCCTGTTATTCCAAAACCCCAATAATCTAAAAAATATCCCATTGGACTGAATGTCTATGTATCTGATGACCCATTACTCTGAAATGCAGCCATTGCTCCAAAAATACACCCTCTCCCAAACAGAAGCACATGGCTAATTATCATGCAGAATGACATCATTGGATTACTGGGTGCCAGTTTGTTTTTTTTGGCGAAGGTATGACCCTCACTACTCTGCCTCTGATTGGCTAGTACTTGTTGTCTTTGGCGCTTTGATTGGTTAGATTAAGGCAAGAGGAGTGAGATTGGTTAATGTAAGAATTCCAAGGTAAGCCAATCGGAGGCAGAGGAGGGCGGGACATGCCTTCAACATAGTAGGAAAATCGATGTTGCTGACTGGACACTGGTTACGACAGTCATATATACACAGATGCTCCCACGACACATTCTCAGTCCCAACCAGACGTTGCGCTAGACTTTTTCATCGCCGGTCATTTTGACTGACAGGGTCATAAAAATCCGGTCATTATCTATTTTTACCGGTCATTTTAATTTTCGTTTTTAAATGATAATAAAGATATTCAAAGACATTTAGTTTTCATTCGTTCATTTTTAATAAATCCAACAAGCAAGTTATAAAGTGTGCATTAATAAGGACATGAACAAAAAGATGAACAGACATCCACACACCGCAGCGCTTCAGTTCGGCGTCTGGTCTATTTTTCACGCGAGCCGCGAGCGCTTCTGTCAAGCTGGATAGAGTGGATCGTACCAAACAGGAAGTCGGACACAGAAAAGACGAGAGAATCCGGCCAATTTTCAAAATAAAATAACAACAGCACGGGAAATGTGAGGTAAAATACTGTGTTTATAATTTAAAATAACACAACAGTGCATAACTGAACACATGTTTCAATACCATAATCACTTCATTACAATTTTAATTTTGTGTCACCGAGCCTACAGACATAACTACATGAATTAAATGGTCAGAACAATATGCCCTATTCATTCAGTGTTTATCCAACACGCTCAATACATGGACATGCAATAACAAATTGTCATTAACTTATTACGTTATAAAAAACGATTAAAATATGGACTTACCCATGTTTAAAACGACCTGTTGATGTGAAAAAACGAGTACTGACGGTAACAGACGAGTGGAGTCGATGTGGAGAAATGCGCTGCCTGTGTGGACAGTCAAGCACCTGCGAGTATACTCGCAGGACTTCCGCGGCACTACCGCATCTGGTGTGTCCAGGCCGTTATGTTAACAATGCTATATGAAGCAGATGAATGACTTTTTCTCTGCAGTGTGAAAACGGCAGCCACTTAAACCACTGACTGTGCACCCCGCTGCCAAGTGGGCAGGGGTGGTAATTGCAACCGGTCAAAATGACCGACGGCCTTCAGATTTTCCAGTCATTGTTGTAAAAAACCGGTCAATGACCGAGAATATCCGTTTAACGCGACCCCTGGTCCCAACTCATCAAATACTGACAGCATTGGTGTTGGATGTTCAGGAACAGGTTGGCAATTTCCGTTCATTACATGCATTGAGTTTTTTCAAAAAAAACCTCCTGTTTTCACTGGAAATGTCCAGTTTCCTTTCAAAATAAACTTAAAATGAAAGTAAAACACTTCATTTTTAAGATTACTTCCTTAGGATCAGGCAATGAAAGCACATGTTTTGGCTTTAAATAAGTACATTTGTTACTAATGTAATGTAACGTCACGTGACATAGGCCACAAGTGTAGTAAGCTACATGTACTAGCACACTACAGAGTTATTAAAATAAGTTGATTGACTTGTAGTTTCACACGGTGCTATGAACAGCGGCCTCTGAGGTGAAAGTCCAGAGTGTGTTTGACCCATCCACCTCCCTTCCTCCCCACCCCATGTAGATGTTCTTGCTCTTTATACTGTGACTCATAAAGGGTACCTCTGTGTGTCAGTATCAGATGCAGAGGGCCACTGACCAAGCGTTGGTTTTTGACAAACTGGGAGTGAGACTGCTCCCAATCAACTGGGGAAAGAGGGTGAGAAACGTCAGGAAGCAGGGCTGACTGATTGCAGGCTATGAATCTTTCTAACTGCAGGGAGAGTGTGTATTTTTGGAGCAATCAGCGTTTGTTTTAGGATAACAGCCTGTCAGAAAAATAGGCTTTTGGTCCAGTGAGACCTTTTTTGAACCACTGGGGTTTTGAAATAATGGGCTGTTTGAACAATGGCATGGCACCTTCGCTGTTTGGGAGAGGGGTTTAGTGGTCAATAGTCCGTCTCTCTTTGCTTTAACTCTTAGCCCTGTGATAAAAACTTTTAACTTGGCAGGTGAAGTATGAACAGTATTGTGCAGTCTTACAGTTGTGGGCGATCATGTTTGCCGAGCATGATCGCTGGATATTCATGTTCATGTTTGTCTTTGCCACCTTCTCTTCTTTGTACTTCTTTGTATTTTTTTGTTGACCTTACCTTCTTTCACTAATTCGATTTACATCTGATCCTATCTTTATATCACTGTTTGTTTCTTCACCTTTTCCCTGCTGTCTGTCCCTCACTCCTTTCCTTAAAAACTCCCCTTCCTGAAGGTTTCATTTCTCCACTCCTCTCCCCCGCTTGACCTCTTGCCTCCCTCCACCTCGTCCTTTTTTTTTGCTGTTTCCTCATGAGTGATGTGTTGCATGTGTATCTCTCACAGACAAAGATGAGTGCAGCAAGGACAACGGCGGCTGCCAGCACGAGTGCATCAACACAGTGGGCTCGTACGTTTGTCAGTGTCGCCATGGCTTTGTACTGCATGAGAACAAACATGACTGTAAGGAAGGTGGGTTTCACGTACATTCACATCAGCACACACACTGGCATAAAGGCACTGGAGTGCACATGCATGTGCTGCCACATTCACACAAGCATGTGCTCATTCACAAGAACAGTCATCGTCCATCATACAGCCCTTACACTGTTTACCCACACCAGAGTCCTCATGACAACAGACTGGTCCTGTCTATTTGAGGAGAGTCTTTACATACATAAATCTCCACACTTGGTGCCTGCAAGCAGAGCTGTCGATTTGAGGCCTAAGACACAGGCAGTTGTCATATTAAGTTACAAAGGTGAAAACTAAACATGATTTGACTTAAAGACATTCATGTCCCAGGTTTTGACCAGAGGGCTGCACCATGAAGCAACATTAGTGGGTTAACAAGGTATGTTGAGCCTGAAGTTTTCTGTCCTAGGAAGGTGGCTCTCTTTTAACCTGACCATTTTTTATTTCAAGTTTTAGATGGAAATCATCTAAAAAGCACCTTTCACAGCTCATTGAATAGTGTCACTCTATAATCAGTGTGAATCTACAAGTGATACAGCTGAGGGAATATGTTATAAATACGCTTAATCCAACTTGTTGAGCCATGACATTACATTCAGCACTTACTGCATGTGTCATGCTACATTTTTGCTGTTGTTACCACAGGAACCTGCAGCATCAGTGATGCAGAAAATCTGAGCAAGAACACAGTTTTATTATTTACACAAGGTTGTTGTTGCTCTCACTAAATGCACTGTGTTTGTAGTGCTCTCTGGTCCATTTTCCCACATTGGCTCTGAAAGAAAACTGCAAGTAACATTATACCTTAATAGTTTACTATATTACTATTCAGTACGACATATACTTTAATTTGAAAGGCTGTATAATTCCTTCAAACCACAATGCTACCACTTAAATTATGTTTTTACGCTTCGTCCTGATTTGCTCAAATCAGTTTTACACTGCAGATATATAATAGCTGAATGAGCACTGTTAGAAAATTATTTAGTGTAATCATATTTATCAAAGATAGGTTAAATCACTAACATATATTTCACTTTGGTTTGCCCACAAACTAAAGTGATTTCCATGTATCCGTCATTATGGGACAGTGTCAGTGTATGCAAATACAGTTCTTGAGTATAAATCTGCTGCATTAAGTTTAAATTTTCAGAGCTGCACAATGTGCAGCTGTCACGTTAGAAATAAATGTGGTAAAATGAATATTTTAACTTGTGAATGCACGATTTTGATAATTTTCTACCAGCATTCCTCTCTTGCCTTAATCGAAGCAACAGTGTTGCTTTTTACTGTAAGAATTTTTACATTTTCTTCAAAAGCAGAAATATTTGGCACACGACTGATCAATTTTAAGACTCAAATTATGCGCAGAATGCATCATTTAATTTGTTTCATGGGATCGCGCACAGAGCCTGAAGCAAAAAGCAAGTTGATAAACACCTTTGTGGTACCCTGTTACTTGTGACTGAGGCTTTAGGGTTTGTAGAGCCAGCTCAAGCAAAGAGACTCTGGCTCTGTTGAACTTCACGTTGCACCCCTCTGGTTAAATCATAAAAAAGCAAATAATATATTGAGCAAGGGCTTGACAACATAAATAGATATTACTTTAGTCCTGTGCATTAAAATGACTTGTTGGCGGCTATTAACACAGTTTATAAGCAAAATGTTCAACTGCTGTGTCCTTGTGGCGCTCAGCATTCAGATACTGGAGTGATTTTCATCCTTGACTTGAAATTTCGTTATGGTGAGCTGTGACTTGCTCTGCGACACTTAGACTTGTCTCATATGACTTGGACTTACCTGAAAGGTGCAAAATCGCAGCACAAATAGGCCACATTAAGTGCAAGGTAATTACAAGAGAGAGAGCCTATACAGCTATAAATAATATATAAGTCATATAACATTTGTTTTGTGACAAGGTCTGTGGTCCAGGAGTTGGGACTAAGTCTGTTATCCTGACCAACTTGAGACTTAACTTGAACTTGCTGCATGAGACTTGAAAAGAAAAAAAAAACAGCTCTGCCTGCAAATCACTGAGGCTGTGTTCACTGTGATGTGTGTTTGTGTTTGTGTGTGAGAAACAAGACACAGGGAGGGGAAAAGGTCCCGGTTTGACCGAAAACACTATTTATTAAAAGCTATTAGCACATTCCCACATGTACACACACACACACACGCACAAAGAGAGACATACACAACTGTTGAACTGACATATTATACTCAGCTCTTTGAAGTTGAACTTTTGAACGTGTACACACACACACCACATCAACACACACGCGCACCTCACTAAAGGCTCCCTGTGCTGCTCATAAAAACACTCATGTTTCAAACATCTGGAAGCTTGAAAGCTTCGCATGTCGCGCTGTCTTCCTGCGTGTGTGCATGTGTGCGTGTGTGTTTATGTGTGCATTAGACCAGCTTGACCCAGTGACCTTGCAGTGTCATGTAAATCCATATTCCCAGCACACAGCTTGTGTCTGTGTGTGTGTGTGTGGTTATGTGGGGTTATGTGCGTACATAAAGCATGTGCGTATGAGAGTTTTAACATGTGGAGATGGACATTTGGATAGCGTGACATGTGCTCTTAACATGTTGGATGATATAAGCATCACTTTTTTGTGATGCCAGGAGTGTGTGACACTATGAGACACCAGCAAGAAAGTTATAAAACTTACAGTCAGTTTTCTTTCTGATCTCAGGGATCTCATTTTAACTTTTTTTTTATGAGAGCATGACATCTGTTAAACTTGAAATTGTTGGGTTATTTACTTAATTACTGGTGACATTATGAAGCTGTGGTAATGAAATCTGTTACATTTGCTGTTAACTACAATAATGTGAAAAGATAGTTGGCTATGTCAGACATCACAGTTTATTGTCAGAGCTTAAATCTGTGTCATGTCAGTAGTTAGCTTTTGTAAAAGATGTGAGGGTCTCCTGTAACAGTAGTGTGTGTGGACTGTGACGTGTGTATTCAAGACTTTGCCTGTTAGAAGACTCTCCTTTACGTTTATACATTGTTCTTGTAAATCAATCCATCTCATTCTGTACGTGGGTTCAGTTTGTCTGACTCTAAATAAAATCTGTCACTCTGGAATTCATTCTGTTGTCCTGTGCATGCCTCCTGCCTCCCATCACCTTTGTTAAGACATTCATTTAACTCACACCACACATACAAAAAAACATGCCATGTGTGACTCAGGGCTGCTGTGGATATTGTTAGGTTCTTTTATTTTGACTAATCCAAAGTCTGTGGGAGAAAAGCAGTCGGCACTTTAAACCAGAAACACTTCTGCTACACAGTTAATATCAGCCCACAGCTGGTGTGTTGTCATGTACAATATAAGAGTTATAGTCAGTGAAATATGTTGCTGTTGTTTAGAAGTGCAGAGCCTGGGAGTAACTAACAAATCTAACTAATCTAACTAACAAGTCAATAATAGACTTCTGTCGAACTTGGGTGCATTTACACCAATAATTATTAATCAGCAGTTGTTAAATAGAACAATTAATGCATACATCTTGACTACTGAGTAACTGCCCCTGTAATCACTGTGTATCACTGTGGGCAAAGCTGCAGGTCCTAGAGGTTTATTCTTTGACTTGACTTCAACCTGCCCTGAAGGACTTGCCTACCATACACTACAAGATTTTTAAGAGACTGAAGTCTGACACTCTCTCACGTCTGAAGACAATGTGAGTTTTTACTTACACACTATAAGATTTCGCAAAAAGACTGGGAATCTTGTAGGGTCATATGTCTAAAGTATTCTTGTCAATTCAGCATCAATAGAATCAATAAAGATAAACTGTATTTAAGTACAAATGCTACAGTTTTGGATTTTGTGGCTTCAACTTGTTACCAGCCTGCTGGTATTTTAGTGAGAGGAGACCAGTTTTTCCTCCTTTTCCAAAGTCCAAGAGAACCAAGACTTGTTCATATTCCTGCGCCTCCACAGAGTATCCTCCATGTTTACTGGCGACCTAGTTTGCTGCTTCTTGCTGGTGCAGGAGAGAGCGCAGCTATTGGTTATTGACAATGTTCACATCATTGAACTGCATGAGCCAAGACAAAGAACTTACCGATAGTAATAAAAAACTTGATTTTGTTGGAACATCGCGTTGAGAAAAAGTCAGACCTAAGATAGCTCATACTTAGATTATGACCACGTTATACCAAACGATCGAGATCACTGGAGCGCACCACGACTTCACCAAAACTCTAATGAATTTCTTGCCACATTTGAAATTTATGTGACTGTGAAATTTCTTGAAAAGTTGTTTGGTGTTAGGCTTAATTCTGAGAGACCTGACACTTCACTTGGACTTGTCTCAAATGACTTGCTTAACTTGAACTCTCCGGAAAGATACAGCACAAACAGAAGCTCATTTGTTGCTTTTGAGAAAACCCCAGATAGAGGTGCAAATCAGAGCTGTAGCATTCAGTTGGGTTGAGATTTGGTTACTGTGAAGGCCAAAGCATATTACACACATCATTTCTATACTCATCAAATCATTCAGAAACCCCTTGTACAATGTATTGGAACGTCTGTATTTGTTACATTTCTCCATCTCCATGTCTGCTTCTTTTATTTCTCTCTTGACTGTCATTGCTGAACTCATCCAGAATGGACCCTGAATTTTAAAAGGGATTAAAAATCTTGTAACTGTGGCCTGCAAGTGTTTGCAATGAATACTGTATTTTGTAACTAAAAGCACAAAAAGATAGAGATTGTATGATAGATTTTCACTTTTACTTGAATGAATTTTGATCATATTCAAGGTTCAAATGACTTTAAGAATAATAACATTAATATCACCTTTAGATAATGTTAGTAATGGATTTGTACTACTAGAGATATATATAGATATATGATATATACTATACTCCATCCATGCGAAGTACAGAAGGCTAACTGCAGCAGTGTGTTTGACTAAAGCATGCGTGCATGCGTCCATGTGAAATTCACACTGAACTTGTCATCAGGATGTGTTTCTTTGAAATCTTTTCTCTCTCGTTTGGTTTTCTCGTTTCTCTCCTTCCTGTTCCCTTTCCATTTCCTCTGACCTTTTCCTGCGCAGCCATGATTTTAACTTCCTCTCTATGTGTGTGCTTGCGTGTTTGTGTGTGTGTGTGTGTGTGTGTGTGGATATGTGTGTTCAGCTGAGTGTGAGCATAAGATCCACAGCCCCAGTGGGACGCTGAGCAGCCCTAACTGGCCAGACAAGTATCCCAGCCGTAAGGAGTGCACCTGGGACATCACAGCCACGCCGGGGCACCGAGTCAAGATAGTAAGTGTGTTGAAATCAAGCAGATTTCTGACTAACGCTTCACTTTAGCATTATTGGCCTTCTTCCCTTCCTCATAACAATGCATTATTCTGTCTGTGGGCTCATATCTATGTTAAACCCTCAGACTGTCCTCCTCTCTTGTTTCTCTGTGATCTCTCTTTCCCATGTTCCACTTATGAAACCCAAATGTGAATGGGGGAGAAAGTGCACGTTTGTATATTCGGGCTAACTGCAAGCGTGTGCTCATGCGTTAGAAAGAGGCCTTGGGCAGTGGCCATCTGTGTTCTTGTGGCTTTCTGTGTGTGTGTGTGTGTATGCATGCATTTAGCAGGCACATACACACACATGCATTTGTGCATGTAAGCATTTATGTGTCACTGCAAACAGTCATCTCCACATTTTTCTGACTTACTGCAGATGTACCTATTTAGGAATAAACCAACATATTCTGCTCTGCTGTGTGCATCATGAATTGAAGATAGTTGAGGCTGAAAAGTTAGATGTCTGATGTGCGTGGTTATTTGTCCGAAGAGAGACAGAAACAAAGATTTGAGAGGAGATGGTGTTTGGTGTTAGTGTTAGCTCAGTGTTAGCTTTGATGCAAATGGATTTGCTCCTGACTCAGGTGGATTCACAGAAGATGCTAAACACACATCACCAAGGGGTGATAGAGTGGTCTATAGACATACACACAAACAAATAGGTTTGTACCTCCATACTTGTGAGGACTTTCAGCGGCATAAGACTTTCTGTAGCCTTAAAGATATGCTAGACAGGATTTTCCTAAAACACAATGTATACACTCATACAGAAGTAATCCCTCTCTGCCATCACTTATGACCCACTAGAGGTGTGTGGTAGTGTATTTTTCTGCAGAGACTTTGCCCTCTGCCTGTATTTTCTTAATGTCTGTGTTTGGGACGTTTATGGTTGTGTACCCCCACAGTGTTCAGGTGTGGTTAGGTCTTTATAAAAAGGTAGCGGCCAGGTGCCAGACTATAAGCAGCAAACATCCAAGTGACACAGCATCAAAAACACGGAAATATAGCGAGATAAATCACCAAATGAGAGTGACTCTGGGGTTGGCTTTGGGGGTGGCAGTAGCTCAGTCCATAGGGACTTGATTTGGGAACCGGAGGGTCGCCAGCCAAAGTCCCCATCTGGACCAAACATGGAGTTTGGACCGATAGCTGGAGAGGTGCCAGTCCACCTCCTGGGCACCGCCATGGTACACTAGAACAGGGCACCAAACCCCCAACTGCACGGGGCGCTTGTCCATGGGCAGCCCCTTTGCTCTGACATCTCTCCATTTGATGCACGTATAGGTCCTGTTTGTGCATGTGTGTGTATTTT
Source organism: Epinephelus lanceolatus (assembly GCF_041903045.1). Lineage (NCBI taxonomy): Eukaryota > Metazoa > Chordata > Actinopteri > Perciformes > Serranidae > Epinephelus > Epinephelus lanceolatus. Next base: position 25,470,272 of record NC_135736.1, on the reverse strand, counting down.
GGGCCTGGGTGTATATGACAAGAGAGTGAAAAAATTGCTCTGTTCCTCTCAGGAATTAATAAAGCATATCATCTTGTACTTTCACTTTTGCTTGTGAGCAAGTTTACAAACAGTAACTCAGCATCCTGTATAGTATACCTTTTATCATTTGGTCTATATAACATCAATAAATAAGGAAACATCACATTGACAATTCTCTAAAGCCTGAGATCACGTCTTCAAACTGCCTGTTTTGTCTCACCTACTTTCCAAAAGCTAAAGATATTCAGTTTATTATCACATAACGCAAACTAAACCAGCAAAATCCCCACATTTTAGAAGCTGCAATGAGGTGACGTTGGCAATCCAGCTAAAAAAAAAAATCACACACTTGTTTTGTCTATTAATTTTTTGTCAGTCCACTACTAAATTAGTCAGCTGATCTAAACTGTATGTATGTCTTGATCCTGACACTCAACATGGTCCTCACAAGGATACAAACACACGAGCACACATGTCCCACATTCACACAGCGCGCTTCAGATAATCCACCCATGTTTCTCATGCAAATAGTGTCAGACACACACAAACACAGTGCAAGCTTCACAATGTGCGCACACATTCCTGGTCTAGACACACACACACACACACACACATCTACACACAGCTACACACACCCAGACACACAGTACAGTCTGTAGTCCGGCAAAGTATTAGGATTTTGGCTCGTCACCTCGCTTCCTCTCTGCAGCTGCATGCTGAGCCTGCTGCATGTTATCAAAATTGTCATCAACTGTCATTTAGTTTTGATAATCTCTTTTTAACGCTTACGTAAAACATGTTACATCATCAGCTACGGTAACACATTTAGTAGTTTTAGCACCTGTTTTGAATGTGTGAGTACATTGGATTTACACACAACTACACACAAATTGGGAAACTTGTTCTTGTGTGAGTATGTGTGTGTGTTGGTATGTGTGTGTGTGTTGAGATTAGCAGGGGCCCTCTCTATATCCACAGTAATGACATCGCAGCGGGATATATTTAATACCAGAAATCTGATCATAGACATGAAGGTCACTCTGTTATTGCTTCTTTGCTCTCGGACACACACACACACACACACACAAAACTCTCTCTGAAGTAGTAAACAGTTCTTCCACATATCAGCGTCTCACCAAAGCTACAGTTAGAAACATCTGGAAGCCATCACGACCCCCAGAATCAAACACTTCCCATCTCGGTAACGACGTTAACCCATCTTCGCTCTCCTCTCCTTCCGCCTGGCTTGTGGAAATCAGTGTGGTGTGGTGTTTGTGGTGGCGTGATGGAGCATGGCTCAGGAGACAATCAGAGAGGTGTGTGTGACTATGTGTGGGAGAGAGGCCTGCAAGGTGTTATGACTCAGCTCACGGTGACTTGATTAGATTAGGAATCGTGACACTGTGTACATGCATGTCAGTGTGTAAGCAATGTGTAGGCAAAGACAGAGGGAGGCAGCCAGTGTGTTCTGTAGATACATATTAAAGAATATGAAATGCAAATGTGTGTATTTTGCTTTGAAAGAGTTTTAAAGGTGTGGAACACTGAAGGAAGGGAAAAAATATTTGTACCATCCTCAGCATCTCTACTAAAACCAGTCTCTTATTGCAGCAATCTGTTAAGTTACTGTTGAGAAAAATGTGGTCATGTTGGATACATGTTTTAACCATGGGTCACATAACTTTGTGTACCTTCCTAGCAACTTTCAGTTCATTGTTTTGATTTGCTGGTCTGAAACTTTACTCTTTCAGGTCACTGTCATTTTGTCATTTTGCCACAACAGGCAGATGTTTCCAGATGAAAAGCTCTAAAAACTCACTGTGTGCTGCCTTCACAAACTCAGTGACCGGCTGGTGAACGTATTGAAGTTTAAATGGGCTCATTACTTGTTACTTTTATCTTGATTATAGCACACAAACGCAGCCGATCCCCCAGATTTTTTCTGGGTTATGAACTAAATTCACCAAACCTCGGGTGGCGTGATGAATTACGGGAATCAGTCGATCAGAATTATGCTGCCTTCACATTGATTCAAAAAGATGGTAGACAAACACCTCCTGGATGGCACGGGAAAAATGAAATAGTCATTACAATATGTTGCTATGGTGATGCTCTGTTGTTAACAAAGAATGGAATAAGATACATAGATACAAGAATAATAAGAAACTTAAAAACTGACGTGGAGCCCCTCTGTGCAGAGTTTGCATGTTCTCCCACCGTCATTGTGGGTTTTCTCTGGGTACTCCAGCTTCCTCCCACAGTCCAAAGACATGCAGGTTAACTGGTGACTCTAAATTGTCCATAGGTGTGAATGTGAGTGTGAATGGTTGTCTGTCTCTATGTGTCAGCCCTGTGATAGTCTGGCGACCTGTCCAGGGTGTACCCTGCCTCTTGCCCAGTGTCAGCTGGGATAGGCTCCAGCCCTCCCGCGACCCCTAACAGGATAAGCCACGACAGAAAATAAATGAAGGAAAAAATTACATGATATTTGATTTGACAGAATCTGACAGCTGTCTTGTCCCACAGTGTTCCACAGCAACATGAATATAACATAGATATGTATACATTAATAAGAGAATTGAACCAGATGTTTAGTAAAGCAAGAGTTACTTTTGCTATTAACTCATTACTTTTATATAAGTGGTAAAGTAATTTTAATACTTTGAGAAGTAACTATTAATTGTGACTATTAATTGTCAGTAACCTGAACACTGGTGGAGACCAAGACAGAGCTAAAAAAAGAGTTAGATTCATCAGGTGGCAGGAAACACAATGCCACATGAATTACAATGTTGCTCTGTAACTGCTGGACGTGGAAATTAGCATCTCTTTGCTGATGAGTTCACCATATCTTCCTAAAAGGTGGCATAATATATCAGTGTTGTATAAAGTTTGTTTCCACCACCCCCTAGGTGCCAAAAATTCAGATATTGCAGATTTAATTTCGACTTGTTGCTGAGCTTAAGTTTGTTTTCTAGCTTCTCCATCAGCTACATTTAGTCTAAACTCAGGTGTGCTTTGTTGCTTTTATAAAAAGGTCAGATCTGAATTTAGAGAATGACTCACACATTACAACACGGGCTCCAACAAAGGAAACTCTCATCAGTCTCTTTCCAATTCACTCTTCTCCTTTAAATGTTTGTAACTTAGTTGTGATTCCTGTGAACCAATAAGAACATCACCAAGAAAACTCACAGCATCCACACACTGTATTTTACAGTAATTAGATGAAGCAGTCTACCACTGAGTTTGACAGTCTCTAAATTTTGCTTAATTACTTCACCACAAAACTAAACTGCTTTTCTGCACAGAACGAGGAGGGGCTACAGATCATCCCGTGCAGACAGAGATAATCTATTTGAGCTATTTTAGAGTGTCCTCTTCATCCTCTACATGAAGAAATTGAGATCCCAACTGACCCAACTGATGATTAGTTTCCCATTTAACTACTGTGGGGTGACGATGCTGGTTTTTGCTGGCATAGGTCTGGTGGCACTTAATGTTGTTGAGTCTGTGTCTCTATGTCTCTGTATATTCTGTGTTTTTGATCAGGCTGCACGACAAATTTCCCACTGGGCACAATAAAGTTGAAGTTGAATTCGAATGTCAGAGTTCACCAACTTCCAGGGACCCCAGCTTCACAAGTTTTCACTAGAATTGCTTTCTAACAAAGAAGTAGCCTCCTATAAAAGCTGTGGACAGTGAGGTCAACAGTTAATCTTTCAACACCCACTCACATCTCTCTCAGCGACCTCTCACCCTCTCTGTCTCTCCGCTTCTACCTTTCCAGGCCTTCAATGAGTTTGAGATCGAGCAGCATCAGGAATGTGCATATGACCACCTCGAGGCCTTTGACGGGGACAGTGACACGGCAGCCATCTTGGGCCGACTGTGTGGCAGCAAGATCCCGGAGCAGCTGGTCTCCACCGGCAACAAGATGTACCTCCGCTTCATTTCTGACGCCTCAGTACAAAGAAAGGGCTTCCAAGCTACACACTCCACAGGTGTGTGTCAGTGTGGAAGCATGTTGTAGTGTTTGTGTATGTTTGTGATAATATCTCACTGTGAGTGAGTTCTTGTGACTGCAAAGAGCATCACTCAGTCACCAGCTTTGATTTCTCACGTCAGAATAGTTTTTTAAGAGCAATATCTCCCTCTAGTGGTTCATAGCAGCACATGCAAGATGAGAGTCATGCCATCTGACCTGAGACAACAAAGTCTAACAGAGGCCTAATTTCAGATTAAAGTTTTACTCTTTCCTTGTCTCTCTGCAGAATGTGGAGGTCGCCTAAAGCCAGAAGTTCGTCAGAAGAACCTCTACTCTCACGCCCAGTTTGGAGACAATAATTACCCAGGTCACACTGACTGTGAGTGGCTGCTGACAGCCGAGCAGGGTTATGGCATCGAGTTGACCTTCATTACCTTTGAGGTAGAGGAGGAAGCTGACTGTGGTTATGACTACATCGAGCTGTACAATGGGTACGATGCCAACTCACATCGACTCGGTCGCTTCTGCGGTTCAGGGGTAAGATTATATCTTCTTTTCAATGACTCATATTTCATCTTTGGTGGGGCAACTAGACCAAAGACCAAAACCATCAATGAACTGATTTCACTAGTAAATATTGCTTGTGTAACCAAAGCCTGAAATATTTAATTCCTCCATTGCTGTGTCTAAAATTACATCAGTGAACCACACTCATGCACTGGGTGATACAATGATTATGAGCACAGTAGTTTATTTTGAGTTAATCCCACAGTCACCATCCTGCTGCAGTGAATACGCAGCAGAGCTCCAAATGTGTATAAATCTGCAGATGAATTTAGTCCCCAGGAAACACACTATTGAGTCCCATTTGAGCCACATTTACTTAAACCTCCACTGAACCAGTGGGTTTGACAGGAGACAGAAGACAGAAAGTAAAGAGAGAAGGACTGGGGTGACCTCTAGCTCACCTGATAGAGTGTGTGCCCCATGTAGGCTGGGTCCCTTGGAGCGGCCCAGGGTTTGGTTTGGACTTAAAAACGGCCAAAAAATAATCTTTTTGGCCTTTTCATAGAATCTGTTGACAGTCGGAAAAATACAGAATAAAATAATGTATACTTTGGATTTTTACTGACAACTTTTGAATGCCTGCTGAATACTTTCAATTTTTTCATTTTACTTTCCATCATCCATTCCAGATGGCCATTCCTTTCTATTCATTTAGTATGAATATGTCATAACAGACTCTTGCTTTCATAGAGTCGTGTGACCTATCTCAGTATACAGAACATGAGATGCAGATATTTCCTGATTTAATCATAATCATTATCATCATTTTGAATTTTATTTTTTGTTAATGCAAGGTTTTTGTACAGCTGCTTGTGTCAATATGAATCACTGATGCCATCAGATATTTTATTTACAAAAAAAAATTAAAAAGAATTTTGTAGAAGAATGTATTTATATTTCTTAAACTATGATGATAAAAAGTTTTTTATTTCTTAGGTGTCAACACTGACATTTGGGTATTTTTTTGAGACTTGTATAAAACACATGCCCTAGTGGTTAAGCAGTTAAGATTTATAATAAAAGTCTACCTTGCATTACCTCATAACAATATAACTTTGAGAAAAATTAATGCAGACTAGATTTTCATTGTGAAGGATACAAAGCGGTCAGATAACAGATAAATTACTCCAATACAAGTAAAAGCACTGACAATGTTACTTAAGTAAAAATGCAAAAAAAAACCACCAACAACATGTTATTAGCAAAATGTGCTTAAAGGGACATTTCATACCCAAATCAAACATGTTTTTCCTCTTACCTGTAGTACTATTTATCAGTCATTTATTGTTTTAGTTTGAGTTGCCGAGCGTTGGAGACATTGGTTGTAAAGATGTCAGCCTTCTTCTGAATGTAATTGAAGTAGATGGCACTCGGCTAGTGGTGCTCAAAGAGCTAAAAAAAAAAAAAAATTACAGAGCTACACCAGTAGATGCACTCTTCCTTCTGCGCGGTGATGTGGTTGGCAGGTGCAGATTATTAGAAAGCAAATAGTTCCTACATGAAACTGCTCACAGCAAGGTCTGTGGATTATCTTGAGTAACCAGGTCATGATTTCTGGAAAGAGTACCACAGGCTGAGTGCCATCTAGTTCCATTATATTTTAGAGACGATAAACATCTGTATTGCTCAGCATCTCACACCAAAACAATCTAGACTGACAAATGGCACCACAGATAAGAGGGAAACATGTATTTTGCTTTGGGGGTGAACTGTTCCTTTACAGAATAAAAAAATAAAAGTACTCAAAGTAGAAAAATGGCCAATGAAGATGACAAAGCTCAAAATTTCCAGTCGATGTTCACACATAATTAATGGAAACTTTTCTTGGAAGGTGGGAAAAATACACAAACAAACTCCCCATACACAAGCCACACCTAACCTGTGATGTAAACTCTATTTGATTTGTAGTTAACAGACTGAATTATTCAAAACCAGTGACATGAACCTCTCAGTGTCTAAGACATTGCTTCACATGTCTCCCTCTTCCCTTCCTCAGCCCAGGGAAGGGATCTACTCGCCCGGAAGCACGATGCTGATCCGTTTCCATAGCGACGACACAATCAGCAAGAAGGGCTTCCACATCCGCTACACGAGCACCAAGATCCAGGAGAGCCTTCACACCAGGAAATGACCTCACACGCAGCCCGTAACCTCTGACCTCTGTGCAGCCCCCCGCCACTGTCACCCTGACCTTCACCATGGCAACGAGAAAAGTACAGCCTGTCCCCTCTTCTCGGACCGACAGACAGATGCGGACATTTGTGGACGTTCACCAGCCGCGGGGGGAAGTCAACACTTGACGTGAACATTAGTCTCCCTCCGTGGCTCCACACAGGTCAGCGCACTCTGAGATGAGACAGGAAAAACACTGAGATATCAATACGTGCTTCAGCAAACGTGGAGAATCATGCCGACGACTGAGCGAGCCATCTCTGTGGAGGAGATGGTTTTCATTACTGCACATCCAGCTACCCTCAGTGTGGATACTCACGGTGGCAAAACAAAAGAGTACAAACACACACACCGGTAAACACACCAGACTCATATTCAGAACTATAAACTATGGATGCTTGAGGAACTGAAGAGCTTCTACCTAAAAAGAAAAATGCATCCACCTGGGGAGTTCAGAGTCTCGTCTGACTCCTTGGACTGTGCGACGTACTGTGATCAGACAGCTGCTCATATCCACAGTAACTGAGAGGAAACTCTGAGTAGACATTTTTATTGCCTTTGATGCCTGGGAACTGCAACCCAGCTCAGAACGGCTGCAGATGATTTTATTTCATGTCTTATTGTAAAACCCGTTGTGTTTACTGTATGTGTGTCTGTGTGTACAGAGAAAAAAAAAAGAACAAACAAAAGGCTGAAGTCCGTCATTTGCCCTTTTTGCTTAAAGCTTATGCAGACAACCATCGTGGAATGGGGAGAAAAAAAAATGCAAATGGAGAATTTCCAAATGATCTGTGATGTTAATGTTAAGCCTTGCATTATGTTGTGTGTGTGTCCATGCTGTTTCTTGAGTTTGCACCATCTTGTAACAAACTTTCGTGGATGTTTCCAGTTTCCACCTCAGCCCCGCTCCCAAAAAAGTGGATATTGGAAAGGAATATTTTCACAGCTGTCTCTCGGAGTGACACAATTCTGATTGAAGGAGAGATTCCCATGGTGCTAACACATAAGAATACACTGAATGACAGGCGACTGTGGTTGGAAATAGGAGACACAGTCGGCGTGCGAACAGCACACTGCATCAACAGCACTAGTCCTGTGGAACTACAATATTGCCTTAGAACCAAAATGTATATCGATGCTCTTGTGTCAGCGGAGTGTTTTCAAGGTTTTTTGGCAGCATATTTTATTTGTTTGGAGACCTTGAATGGTTTTATTGTTTAAAAAAAAAACACAACAAAAAACATGGGAAATGTAGTCTGTGTGTGAGATAGGGTGTCAATGGTGCATGTGTGTTTGTGTGTCATTTTTGTAGCTGCTCTCAGAGATACATGAACACATGCTTACACATCCACAGATACACAAAAACTCATTTGTGTGCGTTTTCCCAGACATATCTGAACACACACTTCCTCTTCTGTATATCTGGAGTGTGGAGAGCAAAGTGCTGTGAAGGTGGAGGACATACACAGTTTATTGTGTTAAATGCAAATGTGTAAGTGTGTGTTATAGGAGATTATAGAGAAATAATGTGTGTGTGTGTGTGTCTGTAAACTGTATGTTTCTGAGTTGAATCATTCATTGCTGTACGTGCCAAGCTCCAGGTGACCCTGATCCGCTGTAGTTTTTGTTTTATCACTCCACCTCTTGTGTCTGTAGTTCAGAGACACTGACATGACGTCCTCTGCATCAGTCATTAAATACACACAGCTGAAAACTACACGCATCTGTGTGTCATGGATTGTTGCTGTGTGTTATAAATGAATTTATGTTTTACATTTTCTGACCTGTTTAGATGAGACTATAGTGCCAAATATTGATCCATAAATCAAATCAAGATTTTCATAAATTTTCATTTATGTATTGAAGATTTTCTCCCTATCTTGGTCTTTTACTTAAGGATCCCCCAAAGTTTAGGTTTCACAAGCTGAGCACAAGCAAACAAATGGTTATCATGTAAACTAGTACTTTGCCACTGTAAAATCTTTCAGTGTAGTAAATGCCTCGACATTTTTACTTTACTAAGGAAACTAGGGGGTTCTGTGCAACACCCTTAAGTAAGTCCCTCAGCTTAGGAAAAATTAAGTCTTAAGTGCCATACTTAATGAGAAAACTTAAGTTGTTTTGTGCAACTTGCTCCTGGACTTCTTCTTTTACATAATGATTATATACTTATAAATCCATTTGATGGAGTTCAATGTCTCAGATTAGGTCTGTTGTAATATAGTACTCATAATCTCTGGCAAAGGTGCAGTAAATGAAGCCACCCTTAAAAAAAACTTGAACCTATTTGGGTGTTTTTGTCAGACTGTTTCCTCTCAGCCGTTGTGTCTATCCCTTTAAGGCTCACTGACTCTACCTCAGCAGCGAAGTTTTGTGTTTCTATGGAGTCTAGAGTGTGCACTCTGTGTGGGTGTGAACCCTTACAGAGTTGTTAAGGTCACATGTGAGTCGTTGACCCACCAGGCCATCTTGTGTGCTGTTAGGGTTAGATGGGAACAGGTGTGAATGGGTGTTAAGTCATCAAGGGAGGGGTCCCAAGACTGCAGTATAGGTGGGTGTTAAGTGGTGTCGTAGGCCACCTCCTCTGTTTAACGATGGTCGTTCCAGTTTGGTTAATCGAGGAATGGAAACATGATTTCAGGTCACGATGTAATATTATTGCGATTTCAAATATGTTGCTATATGCTAAGTATTGCGATAAAATAAATTATGATATAGTGCTATTCATTACCTTTTTCAACTGTAAATTATGTCCCCAAAGGAAAGCTTTGTCAACATATATATATACAGAAGATAAAGTTTTCAGTCTGTTTGTCTCACTTCAGCCATTTTTTTTTTGCAGCAGAAAAATGTATCCAGTGGGCTGAAAAAGCAGTTTATCATATTATTCTAGTAGACTACCTAAAGTTTAATTTGTATTTGTAATATTAATAACTTATGTAATTAAAAAAAATCAATACTTGGCATTCTGTGATGATACCATATTGCCACACAAAAATATCACAACATTATGCTGTATTGATTTTTACCCCTACCCCTAATTTGAGGTAGCCAACAACCCGATTTAATACATCCGAGGAACTAATATAAAAAATAAATGAACTACTTGGCAGCCAGACCAGGCATCTAATTGAGACAGACATTTATTTGTCAAAATGTGTAGCCACACCAAGCTAGTAAAAGGGACCAGGCGTTTAATGGTTTTGCGGTATAGACTTTTTCTGTGTTAAATTATAATCAAATTATGAGTTGATACACTTGGAAAAAATGCATATTCACAATTATTCCTTTCTCATGTTTGTACACTAAAAATGAAGCTACAACCAGCAGTTGGTTAGCTTAGCACGAAGAAGACTGGAAACATGGGGAAACAGCTGGCCTTGCTATGCACAAAAGTAAATTCTGCCTACCAGCACCTCTAAAGCTAACCAAGTTTTTTCATGGTGGTTTTTCTGTGGATTTAAAAATCAAAACAAGATGTTGCATGTTAATTAGTGAGTTTTAGAGGTGCTGGTAGAGTATTTTCTGACAGATTTTAGATTCTGTTATTCCATTTATTTAGGCTATGTGTCGACCTATTAAGGCTGCCCCCTAAAAGTTAAAGATTCAAATCATCAGTCAGCGACCCCTCAGTCGACTGAGATTCCTCAAGGCGAGCAGCCGTTCGTCAGTCAGTGTGCAGTGTACTTCTGGAGATGTTTCCGTCCCCAGATTTAGCTGCAGAGGGAGCACTTCTCGCTTTTACGCTGCTCTCCGGTGCAGGCAGCTGTGGACCCAGACCCAAAGTGAGCCTAAGTGACAAGGAGGCAGTTGCCCAGAGGCTCAAAGGTAATGTCATCTTCTGCCTTCTGCTTAGAAGAGGTGAATTTACAGCTCACAGCAACTCAACCTGAAATAGTCTGGTTTTTGTTTGATATCATGTGTTGGCAAAAAATGTTGTTACACATTTCCAATTTGTTGTTAGTGTAGTTAGCATGCATTCACTTAAAGGGCTAACTTGGCTTTTTTCACAACATTACGTGAACGCTGCTGTCACCCTGAACGTCCCGCCAAACATCGCTCAACCTCTCAAACTATATAGAAAGAACAAATAGTCGAATGTTCGTACTGTACAGCAAAATCCGATTGACTAACATAAGTTGGGTGCAGTCGTAGTATTGATCATATTCCATCTTTACTATGTATTTGTTTTCTGTTATCAGAGAGCAGCTGATCAATCAGATCTGTCATTGCTACTCTGGTCTTTTTTAATCTAATACATTCATAATTGCTTTTTAAAATACATCAATTTATAATCTCAGTACACCTGAAGTTTATAATCACTCTGGTAGCAAAGACTCTGTAAAATTCATGCTGCCAGAGGCTAAAGGTCATTTGGGGTGGAGCTCCACCTGCTGGCAACAGAAATAGTGGTGCTATAGGAAATATAATTCTGTATTAATGCATGACATAAAAATCTTCTGTTGACAGTCATTCACCATTATTCTATAATCTGCCTTGTAAAAAAAATATTTGAGATTAAAACCTTGGTGCTCTCCAGCTGACAAAGATTGTTATCAACCAAACTGCAGGTAAGAATAATCACATTTTATGTGGAGTTGCTCCCCAGAACAAAATGTGTAAGGGAGTGTTCTTTACTTTTGAGGGGGGTTGGTGCAAAAAGGGGCAGGCATGTCAAATAATTTTTAAGCACTGGGGAGGGACATATGTTTTTTTAATGTGGCTTAAGGGAGGGGCATACACATTTAAATGGTTGTATTTTGTATTTATTTCAGCTACTGATTCTTAAAGAAAACATGTCCTCCAAACCAAAGGATACTTTCTTTAAAGAACACAAAAGTTATCATTGGATTTTCACATTTCTGTTGGTCCTTGGACATATCATGTGCACCTAAAGCTTCTGTCATCAAAAAAATAAAAATAAAATAACAAATCTGAGCTTAAAACAGTGATGTTTCATCAGTAAACTTATTGTACGTATCATTTAAAATGTGGCCAAAATAAACCGTTTGTATGTCCTAACCAACATGCATGAACTCTAGGATTTTGTCTTCAGCTTCTAACTTTCAAACTTCATAGGATAGGTTTTAAAATCTAATATCTAATTTATGTTATAGAGGGCAGGTCATACATTTTCTGCCAGTGACTCATGGAAGCTTGAGTAAAAATATTTGTAGCTTCGGGAAGGGTCAAAATATAAAAATAAAACAAAATCATATCCCAGCCACCCTGCTCCTCTGACGAGTAAAGAACAGTCCCTAACTGGTCAGAAAAGACACATTTTTAGGGCTTCCTGTGTGATTTGTTCTAAGGTGATGGAGCCTGGTCAAAAACAAGTTTCCAGGATCTGAAGCATGTTTCTGAGAGGATTACCAAACATGACAGTGGCAGGAAAACGCAGTAAAATTGGGCAAATATAACTAGCCAAAGTGACAACGCAAAGAAATGAGGACTTGAGCAGAAAAACAGCACAGTGAGGAGAACGAGTACATGCCCAGTCTGATTATCACCTGTGTGAGAAATGTGAAACAGTGCATCATGTCAGATTATAACATTCTGTAATTTTGAATCTTTGCAAAATTGTTGGCCTACTATTTTTTCTACCTAAAAATGCCACTGCATACTGCACTATACCGTAGGTGCTGCCACCATTTAATAAAGATACATCCAATATGTTATAATTATGAACTGTGATTTAAATCGCAGAAAAATATCAAAAACATCGAGGCTTCAGTTTAGGCGCTCAACAGTACTATGAATGCTGCTCTACATAAATGAACATCTATATTTGACTTCTGACCCATTTTAAACACAGCAGCTTGGTGGTATGTTGAGGATAAGCCACTTACCTTTATAGGATCAGTTTGATGAGCTTCAGGTGTCACACATTTGCTGCAACTCAGCCACAGCTGTTTGCTGCTTGTTATACAACCTGTTCACCACTAGAGGGCGCTCGGTCTGAGCTTTTCAAAGGTCAGTGTTCTGAAATGGATCAAATGTTCCTCCCCTGACAGTCCGTGTTTTGGGTGCTTATACTTACAATGATTGGTTGTAGGTTTTTCATGATCACATGACTTTCTCTGAGATGAATACAGAACATTGATGCATCATGTGTAAGGCTCATAAATGACTGTTTTCAGATGAAACAATACTCTGAAGGCTCTGCAGTGTTCATGATGTGTATCCATGTTGAGGTACCACCACATTAATAATATGGTGTCTCTTCAACATGAATATATATGGCATATATGAGCTGTTTTTGTCACCCTGGTGTATCACAGTGTTGTCTAACCCTCTAAAGCTGCAGCATTGTGCTAGATCTGGTCCACTGTTTGAACTTTGGCTCCATCTATAGTTCATCCACAAAACTGCAGTTAGGCTGCTGTAACCATCACTTATGTTTCTTATATACTAGTTTAACCAAATTATTTCAAACATCCTCTCTCTCTTAATGGTATCTGCCTTTCTCTATATAGTTCTGGTTTTCTTCGCTGAGGTTTTGAGATCAACACTAAAGGGACTTCTACCATCCCAAGACATTTAAGTTTCAAAGAACTGAAACATGAACAAAAAGCAAACTCCAGATACATGGAATTCCTAGTATGAAGACCAAAGTTTGAAACCATCTTTTTTTTTTATATCTCATGAACAAGCCATGTAACAAATACAGGCTTTTCATGAGTCATCTAAAGATTACAACCCTTTTTCCTCAAGTGCACCAATGTTTGAGGAAAAGATGGTCCATAACTTGGATAATAGTTAAAAAAAATGCCTATCACAATTTTCCTGAGCCCAAGGGTAAATATTCAGATATTTTTGTCAGTTTGAAAAACAAAGAAAAAACAGCAAATCATCACATTTAAGAAGCTGGAATGAGGATCTTTGTGGCATCGTTGCAAATGACTCAAACGATTAACTGATTTTCACAATAGTTGATTAATATTCTGTCAACTGACTGCTCATTTCAGTTCAATAATAATGTTTGCTTACTAGTAAGTACTGGTTACTGGTTACTCTGGATCATGCCCAGACCCCAGGGTCAGCAAATCAAGGTTTTACTGAAGTAACCATTTAAACTCTTTAACTGGCATCCACATCTCCTGCAGTTGTAGCAACTATAGTCACATATACTACTGATTCTGCCTACAATTCCCACAGTGCATCATGTGTAGTTGTCATTTTCATTATTGATTAATCTACCTTTAATTTTTGGGTCTATATACCCCTCAGAACATCCCAAAGCTCATGTAGATGCCTTAAAATGTACTTTGCACAATGATGAAAAGCAGGAAATATTAACATTTGTAGTTTCTGTCTTATATAAAGACCTAATTATCAAAATAGATGCTGATTAATTTTATGTTGATTGACTCATCAATTGATCAACTTTCAACAACCCGAGGTTTTGAACTGTTATCTAGTGGAAATCTAAAATTAAATTTGGATGAACTGACCATTTAAAGTTTGAAAGTTGTAGCGCTTGTGGTTACAGTCTACCCATTCTGCCTACAATTCCCACAATGCAGCAAGTCTATGCTGTTTCATGGGGGAAAGAAGTGAAAGCTAGAAGCAAAAGTGACTCAAAAAGCTCAGAATATCCTTTCAAAAACAAACATTTTTATAATATTACCATGCTTTAAACTCATGAAACCTATTAATAATTAAAATCAGTTCCTCCTAATGACTGTATTGAGACTGATTTTCTGTTGAGGAAGATCATGTGACGTGACTGAAAGCTCCAGAACAGTCACAAATGGACCTTGTGGTAAGATTGTTTCCTTAACTGCTGTTTCCGAGGCCACAAATTGATTTTAATCTAAACTCTTGGGCACAGTTTCGAAGAACAAAATTCCTTAAAGTGCTCAGAAAACACACACTTCCCTGGAAAGTAGGCATAGATATGACTCAAAGCTCTACATCAGACAGTAAATAATGGTAAGACTGTTTTGTGAGGTGTCTGTGATGTACATGCGAGCGGGGTGAGGTGCAGCTCATTCTGTCCAAACATCGTTTTTTGGTCACATAGCATCTTTAATACCACCATTATAATAATTAGGATATCAAAAGTATCGAGTATACATACATCATTTGCATTGCGGTACACAAATCTGAGCTGATTTATGTTTTTATATCTTTCATTCATTGTTCTCAGGATCAACTTTTATTGTCTCGACATTGTGCTGATACATTGAATTGTCCTGAAGAACTTGACGCTATTTCAGGAAGGAGAACATTTAATTGGACATGTATTGTTAAGTAATATAAAAAGTTTTTTGATATTTCCAAATGTAACTTGAATCCTATAGTCTACTACTTTCCAATACCAATAATCAAGAATCTTGATATAAGCCAAACTAGAGTCCATGTCACCAAAAATCAAAGTACTTCTGGTAGGTGTCCTCACCTACAGTGGTCTTGATAATCTGTAGTTTTTCTTCTCTTTTTTGCAGTAAAGTTCTTGAAGCTGTGGGAACAGTCTCTTGAAGCCATGCCTGTTTTTGTAACAGTCCCAGTAAATGGATTCTCAGGAGTCTGAAGATGTGTGTGATTGTGTGTGTGTTTATGTGTATGTGTGTGTGTGTGTGTGTGTGTGTGTGTATTGGTTGAGGAAAGTGATGGTCAAAATGGTGAAACACCTCACTTCCTCTCTCCTCCACCACCGTTCATGGTCTCAGTCTGTGCTGCCTGTCAGACGCTGGTGATGGAGGCCAGGCAGTTCGATGACTTCTGGAGTTTCTCAGGCTGTGTGGTGGGGGGTTCTGGGATGGCACGAAAGCTGAATGGCAGTCCGATGCCACTGGTGCCGATGTGGCCGGGGCTCAGCGCTGGATTCTGCCGTCTATTGCTTTCCACTATGCTGGATGTGTTGGATGCAAGGCTTTCACGCGTCCTGCACAGGAGACAACAGAAAGTCGAGTGTTTGCTTTCATAATACACAGAAAAACACAGAAGTGGTGCTTGGCTAGAGAGAAGAATAATCTACCACTAAGATTAATTGCAACTGGTGAAGAAAAAAGCAGATACATTATAGTTACTGAGAGTAATAAAAGAAGCTTTTTATGTCATTCACCCTGGAAACACATAAAGATATATTAAAAAAAATACTTAAAAGCATCTTTGAGTAAAAGGATAAGCCTTAAACATTTTAGGAGTTGATAATAAATTAAATCACAACATTTATACACTACAAATATATGTTACAAATTTTCTACATTCCTCATTTCAGCCCAACATTTATGTCTCAAGTGTACGCTATCTCAGAAGCATACTGTACATATGTAGCATTTTTTTAATGGCATGTATGAAATGAGCGTTCCATTAATGTTTCACATGAAGACCAGCCCGTGAAAACAGCGTTATAATGTCTTCTGTGACTCTGGAGGGAGCTTTCTAAAACCCAGATGATGTCATCGGGGTTATTCCCTCTTATCTCATGTTAGGGCTGGACAATATGAAGACATCATATCATTACTGAGATATGATACTATACATTGTCTTAGATTTTGGATATCGTTGTATTGTGATGTGGCATAAATGGTGTTTTTTCCTTCATTTTAAAGGCTGCATTACAGTAAAAGTGATGTAAATTTATCAATTTACCAAACTTTTTATTTGTTTTAATGCCTGCCCTAACCCACTTAATCTTTATATTCAGAGTGTTCATGATTATTAATCAAAAATCTCATTGTGTTAATATTTTTTTTTTAAAAAAAAAGAACTTAACAAAAGTGTAGTGATCCATACAACTTTTTGCATCAAAGAGGGTATTTGGTCAGAAATACTGTCATGTTTAATTTTGTCTCCCAGTCCTAGCATTAATAAAGTGCTTTTGAGGAGATTTAAAAATATCAAGATATATATCATGTATCAAGATATAGCCTAAAAAGATTTAGTTTTCAGGACATATCGCCAAGCCCTATCTAAGGTTGAGAAATTTTGACTGGAAGTTTGTGTTACAGGTCAGAGGGTCCAATGACCATGGATGTTTAAAGAGAAGTGGATACAGTGTCGGAAGCAAGGCCCCATTCACTCCTATGAAAGTTGCTCAGTGGCCCAAGAGGCCAAAAGTTTAACTTCCCAGTTTTAAAGTATCCAGATCATTCGCATAGTGCCCACAGAGCGCATTAGACTTATGGCAGCTGGCTGAGCAGCTAACTTCCAGTTTAGCCCTCTGCTAACTTAAATGGGACTCTTCTATGCTTAACAAATGTTATCAGACCGAATGGATCAAATCCTGATAGTGAAAGAAATCATTTTGTTGGGGCTGTGACACTCAAAAAATGTAAGTCTATGGAAAAAGTCTTTTTGGGCCTCATGACATCATGTGATGGATTCGACATTGACTTCTATGTAAAACTGGCCTCAAAGTCCAGTGCTGTTCTTTGGGGCTTGCTAATGACAGACTGCATTAAGTTGCATTATGGGAAGTGTATTTGGAGCTTAATCCAATACAAGTTGGGATCTCTCTTTTTTTTTCTTTTTTTAAATCAGTCCAACAACTTTATGGAAGTGCAATACTAAATTGTCTAAATTATCTCTTCTGGTCACTGTCTGGTAAATCGTATCTACTTCTACTTCTGAGGAAGCAGAAAAGGCTTGATTCCTCATTTATCTGTTTTTTTGATAGATGTTACAGTTGTTTATCTAAAGATGAAACAATTCTTCTCATGTTAATGCATTTTATCCAGGTGTCATTTGCTTCAGCTGTTTTGTTAATGTACATAACATGCGTTTATAAAGAGGTTGTTTGTTACTATGATTATGGTCTGTTTCATCCAAAGTTAAGACAAAAACATTAATTTATTAGAATCATTTCCAAAGGTTAGTACGGCATTGTTATCATCAAGATGAGGGAAAGTTTCTTTAAATACCATTCTAGTTATTCATACACCAACCAACAGAATTAATACAGGTAATACAATATTGGGAAATATATCAATACTATGTCGGTATTGTAGTATGAGACTATGTATCGTCTTTTTTGATTATCGTGATATCGTATGTGAACTCTCTAGACTTTTATAGCTGTTCTCAAATTTGTCTTTACCCATTTTGTCATTGTATGCCCAATTAGTGGGGATGAAAAATCTCATTGTGTGAATATTTTGTGAAAGCACCAATTGTCAACTTAAAAATATCGATACTGAGGTATTAGCTGGGGGGGGGGAATTGATGTAGCATAGTATCGCAATATTTTTGTGCAGCAATATCGTATCGTCATACAGTGCCAAATATCAATTTTTTTATCATACAAATTATTAATATGACAAATACAAAAATAAACTTTAGGTAGCCTCCTAGAATAATATAAAAAGTTGTTTTTTTTCAATCCACTACATACATTTTGCTGTTGAAAAAAAATTGACTGAAATGAAATGAACAGACTGAAAACATTATCTTATTAGATACAACAGGTGTTGACAAAGTTTTCCTTTGGGGACATAATTTACAGTTGAAAAAAAAAGGAAATAAATCACAATATATCGCAATATATTTTACTGCAATACTCAGCATATTGCAACATATTTAAAATCACAATAATATTGTATCATGACTTAAGTATCCTGATAGTATCGTATCATGGATCCTGTGGTGATTCCCACCCCTAGGTATTTGGTAAACAAATATTGTGTAATTTGATTTTCTCCATATCTCCCCTTGTTTATTGTTTAGCTTGAAACCGGTAGTAACAAAAGAAGTCAGAATATGTGATCAAATTAGTTTAATTTCAGAATGTGTGTGTTTTGATCAGCTAATGAGCTCATAGACTGAAATTTGTTCAATCTTGAGTGGATTCTCCCTCAGAAATGACTTCTGTTGAGGCAGTAAAACTGGTCCTTATCACTCTTTTATCAACATTTTTCTGATTAAATAGAACCATAGGAACATGTCAGTGAAAGCTGCTCCTAAAATTGCAAAACATTATATTTAATATCAACACAGACAAACACTTAGTGCCCACTTTATTAGGTACACCTGTACAGACTTTCTTAAAGGCAGATACTGTATAGGATTGATTGAATCACATTGTACAGGTGTATCTTAAAAAGGGGCCATTGTGTGTAGATAAAGTCAAGACCTGAATTTGATGCATATATCAACCCCCATACTTCAGTCACATGATGAAGACTGAGCAAACTTCACCCACTGAGGAAAACTGAGAGCTAAATGCTCAAAAAAGTGAGTGAATGGACCTCAGGGTAAAATTATTCTTGTTTTAAGAAAATAAAAAGATTATTTTGGCCTTGAAGCGTTCAGTTACCACCACCTATCATTTTGCTTTTAAAAAATGGAGTGATTTTTACTTATGTTTCAACCCATGTGTCCATGTGGTTTGACAGCAATCCAGACATTTTGGGATATTTTAGGTCCCACTGTGTTCTACCAGAGTTTACCTCCCACACTTCACCAACAATGCCAAGACTTAACATTTTAATAACAAACAGTTTGACTGGTGTCACAGCTCACTGTAGCACATACCTGGGGGAGTTGAATCCGCTGTCCACCGTGACACTGCTGCTGTCCATGCTGTCCAAACGGGCAGAGTGGGCCGACTTCTGGCTGCTGCTGTTCTCCGTCTCCTTGGGGCTGAGTAAGGTCAGATTGGTCTCCAGTTTCCGCTGCAGATCATGCTCCTTCTCCCGCTCCAGTAGCCACTGCATGGTTCCCTCCCCACCACCACCACTGCCTCCACCGTTACCACCCACTTCCCCGTGGTCTTTGTTGTCCTCTGCCGTTGCCAACTCTTTGTGCGAGTCCTCCTCTGCCTCTTCTTCTTCCTCATCATCTGATACATTATAATAGTCAAAGGAGGCGGAGGGGACTGTTGGCTCTAAGCAGCCCTGTAAAACTGCCGGTGAGGAAGTGGCTGAATTGGAAGGCTGCTGGGGCTCAGGATTGTCTAGGGCCTCTGTTGATTTGGCATGTGAGGCTTTCCGCAATGTGCCGGACTTGGTGTAGCTGCTGTCCACGTAGCCTGTGGACAAGGCATTGTGTGGAGGTTTGAACAAAGTGTCCTTGCTGAAGATCTCTTTCCTCTTGATCACCATACCGCCTCCTCCCCCTCCGGGATCTACATTGTGTTGGTGTGGCGTCAAACGGGCATTTTGCGCCGGCTCTGGCGTCTGGCTTGGCGTCAGTCGCACCGAGCCGTTCTGTCCCTTTGCTGCCGACAAGTCCTCTTTGTACTCCATCGTGTGAGGAGAGGTGAGGTGAGGCGTTTGGCGGTCAGCCGGAGAGCCCTTTCGGAGTCCCCCTGATGAGGTTAATGTGTCATATTCTGATTTTGCCTGAGGCGAAGGGGCAGTTAGGATTGTTTCATTTGACGTATTGCACTGGAAGTACTCATCTGTTGAGGGCTTAGGAGAAAGTCCCATTAGCTCATTGTACGTTGGCAAGCTGTCTCTGCTTTTGTTCCTCTCCATTGTACTCCGGATCCTTGACTCGTCCAAACTCCCTTTCCCCAAATCAGGCACATTAAAATCAGAGTGGAACTTAGCAGCAGAGAACATGATCCTTGAGTAGTGGGAGGATTTCTGCGTGGCGCGCAGGGTGCCATCATCAGTGTAGTAATGACTACGCTCCTCCAGAGTGGGTTCGAAGTCTTCTGGCGCC
Organism: Epinephelus lanceolatus; assembly: GCF_041903045.1. NCBI lineage: Eukaryota > Metazoa > Chordata > Actinopteri > Perciformes > Serranidae > Epinephelus > Epinephelus lanceolatus. The sequence continues at coordinate 25,449,910 of NC_135736.1, read as the reverse complement.
CCCAGCGACGGGCCCTTGAGGGAGTTGTCCATGGATCGAGAGCGTTCTTTAGCTTGATCTGACCTCTCGTGACGCGACTTCCTGTCCTGATTGTGACTGTGACTTCTCTGCACTCTGGACTGGCATGTCCCGCGCGACGGCTCAGGGAAGGGCATCTCCGTCCGTCTCTTGGCTAGCTCCCCAGACACGTCCCACTCAGGGGTAACAGGGCAGTACGATTCAGTAATGTTGGGGTTGCTATGGACCAGGTATGTTGCGCCTCCACTTCGCCTGCGCTCCAAGGTGTACATGGCCTCCCGAGGCGAGCGAACTAACGAGTGGCTAAAGAAGCGGTAATCTCTTTCCATGAACAAAAGGTCCCAGTTTGAGCCCTCAGACGGGTCTCCCCTGGAGGTGCGGGGCTTGCTGTGTGAACGAGACTTACCATGTGGGGCCCTCCTGTGTCCCCTCCCCCTCCTGCTTCGTGCACTGTGCTGGGCTGAAGACCCCGCCTTGTTCTTCTGCGTACGCTCTTCCTCCAGCCTCTTCATCACCGCCGTGTGCCTTGCCACATTCTCCACTGTTAGGTCAGGGTTGATTCGGCGGATTATCTCCATCTCCACCTCGCGGGGAATGGGCGTGGTTGGCACTTCCTCATCACGAAGAGGCCACTCCTCTGGGGGGAACTGGGCTGAGAAGGTGGCCAGCTGCCTCATTTTGTCCTTCTTGAAACTCAGCCTGAAGAGCCTGAGACCGAACCTTTTGGATTGCTTCTCGCCACTTCCGCCGCCACCACTTCCTTCTTTCTTTTTGGTCAGAGTGTCAGTTTTATAAGGAAAAGAAGTGATGCTTTTGCTCTTATCAGCGGGCTCTTGAGGCGGCGGTTGCTGGACAGGAGGGGACGTGGGAAGAGGGGGATAAGGGTATGACGGCGGTTCTCCTCGGTGCTCCTTGGCTGAAGTGCTTGGTGGAGGTTCCCCGCCGTTGTGATCCTTGGGCGGCTTACTTTGATAAGAATCTCCCCTGTGCTCCTTTGGTGACTTACTGCTGTGAAGTCTGGACGAGTCTTCGCGATAGGAGTTGTATGAGTCATTGTGATTCTTGCGAGAAGGCCTCTCTCTCAGGCAGCCAGGTGTGGATGGCGTTGCGTTGCCAGACTGTGGCGAAGTGCATTGCTGAGGTTGCTGCTGCTGCTGTTGTTGTTGTTGTTGCTGTTGTTGTTGTTGTTGTTGTTGCTGCTGCTGCTGCTGCTGTGACTGTTGTGGCTGGCGCTCTTGGAGCCGATCATCCAGGTGATACCACTTGTTGTTGGTTCTGATGAGGGAAGGAGTGATAAAGTAGGTCTGGGGGGTGACAATGAAGTAGCCCTCTGGAGTTGGGTAGATCTTCCTCTCTCGCACCAGCATGTTCAGGGTATGTCTCAGAACCTCTGAGCTGGGTGTAGGCACGCCTGCAGGAAACACAGATCACACAGCGTTTAGAAATTTCAGTTAAAGATTGTATTCATATTTAAACTGCTCAAACACAGGACATTTTGTTCAGACAGTAAAATAATCAAAATTTACAGATTATAGTTTAAGAAAAAAACTCTAAAGTTAAAAGTGAGGACTTCTGCTTGAAAATTTATACAAAAATGGCTTCTCAAGGAGCAACAACAAAAAACTTGCTTGAGGGCTATTTTAATATGAATAAAAGGTGGTACTTCCATGATGTTTCAGTCACCAAATGCATGTTTTAACATCAATTAAAATGTAGATCAGACATGTATATCACACCAGAGGCAAACCGAATATAAAAACAAATTATGAAAGATGGGTGAGGATGGTGTGAGGGGTTTATTCATTTCTTTCGGAGCATGATTGAACCCAAGACTGGTTAAAAAACAAAAAAAACAAAACAAATAACTAATTATTGAGACATGTTTTAATATCCAACTAAACTGAGGTACCGTTAACTACTACTGTAAAATTTTCCCCTTAAATTTCCCATCACATTTTTTTAAATTAGACTGCTCAAAGTTTTTCATGGATGCACCATTACATCACATATTGTAGATATATTGTGTTTTCTTCACATTTATCTAAAGTGGAGCATGACACATTTGCTATATTTGGAAATGTTGTGATCTGATAAGAATTTAAACTGAACTTAAAGTTAGTTTTAATTTTGGGTGACAGCACTTGAATGAATTATTTGTTCACAGAACCACTGGTGGGTACATCTGAGTTTTTTTTTAACAGCTGTTACTTTGAATGTTCCTTTATGTTTATATATATATATATATATATATACATATATATATATTTTAAATTAATGATAAAATAAAACAGAAATGTTACGTAATTTATATATTTTTTTAAAATCCTCGAGAAACTGCTAAAAATAATTGCAGGTCTTTTTGCAACTCCTTAAAAAGTTTGAGGTTAATTTTACACAAACTGGCATTTATTTATTTATTTGCTGAATAATCTTTCTTTAATTCACCCAACAAGAGCTCACACAAATTCTCATACATTTTAAGGAATGTCCATGACTTGTTTCTGCTAAAATAATGACACCCTAGCGCAATCTAAGATTTAATCTGTATGTAAAAACAACAGCTACTTAATAAACTAAACACTCCCATTCCCAGATGACTCCTGAGGATATTTAATCACCTCAAGCTTAGCTTATATAAATTAACTAAATCAACATTTACAGTAGTCCATTTCAAACACCATTCATAACCTTTGTCTGGCAGGGCACTGTGTTGCATGACATTACATCACCCCTGTTACTCAGAAATGATGCAATCTATAAGTTCAACTCCCTTCCACTGTGGCATGGTATGGAAGTAAAGACGAATTTGAGGAACACGCTTCCCATTAAATTTGACCGACAACTCAGTTACACAGTGGATAAACCAGTGCTTCTAAACCTTTGTATTTTTTCTTTATTTTAGGCTTGTTTCACCAAAACTAAGAGTGACACTGGAAGTAAAGAAGAAGAACAATTTTGAGAGTAAAAAAACACAACCTAGTTTAAAAACACCCTGAGAAATCTTTGTTTTCTCTATGTGAGAACTGCTATTAGAAATCATTTTTAAAAACCCTGTTCATTAAGGAAAGATAAAATAATATGTAGGACTGGGTAGTATATATCATCGCACTGATATTGATGTGTTTGGTCAAAAATATTTAGATATTTGATTTTCTCTACTGCCCAGCACTAATAATAAGATTAGATAATTTGCAACAACATTAAATGTGCTATTTGCATGATGTCACCATATTCAAGTTCATCAATAAATACTGGTCAGGTGTTTTTTATGTAAATGTACTGGTTTACGTTCCTCAAATCACTTTATCAACAGAATATCTAAACTACAAAATAATAAACAGTGTCACATAAATCAATGTGTGTTTATGAAAACCAAAAACAGTGTAAAGGTAAAACATGGGAGAGGAGGATGGGACAGAGAGCTGAAGATGTTGACTGTTTTAGTACATTTTAGACCTGTTTCACTAACGGCGGATTTCATTTTCAAATTCAGGGCTGCAGTTACTTCTATACATACGTCTATATATTGTCATAAAATGATCAAATATGTCCGCCATGATTTCTCAGAGCCCAGCGAGACCTCTTCAGATGTCTTATTTTGTCCAAACAACAGCCCAGATTCCAAAGGTATTCTGTTTACTATCATATATGACAGAGAGAAGCAGCAGATCCTCACATCTTAGAAACCGACAACAGTGAATGTGTGGCATTTGTGCTGGAACAAATGATTAGTTGATTATCAAAATAGTTGCCGATTCATTTTCTGTTGATTGACTAATCAACTAATCATTTCAGATCTATTCCTGTTGAATCATTATGATGCTGTTGGAGTGAAATATTTTAATTCTCAATGAATCACTAAATGTGTCAGAGCCCTCAGGGGAGATCAATAGATGTTTAAAGCCTACATAGATCCGCGCTTCGCTCCTTGAACCTGGTTTTTATGTTAGATTGTATAACATGAAATATTAGTGAGAGGTTGTTAAGAAGCAACAAATCAGAAGATGATAAACCAAGCTGTGACACATGGACAGGTGTATGTTATCATCATATCTACCCTAGCACATTAGCAGTTTTTGCAGATACCAACGACATATGCCATATAATGTCTCTGCATGCTTTAGCGCAGTCCCATTTTAAAAACGAGGTCAGAGGAGCGTACCTGGGAAGCTGGCAGTGAGGTGCTCCACCAGAGCCTCCTGGTTGACAGGCTTGTGGGCAGAGTTCATAGCAGAGATGGCCAGGCACAAGATCTCCCCCAGCGGGATGAACTGTGACTGGCTGATAGGTGACATACTGATCGGAGACACGTCACCTGCAGGGGGGAGGAGGAGGAGGAGGAGGAGGAGGAGGCACAACTGTTAGATCATGAATGAACAGCAGGCGCAGCGTGTGAAGCTATGATGTAATGGTCAAACGGCAGCAGTTTGCATGCTGCCTCGCAGAGCTCCACCCCTCCTCTCTGTGCTTCCTTTAGCCTCTCGTTCCTCCTGTTTCTCGTAGGTTAGCAAAGCTGCTGCAGCAACCGTAGCGTGAGATCACCTGCAAACCTCGTTATTCAACAGAAAATGAAGCTCACCCGATCAAACCCAACTTATTTGACATATAACAAAATATTACTGACTCCAGCGCCACGTTGAGAGCTTACACACAGAAATTCCCTGTTTGCCTTTGTTGAATTAAGCTGGCTTTGCTGTCAGCAGTAGTGAGTAGTGAGATCATCCTACAACCAGACGGCCCGGCTTCAAGCCCCCGTGAGAGCAAACATCTGCCCTGCTGAAAGGTTGTAAAGCAACACACTGAATCTACTGCAGCATCTGTGCTGTAGCTGACCCTGTCCCCTGACCTAAATCTGGTGATCAATAGTGAATCACGCAATACAGTATAGAAAATACACCATGAAAGCCTCCTATGCTAATATCTATATATAACCAACAGAATTAATGTTGCCTTATTGATCACTGTTGTCTTTTTAAATAAGTTTTGTTATCATTTTACTCTCCGCACTTGTGTTACCTGAGCTGAGATCTGTGCAGGGCCCTGCCTCCTCACCACACTCAGCTGAATGGTCAGTTAAGCAACACGATGACGTTATCTCTGCTTAGTATCACAGCCCCTTAAGCTTTATGTGGCTTTACGAGGGCTTCACTCTTTTTTTTTTTTTTTTTTTAGTAAACATGAGAAAAGCTGGATCTGCCAGTGAATCTGTTCCCAAAAAATATCCCCCTGTCCTGTGCTTGTATAGCATCATATAGTATGGGACTGAGGTTGAATGAGGTTGTAGTATTGGTTTCATATCTTACAATGGAGCAAGAAAGCAGCAGAAAAATACGCAGATATTTCTAATAAAAGACACAGAAAGGATCTGATTTTTGCAATGTGAGACGGCCTTGAAGCCCTTGCGTAATCTCAACAATCACAAAGTATAAATTGTCACGAAAATTTGGCGCAAAGGTGATGCAAACGATGTGTTGTACCGTAGCTGAACTTTTGGACACATAAAATATACATAATGGAAAAAACTATTTAAATGGTACAAACTGATGAATGCCCATGTTGTCATCGTGTTGCACCATTAGTTTTATCTATATTTCTAAATATGGGTCAGTAAATATGAAGAAGTAAATATGTCAATAAGTGTAAAGTATTTGGACCCACTGAGATGCAGAAAGATATATTTCAAAACAAGCCAAATTAGTGTTCAATCGTGCCTAAAATGTTCCTCCGTCTTCTCTATTTCTGTTTTATGTTGTCTAATAAATTAGAGAAGCAATGAAAAGGGGAGGATATCATTTCCTACCTGATAACACACACATTTTGTCCACTTCGAACTCTGCCCTTTGCCCCAAATTCAAACTGTGCCTTTGCTCTGCGTAGTGAGAGGGTGGAGCTTCCCGTGATGGGAGCGTCACAGACTCACCTGGCGCACGATAACTTGGCGGGGACGGAGAGAAATGAGGAGCAGGAGGGGGAGGAAGATGCTGCTTCTGCACACGGATGTCTTTCTCACTACGGGAGAGATTGTGCTCCAGCGGGCGTTCGGTAAGCTCCGAGCTGGGCCAGGCCCGCCGCAGATTGCTGCTGCGGTTCTTCTTCATCGTGACCCCTTTACCAGGTGGCCTTCACCCCCGGGGGCTTCTGGGATAAGGGGGCGGGAGGGGAGGGGGGAGGTTGGAATGGGGGAGAAGGGGGAAGGAAGGAGGGAGGTAGGGGAAGGGGGGGTGTGCAGGGGGAGGTCGACCAACCTCAGGCTCAGTGCCTCCCCCGCATCAGTAAGAACGTCCCGCTAGAGCGATCACACACCAGACATGGCAGGAACCAGTGTGCACCTTCACACACATACACACATCTCATTTACATCCACGAGCAAGCTACAAACGACTGTGTTCGCACTGTGGGTGGTTGTCATCGGCTGCTGGGCTCTCCCAGGCTGATCTGGAGCGATGGCAGCGGCGGCGGAGGTGCAGGTGATTGCGCGAGGCATCACCCTTTCATCGGCATCAGTCCCAGCCACCATTTGTAGCATCCCCATTTGCATGCGTAGGGAGGCACATTACGTAGCCGCTCTGATGTGGGAGGAGGGAGCAGGAGAGAGGTGGGGGGGCAGGGGTAGAGATAAGGGAAATGGGGCATTGGAAGCAAGGAGGACGGTGAGGAGAGATTTCAGTGGAGGTTTTGGGATCTGCTTGTTCCTTTTGAGTAGAAGGTAACAAGGGAAGGAAGGGAGGGGATGGATGGATGGTCAAAGATTCAAAGCTTAAGAGGCCCAGTCTTCGACAATAGCTCAATTCACCACAGGAGTGCTCGGCCGATCCCCGGAAAACAAAAGAGCCCACTTAAAAAAAAAAAAAACAGAAATAAAAGCTCCATTCACCCTAATGGGCAGTGAAACCTCAATAGTATGCCAAGCACCGGAGACGCCACATTCACCTCCATCTTTATCCGATCAAGCACAAGACCCCATCGTCCTTTCGACAACAGCACACCAGGAGAGGGTGGGGAGAAAAAAATGGAGAGCATAGAAATAAATAAATAAATTTCAAGAATAGATATCCACCGTTTCCCGCAATCCAACGGAAGAAGCTCCCGAGCCTATCGCTGTAGCATCCATTCATTAACAGGGGGGGATGCAAACTCCAGTCAACGGCAAATCTCTTTCAACGCTAATGCTGCAGCTGCTCCCAGCACCTCCAGGAAGGGTGTGTGAGTATGTGTGTGTGTGTGTGTGTGTGTACGTGTGTGTGTGTACGTGTGTGTATGTGTGTGTGAGAGAAAGTGTGTATGCGCGCATCCGCCTGCTGCGCGCGATTCTGCGTGAGCATGCATGCGTCTGTGTCTGGGTGATTGAGGCTGAGGGGAGGGGAGGGGAGGATGCAAGAGAGAGGGAGAGAGGGAGAGATCGAGGACATACATAAGGCAGAGAGGAGAGCAAATATCAACGGCTCCAAACACACACTAGAAAAAACATAAAAATATTCAGCCCTCAGATGATGTCCGGGGAATAGCTCAAGCTCTGAATCTTTTGGCTGAATTTCAACCCTCACCCTGCTTCCTCGCTTCTTCCCCTCAAACCTCTGCTCTTGAAGGATGTGGGGCCCCTTCAGCCTCCTTCCTTCCTCTCTCTGTGTCTCACCTGAAGCTAAGGACTTGACAGGGCCACAACCTGAAGGGAAGCATTTCAAAAGGTGCTGATTTGTGTCTTTCTCGTTAGTGCTTTCCACCGGTTGATTCAGTTACGAATACTGTGTGGAGCTGTCAGTGGAAAAGGGAAAAAAAAACCCCAAAGCATCACCTTAATCACGTCCAGAGTGGCAGCTCCTGCTAGCTGCAGACTCCTGCTGACTCACATGTGTGGAGTGTGAATGGACGGTTGGAGGGACAGAATAAGGAGCAAAGTGAGAGGGCAGGACAGGCCACGGGTGGAGGAAGGAGGAGGAGGGTGGGGGGGACGATGTCACAACCAATCTGCTCCAGTTCACTGATACCAAAGAGAAAGAGGAGAGAAAGGGACGGAGGGGTGAGGAGGAGGAGGAGGAGGAGGAGGAGGAGGGAGAGCGACACCACGCCAGCCATTTTATTTCTCAGTAGTGCTGCAACAGCCTTTGTTGCCATGACGACGCAAGCCGATGATCTCATAGCTGTTACCTTTGAGTGCTGTTCCCTTAAAGAGCCAGTTACTCAAGATAGAAGCAGACAGACACCACATAGACGAGGACTGAGCTGTCTGTTATATGGACAGAAAATATTCCTGCATCGCTGCTGAACATCTGAGATCCTTCAAATGCTCTATAAGGCACAATCTCACTAAACTGGGAGGAAAAAATAGCAGGATGTCCACATAGTGGAAAGAGGTTTTCTGAAAAACACATGTATGTATCCACACTGACTACAATTATTTGAATATGGCTGTAGATAACCCCTACAACATCCTGCTGACTCCAAATGTGATTAGTTGTTTGGCTGAAAATTATAATCAGCAACAATATTGATGAATGGGTCATTGTTTCTGTCCTTTTTCAATCAAAAATGCTCAACATCCACTGGTTCCATCTGCTCATATGTGACGATTTAATACTTTTTTTCAGGCATGGGACTACTGCTCAGATACAAGAAATTTGAAGAGATCACTTTGAGCTATGGGAAACCATAACAATATTATTCACTATTTCTTAAATCTTGCAGAGACAGATGAATTGACAAATTGAGAAACTAATCAGAAAATTAATCACTAATTATAATGGATGCTTAGTTACAGCCCTAGAGGTGATTCATATATTTTTATTATTGAAGCAGACCTTCATAGGTTCAATACACGTCTGGTGGAAATGAATGATGACATTTTGAAAACACATTTTGTTTTTCTACCGAGCCTACAGCCATGTTAGTGCCTAGGTGAGGCTTCACTTGGGCACAGCAGGGTGGCGCTCTGAGCTAAATGCTAATGCTGGCATGCTAACATGCTCACAGTGACCCTGTTGATGTTAAGCAGGTATCATGTTTACCATGTTCACCCTCTTCACTAGTGTGTTAGCATGCTAACATTTGCTAATAAGCACTTAGATGAGCTGTGTGTTACATTCAGAGCATGTCTATATGATTCAGAGTCTGGGGCTGGTTTGTCTGCACACGGTTCTCAACATGGAGGTGAATGAGCAGGCAGCTAGAAGCTAACAGTCCTAACTCAATAAGCAGCGCTAACAACTGCAAAATTGATAACGGAGCTGGCGGTGGAACTGGAGGTAGGACGCTATGCCTCTGTGATAATGTTGTCTTGATATCAGCAGTTGCTGCCGTATGAGGATTGGGCAGAGCGGCAGTGATTAGGTAGCCAGAGGGACTCACATGCACAAACATGCACAAACAGCTGGCACGGCCACAACATCAACCCACAGAGAAGCTCAGATTGCAACACAGACAGAGGTAGCATGACTTCTCTGCTCAGGACGCCATTACACCACTATATCTGTTATAGGACTGGTGCCAAATGACCAGAGAAAACTGAGGAGAAGGACTGTGGCATTTTCTTTTGCTCAAGAGGTAGAAAACCTACAACTACCAGAATGCACTGCGCCACAGTGGACCAATAACGCTCCCCCAGGTGGGTGACTCAATGTGAGCTTCGCCGTTTTCCACAGGAAACAATATGGTGGCCGGCTGGTAACAGACAATCTCAACTTACAGTTAAACAGTAAGCTAGAACATGTTTCTGAAAACATTTTAGACCTGAAACAATCAACCCAGGAACAGAATCTTGTTTCATATTTTATCAGCAGTGCCTAGTTTTACTCTTTGATCTCAGTTTCCTCACCCTCCATTTTACAATACAGGAAACAGCATGGCTTTACTTTTTACATCCGTGGTGGCTAGCTCACAAAAATGGGGAAGTACAATATGTAGTTTGAGCAACAAATGCAAAATGAATCATCCAGTGGATCTGAGCTATGATATGAGCAGGGAGATCTGGCCGCTGATTAAATGGAGGAACATTTACTGCAGTTCATTTGCATGTATTACCCTCATTGCTACGACACAAGGCTGGTTGTAAATCGGTATCCCTTTATCACAAAGTGCAGCTGAATTGCTTAGTTTCGCAGTTATACGGTCAAAACCAAAGTATTAGACAAATTAAAATGTGACCTGATGATGGCGCTGGATAAAGTCAGTGATTTACAAGTCAGACAGACCAACATCCATAAAGCTATTGCTAATGGCTAATGTTGTTGTAGCTGTGCATCGAATACCTTTTAGGTGCAGTACATCAGTTCAGAGTAAGACGACAATAATCAAAGCAGACTGGGTGTCTCTGAAGGCTTGTATTGCCAATATATTACCCATATAAAGTAATTTAATGAACTCTGCATGCAGGATAAATCCAACACGGATGTTGCGTTGTGTTCAGATTAACAAATCAAAAGTGGGATACTACCATCCTGCTGCTTCAGACAGTAGTCCTGAGCTGTCAGGCAGTAAAGGATTTGTGGCCTGTTACAACTTCATCCAACTTCCTTGCAAACAGGACCATTTCTGCCGGTGGTCTGCCCTCCAGTGGAACATTTATGACAACACATGTCTATTTCACAGTAAGCTCTCTAGGCCAGACACAGACTAAAGAGACAAAAGAAGTTTTTCATCAACAACAGCCTACATAACACGTCTGACATTAAGATATACGGCACAAAAATCTCTCTGCTGCCTTAAACATTTCCCCCAATTCTCTACTGGGACCCTCCCTTTCCTTCCAGTGGAGACCTGGGCTACAGCAGGGACTGCAGTGCCATAGTGTTTTCCTGAACAAATGCTCCACTTTTCCTTCCTTACGAGCACCCACTCCTCCCAGTCCATTGTTTATATCCTGCTAGCGGATACAAAGTCCCTCAGTTAATCAGATTGAATCGTCAGTATTAAAAAAAAAAAACACTTTGTTTCCACACAGCTGAAAATCCACAACTTTTGTCTAAATGTTGTAATCCAGCTACTTTCTGGCTCTTGGCCCTAATAACACATTCTCAGGCAGTTTGGGGAATAATCTGCATTATGTAAACATGAGGCGGTCATATGAGTTAATGCACTATATGCTTATGACTCAAAATGCATCTCACAACAGCTATTTGACTTAAATGAAAACTTAAATGATATAGTTTGTTATTTATGATTTACTTGATGGAGATTTTAATCCATTCCTGTGTCCCTGCAGCCTTAATAACGTCTGAGTAAACATACTTATTTGTCCAAAATCTTGTTAATAAAAGACAATATCATCATATAATCTCTCTGGTATACATTATTCCAAATGTTGACTGTCTACGCACAAACTTAATGAACAGTCTATGGTGAACAATTTGTCTGAACTTTGTTTGAACTTGCCTTGCAAACTCATATCTTGACACCACAGCTGAGAAAATGAGTCACACACAAACTTGCAGCTCACACTAAAAAGATCAACACTGCAGTGGTTTTCATCTGGATACTGTTATCATTACTACAGGACATTTTTCATTAGAATAAACACCACCCCAAAAATGTTTTGCATGCTAGAGTTGTTCTGGGGCATCTCAAAGAGGCTAAATGGTTAAAATTTAACTCCTGGTTGAATTCACATGAGCTTGCTGTTAAACTAAAGGTTGATTATGCTGCACAATAATGTGACGCAATCTGCTGTACTGTGACATGCACTGTAATTGCACAACTGGTTCTAAGTTAATATCTATCCTGGTTTTGTAGTGGGAAAACTTATAATGCACAGAAATCTGTCAGTATCTCATCTGCATGTGGACCAGCAGCATGTAAGCTCTGTTGGTTTTGGCATTATAGGGTCTGGTGAGTTATTAGCTATAAGACAAACATTCCACAGCTTATCAGTGTTTGCTTCAGTGTTGTCAGTAAAGTATACGTCACTTCATCTGACAGACAGACACAAAAAAAAAGCAGCGGCGACACAAAAATAATCTATTTTAAGATTTACCTTTGGACTATGACGGATACTAAGGTATAGAAGGTTTTCAGTTCCGTAAAATCAATGTCTAGCAGCTCAATGTAGAGATCTGATAACATAAAGGGAGCTGTAGAGGTGTATGAAAAGTCCATACACACTCAAATTTACGGTCTGATCAGAAGAGTCAAACAAATGCTACAGTTTGAGTTGAAAAATTATCCGTATTATTAACAGTGTAACAGTGTCAACAATTTTTATGGAGTCCATTAAGGGACATGGAGGGGGAAAAAGATGTACTTTTGCGAGATCCTGCAAAACTCTTGGTGATACTCTTTTCATTCCCTATAGTGGGGTATTTTATTTATGTATGTAAAAAAGTGGGCAATTTTTGTAGTTAACTGATTTGAGTGGCCTGTTTTTGTGGCATGTGACTTTTCTGTATTAAATTTTGTTGCAATTTAGTATCACATAGTCAATTTCATCATTGTATACAAAGCAGTTTAAAAACTACTTTGTCTAAATAACTTTAGTAAACCAAGCAAGATTTCTCCTTGACGTATCTTTGCTGTAGTTCAACTTCATCCAATGTGAAGTAACTAGCAGGTTGCAAAGCTGTGCGTTCAACGTAGCTTCCCCGACACTGATAATTATGTAACACAAATACAGACTACAAGATTTTGGCCACTTCGGTCAGAAGAAACATGCTGAAAACACTACTCTGACATAAGCTGATATGATAGACAGCTGCATATTTAAACATTCAGCAGATTCATAGCAACATACCATAAAACTTAAGTTAAGAGCCCGGGCTATTATTTGCTTGAATCACTGATTTCAACAGGCCTATATTTGGGACAGGTCTTTAATTCCTTTCACACAAAACTGATGCTCAGCAAAGATGGGAAAAACAATCAAATTGTTTATTTAAACCAGTATGAATATGACTTGTTCAAAAATTCAGCTTCAGACAATATACCAATTTTGAATCATTCATTTGATCTAGCTCCGACAGACAGCGCATCAGAGAGGGAGAGTTATGGCACTCGAGGATTACAGCACCCAGCATACCGACACAACATCACTTTATCCTGTTACAGCAATATTCACAACTTTTCATTCTTTTGATCTGAGGACCCTTATGGACTAAATGAATATGAATAACTTACAGGGTAATCAAGGAATAGACGCATAATTTAAGGTAGCAAACAACCCGGCTTTATACATCCGAAGAACTTCTATGAAAAAATGAACTGCTTGGCAACCAGACCAGGCGTCTAATTGAAACAGGCGCCTATTTGTCAAACTGCATAGCCACACCGGGCTAGTCAAAAGGTAGCAGGTGTTTAATTGGGATGAGGCTTCTAATTGAAGCTTTACTGTAAGCATTCATTTTCAGTCAAATTTTTGGCAACCTGATTAATGTCAGTCCAATTGTCATGCTCCTTTTAGCTCTGTTTTTGGTCTCCACCACCACCAGAGGGAAATGTTTGGCACTTCAGCCGATAAATGTTCCACTATGTTAACCTGTTAGTGGGTACCTGTGTATATCTGCCATTTGCTGGGCAGGTAGTGTTGTATGGTGGGTTCAATAGAGTTTTTTTTTTATTTCTTTACTGAAAACAGCTGCCTGCTGCTGCTGAAATTGAGGTCGATGAGAGTGGTAAGAGTGAACCAATATAGTAAGCTGAAAGGCATTAAAACGCTCTCTAGAACTAAAGGGAACTGCAGATTTGGGTGATAACTGTCATTACGAGCAACACCTGTTACATTACACAAAGTCACTTGACTCATTGGTAATATAAAAATATTAATAAGTGCAGCCTTTAATATACTTAGAATATACTAATGCTACTAAATTAGCATTATTCTCCCTTTCTCTAGAAAGCTCTGCTGGAAGCAATGCTAATATACTTATATACTTACTTATATACGCTTCAAGTTGCAGGACAAGTGCATTGAGTTAAATGCAGTGAAATTAGACAAGCTTTTACTTTAAGATTCAATATATATTCAACATACCAAACAAGGTATTTTCTGACTGTTTCTGATGTCTCCGCTACAGTTTGATGCTGCTCACCAACGGGTCTGACAATCGAAACTGAGGCTCCATTGTGAAACAGACATAAATAAGGTAATCTATGACATGCTGCACGCCTCTCTCTCATTTGCACGCACACGCATACACACACACTCAGATAAGGGCAGTATGATGGGTGCAGCGGTTAGACTCGCTGACAATACCTCAAGTCGTCCAAACCTGCCTCAGCACATACATGAGTTATAGCCTTGTCAAGAGAAGATGAGTACGAGTGTGGGAATGTTGAACTGGAGAAGAACTGGGCATAAGTCTCCTCTCTCTGAATGAGTAAACCTACCTGATATGAAGCAGCTGAGGTTATAGGGCGAGATGCTGCCTAAACTCCTCTCATCGGACTAGCTACGACTGGTTTCGTGCAACTTGTCTTGACTGACACAGGGAGTAGACATATCAAATAAAAACCTCAGGGTAAAGTATTTTCAGCACAATTATAAAAAGGAGAGTCAGGTTGGGTTGAATGTCAATCAGCAGTATTTTGGCAGCTATTAAAGAGGTGTGGAGAAAATTGGATCAGTAAACAACCAGCAGAGCTCTGAAGGGCCACAAACTGCATGCAGGTACATTTAACGGAAAGGTATTCACAATAGGTTATCAGAGGTAACAGTCTCAGACAAAGAGAAACTGTGGTCACAAGCTGAAGCTGACAAGACGTAAAGATATTTCAGGTCTCTTGGGGCAGGTCCAAAGTCTTGAGTCAATCAAGTCAATCGAGAAAAGTCTACATCTCAAATCTTGTCAAACCCAATCTCGGTCTCTGATAAAGATTCAGCCTTCTTGTAGAGTTTAAACAGGCTGTGTTTTTGCACACTGTGTAAATAATCCCGATGAAACCTCTGCACTGTAATGCTTTGGTTTAAAAGGAAAGAGTCCTCCAAGTAGTCAGGTACAGATGCAGAGTTGTTTTTTTGAGCCCCCAGTTTGCAGGTGGAGTAACGACACTCATCCTACAAAGCAAATCTCAAGTCTCAAGTCCTTGAGGACGTGTCCAAGTTACAATTTTTCATAGGCAAGGATCTTGCAAGTCTTTCAGGTCTCTAAGTGCTGACCTTCAGCATTTGAACATTTTCCTTAAATACTTAGTTTGCTTTTTTCTTATTGAGGAGTCAGTTGTGTCGGTATGCTGGGTGCTGTAATCCTCAAGTGCCGTAACTCTCTCCCTCTGATGCGCTTTCTGTCGGAGCTAAATCAAATGAATGATTCATAATTCATATATTATCTGAAGTGTAATTTTTAAACAGTCAATATTCATACTGGTTTAAATAAACAATTTGATGGTATTTTCCGATCTTTGATAAGCAACAGTTTTGTGGGAGAGGAATTAAAGACCTGTCCCAAATACAGGTAGGTTGATTTCAGTGATTTAAGCAAATAATAACCCGGGCTACTAACTGAAGTTTTATGGTAATTGAGAAAAGATCTCTTTATCAAGAGAAACCAAAGACACTTCAATCATCATAAACAATCACATTAGCTAAAACATCAACAAGTAATACTATAATATCAGTAAATCGAACTTTAAAGCTTCTCCAAAGAGTTAGTACCTCTAACTTGAGTTAGTTTTGTGGTTCATTACAGTATGCAACTCCTTAATCCAGTCTCCAGTTCAACATTATGCAAAGTGGACAGCTATGCGAGGTCTCCCTGATGCACTTTAATGAATTTTCTTATTGTTTCGGGATTTAATGGTTTAAAAACCTGAGACTTGGATGTTTTTGCTATTAAGTATTAAGTCTTTGGCGAGTTTCAAGTAAGTGAAATCTGTCCAAGCTCTCATTCATGTGACTTCAGTCTGATTCAAGTCCACAGCTCTGGACAGACACATATTAAATGTAAAAGGAAGTACTGCTAAATGATATGCAACTTAACGCTGTGGACAGGAGTTAAACACAGTTAAAATGACTTTATTTGTGCCATCTAGTCGACTCATTCTGACAGGCTCTGTGTATGGAGGCCAAGATTTGACAGATTTAATTACATGTTATTGCCACAGCACACTATACTTACTGTTAACACTCTTAACTCTCTAAACGCTTGCTTTTACTGCTAAAGTGTGCAACTTTTCCAAAATTATATTTCTTTTTTTCTACTAGTGCATGAGTCTGCTTTGATGGACTATTTTGTGGCCATGCTGCAAGCCACATCTCCCATGCAAGGACAGGAGAAAACATTGCATATGAACACACGACAGCAACTTCAGTGCTGTTTCTAAAACCATGCACAATGAAATTAAGTGTAAAGCATCGACTGCCTGTGCAACTTGAGCCCAACAGCATGATTATGCATGTGTAACACACTCACCTATACACATGATGTCAAAGCCCTGTGGTGGTTTGAGGGTCCGTCTGGTCCATCCGTTCCTCAGGACCTGGAGGTGGACTTCTTTGCCCTGGATCAGCAGCACATGCTCATCGATCCAGCCGAGGAAGAAGATCTCAGACAGCGCCTCTGTCAGCGCCTTGTTCCAGAAATGCTGCATGTTTACAGCTTTGAAATTAGCGAACACCTCGTAGCCGGTGTGATGCTGTAACTTTACCGCTGCTGGTGGTGGTGATGATGATGATGGGCAGCCCTCTTCATCTCCTCTGCGAAGCTGCGACAGCACCAGAGCCAGAGAGTGCGGGGCTACTTCAAGGAACTTCTCCATCGTGCTTCAGGCATGAAAATCAGAGGAAACCAGTGTTTCGGGTCATTGTTCACACCGCACGGTTTGCGTTTCTACCCAAAAAGTGCCTGATAATCCTCAGACACGTTAAAGAAGTGGACTGGAGGGTAAAATAAAGCACGCTGAGCTGATCCAGAGTCTGCAGCTCGACGTTGTTAAAGTTAAACACAGGTGTTCCATGTATAATGAGGGAAATAAGCAACCTGACACGCCGTCCCCTGCAGCCAGCTCACTAACTCCAACTGTCAAAGAGTATTAGGGCCTATTTACAGCCACGAAAGAGGCGAGGACTTGTGCTGCGTTCAGGGACCACACGGAAACTCCTACCTCACACTTTGAGAACATCATCAATATCAGCCTGTTTATTTCTTAGAAATTGTTTACCAGTCTTAAATTGATAACAGCAGTCATTTTAATGCAAAACTCAAAACGTTTAGCAAAGTGTTGCCTCAAAGACATACAACTAAAACAAAAAATGGCCACAAAGAGAAAAACCTGCATGATTCAGAGCAATATATATATATATATATATATATATATATATATATATATATATATATATATATATATATATATATATATAAAAGTCACTAAAAAGGAAATTTGTCCAGAACAGACTGAGAATTTACATAATATTAATGACAACAATAATAAAAATAATAATAATAATACATTTAAATATTATGTGAAATGGGCTCAAAAAGTACCACAGAGTTCAAACAGCCCCATCAAATAATTGTCAAAAGGTAAGATACCTTAATACTTGTAGCCTATTTATTACAGGGCTGATGTCCTCGATTATATTATGATTATATTATTATACAGGAGTGTCTCAAGTATTTACAGATGTTTTTAGCGGCAATGAAGGGACATACAGTTGTTTTTAAATACAGGTAAGTCTTTGTTGGCTCATTAGCACCTCCAACTGGAACAGGTCACAATAACTTTACATATTAACACCATATGCTTGACTGTAGAGCTGCAGTGATTCATGGGTTGAAATTGTTATCAAAATCTGTTTTGATAACTTGATCAGATTATTAATAATTTGTAAAATATTCTCCAGTTTAATTGTAAACTCTTTGAAGTTCAAGTCTAATGTGAATAACAGTGAATACAATAAAATTAACAGTCTCACTGGTAAGGAATTATTTACTTTAGATTGCATATGCTGCAGAGTTTATCCCAAAACTTTAATCTTAGCATTAAAAAGGATAAGGAAATTGAGCGCCTGTCATGCTTGTATACTTGCACCCATTTGTGGCTATATTGTGGTGCAATTTGTTAAATCATCTTCTGATATTGCTGGTGTTTGTAAGTGTTGTATAAGTGTCCGCCTCTGCGTTCACCACATCCAGCAGGTACTAAGTGGCCTGTTGTTTGTTACAGCTAGTTTAGGTAAAGTGCGTTTGTGTTGGCAGTGAAGGAATCTGAGGCCCAGTTTTATTTGGCCGAGGGCCTCGGGATCTGGTGGCCCAGTTCTTCTCACCTCCAGGCCTGCCAAATCTGGAGTAATCCTGCCTGTTTACACTCAAGACTGTGTGAACAATTAGACCCTTTACTGCATTTGTAGAGGTTGACTATTGCACAGGATAATGTACTAAACCCAGCTACGGGCAGTTAATGCAGAAGGCAGGTTAATTCTCAGTCAGAATATTATTTATTTTTTATTACTGCTGTAGCCGTTCTTGCTGTACAAAGCACTAACAGTAGAACTGGCACTTAAACTCTTTCACACAACACTTATGTTCATGACTGTGGCAGACTGATGTGAAACAAAAATATTACTGGAAATGCAAAACTTATTTCAAATTACATTTTAGGGATCTCATAGTCTAAGTATTTTCATTTTAAATGTAGTATTTTGATGACAATATATATATGTAATTTATTCAATTTTTAAAAAAACATTTCTAAGATTCCTCCGCATACCACTAGAGGGAACTCACGCACCACCAGTGGTACATGTACCATAGTTAACCAATGCCACATGAGAATGTGAGCGCTTAAATTTTTAGGAGCACCATAGATGTTGATTTTCTCTACTGTAAGAGCCAAAAACAAAACCAGTAACACCATTTACACACAAAACAATGGAAAGTGGTTTTTATTTTTCAGGAAAGCATTACACCAACCTCACAGTATCACTGCTTACAAAATAGTGATATAAAAAAGAAGCCAAATAGTGACGTAGGATACAACTTAAAAACTGGATTGTCAACCAGTGAAATATTTTAACAGCAAAAGTGATTTTAGCTGGTTTGCTGTAAACATTTACTCGTAAATGACCAGCACCTGGATTAGTACACCATCAAATTGTGCTTTGTCTGTTATAAATCACTCACTGCTGATCATTACATACAAAAGTATGACTCACTGTTTCAAAACAGCTGACTGGAAATCATTTTTTAAGAAGTTAATAGCTGTAAGTATTAAAGCGAAGCGAAAATGCACCCTATTTTCCTTTTAAGCCTTAAAAACCATAAATACAAGATACAGCCTAGCATGAAATGTAAACTTGTGTTCAAGTATGAAACTGAAAAATGAAAACATTGTGCAAGTTCGATGGCTTTACTCATGCATGCTATGAAGCCTTACACTGACTTATATGAGAACTTTCACAGGCACCAGTTCATTCAAAGAAATCCATATTTAGAAAATGAAAAACATAAAAAAAATGTAATTCTGAAAAAACCAACAAGATAGCTTGATGGATAATCCTGAATTTGCTACACAAAACTGTTAAATTTACCTGCTGAGTGCAGCATCTTGGCTTCACACAGCTCATCACGTACTGTTTCAGTGAATAATTATTACTGGTTTCGCTACATTGACTCAATATTTAAAAAAAAATAATGTATATGAAAAAACAACAGGCACAGAAATGACAGACATGATCCCTTCATTACAAACGTCTAAAATAAACTGCTGACTCATAAAACAACTGATGTAGAGCAGGAAGCCCATCTATGGTTTCATGATTAACAAATATAGAAGGTCAAACTTCCTATTAAACTGGCTCCCAAAATGTTTCCCTGAAATGTGTACAGTGTAAAGAGAAAAGAGGCATTCACTGGTAGGAAACTGTGAACTTGGAATTACAAGGTCGATCATGTTTTATCTTTAGATTCATTATTTTTCAGTGTTGTTTTTTGTTTTTATTTCAAATTGACATTGTTTTAAAAAATAACCTTTATCAGGTTAAATGTTTAAGAGAAAATACAGAATAATATTTCAGAAGGCGTAAACTTTTAATGCCTTATCTCAGAACTGTACTCCACACATAAAGTACCCTATAACACCAAGCTTGTGAAAAGTGACACATCTACTCTCCCAGAAACATGTTAGCTGAGGTGTCAAGAGATATTCAGTCAGACAGTGTAACTAAAATAATTCACCAACACCAACTTGTACACATCTTCACGCCTTTCTCCCACAGATGAAGGCCGTAGGCTTCTGATGACTTCAAGGAGAGAAATACATCTCTTTGGTCAGCATTGACACAATGCATGGGATCTGTTTCTTTGCATGAAAGCCTGGTGAATTAGAGACAGACTCAAACTCTACTGCCACCTTGTGGTTCACTCGTGTCATGATGTGCTGAAGCTCCACGTCTTTCCCATATTTGGTGATCATATCACACAGTGACTGCATAAACCAGGAACCGGTCATAGTGTTCCTCCATGAGTAGTAGCCTGTAGACAGAAGAGTGATTGAATAATGGGCATGTCAATACAATAAATAAAAAAGGGATTAATAAGTATACGGTGTTTGTGTGAGTATTAACCTGGAGCTGTGGAGAAGGCATAGAGAAAGTCAGCTTCTACAGGGATCTTGGTGATGCCATCTTCTACACTGTCTGTCTCAATGCCTGCATCCAGATCAGTGCCTCTGCAAGCCTACTCGATGTGCACACAAACAAAACGACACTTGGTTACACGTCACTTTAGCAAAGCTCAATGGAAGTCAGCGCAGGAAGGAGACGAACTCTTACAATACCTGGATGAAGAAGAGTTTGGGTTTTCCCACCAGCGATCTGCAGCGATCGCCTCGAAAAAGTGACGTCAGGTACTTGAGCTCTACTGAACCATCTGTGCCAAAGAACACACCCTCGTCTCCATGACTCAACAGGACGCAGACGAACGAGGCATTGCAGCTGTGATCTTCCTTTGATGCTGAATAAACAGAAATGTACAGCATTTAATATATATTTTGTGCAAGATGTTATAAAAAACAGCAGGTGAATTCTGAACTTACCAGAGATTAAAACCTGTTTCAACTGCTCGACTGACTGGTCGTTGTAAACCTTCACTTTATAACCCAGCTTCCCAAACACTTTCATAGCATTGGCTGCATCGACATCTGTTCCGTTTCGTTGATTCATGCCTTTAAATAACAAAGCAAAGACAATCCGGTTACTTGAACACAATGAAAATGCAACTACAAAAAATATTTTTAAAAAGGAACCAACATATTTCGCTTCCCCGTAAACAGATTTAACCATCAGCACACACTGTAGACAAGTTTGTTATAAATTGTAAAAGGCCCTGCACACCCACGATACCCGACACAAAGATGATTAATTGTTTTAGCCAGTGAGACTTCTTCTATCACAAGTTTTCCCACAATACAATATTACATCGATGCTTTGGACAACAATACGATATTTGCCGATATCACAAAGTCTAGCACAATACAATTTTGATTAAATTCAGGTGCCTGCAATGTATATGACACTGTAACAATTAATACCCTCATTGTCTTCTTCTTGCTTAATTACCATAGTCTGGGTGGCAATAGGCAGCTAGCACTGTTTGAATGTTTAGGAAGCAGGTGTGCTTAGATGGAAATGGCGACACAGACATGCCATGAGAATTTCAAATTAAAGGCATATCTTAAAGATGACGTATTAGTACACCCCTAGTATGCGGGGTATTTTGTTTACGTGCCTCACAGGGCCATGGATTCGGCTTGTTTTGTGGGCGACATTTCACTGAAGTGAAAACCACGCCCAACCTGCACACACCCATACTGTGATGGTGGGACTTTAGAGTGCACCCTTTCTTGTCTGGTTACCTCACATAAGTTCCACATATCTTCAAACTAATTGGCCAGAAAAGGTGAAAACACCTACACAGGTGTAAATAATTAAATTATTGCTGGGTGAGTAGCATTGCTGTCAAACTGTCGTGGCTGATTAGGACACCTGAATAGTACGGAGCCATTGTAAGTTATTCGTTACACCTGTTCTTTCTCTTCTATGACGTGTTAAAGTGTCTGCTGGGAAAGAGGCAGTTCAATATATATAAGAGATCCCTAAGACAGGAGTGAACACCTCTTATTTAGGTACAGTAACTGTGGTCACTTTCCCTGCTTTTACACTAAATCTTATTTGCTCTGGCACAAAATGCTGCGATTATCCTGGAAACATACATGGGAAATTACAGAGTTGTGTCAAAGTGTACACATATCTACCATAACAGGAATCTTTTTCTTGGTTGAACAGGCTAAACCACTGCTGATGTTTATCCCACTAATATAATGTTCTTGCTCATGGAACATTGTTGACCAAGCAGTCATGTGTGTTTGGTTAGTCCTGCTATACGGGTTTGTCAAACACAAGTCTGACAGTAAAATGAGACGTTATACAGTAACGGTGATGCAGACAGAGCAGACTGAAGTTGCACTCGCTTGCATTGATATCCCAAGGTCTTCTCAGACAGATAATAGAGGCTCTTTCAATAACCGCATAGCAGCTTTTCAAGCTTACATTGCACAGTGCGACTAAAAAGTAGGCAAGGACTGAGGTCATACAGTCTCTCCAACTATTGTAGACAGCAGACATCTTTATATCCAAACAGAAGGACGCACTGGATAAACATTCCCTTATGGGTCCTGCTTTACAAAATGATTATGAGCATCAAAAGGACACACGTGACAAAGCTGTAATGGCTGTCCTTCTATATCCTGCCACGCTAAAAGAAGACTACCACAATATCCAAGGGACTGGGCCGTTCAATAAATGTACAGACTTAACTTTCACATACACATAATTCTCCACAGTGTTTATCAAACATGAAAGAGGAACTAATTAAACCACGGGTACACATGTGATGCCAGATCATACAGTGTGTCATGTGGGTACCTGAACTTCCTGAAGAGCCACTGATGGCATGCTAGACCGGGAGTTATTGAATTATCTTATTAAATGTAATGATGCATACAAGGATAAGTACAACTGCCTGCTTGTTCTCATTCTCACTAAAGCCAGCGAAAGGCCTTCGACAGAGCTAACGTGAACATCTCATTAACTGGCATGGGATGCAGTTAAATTGGATCCATGGCAACACGAGTAAATTGGGTCCCTGAGCACACAGCCTCATGAAGGTGTGGATGCCAGATGATTGATCTGCTCTGTTGTACACTGAGATGTCCATTTCTGTAAAGAACTTTTGTGGAGCTCACACTTATCATCAGTCCTGCTGATGCAGTCGGACAGACAAACCTGCCCAACACAAACTTGTCACCAGACAGAGGAAAAGTGAGCCCCACTGATTAGAGATCTCACCGTGAAGTTCAAGGTAATCAAGCAATTGCCGATTGACCAACTGCATAGAAGTGGCATCCCCTCACAATTAAAGGCAGATCCATGAGTGACATCTAAAGAAGGAGTCCCCCTCACTCAGCTTTCTGACAGGGATGTCCTCACACCAAAGTAATCTACTATAACTGAGGGACCAAGTAGAGATGCCTGTGTGGGAACTGGAAACAACACTACACGGATACCAAAGGCACCTTTACAGCCAGCTAACCTCTTACTCCTAATGAAATATTTAATGGTGTACATCTGAGCCAAGAGAACCATTAACCCTGGACTAACTTCTTGGTTTAGTCTAGATCAGTGGTTTCCAACTGGTGGGTCCCAGTCCAAAAATGGGTTGTGGGTCCATTCTGAATGGACGCCAAGTGACTCCCGAATGTGTCACGTCTGTAGAAAACACATTTTATTTTAAAAAACAGTGAATTTCTAGCACAGAGCTTTTATTTTTTAATTGCTGTTTCCTGCTGTAGAGTGATTGACTAACAAAAAACAATTTGAGAGAGCCAGAAAACAAGCTCAATGACATGGCCAAATGCAAGTATGACCCTAAATATGTATTAAACTTTTTGAACCTTGACCTGAACCTGGACCTGGACCTGTTGGGAACCACTGGTCTAGATTATTTAAGCTTTTCAAAATGGCACAATTTGAAATCTCGATGAATCTTTTTTTGGATTGCAGGAAAATACCACCAAACCTGACATCAAGAGAGAATGACTGGGGATACCAAATCATTATTTTTATTACACTGTAACTATAAATTACTTTTTTGATGTGAAATTGGTGTTGAAAATGTGACAAATAACAAGTGCCTATCATGAGAAGAGTTATTTTGTCAGACTAGAGACAAAAATTCAAGGGTATTTACTATTTAAATTACAATGACACTGAGAAAAGAATGGCATGTAAATATTCACCTTAAAGTTCATGTAACCACCTGATACTTATCTTTACTTAAAATTACTTACTTAAACATTTCTGCTAAAGAGTTTCAGCACTAAGTAGAGCATTAGAGATTAAATCTGAACCAGGCACTGTATCAAATATAACATTTTCCACAGGTAATATGTGAGGCGAGGGACTACAAGTAATTGTTTTCATTATCTTGTCACTATTACTACAAATTAATATTTGGATAATACATTTATGTATAAAATAAAGCAAATAACAAGTCCCTGTCGTGTGAGCCTAATCTTTACTTTGTCTGCCTAGTCTAAAACCCAAGGTTATTTACCATTTAGATTACACTCATACAAAGATATGCAAAGCAAGTAATTATTCATATATTGCTGGTACCACCAGAGTCTACTGTACTAAAGTAATAACTTTATGTTAATGATATTCAGCACTACAAAAATTCAATTTAAACCTGGTTTAACAAGTGTTTAGAGCAGTTTAAGTTATGCCAAATACCCTGACCAAAAAAAAAAAGAAAGACCAAAATAAAGACCTGTTTTTCTGTCAAAGTTCTTGTTGTTGATGATGATGCACTGGCCGATGCTGGGGAAATTCAGACTGTATCTGAAGCTGTGTGCGCTGGGCTTGGCGTCCACGTCCATGGGAGCAGAGGCAGACGAAGACGACCCTGACCTGAGGGACAACAACACCATAAAACACTCCATAATCTTTAAATCAACAGCAATGCACACAAAAGAAACCGCTAATCCAAGGTGAGGAGGAGGAGGCATTTAAAGTGAGCAGTCTTTAAACCTGCAGTACTGCTTCATATAACGTTATGACATGAATAACACAGTGCTAAAACAATCTGTAGACACACAAACAAAAGCTAGTATTTCATTAATAACTAGCGGGTGAAGTTTTATGTTACTTACAGGATAGAGGGGAGTTTGGAATATTAACAAAGACGAACAGCTTCCTCACCATTGTTGGTCAGGACAACAATGAGCTGCTAGAAATAAAGATAGCTAACTTAATAACTAGCTAACTAAGCGAAATTAACCGTGACTTACCATTGTCCGTCGCTACTCTTTGCGTCTGTGGAGTCTTCTCCAGGTCCGTTAACCGACATATTCCTAATTTAGTAAATTAACCACACAGTAACACAGTGAATTTACACACCCTATATGGTAAACAGCAAACTCAGCACTGCTAATGCTAATGCTAATGCTAGCGCAGGGAGATGTGAGGATGTACCCTGCCTAGCTAGTAAACAAAGATGCTGATGTCATGCGGAGAGACGCGCTCGTTTTAAACCCCCACGCCTGCCGTGTGAAGGGGCGAGTCAGGCCCAAACTCTCCCTCGTGAGGGGCGGAGCTAGTGTTTTCTTTTTCTTTTTTCTTTTCTTGTAAATACAGAGATAAAATTTGGATCATACACACGCGAGGAGATGTATGTATCTTTTCAGACTGTTTGAATTTTTACATTGTATTTATTCAATATAAACAGTCTCTAAACACACCACCCCACCCCTCACACTGAGGTCAAAATGCTGTACCAAAACCTTCACCACACTGATAGGAATAACAATTCTATATTAAATTTACTGGCCTTAAGTTAGTCAAATAAAAATGTAATAAATGTAAATATTTAAATATGATAAAATACTGGAATTAGCCTGGATAATACCTGCTGTTTTAGAGTTTCAATTTAGGACTGTAAACCCCCCCACACTGCAAAATCCCCCACAATTCCCAGAGAAGAGACACTCCTGCTTCTGATATTACTCATAATCTCTCTCTCTATATACATATTTATCTGTCTTGCTCCTGAACTCAATCATTGTAAAAATGTATCACAAAGATGTTATACCGTTCTAAGGGTTTGGCAGGTTATTATTTTTGGTTCCCAGAAAATGAAACTCTAATCTAATCTAAAGCCTTAATAGTTACAGATGCTACTTTCTACTTCCACTTTACTACACCTCTACATAAATTTGACTGTTAGTTACTAAGTAGGCCTCTGTTTCAAATCAGGTCCCTCCTCACAAAACACACAGTCAGTTTATAAATTATGATCCCTTGTTATAGACCAAAACTGTACAAAAGAATAAAAAGTCAGTCAGCTAAAGCATGCGTATTTTAGTCAGTCATTTTCAAAATATTTTTAGTTTGATATTTAAGTACACTTAGCTAACAGTACTTCTACTAGTACTAATACTTTCTCATATTACTTTACTTAAATGTAATCGTAGATGCAGGACTTCTGCTAGTAATATGATATTTTTACATACGTCATGGCACATTGCATTCTGTGTAGTGGTGGCCATTTTACATTCATTCATTCATTTTCAACCATAAGTACACACTGATGACAAACACAAATCAACAGAGAAGAAAACATGAATGGACCAGGTGAAGATCAAGTGCAACATTTCTTACTGATAGAAGCTGAGCAAAGATGCACAGAAGGCTACTTTGAAAAAAAAAAAGGGAATTATCAGGCTCAGTCTGTATGCACACAAAGAGTTGTCTGATGATCTAAACAAGTCCTCCCAATGCATTTACAGATGTTTTTCCTACTTTGTCTGTGTGAGCTCTCACACACTGGAGCAGTGGATGGGTGCAGGTCCTGCAGATTTTCAGATCTCTTTGTGTCACCACTCTAAACTCAACATAACTTCTTCTTCCAAGACATTTAGTCATTTGGTCAGGTTGTCTTTCATTTAGGCCACAGTTTGGTTGTTAACGTTCACTAAGTCTGCTTTCCAACCAGCACACTGCTGTTGCTACAGTGAACCTGCTACCAAGCCATGGGTAACCAGTTCCTGTTGCCAACTGGAGCGTGCACTCTGCACACACATGGCTAGCATAGCAGTGTCTTGTACACATGTTGGAGCTCTCCTGTTTAAAGTAGCAGTGTGGACACTGGGGATTAAGACAGTCACTGACTTTCCAGCCTACTGGATGATGCCTGGTAGTATGGACGAGGTCCAAGCACAGGTGGGCTTTGAGATTGAGTGTTCCTCTGGTGCAGCAAAGACAAAGGCGTTTGACAAGTACATCAGTGGAAAGAGAAGACGGTCAGGGACATGGACTTGTCTTGGTTGCAACATGACCCCAAAACCCACACATTTGAACTTGTCAGCCCTACTGAAGATATTGCACATTCACAACAAGGCTGTTTTTCTTTATGTAATGGACTAATACCATCATTATGCAGACCCTGTTGCCACTCTTACTAAAGCAACTTATCTGAATACTTCATATGATGACAATAAGTTAGCTACCACATGTGATTTAACAGGGGCTTTTTTCACAGATGACATTTTGATGTCACAATAGGAAAAGCTGCTTCAGTTTAAGGGACCTGGTGGTGTGCATGCTGACTCACTTGTTGTTTTAATTACCCCCCACAAAAGTTTTTTTTTTCTCCAAGTATAGCCAGTCTCTTAGTACATCCATTAAACTACATTACACCCACTACATTTTTCCAGCTGTCTTTGTAAAATGATCTCTGTCAGCTACAGGGTGTGGCAGCCTGAAACCTGAGTTAACTACACAGATGGCGCTGTACATTTCTAAAACAAAACTATCTTTTCAAATCATTTACTAACATTTTTCAGCATTTTTATGCTGCTTAGCTTGGTAAAATAAAAACCACCAAAGGTAAGCACTTCATTCAGTCTTTAATAATGACAACCTCTAACACAATTCTGTTTAAAAAACACTGCATTGAAGGACAGAAAAGGTGTGAGTCAGTACATATGTACATTTTAACTAAGGTACATATGTTTGCATTTAGCGAATTGATGGTTTAGGAAAAGTTTTCACAACAAACTCACAAAATGACAAACTCCTCAGTCGCCAACATCACAAGCTGACTGTAAAATCATAAAGGGCATGACAGATAATGGATGTATGTAAGTGCAGGAGCAGAATTGTGGGAAGCTGTGGCGTTGTGTAAAGTGACAGTTCATAACAAGAAACAATAAAGGGATGAAAAAGGTAGAAACATAAGAAAAAAATCAGATGCACATGAAAAGATGGAGCTACGCAATTAAGAGCAGTGGCTAAAAATATATATATATATATATATATATGTTGAAAAAGACAAGACAGACAGAAATATGTAATTTAAAACACACACGCTCTTCATCATGTGTTTAAATGATGTATGAAAACAACAGTAAATCACAGTAAGAGATGGTTCAGACTAAAACAAATTAATGTCATTTAAAATAAAGCCAGCCTGGCCGGTCGAGGGTGACTCAGTGTACACTGAGCTTAGACAAAATGCATCCAGTTTTGAGTAAACAATGACGTAAAAGAAAACAAAAGTGCATAACTGCCATTAGATTCTCTATCAATACCAGTTAATATTACAATTACTTTAATATATTTACACAGAAATATTTGCAATGTTGTTTTGCGATTCATTTTCAGTGTTCTCCTTTTAAGTACACTTGAATATAAAATGAATTTTCGATTTTCCACCAGCCACACAGTCCTTTCACTCGTATGACAGAGAACGACAAACACAATGACAGAATTTTTTTGCAGCGTTCACACATTTCATGTTGTGCCACATGTATACACACTGAGGCACTCTTATTGCTGTCTGTTAAAAAACTACACTCACAACACACGACAACTAAACTATCCTACGTCAAGATTAAAGCTATGATCAAGAAGTTTTGAAGGAAACCAGGAAGACAAAACACACTTGCCTCACGAATCATTGAGCCAGCAGAAATCAGCACGCAGCTCCGCTGCACTTACAATTAATCTCAACTGTTCGAAAGCCTCAACATTTACTTTGAAAGCAGAGTTTAAATGGTGGATACACATTGTTTTAAAGAGGGCACAAACTTAATATATGAAAATACTGCAATTTGTGTGCTCGAGTGAAGAATCAAAATAGAGTTGTATCTTTAACGGAAGGATTAGTCTCAATCTCATACACTATGATCAATCTAATGAGGCTCTTGCTCTCAATAACCTGGTCAACAGCTACACTCTTTTAATAGCAACTTAACATTCTGTTTTAGTTTGAGCATGCCCCCTTTAGAAATTGGAAAAAAAAAACGCATCCTCTGCCCCCCTTTTATGTCGGGGGAGCTTGACATTGCCTCGTAGGTCAGGGTCATGGTGTCCCACAAAACATATTTTTACAGGGTTTCTGTGGGTCTAAGGAACAAAGTTATAAGATTTACTTTGTAAAAATGGAAAAACTTCTGTTGTAATGACGACTACAGAATGGTACCAACTTACTCAAAATAGGTGGATTTGGTCTTAAGTTACTTTGAACTGCTGAAGGGAAAAGGTTATGGGAAAAAAAGGCAGTTTCTAAATGTTTTCGTCCCCAGTGCCATTAGTATTTCTATACATCATATTTTCATTGGTGCTTATACGAATTTGACATTACCTTTTCAACTCATGGTTTTCAATGTGGTATCATATTAACTAAAGAACATATTTTCTATTAAACTAAATGTACTACACATAGAAATGTAATTTTTCCGCAATACAAAAAAGAATAGAAAAATTACATTTAATTCTTATATAGTGAAAAAAAGGTAAATATATGTGAAGAAGAAGACTGCAGTTATTTGTTAAGATGGCCAAACCACACGACCGGGCCAAAATCTGAGGAGCAGCTAAACTATGGAGTGTTTTCATGCTGCTCAATTGTATCTTATGCAGAGTTGGGGGATATCAGGAAAAAATAAAAAAATCACACAAAGATTGTGAAATGGACTAGTGGAGTACAAAAACTAAAAAAAAGGCTAATGTGTAGATATAGTATACATCTGGAGTTCATTTAAGGGAATGAAGTAGCACCACAAATTACTATAAATGTAAAGGCAAACTCTGCATCATGTCTTGGTGTTGGTGATACTTTTTAATTTATACCAGCCCAAAGATAATAACTGAAATACGCCATTAATTACTTATTTTAAAAAACAGCATTTATCTTTTCTGTCAGAGCCACTGAAGGCCATGCATCTCTGCATGTGTGTGGTCTGAAACTGGTATAATGAATATTTCCTGTGTGAACTATTTAAAACTCTGGGTATGATTGACTCATAGTAGCGCCATGTTGGGGAAGCTGCAATAAACTCATCGCAAAAGTAGTCATAATCAGGAGTGCACAACACAACAAACACATAGACTACATGTTAGGTAGTAGCTCTCGATCTCTAAGCAACTCTTGTATATTGTAAGATGTCATCTGCTTCTGATAGTAGTGCTTTTAAAGTAAATGCATTGTGACATCACCATAAAAACCTGCTGCCAAATGCAACTCATAGGCTGTACCAAAGAACCCTGGACTGAGGACAGGTAGTGGACAAAGACAAACATCAGTGTCTGAGAGGCAGTGAGAGGGGATTCTGAACACTAATCAGCTGCAATGAGCATTGCATCTACTTTGAAGGGTGAGGTCCAGATGCCCATTACCCTGAGCAAATTACTGCTGCAAAAGGGGAGTCGAGTAAGGTGATCAGTTGAAGCTACGGACACTGCAGACAGGTCGATGTCAGGCTTGATTCCCCCCTTTAGCTGATGTGAGGTTGGTACACCACAGAGGAAGACAGACTGACTCGGTGGGGGGGTTAGAAGATGTCAGGGCACATGTCCCAGCTGCCTTGGTCTTTCGCCTCCCAGTAACCGCCCTTGTAGATGTGCAAGGTCTCTCCGGAAACGGGGTCGTCAAACTTCTCAAACCACAGTGCTTGGTAGTTGTCTGGATGGGCACCTAAAGGAAAAGACACACACTTTTACAGAGAGGAAGCTTTAGAAGGACCTGAGGTGAGGGTTAAGAAGCCACTGAGCCATGTTAACACATCATGCTTATATGAAGCAGACATGCTCTCAGATGGTTGACAAAGTGATAGTTAATGTTTCAGATGGCATCGTCTTCAGATGCACCTTACTCAAACCAACCAAACATGTTGTCAGTTTGGTTTGTTTGCTTGTCTGTCAGCAGGATTAAAAGAAAAAACGACTGACCCAAATTTCATAAAAGTCGATGGAAAGCTGTAGCGTGGGCCAAGGAAGACCCCACTACATTTTAGAGCAGATCACAATCACAGGGCGGATACACAAATCATTTTTCGAGACAAGAGGTCTGTCCTCTCTGGCTGCCCTTCTAATTATGATTACGATTACTCAATGAAGTCGCCAATTTGCTCCTGTGCCATATGAAGAAAGATTCATCCTCACAACCAATGCCCACACTACACAGGATCACAGTATACTGAGCAACGAGACAAAATGCTACTCTATAATATTCAAGTTCTACGTTTGTGCCAATTCTACAGTGAGCTACAGTCCTCTATGAGGTTCCCTAAAGACTACCAACACAAACCTAGATAACAAGACTAAATAAAACAGGGGATAAAAAAGAGCAACACTGTTGTGACTTGCTTTTGACTTGAGCTCCATGAGGACCTTCATTGCCTTCCACTGAGAGAGAGCAAGTTGCAGAGGATGTAAAGAGGAAATGGTGAACAGAGTGGCTCTTCAACTAAATTGAATTACTGGAAAATGTGAAATAATTGCACTGTATGCATTATGCTATGATCAGAATACTTGCTTTGATAAGGGGAGATTGTTGGTCCATAAGGGGCTGAAAATAGAAGAATTGAGGATGAATCTTTGAGAGTTAAGACATAAAGGTTTGGGTATGATCTGAAGATGGATGACACAAAGAAAGACAGTGAATGAAATGTAAGAGGCTACTTGCATGCGACAGGTGTGAGAGGGGGAGAGTCCTCTGTGTCAGCTTAACACCAGCACAAAAAACAAGGATGTGAATCCACAACTCAAACAAAATCCAAATGCCACACAAATTTCTTGTTTATGTTCATTTTAGAAGTGCTGTGGGTAGCATTTCAAGCAGAATAGGCTCTTAAAGTATATATTTTGACAGCTAAATTCTAAACATTTTTAAACTCTAACTCATATATCATCTGGTGTCACAAAGAGGACCTCTTTTTCTTGCTATCTTTGGCGGCACTCAACTGCCCTTTTCCCATTTGTGCTGTAAAGAAATATTTTTTTTTAGCCATAAACAGGTTATATTTAATTCAATCTAACTTGGTGGCAATGTGGAGGCTGATACAAGCTACAGATTTTCTTGGTGATGGTGTCAGCTGTTAAAAGGAATTCAAGTTACTGAAAAAAAGGTAAAAAAATTTAGTGATGTTGAGTAATATATAACCTGTCATCATGACACTTGTAGCTCCGCCCACCATAAAAAAGAACAGTTGTAAATGCCAAGTGAGAGAATCTTGACCATTTTGTTCTGAACAGCACGTGACAAAAAGCAAGTTATCGACACATAGTAAGTGTAGTGAGAACAAGCCTATCAACTTCCCATGGATAAATGGATATATATGGTTCATTTTGCTGCCACTGCTTTGATAAAATGCTACTCAAAGCACCTTTAAAATGACATATCACGGTAAGCTGTGAAGTGATACTTGCTTTCATCAGAAACCTCATTTGCTTCTGTGCCAGTCTCCACGACATCAGCTAAACGGAACAGAAATGGATGAAGGGATGGTAACAGTGTTTGAGAGATGATGTAGAAAACATGTGGTACCTTCCTATTAAAAACATATTGTTTATGTGTTTTGGCATCTAGAGTTAAAGCTGGGGTAGGCAGTTCCATAATAACCTTCAGCATATTGTAATTCAAGTGGTCTGAAAGAACAAAAAACTTCTGCATCTCCTCTTGGCTTTCTTTTCAAGTGTTCTTATTGGCTGTTCTACAAATGCAGATGTGCATGCACCTCCCTTCAGATAGTGAAGCCTAATTCAATGGTGGAGAATCTTGCAGAGAAAGCTGCTATTCTAGCATTGGCAACAACTGCCCACACTGTAAAGCACCCCAAAACAGGAAGACTGACTTATAAAAAACAGAGTGTGAAAGAGAATCAGTAAATGAAACTCAAAAGGTGTCAATATTGTGACACGTTTCAGAAATAGAGAAAAAATGCATCCAATAGTTTAGCCTTCTGCTAACCGTAGTCAAAAGCTGCGGCTAATTTAAGTTCATGTTTATGTAGCTAGCTAAAACCTCGAGTCACAGTATGTGATCTCAAAGAGCTTAGAAGGCTCACAAGTTTGCAAAGAAAACAGGACAGCATCGGAATCAGAATCGCGATCAAGATGATTGAAATGAATGGCTACTGCTCATACAGGATACTGTATAACACCTGTGTGCATAAACTGTGCTTGTCTGGTGGGAGGGGCTCAGGACAGAGAGGGGAGAGCTGCAGGAGGAGGGCATATTTTCATATTCTTGGGTCTTTCTCTGCCTCTTCCACAAAACTGCCTACCCCAGCTTTAACGCAGCTTCTATCAAGGGTGGGGAAAGGCTAAGAGAAGAGTACTTGCTTTTCAAGGCTGAATCATTGACTGAATCCTCGCAGACAGCTTAGAGTTGAGACAGAGACAGGCAGACAAGGTATTTCAAGACAGACAAAGTGGGCAGAAGATGAATGGACAGAAAAACATTGAACAGAAACACCAGACAGAGAGGTTAACTCCAAAACAAATTTCATTCTCTGTTACCTTCCTCAGGTGAGCTGGCTGCTTTAACAGCCTCCCTCTCCCTCTCTCGGCGGACAGAGCGCTGTTTCTCTTCTATCCTCTGCTTCTCCGCATTGGCCTCATCCCAACGGCCGTCCTCCATTAACCTCTGGTCAGGGCGTCGCCGACTGTCCGTTGGCGCCACTCCCTCTTCAGGTTCATTGAGTGTCAAGGCCAGTGAGGAGAAGAAGTACATGTTTTCTGCTCCCTCCCTAAAGTCACCACCATAAAAGATCAGGGTCACAACAACTTACAAGGTGTACACACTGTCCCAGCTCTACCAGCAATCTTCTTTAAAGCAGAAACTCACGGTAAGGGGTTCTTTCTCCAGATTTCTTTGGCTTTGAGTGTCTGATAGACAGTCCTCTGTTTGCCTTCAGTGCCGTTCTCGCCTTTACTGCTCTGCATCACCCGAGAAAACTCCATCTTCTCATCCCAGGTTCCTGACAGCACATAATGGGCCTTCCCGTCCTTATCTGTTACTACTCCTGTTACCTGACGGACAAACACAGCTCACAGTTAAAGAGTGGAATCAGAGAGCCCACAGTGGTCAGTACAGGAATTCACATTCAACTTACACTTAGTGGACACCCTGTTATCTGAAATCTAATGCAGTTAAATACAGCAGCTCTGCTAAATTCTACCTCCATTACATTTACAATGTTCATTTTTTGATTGACATTGTGGGAAATGTGTAAATTCAATTACACATGAATATTAGAGACACCTCTCAATATACTGCAGTCTCTGATCTCAATGCTGCAAGTAGACTTAGGTAGAAAATTGTATTGGATTGCACCTAATAAAGTGGCAAATGAGTGTATTTTGTTTATTTGGTGTTAATTAAAAGCAGAAAGCCATATCCACGACACTGAAAATAATTTATCAACATTATTTCTGTCAATTAAAATTCAAATTTAAAGCTACAGTTTATAAAAATAAGTTATTTGCTGAAACTGTCACTATATTCACACAGAATTACACAAGACAGATACTGCGAAAAAAACAAAATGTCCCTCTGCCTCCTCCTAGTGCTCTTAGTGGCAGTTGCAAGTGTCAAGAAGTCTCCAATGCAACCATGTCAATCACTGCTCAGGAACTGTGGTCAAACTGTCAAACTAGGCAATGTTGATCAAGTATGAATCAAGATTCTGTTACTACATTGCCTATTTCTTACCTCACATGTATTCAGAAACATATTTTAGTGTACTGTTTAGCTGTAAACTGTGAAAGCCTGTGACCCAGCCAGTTGGCAAGGCTTTGTTTTCGCTTGACTGTTTGCAACATGATGGCTGGGTCACTGAAACTTTCAACTTTCTCACTGAGGATATAAAGCTTAATTTAATATATGAAAGATTCTTTAACGTTTTAAACACATGCAATACGTTTTATATGATTAAAAACAACAATGTATAGAAAAGCGAATCACCTTTCTTGGTACATCTCTGGAGAAGTAGCTGTAGGGAGCAAACTTGAGGTGGCAGCGATCTCCTGTCTTGTGGTTCACCACATCTATCTCCCCTGACTGGAAGGGGACAAAGTGTTTTGTTGCTGAAGCATTAAATTATAAACCTTTAAAGTAATAAGCAAAGTGTTCTATAAAGACATCTATATCATTTATTTATCCCTGAGTAGTTAGCTGTAAGGATTTGTCAGCTTTAAATATACCTGGTCAATCCATAATTTTCCAACGATGATGTTGTGTACTGTTGTAGTCACTTTCTTCCAAGAGTAGTGATTGTTGCTCTTGTCAAATAAACACTGGATAGAACCTGAGACAGAGAGGGAATAATGTTAGACCTGGTGGCAGTGGTCATTTTTAGCTTGCTAACCCAAGTATTATTTTAAATATAAGAAAGTGTGCTGCTCAGACTAGCTATTTGGTCTGCACACACACTCACCTAAAGGCATGATGGAGAGATATTTTCCTCTAAACTTGCTTGCCAGAGTAATTTCTTGTCTGAGGGTCCAGCCTTTCTCAGACATGGCGTGGTGAGCAGCAGCAGGCGGGTGGTGACTCACCTGAGAAGAGGCGAGTTAATTGAAGAGAGAGGAGAATTACAATTATGTGATGGCTTAAGACAATCCAGGTAATTAAACGTGCTTGCATAATCATCCTTCAAGCATGTTTATTTTCGCAGTGTGCTTTCGTCATACCTGTTCACAGAGGGAGCGGTAGCCACATTCGTTTAGCCGATCAAGCTCAAAGGTTTCTCCCAGCAGGGGATTGAAGGGTTTCCCTGTACGGTGGACAGTGGTGGAGTAGGAAGAGACTGTGAAAGCAGCCACATAACACATCTGCTCCAGAGAGCTCTGACATTTAGCAGCCTTATCCAGCAGCTCGTAGTACTCCAGGTCTTCAGACAGACGTTGCAGCATTGAGAGGGGCTCGTTGAAATTCACCTAGAGGGTACAAAATGACAGAGAGAGAGAGGAAGTTTTACTATTTATGATTCCTCTCACAAGGAAAAGCCACTCGGATACCAACAAGAGAACAAGTTTCTTACAGGCATTGGTATCTTTGAGAGCTCCTTTCCAATACAGTTCTTCATAATGCTCCACAGATTGAGGTAATAGTTGGGCTTGTCGGGGATACGAGTCCGTCTTTGTCTGACTGGCTCTAGCTCAAGAGGCTGTGGAGACTCTGGATTGGATGCCAAAGACAGTTCATCAAACTGGAAGGAGGAGGAAAAAAGAGCCTTGAGGGTCACATGACTGTGGAGGTGTTGACAACCAGAGAGGACAAGTCAACAAATCAGAGCCTGCTCACACAAAACAAACTTAACGTACATTTACCGACTGATCGTCCATTCCAGTCTCACTGCTGATCCCACTGACGTTGCTGCCAGATCTCCTGGTGGACAGATAAACAAGGAAGCATGACATTTAAAACAAAACAGCACACAAGGAGAGAAACTGGTAGGGAGTGATACATCACTTTGACGTCAGCAAGATATGTGACCCATGACCAGATCATCATGGCTTATAAAAATGCAGCTCAGACATTTCATATATAACCAGGACATGTAGATGCACATCAGACCCTGAACATGAGTTGCTCTGTTTGTCTTTACTAGTAGAGAATCCAGATCGTCCATCCAGCTCTTTCTATATTTCCTCATCACAAGCCATGCAGAGAAATGTCTGCACCTGTTTGATCGTGCACGGAATGGTTTTATTTCCAAAACAAACAAAAAAAAGCTGGAGTGCTTACAGTCTCTGAAAAAACGGGACAGATGGTTCTACTGATAACATCCACAAATTTTGACTATGGAAATACAAAAAAATGCTAATTAAATATATAATTCTAATATGTTACCAAACTGAACCGGACTGCTTGGTGGAAATGAGGCTTTGTGAACTAAACCAGGGGTCTTTCTAACAGGATCCCACCGCAAATACTCTTGTACTACACATATAGTACACTGCAGTGACGTTTGAAAAAGACAGACAGTTAATAACCTGTGATATTTGGGGTCAGCAGGGACAGTAATAAACTCTGCTGGGTCTTCCATAGCATCAAAGAACTCATTGTCATCATCCTCGTCACTGGCGTCACCTTTTCCTGAACCACCACCTGAGGTGAAGAGAAACAGTGGAAGAATAAATGAGGCTCAATGGGCCTCGGTTGACTGGTGCAGGTACGTGACATCAAGGGTCCAAAGGTGGAGGAAGTTCAGCTGGGGATATTAAGAGCCTTACCTTTGTTACCTAAGGCAGGATTGCTGAATGACGGGGGGAGGACCGTAGCTCCTCTGAAAGCTCTTTCCAAGTGATTGTGCTGTTTGGCCAGCTGCTCCAGAGTCTCCTCCAGCCGTATCCTCTGGTCTCTTTCAACCTGTAAGGCCTTCTGCCAGCGCTTACTGTGGCTCTGGGCCAGGGAGAGGAAGTCTCTACATGCCTTGGGGAGCACGCAAAAACAAAAACAGTTTTTCAGGAAAGGAGTCAACAACAATGTTGTGCCTTCCTCAGAAATCAACACCTGGGTAACTTACATTAATCATAGCATTAGAGGTGATTCTGAACAGTGTGGCTCTTTCGGTAACTTGTCTCATCTTTTCCCCCATGTCCCCTCCCACACGAAGCCCCTCCAGTTCTGACAAGGACCTGTGTGTGAGGAATAAAGGAATGAATAGAGGAACAAATAAAAATTACAATGACCCTTTTTTCTTTGGACAATATTGTTTCACTCTACCTTTGGAGGGCAGAACCATGCTTGACAATAAGATCATTACAGGTGTTGAGGTCCTCCACCTTGCTGCTGAGTGTGCGTAATGTGGACTGGACTTCTGAGTTACGGCAACTTCCACCCTGTCCTGAGGTGGGGGGCACCGCAGGACATTCGTCCCCCGAGTCATCTGAGGAACAAAAACAAAAAGATTTAAATACTTTCCACAAAGAGAAAGACACACATACTGTATGATGCTGGAATTTGTGCTGCTGTGGAAGATGTTTTAATATTCTTTCTCCTGCATTCTGCAACATATTTGTTATCCCTCTCACCAGATTCAGCCTGCATGCGGACAGCCTTTGCCTTGGCGAGCTCCAGAGCAGTGATCCATCGCTGGCGCTCTACTTCCGAGCTGGCCTTCAAATGGTAGGTCTGCGCCCCTCCATTGGAAATGACAAAATTGCACGAGTCCTCCACAGCAATATTGGCTGTGGCCAAGTTGATGGTGCCTCGGCATGTGTGACCCATCTCTGCCTGGGTCCTGGAGACAAACAGAATGAAAAACGGTCAAATGCAGTTTCTAATTCACCATAGGGCAATTAAACAACAATATATTTGCTTGACATTGATATTTTAAGTACTAATTTAGGTGTACTGAGCAAAATGAAAACACAAATCTATTCTCTATCAACCTCCCCACCGGCACACTTTCAACACACATTATCAAAGTTAGTAACACCCCTTGTTTGCCATGCCCCTTCCCCTTAGGTACCACCTTAGCTTCCTGTTGAGCCAGGAAAAACCCTGTAAATTCATTACATATTAAAAATTTAGCCATATACATGTAACATACCTGTAGTAAGACAAGAGTCCATTACTCAGAACAAACCAGCGTCTCTGGTAACCCTTAATGTAGTTAGTCCATTTGAAGAGCCAACCCTTGTACGTGTCTCCAGGGGTTGGAGTGGGGGGCTTAGGCTCTGACATCACGTCAACCTGTGGTTTCACTGGGTGAAGTTATAGCTAGTTGGGGGAAAAAACAAGGTTTACATTGACATTTAATTGCTGGACACATGACAACTCACTCTGCCTAATGAACATAGACTGTATGCACAAACTAGTCTTACAGACCCTAGCATCACAGAGTAAATTGGCTTGTAAATGTCCCCACCTACATGAGGTATTCCCAAAACAATAAAGGGAGGAAAGAAAATACAAACCATAGGATAACGTAAACCACAACCAGGACAATTTTTTTTTTTTTATTATTGGAAATTGTGCTTGTTTTCTGTTTAACCTGGATCGTGACATCCTATGTTCTAATTGGAAATGTTATGATGGACTAGATGGGATCTGTTTCTATGTGAAAATGTACTGTATTCTGTGGACAAGTCAATAAAAAGCATAAAAGGGAAAAAAAAGGCTTGTAAATGTCAACACATTTAGATTCATTGGCTCCTTGTGTCATCCTATTGTGACATAAATGCACTTATCATGAGTTAAACTGGGCATAATGATGTGCTAGTATAACTCTCTGGTTCTTTAGAAGTGTGTTAACATCAATAAATGCTAATTATGCAAAAATCATTAAGTAATTCCAGCCTGCGGAAGAAAACATTGAATCAACACACAAATACTACCCTCTCAGTGTTGGCTGCAATTAGTTGAATTTACAGTAACGTTATATTAATGAAGGCTGGTTGCTCGTTGTAACAGCTGTGAACGTTAGGTGAAGCCACTACTCGATGATTAGCACATTCAACTCTGTTTCTATAATGTCACTGTGATAATTTGCAGCTTAGATTCAACGTTAACTTGCTATCTGCAAACTACAACCAATGGCTCAGCGCTGACATGACTCCTAATAATCTGTTTAGCTAACGTTACTGCAACGTAACGGCAACTCTATAACACTAAGGAAAAAAAAACGCTCAGTCATGATAACAGTCATTATACTCCATCGGTTATTTTCCAGGATGACATGTTAGCGTAAAGTAACCACAGCCGGGATCATGTGAGGTGATTCAAGGAACCAGAAGCCAATTCCAAACATCAAAGCTACTTAAAACAGTGTCCGTCACTAAGCTCGCTGCTAGCTACCCAGCAGAGGAAGCTGTCAAACAGCCTGACACGTCTCAGACGATGCTAGCGATCATATTTCAGCTCTCTCAGCGTTTCTTTGTCCGATGTTTTGAGTGACATTTAGACGTGACTATATTTCCGTGACGCTGATCCTTACCGTGCAAGCCTTTAGCTGTTATAGGTGTGCATGTCGTGTTGGTTGAGGCGACGTTAGCTCGCTGGTGTTAGCTTTGCTAACTACTTTCATGGATGGAGGACAGCTACTCTGCTACAGGTTCTTCTTCTTCGCCTTCTTCTCTGAGGTTTTACCGTAGTTGGCAGTCGTGACGTCGCATTACTGCCCCCCTCTGGTGATAGTCTTCACTGCACATAACTGTACATGTGTTTATTCTTATTCTTTATTCTTTTGATGTAAATATTGTAATAACCATTATGGCACAATACATTTTTTTATGTTTGAATGTAGCACATTGCACATATTTTGTATATTTTTACACACTGACAGTCTTAAAACATATAACTTTATATATTAACATAATTCTACTTCATACTCCTATTCTTACTTCTGATAATCCTCTATCCTTTCACTATTTCAATTCAGACCAACTGTAACGAATCACAATTTCCCCTTGGGGATCAGTAAAGTATTTCTGATTCCAACTCTGAATGTCCCTTTTTAAGTCATGCAGCTTGTATAGTGTCTCATAAAACCAGACAGCCACGTTGAACCATCCACACTCTCATCACCTTTATACACTGGCATCTACTTGTCCTGTTTAATTGTGCAACAAGCACTTGTGTATATTTTCTGCATGTTAGTAGAACGTGCTCCACTGTCTCTTTTTCCTTCTGTTCCCATAATATTTCAGTTATTGCTTTTTTCTGTTATTATCCGCCTTTTCTTAACATACCTACTTTACTGTGGGATTGAGTTTTGTTACATGATTCCAATATTGTCCATTTATTTTGTGCTTTATAAATAAATTTGCCTTGCTCTTGATGTCCTTTTGCTTATTTCCACCTGGTAACTGGGAATCACAGCTGCAGACCCCTGTCACATCTGTTTGCGCATCCTTTGATCCATCAGTAAAAATCTGTACATACTCTTAACTATAGAAATGTTGTTACAGGTCTAATAGGCCATACCACAACTGAAGAGAGCTCATAAAACTGAAAAGGAAACCCTGCAGCTGATCACCAGCCACTGTCATGTGTCCCTCAACAAACCTTCATAAGGCTGCCATCTGCAAGAAGTATGAAATTCCACTCTATTTTTAGACAGTATCTAATGTAATCACTTATGGAATGTTTTACATAATATGGGGTTATGTTTCTCTAATTTTCCGTTAACTGCTGGCCAACAGTTATGTTATTGAATGTAATTCATCATAAAACATGGCCATCAGCCCACTTCCTGTGAAAAAGTATCTTATTAGTGTAACTTTTAGGATGAAACTACAGCAGTGGAAATCTTAATCTGATTTTAAAACATAACTACACCATGTGAAATTCCACAAGGCTTTTTCAGTGTTTTTTTTATATAGTTTACTGTCATTTAAGCTCTGTTGGAAACCACATTCAACTCAAAACAGGGTGTTTACACACTCTTTAATTTGATGCTTTTAAAGTCATTTTCAGCATATTTTTTAACCAACTGTTTACCAGACTGATTTTTTGACAAATAATCTTCTTATTTAAGCATTGCAGGTAAGCAGTATATATGTGCAGGGGTAAGTTTTATGTAGGAATATGGTTATTAGAGTGAGTTAGGTTAATCTACATTTTGCCAACTGCTCAGTGCAAATGTGAAGTAAAAAGACAGTGTACGGTCCAGTAATAGGTTGAAGATTTGTGTCACAAGAAATGTAAACTTTCATGCTGAACACCTTTGACTCATTTTGACAAAATTAAGATGGATAAATGCAATAATAATAGATAAAAATTTCTGACCATTAAGACCTCACAAATTCAAATTTAAGACAATTTAATGACTTTAATATGTAACAGAATTGTTACATTAACAAATTTAGCTTCTCATTAAAAGAAAATACTCATCCTGAAGCTAATTAACTCTTCACCTTGTAAATTAGCAACACAAATAAAACAAAAAACATTTCTCTAATTTGTATTCATTTTATTGGACAATTGGTTACTACAACAACAAATCTTGTATGAAGTAAGCATGAAACTGGAGCAATTACTCAACTAAAAACATCCTGTGTGCATGTGTGTATCTCTGCATGTGTCAATGTGTATGTGGTAAAGATAATTCACTCTTCCCCCAGACTTATTTTGTGATGGTGTTTGCATTCATACTTTTCCCGCTCCCACTAAGCACAATATAGGGCGTTTTCTGAGATTTCTGCTTCTCTTGAAGCAAAGCCACCGTCCCGAGAGGAGTATCACTGCTGCTCATCTTCTTCAGCAGTGCCTCTTCCTCCAGCTTTTTCATCCTCCTCTCTGTCTTCATCTTTCCAGACCCTTTCCCGTGGAATCGATGTGAAAGCTGCCTGAAAGCTTCTTTTGGAGTGAGCCTCCGCCCAGATTCATCCACATACTCAATCTTGACGTCAGGCTTGTAGCTATCCTTCTCCTTGAAATCTTGAGTGAAGCCTCTGTATTCTTCTCTGCGACTGTACTTGTCATCAAAGCCCATCTTGTCTTCAATGCAGTAGTTGTCATTAGGCAAGGCGCCTTTTGGTGCTCTGACACGGGCTACCTTCTGCATTTCAGTGTCCAGTAGACCTTTGTTTTTGCACAGAAGCAAAGCAGCAGCCAAGCCAGAGTTGACAATGGGCTCTTCATCCAAAATGGTGGCAGAGGCAGTGGAGAAATCTGGCTGTTTCTGCTCCTCATCCAAGTTAACTGTGCTCCATCCAACATTCTCATCCATTTCTGAGTCTGAATCTCCAGCATCATCTTTCTCTTCTTCCTGTTCAAAGTCCATAATTTCTTCTTGGTCCTCTCTGTTGCCTGACTGTCCGTAAGTTGGAATATCACCCAGAGTTCTGCAGAACTCTGATGTGGCGTTGAAAACGATGTTGTTCTTCCTTTCAGGATCATTTTCACTGTTGGCTTGGTCAAGTTCTTTAATCTGCTCTGCCACCTTCTCCCCAGAGTCTCTGAGAAGCTGCTTTTGCTTCAGCTTCCTCTGCTTCTCCAGTTGTTTCTGCAGCTCCTGCTCTGCCTCATCCTCCTCAATTACAGTTGGCTCAGGAAGTGTGAAGTCTTCGTCGTCACTTATGTCCATTTCTGCTGTCCTGATGTCATCGGACAACAGGGGGATTTCATGTGGCCACGTGGTCTCCTCCTTTACTTCCTCACCACCACCATCTTCATCCGCCTCTCTGCGGCCTCGACCACGTGACCTGGAGCCAAAATCAGAGTTGCGTGTGTCATCCATGAGAAGCTCATCTGCAACTGATTGCTTCTCCTTCTTCCTGATCTTCTTCACACGGCG
Organism: Epinephelus lanceolatus; assembly: GCF_041903045.1. Classification (NCBI taxonomy): domain Eukaryota; kingdom Metazoa; phylum Chordata; class Actinopteri; order Perciformes; family Serranidae; genus Epinephelus; species Epinephelus lanceolatus. The sequence goes on along the minus strand of NC_135736.1, from coordinate 25,406,386 downwards.
TTTGGTCTTTTTAAAGCCCACCATTTCTTGAGGTGTGTAATACTCGGAGGCAATAGTGAGAGCAGGCATTTCCAGGGACTGTGCCTGGTTTCGTAGAGCATCTCTCATGGCCTGAAGCTCCCGCTCTCGCTCCCCATCTGCATGGCCCCCAGTATTCAGCCGGAAGCTCTTTTTCTTTTCACCTTCAATTTCCTCATCATACTTTGACAGTACAGAGTGGGGCTTAAAAACAACCATGTCATCCACAGTCTCTTCTTCTTCGTAGGGCTTGTAATCTGGCTTTTTCTTTTTTAACTCCACATTCTTTTCTGCTTTTTCCTTATCCACCAGTCCCACGTTTACAAGCACATCTTCCTCCTCTTCAAGCACACCTTTGTCTTCTAGGGTCAGGATAACCGTTTGGCCCTCAGAGAAAGAAGACACTTTGTGCTGCACTTTGAGTCCCTTTAGATCTTGAGATGTGTAGGCATCCTTTTTGCTTTGTGCAAACTCCTCCTCTACCAGACTGCTGACACCAAACTCCTCATCCATCTCTTCCAGAAGCTTGGCTCTTTTTTCTGCCATTTCTTTTTCTTTTGCAAGCTTTCTGCTTCTCTCAACCCAAGCAGCTGTGTCATCCAGCCAGTCATCATCTGCCAGGCTCTTGACTTTTCCCAGTTTCTGGTTCTGGATGCGTTTTTCTTTCATAGCTGCAAGCTTCTCTCTCATATCTTTCTGCTGCTTGATGAGAACGGGGTTGATGGTCTCAGCCACTATTGGCTCCTCTTTGGTGCCGAGCTCCTTCTTGTTGTCATTTAATTCCAGTGGCTTCAAACCCAGCTTGGCTCTGAGTTTGTTGGTCTCCTCAATGCTGAGAGATGCGTCTCCGCTTGCAGACTGGGGCTCCACTTCTGTATTGCTTTCTTCGTAACCAAGATCAACTTTCTCCTTTTTCACTCGTGGCTCACCGGTGCTCCTTTCACCTTTGCTGCGGCTGTCCCGTCCGCTTCGTTCCCGGGATCTGGAGCGTTTTCGTTTCTCTTTATCCCGAGTCCCATCCCGGTCTGAGCCATCTCTTTCTCGGTCCTTGTGGCGATGTTTCTTACGCTCGCGACGGCGCTCTTCAGTGTCCTTGTCGCGGCTCTTCTCCTTGTGTTTCTTGGATGACCCCATTATTTCCTCTGTCGATCACAACAGTTGTAATTAAAAAATGCAACTGTTGTTAAAAACTTGTGTGTCGAACAAGTGGAAGGATGTTGCTAGTTCTCCTTCGCTAACTATCTTGAATTAGCTTTGAAGCTAAGTGGCTAATCGACGACAGAACTCACTCGGCGCGGAGGTAAAAAGAAAACCTCACAGTCAATATCCGATATTTATCGACGATTAGTAGGGATGTGGCAGAAATACTTAGCTATGTGTTTTCTTCACGCCAGTTTAACCATCTATCTCCGCGTTCATCCACAGGACTTCATACTCAAACAACACCAAACGACATAACAACGGTTTCCGGCAAAAGCACTTCCGGTAGTCGAAGATTAGCTAGTGGCTGATGTATAACGTTACTGCCGCCTTCTGTATGGGAGTGTTTATATCAGGCCAGGATCACATCCGAGCAGCTGCGTTTTGGGACCGATAACGCTTTATTATTTATCAAATGTTTTTCACCAGAATCAGAGAGTATTTCTGACACCTTTTCTGCAATATATGAAGTGCTACGTAACGACATTTCCTTCACTTTCACTCTGAATGGTAATATCAACGTTCCCTATCTTAAAATGTAAGCTAACTTAGCAAGCGCAGTTCAAAATAATATGACTAAAAGCCAGTATTTCAACCTGCTTCGTTTGTCGTTAGCTAATGTTAATATGGGTTAACGCTAGTCATGGCAGTTGGCAAACCTTATTTTAGTGCTATAACGCTAGCTAACGTAATTCTCATTTTATAAGTTTAGCTTAGCTGACGTTAAGGCGAGCTGAGGTGCTTGTTTGCTTCAACTTTTAGCGAGACATTAAAGTTAGCTCCGCCATGAGCAGCTGTTCACAAGCTAGGTAGCATTAGCGAGCTACCTCATCAAGCTTGATAACTTTCGCTAACGTTACCCGTTAGCATAGGGTGTTGTGATTTGTTTGAGCGACACAATCAACGTTAAGAGTGGTGGTGTTCATTAGATGGGGAATCAGAGCAACGTCAACGTTAATCAGCACGTTAGCTGGTGCAGATCGGGGTTATTGGGGTTGCCATGGCGATTGGGGGACGGAACTGGGTCACAAATGTGAAGCTAGTAAAGTTTCTTCAAGAAAGGAGCTACGCACACTCACATTTTTAACATTTGTTTAAGCTAACTACAAGTGCTACTGGCTGTCGCTGCACTTTCTGCCCGTTAAGCTAACGTTAGCCGGTGCCGCTGCGGGGGAATGGGAGCAGTGACAGAAGGCTCGCGCTAACTCGCTGCGTGGTGGAGGGAATGTCCTATTGTTGTTCCCCGGGAACCCGAGCGGGCCACACACACAAAACCCAACGGCCGCTAACGGTAACGGACAGGTGAATGAAACAGCCAGTGTCTACGGTGATCGATGTTGTCAAGCTGATCGTGATTTGAGAGTTGCCGTCAACGTTAGCTAAAGTTAAAGGCTGTTGGTAAGACATGAGAGGATACTTTAGTATAACGGTTACTGCAGTTACTGTTGGCTGTGTGTCAAGTTTGCTGTCGTTTTTAGGCACTAACGGTTGGTTAAGTTTACAGTGAAAGATATGAGCATTAAGTTAACTAGTTAGCCTAACGTTAACCCTTCTTAATGTACACCCTATATTTTCCTGACATGACTTTTCTTGTTCTTTAAATGTAGGTTAAGCTTGTATAACGTGTTTGTTGTTTTGTGGTGATCAATATCTCCTTTGTTTTGAGTTCCAGCAAGCTGTTTCCTTGACTGTGAAATGTTCTTTTCCTATAATGTTTTTAATGCACACTTGTATAACTTGCTTTCTGTGGTGGTGGTGGTGACCAGTATGCATTTTGTTGTGAATTCCAGCAAGCTGTGAGAGGGTGACATGGCAACTGGAGGCACTCCTTTTGATGACAGTGCAGAGGAGCTGCACAACTGGACTGTAACCAATGGCAGTCTGGAAGATAGACTCAACAACCTGGTGAGGGCTCATCCTGTTACATTAGATGCTCCTCAACACTTTATGCTTTTATCATCCAGCCAATTTTCAACCAACCAACTGTAGAATACATGTCGCTCTGTTATATATTTTCCTGTCTTTTCACTATCATGGCTTATGCACCCATTTCTCCTAAAGTAAACACATATAATAATTTGTCCAAATGTTTTTGCTGTTGATCAGGACTGGGGTGTTCAGCAGAAGAAAGCCAACCGATCTTCAGAGAAGAACAGGAAGAAACTGTCAGCTGCGGTGGTGGAGAGCCGCCTGACTAATGATATTTCACCAGAGTCCACCCCTGGGGCTGGTCGCAGGAGAGCACGCACTCCTCATTCCTTTCCCCACATCAAGTACACCACTCAGATGTCTGTCCCAGACCAGGCTGAGCTGGACAAGCTGCGTCAGAGAATCAATTTCACAGACCTGGATGAGGTAAAAAGTTACTGTACTCTGCTGTTCAGTCTGGTCAGTAGTTGTTAATTCACATTACAGGAATATAGGGATATTTTTTTTTATATAAAGTAACCTGAGTGACATGAGCTGGTGGATATATGTGAATGTATGGGCAGTAGCTCTGTCCATGGACAGAGATACCACAATGAACTGATGGTTTGACAAACTAATCACAGCAACAGTTGCAAACAGAAACCAGCATTGACAATAACTGACTGCAGATGGCTGTACATATCAAGTTGCACATGCTGTGGTTTAAATGGTTTTGTTAATTAGCCCCATTTGCTACCATTTATAAAGCAGTTGGTTAGATGAGGAGTAACACAACACTTAAGCTAAGCATGAAGCTGTGTGGTAATCTGTAGTACTGCGGGTATGAGAATGGTAGTATCACTTTGGATGTAGTATTTTACTTTAAAGGTACTGGGCAGGTGCAACACCTTTATTAACAGGATCCCATACTGATTTTAAGTCTTAGACCAGCCTGAGCATGAGGACTGCTGATTGTACTGCTGACTGTAGACAGCTTCATGTTAAGTCTAGTGCTTTTTGTGGAATTTCAAGGGCATTGATTAAAAATCTTAACAGTTATCACACTAACAAAATAAAAAGTTGTAGTGCTGTGATAAAATGCACTGGGCATTGCTGTGATGCATTGTCAAACAAAGTGATAGCAGAATATTTTTCATAGTTTGGTGTAGTGTTGTGTGGCTGACCTTGTTCTGCTGTGGAATTGAGGATGGCAGATCAGTACATGGAAACATGTTAATATTCATAAGGCTCTTTTGTTGTGTACAAAACTGAAGTTAGCAAAAGGGCTTTGCACGTAATCAGGAAAGGCTCTGTATTTATTAGACTAATAAATTATGTTTACATGTTCCATAACAGCATATTTGGTTGTGTACAGTGTGTTTTGGACAGAAAAGATTTATGGAAAAATTCTTCATTAACATAAAAGACTCATACCTACAGTGTGTGAGATTTTATAAGAAAATGCCCAGAAGCCCGAGTGGTGTTGTTTCTGACTTGCTCTTTTTTTCTTACTCAGAGGAGCATTGGCAGTGACTCCCAAGGGCGTGCCACAGCTGCCAACAACCAGCGTCAGTTAGGTGGAGAGAACAAGAAGCCCTACAACTTCCTACCTCTGCATGTAAACACTAACAAAAGCAAGGAGCTGCTCCCTCCCTCTTCCTCTGCCCCAGCCACACCAGCCATCACCAAGGAAACTAAGAAGCAGAGCCCAGGATTCAGGGACACGTTAACCCCTTTGGTTCCCACCAAGGAGACACCGAGGCTCAGCCGTGGTGGCGTCGAGAGAGTGCCTTTAGCGCACAGAGAATACGGGAGAGCAGAGCCGAGAATAGACAGCAGTCAGGTAACATTTTGTTTGTTGTTGCCAAGGTTTTAATCAGCTCTTACTCTTGTTGAACTGCCACATGATGCTTTGTAGTCTGAGGATTGAGTGGAACAATAAGGTGTTGGTCTCACAAACACACACATCTCTACACAATTTGAGATATTTTACTGAATATGTGAAAACTTCAACTTGCTTATGGTGCTAAAAGGAAAAGTCAGAGAATCATCAGATTTTCTAGAAGGCATCTTCTGGGCACCACAAATGTCTGTGTAGAATTTGTGTATGTATAGAAAGAAGGCATTCCATCCAATATTTGTCAAAGTGATGGACTGACCAACAGACAGACCGATATTGCCATCCCTAGAACCATGGTATAAAAAAGATATAGAAAAACTTTATTAACTTTTAATAAATTAGGTCAGTAAATAAAGAAACAGAACTGAAACATGTTTTGACATAGAGTAAGAGTTAGGGCCTGTGTCCACACAGCTTTTTTATTTATTTTTTCAGCAGAGAATTGCTGGCAGGGTGCTGGGAAGTGCTTCGTCCCAGTGCCTTATGAAAAAGCGCTGGCGTGGGTTTTATTTTTATGACAGCCATATCTTGAAACTAACATTAGCCAGGTAGCTAATGTAACACTACATTAACAGAGGGTTGACTACACAGGAAACTTCAATCTTGCAAAGTGAACAGTGATAAAAGTACAACACTCACCAGCAACTTCTAGTGTCTGCCACCAGTGTGCTCCTAAAAAAATGAGCTTTTCTGTCTTGTTGTGACAGTATACTGTAGCCTAGCTTAAGCAGCAGTGACGTCACAGATGATTTCACAGATGCCTTTCTGAAATGTTCAGAGATTTTTCAACTTAAAGCGCATGGAGCGGCTACACAAAAAAAGACGAAATGCTCTGAAATAGGACGCAGAGCACAGTGTCTTTTCTCTCGGCGGCTGCATACGCACGCTCCTCATTGAAAACAATTGAGAAAAGATGTTGGCACTGAAAGAAAAACGCTATGTGGACACAGGCCCATAATTCCCAGTGCAACACACACAAATTTACATGTTTTAGAAGGTATGCCACTAGTAACATGGGTAGACATTTCTCCTGCACAACAGCAATGAAAAACAAGAAGAAAAAAATCTCTACAGAGAATCCATGTCTTCGCCAAGTACAAACTGATGAGCGGCTACTGTTAAGGAGTTAATCGACTGCATTTATAAATTGAGTACATTGATGTAGTTACATTTTAGAGAAGAAAGTGGTATGGAAGATGTTATTGAAATAACTGCGTTGCATCAACCAACATTACGTAACTTATGAAGCTGATGTTAGCCATGTAAAAAGTTATTTACCAACAATTGTGAAAACTGCTTCAGTTTTTCAGAGAATATGGTCGGATGACATGGTAGGATGGGTTCTTCAGGGGGCCTGGAGATATGTAGGATTTTTGTTTTTAAGTTAAAGTGGTTGTAGTTGATATTTTTGCTATAGAAGAATTATTATTTCAAATCACAACTCAAAACCCATCTGTTCCAAATTGCATATTCCCTTTAATTGCCCACATCCATTTTTACTTTCTGTCACGCTTGTCTGTTGTTTTTATTTATTTTAATTATAACTTTAATTGTGTTTTTAATGCTCTGTAAAGTGTCCTTGAGTGTTGAGAAAGGTGCTTTTAAATAAAATGTATTATTATTATAATTATCAGTACAGCTCCACTTGGCTTTCTGGAGCTTTATAGCAATTTTTTAAACTTGTTTTTTTTTTTTTTTTTTTTTTTGCTGTCTTAGCTGAAACTAGCTAGCTAACTAGCTATATTGTTTTGGTTCACTCTTGCTGCTCCCATAGTGTCATTTTGTGCCACAGCAGGCAGATCTCACTTTTTGCTTTGCACCAAACAGCAGCCACAGTTTGTGACTAGCTGGTGAATGAACACAGTATAGGATGTAGCAGTTAGAGGGCCCAATATTTCTCTCTGGAGTTGGTAAAGACCAAAAACAGAGCTAAAAAACAGGGAAACATTGGCTTACATTGACCACATGACTCCAAATGATTGATAATGTAGCTCCGTAACCACTAGTTGTGTAGTGTTTACCGCCAAGTTCACCACATCAGCTTAATAGGTGATGGCATGTCAGTGTTATGTTCACAACAGCCACTGCCCCCAACTGACCTGAAAAGAATTGAACTAATCCTGCTTAGAAAGACATTTATTTCACATTTACTTTAAATGAGTCCATTTTCACATGTACACATCATGGCAGTGTCTTTGTATCACTGCACTTCAGGCTACTCTGTGAAACCAGAACTAGGATAGGATGAAAGTGAGGGAGAGCGACTGCAGCTGAAACTAGGCTGTATTTAGGGCAATTTATAAATATGCCACCCCTGGTGCCCAGTGAGTTTTGTGCCCAACCCCCCTTTCTGCCCTTATTTAGCCCAGTCTGAGCCGTCGCTACAGATGCTCGCTCACCTTTCTTTACGTCTTTCTCTTGTCTTCTTTTCGTTTACTCTTCTGAAACCCACACCCATACACCACCCTCCTCTCTCTGCACGGTCTCAGGTGGTGAGCAAACTGGTACAGATCCGGGAGTACATCAGCAAGGCCAGCTCCATGCGGGACGACCTAGTGGAGAAGAATGATGTGCCGGCCAATGTGGAGCGACTCTCCCATCTCATCGACCACCTCAAGCAGCAGGAGAAGTCCTACTTACGGTTCCTGCAGAAAATGCTGGTCAGTCTGTCATTTGTTTCTTCTTTATCTTTTCAGAATTAATTTAGTTCACTGCTTTTCTCATGCTGTCAGGCGAAGGTGTACAGTTTCATTAAAATATGGCCTTTCATGCGTAAAGCCTGTTTGTCAGCTCAGTCATGTTTTATGTGAAAATAAAAGTAGGACATTCAATAGCATGCTAACCTCCATAGCTGTGGGGTGGCTTTGTTTTGTGTTTGGTATCACTTTACCTTGACTGGAGCATTTCTGTGAAATATATAGTCGTACTTGCCCCTTTTTATTTTGTGCATACTCAAATTCACTGCATATTTTTTGCTCCTCATAGTCCCACAAATTTCAATAGCTTGTACACACAGGCATCCTCATCCATGGATCATTTGGGCAACCATATTGTAAATCATTTTCAGTTAATAAGTTGTTACTTTAGCAATTTCAAACAGTTGTTGGACAAATATGTGTACACCCTTTTTTCAGTAATCTTTGACTCTTTGTTGTTCTTTCACTATTTCTCTAGACACGGGAGAATGAGGAGGACGATGTGGGGACCCTGGATTCTGCTGTGGGCTCAGGTTCACTGGCAGAAAGCACTTCTCTGAACATCGAGGTCCGCTCTTCAGATGCCTCAAATGCAACGGTGTGTACATTTGTTGACTGTTTCCCAAAATATATGCCCCTTTCTAGCCTTGTAAGTGGTCTTTATTTCATTATAATTAGTATAAAGTAATTGTATTTTGTCTTTAAATTTAGGTATGAGAAAATATAAACAAAGCGGTTTGTCCTTCTTTTGTTTTTATCATTGTAGGTTAGGCTTATTTGCTGTATCAGATCCTGACAGGGCTCTTATACCTCTTCTGCTGAGTAGTGCTGCAGCACTGTTGTGTTTTGGTAGAGTCAGTGTTTGTGATGCTCTGTGTATGTGAATTCCTGTAGGGCGGGAGGCCAGAAACGGTGCGAGCTGACCAGAAGGAAGAGTTGGAGAATTTACGTAAGCAGCACGAGCTGCTGAAGAAGATGCTGGAGCAGCAGGAACAGCTCAGGGCCCTGCAGGGCCGACAGGAAGCACTAATGGCCATGCAGGACAGTGCAGAGCAGGCACTTGCTGTGATTGAAGACACTGGTGAGATATAGATTAACACAGCCAGCCAGGGGCACATTCACAGTAAGGGGCAGACTAGTAGTTGTCTGTGTTTCCAGAAGAAAAAGTAGTATACATTACTTTTGCTCCAGACAGAGATGCATCAGTGACAACTGAGCTGGAACCCCTTTAATGAAAATGTAATTGCAAGAACTGTCTACATTATGAAAGGCATATTAATGTGCTATTTTTGTCTTCTAAATGTCATTACAGTTTATATCAATTGAAGCCATATTTATTGATAAGCATAAACAGATGTTTTCCTATATTGAATTCATTTGACATTTCTTGTCATTAGTTGTCACAGAAACCACCGGCAGTGTTTCTGGACTGAGCATCACATCAGAACTGAATGATGAGTTAAATGATTTGATCCAGCGGTTCCACAACCAGCTACACGACTCACAGGTACAGGAAACTCTGCATCTGGGCTGCCATAGCCTCCCTAAATAATATCATTATGTCATCTAGAAATATCTCCTACATTAAACTGCCTTCTAACTCATGCCCTGCATTTTTTCAGTTTTAATTATAATTATTACAGCATTTTGTCAATGTCAGTATGGTGAGATATACTGCCTCTCACTTGACAAGCCATGTTAACTTTAAAAAAATCTTTATTTCATCAAGAAATGTGTCTTAGCTGTTTAATAACAAATTCACAGTTCAAGTTGTCCATAATTTATTCCTTCATAGACTAAAGCAGTGCCAGACAACCGTCGCCAGGCAGAGAGCCTTTCCCTCTCAAGAGAGGTGTGCTGGTCCAGGACTCCGCAGGCTGTTGGTCCACCTCAACACAGGCCTCTCCTGCACTCTGCCTCCGGTCCCCACACTGGCCTAGACACGGGGGCGACAGCTGCCAGTGCCAAACTCACAAAGCTCCAAGAACTCCAGGACAAAAAGCAAACCATGGACAAGATCCTGCAGGAGCTGCATTCACTCAGAGACCAGACACTCAACAACAACTCATGTACGAGTATTCCCAAAGCCTTTTTCAGAGTCATTCATCAGCTTTTTCCCCCCTACAAGGTGTTGATGAACTGTGTGTGGTGCCTTTCAGGTCGTGGCTTGTCACTACAGTGCAGTCTGAGCATGGGAGGATCTTCAGATTGTCCATCTGCTCTCTGCTCTAATGGGGCGTCAGCTTCCACCCCCTTTCATCCTTCACTCACGCAACACCAGGACAGCTCGAATTCCACAGACAAGCTCAGGTACACACAAAAAGACAAGCAGTTGACTAGGCAGGTCAGATATCAATAGCAGGTTGTTCTATACAGTGGGGGTGGTGTAACATAGGGTGGTGTAATGAAACCTTGCAGCCATAAAATCTAGTACTTGTCCTCTTGTGTACAAGTTTCAGCCTTTGCTAAAGTGCTCTTCAACAAGATGCTCAGCCCTCACCCTTCATAGCGGTGCTTTTCTGTAGGTGGGTCTGTACATTGAGCTTCAGGGGAATTGAGAAGATGTTGTTTTGGAGTGTCACATAACCTTTTTAATAATTTAGCCTTGTATACATTTGCATTTGATCTATACATTTGTTCTTTTCTACTTCCCACAGGAAGCTAAAGGAGGTCCACAAGCGTTTGAATGAGCTGCGGGAGTTGGTTCAGTACTATGAGCAGACCTCTGATATGATGGTGGATGCGGTCAATGAGAATGTGAAAGAGGATGATGACGATGAGGAGGAGGAGGAGGAGGATGAGACAGAAGATGGCTCTATGTTTGAGGCCATGTTTGACTCTGAGCAGGAGAACCGCCAGCCCGTAACTAACATCAGGTGTGTTTGTTGGAATAGATAGTTATAAGAATTAAATTATGGTTTTGTTTTATTGATTGATTGGACTTATATTGAGTTATTAATTATTATACTAGAGCTGCAACGATTAATCAATTTATCAATTATTCGATCAAGAGAGAACGAATCGGCAGGCATTTTGATCATCGATTAATCGTTTGTCAATTTTCAGGAAAGAATGCCAAACATTTGATGGTTTTAGGTTGTCAAATGTGATAATTTGTTACTTTTTCTTGTATATCATTATATCAAATTTAATATTTTAGGGTTTTAGACATCTTGGACTCCAGGAAATGGCAATGGGCATTGTCCAAATAAGCATAATAATCACCCAATAAGATGACAAGATTTGTTTTTGTTGGGCTCAAGTTACAATATGATAATGTTTAGCATCAGGTCACAGAGTGTGTAACTCTACTACTGACATTGTGATGTATCTATAACAGTCATCGCCCCTTATTTGTTTAGAAACCCACAGCGCAGTGGGAACTGGACAGACCTGAACAGCCTGACCAACAGACACAGTGTCAGGAGCAGTGCCACAAACAACCGTGACGGCAGACTCAACACTGAGTGTGAGATCAACAACCGCTCAGCAGCCAACCTCCGCAGCCTCAACATCCCCTCGGCCATAGGTACACTCATCCACGTGCTCACACAGATCCATCTTAAAGCTACTGGTATTCTTCGTTTTGGGTAATCTGTGTGCATTATTGCATTTTTTTTTCTCCAAAAGGTGGGTGACATAAAGATTTTTATAAATATGACCACCTGAATATAGCCACAATGCATTTGCCTGCAGCTGACTGTTATTCTTTCATTTGATCATAAACATATTTTATTATAATTTTAAATCATTTTAATTGTGTCTTCATTCATGCTTGTGTTGACAGGAGCACAATAGTATAGAGATATGCTGTATCATACTGTAGAAGGTGTATTATCATTATTAATAAACATACTTTTCAAACTTGGTGACATTAAACCTCAATAGTTTGAAACTTTTAACAGAATATCACATTTGGGATAAAACTCAAAACCAAAATTTCACACTTATTAAAGAGTGCTGTGGCTTAAGCAGCTTATTATTGAAATTCTTTGTCAGTTCAAAGTTTAAAGATGGAAAGATACTTTACTTTAAAATTGTATCATTTTACAAACTAATTCCGTTAAATTGAATCTTTATTCTCATCTAGACTGCCAGTACAATAGGGACACCCCCTATAATCAGGTGAAGGTTGACGATGAGGATGAAGACTGTCTCGATAATGATGAAGGGGCACAGGCTGTGGCTCCAGACAGTGAGGCATCGGGCTCTAGTCGAAGAAGCAGTCTGGGGAACAATGGAGGGTTTTCCCAGAAGGTTCATCGGCACACGGCGAAGCAGAAACTTCGGCAGCTTCAGGAGCTCGTTGCCATGGTTCAGGTGAGGCAGATGGGAGAATAATATTAACATTTTATGGTGGGACTGTAGGTGTCACTTCTTGATCGGCAGAATGAGAGGGAAGGTTGTTAAATATGGAGGATTTGAAAATGTCTGATTTTGTCCGCTCATATTGGTAGTATGAAAACAGATACTGGGTTAAATGTTTTTTTATTATACACAGGTAGCATCTTGTCACCTTTGTGTAAATAATAAAAAACCTTAATACAAAGAATGAGCCTTGATTACAAGCAAAAAGTGTACAACAATATTCTTAGACAACAATGAAGTGTTTTGGGTTGGATTTTTCTTAAAAGCTGCCCGAGATGTCTCAGTCTTAAGCTGAACACTGTATAACTTGTGTGTTTTCTGTGTGTATCCAGAGTGATGACACTGATGTTACAACAGCTAATGAGGATGAAGCTTTGCACCAACAGCCAAATAATACCAGAGCTGCTGTGGCTGGGTCTTTGGGGGCCGGATCTAAACAGAATCCCAGAGAGCTCACTCTCTCCAGCAAGGCCAGGTACAGTTTACAAGACTGCCTGACGGTCTGCACAGTTCTAAAACATTATTTTCATCGTATTTTTAGTATGTGGTTTTTGACCTGGACTAATTTGCACTGCATCAAAACTATTGTGGACACAGGGAGAAGCTGTATGAGGAGAAGCTGCGTCAGCAGAAGCAGGAGCTGAAGCAGCTCCATGAAGAGCGCCAGAAGCTAATTGAAATCCAGGGGAAAATCCAGGACCTGCAGTGGGCTTGCCCTGACCTCCAGGTAATTTGCACACAGACACACACACACACACACACACACACACACACACACCAAATTTCCAAATAATATGCCTAGAATCTACACCAGGATTAGATATGAAGTAGAATCAGAAATCAGATTTGAAAAATGTGTTTTTAATATATTTTTTATACCTCTATAAAATAATTTTAACAAAAACTATAACCATCATAAAGGTGGGATTTATTACATTGCTTTTGTATTATACTGGATTACTTTAGACTAGATATATCAAATAAGCTGGCACCTCACTGTAAATCAGTTTCTTTACAGTTTACATATTTTTATTAAAAAGTACACTGTGGTCTTCTTTCTAGTCATCTGTATCCAGCTCAGTGAGTCAGCAGGGCTTGCTGAGGAAGGTTCCAGTTGCAGTTTCGACTCCAGCCAGCGTCCTGGCTTCCTCCTCCTCTGGACCCAAAACTAACTCAGCTGTCCTCAAACCCACTGCTCCAGAAGCTGCTTCAGTCACTGACAATGAGGTAAGACCCCCTGGCTATCATGAATCACATGTTCCAATGAGATCTGTACTTTCAGACAAGTTAACTGTTCTCCTCTGTTCTTGCGTCGCCAGCAGCTATGGTCCGAGATGCGTCGTCACCAGATCTTGAGGGAAGAGCTGCGACAGCGCAGAAAGCACCTAGAGTCCTTGATGGCCGAACACCAGAGGCGCAGTGGTCTCAGTGACTCTCCCAGGCGGATTGATGACTCAGAAGGCCTCGCTACACCCTCGCAGTCTGTCAGTAGGGATGAAAGGTAGGAGACATAACTGCCCGGGGGGCCTGGCTCACCAAGTCAAGGTTACGAGTCAGCTAGCTTTTCAGTTAGTTTACATATTTTATGAGTAAAATAGGAGATTCTTGCAGGTGGACTACAGAGCTACATTTTACAATATGAGCTTTTGTGCTTTTCTTTAAATTTATTACAATTTTGCCAATGTGTCTTAAGGACAATGGCCACCTGGGGTTCCACTCCCTGCCATCTTGATGATGATGATGAGGAGGAGGAGGAGGAGGATGATGAGGATGAATATCGCTCAGAGATGGGTGCAGAGGAGAACGAGGAGCATGAAGAATGTGCAGAGAGCAGCTCTGATGACGATATCCACATCTACTCATCCAGCAGGAACCAGTGCGCCTACAGCAACAGGAAGAACCAAGGAAGGTCAGACGAAGTGGAGGAAGGAGGAAATCTATCACACTGATATCTGTAGTCTGTCTGTTAAAATGATATGCACATTTTTTGTGTTTTTAGCAACCTGAAGCCTCCACCAGCCTTCTCAGGCGAAGGTAGTGGGAATCAGTCACTTTATAACAAGACTAAGGCCAAGCAGCAGCAGCAGTCCAGCAGTTTGAACCAGTCTTCGACCAGCCAGCGTGGAGGTACACGGCGACAAGAGAACCTACGCTGGGCCTCTGAGCTCTCCGTTGCCGAGGGCTCGTGTCAGTGGCAGGAACAGGTCAACCAGCTGCAGCGACAGCTGGACTTCAGCACCAGCATGTGCCAGACACTCCTGCAGGACCAGCAGGTTGGAGCACTGAACAAATACATGCACACATGCGGACACTGACCTTGATTAGTGACACAATGTTGCACCACATTTGGAAACTTAGTTTGAAGTTTAGGTATAGTGGAATTGTCAGTGTAGTAACTGTTCTCTCTGCTCATACCTTTCTATGCAGTCTTTGTTAAGGTGCCTTTTTACTTTGTCTTAGTTGTTCCAACCAAATAAATTCTCTCACCTCCTTCCACAGACACTCTCTTATATGTTGCAAACCCTGCTGACAGGTCAGTACAGTGTGTTACCCAACAACCTGTCATCACCACAGGTCCACCTGGTCATGCACCAGCTCAACCAGTGTTACACGCAGCTGGCTTGGCAGCAAAACAATGTACAAAGGTGAAAACAATTGCATACAATTATACACTTCCTTTATTTCAAACAAGTAGTTCAACTTTTTTAAGTTTCCTACATCCTGTCATACTTTCCCCTCAGACTAAAGCAGGTCCTGAATGACCTTCTCCGCCAGCAGCAGCAGCAGCAGCATCAGCAGGCCTCCTCAGCAGCAGGTTGGCAGACACAGAAGCACGGCTCATACCAGGAATCCAGCTCCGCTCCCTCAGCCTCCCCTGGCGTTTTCCTCCCCTTCTCCTCAACCCTGCATCCTTCAACCAACAATATGTCAACTGCTGCCTTATCCCCACTCCCTCCCAGTACGACATGCATATTTATTAGCTGTTAAGCTTAATTCTCACATAAAAACATGTCTACAGTGGTTTGCATTAGAAGCAACAGGAAGCTAAAACATCGAGGCATAAAAGACAGGGTGATTGTTTAAACCAGCTAAAGATGTTTTTGTTATGATGTGATTCAGAGTGCCAAAAACCCTCTTAGCTTTTCTAAAATCAGCAAAGTATGACCTTCAGTAGGTTGGTGCATTTATGAAATTCTTGGCAATGCCTTTTTGCAATAAAAGACAATCAGAAATGTTCAAAAAATTAAATACAGCAAATATAGAAAATGTTTTTTCTTCAGGTAGCTCTTGAACGTTTCCTACACAAAGTTAATGTTTTTGCTGTTACTGGTATGAGTAATCTTTATCAATCAGTGAATTTGAATTTGAAGCAAGGGATACTTTTTAAAGTGACTCAGTGGTGCAGAAATCAAAGGCCAGAAGTCATACTGTCATGATGGAATTGATTCTTGGGACTGTTAACACTAAAACATTTTTTCTTTCTTTCACCCTGCAGGCTTTAACTTATATCCGCTCTTCCCTGCTCCCATGGGCGAGTTCCCTCAGGG
The DNA here is from genome assembly GCF_041903045.1 of Epinephelus lanceolatus. NCBI lineage: Eukaryota > Metazoa > Chordata > Actinopteri > Perciformes > Serranidae > Epinephelus > Epinephelus lanceolatus. Next base: position 25,390,748 of record NC_135736.1, on the reverse strand, counting down.
TGCGACAAGTCAGGTGACCTCTGACCACCAGAAGCAGCAGCTAGACCCCAACACCTCAATCAAAACTGAGTACATGAGTTTTCCTCCTCCGCTGCAGCGTTCTCCTCTGAACACCACCACAGAAAGAGGGTATGTCTGTCATTGTCCTCTGAAAAGACATTCATTTGTATTTGTGTAAACATTATTGTATATATATTTATATTCCATGTGACCCCTTTTAGATCATCTAGCTGGCTCAAAACCTACACAAATAACACCGCCCAGCATCACCAATCTAAAACGGAGCCCCACGAGTCTCCCTCCTCCTCCCCCACCTTTGCCTGCCGCCACCCCCAACCTCAAGAATTTGACAGGGCATCACAGGAAAGCTTCAGCAGCATGCCTGATCCAGTTGATCCCACCACCATCACAAAGACTTTTAAGGCTGGACGCAAGGCCTCTGCACAAGCCAACCTGGCCTCACGGACTAAGACGCCCAATTCTAAGAGTCGTCGCAGGAGGAGCAAAGGGCACAAGAACAGTGAAGGTATCAAAATGGAGCTAAATTTCCTGTATTATTTGCAGTAACCAAATCAGCAAAAACATACTGTGGATGTTTTTGGTGAATTTGTTTTTGTGTTTCCTCAGGCCAGGAGAGTGACAGTGTCAGTAGCATTGCAGGCTTTGTCCAGGAGAGGGCAGCCTTGTCTCATCAGAAGGATCAGAACAAAAGTCTGCTGGACAAGCTGACTCAAGAGAAACTCGACAGCAAAACTAAGCTCGGGAACAAACGAAACGACCTCTCCTCTGGTGCGGGTCAAGCTACTCATAGTGAAAGTTAATGCACCCACCTCACCCCTCTTGTATCTGTGTTTTTTGCTTCTCAGTGCACACATGTAATATTTGCATCAGGCTTATTTTATGTCAGCTTTTTGTTGTAATTATAACATTTTGCTCTGTACCTTTCCTTTCCACATTTATCATGAACACGTGTTTCATTTTAATTTCGGGTTGATTTACTTTGTTGTTACTTTAATTTATCCTACTCACAGCCTATGCTTGGAGAACACCCTTCCTCTCTAACAGAATTGCATGCACAGAAGCACCAGGTAAACTCATAATGCAGTATCATGTGGTTATTACGTCACCTAAACATCTCATGCATGTTCTATTTTTGCCTTAACCTAAACCAAAGCTTCCAAGTTTGACGACAGACTATCGTTTGTTTTTTTTACTCATGGATGAGATTATGCAAGTATCCACTTATGTGTCATACTGTCAAATCTTGAACGTGTAGATGCAAGCAGCGACTTCTCACTGTTCGAGGCGCTGAGGGAGACGATCTACTCTGAAGTGGCTACTCTGATATCCCAGAATGAGTCCCGTCCTCACTTTCTCATTGAGCTCTTCCATGAGCTACAGCTGCTCAACACAGACTACTTACGGCAGAGGGCACTGTATTCCCTCCAGGTATGTATAGACACAAGCAACTTAGTGATAGTTTGTGTGAAGTGCTGTCCTTTATGCTGGCCTCAGATTGCAAGATATCCAGGCTCCATATGCCCCTAAAGGAAATATGTGGTGAGTTCTTGTCTTGCTTCAAGGTCAGAGTGGTTATTTGACTGAATATCTGGTCATGTGACTGGTTATAGACAAGATTTTTATTAGAGATGCTCCGATACTGATTCCAATACATGGACATGTTTTGTGTGTTTTTACTCATGGATGAGATTATGGAAGTATCCACTGCAATCAATCAGAATTTTAAAACTCATATAGTCTGAGCCTGGCCTGAGATATATATGCAGTGTCTCCTTGAGAACTTTACATTGTTAAAACAGTGTATCTGTGTTTCTACCAGGATATAGTGACGAGACACCTGGCAGAGAAGAGTGCAGCTGAGGACCGTTTGCCCCCTCTTGGTCCTGTGGCGTGGGCTGCAGGCTCTCAGTCTGAGCTCACACCCAGTGAGAGTCTGGCAACCAGTGACGCTGTAAGAGACACATTATTTCTTCCCAGTGTGGTATTCTCATACCTTTACAATCTTTGGTCTCTTTCTCTCATTGTGTGTTGCTCCTTTTTATGCCTCTACCTGTTCTTAAGTCTTTCTCTTAGTCCTTACTGCCATCCTCCCACTACTCTTTTTTTTAATCACTTTTACTTCCTCCCTCCTCTACAGTTCAATACATCTTTCATTAGTTTTTCTCTCATCCTTGTCTCCTTTCATCCTTCCCTGCCTTGTCTCTTTTCATCCCTCTATGTTGCTCTTTATTCTCTGATTTTAATTTCCCTCCCACCATCCTCATTGTCTTTGAATTTAACTTGACAGCAAGCAAGACTTCAGAAACCTGTCTGAAAAAAAATGACCCTCATCTCCCCACGTCTCTTTTGCCAGATCAGACATGTGTTCTTTGTTCTCGGCCAAGGTCCCCAGAGATATACTAATTGGGTGCCAAGCCTTTTTTCTGTCTAAATAATACCTTTGTTCCAGAATGATGGATGAAATGTCTAATTTTCCATGTTAGGAGAATGGCAAGAGAAACCACCCTTGCTTTTATTAGTTCTGGGACAATATGCTTATCTCCTTCGATACTTGGGTGTCGTTTGGATATGTGTCATGGTTTTTAAGTACAGAGATTCTACAAGTATTGCGATTTGATTTTACAATTTAGTGCTTCTTTTGTTGAAATTTTTAATGCTGGATCATGGAAAAAGTTCAACCATACACTTCTAGAAACTGTATATTGTCAGACATACTTCCTAAAACAATGCACATCACATGTCAGTCTTTTTTTTTTTCTTTGCACTGGCAATAGCCGTGTTTTGAGGTTGGCTGTCTGTCCATACATAAGTGAACATATGTTCGTTCGTACGCATGTCCGTCCATTCTTGTTAACATGATATCTCAAGAACGCCTTGAGATATCCTCCTCCTTGGACTCAAGGGTCAAGAACTAATTAGATTTTGGTAGTCAAAGGTCAAGGTCAATGAGACTTTGCATCTGTCTCACTTCATGAAGGAATATTTTAAGAAAGCCTTTAGCAAATTTATTCAAATTTGGCACAAACATCCACTTGTACTCAAGAATGAACTGATTAGAATTTGATGGTCAAAGGTCAAGGTCACTCTGACCTCACAAAACATGTTTTAGGCCATAACTCAGGAACTCACAGGCTAATTATAATAACATTTTACCCAAATGTCTAATAGGATTAAATGATCGGTGATGGAATTTTATTTGTAAAGGTCAAAGGTCAGCTTAACAGTGACATGCTAATGTTCGGTAAAAACACTCTTCTGGCCATTACTCAGTGTTATTTCTCAGGAACAGAAGGGGAGACATTTTGTCAGATACTGAATTGGCGACACTTTTCTTGGGTGCCCACCTTGAAACTGTGCTGAGTGCATAGAGCCTCTGTGAAGCATCCATGTTTTCACTGACATGGATATAATCTGTAACTGCAACTTGATGGGTTTGCGAAATCATACAACCACAAGACTGTAATGTAAAGTAAATGCAAGAACTGTATGGTCTTACTTGTATCAGTTTTATTCCAGTAGGCATTTTGTTACCTTGCTCTGTTAAAGTTGCTATATTAAATTAACTTTACTGACTGACGTACTAACTATAACCTACATGTTAAATAGAATAAAAGAAAAAAAATTTTTTTGCAGTAAACCCAAACTGCTACATTTAGCTGTCCCTTCTCATCAAGCTAGTGCAGTGCTTATCAGTGTTTCAGATCTAAATCTTATTCCACTTAAGAGCTGTGCTCAGTGAATTGATTTTCTCAGCCCCTTTTTGCCCTGCTAATGCTCTCTCTCAGTTCATCAGACCAAAAATGAGTCAAGAATTAGTGAGGTTACACATCCTGCAATCCCTCTGCCTCACCCCCTGCTACTAGGAGACTATCTGCCAGGACCAGAGTGGGTGGAAGCTCTGGAGACAGACTCAGTAGCTGCTGAAACAACTCAAATTCAGCTGGTGCAAACCCCAGGGCCTGGGTTTACAGTTGCCTGGGTCTGATCTGTGTAACAGCAGCAACAAAAAGTTTGCTGATCTGGCAGGGAAATGTGCTGGTCTGGCTGACCGTTTTCTTCCATTTCCTGCTTTTTCGTGATGGCTTTGTCTTTCCTAAAACAGATATAACTTTACTTGATGATTACCATAATAAAAGAAGCAACTTTCTACCTCTGCATTTGACTCATATTTATTTGATTTAAAATATTGTACAAAAAAATCGCAATACTAATATGAATCGATTTTTCTCCTATTCCTATTGTTTATAATGTATGCTGGAAATTTTAGGGGGATGTTAGACTAATATAAAGGTGCATCTTCTAAAATCCACTCCAAATCCAAAATGCTGAACTCCAAACAACTGGTGGCAAAACCTTTCTGGTTCAGGAAATGTCAGATATGTGCTATGGATGCCTCATGACAGAATCTTCACATTTTTCAGGAGGTGGTGGAGAAGAACTTGAGGCTCACACAGGACACGATGAAGAAGAGAGATGATGCAGAATCTGTGGACAATGAAAGCACCATGTCAACCTCCTCCAATCTGGAACCATTTGCGAACGATGACCTGGGTATAGTTGTGCATGTAGAAACAATTTGGGGCTGAAACGTGTAGAACTGTATACCTGTCTGAAACCTTTTCCACATGCTGGCATTCAGCTGAGATGCTTTGCTTATTGCCTTGTAACTGTTTTCCTGGAAACCAGACGAATCTGCAAGCTCATGATTCATTTGCAATCTTGGTTTGGCAGCGTTGGGCTGTTTATACTTTATCAGATTGAGGTACCATTTCCCACTTTTCCCAGCAGAACTACTCAGGGCTTGTCTTAATAAACCCACCAGTTTACACCTCAGGATCAACACTACCTAGCCAAACTAAAGAATTTTACTGACGTATGGAACCTTGAGTGACATCGATTAGAAGTGAGGCTGTCATACTTTGTTTGATCCTGCAGAGTAAACATGGTTACAGATGCATTAATGTCCATTACAGTCTTCTCTCTCTGGCTTCATTGATTTTGAACTTCTTATATCCCTTTTCCGTCTCTTTTTCACTCCCTTGCTCTCCTTTCTTTGCTGCTTTGATAGGCAATACGGTGATTCATTTAGACAAAGCTCTGGCCAGGATTAGGGAGTATGAGCGCATGAAGCTTAAAGCTGAGTTTAACCCCTACAACGCCAATTCTGCAGATGCAGGTGGCTCTGAAGTCTCAAACGCTGAACATCCCTCTGCTAACCCTGCTGACCTAGTGAAAGGTACTACGTTTTTCAAGCCTGCCTGAGTACACTATGTGCAAAGACCTGAAGCAGCAGAATCATTTTCATTTTTCTGTTTAATTTTGCTGAATTTCTGAGTAAAATGATGCCTTTATTTGTGTCTGTGTGAGCAGGAGCTGCAGCTGGTGATGCGCGCTGCCCTCAGATTGACACCCAGCAGTTGGATCGTCAGATTAAAGCCATCATGACAGAAGTCATTCCTTTCCTTAAGGTAAGATAATCAACACAGGGATCAACTGTATCCAGAGCTACAGTTAAATCATTCCACAACCAAAACTATGTATTACCAGAACCATGCAGAGTGCCATTAACACACACACTGTAGCCTACAACTTGGGGCTGCAGTCTGGAAACACAGACAGTTGTAAAGCACTAGCAGTAAAGGAGGCAAAAGGGACTAAATTGCAATTCACAAATTGAAGGAACAGATGGAATGGATTTCACTGAAAGTGTACTTTTATTTCATATGACAAAAAATAGATTGATCATTTGATTGCAGGGTGGATTGTTGTCAGGTTTGTGCCAGCAGAGGATGTATTGGGAATGAAAAAATATGAATTTCCTATACTTGTTAAAAAAAAAAAAAAGTTCAGTCACTCTGTAACGTTCATGTTTTCTTTTATTAGGAGAACATGGATGAGGTGTGCTCCCTCCAGCTGTTGACATCTGTACGGCGCATGGTCCTCACCCTCACCCAACAGAATGATGAAAGCAAGGAGTTTGTCCGCTTTTTCCACAGACAGCTGGGAGGCATACTGCAGGTATGCCCAGTGACAAGCTTTACAAGTGCAGGCGACACAAGGTTAAGCAGACAGAATGAAGAACAGCCTTTCTGACATTTTCACTCTCTTTCTCTTGCTCCAGGACTCGCTTAGTAAATTTGTGGGCCGTACTCTAAAGGATTGCGGGGAGGACCTTCTGGTGGAGATCTCTGAGATCCTCTTCAATGAACTCGCCTTCTTTAGGCTCATGCAGGATTTGGACAACAGCAGCAGCATCGCCTTGGCTGCCAAACACAAACATAAGAAGAGGGCTGAACAACCCAGTAAAGTAAAGCACAGTCTTAAGGTAGATGTCTTTTCTTTTCCCACGTATGTTTGGTGATATAATAAAAGTATGTATGACAGAATAATTTACACCATAGCACAGCACAGTCTGACTGAGACTAATTTAACTGATGGTGTTTAATAATTCCTCCAATTAGGAAAATACTGCAGCCGGTGGTGATAAATCAGTTTCTCCAGCCTACACAGATGAAGACAAGGTCAGTCATCTTAATACTGATAACGAAACCGTCAGTACCACTAAGATAACCAGTAATCTGTTTTACAATTATGTCTCTCTTGTTCTGTCAGGACCAAGATGAGGCTGAGCAGCAAGGTGATTCTACCCTCCAGGAGCTTTACCTGCAGACAGAGATGAAGAACAGCCGGAGCAGTGAAGCTTCAGAGGTGGAGGAGGAAGATGAAGATGAAGGGGATGGACAGGGAATCCCTCTGTCAATCAGTAAGTGAAAATACTTAAAAGGGCAACACAACATCTGACATTGTTATCCTGTATATGCCGGGATTGTTAAAGGGACATTTTGCCAATTTTCAACCAGTTTAACAATGAGTGTAGTATGTGTGAATGCACTATGGTAAACTTCCCACCATTTTACCAGCGCCCAGATCTCCCTGCTGATCTTCCAGCTCCAACGTGTCATCTGATGGATTTTCGTTGGCTCTCAGACTGTGGCCAAACTACAGATTGTACTTCTGCATTTTCTAATGTCCACTACCTTGAACACTAAGAGTATAGAAGCGGATCAAGAGAGTGAGCAGCCTCTCTTTCTCACTCAGACCAAACTCCAATCAAAAGGCAGCGCTGATAAAATATAAACCAAGTTTCTGTTCCTGTATTGCCTTTTATATAAACATATTTCAGTGCATTTTTTTTTTGTCTGTGAACAGGAAGTGGGTGCCATACTGTTTCCTGATTTCACCAAGAATAATTATTGTGAAACAAGATTGTTTGTTACCAGCCGGGTACCACATTGTTTCCTGTGTCAGAATGTCTATCCTCGCATTATGTTACCCACCAGCGGGAGCGTTTATTGGTCCGGTACTTTGCAGTGCATTCTGGTAGCTGTAGGTTTTCTACCTCTAGAGCAAAAGCAAATGCCACACCCCTTTTCCTCTGTGTCTTTGGTAATGTAGCACCAATTCTAAAAGTATTTGTGTCTTTCTGCTGCGTAGACAGCCCATTTTTTTTGAGAATATCCTCTTTCCAGCAGTGATATACTTCTCTATATTAGTTGTGTCAAAACTCGCAGGCTACTGTACTCCTTGGGCTGTATTCACAAAGCTTCCTAGTACAAAGAGTTGCTCCTGGTGACGAAAATTCTTAGATTGTGACATTTTCTTAGAATTTCCCCTTAACGTTAAGACTAGGTCCTTGTAAATTATTATTATTCACAGAGCATCTTAGACCTTAAAATAGCTCCTAAGGTGAAAAACTGTCAGGAGTAGGGAGGCGGACTTTTAAGAGGTTTAAGAGTTTCTTAAGCGAAGGAGAAAATGGTGCAAACACAAAGAGTTTAGAGAAATATTCTCCACCATAAATAAAATGATCAAAGACTCCTTGCTAAAAGTTTCTAGGCTAAGTTAGGAGCTTCTCCAAATGTGTGTGAATAAGGCCCCTGAATCCTAAATGCCTTAAAAAGCAACTTAAGACTTTGAATTTATTCATGCAGTAATCCATCACCGTCAATGAGATATTGCCTGTAATGAAATGTAATATCAGGGTTTTTAAGATAAAAATGTGTGTTAATGTTTTTCTGCCTACATTAAATTTTATATGTAACATGTATGTACCTCTCATGTCTTTCTTCCAGGTCTTTCCAAAGCAGAGACTCAGGCCCTGACAAACTACGGCAGTGGAGAGGATGAGAACGAGGAGGAGGAAATGGAGGAATTTGAAGCTGGACCTGTCGATGTTCAGACATCATTGCAGGCCTCTGCTGATGGACAGGTGGAGCAGGACGTCACTGGGACAGTGAGTCTTTATTTTTTTTTTCCAGAAACAACAATAACTTGTATTTTTAATATACTTCTTTTGGTCTGACCTGTGTAACTGTGTCATGCTTCAGGGGACGACACCAAGCGAAACCCAGGAGACCAAAGCTGAGCAGAGGAGTTTAGAGAATGAGGGTGGTGAGGCCCAGAAAATTCCTTCAACCTACAAAGTCTGATAGAAATGTTGCATTTATAGACCCTTTGTGAGGCCACTTTTTCTTGAATTAAAAACTTTTGTCACTTTGTTTTGTAGAAATCAACAGGTCAGTGGGGACAGTGGATTCCACAGTTGAGGACCACGACATGGCGGAGTGCCAGAGTCCTGAGGAGGAGAGCAAAGCTGGGGCTGCTGCTGCATCAGAAGGAAGCTCCCATGAAGTCTCCCATGATCAGGATGTCCCCAAGGAGTCGACCACCACTAGCAGCCCTGACACAGACTCACCCGTCATGATCAATGTAGATGTAAGTTCAAACCTGAAGATTGTTTAATTAAAAATAGTCTCTGGAATGAAAGCACCATCACTCACTGGTATCACAGTGGATACGTTGCCCTTTGTTGTCGCTGCTGTGTTCTGACTTTATCAATATTATTGATGCAGGAGATGGGCTCAGGTAACACCAGTCAGAAATCTGACGAGGAAGACTTTGTGAAGGTGGATGATTTACCATTGCAGCTTACGGTCATGTGTGAGGTGAGTAACAGCTGCCAACTAATAACTCATAAAATTTAGGATTAATTAACGGGAAGTCAATTTTATTTAGTGATGTACTGTGTGTTGTAACATTAGGAGGAGCTACAGAAGAGAATAGTGGAGGAACAGCAGAATAACAACTTGTCTGTGGAGATCCTCAATGGGAACACTGAATCGCTGACTGGGCTGGTGGGGAATGCACAGGCACTGAAGGAACCAGGTATGGATTACACTTCCGTTTGTGTAGTTGCCAAATAACCCACAAAAGAAAAGACACCGTCTCTTGTTACCGTGTCTACATCCATTCAGGGAAGCTATTTTTGTCTGCACATAAACTAAAAGTCCAACCCTTTTAAATTCTGTATTCTCCTTTGTTCTGTTTCCAGACACTGTTGGTGCCCAGAGTGTGTAAAGATTTGTACCGATGTCTCAATCTACTGTTTTTTAGCAACACTATGCTTAAACCCTCAATCTGCTCTGGATGTAGGATTGTTGATTCTTTATCTGCTAGTTTAAAGGAGCAAAGGCTCCTCATATTGGTCACAAGTTAGCTGTGACTCGGACACACAACAGATACAACTAAACATCTACACATCATCAACACTTAGTTCATTTTATTCCTGAATGTTTCATGTGATTTGTGGGTAATCTGGGGAGGGGTTGTCTTTATGCTGCTGATTACTGACAGTTAAGCCTCTGTCTGAATCTTAATAGTCCCCAAACTCCTGTTCAGATCCGCCTTACCTGGTTCTGGGATCAGTTTAACATGAGTTGTGATTTTTTTTTTTTTAATGTTTTATTTGTCTTGGCCCGGCCTTATTGTTACACAGCTCGTCTTTCTGCACTCTGTTCCTAATTATAAGGAGATTACAGTAGGATGAAAGTTCAGCTAATTGTTTCTCCTGCTTGAACACTTTTTCCTTTATGTCAGAGCTCAAAGCTCAGATGTAACTTTTATCCCTTCAGACACATCTTTATACACTGTTCTGTTAATGGTTAGTCTCCATTGATTTACATGTAATTAAAATGTTGATTACAGTAATAAGTTTTAAATAATAAAATGCTGGAACTTTCAAAATGTGTGTTGTGTGTTGACATCTCATTGTGCATCAGTGTTTTCAGTTGTGACACTGCATGTTGAGCCTTAATGGACACGTGGGTTACAGGAACAAAATATTTTTCACTGTGCTGCATTCAGTTTAATATACATTTTGAGTCCAGTAGATGTAATTAAGGCGAGTAATGTGTCAAACTGATCACAGCCATCTTGATTTTACAGATACTATCTACTGCATATTTGAATGGACAATTTCCTTAAGAAACATTGAAGCATGTTTAGATCCAGCTTCCAAACAGTAACAGAGGACCAAGTAATTGACTCCGTGGTAAATTATAATATTGTCAAATAAAAAAATAAAAAAATGTAAATAACAATTATAATATAGACATAATTTTTATGACATTTTTGTTTTACTACATTATGATTTTTTTTTAAATCCAATCAGTTAAAGAAATTCATACAAAAATGTCATTGCATAGTATACCGTAAAAACGGTATACTATCGTAAAAACGGTATACTATGCAATGACATTTTTGTATGAATTTCTTTAACTGACATTTTTTAAAGATTTTTTTCTGACATACTATACTATAACTTTTTTTAATGAAAATTTAATATTTTGTGGCATACTATACTATGACTTCTAAATTAAAATTTTTATGACATACTTTACCATAAATGTTTTTTTTAATGACATAAGGATATTTTTGTGATATACTATACTATTACATTCTTTACGATTCTTTTACTTTTGACTTTTTTTTTTCATTATTTTTTGGACATTATATACTATGACTTTTTTTTTTAAATGATTTTTTTTATGGCATACTATACTGTGACTTTTTTAAAATTAAATTTTTAGGCATACTTTACAAGGATGTTTTTGTGAAATGACATTTTTTGACAGACATTTGTTTTTATTATTTTTTACATACTATGACTTTTTTTTAAATTACCTTTTAATAATTTCCTGGCATACTATAATGACTTATTTTAGTGAAAATTTTCACAGTATGTTATACTATGACATGATTTTCTTTCATGGCTTACCCTACTATGAGAATTTTATGGCAGACTATAATAGGACCTTTTTTTTTGGCGTACCAAATTATGACTGAATTGACATTTTTTAACATTTTTATAACATTGATTTTTATGAACATTTCTGACATACTATAAATGAATTTTGCAGGTATACTAAAGACATTTTTATGACATTTTGTATGAATTTCTTTAACACTGACATTGTATGAGTCTTTTTTATAGCATACTATGACGGCATTTTTTGGACGTACTACACTATGACTTTAGCTGTGCTATCTTACAATTAATGTATAGTAAATGTAAGTTGAAGTGAGTTGCTGATGGAACTAGTTAGAACTGGAAGTGGCAATGAGGTCTTGAAATTTATGATAAGGGTCTTAAAAGATATTAAATTAAACTTCAGGATTCCAGCATATTCTGTGAATACCCTCTGAGTTTTTCTTTAACACTGACATTGTATGTAAATAAAATAATGTAACGTAATCATAAATTTAATTTAATAATAAAGTTGCTGCCCCAAATGAGAAATCTGCTCAGCTCAAACCAGCTCAGATATAAAATTATTATGTCTGAAACACAAGTAGAACTTTAATTTGAGAAATTTTATTAACAATCTTTAAAAATGACAAGGAAGAGGTCAGCACTGACGTAAATTTGTCATTATTGATGAGTGAAAAGGTCAGTTGTCATGTGGGAAGACAGTACCTGAAACTAACTTAGTCGTTAAACATTTTGACTTGCAACACGGATTAAAAAATTCTAACATTAATGCAGGACCACACAGTGTGGAGGCACAGAGTGGTGAGAGTGGGCTGGATTTGAGAAAATTAACATAAATTAGAACAATATTTTTGCATTAATTGAATTAAACACAAGGATTCATCTCTGCGGTCTGAATGCCCGTGTTAGGGTCCACTGATGGACTCATCTCGTAAATAACACATTTACATTATTACAGTAAAAATAACAGAAACATTTACAAGTTCGATTCATTTCTGAACCACTTTCCCTCGTGACAGAAAAAAGGAGGATTTAGTATTTTTAAAGCTTTAAGTCGTCCCCAGTAGTCGGAAAAACACAAGACAAACTTTGGTTCAGGTGATTTGGAAGCTGTGCAAACAGTTGAAGGATCAACCTCAACTTGTGTCCCAGAATCAGCCGAGCTCGTCTCTGTCACAGCTTCTCAGTGCAGATAGGCATTCACAAACTGATCAGGGTTCAGCGGTTGGAGCGTTACCAGGGCATGCAGGGGTTTGGGCAGTCGCGGATATACGACTCCAGGCTTCCCTCTGACACTTGCATCAACGTTGTGTATGTCGTCAACTGTGAGGCACACAGTGAGGAAAAGTTAGCTACACTTACTCTTTAAGTTAACAAATAAAAACGGACACTGGGACTCACCTTGTTTAGCACTGGTTTGGTTGAGAGGACGTCATATATGGTCTTCAGTGAGATATTCTAAAGAAAGAGACAGATCAAAGGCGTCATTCTACTTGTTCAAACATTCACACCCTCTACTCATAAATTTGTCCAGTTCTTTACAGGAGGTGGGTGTCATCAGTCAGTGGTGGAAATGTTGTTTTTTTAAATTTATTTATTTATTTAGGGGACAGTGCACATTAATGAACATTGCTGTAAATGTGCCGGTGTTAGCCAAAGGCTAATTTTCAACTGTAGTCCTCCGGCATGATGTTAAAAAGACCTCAGGCCATTAAAAATCACAAAAACAGGAACACAGAAGTCATAATATATAAAACAACAAATTGCAAACAAAAACAGGGACACATAAGTCATAATATGTAAAACAAATAGACAATAATTCACAAAGAGAAACCAATACGTACAGTGCAATATGATACAGTGCAAAATAGTTGATCGAGAGGCTATGGATAGTGAATAGGCGAAACAATGCAAGTCCATGAGTCACTGGCATAGTGTATATGATATATGAAGTTATAAAGTGCTGCAGTGCCCATAAAAGTCATCACAGTGAAAGTCTAAATTTAATTAAATTAGAATAAGTTAAATTGGGAGAGTTGAAACTGTCAGGGGTGGATAAATGGGATGGAGGTGTAGCAATGCAAGGACCAATACAGGATTTCTTGTTGAAGTTGTGCTAAGATGGATTGAGAAACACAACAAAACCAATACATACAGTGCAAAATAATACAGATGATCATGACATAATGTATCATATGAATATAATTAGTAAGGTAATAAAGTGCTGCAGTGCTCACGGCAGTTGTCACTGTAAAGGTTAAGTTTAAGTTGAATTTGAATGGGATGGGAATGGGAGAAATTAGCTGTCAAAAGGTGAACAGATGGAATGAAGGTGCAACAATGCAGAGACCAGAACAGGATTTCTTGTTGGAGTGTGCTAAGATGGATTGAGAAGAGGTGGTACATTTGTAAAGTGCTGTCGTGTTATCATGAGGTGCAGATTTACCCATGTTACTGCACATGTCCAGGGGGGGGGTCATGTGCAGTGACATGGGGGGCTATATACAGTCACTTAACAGTGATTGCAGGTCTGATTTGCCTTGAGCCAGTCTTTCAAATGCCTTTTAAAAATTAGAAATGTGGAGCAGTCTCTCATGGAGGTTGGCAGGCTGTTCCAGATTTTGCTGCCTCTGACTGATAGAGCAGTCTGTGAGAAGGAAGTGCGCCTAAACGGGATTTCACAGTCTCCTCTTGTAGTTGCTCTAGTGTTGGTACTGTTGGTGGATTTACATTTTTAAAAAAAACTGACTCGGGGTGGGGGTGCAAGTCCGTTCAAGATCTTATACACACAACATGGACGTTTGAAAGTAATGAGATTGTCAAAACTCAGTAGATTATGGCGTGTTATAATATCACAATGATGATAGGAGAAAGATTTTTTGTCAAAAATGTTGGGTACTTCTACTTTTACTTGAGTATTTCCATTGTATTCTACTTCAGTGTTTTTCAAACTGTTTGTGCCCAAGGCACACCTGTATTGATATCTGTGCCGATAGCTTCCATAACGTGTTACCACTCTTACCACGACATAAGATGATAAAAATAAGAAAAAATAAGACAGGTAGCTTTCGTGATACTGTCTACTGACAATTTCTTTTTCTCTTTTCTTTCAGTGGTAGGTTGTCTTCTCTGGTGCTTTGTTATAATTTGCTCTGTACAGTAAAGCGATCCATTGTCCCACTCACGGCTTTCTCCTTTTAAATGTTATCATCCCACACACTGGCTGCCAATCAGGGCTTTTAATGTGTCACACACCTATAATTCCCAGACACAAACAGCGATAAATAGGTCAAGGTTTGAAGGTTTTTTAAAATTAAATTTGACATACTGATACAGTCAATTAAAAAGTGTTCCATAACTTTTTGTAAACGCCCAGTTGAGTATTAGCATAATAATATGTGGTTATCACAAAATCCCACAGCACAACTGGATTGGCATCACGGCACACCATTTGAGAACCACTGGTTTGCTACTTTATACTTCTAATCCACTACTTAGAGGCAAGCATTGTACTTTCTACTCTGCTACATTTATCTGACAGCTTCTAGTTACTTCTTACATATTCAGATTTTCACAAAACTATATTTAACAACAATCAACTTTTACATTCTGATGGATTATTACAGTTTAACATCAATGGCAATACAGTAAATAAAATTAGCTCCATCTACCAATGACATTAATGATGCTTACATATTAATGTGTCACTATTTATAATCCAAAAATAATATATTTACTGTTCTAAAATGGGTCACTCTGCTCAATGAGTACTTTCACATTATATTTTGAAGCAAATACTTATGTGCTTTTACTTCAGTAAAATTGTGAATACATGACTTTTACTTGTAACAGTAATTCTACAAAAAAAAAAACCTCTACATTTTTTATGATTTTTTTTTTAATGGTATACTATATTATGATTTTTTAAATGGACAATTTTAACTATATTTGTGACATACTATACTATGACATTTTTAGAAATTTCTTTAACTGATAAAAAAATGTATGTCACATTTTTGTGACACAGTATTTTGTTAAATTTTTTTATGTTTCCTCTTTTGACACTGACAATTGAGTTTGAGTTTTTATGGAATATTATACTATGGCCTTTTTTTTTTTTTAAATTATGGCTTTTTTTAAAAAAAATTATGGCTTCTTTTTTTCCCCCTTTTTTTATTGCACACTAACATTTCTCCATTTTTTTTTAAATTGCATACTATACAATAACTTTTGAAATGTAAATTTAAAACAAATAGGACATTTTTATGACATACTACCCTGTTACAATTTTATGAATTTCTCTGACATTTCCAATTTTTTTGTGATTTTCTTTCCTACACTGTCGTATTGGTACTTTTACTTGAGTAAAAGATCTGAATATGTCTTCCACATCTGTCATCAGTACTCACTGTCTGTGTGGTCTGGTTCATGCACTTCTTGGCAGGAGTCCTGCGATCATCCAGGAAGAAAGGCTCCTTCCAGTGATCGTAGTTTGTCTCCAGGACGTACCACCGGCCCAGCTTCAGGTCAATCCTGTAACACAATAATTAAATAAAAACCTCAACATGTGACGTGCAGCTACGCTAAGCAACTGATTTGTGATATAGAGTGAAATCAGGTGATCTGAAACCAAAGCTGTTGTCAGTTCCTTGTTGAGCAAGTGATGTTTCACAAGAAAAACACAAAAAGAGCTGTGTCATTGAGACAGCAGCACAAAAGACCAGACACCAATCTTCCACACATAAAGGTCAGTCAGGCACAACTCAGCATAAATCACAGCCTCATGTCATTGTAGTTTTGTAGGTTACAGCATTTCTGATTTGCTCAGGACTGTCTGATACATCAGTCCTTATTTTTCACATTGTGATTCAGCATTTAAAAAACAAAACCATGGCTGCTCTGAAAGCGCAAAATAAGCTCCAGTACTTACTCCAAGATATCAATACTGAGCAGTCTGGACCTGGTGATGATGCAGCCCTGGCCTGTCTGGTTCCCTCCGAGGATGAAGTAAGCTGGAGCCAGCAGCTTGGTCTGAGCCAGCCGGGTTTTGGCCTCCTCGTAGCTGGTGAGAATGGGATAAGACTCATTTTTGCTACAGAGACAGCGTTGCTTGACACGGAGAGGCAGCATTCAGTTTTTAGGCATCACAAATCTGGATCCAGACAAACTGAATCCTGCTTTAACACTCAGTTCTTTGAAGCCATTGCCTAAAACTTCTCTCTTTGCCACTGCTTTTTATTATTTAGGACGACACACTTCATGTCTTACACTGCGGAGTACGTGCACTGCAGTCTTTATTCTCCTGATAAATTTGCTTTATTTAAATTTAGCTTACTTTAATCTTCCATTTTATTCTCCTCTTTTAAATCATATTATTTGTGTTTCTTGTCTCAATACAGTTTTATGTCTTCTGTTAAGCATTTAAATTGCTTTGTTGTTAAACTGTACCGTGCAAATAAAGTTGCCTAGAAACTGATTAGAGCATTTTATTTTTCAGGATGCTGAGAAACTCTGTGGAGCTTTCTTTATAATCTTTTTTTTTTTGTCTCTTCTGTTTGTCAGCAAATTGCTTCATCTAAGTCCTTAATACCTAACAAACATGCTGAATGCAATTTTCTTTAACAAATAAAAAAACATTTGCAAAGCATTTTCCTTTTAAACCTGCACTCTGTACATCAGCTTATGGCTTTGTTCTTCTTTTTATACTGGTGCACTGCAACATTTTACAGCACATTACTGCCATCAGAAAGAGATATGCATTACTGTCCTCAAATCACATCATCACTATGATTGTGTTGTGAATGTGTGTCCCCAGCAGGGGCGATTGCTCTGAGACAACAAGGGAGGCTGAACTTCCCCTAAAATTTCATAGAAGAAATGGTCAAATATGCACTACTGAATTTACATTAAAATAAGAATTTACATTGCATTAAACGTGCGCTAGGATGCGTTTAACATCATGACTGTGATGTTCAAACGTCAGCTGTTTATCACCAGTTTTCAAACGCGACCTCCCTGTCATACGTTCTCGTGTCAGCACGGTGGATGCGGAGCCTCCAAGCATTCCTATGAGACAGCGCTGAGCAGGTTTTTTCACGCAGCAAAGCGAGACGGTCATTGGATAAATGCGACGAAATCGTCACTTCCAGGAAGGCTCAGCTTCCCTGGGACCTAATGGAGCGGTAGGCGGGAGAGGACGCTCGGTGTATGCATGATGATTGGAGGAATTGTCTAAAAGGCGGAACCCCTTTGTGATTGACAGCGCTTTGGAAATACACACTGGCATCGGTGAGCGGAGTCTTCTGACAGAGTGCCATCTGGAGTTCCTTATTTCCATAAGCGATATAGCTCATTTTCACCGTTAAACCCATCTGAAAATCTTTGAGGTGTGTTTTGCTGTGGTTCTATGGCATGAGTGTGGTTGAAAAATGGCTTCAATTAAATGTTCCTTTTATAAGTTACTGCCTCGCTACAATATGACAAATTTTATGATGTAAACTGTTTGAAAGACCAGCAGCTGCTACTGGTTCCCATATGCATGCAGCTAGAACAGGGGGCACAAATGATACAGGGACCTGCTTATAGAAACAATAAAGGAACACTTGTGGAGGAAAACTATAATGTACGATACGATGTGATACGATACGATACGATACAATACAATACCGTATGATATATATACTTAATTGTCCCCCTAGGAAAAACTGTCTTGGACTCAAGAGCTGCACAAGTATTGCTGTCTTACAATAATAATCCAGAAAAAATGAAGCATACGCCATTAAAACATAAAAAACAATAGTATTGCACACCAGCACACAGGAGAGCACCATAAGCAAAGCATGACACAGCCCCTAAAGCATCAAGCAACATTATTTAAAATGTTGGCACAAATGAATTTTTAAAAGGATTCAGTTTAAATTTGAACATCCTGTATCGTCTGCCTGAGGCTAAAAGCTCGTACTCAGCATGAAGAATGTCTAAGAGTCATACGGTATTCTCTGTCCCTTTAAATATCAAAAGAGGATTACCTGTTTGCATTTTCTAGGACAGAGCGAGTGAGGAAGCTCATCCACATCCCGTCTCTCTGTCCTAAGATCCACTCCAGGATTCCTGCATGTAAACAGATTTAGATGA
Organism: Epinephelus lanceolatus; assembly: GCF_041903045.1. Lineage (NCBI taxonomy): Eukaryota > Metazoa > Chordata > Actinopteri > Perciformes > Serranidae > Epinephelus > Epinephelus lanceolatus. The sequence goes on along the minus strand of NC_135736.1, from coordinate 25,372,483 downwards.
TGACAAGCAGACAAAAAACAGAGACCTTGTCTTTAATGCCTGTAGAAACAGTGCTGAGCAAGACTGTTAATCACTCACCAATGTAACCTCCGTCCAGGCTGAAGCGCTCATTCATAGTCAGAGTGAATATGTGCTGCATGGACGAAAGAACAGAGGAAAACCTTTTTAATCTTACATCCACATTCCAGCGAGATAAACACAACTCAACAGTTTTCATGGATGTTAAATGATGTTTTATGCTGACTGAATCCAGTTGTGATACTAAATGACTTACAGGCTTGATTCCTGTCAGCATGCCAACATATCCAGCAAAGTTTGTCGACTTGAAGACAGTCTGGTTATTTCTCTTGAAGTCGAGGTTGACCACCAGCGGCTTCAGTTTCTCGCTAATGATCCATGACTTGTTTTTCACATCCCAGCTGTGAAGAGGGACACAACCATCTCATGAGTTGTTATTTCACCAGATCTGAGTCAAGACTATCAAGATTAAAAATGTGTGATTTTAGGAGGTGATTCCTACCCCATAAATAATCCAAAATCCAGATTTCTGCCATGGACGAGGTTACCTGTACGAGTGCAAAGCCCAAAAGGTTTTTAGCGCTGTCGAAACATTTGAAGTTAATTAATCTAGCAATCAGATTCTGGACGATGACCCACCCTTATTGTCTTCTGCAACGACTGATGTACACACAGTGAACACCTCATAGAAGATGTTAAACAACACGACTTCACCTAGAGTATTAAAACAGAACAAAAACAAAAAACAAAAAAAAAAAAAAACAGCAGAGGTCAATGGGACATTTTTAAAAACACTTACAATATTGGAGACTTTGTGTTTTCTTACCAAGAGGAATCCCTGAAACAGCTGCAATGCCTTTGATTTCATCACTGAAAGGGTTTGGGAGTGTGTCCACCATCAGAGGCTGCAAAACATTATAAAAACCCACAGCAGTCATAAAGCCTTTCATGACTACACAAATATGGCAGTTACTCTGAGGAAGACATAGTTCAGACAGAAAGAGAAGAAACACTCACCAGCATAATGTCAACCAGCTCAATCAGCTTTCCACTGGGCACAAAAGCATTCGCCAAGTCTTTGATGGCCTGAATCATTTCTATCAGCTTTAAAGAGAGAGATCAGGAGTTGAAAAAAACCCTGATATTTCAGTGAGACTAATTTGAAGCACCAGGCAGCATTCTTACATCAGTTTTTTTGTCAGTAATCACAGCTGTCCATCTCTTGCTGGGCGGTAAGTCGAGGTCCACCGTGTACCAACTGACAGCTCCTCTGAACCTGATTAGAAAGGAAACGCTGTAAAACCGCCGGAGCATAACAATGCAAATGATAACATCCTATTCACAAAATCACTGAGGAGACGTGACGTGTATTTATCGGTTTTGAATTCAACTGAAAAGCAATGCCTCTGGAGGTAAAATGCAGCAGCAGTTCAGCCGTGCATTCCAATTATACCTTACCTGTAAATCACAGTTTGATCTGTGTGTGGATACAAATACAAAATACACCGATCAGCCGCTACATTAAAACCACTGGCAGGTGAAGTGAATAACACTGATCATCTTGTTACAGGGCAATGTTCTGCTGGGAAACCTTTGGTCCTGGAATTCATGTGGATGCTCCTTGACACGCACCACCCACCCAAACATCACTGCAGACCAAGTACATCCCCCCAGGGCAACAGCACTACCTGATAGTCCCCCTAGCTGGACGATGCTGAATGCAACACCATTAAAACTGTTCAGGAATGACCCATGGAGCATGAGAAAGAGCTCAAGGCGTTGACCTGGCCTTAAAATTCCCCAAATCCCAATCTAATCATGCATTCATGGGATGTGTCAGTGCCCCAGATCCACCCCTGATCCACTGTGGGGCCTCTCTGGATCAGATTTAGCTCTGACCTCTTAAGGCATAGGCATAGGTGTCTAGCACCACAGTGTTGGCAGCAGATCTTAAGTCCTGTGGGTTGTGAGGTAGGGTACCTGCACATCCCACAGATGCTCGATCAGACTGGGATGTGGAGAATTTGGAGGTCAGGTTGAAGCCTTGAGCTCTTTCTCACATTCCTCTGGCCATTACTGAGCAGTTTTTGCGGTGTGGCATGGAGTATTTTCCTGCTGGGGGCGGGGGCACTACCATTGGGAAGTGCCGTTGCTGTGAGGGGTTGTACTTGGGTGGGTGGAGCATGTCAGGTGGCATCCAGATGAAGGTTTCCCAGCAGAACATTGCCTCGAATCGAGACCATCCAAGTTTATTCACTTCACCTGTCAGTTTTTTTTAATGTTGTGGTTGATGGGTGTTCATTTGGTTGTTAAATTAATTTTAATTACTCATCAAACAAAAATCTCCCAAATTTTCTGGCTTCAGCTTCTCAGATGTTGGATTTTTATGCTTTTCTCTGTTTTGTATCACAGTAACTTCTATATCACTGTAAATCTTTGAATTTGGGACTAATTGTCAAGTAAAACAAGCTATGTGAAGATGATACTTGTTACATTTTCCTCTTTTTATGGACAATCTCTACAGTAAACCATGAATCGCTACATCAAATTTCATTAAAAGGTAAATCACTTATTAAAATAAATGTTGCAGCCCTATTCTATTTTTCTTTAAAATGACTGCGGCATCAGTAGACCAATGTGCCTAGGAAGGTATGCTGTCTTCTAGTGCTGTTGTTGGAAATGTGAATTTGAGTTATATGCAACATGCCACAGATTATTTTCATAAACAAAATATGTCTTGCATACCCTGCTTGTCTTCTTACGCCTCCCTTCAATTTATATACTTTTAAAAACACCAATACAGACATGAGGTTACAGAGGGAAATCAAAAACCATAATTTATTGTAAAGGGAGTACGCACTGTGGCTAACCGGTGTAAATGGTATTTCAGCAATTTAGTATTTAGTATTCCATGTATTTGGGGCACTTGCAAGAGACAGATTGATAATGAATGGCCAAAATTCAGCGCAGCAGAGGCTGATGTATTCTTCTTTTTATTTCCTATCATGGGTGAAACTCACACAACACTAAATCTTACACTTCCCCTACAAGACATTAGCATACTGCCTGTAAAACACCCAACTTACAAATTTTATCCCCTTGTCTAAAAATGCATGTCCGTTACAGATGTGTTGTCCTGAAGCCTCATTGGGCTGTGTCTAATAATAATTATCATTTTGATTATCCTGCCAGTTATGTGTTATATCACTCATTTTAAAAATAATTTAAGTCGTAAATTCTCAGTGCCTAAGTAGACATCTTTAAAAAGTCCAAAATTCAAAGACAGTCAGTTTGCATTACAATTACATAAAATAAAGCCTGCATATCTTCACATTTGACAAGTTGGAACCAGCTAATATTTTGCATTTTTGCTTGATAAATGACTAAATGATCAATTTCTTAGTAACAGTAGCAGAAAACATTATACAACTGTTTTCACAGACATCATTTTGATATGTAAACTGACCTTAATGTGTAAAAGTGGTGGAGTGCCTCAATAATTACACATCAGTTAATGAATCGTTGCCAAATGTACCTTATCTTTACTTCCAGCAGAGGCTTTGTGACATTTAATTTCTAAAGCAAACAGCCGCCAACAAACACACGCCCATGTACAATTTTCATTTCAATTATTTTCTCAGCTAAACGCAGCATGTGCTGAGTGCAACTTGTGAATTTGGATTTTGAGGTTTACGTGGAGCAAGTGAAGGTAGCATAGTTCAGTTATGAGGCGTTACAAAACAGTTCAATGACTTTAACTCTTACAGACTAATGATACTTACGTGGGGCCATTTGGGGGATACATTCCTGTCCGACATTCTTCTGTATACTGTGAATAAATAAATATTAAAAGGTTTCTGTGTCACTTCAAAGTAAAAAAACACCAATAAGCTCGATGAAGTTAAACAACGCACTAAGGCTTTAACAAAATAACGGGTTTAACAGCACAGTGATTAGGCAGAAATGTCGCTTACCGGTGGGATAAACTGTGTCGTTGCGACGGACAGCACAGCCGCTAAAATAAGGAAAACACAGTGACCCATTTTTGGAGGATTTCGCCCAAACTGTTTCTCGACCAGCGGCGGTTAGTACATGAAGTTTACTGCGAAAGCTGCTTCTGTTTACCTCGTGACAGTGACCTGACTTTTATGCACGGGAGGGGAAACCGGAAGCTATTGAAGGGACATGAAACGCCTTTAGTACAAATAAACGAAAAATATTCACACATATTATCAAATAAATCAGAAATTTATTTTTTTTTCTTCTGTTTGCCATAAAAGTGACAGCCTCCGACAAATACAGTAACAAAGTGACACAAAACACCCCTCGATACCGATGGCCGGTGGTTGTTTCCATGCGGAAGTGAAAACAAATAACATGACCACTCATATGCTTGATTTGGATTGTTTCCTCCTCTCACAGCTGCGTGTCTAATGAAAGACTGACTGACAAAATATATTTGTCTCACACTGTTTTGCTTCACAGAGTAACTTTACACATGGTTAAATAATCTGTTTAATAACATATGATACGCTGCATGATCAAGTGTGTAGACACTTACACATGTACCTTTGTGTTCACAGTTAAACTTAAAGAGCTACAGCCGATTTGAGCTGTATGGGAGAGTAAGGAAACACAATAAAATATTTAATTAAAGAAAGTGTATAATTTTATTTGTTGTACACTCATCACAGAAATATCCTACTGTAAAAACTAATCACTTAAATAGGCCTAATATAGACAAACTAAAGTAACTAAGTAAATTTACTAAAGGGCTGTTCTTAGGCACAGTGTACTTTGCTTGTATATTTCGACTTTACACTACTTCATACTTCTAGTTCACCACGTTATTGGGAAATGTGGTACATATGTCTTCACTGCATGTATTTACCAGCTATGGTTACTAGTTACTTTTCAGATGAAGATTTATATAAAACAGCGTATGACTGTTAAATATTACATTAAAAACAGAGCATTGTGATGTATTAAAACTAGCAATTCCCGATCTTTTGCTTGTGGCTCTTTACAAATAAAAAATATGTCTAGTTGGGGCCTCTTGTCACATTTTCACTAACACCAATAGTGATCTTGGACTGTAAATAAACTGGAATTATTACTTATTTATTTAATTGGGTGGTAAATAGACTGGGGATAGTTGAATATAAGTTGTAAATTAATTTGGGAATTTGTTGAAATAATATATGAGTTAAAAGAAGAAATGTAAGAAAGGGGTAGGGACATATACATTTTACTTCTACGTACTCCTTTTCAGACACTGTTCCTTTGTCTTGTTTGTTTTTTATTACGTTTTTGTTTTTGGTTCGAAATAAAGGCATTCATTCATTCAATCTCCCCTCTAAATGTCTCACATGGTTTCATTCAAATTACTTCTTATGCTCAAAGAGGTCAAATCATCCATATTTCAGAAAAAGCACAAATCTGAGAAGATAATGCCAATTTGTGTAGCAGCAAATTTATCTTGTGGCTGCTTGGAGGAGGCTGACCTCTAGGTTGGGAGTCATTTAACAAAACTAGCTAATTTTGCTCCCATAACATGTTTTCTTTCAGACTAGTGGAAAGAAAACTTGTTTATTTTGTTTGAGATTTCTGCTCTGGAAATGTATCCACAAAAAACAGAATTTAATTAGATAATGCCACATATTTGCTGCACATTTAAACATAAAAATTTCAGACAAGACTGAAATAAAAAGGAAAATGTCTTAATGGAGATCAACTGTGGAGATATCATGGTGAACTCTATTAGTTAAATATTTCACCCTGATCACCTGTAGTGTCTATACCTTCAGAGTTTTTTGCTGATTATTCTGTACTTTTACTTCAGTAGGATTTTAAATTGACTTTTTCCTGTTTTTCTTTTTTTTTTTTTTTTACATTTTTGTATCAGTGCCTCTACTTCAGTAAAGTATTTCTGTACCTCTTTCCCCACTGATACACAGATCATGGGACATCATATAAACCAAAGGTTTAACAAACAGTTGCTTCACAGCAGAGTGAAAAGATGGTTAATTATTTACACAGCACAGGCCATTGCTTGAATCTATAAATGTCTCCATTAAGATGAATTCAACTGGCTGCAAACAATACACAAAGACAGACAAACTGATCCAACCATGTCATTTTATTCAAAATATATAAAAAGAAAAACAGAACACTAAATGTCAATCAAATGGCCAAACCTTTAAAAACAAAACATTTACAAAGACGTGGCAGTGATCTACAGAGTTGAGTCTTCACTTGCAGTATCTGTCTGCTTTCATTTTGCTTCTCCTGTAATGAAAAGAAAGTGACATGTTACATTCAGTATTAAGGTACGTCTGTGCATCAATTTTCTGTTAAATGTCTATATTCAAAATCAAATTACTTCAAATTCAAAATAAATTCTGAACAAACTGTGGTATATTTCTTTTTGTGATAAATGTATTTTACTATATTGGTTTAAATAATAAAAACTCTGTACAGTCAGCAGATATGCAGCTTTGTTTAGTGCCTCTGTTAACAGGCTGAAGCATATATGTTGCCAGGTGTGTGATATTAACAATGTGCACACATTCTCACATCTACTTGTTAACTACTGCTGAAATAATGATGTTAATAGGTTTCTCACATTGAATAAAATAATGGGGGCTGATCCCATTGCAGTTTGAGTGTTACACTTTAGTGTATCACTTTTGTCTTTATTTATACAAATCTCTCTAATATTTATCAAGAAAGGTGTAAAGGTGGAAGGTAAACAACCACAGAAACACAGCAGAAACATCATTAAGGAATGTATTTAGCAGCTTGACTTCCATCAGTATTGAATTCTGCAGTTTACTCTGCATATTAGTTTACTTTTCCTCAACCTTTCACTTGTAGCTTTACTTTTAAATGTGCTTTAATAAAGATCTGGATCGTTTCTCTGGAAGTCAATTATAACATTGCAAAGCATTCCTCTTTATGTTCACATGTTTTGGAAAGTTTACAATTTGTATTCAGTAATCAGAAATTGACCTTAAGCTTTTAACTGGCCTTGTATTTCACTTAGTGCTTTGATGGATTTTAAATGTAGCACAACTTGACTTCTGAGAGTAAAGAATCTGCAGCTTGATTTAAAAAGTTAAAAAGGTGTTTGAGAATAAATGTCAAATGAGCTTATTTTCACACCTGTCAAGCAAAGCTTCGTGAAACTTCCCGTCCGTTCTGGCTTTCTTTAGTGTGGTGGAGTCTTCCTCGTTAACCCTGAGCCGCCGGTCCTGAAAACTCTGAAACTTCTTCCTGTAATTCGTGCAGCAACATTTAAAACATGATTACAAAGGGACTGGGAAGGCAAAATGACTCACCACCTGATACATACACATAAAAAACAGACTCTCAAAACTACTGAAATGTTCACAACTTATCCTCTTGGAGCGCTGACACTGAGGCTCTAACAAGCTAAATCCAAACAATGAGCCCAAGTATTAATTAAAGCAGAATATCTATATGTTGACAGTGACAGCTGAACAGCATTACACTGCATGTCTAAACTAACTAGCTGCCACAAATCAACAAAAACTGTACTCTTATTTAAATTTTCGGTCAAGACTGAATTGGAATTTCTTAATTAGGGTAGAATGTCATTTTTATTATTCAAAGTGACGGCTTTAAGGGGAAACTTTGGTATTTTTCAACCTGTATTTTTTTGTCCAAGTGACTAATAGAGACAACAATTGGTGCAGTATTGTCCGAGATGACTGCAGCCGCAGTGCTCTTGCTTAATAGGCTGCAATGTAATCCCTGCGGGAAATTGTGCACCATCAGTTTACTTCCATTTAAAGTGCTTGTTTTTGGTACTGACTGGCTCAGATTGTTGTAATAAGTGTCTGACAACATAACAGAAAGCACCCTACAGATAAATGAAACGTTTTCCCATACCTTCCACTGGTCTGTTTGTTTTTGCAATGAAGTCTTGCTCAGGAAAAAGTCTCATTGTGAAATCTAGCGAGAGGTGACTTATTGCAGTAAAAACAATGGTAAAAACATGAATCAGAGTTGGAGAGAGGAGTGCCAGGAAGAGTGTGTTCTGTTGGAGTACAGAAAGTGTAGCTTAGTGTTATCTACAAGATTTTCAGTGTATTGGCTGAATATTTAGATGATTTTCACAATGTGGAAAAGTCGGTGAGAAATCCAAACAAGACTTGTCCTTGAGCGAGACCTCGTTATACACAATAACAGATGGGATCATCAAATGGTAAAGAAAAATGTTTAAAGAGGGATTTATACTTCAGCAACGAATCAACGCCTGACCTGCACCCGCAGAACTCCTGTCTATTTTTTATTAACTGAAACCATTTCCCTCAGTGGGAACAAAGCTTTATTTACTTTAATTTCACAGATAAGAAACAATAAATTGTGAAGACAATAAAACCTCCAAAAACTAGCATTTGTGTGTGATTTATCCTGGCTTCATATGAGCAAGGGAAATCTCCGCTAGCTGCTAGACTAATTATACAGTGTAAAATGTCATAGGCTTGTGCTAATAACGTTAGCATATTATTATTATTTTTTTTTTTTAAAGATATTTTTTCGGGCATTTTTAAGCCTTTAATCGATAGGACAGGTAAGCATGAAGGAGGGAGAGAGAGACAGGGAGTGACATGCAGCAAAGGGCCACAGGTTGGAGTCGAACCTGGGCCACTGTGGCAACAGCCTTGTACATGGGGCGCCTGCTCTACCACTAAGCCACTGACGCCCCAGCATGTTATTATTATTATTATTTTATTTTATTTTTTTTAAATATGTTTAGTGTAAGACAGTTGTTTTGTCAGTGAACCTTGTGAGTTGTAATGGAGCCGAATTTTGTAACGTTACCTTTGTTAAATGTTGCTGTTGTCCCTGGCTTCATGAGTGGAGGAAAAATCCGCTAGCTGTTATGCTAATTTATACAATGTAAAATGCCATAGGCTTGTGCTAAAAACATTAGCATGTTGTATTTGTGGGGAAAATGTGTCCAGATAAAGACAAGTGTTTGTCTGTGAATGCTGCGAGTTATGGTGAAGCTGATTTGTGTTTGTGTTTGAAACTGTCTCTATTAAGACATGTTTAACATGTGTTTAACATGTGTGTTTTGAATCAACTAAACTTTACAGCACTTCACAGAAACCTCCGCAGCCAACTAGTAATTTGGAGGAGCAACTGCAGAGTGACACAGACACACCACCGCATAAGTATAAATGCTCGCAACAGCGTGGGCCACGAGAGGGTACAGCGTAGGCTCTGCATAGTGCTACACACCAGTATAAATCCTGCTTAATTTCTCCAACAATATCAATAAGTGCTGCCTCCATTAGTCACTCTGACACAATAACATGGGAAAATAGGTTCCAGGTTACAATACACCAAAGTTTCCCTTTAAATCAGAGCACCTTGATAGTCGATGGTTGCGGCACATGCCAGATTCATCCATGCCATACCCCTCTCTCCCCCTCTTTACCCAGTCAAAAAAAATGTTAGCTTAAATCTATACACGTATCTAAATAAGCTCTACCTGAAATTTAGCAAGGTACCTCTGTCTGAGAGGACTTTATCCTCCTGCTTCTGTCATTTTCCTGTTCAAATGTGCCTGGGAGAGCTTCAAACAATGTGCTATATTAATGTAAACAATCATAACGATATGTTCAAATATCTACAACAACAGTGCCATAAACAAGCAAAGCATCCAGTCAGAAACTCCTCTGATATTTAGTCTCTCTTTCCTCTGCCAGTGTTTTATGATTCCCCGGCTGCACTCCATCCTGAAAGGCATTTTAGACGCTAAACACTACATCAAGACACAGGCTCAAGGGCAGCCATTATCAACATGTCAACATGATGAGTCCATTTCCCCAGCATTCATCTAAAACAAATAATAGAGTGGGGAACACAAGCCAAAGCATGCCAAGCAAAAAACAGCTTCAGACATATTGCCTGGAACTTAATAGGCCACAGACGGGCCGTATATAAAACACTCGCAGCATCAGAAGCTGAAATGTGGTGTTGCCCGCTTCCTCATCCGCCTCTAACAGCAGACCATCAATTGCATCTTTAAAGGTGCCGGACTGATGAGGCGGTAGCTCAAAGGCGTGATCTCACATCCAGTGATTTTGTTGACAAAATCTTGTCGGTGCAGGCTGACACGATGCGAAGATAATGGAAAGGAAATCACCCTCAATTCCCCTCAATCAGACTAAAGTGCTTTAGCTCTCATTTCAGAGGACGCTGAGAGGTATACTGCTGATCGGTACGCCATGAAATGTCTGGCTGTTGTGAAATACAAGTATAATTATTGACACTATGTGACAATAGCTTTAAGGCAATTACCACTTTAAAAAAGTCACTTCCAGGGTCTAAAACAGAGAAACAAGAAAGGCAAGAGACACAATACATGTGCTACACTCACAGTAAATTATCTGTATATATATTTTTTTTACCTATTAACTAAAAGCAATTTTAATTGAATATACAGACACACACACACATACAGATTTTTTTTTCTGTAGTAGCATTTCCCGAACTCTTGTTTATTTTCGGCAGTATTTCTCTTTGCTGCCTGCAACCTTTTTTTTCAAACAAAGCTCATCTCCGTCTTGTGATAAAAAGCCACATAACGAGAAGAAAGACCATGAAATATTTGATGTGCTCCATCATGTCTCTTCCTAAATCAAGATTCTTGTGTCGTGTTATATGATGTCATGCTAATTACGTGGTTGACGCCGCAACGACCACCCGGTAACAACCCACCTACGTATAAAGGATACTGTTTGCGGTGGAAACGTTGGGGTCTAGGTACCATAACTGAAAGGGTACTTTTGGTTCCAAAGGTACCATATCGAAAGTGTTTTGTGGAAATGGGGCTTATGGGGCTTTATAGTAAACCAACTTGGTTTCATAAACCTGTTAAATTACTTGTGTAGGTCTTTTAATTTGGATATTATTTATGAATATTATTTATAGTAGGGGTGTTTCAATGGAACTTTAAACTAAGGCTACTCGACTACTCTTAAAGTAAGAAAACACTCAAAAACAGTCAAAATTGAGCAATTTAATTTAGAAATGTAAACACTGTCTGATTTAATACATTATAAAGAACCATTTGAAATTGTTAATCAAAGTTTTTTAATACCCAAATCATATTTCAAATGTCACTGAAATGTTGAAATGTTTGGCATTTTGCCCTGGGCATTACGAACATTACACATTATCCTATAAGCATGACGAAAACTCACAAAATAAAAGTTAACAAATATCACTTGTTTACTGTGTATCTATCGTCTCGACTCATTTCTACCAAAACACACATGCATGCAGTAACTCTCATGCATAAGTGTGCACGCATATTAACACACACACACACACACACACACACACACACACACACATATATCCAGGCTTCTCATGATCTCCTGTGCGCTCAACTACCTGTCTCGTTCAGCCTTGCAGCGAGTGTGTGTCAAGACTCAGACACAAACTACTTTCCAAGTCCTGTGTCTGCAGACAGCTGCAAACTAGTACCAGTCCCGTGGTTGCACGGACGCACATGCAAGTATGAAGAGTGTACGTGTGTTTGAGTGTGTGTGAGAGTGTAAGAGAAAAAGAAAACGTTTTCTTCTGGTATCTTAATGAGTTTAATGGACCAGTACTTCTGGTGCCGACTAGCGAGGGTTGCAACATTTAATGGACTGGTCGCCTAATTGTGCACGTCCCTAATTTAGTGGCCTGAAGCGTTCACATTCCCAGTAATTCACATGAAAAAAACAAGAATTGGGCAAAGTCTGAAAATGTACACTTAACTGGTGATGCAGAAATATTTGTTTTCTGGTTTTCTATCCATTAAATTATCTCAAAAGTCAGGACCCCTGCTTCTTGTGTGTCTATTATTTTTCAGAAATACAGTAGGTTTTTATTTTTCTGGTCACTTGGTATTTAACATGCATAAACTAACTTTTAACAGCAGCCACTTCTTCCTGCTTCCCTAATTTAAAGTACTTGGGTGAAGGAACATCTGATTGGCTCTTAAATTACACATTAGATGCAGCATAAAAAGGTCTACTGAACCTAACAGAGAATGACAGACAGTTACTTTATGCAGCGAGAAGCCAACATGACTTTCCTTCATTTGTTATTGATCGGGCTGCTTGTGTATTAGGTCAGAACACTGGAGGTTACTTACACATAATTGACCTCGCAAGACTTCACGTTGCCCCTGTCTTCTTCTGCGATGTCATCTTTACGCTTGACCTCTCTTTCCGCACTCGATCTAATCTGCTCATCATTCAGGGGGGAAAAAAAACAGAAAGAGGGAGAAGTTTTGCATTAAGTATCAATACCTTGAACTCCCCTGAAGTGAGGTCACAAACGTTTCCCCCCCTTCCATCTCCACAGTCAGGACCCCACGGAGACTGCATGCTTAAAGTGAAAGGATTAACATGCAACCTTGTGGAAGAACACAATTTACACATCACCTTCACCATCTCGTCATCCCCCGCTGTCTTGCTCTTGGCCTCGATGTCCCCACTGTCACTGTAGGAGATGAAACAGCTATTTGCTGCCAGGAGAGCCATTTTGCCCTGAGGCGGAGCAGAAGGGAAACAGAGGAGGAGGAGGCAGTAGATTAGATAGAATTGCAGTGGGATTGGTTGTTGTGACAGGCATGAAAGGTTGCCTGATATTTGATGTAAAAGAGTCTCAAGGTTGTGGCGGGCGGGTTGTTTATAGGTTCAACAAAGCATCAAGGCGAGCAGTGCGCTACAGTGATAAGGCAGACGCATTCTGCATAATGAATCAGTTGTTCATGACTACGGTTAAGTGTTGTCTCTCATGGGCTGAACTCTAATAAGGCAGGTCCCTTTTTACATGATGTGCCACTGAAATATATGTGTGTGTGTTCATTTCAAATACTGAGTGTTGTTTGTATGAGCGTCTATGGAAATAAAAATGTTTACAATACTTATACCAGCATTCTTTGCACTGTCATGCAGCCCTGCACTATTTGTACCTACAGCTGAAACACAGATTATTTTCATTATCACACCATATACAAATTATTTTCTCAGTTTACGACTGCCTTGCCCATCCAATCCCAATTTTCCAAAACCAAAGCTAACATATTCATACTCGTTGTTTTATTCTACCAACAGTCCAAAAACAAAATTATTACTTCCATCAAGGGGGTTATGTTTTTGGTGCCTTTGTGCATTTGTTTGTCTGCCTGTCAGCAGGATTACGGAAGAACTGCTGGCCTGGTTTTTTCAATAAAACTTGCGGTGCGACATTGGCGAAGGACGAACCCATTATATTTTGGAGCGGATTTGAATCCCAGGGTGGACACACAAATTATTTTTCACTTTTGTTAATGTTGCAAGGTAGGTCATTTGGCTTTGGCGGAATAAATGCCAAACATTTGGAAGTCCAGTAGATGGTAGTAAAGTTCAATAGTGACAAAACAGCCGATTATAGAAATACAGTCCATATCAGAATCCACATTCACATGTACCAGTAATCCTCTGGGGCAGGCAACACATGTCGTCGCTTTAACTTCATACAGAAAGCAGTCCTTATGGAGCCCTTGTCTGACAACAGTTTCGGAAAAATATATAGACAAAAATAGTGGCTGCGCTTGCAAAGTTGCATATCACAGAAGATCAGATTATTGGCCTTGGTGGAGGTCTGCGCTCTCTGAGTTCAGTTTATTATCAAATATGACAAACAAAGCATTTATCAGTCACAATTGAAAAGGTTGAAGTAGTGAAATTTTGGCATTTTTGCTTAAAATTACAGTAGTTATTATTAGTTAATAATCTCTATTAATCAACTGTGAAGAGGACACATTATTGTATCTATCCACATATATTGTTTGACCAAAAGAGACACACCATAGAACCAAGGCTATGTGGCATATCTCACACCCCGCGCAAAGTTGTGCACAGCGCAGTGCAACTTCTCCATCCAAATGTACCTGCTGATCAACAGAGGTACATAAAAGCACCAATATTAGGAGAAACTTAAAAGATCCACTCACATCCTGAAAGACTGCCTCCCATTGTTCCCTGGCACCAATAGCATCAGAGCGCCCCACGACCAAACCGTCAGAGTTGATACCCAGATACTTGCCATATCCAGACTTCAAGGCAATCCTGAAACAGCAAAAAGAAAGCCAAATGAATGTCTGTGATGGTGCTACACTCAAACACTCAATGCCTTTGAGACGACAGAGCATAAAAAGGGCTGATCTGATACGTGTTACTTTTATGACTTTCCAGAATGTTTTGGCTTTATAACAGAAAGGTTAAACAATATAAGTGGAGATTCAAGGCTATTGCACACAAGTCCGTATATTTCGTACAAAATGGTTGCACGTTTAAAATAACCTTACAACAACCTCACGGTGTGTCAACCATATTTACACACTGACTCCGAAACTTTCAGCCATCATTAAAACTTTTGGAATTTTCGATTTTTTGTGTTTTCATTACATCAGTCAAAAGCTTTAAGAGGGTTGTTTGACCAAGAAGCAGTGAAGAAAAAAAAAGTCCCTACAGAAGCTGAGTGTTACATTTGTAAATGAAGGATTTCCTGTTGATGCAAATACAATGAGCAGTTTGTCTTTGCGTACTCACCTTGTGTCTGAGAGCTTGATGGCAGTAAACTGTTCTGGGGGGTCGGGCCCTCCATCACCTGAGACATATAAAACAATGTTAAACCTTTTAATGACTGCATCGTTGTTATTGTTGCTTTCAAGTCATATACAGAATGTTTTTTGTTGGATTTCTTATTAATGAGGCTCCTCTCTACCTGCAGCAGGCCGACAGCCAAGTTAAAATATTCTGTGATGCAAGATGTTTTGACCCCTGACCAAATTTTGGACACTGATCTTTCAGTTATGACACAAGAAGCTTTTGCCACACAAGAACAATCATTTAGTGTTTAATTAATAACTGTGTAACGATTAAGTGCCATTATTAAAATGTGCATCATTTCCTCTCACAGCAGGTTTATACTTGAGACCTGCTTCATGTTTTAGTAATGCATTTCTTGTGATTAATAATGCAAACCCTCTGGCTACACTGCGCTGTGTTGATCTGGGTCCACTTCACCAGCACTGAGACAGTTGGAATAAGATACAGCACAAACTGTTCTGTTGCATTTAAATGCTTTATTTTGTGCTGCGGTCTCCTGAGTTCCTCATGATTTCATAAAAGTGACCTGCCTGTGACGAGGTCGCTTCCTGGCCTTTACAATAAATCAAAGTTTGGCACAATTTGTTGTGCGTCACAGAGGCATCAGGTCAAGCGAGAGCAGAGCCTGTGAGACATTAACGGGGAAAGCATTAATAAAGTGGAGGTAAAATGTGACACAAGCTGCTTTTTCAAAAGGCTGATTATCTTCGGAATATGTCAGACGGTGACCCTCGGAGTTGGCTGAGAGAACATCAGCATGTTTCCTCTGACCCGCAGGTGAATGTGAACACTCTTGTTGCCGTCTTCTAAAACGCTGTATCATCCACAGTGTGGCGCCTGTGCAGAAAATCCAGTAAGGAGGGCAAAATCTCTAATCTGTCTTTCTATACTGCGAGCTCGCATCCTCTTTCATCTCTTAGAAATGAGCTTATGTGCATGCAGAGGATGAGGACCCACTAAGGGAATTGGGATGTTTCAATCTCCCAGCCGTTTTCACTGGTTCTGACAAAACGTGGGCTGAATTAATTGTTCGTAGTGTCTCTTTCTGGGCAGACTGTTTCAATGAGCACCACTTCCTCAGAAGTGCCCGCAGGCAGAAGTGAGTGAAAACTCAAGAGTTAGCTCTGTCCTCAACTCAACCCCTGTTCAGCCTTTTCAGTCTGGTGTCTGGATTTACTACTTAAATACTTACTGCTGTGTGGACTGAAGGCAAAACCCCCCGTCATCCCCACAGCGCCTGGAGCCTACAGTAAATGCAGCCTCACAACTGAGTTTTAAATTCTTCAAGTTTGTACAACTGTGGCATACGTGAGCAGATGCAGGCTTTGCATCTTCATTTAAATGCATAAAAAAAATGAAATGCAGAACAGCTTACATTCTACATGTTGATATGTTTGCATTATAATCCTGCTTTGCAGTTTCTCCGAGGTAAAGTCTTACTTTTTTTCTCTTGTGCTTCATATTAAGATTCATCATGCTGAGTGAGGCTGGGTGATTCCGATCAATATATTCATGAAAGATATTTTCATAACCAGTATAAATCACAAAATGGCAGATCTATGCACAATTGTACACAAAAATTAATCAGATTGATGGTCAATTCACCTAAATGTGTTCCTTCCGATGGATTTCAACATCAAACTAGGGCTGCAACTATCATTTTCACTATTAATGAATCTGCCAATTACTTTCTAAACAAATGGTTTTGTCTATAAAATATCATAAAGTAGTGAAAAATGCTCATTATAAAGTCCCACAGGCCAAGGTGATGTATTAAGATAAGCTTCTTTTTAATTTAACTAACACTAAAACTCAAATATATTAAGAAAAGTGTTTAATCCGCACATCTGAGAAGCTGGGACGAGGAAACATTTGGCATTTTTCCTTGATATTTGACAAAAACAGTCAAATATCAAAATAGTGATAGTTCCGATTAGTTTTCTCTTGACTGACTTTCCAATTAATCAACTAATCATTGCAGCTCTTCTTCAAACATATTAATTAAAGGCCCTAATAAGTAACTTTGTTAGGTTTTACTGTAGCTTTGATTTATTAACAGCGTTCCGTTAAACGGTACCATGATCTGATCATATCATCATTAAAGAGGCAACAGATAGCATCTTTTCCTAAATATATCATTATGAAAATAATGTGGGTTGCACAGGGTAGTGTCCACAGTAAAATCAGACTATCAGCATTTACATGGGTTACTTAGTGGCTTTGCAATAAGCTTCTGCCACTGGTGCTGAAATTTCGTGGAAAAAATCTGCTTTACGGCAGGAAACGCATCATGTATTGCGAAATTGGTCAGTCAGCCAATCAGGGACTGGAGCTGGTCCTTATGAGGAACTGGGCATGAGATAGTTGAGTCACAAGCACAATGGCAGATGGACAAAGTTTGGAGACAAGTGAAAAACAGCCTAGCAAAAGAAAACTAGCTCCCCTAGAGATGGAGGGAGCTCCATGACCAAAGAGGCTTCAACACCGGTGCCCAGCTAGCTTTCTTTCTAATGGATCAGTAAGTAACACGGCTAAATGTTAGCTAGACGAGAGAGGACTGGACTGTACTGGCTGCTAGTTAACTCCTAGCTGGCCAGCATCGCAAATCGCTGCAACCAGGGACCAGGTAGCGAGTGTTGGTCGGCTGACGTCCTTGTTGCCATTCTACGGCAGCCCTCGGACAGTGATACCCCCTCCCTTCCTTCTGTTGTCTTCTCATGGAGGCAGCTATCGACGGACATCGCCCAGCTAAGTGAACACTGAACTTTTGTTTCCCTTTCAATTTAAGCTCTAACCGGCTGCATTGTTTCCATACAGTACCATTTATTCTAGAATGGGGATTGTTTACATGTGCATATCGGTATAATTCCACTGTGTCTACTGCTGTTTGTACTGATGCTGTACATATTGGTATAATTTACTGTGAGTTGTACATTCTGGTATAATTATTTACATTACTATTTGTTTCTTTCTTCAGATAAATCTGATAATTGTTGCTCAGTCTCTTTACTCATTTATTTAGTAGAGTGTCCACACACCTTCTCATTCTACATATACAGATGGTATACTGGTGGCTTTACAGCCTACATTTTATTTAACTGAGAGAGTCCAATGAGTCATATTATTGATTATCTCTGATCCCCAACTATCGTTGCGACAGTGCGACTCAACACCACTGACGCTAGGCGGCCCCAAGCTAAAAACAAACAAATCCTATCTGTTGCCTCTTTAAGCAATTTGAACTTAGAGTACTATAATGCTGAATCATTGCCCAGACATAATCCAGGGCAGTTCAGAACATAATTCCATGTTCCATTATATAACATTAGCTGATAAAAACTTTAAAATGTGTCCTCATCATGCTCAGGACTTTACCAGCGCTAAGGGCAGCAATGCACTTCAACACTTAAGAACTGTAAGTGGAATTAAAGTTCAAGTGTGTAGGATTTAGTGACATCTAGTGGTGAGGTTGCAGATCTGAAACTCCCATGTGCCAAGTGTGTAGAAGGACTACAGTGGCTGCTGCTAAAGTGCAAATGGCCCCAATCTAGAGCCAGTGTTTTGTCCATGTTTGTCCACGTTCACAGAGCCAATGGGTTTGTCAATTCTGGGCCACTGTAGAAAAACAAAGTGGACTCTGTGGAAGAGGACCTGCTCTGTATGTAGACAGAAATAGTTCACTGTAAAGTAATAAAAATGATTTTCATTTCCAGGTGATTATGAACTAATGAATAGTTATGAATATTATATACCATCTCTGTCAGTAGATGGTTACTGAGTCTCTGGCAGTTACTTAGAATGAGCTGAAATGGTGAAATTGTTGCCGTTATTAAACAAGCAACAGCAGAAAATGCCTCAAGAAACTTAAAAATCTTTAATAGAAATATTAGTACAAATTGTTCTTTTGTGCCAGAAATCAATGCTTCATAGCTGGAAAGCAATTACAGTATACCTTTATGTCAGACACTCCCCCCATAATATAGACACTGTCGACTGCGCTTAGAAGCAGTGATCACATTGAGTAAAACTACCTAGAGCTGTGTGAATGACCGGACTCCTGAAAAGACAAATCCTGAAGTCACCTCACTGCGTCTTCTTACCTTTGTGTGGTGCACCGAGTGTGAAGAGCCCGCTATCCAGGGCATGGATGTAAGAGCTGTTCTGCATCTCTATTGCAACTGTTCCACTGATTTCCCCAAAGCTGCTGACGCACCACCAACCACCTGGTGAGCAGAAAGATGTAATAACACATGCCACCTCTGTGTGCTTAAAAGTTACAGCAACCTTAAACTGCAAATCAATAATGTTTTTCAAACCAGCTTCAAGGTCTCAGTGACACAAAATTCTGATTTTACATCAAAATTTCTTTTCAGTTCTGTGCATAAATATAACTTAAATTTATCTGGTCATAAAGAAATTAAATATAAAAAATAAATCAATCCTTGAACATTAACATTGGCAAATTTTCATATGCAAATACTCCAATAAGAGATATTTCTATATTCATTCTTTTAAACGCATTTCCTTCTGTCATACTGAGCATAAATAAACTTCTGTCACCCTGAGTGTCTCACCCATCTATTGCTTAAGCGGTTAACGGGATATCAGAAGTCTCATTTAGCTTTTACAAGTATAAATAGATACACAAACCAACCTTAAGTGCTATTTTGTAGGCAACTGGACTTGCTTGAGTTCCGCCTTTACACCTTGTGTAGGTTTAAAGCCTGCAACTCCGCATCAGGCCGTTAGAACTGAAGAAGCCTCTTGGACGAGAGGTGAAACATCTTTGAGAAACTCAAGCAAGTCCAGTTGCCTACGATAAAGCACTTACCATGACCTGGATGAATCTTCACCAATGTGTTACACATACCAACAACATCAGCTTTTTCCTCTTCATCTCCTGCTTTTCTCTTCTTATCTTTGTGCTTCTTCTTTTTCCTGTGAAATAAATGTATTAAAATGTCACAGAACATCTTAATTAATTATTAATTGTCATTAATAATTAACTCTATATATTTTTATTTACACAGATAGGCTTTGCAAGCATTCCCGAACATTACACCTCTTAGGTTGGCAAGTAAATTTGTGACATGGTCCTGGAGTACACCTGTACATCACTGCAGCGAGGTCAGAAGTTCAACCACTGGAGGTCAGCAAAAAGAAGACTGTCAATGCGTGTTTAGCCGCTCTGTAATTTTGTTGTGCTGCAGCATTAATTCAAGACAAATTTATTTCTACACTTAAAATAGCCCACAACAACTAAGTGAATGATACTTTTAAGTTTATTTGTAACTTTTTACCTTTAAATATGCAGCAATTTCTCAAAATACAACAATGCACAGTGTAGTTTATGGTATCTGTGTGTGTATGGTTCATCATTATCCTCGCTGACTGTCGTGTTTATATTGTCAGAGTGCTCTAAAAAGAGTCAAAATAGTCTTTGTTATTTTCCCATTTCCCAGTGATAAAGCCTTTTGTCACCCTGTGTCACTTTAACACTCTCTACACTCCTTGTAGGTTTTTCTCTGATCAGTTTCCTGGACTTCACTAATAAGCCCTGTCATATAAACAAACAATAAGGTTCTCTACATATACAGGGTTTGCCATATTGAATTGTTGATACCTCGCTGAATATATTTTTAGTGTGCTCTTTCTTTGTTCTCCGTCAGGGTATTGGGTTTGAAGCTGATTTCATATTGTGAGTGTTTCGAAACTGTCACTGCGTTAGCCTTTAGTTTCAAAAATGTAATTAAATGATTGTTTTCTCTTATCAGCGCCATTAACTGAATACCATGTACTTCATCTGTTGTTTAGGTATCTCCAAGACGTCACTTTGGCCTCTGGCATCTCGTAATGACTGTATTTACGATCACTTTAGACAGACTGTAATGTTAGCTAACAGTAGCGTTTTAGCCTCAGCTAGCTTTAGCATTGGCTACATAAAACCAATTTGTTAGCCGTGAATGCACTGCAAATGGTAGCAATCAGCGGCACTATGTAAAATAAACACTCACCCTTTGTTGTGACCTTTCAAAACCAGTTTGGTTGATTTCACGTGAGAATATTCAGCCATCGATTTACTTAGCTGGTGGTTAGCACGGCTACTAGACTGTGTACAAGTTGTGATTCCTAACGGACAGACTACGGTGGCCGCGGAGGCACAATCTGATCCAGAGCTCATACAACCAAATCTAGAGACCCTAACTCGATCACTAAAGTTACCTACTTCAAACAGTATGAATTAATTCAGAGTGTATTTTATATCTTCTTATACTTTGTGGTACTACGCATTCACTTTAATTAAAAAAATGCTCACAAGAGCAGATTTTTTTAATAAGAATTTTTTTTTCATAATAATAATAATCTTAAGAAATTATATATTAATTAAGAAATAACAATAATAATAATAAGAAGAAGAATAATTAAGAAAAAACAGATCAACATTTTTTTGCATGAAAACTTTCAGAATTCTGAGATACTAATCTTGTTAATTCCGAAAACCAAGTCAATTCTTTTTTTAATCAGATGATTGCATTACAGTGTAATAAACACTACATAAAGCCCGTTAATTGAAAAAAAAAGTGTGAATCTATTTTAATTTAATTTGACACTGTGTGAAAGAGGTGTTGATACAATTTGATGATAACTATTGCAACTGTACTTTGTGGTAATATACTGGACTGCATTACATTTTGAGGCCTTTTCAATATATTGACCTCCCAGCAAAAAGTAAGTCACGATAAACAAAAACCAGGAAAAAAAGCAAACAAAAAGAAAAACCAAATACTGCAAAAGCCAATAATTATAACCTAAATACAAAATAGAAAAAAATACAATATAAACCCCGAACAATATATAGCTTAAAAATGTAGCTGTTCTTAAAATTTAAAAGACTGATGAGTGCTGATGAAGAGTGCTGAAATGTGAAAAAGATATCCACATCAAAACTTTTGGTCATTTTAGAAACTTATGTTAAAGGGAAAAAATATATTGGTTCATATAATCCAGAACAGGATTGGTTGGGCTTTAGGAGACACACATTAATCTGCAGACATACTTAAAACAAATAAATAAATAAACTAAATCCCCCCAGTATGTGACTTACACAACCTACAGTCACAGCACTGCACATCCGCAGCATACAACATATAATTCACATCATCTAAATTCCCAGTAACCATCATCTGTGTTCTTTCTTGAGTTGAACTGACTTTGGTCAGAATATCACTACCTGTGACCAGGGGAGAGTGAAACTCCAGTGAAAGCGGACAGGAAGTATCCAGGTATACCTTAGCAGACGGACAAACATCCCACAGGTCAGGTTTTGACCTAATCTGCACCTTTGAGTCATTTTTCAATTTCCATGCCAGCCCAATATACAGTCAAGTTAACTAAGAGAATAGTAATTGCTGTCACTCAGCACCATGTGCATTTTATTGAATACATTTGTCTTTCAGATTAAATCATAGCAGATCATAAATCATAAGAGACGTTTTATTATATGTATCAGGAGTGAGGTTAGGGTCTGAAGAAGTGGTATTTGTCCCTTCTTGTCAACCTACACACACACACACACACACACACACACACACACATTCGCACAAAATGTTAAAAGTTCTCCAAGTCAAACCCTCTGAGACCTTAAATGCGAAAATAGTCACACCAATCAACTGCTAAGGTAGGCAGAGGGAGTGACCCCAAGCACAGTGTCCTCATATAACTGTTTATGCTAATGTTGCTTTATTTAACAGGAATGGCCCAATCAGGAGCCTCTGACAGGAGGTAATAAATCATCTGCAGACACTGTCAAGAAATAAAATAAATTAGACAGTAGCTTGTGTTATCTGCCCACTGCAGTAAACTTAGCTTGTAAGAACTCAATCATTCAACAGGAAAAAAAAACAGGCCCGAAAAACTGATGAAGGCCGCGCAAAACTCAGCCAGACCCACCATGATAACTCCAGCACAAAACACGTCTTAAACCATGCAGGAGAGACACTAATGTAATACCTCAGTGAGCGACTGTTGGTGTTGCTGTGCTTGAGGAAAAGTTGGTTCAGAGTACGGAAGATTAATCTGGTCAGAAAAGTCTTGTAAGCTTTCAGGAAGTTAGCCTGTGGGGTTTTCAGAAGTCATGAATCAACATTTTAGCCTGCCTGAACTGAATCCCACTTGTACTCCCTTTGTCATTTGTCAAATTCAATGATACTCTGACAGCAATCCCTGTTGTTGATGGGATTAAACAGTCATAACTTGTACTGAGAGAGCCGAGTGGTTAAGCCCATAAGTGCTTAAAAAGAGCTGACGGAAGACAGTGTTAAGCAGAAATGGTAACACACAGTACCTGATGCTACAGTAGGCCTACGTCATTCTGCAGGCTGATATTAAAGTGCCACTTTCTAATATAGCATCCTTTATATAGGATTTTAATTAATGCCTTAATACATACAGTGCTTAATGAATAGTCACTAATGATCAGTCATAAGGTCATTAATACAGCCATTAAAGTTAAAATCCTCGAGATGTCAATGAAATGAAACCCCATTTTTAATGTATTTAGCATCACCCATTCAATGTATTTCTTCTCTGTAATAATTTTTCTATATAGTAGTTTTCACTGTTAGGGCCCTGACACACCAAGCTGATGGTCAGCCACTGATTAATGTCAGGCTGTCAGTGAACGTCTGTCACACTAATTTTTGCAGTGTGTCCCACATTGTTGGCACTAGTCGATCCTTGTCTGCTTCTTTCAGTATGTTGAATTGGCGTTGGAAATGGCAACGTCTGTTGGAGAATGAAATCACTCTGATTGGCAGTTCAGCTCAATGTAGGAGAGGAGAAAAGGAACAGGGGGAAATAAACAAATGGCTCAAGTCAAGAGAAGTGAGGTCGAAACAAACTTGTTATATTAGGGATGATAATTTTTTGTAGCCTTTGAGCTCTTCAACTGAAACAGTCCATAATTGTCATTGTTGGCTAGTGAACGATAAATGTTATTTGTTGTGTTGTTAACGTGCTAACTGGCTAACTTGCGTCTGCAATCCGTCCTGTTGGTCTTCTTGTTTCCCTTTTTGAATGACGAAGACAGACTTATGCCACATTCAGCTATGGAGATTATTTTCTGTCACGCAGGTGCAGAATGTACGTGCTAGTTGGCCATTAGCTGTAGTTTTTGTGAAGTGTTCAGTAGGGGTCAACAGATAATCGTCCTGGCCGATCATCGGGGCCGATATTATGAATTTTTAGGGTATCGGTATCAGTGATTTTTTCCACTGATATGCTGATATACAGTTTTGTTTTCCTTAGCTGCGCTGTTTTGCCCCTGGTGTGCTTCTCACTGCCTGCACGTACCACTCTGGGCTCTTAAAAGCAAACTCAAGACCCATCTTTTTAGCCTGGCTTTTATTTGAGCTCTCCTTTATCTAATTTTATTTTATTTTATTATTATTATTCTTTATTGTTTTTCATTTTATTTTTTAAATTCTGTATATATGATAATTGTGTATTTATTTATTTTTATTGATCTGTTTTTATTTAGCTGGCATATTCTTCAACTTCATTACTTATTTATTTATTTTTAACTTATTTATTTTCCTATCTATTGAAAGATCTAAAATTTCGTTCTTTATTCGGAGTTTTTATCCTGCCTCTGGTGTTTACTTAATTCTGTGTCAACTATGATTTTTACAGCAGACATATATCAGTTGTAAATATATCGGCTATCTCTGTTTCATGACAACCATATCGGTCGATCCCTACTGTTCAGTGCAACTTTTTGGCCAAGACACAAGCAAAGTGAAGTGACCCAACAGTCCGCCTTCATCGCCACTAGGTCTTTGTTGTTTTTTTGGTGTGTCAGAGCCTTTAGCCTTCAGCTATCAGGCTCCTCTCCTGTGGAATCATCTTCCTGTTACGGTCCGGGAGGCAGACACCGTCTCCACATTTAAGACTAGACTTAAGACTTTCCTCTTTGATAAAGCTTATAGTTAGGGCTGGCTCAGGCTTGCCCTGTACCAGCCCCTAGTTAGGCTGACTTAGGCCTAGTCTGCCGGAGGACCCCCTATAATACACCGGGCTCCCTCTCTCTCCCTCTCTCTCTCTCTCTCTCTCTCTCTCTCTCTCTCTCTCTCTCTCTCTCTCTCTCTCTCTCTCTCTCTCTCTCACTCTCATCCTATTACTGCATCTTGCTAACTTGGCCATTCTGGATGTCACTAACTCGGCTTCTTCTCCGGAGCCTTTGTGCTCCACTGTCTCTCAGATTAACTCATATCACAGCGGTGCCTGGACAGTGTGACGTGTGTGGTTGTGCTGCTGCCGTGGTCCTGCCAGATGCCTCCTGCTGCTGCTGCCATCATTAGTCATTAGTCATACTTCTACTGTTATTATACACATATGACTATTGTCACACAAGTATACTGTCTGATTTTAATACATACTTTCAACATATTGTACCACAGTAGCCAGAACTATAACTATAATATTATTACTTTCATTAATGTTGTTGTAAGCTACTGTCATTACCTGCATCTCTCTCTCTCTCTCTCTCTCTCTCTCTCTCTCTCTCTGTCTCATTGTGTCATATGGATTACTGTTAATTTATTATGCTGATCTGTTCTGTACGACATCTATTGCACGTCTGTCCGTCCTGGAAGAGGGATCCCTCCTCAGTTGCTCTTCCTGAGGTTTCTACCGTTTTTTTTTTTCCCCGTTAAAGGGGTTTTTTTGGGGGGAGTTTTTCCTTATCCGCTGTGAGGGTCTTAAGGACAGAGGGATGTCGTATGCTGTAAAGCCCTGTGAGGCAAATTGTGATTTGTGATATTGGGCTTTATAAATAAAATTGAATTGAATTGAATTTAGTGGAAAAGTCTGCTATTCCCATGTCAGAAAGAAACTGCCAGTTGATACAAGGTACGATGCATGGTAGTAATTTTAATTTTATCTCACTAACTGCTGTACCTCACTGTCTACTGTTTACTCTCCTAATGCCTAACACCATATCTGAGTTTTGTGCTGCAGGTAGTAGTAGTAGTTCATATTTAAGACATTCAATTTGCAAAACAGAGGGTGGCTTTTATCGTAAAACAATGACAGGAGACATTCTTGTTACCTAGCAGGTACTCTAGGACTGCATGCTGTAAACAAACTTGCAGTTACCATCAGTAACAATAGGTGTCGCCAAATCAACACGGAGTGAATTCTTAAAGGTACACCATGCAGGACTGTCTGTTAATCTTTGTAAAAACGCACTGCCAACCCGGTTTTCACTCTCATTTGGTGTTTAGCCTTACAATATTTGTGTGTGGGTTTTTTTTTTTCGGCACCGTGAGCCTTGGATGTGTGCTGCTTACGGTCTGGCACCTGCTCGCTCCCTTTTTATAAAGCCCCAATGTCGGTTGAATGCTGTGGGCGTACATGCACATAAATGTCCCAAACATAGAAAATGAGAAGAAAATGTGAAAACACAGGCAGAGGGCAGAGTCTCTGCTGATACATACGCCATCATACTCTTCTAGTGGGTCATAAGGTATAATTGAGAGGGATTACTTTTGTATGAGTCTATACAGTCTATGGTCTATACATTTTTTTTTAGTACAATCTTACATGTACAGTACAGGCCAAAAGTTTGGACACACCTTCTCATTCAATGCGTTTTCTTTATTTTCATGACTATTTACATTGTAGATTCTCACTGAAGGCATCAAAACTATGAATGAACACATGTGGAGTTATGTACTTAACAAAAAAAGGTGAAATAACTGAAAACATGTTTTATATTCTAGTTTCTTCAAAATAGCCACCCTTTGCTCTGATTACTGCTTTGCACACTCTTGGCATTCTCTCCATGAGCTTCAAGAGGTAGTCACCTGAAATGGTTTCCACTTCACAGGTGTGCCTTATCAGGGTTAATTAGTGGAATTTCTTGCTTTATCAATGGGGTTGGGACCATCAGTTGTGTTGTGCAGAAGTCAGGTTAATACACAGCCGACAGCCCTATTGGACAACTGTTAAAATTCATATTATGGCAAGAACCAATCAGCTAACTAAAGAAAAACGAGTGGCCATCATTACTTTAAGAAATGAAGGTCAGTCAGTCCGGAAAATTGCAAAAACTTTAAATGTGTCCCCAAGTGGAGTCGCAAAAACCATCAAGCGCTACAACGAAACTGGCACACATGAGGACCGACCCAGGAAAGGAAGACCAAGAGTCACCTCTGCTTCTGAGGATAAGTTCATCCGAGTCACCAGCCTCAGAAATGGCAAGTTAACAGCAGCTCAGATCAGAGACCAGATGAATGCCACACAGAGTTCTAGCAGCAGACCCATCTCTAGAACAACTGTTAAGAGGAGACTGCGCCAATCAGGCCTTCATGGTCAAATAGCTGCTAGGAAACCACTGCTAAGGAGAGGCAACAAGCAGAAGAGATTTGTTTGGGCCAAGAAACACAAGGAATGGACATTAGACCAGTGGAAATCTGTGCTTTGGTCTGATGAGTCCAAATTTGAGATCTTTGGTTCCAACCGCCGTGTCTTTGTGAGACGCAGAAAAGGTGAACGGATGGATTCCACATGCCTGGTTCCCACTGTGAAGCATGGAGGAGGAGGTGTGATGGTGTGGGGGTGTTTTGCTGGTGACACTGTTGGGGATTTATTCAAAATTGAAGGCACACTGAACCAGCATGGCTACCACAGCATCCTGCAGCGACATGCCATCCCATCCGGTTTGCGTTTAGTTGGACAATCATTTATTTTTCAACAGGACAATGACCCCAAACACACCTCCAGGCTGTGTAAGGGCTATTTGACCAAGAAGGAGAGTGATGGAGTGCTGCGGCAGATGACCTGGCCTCCACAGTCACCGGACCTGAACCCAATCCAGATGGTTTGGGGTGAGCTGGACCGCAGAGTGAAGGCAAAGGGGCCAACAAGTGCTAAACACCTCTGGGAACTCCTTCAAGACTGTTGGAAAACCATTTCAGGTGACTACCTCTTGAAGCTCATGGAGAGAATGCCAAGAGTGTGCAAAGCAGTAATCAGAGCAAAGGGTGGCTATTTTGAAGAAACTAGAATATAAAACATGTTTTCAGTTATTTCACCTTTTTTTGTTAAGTACATAACTCCACATGTGTTCATTCATAGTTTTGATGCCTTCAGTGAGAATCTACAATGTAAATAGTCATGAAAATAAAGAAAACGCATTGAATGAGAAGGTGTGTCCAAACTTTTGGCCTGTACTGTATATATTTAAGCATTATATATAGCAGACTCTGTGCCCAGTGAAACAGTAACACATGTAAAGAAAAGTCAGATACTGAGCATCATCTGTCTAAAGTTTGCTGACATTAGTCATAAGATACAGGTCATACCAGACATGCCAAGGGTGGCTGTAGCTGTTAAACCTCTGGGTGCATTGAATCAAACGATGGTGCATATTTTTCCTTATGAGTTCAGTTAAGTTCAAGTTTCATGTCTTTTTTTGTCACAAGCACAACAATTCCAGCATAGCAGTCGTGGCAATGAAATTCTAGTTCCCAGGCTCGCTCATGGGCTCGCTCCAACAATGAACTCATCTTTCCATTTTAAGAGAAAGAATGTGTTAGTGCTTTTTCAAAATAGACAGCCCTTTAAAAAAAAAAAGTCATTAGTGAAGCTTTTTTACATCTATCCCACAGGTCTGCAGTTGTAAATATTATTAACTTCTTTGTAAATGAATTTTGGTCCAGACACTGCTGCTCTTCTCTAGACAGTAAGTATTCAAACAGCCCATTTAAAAGTCTAAATGACGAATTAAAGAGTCAGCTAAAAAGACAATGCAGGTGTCATGCTGGAGAAGCATTAATACCACCTAGAGGGATTTTTCACAACCTGGCGACCAAAAGTTGTACATATAATGGCTGATTGATGATCTATAAAGCATGAGTAAATCATTTATTATCATCTTTATAAAGTCTACCTTATTAGAAAGCAGTGTCATTACAAACAAAACAAAAAAGTGATACAACAAAAAAAGACATCCAGCACTGAATGTGTCAGATCCTGACATCCAAGCAGGCTACGTGTTTTAGATATTCACAGTTACAGCATCAGTAAAGCTGACACCTTAAATCAAATCCAACCAAAATGACATCTCAGGACATTAATATTCTACAGCTGTTACCTACACCTCCTGTCATCTGTATATTTATTGCTTCACAGATACATCGCAACATCAGCGGTCATGTTTTGCCATCACAAAGACAAGCTTGACAGAGTGACTGAAAATCCTCCTCACAACATGTAGGATGATACAGTTTATGCAAATAATGTACCAGCGCCACACCTCTTACGGTCTGAATGTTTGATCTGTCATCTTGTGAAGGATGAGTTAATTCAGGAACACTCTTATGTCCTTTGTGTCTTTCATGTCCTTGTTAAAGTGCCTTTTGTCTAACAAGTCTGCCTGCTCCATTAGCCGCCTTTCATGTGTGAAAAAGCACATTTATCATCCTTTATACTGTACGAAACCCACAACAGGGCTGACAAGGAATTAACTCATTGTTTCTGATGTCGAAGCTTCGTCTTGTTTGTTTTCATCTCTAAACTGGCATCACAAATGATAATAAAAATGCTGTTTTATTTTTCATTTGTAGTAATTCATTTTTTAACCAGAGGGTGAGATGATGTCAGCGAGACGATCATCCACCACTTTGATCCCCACTGAAATATCATGACAACTACTGGATGGATTACCATGAAACTGTGCACAGACATTCATGTTCTCCAGAGAATTAATCCTAATGAATCTGGTGATCCCAAGCCTTTTCCTCTTATGAGGTTGTCACTTTTTTTGGTTTTGAGTGATATATCTTGACAGCTGTTGGATGGATTTCTATTAAATTTTAATACATATATTAAAGTTCTCCAGAGAATGAATCCTAATTAGTACCCAACTGATATCCTTGATGCCAATATCCATACGTGAGCACTTAAAAAACCAATAACCTTCTGTGCGGAGTTTGTATGTTCTCCCTGCGTCATTGTGGGTTTTCTCTGGGTACTCCAGCTTCCTCCCACAGTCCAAAGACATGCAGGTTAATTGGTGACTCTAAATTGTCTGTAGGTGAATTTCAGTGTGAATGGTTGTCTGTCTCTATGTGTCAGCCCTGTGATAGTCTGGTGACCTGTCCAGGGTGTACCCCGCCTCTCGCCCAACATCAGACCCTCAAGAGATAAGCGGTTACAAAAATGGATGGATGGATGCTTTTCTTTGTTTCTTTGTTCACTGTGGAAAATTTTACAGTTGGAAAATTAATGTGTCAGTGCTCTGTGGGAGGAAAATAAGCAGCACTGTTTCTTAGGGGCCTTTTTTGTTTATTGTAGTGCTGTTTAATTTGCTCATAGACTGTCTGTTAAGATGGAAATGACAGCTCCCCAAAAGTGAAGCCAAAATGGTGGCTAGCTGCAGATGGGACATGGACCAAACTAAAAAATCTAAAGTGCACGTCAAATAAATTTTCCCAAAGGTTATTTCCTGTTATTTTAGGTATTTCTTATCACACTGTATTTGGCTATTTGATGCAGTGAAAAGGGAGTCGGACGTCATGATTGACATCTGTGTGTGTGTCAATCAGTGTGCCCGCAATTACTATTGCTGCTTGCAATTCGTTGGCAGGAACTCAATACTACAGAGATGCAGGCAGATTTGCAGACTCTGGCTCCAAATGCTGTCGCTGGCGCAAGATGGCTGCAGTTGTATCCAGGATATTTTGGCTTTATTTTTTAACAGTGGGAGGAAGTGGAGATGTGTTGTCCATCTTTATATACAGTCACTGGTTGAGCTCTAATTCTGTTGACTTCAGTGATCCCTTGACATTTCATCTTGAGCATCAACATGTCAGAATTTACAAGAGTGAAATTTATCTCACCTATTGTCATCTATGGTTCCCTGAGCATGTATCCCAAAGACTTTGGTAGCCCCCTAACTCTAAATCTAGCGCCACCACCAGGTCAAAATTTCGGTTCATCAAATATTTTGGTTTGTAAGCAGATAAATGAAAAATTAGTCTTAATTGTACTTGTGTTTACTTTTAATTAGTACGCTAATACGCCACACTTAGATGGCAACCATAAAACGGCTGACAAAGAGATGCAGCACAACAGGGAAACCGAGGCTTTCTATTGGTCCCAGACCTCGGAGGGGAGCTCGCAAGTGAGTGCCTGGTCACCAAGGCCTTAACCCATGGGGCCTGGTCAAACACAGTCTGAAACAACTACATGGACTCACAAAAGGAAGGGAGGGCTTGTTGACAACTGGCACCACAAACTGGCTCTGGAGATGTGGAATGTGACCTCTTTAGAGGGAAAACCACCCTCACCAACCGACTGATCAAGAACCTGCCCAACTGTTGTGTGGTATCAAGATGACCTCTTCAAGGCATCACTGCTCTAGATATGGACGCCATGATGAGTACGATCTATGCATGGTTGGACAACCCGGGGAAGTCTTATGGTGTCAATAACACCCTGGATACTGAGATCATCTCAATGTCTGACCATAAGGAGGAAGACACTCACATCCTTATTGTGGAGGGCTTTCTGCTTTACACCTACATACCTTTGACTGACATGCTCAACCAGTGTTTCTTTATTTCCATCCCATGTCAAGAATGCAAAAAGAGGAGGTGCTCTAGGAACAACACAGTGCCAGACCCCCTTGGCCTCTTTGATGGCCACGTCTGGGTCATGTGTGTGAAACACAAGAACATCAGATAGAGGAGGAGTGCCAACTATATATAGTTGGCCTCATCTCTGGGTCTGGAATCAAACTCCTGGAGAGGAGTCAACGCTGCTGATGAGAGGGACGTCTGGACTACCTGGCTGAGCATGTTGTCAGTAAATGAAACAGAAAATGGATGGATTTAGATTAAAGGAAAACCTTACCCACAAAATGATTATTTATACATTAATTAGTCACCCTGATTATGTTGAATTTTTGAAGATAAATTTGTTTTCTTGCATGTTTTATTGGTGAACGAAGAATCCAAAAATAGAGGAAATACTTGATAAATTTAAGTAAAGGGGGCCACATGTAATAACAGCAAAATTAGATCAAAACATTTACAGCTCATGAAGTATAATTCAAGTCTCATTTATCCAGTTGTATGTTCAGTATTTCCCAAACACATGCACTTTTGAGAAAACCTCTCATATGAGTAGGTATAGCTGACTCACCCACCATACCTACACATACGTCCAGGAATAGCCCCTTCTGCCCCTCATGAAGCAGAAGCCCTGAAGAAAACACTGAGTTAGCATTTAGCTAGCTATGAAGTGTGGGCTTTTAAGGACAGGGTTAGAGTAAGGGTTACATCTTACTATGTATAAGGTCAATCATGTCTTCATGTATGATGAATTATGAAGTGGGTTATTGCAATGTTTGGCCTCAGATCTATTTAATATGACATTTCGCCGTAGCAGGGTTCAAAGAACTGTCGCATTGGTTTGTTTGTCTTGCACTGGTGGCAGTACAGTTATTAAAGTCGTGTCCTGTAGGCTCCAAACAGACTGTGGCTGCAGCTCAATGAGCTCAGCTCAATGGAATGCATGAGCAGAGTTCAAACACATGCACTTGCCGAAGTGCTGTACTTGTATGCCGAGGTGTTTAAAATAGAAAAGTTTCAGCATGAATGTGTTTGAAAAATACTGAGCATACAGCTCAATACCTGAGACCCCTTTTAATCCAACTCATCAAGAGTTTTCTCCATTTTTTAAAATATTTGTTCACCGTAGAGGCATTCAAGAAAAAGTTTTTTATTCATGAGTTCAGCATTACAGGGTTCACAGTTGATTTCCAAATGATAACTTTGTGTGTGAAGTGTTCCTTTAAAGGCTCCTACATGTTGTTATACTGCACTAGCTAATGAGGTCTCTCATTTCAACACCTTCCAGACACCATTTCTAATTTCCTCTCTCTCAGACATGTTTGTTGTGCCTCTCTCTTTCAGCTGTATTCTCATCCCCCTCCATAACACTTTTACATATGAAGTCACTTCCATCACCCCACCCTCCACCTCACCCTGTCACCCCTGTCACCCCTGTCACCCCCGCCCCCCTGACCCCCTCCCATCCCACATCTGTCACATATAATCCTCCGGTGGGGATTTAGGTGGTAGAAGGTTAAGTTGCTGACAGTGTGGAGCAGGTGTTTTCATAAGTGACAGCGTGCTGTTACATTGCACTATGGCCGCACTCTCACTTTGTCAATGTCACCGCTCCTTCACGATGTGTTTCCTCGGCTTTCACGGTGTGTGTTTGTACAGGCTATCGAAATTTATGATGTGGACGACATCTGAGAGAAGGAGACAGATGAAGATGGATCACGTAGCTCAGTGCCCCAGGGCTGCTTAGTTAAAATGGTGTAATGATGTAATTTCCTGAGACTGACACTGGGGAAGAGAGTGAGATGTTGGACAGGTGGAGAAATTAAATTTATGACCTATTTAAGCTATTCGGTGCATGTAATATGTGGTTATTTTCACTCTATATTTCACTTGAATTGATGACAATATTTGGGTAAGATGTGACATAAATCACAGCACATAAAGGTCAACGCAAGAGCTTAAATGATGGCGGTTATTAAATCTTATTTATCATCCTATAATGACAGTTTTTTAATAATTTCTGCAATGTATTCAGGCTTCACTTGACTAAAATTACCTGTCACACAGTAATTATGTAATGGAATATTGCATCTCAGGTTGTGATTGAACGCAGAGTGAAAAGGAAAGCTCATTGGAAAAGAAAGTGCCGAACATGCATATTTATTCTTGTATTATTAAATGAAAGGTGCAAAAAACATTTATCAACAAAAGACACATAAGTAAGAAGATTAACTTGAGAAGTGCAAGGAGAGCTATTTATCCTCGGATGAATAGAGTGCCTGCCTTAATACTTTTCATGGTGGACTGGACTGCGGTATTACTTGACTTCATGGAGCTCTGGGTCTGGAAATTGACTACAGTCTACAGTCATTTAGAGGTCTTATGGCAATTTCGCTGCAGGTTATGGAAGAGAGGAGTTCAGCGAATGGATAAACACCTGTGACATTTCCTTTCAGGACTATGTTCAAGGTAACAGTTTCAACACTACCTTTTTTCCTTCCTCTCTTGCCAGATTTTTAATGCCTCCTCTCAGAGAAAGTCTCTCAGCACTGGAAGTAATTTCATTATTTTAGTCCTTAATTCACACAAATAACATACTGCATTTTGCTTTTCACTGGCTTAATTTAAAAAGTAGTTATTGACTTTCTGATGTATAATTGAATCACAGTTTACTGACACTGCTCAACACAAATGTGGTGTGAATCCACTCATGTTTCCTTGCTGTAACTCATGGCGAAGTTTTTGTTTCAACACTGGGGGGGGGGGAAACACATGAAACTAGGGGGCAGGCGTCCTCCACCATGAAATTTTGAGCATCAAAGACTTAATGTCTGCATTCTGGTTAAAATCTATGGACCAACTTTTGCTTTTTCTGCATCAATTTTTAGTGTACACTCACCAGCCACTTCATTAGGTACACCTGTTCAACTGCTCGTAACACAAATAGCTAATCAGCCAATCATGTGGCAGCAACTCAATGTATTTAGGCATGTAGACATGGTCAGGACGACCTGCTGAAGTTCAAACTGAGCATCAGAATGGGGACGAAAGGTGATTTAAGTGACTTTGAACGTGGCATATTTGTTGGTGCCAAATGGGCTGGTCTGAGTGTTTCAGAAACTGATGATCTTCTGGGATTTCTTATGACTTATGACTAATGAGCGGCAGTTCTCTGGGTGAAAATGCCTTGTTGATGCCAGAGGTCAGAGGAGAATGGCCAGACTGGTTCAAGATGATAGACAGGCAACAGTAACTCAAATAACCACTCGTTACAGCCAAGCTGTGCAGAAGACCATCTCTGAACCAACAACATGTTGAACCTTGAAGCAGATGGGCTACAGCAGCAGAAGACCACACCAGGTGCCACTCCTGTCAGCTAAGAAGAGGAAATTGACACTACAGTTCACACAGGCTCATTAAAACTGGACAATAGAAGATTGGAAAAGTGTTGCCTGGTCTGAGGAGTCTAGATTTCTTTGAATTTGGTGTAAACAACATGGAAGCATGGATCCATCCTGCCTTGTATCAACGATTCATGCTGCTGGTGGTGGTGTAATGGTGTATACAGTATCTCTTTTAAGGTCAAGTGTGCAGGATTTAGGGGAATATATTGGCAGAAACTGAGTATAAATATAATAAGAATGTTTTCTTAAGTGTATAATCACCTGAAAATAAGAACTGTTGTGTTTTCGTTCCCTTAGAATGAGCTGTTTAAATCTACAATGGGAGTGAGTCCTTGTTTATGGAGATTGCCATGTTGCACCGCCATGTTTCAGTAGCCCTGAATGGACAAACCAAACACTGGCTCTTGATGGACACATTTGCATTTTGTGTTTTTATGTTGGCCAGTGTAGTTTGTAGCCCCTCCAAGCAGCGTCAGAAAAACACAGATGTTTTAAATGTGAAACTGCTTTACTCAGTGTTTTTACTGGTTCAAATCACCGTGTCCATGTATTTTGGAGAAGAAGAGACCTCTGTGGATAATTCGGCTCACAGTAAAAACCTCCTGAATGTCTGGATCAGAAATAAGGTGAGCACACATTAAGTTATCAGAGAAGAAAAGTGAGCACACATTTGCAGGCGCTGGGCTAATTCAGTGTTTTTACTGGTTTAAATCCCCTGGTCTGTTTGTTTTGGAACAAAACCTCTGCAGATAATGTGGCTCCCGGTAAAAACCTCCTAAATAATAAACACTCAAAGACCTGCAGAGGTTTCAGCTGGTTGCAATCTGCAGTCCTCACCAATAAAAACCACTAAATCCTACAATCTGGACCTTTAATTTTGTTACAATAAAAGTTCTCTGCTACTTTCATGTTTTTACTTGGGGGAGAACTGCACATGTTTTTAATATAGGGTGAGGTGTCCCCTGGATCCCCCCCAAAATCTACGCCTATGAATGGACTCAAGGTTATGCAGAATGGGATCATGTTAAAATGACAAACCCATACTGCAGTCTGCTCTCTGTGTAGGTGAAACTTTGCCTTAGATAGTCCAAAATCATAAGCTATCATGCTATCAATGACCTCGTTCAAACATATGTTACTCATCAAGGTTATAGAGGAAATAAAAAATGTTGAAAACTTTTACAGCCTTTTACAGCCGGCTGCCCTTGTGGACTGCGCTCAGTGCCAGGATTTATAAAAAGTACACTGGCTTCTGTCTAATTATAAACTTTCTGAAACCAATAATTTAGCAAGCCACTGAAAATAAACTTTTTGGGGTGAATTTTTCTCTGCGTGGATGACGGATTGTTGCAGGAGTGTATTTTTCCAAGTTCAAAATGATGACCTGCATGCATCTCCCCCTCTTTCCCTTCCTCTCGCTGTCTCTCTCTGTGTCCCACTGACAAGCGATGTGGTTTTTGCTCTGAATGGTTAGTGCTTGCTGTCTGTGGCTCTGCTCCGTTGGCTTACGCAGTCTTGTTCTTGCTTCAGAGCACCCCAAATCCCTGCTTCTGTCACTCCCCCCTCCCTCCTGCCTTCTCACTCTATGCTCACCGTCTACACAGTCCTTTCAACCCCATCTTCACAGACCTTGAGATTGCCTTCCATCAGTTGTGAATGTTAAAAGAGACTAATTTATTACCCAACCCAGGTCCCTCTGCAGCAGGGCCGAGGAAGGCAGTCAGGCTGCAAGAATGACTCATCCAGGGCTTGTAGTTTTGCACAATTTCACTGGGTGGCAGTATACACACATGGCTCTGTGCACCAAGCCACCTAAAGCCCAGCATGACATGCTCCCCACTGATTGCAATTTGCCAGTGTGAATTTTAGGCTGCATCCTTTAATGAATCAAGATTAGATATTTTTGAATCATGCATATATGTATGATTCAGAAGAACAGAGGAGACATCTTGTTAGAT
Organism: Epinephelus lanceolatus; assembly: GCF_041903045.1. Taxonomy (NCBI): domain Eukaryota; kingdom Metazoa; phylum Chordata; class Actinopteri; order Perciformes; family Serranidae; genus Epinephelus; species Epinephelus lanceolatus. The sequence continues at coordinate 25,335,773 of NC_135736.1, read as the reverse complement.
GTTATTTTGCTTTTAGCATGTGGCTCGTGGTTAACAAGAGGTTGATTTAATCCAAAAAGAATAAGGTAAATTAAGGTTTTAATTCATCCCTGGATGATATACAGGAGAATTTTCTTTATTAAAACATTCTAAGAGTCACTTGCGGCAATTTTATGAAGTGATTTTGACAGAATAGCACAGGAGAGTGGGTTTAGCTGCATGGGGGCAAATGAATTGCCTTATTTACACGCTCAACGGGTGGTGTATTCTCTCCCCCTAATTATTGCACTGCTCTTAATAAACTAATTGCACCCTTTTCTGTTTTGAATTTAATTGTGCCGGAGGCTTAAACACAACATAAATGCAGCTTCACATCTAACATTTCCTCTCCAATATCCAACGTCACTGATGGTCTCCTCAGGTATTTGCCACATTACTTGCTGTGTCTGTGCAGCGTCGAGTCAAAAAGCCTCTCAGAGTGTGAGGGGAGTAGCTGAATAATTCACAGTCTTGTGTATTTTTAAACTCATCCTTACATTTATAATGCAGAGAAATTTGAATCATATGACACTGACACGCTGTTAATGTTTTAGTGACTGCACATCTCCGTAGGCTTTTATCTGTGAATCACTGGCAGTTAGCAAATACACAGGATACACTCGCGCACACACACTTAGAAACAAACACACATATATCTGTACAAAGTGAGATTTGTAAGCTTGTGTTCATTTCCCTTCTAAAGCTCCACAAGCACAGATGGCCTCTTGTTTTCCTTTCGTCTTCCTAACAGTAAAGGAGTTACTTGATCTGACATCACCTGCTACAAACTGGCAGGAGTCCATCAGTGGCTTTGAATCTGCTCCAAAAAGTGACCAGCACTGAGAAAAGATATTTTTCATCATCATTCATCCTAAACAATTTGGAAGCTTCAAAGATGCCGTTTAATTAAAGACACCTCTGATTAATAGGCAGCGTACTGTACACAGCACACACGGTGGAGTGAGAGATGATGGGATGAAATGGGACATGAATCACCAGCTGGATCTGAACCAGGTTTGAACCCACAGTCTCACAAGCATATGGTAATCATGCAATAATGAACTGTTGTCTGCTGCGCACTGTTCAAGGTATTCTCCTGAACATATTGCACTGTGTCTGCTCATATTGTGGTGGCATTGGCACTCTCTGGCACACACACACCCACACACACACAGAGATTTGAACACACACAAAAAAGGGCAGGATGCTGTTTGTTGGCTTACATCCCTCTTTGAAAATGTCACTGTAACTAGATAAATTTGTCAGTGATGATAAATATGGAACTTTTTGCAGCATGTTCAGCTCACATGATGAAGCCTGTTGTTTATTCATTTGCAATATATGTAAGGAAGAATAAGATAGGCGTGAGAATGCAGTTCAACATGTGAAGTTTTACGGGGCTAAATGTTTTGGAGAAGTATAACATTAACAAAACATTCATTCTAAACAGAGACACAAAATATTCTTATAAATATATTCATGCCTACCATTTTTCAAGCCTTACAGCATCCTCTGATCGCAGCATGATTAAGGTATTTACGGCTATCAAAGTAAGATTGCTTTCTAAATGCCTTCCCAGGTGCTGATGGAAGCAGGACTCATATATCAAAATCAGAAGTGAATCGAGGCCTGCTGTGAGGATGAGTGTTTTTCATAAGTTCATATGTATTAAATCTCAATTACAGCTGTGTGAATAGCACCACAGGTGGTGTTTATGGTTATGTTTAGGTGAGTGAAACCATTTGATTGAGGTACGAGGCAGGTCGCAAAGCCAGGCCTTCAGTGTTGAGGCACTCTGCGTGGCTGTCTATCACTGCGCCAGACTCTTAAAGGTTAGTGTGTTGGATCCAGGGGGATATTTTGGCAGAAGTATATGTATGTTTTCTTTAGTATATGTTATGTATATGAGTCATTGTTTTTTCGTTGCCTTAGAATGAGCCATTTATATCTACAGAGGGAACAGGTCCTCGTCCACAGAGTCTGCAACGATGCAGTGCCATGTTGTTCTGCAGTAGCTCTGGATGGACCAACCAAACACTGGCTCTAGATAGGGCCATTCGCATTTTCGCATTGGCAAACATGGTTAGCAGCCCCTCTGCAACAAGAGCGCCAGAAAAACACTGGTTTAAACCACTGTGTCCATTTGTTTTGGAGAGGAAGAGACCTCTGCTGGTGAGCACATTTGTAGGTGCTGGGCTTGCGGCTAGTCTGCGGCATCACAGAAACACTCTTTTGTAACGTGAAACTGCTTTAATTAGTGTTTTTATTGGTTTAAATCATCACAGTAAAAACCTCCTGAACAATGAACACCTTCCCAGATAGCACACATACATCTGGCCGACGTCAGCCTGAGGACGACACATCGGCCCTGAATTTATAACGTCTGACAAGCGTCGGCCGCATGGGCGGATATCTTTAAATTTAATACTCTTTTGTCCCAGCTCATCAAACGTCTCTGTTACATCGGCTTTGGGTTGGCCCAGTGCCGCAGAATGTCTGCCCACATACGGAAGTCGCCACAGAGGTGGAATTTCATCTCCTTAGTCTTTGTTTGGAACTGAGCTCGCAGGACACAGCATCTCAACGCAGTTGGTTTCAGGTAAGCTAACTGGAATAAATTGGCAGAAAATAGCTATGTTGTTTCTTCTGTGACCGTTAAAAGAGGTTCCTGGTGAGTGGCGAGGCACGACTGGGTGTATATAGGTTAGCACAGGTCCCCACCAGCTAACGTTATCTTTCGTTAGCTGTTAGCTAGTTTAGCGGTTTAGCTCATGTTAGCTAACAGGCTACAACTGTGGTGTTTTCATTTTATTTTTCCTAGTTGACGTTATCTGCTCATCTGGTTATCGTGAGCACTCGTTTTGGGTTAAAGTGGAAGTGCCCGGAGCTGCCACCCGTGGTCCCGCGGCCCCCCAGCCTGACCTCCGGGGCCCTGGACGGATGCTCAAGTGTGGGTGACAGGAGCGGAGAGGAGTGGAGAGGAGTGCGGAGGTAAGGCGGGGCGGGCCGACACTGTGTATCCCAGAAGCGGAGCGGAGAGGTCAAATAGTGAAGTTTAAGGATGCCTTTGGTATGTTGGTAATGTGATTTTATGGGCAATTTATCAGTCGAGGTCTCCTCCTCTGCAAAGCAAACTGCCCTGGTGGTTACAGGTAATAGCGCAGTTTTGAAGCCACTGTTTTTCCGAGATGAAGGACTGATTGTTGAGCTGCTGTTAACAGTTAACGGAGTTAACTCTGGATCCCGTTATTTAACAGTTTCCACACTAAATGAAGCAGAGTGACGGACCCAAAGCCTTCAATCTGGCTAAAAGACAGCTGAAATGCTTAAAAAAAAATACAGTGGTGAAGTTGGGATTTGCTTCTTGAAGTTATGTGCTCATCGTCTTTTCTGTCTCTTGTAGGCTGCCAGGAGAAACGTACTGGCTGTCGGATATTGTTTGTGGAAATTTGAAAATAAAGTTTCTCAAACTGACTTTTGACTCTTCATTGTGCACACTTACACATGAAATATCTTAACAGTCAGCTATTTTTGAATGTTAGCATTAATTTCTCACATTGAATGGTGAAATATTTGTAGTTTGAAAGGTCCGACCTAAATGAATAAAGGTCGTAGTTAATGAAGCATATGAATATTAATGAAGGAACGCCTACTGAGCGCAGCTTTTTATTGATCGTTTGAACGTTGCGTGGTGGTCATTTTCAATTAAAGGCCGACGTCTCAGCAACGTCTTGGCAATGAGCAGACGCTCTCCCTGCTATGTCTTAACGATCTAAACTTGATACATCGGGCCGACGTCTGCCATGTGTGCTGTCTGGGTTAGGAATTCTAACCAGAAGTATCAGCTGGTTGTAATCCCCAATTTGCACCACTAGATGCCACTAAATCCCTCTAAATCTTACATGCTGGACCTTTAAGATGTGTTACGAATCACCGAGTTTCTCTTTTTACTTTTAGTGCGTAGTTCAGCTGCCCTTACAAAGTGTGTGCCATTGCATGTAGTATGCATACAACTGGGACACACTACTTCATCGAAACATTGCATCCTCACAGTCTGTGGCATGGAATTCGAAGTAAAACAAAAAGTACACGATTTGGAACATTATCACTTAATGCTATCTTGGAGATACAACAAACGCCATTCACAAAGCTCGCCAGAGACTGCAGTTAATCAGGATAGCTCTGTTGTTGTCACTTGACGTGTGTAGTTATAGCTTTTAGATTATAACTGCAGATGCTGTAGAATGTTTGTGATTGACTGATTAATTAATTATAGTTATTTTGGCTCCTGTCAGCTGTCAGTGAGCTGCCATGTGACAGATCCTCCGCTGCACAGAGGACTGTGGGTCACAAAGCATGTTAGCTTGCATACTGCGAAATACAACCGGATGCAGTGGGACATCCTGGTATTTTTAGCATACTGCATTTGACACACTATGTATTAGGACATACTAAGTCTTATTGTGGTATACTATAGATATTAGAACACACTGATAGTTTGCCCTGCAGTTATAGCACTAAATGTTACCAGTGATTGTGAGACAGTCTTTTAGGTAGTGATGGCCAAATGAAGCCTCATGAGGCATTTTCTTTATTTTCTGAGCCCACTAGATGGTGTTTTTTTGTTCAACAAAAAGTTTAAAACACACTGAATTGCCATTCTTTGAGCCTCTCTCTTTAAACCAAGAGCGCCATCTAGTGGGTTCAGAAAATGAAGAAAATGCTTCATGAGGCCATCACTACTTTTAGGAGACAGAGTTGGCATGAGAGGGATTCAAGCTGCAATAAAATAAGATCCAAGGGCATGTGGTGCTACTTCTGTATGGTTTGCAAATGTCAAAATATGTTTTGTGTTTGTTTGTTGCATCTTGTATTTCTTGCATCTTTAATGCATTCTGTAAATAACTTGAACTGCTTTCCCATATAAGTGTGCTACATGATTCAACTTGCCGAGTCTCACCTTACTTGACAAACCCTCGCTTTAGTCGTGAATGATGCCTGTTAAACTCAATGGTTAAATCAAGGCTACTGCATGTTTGTTAAACAGGACTGAAGTATTGATGAGAGCAGGCAATTTCATGTTGTTCGCTGCAATCAGCCACACTGCTGCTGGAAAATAATCAGCCACACTGACAGAGTTCAAGTGGAAAATCGATGCAAAATTCCTTGCAGAATTCTTGAACTTATTAACCACCATTTTCCGTGCCAGTAGATGAGGGACTTACTATAATAATGACTTAAATCATTGTGAAAATACAATATTACTGTTTGCTTTAAGTATTTTTCTCATCAGAACCTGTTTGGCACATTTAAGCAGTTAAAATAATATTTAGACAATCTTTGAGTCATCTCATATTTTCAAGCCCGTATCGTCACCACACACACTTAGAGATAAATTCTTGTCTGCTGCAGTGTGTTTAACTATGTGCTACAGTATGTTACTGATACTGTATTGGCAACCAGCCCTTTTCTTTTTGCCCCATCCTAATCCCATAGAAACTGTGTTAGGATTATACACAAAGGGTGCTTTTTAGACACAGATTTGCATGTTTGGATTAGTAAAGCCCTGTAATGGAGGCTTGCAGAAAGCCACCATCTTGTTCTGACACACATTGAACCGAGGCACAGTTGCTTTCCCTTTTAACTACCAGACATTACTCATCTGTCTGTCTGCCAGCTCAGATAATTTCTTGCGAGGAGAAATTTCTTCTGTTGCTTATAAATGTAGGAAGCAGAGGGAAGAGTCTCCCCTTTTTAAATTATCAACCTCAGTAGCCAATCTCCTCGGCTCTACAATGTCTTCTGAACAACAACCACTAGATCAAATACACTCATTTGCATTTGAGGCGTCCAGAAAATTGAGTGAGAGAAGCATAGTGCTCTGTATGCCCGCACCCCTCAGTGAGACCCAACCACTTTTTAATACATCTGAAACACAATTTACATGAATATGTGAAGGAAAAGTACAACTTATAATGACAGTTTAAACTTTTGTGTGACAATCAGCTCTTTGAGATCGTATCCTGGCTGTTTTTTTTACACACTTGCGAGAGGAAAAGCAAGTGTTCTACAAGATTTATGTTCCATTTAAACACATCTTATTCCCCCACTGGAAGGCAAAGCTGTGAGCGTGTGAAAGTCACAGGTCTCAGTAACACCGAGCAGAAAGTTGTAAGATTTTCCATTGCTGTCTTCTCATCTGTGTCTCCTTTCTTTCTGTCCATTTCTATTTATTTTCTCCTGGTACATCATGGTGACGTGCTGATAGCTATCTTATGCCTGAACCAAACAGTTAAATTGAATCTACAGAAGATATAATCAGTAGTTAATGACGTGTGAGAATATTAGCCAGGCTGTTATTTGTTTCAGAAATGATTCTGCTTTTGACATAAATATATATTGACTGCTAACAAATCTATGTCTCATGTTGCATGTTTTTGCATAATATTATCAATCAGGATTATACTAAAAAAAAACTGTCTGCTTCAAGAGCTTTACTTTCCGATGAGGCTGTTTTTAAAGGTTTAGTGTGTAGAATTTATGGGGATATAGATCATCTTCTGTCCCATCTGCTATTGCTTATCTTAACAAGCACTGACCCTTAATGGTCATGATTTACCCCTGACAGTGTGTGATACTGGATACTGTGTGTTTTGTGTTGCACTGTCTGTTTGTTGTACTCATGAAGTTTACCTTACCTTACCTTACCTTACCTTATCTTATATTGCCAGGAACTGAATATAATATTAATAATAATTATGTTTATAATTAATATTAACTAATTATAAAATTAAAAAAAATATTAAAAAAGTTAATAATCTCCTGAAAATAAGAATTTTGTTTTTGTTACATTAGAACGAACTGTTTCTATCCACATACAGATCCAATGAATCCTCCTACAACAGTTCATATGATACCTAGTGAATAAGCGCCCGACGAATGATGTTACATAGATTACATTTAGGTCAGTAAAATTACCTTGGTAAAGTTTAGGAAAAGAAACATGCTGATAACGTACCTTAAAATGACTCAAAATTGTTTCACACGGTTCCAAACACCGGTCTCCCGAGGGGAAAGTCTGCAGCTTTTGAAGGATGCTGCCTTCGTGGTCGACATCGTCCATGTCCTTTGAGGACCGCCAAACCAATGGTCTTGGACATGGGACAGTCTGGGCTGGATGCCTTGGATGCATCACCAGTTGTTCTCGGCCCAACCCATTGGCAATTCTATTACCTAGCAACCAGCTGTGCTTGGCGAAAGGAGTAAGGCAGAAAATTTGTTAGCCCTAAATGAGAGGACCCAGAGATTTTTATCGTATATATTTTTATTTAATACTTGAGGAGATGATTCACCGCTGAAGACACCGGCGTTTGATATATTTCAGGCTGATGGAGGACCGTTTTCAGGTAAACGTATTAAATTAAGATTGTTTAAGCTGTGCACTTTTAGCTAATAGTAATGTTAACAACTGTTAGTTAACTTAAATTAATATATAATTGTCAATGGCGCACAATGCATCTTGGGATAGGCTGGGCCCTGAAGGATTCATCCATTGCATCCTCCAAATTCTTGGAAAGGCTGCAGCCCCTGAATTGAGACACAGCTATCGCCTCCCATCTACCACCCCAACTTGCCTCCTTACTGGGACTACTTCTTTCTTTTCCTATAAGCTCAGTCACATGATCACAGCCTTCCCAATGGGTTATACAGGAATTACTGGTTCATGATAACATGGGTTATATACGAATTGGAGTGCATTACATTTTGTAGGTATATGTACAAACAGTGGATGAGAGCAGCCTGACAGAATGGATCCTCTTTCACATAGTCAGCCATGTTGTTTCTGCAGTAGCCCAGGCGAGACAAACCAAATACTGGCTCTAGATAGGGCCATTTGCAATCTACAGCCACACTGCTCAATGCCACTAAATTCTTCACACTGGCCCTTTAAGTCCAAATGACTCATATTTGCTCAAAATTACTAAGGTTTAGATTTAATGCAACTAGATAATATCAAGTAGAGATGCTAAACAGATCACCGATGTGTGAAACAATGGCAACAAGTAAATATGAGGCCTGACAAATCACTGAGGCTATATTAGCAAAGAAATCATATTTTATTTAAAGCAGCATTTGTCACAGCTGTGATGCGCAGGGCAACAAGGTAAGGACCCAAATGTGGACATAGAGGCACAGAGGCATGAGGGGACAGCTCAGTAATTTATTCACAAAGAAAAGATACAAAAGCTCACAGGGATGGAGAGCAAGTCAAAACAGTCCAGACAGGAGTTGAATTAAGACCACAGGATAGCAGGGATAGAGCCAGAAAAAGTACAGACAAGCAGACAGGTACAGGGTCAGGTTTAGGTGGCTTGAAAATAAAAGGCATGAAGCACATTTGATGCTCTGGCAGGGGATGAATGGAACTGGGCCTGTCTGTGTAGCAGCAAATGTCCGAGGGCATCTGGTGGATGGATGGAAAATGGCAATAGAAGGAAAGTGGCTGGAGAGGAGGGACAGAGAGACAGATTGTGACAGCATTTAGCTGTTTATTAATTTATTTTTGACACTTAAGGGCTGCAGAACAATCTGGAAATACAACATTTACAAAGTAAGAGCCAAATGTTTCAATACTGTGTATATTTTACAGTTAATGAATAATGTATATGAGGATAATCTTTAAATATTTGAGAATCTACGGAGCCCCTGTAGTCCCAGAGGTGAAATTTTTTTTATCTTATGTGCACAATATAATGATCTTGTGTGAAAAAGTTATGATCTCATGCACACACTTTAAATAACTTCCCACAAGATAATAAGTTGTTCCCACATAATAATGACTACCCACAAGACAAAAAAATGTCACCTGAAAGATGGTTGTTTTTATTTATTTATTGGGGTTATTGTTAGTATAGTGTGCCACCTAGTGTTGTAATGCAGAAGGGTCATTGGTCAGCTGTTACCTTTTGATAGTTTGACACAAACATTGATTTACTGGCGAAGGTTTTGATTTACTGGTCCATCTATGTCCCAACCCTCACCTATGGTCATGAGCTCTGGGTTTCCTCCGTGGAGTAGCTGGCCTCAGCCATAGAGATAGGGTAAGCTCCCTCGGACATCTGGAGAGAGCTCGGAGTAGAGCCGCTGCTCCTTCGCGTCAAAAGTGATCAGTTGAGGTGGTTCAGGCATCTGATCAGGATGAATCCTGGGCGCCTCCTAGTGATTAGTGTGATATGGATATGGTGTTTATAGTTTTTACACTAATAAACACATCACTGCTGGATCTTTATTGCCCCCAGAGTGAGGAAGCCCTGGGCTAAGCAAACAGTACTATGATCTGAGCTCAGAGAGATTTAAAAAAATCAAAAACAGTTTGCATTTATTCCATGGTTTACAGCATCTCCATGGGTAGCAGACACAGTGCATTTGTATTCATCACAGCACAACAAATGCAGTAATGGTTGTGGGAATTTCATAACAGGGGGTGCTGCGTTTAACTCACAGGAAATGTGAATAATGTGGCTCAATGTTTTGATGTTTATTAAAGGAGAGATAAATAACCGGCATCTTTAAAATATGATCATGGCCCATATTCAACATGAAATATTAATGGGCTCTTTAATAAATATTATAAATACACAGTGATGCACTGGAGCACATTTATGGATGTGCACAAACACACACTTGTATTTCAGCATGAATTTCCTCCTATTAGCACACATAAATGCCATGATTATACTTGAATCAACCAATAAACAGATACACGTTTCAAAGCAAACAAAATGAATGAAATGAGCTCTGAGTGTTTTCCTCCCAACGATTAACCTTCCCGTCACACAGGTGGTGTGATATTACCATACCAGCTTGTCATTTTGCCACATTCAGAACAATGGAAAAACATAAGCTTATTAAATGAGTAGGGGTGGATCCACATGGGCTTTGACAGGCTGACAGAAAGAGGAGGTGTGCAGAACCATATGGCTCTGTTTACACAGATCACTTCAGCAGCACGGTCTCGTAATAATGCCAGTATCATGAAGCTTTGAAGGTTATCTTGGTCCAAACAGCTTTACGCTGAAACTGTACCGCACACCTCATACCTTGACTCTATTGGTCTGTCCCCCAACAAGAGTTAACAGTGTTAATAGGTTAAACAAATGCAAGTCAAGTCCATTATCTGAAATAAAACACACAGGCAGAGGTTACACTCTCTGTCCCATTCATCAGATATCGTCACTTCATCCTGGCTTCCACACCTGGCAGCAGCACCCTGGGTTTTTTTAGACAGATCAATGTAAGCTTTCAAGCATACACGGTCATGAATATTCTCATCAGGTCTGAACTTGTGGCCGGTCAGGACCTTGCTCAGAGGACACCCAGGGGGCCACAGAGGAGCCAATCAAGCCTTAGCATAAGGGTCACTGGTGATTACGATGCAGGGCATATTTTTCATTACCATCCGCTGAGGCGAGGCAGCGTGACACGGGCCACAGGTTGGTTTCTCATTCCTCACAGTTTCTTGCTCTTTATAGCGTCAACTCTGCTGCATTGAAAAGGGAAGATTTCACCATGTGGAGGAGTGTAGCAAAGCTTACATTTAAATGAAACAGGTCACGCCGGAAAGCTGAGACATTTTTGCAGCACAAGTGATTTTGAACCACATCTTTTAACTCTATCAGTGCTAAAGGGCAGTGAGGAGTCACTACTAAAATCAATCAATGAATAGATATTTTTCATGTACAAGAGATAAATTTAACAGCATAGGTGCTCTAATTTAAAGAAGTCTTCTTTGTTTTCTCTATGAGATTAGATGAAAAGATCGATACAACTCTCGGACATAAGAGTGGTATTGATCTTCTCATCTGTTAGCGAGAAAGCAAATATGCATATTTCCCAAAATGTTGAACCATACCTTTATATACAAAGCAAGTGCTGGGAGGTGATTGGCCGAGCTTGGACTGGAGGCAGAGGGGAGCCTGGAATTATTGGGGTAAACTGCGGTTTCAGGGGAGTTATATGTTGTAACTATATTTCTTGACAACAGTTTGTAACCATCTACCATGTATTAATTCCTTCCTTTACCTCTGGAGACACAGCCCGGAGTTTTTCGACTAACCGGAAGTGAAGGGGCCTCGGCGATCGCTCACGCCCTTCACTTCTGGCGGTGCCCCCAGGGAATCGCCATGTTGTTTACAAATACTTCGGGTAGAAAACCAGCAGAGTTTAGCTATATATCACATTTTTCACGTCACTAACGTTATATCACCGTGTAGACTAATCTGATGTTTGTTAAGTCTATAAACACAATGACTGAACAAACGTTACTATTTCTGTGTGCACATAATTAATGTGGTTATCGTAGATTAGCTGGGCTAACCGTTAGCTGTTAACGTTAGCCGTTAGCGTTGTCTATAACCATAGACTGTATAAAAATAAGGTAATAACTCAATAAACAGTCCGTGAATAAAATATCTTTTCCAGCGGATATCTTAGTTACAACATTGTGTTGCTATGTGTGGTATTTATTCAGTTATGGGAAATCAACGATGTCTAGAAAGCATCAGTGGCTGCAGCTGACAGGGACAATTAGCAAAGCTAACATCAGGACGTCATCTGTTAAAAGCCTCTCGTTGTTGGATACGACATGAAACTACTCCAGTTAGCTCAATCATGTTGTAATTCAGACATCCGCAGGAAAAAATATTTTTTTTCACGTTGACGAGACGGCATTACTGGAGCGGTCGCTATGGACGTGCTATGGACGCGGAGCTTGCTGTTTCTGTAGGTACACATTTCCTGGGGACACCTGCACGTCTCGGCCGCGCCCCCTCCATTGTGATTGGCTAAAGCGCAGCATCGTTCAGACTCAAAGCCCCGCCCTCCCCCCCTCTCTAGTTGTCTTTCACACAGGGCTGTCGACAGATTCTACAATGTAGATTGCAGAATCTGTCTTGAGAGATTACTTCATTATAGACTGGTTGCCTTCCAACCCCATTGTGATGACATAAACTCATTATATTATACAGTACAGGCCAAAAGTTTGGACACACCTTCTCATTCAATGCGTTTTCTTTATTTTCATGACTATTTACATTGTAGATTCTCACTGAAGGCATCAGAACTACGAATGAACACATGTGGAGTTATGTACTTAACAAAAAAAGGTGAAATAACTGAAAACATGTTTTATATTCTAGTTTCTTCAAAATAGCCACCCTTTGCTCTGATTACTGCTTTGCACACTCTTGGCATTCTCTCGATGAGCTTCAAGAGGTAGTCACCTGAAATGGTTTTCCAATAGTCTTGAAGGAGTTCCCAGAGGTGTTTAGCACTTGTTGGCCCCTTTGCCTTCACTCTGCGGTCCAGCTCACCCCAAACCGTCTCAATTGGGTTCAGGTCCGGTGACTGTGGAGGCCAGGTCATCTGCCGCAGCACTCCATCACTCTCCTTCTTGGTCAAATAGCCCTTACACAGCCTGGAGGTGTGTTTGGGGTCATTGTCCTGTTGAAAAATAAATGATCGTCCAACTAAACGCAAACCGGATGGGATGGCATGTCGCTGCAGGATGCTGTGGTAGCCATGCTGGTTCAGTGTGCCTTCAATTTTGAATAAATCCCCAACAGTGTCACCAGCAAAACACCCCCACACCATCACACCTCCTCCTCCATGCTTCACAGTGGGAACCAGGCATGTGGAATCCATCCGTTCACCTTTTCTGCGTCTCACAAAGACACGGCGGTTGGAACCAAAGATCTCAAATTTGGACTCATCAGACCAAAGCACAGATTTCCACTGGTCTAATGTCCATTCCTTGTGTTTCTTGGCCCAAACAAATCTCTTCTGCTTGTTGCCTCTCCTTAGCAGTGGTTTCCTAGCAGCTATTTGACCATGAAGGCCTGATTCGCGCAGTCTCCTCTTAACAGTTGTTCTAGAGATGGGTCTGCTGCTAGAACTCTGTGTGGCATTCATCTGGTCTCTGATCTGAGCTGCTGTTAACTTGCCATTTCTGAGGCTGGTGACTCGGATGAACTTATCCTCAGAAGCAGAGGTGACTCTTGGTCTTCCTTTCCTGGGTCGGTCCTCATGTGTGCCAGTTTCGTTGTAGCGCTTGATGGTTTTTGTGACTCCACTTGGGGACACATTTAAAGTTTTTGCAATTTTCCGGACTGACTGACCTTCATTTCTTAAAGTAATGATGGCCACTCGTTTTTCTTTAGTTAGCTGATTGGTTCTTGCCATAATATGAATTTTAACAGTTGTCCAATAGGGCTGTCGGCTGTGTATTAACCTGACTTCTGCACAACACAACTGATGGTCCCAACCCCATTGATAAAGCAAGAAATTCCACTAATTAACCCTGATAAGGCACACCTGTGAAGTGGAAACCATTTCAGGTGACTACCTCTTGAAGCTCATGGAGAGAATGCCAAGAGTGTGCAAAGCAGTAATCAGAGCAAAGGGTGGCTATTTTGAAGAAACTAGAATATAAAACATGTTTTCAGTTATTTCACCTTTTTTTGTTAAGTACATAACTCCACATGTGTTCATTCATAGTTTTGATGCCTTCAGTGAGAATCTACAATGTAAATAGTCATGAAAATAAAGAAAACGCATTGAATGAGAAGGTGTGTCCAAACTTTTGGCCTGTACTGTATATCTAGTTATAGCTTGAAGCTCCTTCTAAAACCACAAATTGTTGTTTTTACAGCTGCTTGTTTATGAAACAAACAATATAACCCCTGACTCCAGAGAATTCTTTTTGACATATATCTAATTGAGTAAAGTACAAGTACATATTTGATGTTCAAACTGATAAACTTTATTATTATTATTATTATTTGTATATATACACTCAGTCTGAATTTGATGCCTGCAACACCTTCCAAAAAGTTGTAACAATCTTTTAACAACACTCAGTAAGTGTTTTAAGCTTTGAAAGTGCAAGTCTTCCCCATTCTTGCTTGATATATGACTTCAGCTGCCCAGCAGTCTGGGGTCTTTGCTGTTGTATTTGCTCTTCGTTATGTGCTACACATTTTCAGTGAGGGTAAGGTCTGGACTGCAGGCAGGCGAGTCTAGTACCTGCACTCCTTTACCATGAAGCCACGCTGTTGTAACACATGCAGAATGTGTCTCATCGTCTTGCTGGAATAAGCAGGGACATCCATGAAAAAGACGTCATCTGGATGGCAGCATATGTTGCTCCTAAACCTGTAAGTGCATTTCAGCATTCATGGTGCCTTCACATGGGCACTCACGCACCTCCATACCATCACAGATGCTGGCTTTGAACTTTCTGACTGGATGGTCCTTAAACTCTTTAACCCGGAGGACATGATGTCCATGGTTTCCAAAAATACTCTGAAATGTGAACTCGTCAGACCACAGCACACTTTTCCACTTTGTGTCAGTCCATCTCAGATGAACTTGGGCCCAGAGAAGTCTTAACTTGCATTTGTAGATGCAGCAACAAACTGTGTTTACTGACAATGGTTTTCTGAAGTGTTCCCAAGCTCATGTATTTAATATCCTTTTATCCTTTTCATGTCAGTTTTTAACATAGTGCCGTCTGAGGGGTCCAATATCACAGACAATCAGTAATGGTTTTCAGCCTTGCCCCCATGTGCAGAGATTTCTCCGGATTCCCTGAATCTTTGACAATATTATGAACTGCAGATGGTGAATTCCCTAAACACCTTGCAACTGTGTACTGAGAAACATTATTCTTAAACTGTTGGAGTGTTTGCCTGTGCAGTTTTATCGCAAAATGACCATTCGTGCCTGTGAACAACTAAGCCTTTGGAGGATACCATTTATACCCAGTAATGATACTTTAATCTGTTACCAGTTAACCTGTTCACCTGTAAAATGTCCCAGACAGGTGTTTCCACAACTTTCCAGTCTTTTGTTGCCCCTGTCCCAACTTTTTTGGACCATGTTGCAGGCATCAAATTTAGGATACACAACACACAACAATTTACACAATATTATGGAATCAGGGTTGTACAATGTGTTCATTAGTCTGCCTTAGAAGTGGTGCATTTATAATTGTCATTGCAACGTGTGCCAATATTTATGCTTAACTAAGCTAAGCTAAGATAACCTAAACTATGCTAACCTCCTATTGGCTCTAGCTCTATAACTTCAGCACAGAAAGAAAACAAAAAAAGTGTGGGGTGGCTGAGACTCAGGAGGTAGAGCAGGATGGTCCTTTATTGTAATTGTAGGGGTGACGGCTTGATCCCTGGCTCCTCCTATCCACATGTCAAAGTTTTTTGAGCAAAACACCGAACCCCAAATTGCTCTGGATCACACTGTACTCAGATGAAGCCATGAGTAGTCAATGATGATGTCATTTGGAGCCAGTCTGTACAACTGTGATTGAGACGAGAAGCCATGGTACTGATACACCTGTCCAACCAAATCGTGTGCAACGTCTTTGATAGTGAGCACTTGATTGGCACACACAGGTGCCACACCCCTTTTCAATAGCATCAAATTAACTAATTAAAACCGAACTTATAGGAACCCCCTCCCCCCAACATTTATCTACCTAAACTGACAGAAATGGGAAAAGATTGGTTTAATTTGGCCCATTTCCCACTGCTAACATTGAGGGGGCAGGGTTTATGACCTGTGTTGCAGCCAGTCACCAGGCAGCAATCAAACTGTTTTGGCTTCACTTTTGTGAAGCTGTCACGCTGTCCATCTTTATATACAGTCATTGCTCTGGATGGTTAGGTCAACACCTTGCATGCTAGCTGGCTGCCATCTGTGTGTCCTGTGAATGAGAAGTAAGAAGTAAAGTGATCTGGATAAAAGCATTGTATAAATTCAGTCCATTTACCAAGTGTACTTTCCAAAATGTTGAACTTTTTCTTTAAAAACATCTAACTCATATCTTAGTCTGAATCACTCTCTGATTCACCTCAATCACTTACCGATTTTTAAACTCAATTTTGGGCTCGAATGTCTCAGAGGGCAGAGAAATGTATTTCAGTAAATCCATTTATTGTTTGTCTCCACCTCTCTTGCCCATTAGCGAGCAGAAAATGGCTCATTTATCATCTGTGAACGAATTACCAACCAGGCTCCAGATGTCCTCTGCCTTCTTGTGTCTTCTGCGTCTCCCTGGATCTGTCTTGTCTTGTCTCCGTCCTGTCTCTCTTGAAACCCGCTCAGTATGCTGATGGCGCTGCTCTGATTGGCAAGGCATTAGACACACACAGATGAGAGATGAGAGAGGGAGGAAAGAGGAAGAGGGAACGGTGACGGTGAGAGTAAGTAAAGAGGACAGAGATAAAGTATAAATGTGTTTGTAGTAAAGCACTAGAGAGAGAGACGGTTGAGGACAGAAAGGGCTGAGAGGCGTAGAGAGAGGAAGAGAAGAAAAGAAAGTTTTACATAAGTAAGTGAAAGAGTAAGTGCGTGCACTCATGTGTGTATGAAATATTTCCCCTGCCCTCTCCTTCACTCGGTGTTATCCCTCAAAGAGCCACTCCGACTGGAGCCAGTGTTTTATCAACGCAAAGCAGTGCTGCACCTTCCTTTAGAAAATGTGATGAACGGGTGGATGAAAAGCCAAACGGCCCTGCGGTAGGTTAAAGATAACGGTCACTGTGTCCACTCTTTTGCTCAACAGGAAGCTCTGAGTTCAAACCAGTGCTTGTTCAATTTCAAGAAATATAACTGAGCCACTGAAGCCCTGTCTCATTTAAAGGAACTCTGTATGATATCAAGAGCATATCTTTGATTCAGAGGTTGTCCGCACACGGCTCTTAAAGTGGAGGTGGCTAAACCAGCGGCTAGCAGTTAAAAGTCAATCATTGCTAGCCAGTGTTTTCATTTGAAAGTAATAAGTGACATGACAATATAACTTTATGTGAAGAGAAATGCATTGCACTACTTTTGTGCTACTTTCACCACAATACCTCAGAAGTATGAGTAGGCATTATGAATGGATGAAGGTCACATTGTTTGACAGCTTGTAATCAAAGCACAGAAGTTTATTGTAGTTCATTAATGTACAAATTCAGTGGTGAACAATATTGTACAGCCCAAAGATAGCTATTCTCTGCAGCACAGGTCTGCCCAATTCATGCATTCATATGCAGTGGTTGCCACTTTTTAAATTGAAATCACCCTCTTATTTTAACAACAGCATGATGACATGGTACAATTACAGAGCCTAGACCTTTTTAAATAAACAAAAAGCCTTGCACACAGGGACGGGCAAGCAGTTAAACGACTGAAGACTGATAAATTATGAGATATTGCGCAATGTAGGCCGATCATACGAAACATAATAAACAAATGCTGAGGTTAGCAAAAGAAAAGTGGATTGGTGTGTGAGTCAGTCACTATGATGAGTGCAAATCAATACACTGGAGCCGGGAAGCCCACCTAGGGATGTGCCAGTCAGCTCCAATAGTACCAGAGAGAGAGCTGTGCATAAGATGGGACGACATGTTGCCCCACTATTGTATGGAATGTGGATGAAAAGACAGGCAACATGCTAATGCATATTTGATCATCCAGATGTGCCGATCACTGCAACAAGGAAAAACACAACTGGAGCCCAACTCCTCACCCCGCTGCTTTCAAGGATATGTTGCAGACATATGAATGAACATTTGGTCATGGACTTTCTATGTCCACATATGATGTGCAAGGTACCCTGGGTGCATTGGTTGTTGACGTTCTGGGACATCAGTACAACACTGCGAATTGACGTTTTTCTTCCTTCAACAACAAACGCACGTGGTTATGTTTGCCAACACACATGTGGGAAAAAGAACAGGGTTTGGCTTTACAATCTAATGGGAGGCGAACACCGGCCTCCCGGGTGAAAGTTGGACCCATCCACCGCTCCTCTTGCCCGCCCTACTCAGACTTCCATTGCCTCAACTTCTGCTGTTGTCCTGCCGCATTTCTTCCTGACGCTACTGGGCACCATTAAACAAAAACATTGATCAGCCACGTATCATGCCAGTGTGAAAGAACAGCTTTTTTCACCTGCATCTGACGCTGGAAGTCACTCACCAAGCGGCGGTTTTTGATGATGTTGCAGTGAGACCAGGTTGAATGCATAGTGCGGCATCACCTAGATGTGCCGATCACTGGCATCATTCTAAAACCCTGACCCTATTTTATAGGTCTCTGCTCGAAAATTGCATGTCCATAATGAAATGAATATATCTCTGCAACCACAAGGTCTATTTGAATACTTTTGGTGTCATGGTAAAGGGAACACTTGTGAGATTTGGTAAGATGTGTAAATATCAGTATATGTATTATATGTGAAGAGTAAATGAAGATGGCACACAGCACAAATGAAATATTTTGGATTCGCCTAAAAAAAAAGCATTTTTAGGATGAGTATCCCTTTGGAACGATGCAGCAGCAGCTCTAAACCTCTATCACATCATAGTATAATATGTGAACATTAACTCTGCAAAGGCTGATTCTGATTAAGTGAAGCAGAACAATATAAGAGAGGTTTTAGTACAGAACATTCAGACGAGCTCTCCAAAATTGTACCATGTTTGCATGTGATTTTTGTCATGTACAATGTTTAGGGTATACACATAGAACTGTCTGTTTCGTTTTTTTACTTTACCACTCCAAACTGACCAATATGCACCTACTACATTTGAACCTGAGTTTCTACTCTGAGCTTTGGAGGCCCGTATCTCCGCGACGGTTTGGCCGATTTGAGTGAGTGACACCTCGTTTGATTCGTTAGAGCCAATAGAATGACATTATACCCACCAAAATTGACAGCACTGTAAGCCAATCAGACTCAGCAGAACGCTTTGTGGGGAAATGTCGGCTGCTGTGAATGGTTATTGTTTTTGTTCCCCTGGAACCTTTTTTCCTGCCTGGATTTATTTGAATGATGGACAACTTCCGGTAGTACGCGAACGGAGCGTCAAACAACAGCAGAATGTGCATTTTACGGCGAAATTAATAAGGTAAGAGCCATATTACAAATATATTTTGGCAAAGAGATTTCTGTTGTTGTTCTTCTTTGGGCTGTAGCTCTGTGATAGTTAAAGGGAGAGTGATTTGGAGCATACACGTGGAAAGAGTGGAGTCTCAGCTTTCATTTGAGATGAACGGCGTGTGTTTTAAATAACGTGGTCGAGTTAGAGCCCGAAATATACCGAGTGGGTCGGGATATCGGTGCTGTTTGAGTTGTTGGAGTTAGTTGTTGTTGTTGTTTATTTAGTTGATGTTAAAACTGAGTTTGGGGCATGTAAAACGTTTTTTTACAGCCTTGTAGCTGAGGTTCTGCTGTTAAATTTGATGGGCAACATCACTATACTCTTCTGATCAGTGTATTGACACACACCAGGCCTTTATTAGCAGCTCTAGAGGTTCAACAGGTTTTTAACATAGTCTATAATGACATGACAAGACAAAAAAACCTTAGGGGGATATTTTTTTCTGGCTGCACACTAGCAGACGTGGCACAGTGTGGATAAATGACAAAATTAAAACAATAAACACTTTATTTCAGGTGGTAACATGTTACGTGACATTGTAAACGTTATTACCCGAAATCCTGTTGGTAATGTGTTATATTACTTTGATATTGCTACAAAGCAATATATTACTTTAATGCTTTACTTTTATAATGCATTACCCCCGGCACTGGTCCTAACAATGGCAACAGTCCTGACAGAGCTAACAGTGTTAAGCAGGGGGAACTGGAATATGGGCGCTACGTATCCGAGACAGTGCTATCATTATATCAGCGGTAACAGTCATATGAGCGCAGTGCAGAATGGTGGGGATTAGCTAGCCAGTGGGATACATACACAGGGACTAAATGCACTAACATGCACACACTGCTGGACTGTCACCACAACAGCAACAGAGAAGCTCTGATTACAACTAAGACAGGTAGCACGACTTCATTCTCTTCCCAGGATGCTATTACTACACTATATCTTTCTATAGTGAGTGATGGTTTGCTGCTACATGAATGCTCTGAATGTTGTATAGTTCTCCTTTAATCCTTACAATGCAGCATGTATTTGCACTGGGATCACTGTTTTAATCTCATTTCTCCAGCATTACTTCATACATAAAGAGATGTAACAAGGATACCAGTCTGTGTCTGAATTTTAAAGCTGCATTAAACAGTTTTTGGCCACTAGTGGGCAAAAACAAACAAACACAGAAACAAAAAGACAAACAATCACACAAAAACAGGCTGACGCTTCAAGTCCTCCATCCATTTTCAGGTGCTTATTCTGGGTTCAGTCACACTGGCTGCAGGCTAAGCAAGGAGGCCCAAACCTCCTTCTCCCCAGTCACATCCTCCAGCTCCTCCTGGGGGATCCCAAGGTGTTTCCGTGCCAGATGGGACATGTAATCCCCCCAGAGTGTTCCGGGTCTGCCCTGAGGTCTCCTTCTAAATGGATGTGCCTGGAAAACCTCTGAAGGGAGGGACATCCTTATCAGATGCCTGAACCACCTCACATGTCTCCTTTCAACACAAAGGCATAGCAGTCATACTCTGAGCTCCTTACCCTATCTCTGCAGACACGGGCACCGCCAAATCGCAGGCTTATAGAAACGTTAAGGCTAACATGATAACAAATAATTGCCTTCTTAAACATCCAGCAGACACAGAGGAACATTGTCGTTCATTTGGAGCCGTGGCCACCTGCTGAATGTAAGTGCAATATATATATGCAATAAATTCCCTCTTCATTCAGCTGTGGACTGATGTCAACCAGCAGCTGAGGAAAAACATCTCTTGGACATTCTTAACCAGCAAGTTGCTAACGTTGTCCGTGCTGGAAACAGCTGCCTATGGGTTTGACGACTGTGATGCCATCGTTGCTAGCATTACTAAAAATATCTTTTGTATCTGTCACTTATTCAAAATTCCACTGTCAGTATTTCCAACTCTCTGGAATTGATTTAAAAATTATGTTGCTAATGCTTAAAGCTCCACTGGGCCTTGCGCTGAGATATACTGGTGAGCTGTTAAACATTTTTCTTTCAGCCCCCTAAGATCTCTGCAAAGGCTTTGCTCCTGGTCATTTCAAGGTCAAGATGTAGTCCCAAAGGCCACCGTTTGCTGCCAGTGCTGTTGGACAACTTGCCCCTGGAGAACAGGACAGGACAGGGTGAAAACAGTTTTCTAATTTAAATTATCCCTTCCTATATTACGTGCTTATAAATCTGCTTCTAAGTGACTCTTTAATCATTTTACTATCTTTTCTTATAGATGTTCTTCCCTTTGTTGTGATTTTTCTGTATTTTTCCATTGTCAGGTATTTCTTTTACCTGTTTTATTGCTTTGTCTTTTGTACTATGCAACCTTGTTTTGAATATTTCTATTTTAATGCAATTCAAATAATGTTACATTATTAGTATTATTGATCAGAACTGCAGAGCCTGAAACACAGAACATGGACGGGTTGCAAAAACGAAAACATTTAGCTAAATGAGGCTAAAAAGCTCTGTCAACATGATCTCATCCCTACTTGTCATTATTTGCCACTTGCTAGAAGCTGCTGGTATTGCTAAAAGGATGCTGGGGCAGCCTTTTGTGTTGTATCTTGATGCAGAAGGGGTATGTTGCTGGGGCTAGGCAACAAAACTACTTGTTTATGGTTAGAAAAGACTGCAGATGTCACTAAAAAAACCCACCAGGCTTTGAGTGTCACAAATGGAGCCGTAAGAAGGGGTTGCTGGTTCGGTTTAGGCAACAAAACTACTTGTTTATGGTTAGAAAAAGACTGCAGATGTTGCTAGAAAACATCTGGCTTTGAGTTGCCACAACCAGCGTTTGTCCTGAATACTAATTTCCTGGGTCAAAGTCCAGTGTTTGTTGGACTCATCCACCTCTCCTCCTGCCCACCCTGACTGGGCTTTCATGCTCTGTAAACTGTGTTCGTTGCTCTAAGTGTCTAATGATGAGGCAGATGGGTTTACATTGGAGTTGGTAGAAAGCCCGGTGCATCTCACACAAATACTAAACAGTGTCCCCGGTATCAATATAATGGCGCCAGGGATGCTGTCCAAGCAGTGTATTTCGATGCCCTGAGAGTTGGATCAGGCTGGCTGCTTATAAGCTTATAAGTTTGCTCATAAATCTCTATGTGTCATTTTGAGTGATGTTTTAAAGATAAAAAGCATTGCTTGAAATATTAATTAACGTAGCATGTGGCATGGGATGATTTAAAATATGTATGTATATAAGTCTGTGTGTGGAAAGTCATGTAATGTCAATCTATCTATCCATATGTAGACACGCAAAACAAACTGAAGTGCTAAAGAAGTAAAAGGCACTCATAACAGTAGTTGAGGCTTTTGGCTGAATAAGAGCCGAATGGAAAAGTGAACAAGTAAATGACATGAATTTGAATCTTTGGACATCATTTTGCTGAACTTATCCATCCCTTTTGTAAAACATTGAGGTTGTGTCAAATTACCTCCTCCCACACAGAGACACACACACTTGAACACACTCCACAGTCGAAGAGAGAAAACTATGTGTTGTAGGTACAGCCATTAGAGAACAACACCTACTGAACAAGCACTTCATTTTGAGTGTTCCCAGGAGAGTGAATCAGCCTCTGGTGTTGTTGAGAGATGCAACATAATTGATGATTGCTAACAGTTTGCTATGGTGCTCTGTGATGCGACTGTACTGGTATCAAAATGCTATGACAGTCAACTCCCTGCAGAGAAAGGCCAGTCACTATTTCTGTCAACAAAACAAAACCCCTCTTTGGTATTTTCTTCCCTGCTGGCTGAAAATAACAAGGAGAATATTCCCTTACTTTTTCTTTTTTTCACTCTCCTGCTCTAGACAGAAAAGAAAATGCCAATGGGGTAATATTGAGCTGGCTAACGGGCTATGACAGTGTTGCTTTAGTGAAGTGTGAGTGACATTAGAGAGGAGGCGAGTGTGTAGGTGGAAAATTCAATCGTGCTGCGAGTCCGGTATGGAGAACAATCCTACAGATGCAGAGTGAATAATTCTAACTCTTTGATCGGGCCAAATCATCACAGGCCTTTTGCTCTGCTGGGTGTAAAGAGATGCTACAGAGGACCGGACCTGAAGGAGAGAGACGAGGAGTCATTGCTGAGTGTGGGAGAGGGAAGAGCAAAGAGGTGAGCTCTGCCTGGAGTGGGTTATATGAGTAGGAACGTGTGAATGTCTGTTTTTGTATTCTTCCACAACACGATATGTTAATGCAGGCTAACAGGCCCAGTGCACTCTGGGAATCAGCCAGCCTGTCAGAGGCGTGCATAAAGTCCTAAAATAACTGGATGACACATTAAAAAACATCCATCATGGCTCATTATGTGATCGCTTCGTCCGTCTGCTCGTGCTCTGCAGACAGGCTGAGCTGTAAAATAATAATCATTCAGTCCATCCACAGAAGATGAGTGATAGAGGACCACAAGGTACGGAGAAATATTGAAACAGCGGGTAATTCTGTAAATTTCAAGAGCCCACAGAGTGCAGTTTCACGCAGAGCGGATGAGTGTTTCTGCTCATTTAAATGTTATGTGCTTGGTCCAGTCATGCATTTCTCTAAGATCTGCTCCCAGTAAAAAAAAAGAAACAAACAAAAACAACCTCAACCCTCTTGGGTTGCTGCCTGCAGGGAAAAATTGGCAGTTAGCAGGGATTCAGACCAGAAAACAGTCCTGCATTAAAATGGGGGGGGGGGGGGGGGGGGGTAGGTTGGTGTCCACATTACAAAGATATCCATCAGGAATATGTGCTTGCATGTATTTGATCAGCCAGTGCAGCATCTCACTGGATGAAGTCATGTTGCATGGAAGCAAAAGTTGAGCCTGGTTAAATTGTTCTGCCGTGCACTGGTACCCCTGCCTAATGACTAAGGCAAGAAATGTTGTCCCCTAGTGCTTCGATTTTGACCTTTTGGTTAATCTGTCTCTCACATATTTAAAGGAGCACCACTCAAACCAAACAGAAGTTGTAAAATACCATGGCAACAGTGAGCTCTTAACATAGATGTGATTTGATCATTTATGGCAGGTCCAGGGTCTGTGTTTTGTAGTCCATCGGAAACACAGTTGATTGCCTGGGTCTAGACCTTCGAGTCTGCCCACTCCACCTGGTTGACTGATTTGTTCGGCATTGTGACATAAAACAGTGGTTTCTCTGTAAAGTAAAAAAGAACCAATCAGCACCATAGTGGGACTCGATTAGCCAATCAGTGTAATGGTCAGGACTAATGCCATTTTCAAGTGTTGTCAAGCACCACGCTGGAGCCAATGATGAGTAATAACAGCAACTGCAGAGCTATAGACAAGATAGACGCTGCTATTGAAGCTGGTCTAAATAAAACCTGGTCTCAATATAGTCTGACAAAGTAGTTTGTTTTCACTTCGCTCCTCTCCACTCCTAAAAGCCTGGCGAAACAAGTATGATGGCATGACTATGCATCAGTGTGGACTTAAAATGATGAGTCAGGTGGATAGATTGGTCCCTGGTGATTGGGAATGAGATTGCGGATACTAGCGGCGGAAATGAGTTTCCTCCGTGGGGTGGCTGGGCTCAGCCTTAGAGATAGGGTAAGAAGCTCAGACATCTGGAGGGAGCTCGGGGTGGAGCTGCTGTTCCTTCGCATCGAAAGGGGTCAGTTGAGGTGGTTTGGGCATCTGACTAGGATGCCTCCTGGGTGCCTCCTGCTGGAGATGTCACGGGCACGTCCCACTGGTAGGAGGCCCCAGGACAGACCCAGAACACGCTGGAGATTACATATCTCGTCTGGCCTGGGAATGCCTTGGGGTCTCCCAGGACCTGGAAAACGCTGGAAAGCGTTGCTGGAGAGAGGGATGTCTGGGGTGCTTTGCTCGGCTTGCTGCCCCCGCGACCCGGTCCAGGATAAGCGGATGAAAATGGATGGATGGATGGCTTGGTTAGGGAAAATTGAACCCCTCTCCACCATGGAAATCAGTTAGAGTGAATGCCATGTTCAAGTTTGAAAGTTCAAAATGGAGTGTAACAAGTTCATAATTCTGTCTGATATCAGGCAAATACTGTTAATACAAATACAACAATAATCAGGCACCTCCTTGCCTCCTCATTTAATTTTTTGCTGTCTGGGCGACGGTATTGTCCTCCTCTATTTACTAAAACAGTGGCAAGTTTTGATTTGTTCCAAAAGCCATGACATGATGTTTTTAAACAGGTAATGCACTTGCACTTTATCCCATGCACTGCAGCCAGTTCGTCCCTGCCCCATAAGATGTCCAGCTGGTCTGATCTGTTCCCCCCTCCTAGTATTTGTCTGGCCATATGAGTGAGTGTCTGTTATATCTACTGTACATATGACTCATGATGATTTTTGTGGTATGTATAACTTTCATGACATTGGTATGTGTATGTTTATGGTGACTTTGTGACAAATTATAGCATCTATTTATCTATCTTAACTCTTAGCTCCATGTTAACCTAAAAACTAGATTGAATCAGAGTTATTTTACTAGTGTTTTTTAAGTTTCAAATAATTAAAAACATGAATTATTATGTATTTATCACGTTTATCTTAGTATTTATGTATTTTAGCTCTTAAGAGGAGCTTCATCAAAGTACAGCCATGTATTTACCACGAACACATGGCTGTTTCCTTTCTCATGCTAAAATATTAACACACATCACCACGCAGCTATTGAATTAAAGCCGGACACGTCCTAAGTGCAGAGAGATGATGGCATTTACAATATGATCAAAACAAATGGACCGAAACACTCTGTAATGACTCCCAATGTATAGAGTAAGATTGATGGGTGAGGTTAGAGAAGTGAAGGGACTAATCTCCACACACAGCAGTATTTCTCTTAATTAAAAGAGGTGTGCACATAAAAAGGGCAAGATCATTGGCTTGATGTTATGCAAAAGAGTGTTAATTAATGGCACACTGGGCGTGTGGAGCAGAGAACACTTGCCACCCTGATTTATCACCAGGATCTGTTTCCACTCTGACATAAGATATATTACAGATTTAACAAAATAGCTTCCTGTGTAGATGCCAAGCACTTTTATTCCACGCAGGACTGAACTTTGAACCAATTATCACTGTTTATAACCTGCTGTTTAGCATTTAATTTATTTTGATGGTGTTTCTGTTTGAAAAGGCACTGTACACAGAGACATATTGTTTTATTAGAACGTTATCTTTATTGTATTGTAACTATTATATCAAGCTGGATTCCAGGCTGTGAGAGTTCACATCTCTGCAATGCACCAACCAAACAAACACCAACCTGTTTTTATGTGAAATGTTCATACATTAGCTGTTCAAGTTATTTTTATCTTCCAACATTAATTTCTGAATGCTGTTTCAAGCTTTCCTCTCACAGTGGGAATGAAAGTCTGGGTGAGAAAAAGTGAGGCCTTCACAGTCTGGGGAACTGAACCTCCACACATCCTTAATATACAATTTCATTTAAAATTCTCACTTCAGTCTGAGTAGAGTTGAAAACGCAGCCATAACTATATTGAAGATTGAGTATTGAAGATTGATGTGGGATGTTTGGTTAGATTTTTTTATTCCTTATTTTTTTATTTATTCCTCATGCAAATTAGTGAAGCTTCTCTAACTTTGGACTGTATTTCTTTTTTTTTCATTTAACATTGATGCACTGAGCCGTTTCGTGAGGAAAAATAACAGTCAGACATGTTTATATGCTTAAAATTAAGTAGAGTATAGGTGCTGGCTCTAGCTCTTTATTATTTTACTTTTTAAATGACTTTTTAAAAGATGTGCTAGAAAAACGAAAACAAGTGAAGAGATGTTAAAAAGAAAATGTTGGCTTTATGTTACATTTGCATGTTTCATGTGCATCAAAAGTGGTGTGGTATATGAGTTGACTTGGTCATCACGAGGCGGAGGGGATGGTGGATGGCATATCACTGACGCAAGACAACTGCCAAGCTGCAGAAAACCGCAGACCGCTGTTTGAGACCAAAAACAGCAAAACCAGTTGTGTTTTTGTGACTTACTGCTGTGCTTTTATTGGCTTTTAGGCTCCAAATGTGGATGTTCTGTAGGGACCCATTGACAAGGATAGTCCCAAAAAATGCAGTTCTTTTTTTACAGAGACATCCCTGCTTTTCCTGCCAGGATTGTGCCCCCCAAATGGGGTACTTAAAGTCAAAACATGATCTTTTCCCATTCATAACCAAGTTGTTTTGTACCTAAACCACAATCACAGCATTATTGAAATGTAAAATTTCAATGCACTGTGGTTTGCTGAAATATTCAATGCCAACATTTTTTTGTGGCAATTGGGTCTCTGAAAAGCTCAGTAGAGCTGAAGGAACTGCAGATATGGGTGATAACTCTCAGTTGGTTTGTAACCAACAGTGACTCTTCTCACATTACACATAGTCACTTGATCTAATGTTGAAATAAAAACATTGATTACAGCAACTTTAAGTATATCAAATATATTGGAGTTAGCTTGCTAAATGCCCCCATGTGTAAGTTTTAATTGCTGAATGTAAAGCTCCCTCAGGTTGCTAAAACCACCTGATTCCCAGAGGGAATGCAGAGGACATGTCCTCCGTGGTAATGACAGGTCTGGTTGGATCTGAGCCACAGACACCTCAGGTACATGGCGTGCGTCTTAGCCACCTGTGCCACCAGGATGTTGAAATAACGTAATTTATAACAAAGCCCTTCAGTGTTTACTGCAGACATATTCTGCATGCTTACTTGGGAGTTATTGGTCTATAATTCTGATTTATTAGCATATACATCTATAAAACCCCACCTACGTATATTTTAACTGCACTCCATAGCCCCCCCCCCCCCCCCCCCCCCCCCCACCCCCCACCCCACACACACATGAGTTGTGTTTGTGAAATCTGATGGATGACAAGATTTGCTCAAAGCTCCTCATCTTTGTTTGAGTGTGTAGGTTGTGTGGCAGGACCCCTGATGGTTTATAAGGATGACAAGTTCAGGTGTCGCTTCACAGACCCGTATTATCTCCCAGTAGATCCCTATCACAGGCTGCTGCGGTGAAAAATGTCACCTCGGATGTCTAATAGGATGTTACTCATTTCCACAGTCGCTGATTCTGTAAATGAAACCACTGGAATATATCTAAGTGACAGACTCAAATAGAGCTAATAGCAAATGCAGAGCATCCTGCCAAGGACAGCATGGCGACAGTGTTCGGTGTGTGACAGAAACATATTTACAGCTAAGTTGTATTATGATAGAGAATTTCAATACCTCCGTGATAAGGGCCCGTATATACGCAGCCTCATATCAAAATAACAAACCCGCAAATAAAGGTTGACTGCAATGGGCATCCAAACTAATATGGCTGCCCTCACAGATGTGCATCCAAGTGGCTTTACTTATCCATTTTCCATTTTCTCATTCACACCTTATTTACCATTCCACCGATCTCATTTGCATTGCAATGATTAGACTGTATGCATGCAAAATAGGTTTTTAAAAATGGTTTAATAGTCCTCAATATATTCATGAGATTCCCGGGAGAGTCGTGCAGACCTGTCAGAGTGTGAGTCCACTGCTAGCACAAATGAAAATGACTGCAAAAATCCTCTGTTCTTCTTTCAGCGAGTGAAACTAGAGAACACAATGTTCAGCCAAATGCTGCAGGAAAGATTTATACAATTTTTGTATAGATATCCACATATCTGACAAAGGCAAGGCAACATCTGTGCTGTGTGTTGTACTTGTGGATTCATTCAAAAACCCTGCCTAAAACTAATCTTCTTTAGGTCTTGTTTTTAAGTCAGTATGAAGGTAAATTAAATTGAAATTAAATGTTAAATAAGTGATCTTTTTATTTAAAAAAGGTTGTTTACATTGAGAAAACTTTTCCAAGACTTGCAAGACAATAACCAGCTGTAGTATGATTGCATTTACAGTGAAACAAACTGTTGTCTGAAATATAGACAAGGTGCTTTAAGTAAGATCCCTCAGTGGTTAAACATCCCCGAGCATCTGTTCAGTATTTTTAAATCCCATCTTTATAAACCTGTCTCCTCAGTACAGTTAACCAGGGAGAGTTGAGCTGGAACGGGGGGCCGCTTATGGCGAAATAAAGCTTTGATAATGTCATTGTCTTCCATTATGAAGGCTGTAAAGCTTTCAGAACAGAGTAACAGAGTGCTAACTAGATGCCAAGGTCAGACAATGGAGAGAACTGCCGAGGCTTGTGCATCGTTATCACACCTTCACGATATCCTCAACGTAAAGCAAAATGTTCTGTCTAACATAGACACTTCCACTTTTTTTTTCTATGTAATGATTTCTTCCCAGATACATCATCACTGAGGACACTGAGGTCATGTCGTTTGCAGTACTTCTAGACTCAGTGCTTTAGGCCACTGAAGTGGAGGAACTCAAGAGATGGCAATGTTGGTCCGGACTGAAATGTCTCTCAAACTACTGGATTACTGACATTTTGTTCACAAAGTCATGGTACCAAGTGAATAATGACACTCCGTGACCCTCTGAATTTACCTTTGACCTGAAATGTTCAGTAATTTCGTTTAACAGCTCAACACCCTCATGATGGATTGGCATAATATTTTGTACATGCATTTACAGCTCCCATATGCTACGAAAGGTTTCAGACCTAATTTGCACTAATGAAGACAGCAATCAGCCTAGTTTACTGACAGGGCAACAGTACATCAAATGGGTCAGATGGACTCCACATTGCTGGAGAATAAGACCCCAGCGTGTTCGGCTGATGTACTGGAGGGACTTGGAGATGGCATTCTTGGTCCGGACTGAAATGTCTCCCACACTACTGGATAGATTTCTTTGACATTTTGTTCACAGGGCAACAGGATGGACTCCATGTCGCTGGACCACAAGACCCCAGGGTGTTGGGCTTATACTCTAAGAATTCTTGATTTTAACAGATGATTATCAGACATTTACCACTTTCCCTTGTGTGAATGTTTGAATTTTGAATAAAAAGTAACAGCCTATAAAAGATTAGATCTAAGAGTAACTAATCTCTATGAACAGATTCTGCATACGTATACAGATTTTTGTATCAGAAGTGGTCTGGTTTCTGTTTGTTGTCCAAGTAGCATGGATTAATCACATTTGAACCGCAATTAAACAGAGATGGATAGAGAGATGGAACACATTAGCAAAAATGCAGTTTTGAAACCAGTCGGCTTTGTCTGATCATGGCTTACCTTTATATTAGCTTTTTTTTTTTTGAGGTATCTGCATTCATCTGCAGATATCTGTTTATAGAGATAACCTGAAATGCATTTCAGCTAATCAGAAAAGGAAGTCTTGGCCCGGATATTCGCTGGCATCAAAGGATGAGCCTCAACCCCAGAGGCTTACCATTGTCAGATCATTAGCCGATAGGTTCTCAGATTGAATTGTAACGAAAATGTGTATGGAAATATACTCAAACAGGTAGCTGAATAAATACACATTACAAATCCAAAACCTAAAACATTTTTAGGGACTTAACTTTGGTGTATTGACAAAGATTTCCAAGGGGTGGGTATGTATCAACAAGTCCTCCAACTATATATAATATGACTCCATATGTTCCTACCCTCAAAAATGACCCACAGGAGCACACCCACCAGTCGATGATAGAATTGCTCGTATATGACGGTAATGGTTGCAGTTTTAAACACATAATTAATGTTGTGAAACGTTCACAGTTTTACCAAAACAACGTGATTAGGTTTAGGCAACAGAACTCCTTAGTAAGTTTTAAAGATCATGGTTTGGCTTAAAATAAGTATTCTACTACATATGTAACCTTGTTACAGTAACTCAGCCTTGACTTTTGGTTTCACGTGGGACACGGACACAGGTCTCCTGGATGGAAGTCCTGTGTTTGTTTGACCCAACCACCCCCCATTCTTTTCACTACGTCCCCTGACTTCCTCCTTTGCTCCCATCATAATAACTTTGGCCACTACAGGTAGCCCAACCTAACCTAACACTAAACCTAACAATAAATGTGGGCTGTACATGTTTTAATTACAAAACGTCTATTTTTGTAGCAGTATGTCGCAGTTTGTGTGAACAGGTTTGAGTGTGCCGTTGTAAATCGAAAGCCCCTCCAAAGTCAGACCTGCTAAAGAACAACTTGCAAAACTTCAGCAGGGTGTTTAATTTAAGCTAAGCTGGAAGTATAGCATAAGAGACTTCAAAAACAGAGCTGAAGAGGTGTGAACTAAGGGAGAGGGGCAGAGGAAGAAAGCCGTGGTATTTAATTCACCCAACAGTTCTTAATTGGATTTTTCTTTGATGTCCAATACCAGTCGTCATGGGATGGAAAAAATGAGGGACTTTTCTTAAGGGAGATTTATTTTATAGGCCGTTAAATGTTCTATATTTCCCTTTAAATTGGGGACTGGAATTGCAATTACTTCAAGAGACAATAGTGACACAAGATTGTCTTTGTTTTTTTTTTTTAACCTTGTACTATATTTGAGGACAGTTTTCCTTTTTTTTCTTTTTTGTTTTATGAATGTAATGTATGTGGTTATCTAAATAATTTTCAAATGGGTTGGAACAGAGAGTGATGCTGTGGAAAGAAAAAAAAACTGTTAACAGGAAGGGTCTCACTGGTGATGTAGTTCATGGTGTCAGGTCTTACGACTGAAATTACTGAAAAATGTAAGCAGGGATTCCTGAAACTAATTAGGTCACCATTCAGGTCTTCATTAGTTTATTCTCCACTGTGTCCTTGCAGACACACAAATCCATTTTATACAAGCTGACACATAACATGAACCTTGCACAGGTTTATTGCAATGTTGCATCATGGGAGGCTGCATTAGGCTAAGACAACATGATACCTGCATGCAGATGTTGTAGATGTTAGTTCTCCACAATGAGGTGTTTAATGAGTTTTGGCAAAGCTAGTCTTAATACTTTTAATTGATTCCATTATTCCTGAATACTCTGATAAAGTAGAGTAACACACTCGGTGTACAAGCATTTCTTTTTTTTTAGTTTTGAGTATTTTGTTATTTTTCTTCTGAAGTTGGTAGAAATGAATTTGGTCCTTGCAGCTCTGTTTTTGTGAATCACAGCACAAAGTACACAAAGCGCGGTTAATGGAGCATGATGCAGGTGCACATGTGTGGAATATAATGTTTGTTTTTCATTGCCGGGCATACCCAGAGGTGGGATTAGGAGAAACACCGTACATGTGTCCCAAACTGCCTCATTGTTTTCAACCAACATTCAATATTGAGTGCAAGTGAACAAACATCAAGGGGCTCTATAGGTGGAGAAAAAGGTTAGTCACTGCCAATCAAATCATTGCTTTTGCCTCCCTTTAAAATCCACCGCACTCTGTACTGGCACATATTTTGTGATGGGAAAAAACAAACAGTTTTGATCCTGCCACAAAAATGTCTCCAGAGTGAAATCTGATGTCCTTGTATGGAGAGTGGAGAACTGCCAAGAGGGAATTTATGGTTCTTCAAATTAAATCAGCTTTGGGAGAGATAACACATTTTGTTACCCTGCTGCTCTGCTCCAAGGAGAATCATTGGCTAAAGTTGGAGACATTTTAATGATATTAGGTAATGAGCTAAACAGATACTGGAGGCAAACTGGAGGGACAGTTTAGCAAATGAATGTCGACGTCCAAAAGTCAGACCTGGATATCTTAAAATGACACAGCCACAAACTCCACTGCAGCATTCCAGCCTTTACATAAATATACATATATAGCTAGAGGTAATTAAATGTATTGTATTGCATTTGGTTCTTTTGAAGAGATGTACATCAAGTTAAAAAGATAAAGCTATATGTCAACATAAAACAAGCTTATATAGACAGAATCACCATGGTGCTGCCCTAATAACAACAATCACTCCCATGTTGACAACTGGCTAATGAATTCAGCTGCAGAGATGTGTGAAAGTTTCTGTGTCTGTTGCTACTTTCTGCCATAATTGTCATGTTTAAAGATATATAAATAAACATGATGGTTTGACCTTTCTCACATTTCTGCTGTGCTTATTATATGTACTGTGTTGTTGTGTAGTGTCTTTGATAAACCAAATCTACTGAAACTAAACAATGTAGTGCTGTGGATGGGGCTGCAGCAAAATGTATTAGCTATAGCCACATTTAAAAAAATCTATTTCTGTTTAAGTGTATGCTATATTTGGAATATTTTCACCACTAAGACCTCACACACCAACTGATCTAGGCAGCGGTAGACCAGCAACTCCTGTGTTCTGTGAAGTAAAATCTTTACAGTGTCTGTCAGGTTTGCGTTTCCCTCTTGCTACTAGTTGCTCATTCTTGCTATCAGCTGTTTCCTGTTTATCCACCGCCAGTGGGTTGCACGTGTGGCATCATCAACAGCTCCTCCCACAAGTCATCAACAGCCCCTCCCATGGTGGAAGGGCGCCTCTTTCTTTTTAAACCAAAAAGGTTCTGCCAATATGTCTACCCTACGAGGCGGAAAATTGGGCACCTCGGATCAACTCGCCAATCCAGCTCTGTGTGTCTAAATGCTCGCAGCTTGCCGGCAAAACGGCCCAACATTTGCTGAAAATCTGGCAGTGTAAAAGGGGCTATTGTGATTCAGTCTCTAGGTTTTTTTTCAGTAAGATCACAATATCACAAAGCATGATTGTGCATTTTGCACCCTTGACCTGGTCCGAGCAGGTGCGACATAAACTCAAACAAAGATAATCCTTAAGATTAAAAGTGCTGCTTGTTGTTGACACAGCCACCACAGCGCTTCTCCTCTGACTCTGGCGCAGTGAAGGTCAACAAATGCCAAACATGAACAGAAACACTGTGTCACTTCTTTGCCAAACAGGCAGGAAACAAAACTTATCGTCCTCATTCTGCCACCAAAACCTAACCCCAAGTTCCTAGTTGGATGATTCAGTTATCTGTATCAGAGACTACAGTTGTATAATCACGCTCTCCCACAGTGCCTTGGGTCCCTTTACCAGAATTTCAGTTGTATTTCGTTCATATCTTTTTAACTGAAGAAAGGTTTGTGCAATCCATGCACTGATCTCTAAAATTCATGCTGAAGAAAATACGGACAGAGGATAAAAAGAGGATAAGCTGCCAGGATAGATAGGACTCTGCATGAATATATTAAGAGCATAGCTTACAGCTTTCTGCCTCTATATGTTTCATTGTTGAGCTAAATTTTAAAGACATTTTCCACTTGCCACCACTTGTTTGTATTCTGTGCTGATATTTGTGCCAGTTTTATGACATATTGTGAAAAGCCCCAATGATTCAATTTACAAAGTTGACAAAGGTTTCCCTTTCTTATATGTTTATCTATTTCCCTTTAATTGTATTATTTAATTAATCATGATTAAAATAAAAACTTATCTCAACCTGAAAAATGATTTGTTTTTACATGACAGGTTGCTTGGCTCGTGTTTATTTTGAAAATCATCATAGTTTAATATCAGGTCAATTTTATTTCCATATCCTAAAATCACAAATTTGCCTCAAAGGACTTTTGTGATGTAACTCATCTCTGTAAGAAGAAACCATCTGCTAGATTCGAAATTAAAGAAATGCTCTCTTCCCATGGTCTAAGGCCCAACTCCATTTCTTATTTTTACCCCTACTCCTCATGTTTAAGTGAGTTGAGTCATAATGTGTAGTGATGGAAATCTTCCCCTATGAAATAAGACAACCTTTCAAGACAGTTCTTGTGTGAGCTACAAGTATCATTTTGTTGTTGTCAGGATGCTCACAATTTGTTCACATTTGAAGTTCACGCTATCAACTGATCAGGCAGTCATCACATACAGAAAAGAGCATTGCTTCATAATGCTCTGTAGGCTGATGTCAGCAACCCATGCTCCTACTCTGCCAGTCTGCAATGATAGTAGAGCTGCAGTTACAAGTGCAGCAACTTCACTGCAGGACTTAAGTTAAATTTTGTGTGTCACGTTGATGGGGAAATATAGAGTGATGGTAGAAATATGTGTAATTTTTTCCTTACACAGACACTGTGAAAGAACTGTTATCAGATATGGAGTTGTTTTTTTCACTGCTGTATGCTTGATAATGTAGCAAATGCTCTGATGATACCGCTGGAGAATGTAGCCAGGGAACATCTGCCTGCAAGGACAAGATTATACAAACTTAGTGAGAACACCTATGCATGTACTGTATACAGAGACTTATAAATGTAACTCAAAGGGACTCCCCTGTACTACTGAGATGTTGTACTGTGTGCTCCTCTTGCAAGATTGATTAAACAAGCCTTGATAATTTAAAGAAGTCTTGAGTATCCTCTGTCCAGTGTTTTGGTAACATCAGGGAAGAATTTCCCTAACACACGTGCTATCAAAGAGGAAATGCAACATGGAAATATGTCAAAATGTTGGACTGTCATGCACAAACAGCAGTAGCTAGTAAGCTCCCACAGCATCTACATGCTTGCGATTCTTTTTGTTATACAGAAAAGGTCCATTATCAACCCGGTCTCACTCCAATGTTGTTAAAATCCGGCGATTGGTCAGTGACTTCTGGCATCAGACATCAATGAAAAAAGCTGTCCTTTCACGTCGGCATGATACGTGGCCGGTTGCAGTTATTGTGTAACAGTGCCTGGCGGTGTCGGGGGGAAATGACGCAACAGCGAAAGTTAAGGCGGCGGAAGTCAGAGTATGACTGACTGCACCTGGGAGGCCGGTGTTCGCTTCCCATAAGATTTTAAAGCCAAACTCTGTTCCTTTTTTACTAAATCTAACCACATGCTTTTGTTGCCTAAAGCCAACCAGGTGCGTTAGTTGTTGAAGTAAAAAAAAAAAAAAAAATCAATTTGCGGTGTTGTACCAACGGATTGTATTTATATTGAAAGAGAGTATGCGAATGAGTATTTTGATAACAGATAGATAGCAGGAGTTGATAGAGCATCCCAGAACGTCAACAACCAATGTACCCAGGGTACCTTGCATGTTGTATGTTGATGTGGAAGGTCCATGACCAAAAGGCAATATGTGATGAGGTCAGAGTGAGAATGGTTTGCCATACATTCATACATTAAAACGACATAAAACTAAGATAATATGATGGTCTTCATAGTCTTTATTAATGCAGTAAATACATTTGTGTGTATATTTTATGAGTGGTGCGGCCATCTTACTGATGACGTCTGATAATGCAGTTTGAAGTGTGCCTCTAAAAAACCTCTGTTTGGAGGACCTTGTAGCCATAACACTTCACCCTACCCCTCTATCTCAACAAGAATCAGGATACCCTACCACTAGACATGAAAGCACAAATCGGAGGGGTAAGGACTAAGTGGGAGGGCTGAGGGGTGTATTGGGATTAAAGGTGAAAGACAGTGTTCCAGCAATAAATGAATACAGGTCTTTTTATTCCCTGTGAATTTTCATTTTAAAGCGCTATCAATTCCTCACATTCATTCCAACAGTAAGCATGTATGCAAATCTTTCACACTACCTACCCACACTGTGACTGTGTGAAGAACGGATCAAAGAACTGGGAAAAGGCAACTGAAGACAATAATAATATAACACAGTGTTAGGGTGTGCAATATTACAAGACACACAAGCAATCAAATTAAACACTTTTTGCATGTCTTGATATTTTGCTCAGTTTCTAATATGTCTTTAAAAAAACATATCTTTAAAGTACACTAACACTTTGCAGTTTTACAGTCTGAGCTGTGAAGTGATCAGCTACACTTTAGAAGAAAGTAAGCCTGACATTTTGTGAAGTAAGCCGGCTGATAGAGTGCTCACAGAGCTGCCTGCCATGGGATTTAAGAAGTTTTAAACTAATACCCTGTCATGTATTTCCCACGTCCCACCAAGTTCTCGCAGGATATCCTTATATAACACTTCACTTTAAAATTCCTCATTTTCATAGAATCACTTTTGTTTCTTTCAAGTTTGTCCTTAATCTGCTTTTTGCCACGTAGACACTGCAGGTCATCTTGACCTCCTTGTTGTTCCCTGCATTTTAGAGACTTGAGTCCTCCTGTGTAGGTGGCAGAGATCGTGTTGCCTAGAAACATTTATTTGTCTAGACACACTGTTTGACTTGTTTAATGGTAAAGTCTGACAGCCTTCTGCTCTGTCCTTTATATGCTGCAGAAATGTGAATGTCCCGTTCATTATTTGAAAACACAGCTGTCTGCAAAAACTCACAGATAACAAATAATGAAAAAATAAATAAATAAAGCACAGAGTGGAGAAACACAAGAAATGCAGATACTTCCATAAAGGTGGACTAAATGGTACAGTTAAGCAACAGTCTTATGCTTTATGATGAAATGCTGAGCAGCTGAAAAGAAGAAGAAAATAAAGATTTAAAGGACTTCTGAAGTCACTAACAAGGCATTAGGAAAATAATATAATTCATATGCAAATCTCTGCCCAATTAAACCAGTGGGAGAGTTTTAGAATATCTTAGGATCACAGGTGGCCCAACACACATAGATGCTTTATGAGACAACGGGCAAAATAGCAAAAACATAATAAAAATAGTTCTCCGACGGGACTCTATATTAGCAGATAATATTTAAGGCCTCAGATCGGGAACATAAGCACAAAAATGTGAATGAACCCCCTTGAGCAGGATTTATACTTGTGTGTCAACTATATGCAGTGCCCATGCTGTAGCCTACGCACTGGGCCTGTAAAGTTCAGTTGACTCAAAACACACCCAAAACACACATTAAACATGGCTTAACACCGACAGTTTCAAACACAAGTACACAACTCGGCTTCACTATAACTTGCAGCATTCACAGACAGAGCATTTGTCTCTTACTGGACTCATTTATTCCACAAATAAAACATGCTAATGTTTTTAGCACAAGCCTATGGCATTTTACATTGTATAAATTAGCCTAGCAACCAGTGGAGATTTCCTTTATTCATATGAAGCCAGGATAAATAATACACAAGACTTAAAATGCTATTTTATGGATGCTTTATTGTCTTCATAATATATTGTTTATAGACTTACAAAAATAGACAGGATGTCTGCATCGCTGCAGTTAAGTTATATTTTTGAGGAGGTGCATGTCAGGCTACATCATAGGGTACGGTGTAAGCTTTATGTTGATGCAGAGCGGCATTGATTCGACGCAGAGGTAGAAATCCCATTTTAGACTTTCCAATTAGAGATCACAATGGTAGCCTGCTTAAAGGCATAGTGTTTAGGATTTAGTGGCATCTAGTGGTGAGGTTGCAGATCGCAACCAACTGAAGCTTCCCCAGTGTATGTTGGCCAACACTAAAAAGTGAAAATGCAAACAGCCCTACTTAGAGGTTTTTTTTTCTGCCAGTATATCCCCTTAAATCTTAGACATGGGACCTTTATGGGGACCCAAGTGCAGAGAACACACCACGTGTGTACTTTCAGACTTCAGAAACTTAATCTAGATATTTACTGAAGTCAACACAAAACGAAAAAGCTACTACCAGAAAAGGGCAGAGAAAACTAACTAACGAGCCACAGACATGCTGGACTGAGGGTGAGCGTGAGGAACCATTCTCAGCGTAACAACCCGTTTGTTTCACTTTTGGGAAGGGTAACCTATATTCCATTTTTATTTCAATTCATCTTGGTATTGCAGTAATATTTTTTCACTGGGTTGTCCACGTTTATGTGGAACAATGTAATCTCACAACGTCAATAACGCTGTTGCATAATTACACAGCCGAGTGTAAATGCAGTCAGATTCTCCTGAGTCCTTATGAATTATCTCTCACATCTTGCTTTGTCCTCATTATGTTTTCCATCGAGGTCAAGTAAAATAGGTTGGGAAATGACATAGGATAGTTTTTTTTGACTGCATTGTTAATTTTTAACTCATATATATCAAAAGTGTACATAGGAAAGTAGAAAATAGAAATAGATTCATTACAGTAAGTTAAAAACTATTGCAAGGCTGCAGTATTTAGTT
Organism: Epinephelus lanceolatus; assembly: GCF_041903045.1. Lineage (NCBI taxonomy): Eukaryota > Metazoa > Chordata > Actinopteri > Perciformes > Serranidae > Epinephelus > Epinephelus lanceolatus. The sequence goes on along the minus strand of NC_135736.1, from coordinate 25,296,809 downwards.
CATTTCTGCTCATTAGAAAAATGAGCAACTGCGCTTAAATCCATCTTTAAGATGAAATGGAAACTCATTGAAGTAAACTCTGTAATGAACTGCTGCTGATAGCACTGTCATTTGAATGAAATGAATAATTTGACTTCTTAACATCTGCACTCTCACTTAAGAAAATAAATGACTGCCACAAACAAAAAGACTTTGTTTATGTGTGAATCACCTCATTATCACAACTCTTCTCATCATACTCGAGTTGTTCAGTAAGTGTGAGTGACTTATAATAATCTACTATTATTTCCTTCCTCTTTAGTATTTTTCTGATCAGGAAAATTGAAAGTGAGTCATTTATCACACTTTATTAACTGGTTTTAACTCAACATTAAAATGTTTCCTTTTCCTACTGAAGCAAAATACCCTTGATTCATCCAATATACCACACTACACTGGTCTGTTGTTCTCTGTAAACACAAGAGTTTCCTTTCACTGATATGGTCAGCCTCCAACTTCCTATCAAAGGCTGTAAATAGCAGCTCTGCCATGATTCTTGACCCTGAAGCTGTGTGTTTGATTCCTGTAAAAGGCAGTGCTGCCTCCAACTGTGTTCTTTTAACAGAGAAAATATGGCCTTCGCTGTTTGTTTCAGCACTCTCCCCACCACTTTACGCTGCCTGCAGCCAATTCTCAGGAGTAAATACTAATAATAAAAGTGAACCACTCTCAGGTATATCACCAGCAGAGACACTGGAGTGACTTGATGGGGATTTCCACACAACAGAGACGTGATTAAAAAAATGTTCACGGGTGTTTTGTAGGTAAGGAGCAGTGATAAATCTACTCATTAGCTGTGTGATGAGTGTGATGATCATTTGCCATGAAAGGAGTGTTTCCTGCGCACTGAATTCAGCACCTTGAATGTGGAGCTAAAATTCAGCAGGTTTAAATTCCCCGGAGGTTGAACCGCACTGTCACTCAGCTGTCATGTGTCTTTTGTGTCTTATCTGCATTGTTTTGAATAAACTCACCTAACTCCTGCTAAGGCCTGATCCATATGCTGTTTTCTTTTTCAAATTGTCTGCAAGGAGCAAGCTGCAACCTCTGCAGCAGGCTTTGCTCGCCTGACAATGTTGACATCTGATGGATTGCTACAGTAAGGATGAATATATTGCTGTGATCATTCATCTCACCAAATGTGACACATCAGCACAACAGGGCATAACTCAAGGTACATCACCTGCTGCTGACAAAAGACTTGACATTACCCAAGGGCAAACAGACTAACATCATCTCTTTGAGCTGAAACATCCACCAATTAAGACGTGAAAGCAACCTGAAGATAGTGATAGTGTAACTGTCTCAAATCTACACCATTAATTAGCAATGTTTCCTGGGGAATACAAACAGTATTTTTAATGCCTTGTGAATTCACCCATAAGACCACCATCAGCGGGGGAACCTTATTCCCACTTGTACCTGGAGACTATGTTTAGTATGATAAGGGGGTAAAATATGATGGTGTCATGGTGGTGCAGTGATTAGCATTGTTGCCTCACAGCAAGAGGGTTCCTTATTCAAACCTTGGGGACGGGGAGCCCTTCCTTGCGGAGTTTACATGTCAGCGTGGGTTTTCTTTGGGTACTCCGGCTTCCTCCCACAGTCCAAAGACATGCAGGTTAATTGTGACTCTAAATTGTCCGTAGGTGTGAATGTGAGTATGAATGGTTGTCTGTCTCTATGTGTCAGCCCTGTGATAGTCTGGCGACTTGTCCAGGGTGTACCCTGCCTCTCACCAAATGTCAGCTGGGATAGGCTCCAGCCCCCGCGACCCCTAACAGGATAAATGGAAAATGAGTCTAAAGCCTTGCAATCTGGTAGGAATCTAACAGTGCAACTTTGAAACAATTACATCACTTATGCAGCCATCTCACTGAGGTCAAGATATAACAAAATATGATGCATGCCCCAGTGGCACTAGAGATGGAGCCAACCTGAGTCTCGAGACCACCTCAGGACACCACTGTCAGCGGCACAGATGACATAAATGAATTCACTGAATCTGTGGTGGATTTCATTTCTAGAACAACAGAGGCAACTGTACCCAAACTACAGTGAAATCATTCCACAACCAGACACCATGAATTACCAGAACCACCTGGGATGCCATAAATACACACACTGCAGCTCATCTGGAAACACTGACGAGAATAAAACAGCAGGCCACAGTATAAGAAGAGGCAAAACATGGACTGATTTGCATGCACGAGTTGAAGAAGCTGACAGGATTGCATTTCACTGCAGCTGTTCCTTGTGTGACTTCATGTGGCAAACAAATGATTGATTGATTGACATGAAAAATCACACTTTTATCAACAGCCACAGTCAGGATTTTTGAAAAATAAGGAAAAACGCTCTGTGTTTAAAATATTTTTTTACACTTCTGTAGAATCCTGCTGCCGCCACTGCACAGTTCCATTATGTTTTACAGTGGACACTTGTAGTTCGTCAACTGAGAGGTTAAAACCTTTTGTTTATGCTGCACTTGGCTGAACTTTCAGTGCCCTTTGTATTGTGCACTAAGCGCTGCATTCTGTACAACTTTCTCACTCACAAAACAGCTGAATTAAACCTAAAAGTTTATCTCCTACGTAGAAGATATCTCATCTCCACGTAGCCAAGCCTTACGCCGTATAAGAATATCCCTTCCTGGAGGTAGTGAAAATTTTGATGGATGTGACGTACAGCTTCTGATGACCTCGGGAGAAGGACCCATAGACGCTACTTCAAATTAAAAATGAAAGGTAAACGAGGCCGAGGTGGGTGTAATCGATGTGACACTGAAATGAAGGCTGATAGCAGCAGAGAAAGGGACAGTTTCAAAGTTTGACTTGACATGATTGCCTCACAGAGGTCTGATTGATTGATGTGAAATAAAAGAGTTAATCAATGTCGTTTTTAAACTACGTTCGGGAACAAAAGACCATGCCTCCAACACATCCCATTTCCGCCCAATAGTATTTAAGCACACCTGATGCATTCTCTTTCTCTGCGACACATTTCTCACATCCCACCCGCCCAATCCCCTTTTGCCTCTTTGATCTTTTTCTCTGCTGCTTTCGGCATACAGGAACCAGTGGGGGCTCTATCTGAAGCTAAGCTCACGAAGAGGCAACTCCCCCATTCAGTCTCACTCCCGGGATCCCTCCTGCGTTCCTGCCTTTGACCCAAGACATTGATCATCGTTCTCACCTGCTACCCAGGAACCCAGCCTTCATCCATTAACCCTCAGTCTTCCATCCCTTAGTCCCTCAACCCTCATCCCTTTATTCCTCACTCTATATCCCTTGATCTTTACCCTGTCATCCCTTACCTTTCATCCATCTGGCGCTTGACCCGCAACCCCTCATCCCTACATCCCTCATCCCTTCATCCCTCATCCATTCGACCCTCGACCCTCATCCCTTCATCCCTCAACCCTTCATCCCTCATCCATTCCACCTTCGACCCTCAACCCTTCATCCCTCATCCCCTCATCTATTCGACCCTTATCCCTTCATCCCTCATCCATTCGACCCTCATGCCTTCATCCCTCATCCACTCGACCCTCGACCTTCATTCCTTCATCCTTCCATCCCTCATCCATACGACCCTCGACCCTTCATCCCTCATCCATTCGACCCTCATGCTTTCATCCCTTGATCCCTCATCCATTCGACCCTCATGCCTTCATCCCTCATCCATTCTACCCTCGACCTTCATCCCTTCATCCTTCCATTCCTCATCCATACGACCCTTGACCCTTCATCCCTCATCCATTCGACCCTCGACCCTCATCCCTCCATCCTCATCCTTTCATTCTCTAATCCCTCGATCCTCACCCCTTCACACTTTCCTCTGAACCCATAATCCATCATACACAATAAATTATTCAGAATCTTTAACTTATTGGTGTGGTCTTTGTTAGTGAAATGGAGTAAACAAGAATATAGTCGTCCTGATTGCGTGACCTAAAGAGGTTGCTTTATAGTTAAATGTAAACATGGGTTACTTTGAGGGACGGCTGCTGTTGCTGTTTGATGAGGACAAAGCCGTTGCTCTATAATTAAGAAACATATGTGATCAACTAGTCCAAACCAACAATTAGAATATGTACTTGCTAATTAGCAACGAGCAAATGCCCTTTAAAATCATCTTCAAACACAAAGTTCAGCAGCTGTAGCATGTCTGATTTAAACATAAGTGTAATGCATTCACCTCAGGGAAAAATGTTTGCCCTGTTTTTAAGGATTGATGAAAAAAATGTTGTAAATTCAGAAAAACAAGAGGGATATTTTTCTTGAGAATTCAGAGATAGTGATTTTGTTAATACAGAAGAACAGATTTTTTTTTTTCTCAAGTGAATGTATTACACTCAGATTTATCTATTTTATTATGTCACATATCTACAGTATCTAATTGTAGCTGGACTTGCAGCTCAGTTGCCTGTCAGTTTAATCAATGTTTCCATGGTAACACTTACTTCATCGTTTTGTGTGTTGAATGTTACCATTCTCCACATTTTGGGACTCGGAAACACCTCTTTCAAACACACTGGGAGCTGAATGTGATTCATATCATGCTCTCTATTGCAGGAGATGGTCCCTTGTATCAGCTCCCACCATGTAAACACAATTTTGTTGCAATTCCTTCCTTATCAAGGATAACTTCTTTGGCAATCAGTGTAATTCAGGTTTTATCCAGAGTTCTCTCAGAGTGTGTGTGTGAGTGAGTGTGTGTGTTTGTTTGTCGTGGCTTGATAACATTAGACTACTGGGAGTAAGTCGGTGGTGGTGCAGGGCTCACTCTTTGTGTGCGCGCCTGCAGAGCTCAGATTAAACTTGAATTATCGGTGTCGGACTGCCTGCTGCTTCCTCCTCAATCATAGGGGTTCATCTGTTGGTTGTTATTGCTGTTTTACTCTGTAGAGAAAGAACTGCAGCGGTCCACCGTGTCTCCTGGGACACAAAAACATGTCGCTATAGAAACATTGGATGTCAACTATTGTACTATTCTGCTTATTCATTATTCATTCATCCCTATAGTTTGACCCTCATGACTGTGTCCATATCCACAGTAATCTGAGCCTCCACAGTGAGGACTGGGTGAGAGAATGTGATACTATTTGTAGGGGAGGAGATGAACAGAGCTGCTCTACGCTGTCTACATGACATTTTCACTGAGCAAATGCAAGAATCCAAATGTCTGACATGACAATACCAGTGGTTTTCTCATCCAGATCTTAAGAAGATGTCTTTAAATTGTAATTATGAAACATTCTTCCCAAATAAAATCTTGTTTTCTATTTTTTAGATTCCTTACAAGTAGGTGTTGCTGTGTCATTCAGTGACGTTCACATAAAGTGTTTTTTTCTCAACTGTGCATGATGAGAAAATCACCATCTCTTTTGTGCCATGACAGCAGTGTCACTCTGGTGTATAATTATGATGACACGCTCCTCTAAGTGAGTGATACATTTTCTCTGCCTGCCTTTGTTCTGAGTTTCAAGATTTTGTCGTGCATATGGATTTATTTTTCGAGGTTATGCTTTCAGCCACTCTCGTTTCTTACTTTGTTTGTTCTGGTAAAACTTAGACCCTATTATGTTGTAAATATTGCATACAGTCTTACTTGGCAAATTAATGTGACCATACCTTGGTTTTGACACACTGATCAGACTTAATTGGCTTTTTGTTTCACTTAATTATCAGTCTGACATCGTGTGTGTTGAACTTGATGAACAATTATTTTCACTCTTGATTAAACTGTTGATTATTTTTTGATTAATCTGTGAACTGTTTGTTGGACCAACAGTCCGAGACCCGAAGAGATTCAATTTATAATTACATAGCAAAGAACTTGGTGTTTTGTGATTATTAAACGACTTAAACTATTAATTGATTAGCAACTTATTCACTCAGCCTGCCCTCACCAAGAAACAAAACAAAACAAACAAACAAACAAAGAAATAGATTACAAAAAAACAACAACAGCTGGTCTGTGCAAGCAGGTCATTGACCCCTTTTACTGTTACTCTAACAGTATGACGTTTTTTGGTGGGCAGGGCTTAGCTGGAGGCAAAACAGTTCTCCACAGTCATTAGCCAGTGCTAGCTAGCAAGTTCAGTTGGGTTGTGTTGAGGAAGATGAAGTGAGTGGTGCGTTCAGAAATACTCATTCCAAGTGCCCGAACACACTCTGGCACAAACTGGACCGTTCATAAAATTCAGAGTGCTGTTTGAATGCATCGTTCAGATAGCCAGAGCCCTGTGCTCTCAGAGTAGCAGAGTGCACTCTGGGCGCTCTGTCGAGTGAAGTCAATGTGTGATTAACTTAACCATTCGTTAATTCATATAGAAATATAACACTTGGTTTCTTCGACCAACAGGGCTCTCATTTTAGTGTAGGGCGTCAGACTGAATTTACCAATGCACCATGTCAGGTCACTCGCTCTCTGGGACCGCGTGTGTTACTTGAAAAAGTAAACACTGACCAGCTGGACCAGACTGGCCGACCTGTAAGCTCTCAATCAGTGGATGAATGATTTGACAGGATTGCTGAAGGTGGGATGGCCAAAGCTTTGTGGTTGATTACTACACTTGAATGGTTTCCTCCGTTTTGTTTTGCTATCGAAGCTAACGCTAGCTAATGCGCCAAAAAGTTAGTGTTACGGAAAAATCCAATATTCCTCTTAATACCTCCCCAATTTCTGATGAGGTGGACATGATAACCCTTAATACACATAACGTTATTCATCCCTACAAGAGGAAATACTTTTTCCCTAACCTGAGACGAAGTGTGTGCTGCAAATGCGAGTATTTTTGATGACCGCCTCCATCCAGTCCTTTCGTCTCATCACATTTAACCCTAGTTGTCTTTGAGCCATGACTCCTTCTATTCTGGCTCCAATAACACAACAAGACGACATTTTAAGACTCCTATGAAGCCTACAGCCCTGTGATGGAGAGTAGTGTTTTGTCTCCAGCTAACAAACTGATGTCATTGTGATTTCGGCCCTAAAAGGGTCTATAACGATCCGTGTTTACTTTTATTGTTAGGCGACCTCTAGTGACTGTAGACATTATGACGGGAGCAAAGTAGGAAGTCAGGTGTGGTCGGGGTGTTGGATGGGTCAAAAGACACGAGAGACCACTGTTTGTGTTCCTTGCAAAACCAAGAGTCAGTGTAACAAATGTCCCTATTTTAACCCAAACAATGATCTTTTTTCTACACCTAACCAAGTAGTTTTCAAGTTGTTCAAAATTGCGCTCACCGTAACGATCACATATGTTGTTGTGAGGGTGGTTGGCAAACAACTTATTAGGCTCTAGTTTCGCAGACCAGGCGAGGCGGGGGCGCAATGCACCTGCGCTTCACCAACTGGGTGTGGCCAGGCGGATTTTGCAAGTTTGGCACACCATGCGCCTGGTGCAGCTACTCCTCTTACCCACCTCCGTCCCTCCTACCTGCGCAAGTCGGAAAGAGGGAGGAGAGAAGGCGTGGAGTGGGTTTTACACACATCACACCAATCAAATGAGCCCCTCTCCTCGCCCTTAAATGTGCTGCGCAAAAGCGTAATGAGAGTTTACTCAACTCGCTATGACAGAAGAGAGCAGCCGCGTCAGACGGCCAAACTTCTCCCAGGAGGAAACTGATGTTTTGGTCCGGGAGGTCCAAGCTCGCAGTGTCCGAATATACGGAACTGCGAGCAGACCTCCACGGGCTGATGATGCAAAGGTAGCCTGGGAGGAGGTCACCACAATTGTAAATCAATGTTGTGTTTCTCTCGTGCACGTGCTCTCTCTTTCTCTCTCGCAGTCTCACTCTGTTTCTTTTCTTTTGACTTTTCTAAGATGACAGATGCTGAATATATACTCCCTATCTGATGCTATGGCTGTTTGTGGTTGGCTGAGAGGGATGTGAACTCATTAGTTTGCAGCTGTGTTAATCAAATCAGGTTGGGTTTCCATTACGCGTGCCAAATGGTGTCAATCCCCTTTGATCTGACATCACATGTGACGGGACAGTCGGTATAGAGATACATTTATGTGCTGATTGCAGATAGTTGCATTGAATAGTGTTTTTTTGGCTATTTATTGCATTGTTAATGTGCCTGATATTCTGGAAACCTGCCTGTGAGGTTTTGGTGACGTGTGCGCACTGTCCGCCGGTCAGCCAAACTTCGGCTTACACCGGCTGCGCTCTGCCTACGCTCTGCCTGCGCTCTGCCTGCGCTGACAGTAGACCTGGTTTCAGCTGGCGAGCTTTTAGCGCACCTTCGGCGAAGCCTTTTGGCACGAAACTGTCACTGCGCCAAGCTGGATCTGTCAACACCTCCCCCTGCTGCGCCGTCACACCCATCTCCCCGCACACCTTGGTCTGCCAAACTACCAAACTGAGCGCGCCTTGGGTTGCGCTGCTCGAAACTAGCTCTGCACGGGGTTCGCCACTCTGCGCCACCCTGCGCCACGCCGGGAAACTAGAGCCCATTGCATCATTTAGGTATTAGGACGTGTTGAATTCATTCATGAACCAATTGTTTCAGCCTAAATTATGTCAGGTATGTATTGTTGTTGTTTTGCCCTAACCTGTCAGGAGGGTATGTGTGAGACAACTGGGAAAGAACCCAACTGCAGACAACTGCAGTGACTTTCTGAAAAAAAAAGCAATGATATATATGCTCATTGGCATGGGCAGCAAGTCAGAACAAGAGTGACTGAGAATCCATGGGTGAACAAGAATGGGGCAAAGGTACAGACAGAAAGAAAGGCAGGTACAGGTAAGTGTTCAGGAACAGGTACAGGTGGCTGGAAAGAAATGCATGAAGCAAGACTGTAAATGGTATAAATGCTGTGGAGGTTAGCTTGGGAGTGAGGAACAGGAGGATAGATGGATAGAATGGAAAGTGTTGTAGAGGGTTTCTAGGAAATGTTGGCCTTGGGAAAATGGGAATGTGGATGAAAGCAGGAGTTAAGAGGCAGAGGTTGTGACATAACCAATTTGAAGCAAGTGATGTATTTGTCCGAGAGACGCCATTTTCAGTCAGTGCAGCAGTGAGGGGCAGTTAGCTTCTGTATTGATCAAAGAAAAATGGTGCTTCAAGGGTTATTATTGTATGCTGACTCACAACTACCTGTTCAGCTGCATCTGTCTCAACCATGCTTGTCAGCATTTTTATGGCAATTTTCAGTAGCTGTTTTTTCCAGCTCTGGCACAGGAGGATAAACAGGGCCATCGCCAGGATTTCAGAAACACAGATGCCATGTGTCCTTAAGTGCACCCATACAGAAAACCTCAGCATGGGTGCACACTTTTTTCAGGTAACTGCTCAATTACCACTAATTTTATTTCTCAACATGAAGGTCTGCAGGTTTTTAATGTCATCTCCACACTGGCAGGAATACAATACAAGGGGGAGAAGCTAAAGCCTTTATTTATTTGTTTTTTGATGGAATAAAAGTAGTAAAAATTTAACAGATCGAGTCTAAAAATACTAACCCCCCCCTCCCTTCCTTCCTCCCTTGCAACCCTCCCTCAAACACAGGTCCTCAATGGTAGCTGCAGCTTTGAAGATGAAATCCCCGTTCTTAATCCCACCTACAAAGCTCTGATTCACTTGGTTGTTTTTTTTTTCTTTCGGGCTGTCAATGACTACACACGACACCTTTTTTGAATATCTGAAAATGGGCAGCAATTCATTCTTTACACTGTGTTTTAAGGGTATCAGTGTGACAACTACAAACACCCAGCTGAAAATGTCTGAACATGTTTAGGAGTTGTGAGTCTTGGAGAAATAGTCTGTCATGAGGCTTTTACGCCGCTCACTGGGGCTTTAGACTAAAGCATCAGTGGCTATAATTTTACATCCCCGCCTGGTTGATTGGCACCTCATTCTACTGTATTTCACAGCCGACATAACATCATATAAAAAGCTTATGAGATCTGACATCGGGGATCGGTTTTCATGAATGTATCGTGAAGTTGTTAAAGTTTGTAAAGTTGATACGTTTCAAACAATCCTGACAAGCGTGCTGCATCTTATCCCACCATGAAAACAAGCCTGCAGTGTTTTTCGCTGCTGTGTTTTTCTTACTCTGAGTGCGCTCTCAGTTGAGGCAACATGTATATTAAATGAAATCTGACCTTGCCTGACAGTCATGTCTCCCTTTAAGCCTTGGCTTCTAAGTACATGGCTACAGGTGGATGTGTGTGATGAGTGACAGAAGGCAAGAAATCAATAGTGAGAAATAAAAAACTGTTTGTAGTTGACCAGTCATACCTTGAAAGATACATGAATGACACGTGCACTGGGAATCATGACACGTGCACTGGGAATCAGGTGGTTGCTACGCAGCTGGATAACTGTTCAGCCATCAGTCCGAATGAGAAGCATGTGTTCTACATGTTTGCCCCGCGGTTATCTGTGAGCCATTCATGAAAATCACCACAAGCTTTCATGCATCATTGAAGGCGCTCTTCAAGTAGCATCCCTGTTGTTTCCACCAACAGCGGCTTTGCCTGATCGTACGTTAGACATGTTAGTTTCATTATGTATCCAGTCTCCTGTGAATATTTGATAAGTATTGAGTCAGTGCAGAGGTGATCTGCCCTTCGCTGCTGCGACTCTCCCAGAGGACTGAGACCAGGATGCTTTTGAGTTAAACACATTCCTTGACTTGGAGTTGTGATCGGTGGTTGAATGGATAGAAGGAAACAAGTTAGTTCTTAATGTTTTAAAGACAAATAGTGTTATATTTGGCTCTACTCACACTCTTCAAAGTCAACCTGAGTTGAAGCTCTGCATAAATGAATTATCAGTTAAACAGGTCAAAGAAACCAAACTCCTAGGTGTTATTTTAGACAGTAAATTATCATGGACAAAACATATTAATAAAATGGTTGCTAAAATGGGAAGCAGTATTTCAGTTGTTAAAAGATGTGCAGCATTTATGTCACAAAGCTCAACTAAACTAGTGATTCAGTCTCTAATATTGTCTAATCTAGACTATTGTCCTGCAGTATGGTCTAGTGCTACACTGGAAAATATAACAAAGTTGCAAAAAGTACAGAATAGGGCAGCTCGCATAGCGCTACACTGTGGCTATAGGACAAATATTGTTGGAATGCACAATTACTTAGGTTGGCTACCTGTTAAAAATAGATTAACTTATTCATTACTTGTATTTTTTTAAAAATAGCTATTTTATCATCTATTTTGTATAAGAAAATATCTTTTAGTTCAGATAGACATGACTACGCGACCAGACATGCTACAAGAGGACGTTTTACTTGACCAAAAGCAAGGACAAACACAATTAAACGAATGGTTATATATAGAGCTATGCGAGACTGGAACGCGCTCCCAGAACACATCGCACACGAAAACAGTAAAATTAGATTCAGAAAGTTAGTTAGGATACATCTATTGACCAGAGATGCTTGGTAAATAGGCAAGCTGAAATTACATCTGCTGAGGTAACAGCAAAATATGAACGTTCAGTTGATTGGGTGATGTGTCCTGAGAGAGCGTGAGCTAATGAAACAAGGAAAACAGGAGTCATGCTTATTGATGAAGAAGGATAATATTTGACTTGCGTTATTGGGTTAGTGAAAAACTGGACATTTGAAGAACATAGACCTATTTTGTTTTTGTTTTGACATTGCATGTGAGATTAATGTGTGAAATCGATTATAAATTGAATTGTTGGACTGAATACTGGTATTAATTAGAGTTTTGTTTTACACATATGATACATATATAGACATCAGATGAAATATATTTATATGTAAATGTTACATATACCCTTTGCTGACTTGTAGGAGCTGTCGTGTATGTGTATTGTCTTATGTTTTGTTTTGTTTTTCTGTATTGTTATGTGTGATTATGTGTTGTAAATGGAATAACTGTATTGACACAATGTAAAGACTGTTGAAAGGACCCCAGGAAGAATAGCTGTTGCTGTACAACAGCTAATGGGGATCCTAAATAAAACAAACAAACAAACAAACAAACTCTCTTTTGACAATCTCCCTGTGTGAATGTGATTTCCTGAATATATTCTCTATTATTCTATCAATTTCTTACGCCTTTGTATCTCAGAATAATGTGCTGTCTCTCCATGCAAAAACATAATATATGGTAAATTATTCAAAAAAAGTAAATGGGAAAAAAACAACTTTTGTACTAAAGATACGGTGTCAAATCAAATTCCTATTTGATATATTTTGCTGTTTAATCCTCTATGTTTGAGTGTACACAGAGTATTTCAACACGCATATGAGCTTTCTTCATCTGCATTCAAACACCTGTCTCTGAGAGGATGTATTTGACTGAAGACATGTTTGAACCAACTGTATACAATCGAGGCGCAGCTGCACTTAAACCCATTGAAACAGAACAAAACCACTTAAGGCTGGTTTGCCAGTTGCAAATTACACCACTTAGACGTGAAAACACATCTGAAGTGTACCCTGTGGTGCAATTTCAGTTTGCATGCAAAGCTGCGTGTGTGCAGACATGATTTAAGTTGTGATGCAATATCTCTTTTTAGCCACGGTAGCAGCATGACTCTATGAATGGAAATGAATGGCAATCTATTTGCATGTCTGTCTGTCCTGGAAGATGGATCCCTCCTCTGTTACTCTTCCATATTTTCCTCCTAAATAACCAGTTTTGAAATGAATTATTCACCCAGTATTACGTTGAATTCAAGAAGAAAACTCTTCTGTGGTGAAGAAGAACCCAAAAACTAAAAAAATACTTGAAGTTAAGTCACTGGGGACCATGCTTAACAACAGCAAAACTACATGAAAACATCTGTTTACAAACTCTCACACAACTTGTGCTGTATAATCAAAGTCTCATTTATCCAGCCTTATGCTCAGTACTCCCTAGACATATGATTTTCACGAAAACTAAAAATATTTAAAGCACTTTTGCATAAACAGTCTAAACATATGTTTTAATATAGTTTTGCGGTTGTTAAACGTGATTCCTCTTTACTTCAATTCATCAAAAAATGTCTACCGTGTTTATTCACTGTGAAGGCATGTGAGAAAAGCAATGTTTTCTTCCTGGATTTAATATAACACAGGGTGAAAAACTGATAATAAGTGCAATAAGTGAAATCCCTCAGATCAGTTCAGAGCTCAGTAAATTAGCTTATCGGGCTCTAGTTTCGCAGACCGGGAGAGACGGGGGCGCAGCGCACCTGCGCTTCGCCAACTGGGTGTGGCCAGGCGGATTTTGCAAGTTTGGCACACTGTGCGCCCTGGTGCAGCTACTCCTCTTACCCACCTCCGTCCCTCCTACCTGCGCAAGTCGGAAAGAGGGAGGAGAGAAGGCGTGGAGTGGGTTTTACACACATCACACCAATCAAATGAGCCCCTCTCCTCGCCCTTAAACGCGAAGGTGTAATGAGAGTTTACTCAATTTGCAATGGCAGAAGAGAGCAGCAGCGTCAGACGGCCAGACTTCTCCCAGGAGGAAACTGATGTTTTGGTCCGGGAGGTCCAAGCTCACAGTGTCCGAATATACGGAACTGCGAGCAGACCTCCACGGGCTGATGATGCAAAGGTAGCCTGGGAGGAGGTCACCACAATTGTAAATCAATGTTGCTGCGCCAAGCTGGATCTGTCAACACCTCCCCCTGCTGCGCCGCTACACCCATCTCAGCGCACCTCGGTCTGCCAAACTACCAAACTGAGCGCGCCTCGGGTTGCGCTACTCGAAACTAGCTCTGCGCGGGGTTCGCCACCCTGCGCTGCGCCGGGAAACTAGAGCCCTTAGTGTTTTTTGGCCCAAATAAATGCAACAAGTTACAAGAGGTATTTAAATTAAACAGGTATGTGTGGTTAGATAATATGGTTGTTTTACAGTGTTTCTGCTTTGGTTAACTGACAGACATGATTTTCTACATATTGCTATTTTTATTGTTGTTGTTGTTGTTGTTGTTGTTGTTGTTGTTGTGTATCCATCCTGAATGGCTAACTATTAAACTATTAAACGTTTTTTGTCTTTTTACTGTTTCTTTATTGCTGTTTATAATTCCTGATAGACATTGCTGCTACTTATTTTCTATGGACTTTTTTTTCCATCACTTTTTTGCAATTATATATTTGTATCCTTCTAGCCCACTGAATGTGAACTCAGGGCAATGCTGTAAAAGAGCTTAATGCTAAGTTAATTTTCCCTGAATAAACAATGATTGATGATGATGATGATGAAGATGATGACATGAACATGTTAGCATGCTGATGTTGTCACTTAAGTCAAAGCAATGCTGTGTCTTATTACAGCCTCACAGAGCTGCTGTGACCGTATTCTCTTTGTTGTGTTCATTTAAAGGACAAAGCTACAGAGGGCAGATCAAAAGCACATAATACTGCTGCAGCAATACACTCTTCCCATCATCCTTCAGGCTCCTTCAGGTTGGTCACATCATCTGACAGCATGCGTCCTTCCATCACGGCGGTAATGATACAGATAAATCTCTCTTCAAAACCCAAGTGAGCTCATCAGCTGCTTTAAAAAATTCTTTGAATCTATTTCTGAATACAAATGTCAAATGACCTTGTTTGGATGTTTCAGCTTTTTAGCCTTTCCGATGCCTTTAATATTTCTTAACCTGTTAAAGTGTGAGTTCCTCATGTCTTTCATCTGCTTTGTGATGATATGTCAACTTGTAAAACTCCAGATGTGCTGGCTGCTGGCATGCCCAAATCAAACTGGGCTATTATTAATATTCATCTTATTTTAATTAACAAATTTGAATTCTGTTTTTAGTTGTTTCGGTATTTTTTGTTAACCTTGGACTACAAGGAAGCTCAAGTGATACTCCATCCAAAATCTTTCTAGTATCCAATACTGCTCACCTGAATGGACTTGAAAGGTAAATGGTCGAGGCTGGCTATTTTCGCCCTTCGGCTTTGTTCACTTACTGTGCACACGAAAGCAGTGTGCAGAAGACACGGCAGACATACAGTCAGCAAGTGGCCAAAATAAGTTTCAGGGTCTCTAAGTTCATCTTGAAGAATAAGGCGAGGAGCTGTAGTATCTCACTGAGGTGGTTTTGGCATCTGGAGGTATCCGCGAGGCATTCATTTTTAGGAAACCCGAGGGCGCACCCCAGAACAAGCTGGAGGGATGATGAATCCCAGCTACCATGGCAATGCCTCAGGATGCCCCAGAATGCCCCTGTACAGTTGTTTTCCCTTTGTCCCTTTCACATGATGCTATTTTCAAGTGTAATCTAACCCAAAGTTAATAACATTTCTAGTGTTGATACTGATAGGTTGACATTATGCTCTTTTTACCATTCGGCCATCATTTTATTCACTTTTAATTCAATCTCTCGGTGCTACATCAGGGCACAGCACATCTCCACATTTCATCTCTTTTCCAGCTAAAAAAAAAAAAAAAAAATCACCTGTTAATTACAGTGAAGTCAAGGTTACACCGTCTCTAAATCCAGGGGGATTTCAGCTCGCAGTCCGATCAGGTTCAAGTTCTTTAATGTCAAATGCACAAAAATTACAGCGAAGCAGTCATTGGCAATGAACAATGAATATATATAAAGAAAGTCAGGTGCGTAAAATCTAATTAAAATCTCAGACATAAAGTGCTGCTGATGCAATATGGGAATACAACATAATATGATGTCAAATATAATAAAGTAAAATGTAATATAGTGGTAGAGAGGTGGACACTAATGTAAAGGTTGTGCAGTAATGTAGTAAATGTAATGAGAAAGGGTTGTAGACAGTCATGCACATAAATATATAGTTTACTGTGATGAACACTGACTATGCTGATTCCCTTACTACACCAATGAAGTTGACATATGTCGTTTGCAGTGTAATATTTTTACAACTATTATATTTTGTCCTGAAATTTGCTGCAAATATTTAAGGTCACTAGATGATCAACTCTAATGACAGGTGACTACAGTGGAGTAAATAGTAATATTTCCCTCTGAACTTTAGTAGACTAGAAGTATAAATTGGCAGAAACTGGAAATGTACAGATTGCACTGAGTAAAATGTTGAAAAGAGTAAAACATCATCAAATACTTCAATTAATATTCGCTGAATTTGCGGCCCAGGGGCCAATGGTGGCCCTCAAACATGACATGAAGTGCATGCATTATATTTTAATCATTTGCAGCTCATTTTAGTGATGGACAGACTAATTATTTTCACATTATTGTTTCCTTTGAGTTAATACATGTAAATATATCAGACCTTTTGAGATTTGATGCTTTTTTGCAAAATATGGTGTCAGTTTCTCCGTGACGCTCCTTTATAATAGGCTACATGCACATTCAACAGCTAGTGTTGCCACTCTACTAAACTTCTCTTTAGTGCAATACCAGTCATCATGTATAAGTTTACATTAAATACGATAAAATATAAATTTTAATACGCTGATTCAGCATCCCACTTGTATGTGGGTGGGGTACTTAAACTCAATACAGTGTTACTAACCAATGATATCTTGTTCTTTGTGGGACAAGGAGAACACGTCCAAGTCACCTCCGCAGCCTTGTGCTGCATTCATGTTATATCGAAATAATGTGAATAATGAGTTCCTGATCATACTTCATTGCTCATTTCATTGTTTTCTTACTTCTTTGTTATCAGTGTGTTGTTTAAATGCTCTGAGCAATAAATACAACACATCTTCCTTGTAGCATCCATATTGTTTACACATTATAACAAAGCTCATGAACACACCACAGTCAGAAGAATGACCATCCGAGGAGCACATGAATGTACCATTAGCCTTTGCTGCTGGAGACCTCAACTCCAGTCCCATTAAATCAGTCCTTGCTTGTTCATTCAGTGCCGTTGCTGCACTAAGTTACAACACATAACGGATTCATGAGCACTTTGATAAGCTGACCTGGTACATACTGGCCATACAAAAAGATTTGTTCATTCATTTTCACCCATCACCAGTCCCCGTCAATACTTTCACCTTCAATAGCTTAATTTTAGTATACTATAGAACTTGTAGGAAGCTACTGGTTGCATGGCAACTAGTGGCACTTTGCGAGTGTCATGGGAATTATGGACAGAGGGATGTCGTATGCGGAAAAGCCCTGTGAGGCAAATTGTGAATCGTGATATTGGGCTTTATAAATAAAACTGATTGAACTGATTGATGTTCTGTCATCAGTGTTAGTGCTATAAGCCACAGTTTGCCATTTTAGTAGACAACTCTCTTCCTGTGCAGCCCGCAGTCATACTCTATGATGGCTCCCTATATTGGCACTCAGTCTTAAAAACTTTGTGCAACCCTGCTTTAATGTAACTACTTCAAAAATCTAACACAAAATATGATTATTTATGCTAAATAGTCTAGTGTGTCGGATTTAGGGGCATCTATTGGCAAAAATACTACAAAATATTCATACCTATGTTTTCATTATTTTATAATCACCTGAAAGTAAGAATTGTTGTATTTTTGTTACCTTACGGAGCAGGTCCCCTTTCACGGAGTCCACCATGTTGTCTCTACAGTAGCCCAGAATGGACAAACCAAACACTTGCTCTTTAGAAGGCCGGCTTGTTTTTGTGTAGCCCACCATAGTTCTCCTACATGCTTGACACACAAGTTTCAGTGCTGCAACCTCGCCGCTGAATGCTACTAAATCCTCCACACTGTACCTTCAATTTCTATTTACACAGTGTGGCTAGCAAATGGGGGCAACCACCTTTGTAAAAGATGGGGTATAACAGGAGGTTATACTATTCTTTCCATTCTGCCGACATGGTGTGAGTGCAGTAAAAGCCTCATAGGAACTGCAGGTGTAGTTCAGGGAACCTGGGAGTTTGGGCAATTCCCAGCAAATACACAGAGCCGCCCCTTTTAAAGAGCTTAAAATGTCAGCATTGAGGTAACAGAGGAGTGACTCACATTTATCAGTAACACTTACGAGCCCCCGCTGAAGGAAAATATTCTTCATTGCACCTTTATAATGTAAGAACAGCTGAACACACGGTGACTCTATTATCAGCTTTCATTATATGTAGGCTGCTGCACTGTGTGTGCATTTGACGGCGCTGCATTGACGTTTATTTTGATAGGTGTGATACATTGCCTATTTATGTGAAATGAATTCATGTATTATATGTATCAGAATTACATTTTCATTTACTTAGCTGTGCCTACTATAAAGACCTGTGAGATGATAACCGCCATGAAAATTAGCATACTGTCACTTGGGCCAATATTTTATTGTTGAAGCTATGAATTATTTATAGCAGCTCACCGAGTTTTTAGACAGAGACATAAATTGTCTTTCTACTGACAGATAAATATGGACAGATCCTTCTCTCAGACCACACAAATGCCTTGTAATATAACCATTTATCTCTTAATTTGTGAGCAAGTTTCCTCCCAATTACATATTCATGGAGTCATAGGGCAGAATGGATACCTGAGAGGATTCTGTATTGATTTTTAAATACATTAATTTGGCTTCAAATGAGAGGAACGTGAAATCTCTGTTGAAGGACAGGTGGTTATGAATTCTAATTCTGCCCTCTTCATATTTGCATGAGGCCTCTCTGTTGCGCCTGGAGGCACCATTCTTTCTTAACACCCACACTCTGCAGTAGCCATTAAGGAGGTAAAACTCTGACTGGAGTAATTGATCTCTCCTGAAGGCTCCTCAGACAACTCTGACATCCAGAATGGCACCGAGGACCAAATCCTGACAGGATACTCAACCTGCAGGTTTAATCCTCTGTTCTTTGACACATACATCATGCATTTAAATTCAAATTCAACTCCTACGTAAAGGGGTCGAATGAATTAATAGATCAGTGTAATGAACCTTAAAGAATAAAGACCTCAGCTGGGTGTTTTTTTATATGCAAATATGTGAATATTATTATATAATAATCCTGTAGATCCACTCCATCCCTTCTTACCTTCCACAATAATGCCCCAGACATATGTGTGACTCTTAACCAGAGGGAAATCAAAGTCACTCAGAGAATTTTGTTAAAAGGAAACTAATAGAATAGCTTACATTAGGCTATGCAACAGAACGCCACACGCTGCTCTGAGTTGATAGGATCCCGGTAGTTGTTGCAAATTTGCAATGCAGCTGGTATAAATTAGTTTCATTTGTGTGTTGTTTATTTTTCACACCCCCGGTGAGTAAAGGCATTAAAGATATATTATGCAGGATTTTCCTGAAAAATATAGTCTCATACAGAAGTAATCTCTTTCAGTTATGACCCATAACAAGTGTGTGGAGGTGTATTTTTCTGCTGAGGCTCTGCCCTCTGCCTCTATTCTCTTTTTTTCTTCTTATTTTCAGTGTACAGTTTGTTTATGGTTCATGTAACGCCACAGCACTCACAGCACTCAGGTGTGGTCAGAGGCCCGTATTACGAAGCAGGATTTAATTAGCGAGGTAGCTTCAGGGTTCACTCTGGCTTTTCAGCACTATGAAGCTGGTTCTCTTTTTACCAGGATAAATCACCATGGTAACTTATGCTGAACAGCTAACCGGCTCTGGAGCAGGTTAACTTCAGGGTATCGGATCACAGCCTGTCAATATCCTGACCTCTGACCAATCAGATCACTGAAGAAAAAAGTATCCATGGATGAAAGTCCGGAGTCTCGGGTAAAAAAGAGTAGCCTATATGCTGTTATAGGTCAGCAGAATCACCTCACTATTCCAGAGCTCTAATTCCACTGAATTTAAAACAGAGCTTCTAACAAACACAGAGGTTATTTGTGATGCTAAACACATGATATTGGCAGGACTTTAACTTATGCAAAGTTTATTTTAATCTGCAGTGACAGTGCTGCTATTTTACACAGCTCAAAATAACGAGATACCTGTGTGGTCAGAACTAGGATAAAAATGATTATATTTTATTATAAGAATAATCTACACACATTTAATTGTCTCCCATTATTATAAATGCAACATCTGGGTCACACAGACCTTATCAGTCATTAACTAGGCTACTTTTACACCTTTTTCTTTGTTGTCATTGTCATTGTATAAGTACTACAGTGAAATTACAGGGGGCTCATCACAGTGGCATAGCAACATACACACATACACATACACATAATGCACATAAGAGAGAGAAAAAAAAAAAGCACAAATAACACAAACGTACACCATACTGGAGAGCCAAAAGCCGCAGCACTCAGCCGCGCAGCCATTTTGCACATCTGCTTCATTCATGGTTCTGATGATGTCGCTCGTAATGAACACCCCCGCCTCTGTCACATGAATGCACTTGTGGCTGGATAGAAAAACCCAGAGTTGACTGAACTAGTTCCTAACCAGCTTTGTAGCATCCAGACAGCCAATGTTAGGGTTAGTCAAGCCAGATAACTAAAAGATATCCTGGTTAAGTTGAACTTGCTCTGTGGTACAGGCCTCAGGACTTTGTAAGAAGGTAGTGACCAGGTGCCAGATTGTAAGCAGAAGGCATCCAAGAGACACAGTGCTCTAAAACTGCAAATATAGCGAGGCAAAACGCTTAACTGGAGTTGGAGTTCTTTTTTTCTGTTAACAAATCCCATGACAACACTCTCCATACTTCTGGCATTTTTCTTCAGCGCTAAACCTCAAGCCCTCTAGTTTCGATGTGGCTCAATGATGTCTTTGTTTTTTATAGCTTTTGGACAACAGTGAAGGTCTAAGGCACAGAGGAATGAGCTGGATGAGGCCACACATACAAAACTCTTGACAAATAAGTCCCGTCTTTTCCTCTTTCTATTATACTGAGTCTATTTGTATCACAAACTGAGCAACGTTCACATGTCATCATCAAAGCCAAGACATGTACTTCAGTTTTTATTTACACTCTGATGCTCAGCTAATTGAACATGACATTCAGACACCAGTGAACAGTAACCGACTCAAAAAAAAAAAAAAAAAAGACACACATCTCCGTCACCATTCAGGAAACTGGAGGAAATGTGTGACTGAGACTTTGTTGCTGAAGTCGTGGCATAAAACAGCAGCAAGAGTTCCTCGAGTCTCAGTTTGGGAAATGAAGTCTCACTTGTGGTGGTTCTGTGTTTTCCCATCTGTGGAACGAGGTGCAACATCAGCACTAAGCTACCTTACTGCACACTCACAGATGATTTAACAGCCAGCTCTTAAGCACAGCCATGGATTAATAGAGCTTGACACAAAGCCTTTTCACTGGCTTTATCCGTTTCTCCTAAGCTTGGGGGAATTGAGCACTGGTGCTTTTCCCAGCGTGACACCAGTATCATTTGTGCTGTTTCACAGTACAGTACTTAGTAGTACTTTTTTTTTTCACAGAAACTTAGGGGTTTTTGCTGCGTTGGCGAGCATAGCCACAGACTATTGGCAATCTCTGTCCTCAGAGATTCAGATCAAAGAAGCATTGGCTCTTCTGCCCAAAGATTAGACTGAATCAAGACCCAATTCCATGCAAAGCCCCTGTGGGTCATCTAAATTTGCAGAAGACTGTCAGATACAAGTGTCGGTAGTGATGCTGCATTGGATTATGGGAGGTTATAAAGGCTGACCTCATAATCCACTTGTTTACTTCCTGTTTTTGCCATAGCGGTCCCAAATGACGACATCTCTTCTGAGTTTAGTCTTGAAGTTTTGAAATTTGACACAGTTCAAACATATAAACAGTAAACTGGGAGGAAATGTGGGGATTTGGGGAGCTATTGGGGTCTTTCACAAAATCTGGGGGTGTTTCGTTAGTCGATGCTGCTCTGTGCTCTCCGTCAGGCCCTCAGTGACCTCGGGAGGATATGCCAAAATATACTTTATTTCATTTCTAGTAAAAAGTCTATTGTAACTATGCAGTCACAAGTTAAAACATTACACCACCAAATTCTTGTCTCACAGTGCTTTTGAGTTTTGACTTAAAAACGCCCTCGTGTTATGACTCCCACAGGGACTTCACTTCAGAATAAGGCAGTGTAATAATGAATGTAAGTTAACTGGGGTTTTCTTTTCTAAACACTGTTGGTCTCAACCTGCAGGTGACCTTCCGAAGTACAAAGTCAGTCAAAAACCCAGATCCATATTGAAGTTTTCACAAGAAAGCCAGCCAGCGATAGATCTGCACTGCTCAGAATGTGAATTAAGCCGTGGCAGAGGAACTGGTGGAAAATACTGCCGAGATTAAGTGGAGATTCTTCTGAGATGAAACGGAGGATTGTGCTTCTGCTAATTGTCTCCCTCAGGGAAAGAGTCAGCTTTTATTTCTTGTTTTAAATTGTAGAATTCTTGTGACTTTCTCTGTCTGTTTACATTTGCAAGCAAGTGATGATGATTTGCCAAATAACAAACAGCTAGACTCGGCTGCTCAGGCTGCAGTTTTCAGCGACCTTCAGGGGTCAGTCGCACTACAGTAACTATAGAAAATACACGTGAAAGATGCTCACATTGTATTTTGTGTAAAACATACATTTCTATTAATAAATTCACACAGAGTGCTGCAGGAGTCCTAAAACCTGGATTTGAGTTAGCAATTTAGCATTCCTGGTTCTCTCACCTTAAAGTCAGTGTTTTTTTGAATGGGTTTTTGGTCAGACATTGGCCTGAAATAAGGTCTGTGGTTAATATAAGCTTAAGAGACTTTCATTTTTGTTCTACGACATAAGATATGTCAGTAAATACCCCAGCTTTTTATGTGTCTCAAAAAAGGCAGTTGCTAAGAAGTGGCTAAATGAGACTACACGTCATCATGTTGAGGCTTTTCACAGTGGCGTAAGGTAGTTACTACTATGATGGGCCCTAGTGTGCCCTAGTTATATGTTATGAAGCACACACACACACACACACACACACACACACAGAGTTTTAGACGTATATATATTCTACCAACAGTGTGTCTTACTGTCACTTTTATGTAAAATCCTCTTGCAGATGTGCCCAGCTTGTCAGTCTTGAGAGATTTTGCACCTAAACTAGCAGCTTTAAATCGTATCGTCTCATTTCGTGATTAAACAGAGACTTGATATGGGACAACATCAATGCACATATTACCCAGCAATCATTATTACATATCTGTATATGACAAAAACAATGGAAATAGGAAATTATTCCTTCAACTAAACAGTTTTTTTTATAGTTGAATTATAGTTTTTTTTATAGTTTGAATAATGTTGAATAAGCACATAATTTGTGATAGATTGATGCTATTTTATAAAAACAGAAAACTGTGATGGAGATGGGTTTGTCTTTTTGAGGGCATACACAGAAAATCGCACCATTTTTGATTTAATGTGAGTTCTTTTTGAACATGGGCATATTTCCAGGTGGCAATCAGGGCCCTCCACCCCACAGGCCCGAGTGCAACCGCACTCCCTGCACTGTCTATATCTACATCCCTGGCTTTGCCTAATTGTGGTGGTGATGTTAAAGTCATGCAACCATGGTAAAGCTCGTTTATAGCCTAATGTTAGCTTTTTGCTTCTGGTGATTTTATTTACGCTGAAAGAATGATAAAAGTGGTGTTCATTTGTGATAATTAGCTTATTGCAGAGGTGTTAATAGAGGCGGTGCAGACAGTACGGGTGCATTGGGGCCCAAGGGGTGGGGATAAGGGGAGTTGGTAGAGGAACTGGCCCTCTTGATTCAGATTGCCACCACAGAAATACGACTGTGATCAAATAATAATTGACCTTGAATTAAAAGTGTGGCCATTTGCTATTGATGCCCTTCTTTCTTTCTTTTTATTTGTTTATTTTTTTGTTGATAAAATAGTCATTAGCAATCTAGAACAAAATTATATGCTTATTCTACATAAACTATAAAAACTATAAATAAACAATCAAAAAACCCCATTCAATTAAATTACTGAATCATTTCCTTTTCTTTTTTTTTTTAGATATGCAGAGATGATTGCTGGGTAATATGCATGCTGATGCTGTCCAATTTAAAGTCTCTATTTGATCATGTGACAAAATGCGATATATATATATAATAGCTAGTTTAGACAACAAATCTGGTACTAGAGGGCCCATCATAACAGCATGCCCTAGGACTTGTCGTTACTACCTTATGCCACTGTCTTCCTCAACAAAAAGCATCTTACACTTTGTTTGCTACAGAGCTTATTTCCTGCAATCAGACCAAATTCCAATGGAAAAATATTGTTGGCTTTTAGGGAACCAGGATGATGTTAACTTCCATGTTGACCCACAAATGAACATCATCCCTGCACCACACTATTGGTATTACTCAAACTGTTGCAAATATTTACAAACACTTGCTTTAAGCCACAGCTTCATGTCCTGTTTAACCTCTTTTGACCAGCCCTCTGCCATCTGCTGACCCTGTGATATAATCTTTATTGCGTGAGACAGTTGGTCAGAAAATAGCTGGCTTAATTATTTGAACTGAGCTGTGGGAGACACTTCAACACTACAGTTTTTTGTGGGTTTTCCAGGGCAGTGTGTTGAAACTGGCAACAAATCCTCCTCTTTAATAATCCACATTCTGAGTTCAGATCAAAAGGAAGAAATGGCAGCCATGTTTTATGTAGACGCTTGTCTCACTGTAAAACCGCTACTCTTTTTCCTCCAGCTCTCCTTTTTCCGGCGATGTTCTCGTGTTTTGTCTAAAACTCTCTGAAGACCGTTAAGTCTTATATTCACCAGAAAAATACTGCCAGTGCACCACTGACAGCGCAAGATTTTTTTGACCTCAACAGAATTCCCTGCCAAACTCATGCTGTGGAAGACTAGTGTGGATCATAAATGCCTGCAGCTAAAGGAGGGAGCCTCGGGGATCATCGACAAGCTGTCACCAAAATACAACGGAACAAGAAGGATTTTACACCAATTACTTAGAGTACCTGCTATAACAGTGAACCGGATACACGGTGCAGGATCTTTGGGAATCAGTTATGAAAACCACATATTGTTGTTCTAATTTCAAAGAAAGAAAGACGGGGAAAGTGTTTGCTTCTTCAGCCAAACTTAACAGCACAGTGTCATCAGTGCCCTGATTGTAATTGCAGTGCTGCGATGTTTTATGTCAAGCACTAGTTTGACTCACTTTTTCCAACCTCAATGGCCTGATCCATTTTCTCTCAATTCATTAAACGGCCCTTAGTGATGGCAGCATCACTCACTATTACAAAAAAGCAGGGCAACGGCGGTTTATCTCACACAGTGTGTTTTATTTTGTCAATATTCGTTTTTTGTGTCTTAACAGTGCGATGATTAGAGGGAGGCTGTGGACTGGAGTGGCGGAGTTCTCACAGGATTGCCAATTTAGAGCGCCTGCTGCTGACCACATGGACACACACACACACACGCACACACACACACAATCAGAGAGAGATGAGAGGGGGAATGTGTTTGTGTGTGTGAGAGAGAGAGAAGGAAAGCAAGAGAACATCAATCTTGCCCAACATGATTTGCTGACTGGATGAAAGCACTCCATCTGTCTTATGCTGTTTATTGAGGGAAAATTGGTTGAATTTAGCACAGTGGCTCCACAAACAGAGAGAGAGAGAAAAAAAGATTAGAAGATGTCCTTGTCCACACTTGTGGCGGAGAGAGATATTTCAGCAATTGTGGGGAATCAATTAAACTTAAATATCAAGCTTTATACATTATTATCACCGACGATGCGGTCTGTGGGTGTTTGGACGGTGGCACATTTTCTGTTGTTCTGGTTCTTCAACTGGAGCACACTGGATTTGAAACAATAACAATGAGGTTAAAGTGCTGACTTTCAGCTTTAAGAGGTTTTTTTTTTTCCTTCACAAAACGCTTTTTATAGTGTTGGCGTAGTCCTCGGTTTTCACCCACTGTGGATGTAAAGTGTCTCAAATTAGAGCAGAGTCGGCACTTTCAACCTCATTGCCCTTTATTTACTTCAAAACCCATGTGCTGAGGTACAGAGCGCATACAAAACCAAAAAATCAGTCCAAATACGTAAAGACTGAACTGTATAACTGATAAATAAATATATTAAACAAAACCCAAGATGGTGAAGTTTAAAAAGCGATACTTACGATATTATTTCCTATTACTAAGGTCATAGTGTCCAATCAGTCACACTGAACTTATTGGCGTATGCTGTGTCAGCGCTCTTAGATGAATTAACAAGACAAAGGTTGTGCCCTGCCAAGGCCTCAATCTGTGCCCACATTTTGCCCTCAGCTGTGTGTGCCAGTCCATGACTGCTAATTGGCTTTCTCAGAAGTATTTTCGCCCTGTGAGCATGAAGGCAGCTTTGTCAGATTTCCTCTCAAAGAGAAAACAGTGTAGATGAAGATGTTGTAGCTACGCACCTCCTGCTGTGAGCCTGTGTCGTGTACACATACTGTAAATGTGCTGTCATCAATAAGGCTGCAACTGATGTCTACATTATTGATCAGCCAGTTAATTATCTCTTTTTTTTTTAAAGTCTGTAAAATGGCAGAAAACTGTAGAAAATGGCTTTTGCGATCTCCCAAAGAACAATATAACGTCTTCAAACTGCTTGTTTTGTTTCAACCAACAGTCAAAAACCTTAAGATATTTGAAGTCACTGTATGCAGCATTCAGAGCTTTTATATAGCAGCAAAGCACTATTTGCTATGTGAGGATACAGTGGAGTAACTGTGTCCAGAGAATGAAGTCACGCTGACGCTCTGTGTATTGTGATTTGAGCTTCCGTGTTCTTTATTGTCGTAGCCAGTCAGCTGCGCATACGTGTTAGTGCACGGTGGTTACCACTGATAACACCGTCCTGACTCACGGTGGCAGGATGGCTTTGTTGCAGACACCTAATGACCATCTTCCACTTTAACAAGGTAACAACGTTAGCTCTTTCAGCACTATTTGCACTGTTAGCATCGTTAGCTGCTAGGTGCCTACTTAGCCACCTCCATGTTGAGAACCGTCTGCAGACAATCCTGCTCCAGAATCTGAATCATAGATATGCTCTGAATGTTGCGTACAGATCCTTTAGAGGAATAGTTTGAGAAGATGACACATAGCATGTTAATTACAAGTGGCCACCTCCGGGGCTGAAAAATGAAGCCAACACAGAAGTGCCAAACACTGCAATTCTTTGAACGGCCACTTGGCTTTGGAAGCCAGTCAATCCCCTTAGACCTCTGTGTTAAATTGCCAAACTAGGGCAGGATTGTGTCAAATGTTACGATACAGGTGCCTTTTAAGTGATACCTATACCATTAGAGAAGGTGGCGTGTGTACTGTAAGACCTCAGTAAATTGAGAGAGAAAGCGCACATTGCAGCACTCCCTTTACTGCGCCCGAGGATTACGGCACTGGACACACACCTTTCTTTATCTTCTTAAACAACACAGCAGGCCACCAACGTTGTTAGACGCTGGTATTTTGTTGAATTTAGGTTGTGATGTCTGGTGACAAAAGAAATTGAAGCTGCTGCAAGGCAGAGTTGGGTATAATGCGTTACAAAGTAACTTAGTAACTTAGTTAAAGTAAGTAGAGTGCTTTGATTACTTTTGCAGTAACGAATAACCTAACGCGTTAGTCTGCTGTTTGAGTAATCAAATACATGTACATTTTCAAACAAGACATCAGTTACTTCCGTTACTTTTAGAACGCTGGTCCTTCAGCTCTGAAACAGCAACGGCTGTTGTTTGGTTCTAATAACGGAGATAACGTTAAAGTCTGAAAGAAGCCATGGAGCTTGTGGCTCACTACGTGGTCGGAGAAATGCTGCCATTGTCTACGGTGGAGTCTAAATAGGTGGAGTAGGACTCGCTGACAGACATATTTCAGACTCAGGACTTGCATTATGCCTGGTACACGCTACATGCTGGTACTCACCAATTATCCCCGGTCGTCTTTCACGGCGTGTGTGATGTCATCGGGTTATTCTTGTCCTGTTTTTATTACTTTGACTATTATTTGAGTCACTGTGTCTGTTCATGTGCCAGCCGACATGTTGTTGTAGTCACCTACAAGTGTCAGCAGATGGCAGGAGCTACATTTGAGTAGCAAATGTAAAAGTAAACTGTCAAGCTACTGTATCTTCCACAGGAAGTTCTGACAAATGTTTCAGAATAAAAGCCTATTTAGAAAATGGAGGGATTCTCTAGCCAAGGTTATAAGGGGCTTTTAATTTGAAACAAGTGTTGAGTTTGAAATGACGGTGCGATATGTTAACTTTACAAAGAGAACGGAGTAGATAAAAAGTAAATATATAAACACACAGAGGGATTAATAAATAACGGACCGTCTATAATGTAGTTTGTTTCAAATGAAGCTGGGAGCCTCTGCAGTTGTGGTGAGTAAAAGCCCCGCCGCTATTTGTTAATGTTATTACTTTATGTCCGACTGTGAGGATGTACCATTGTTTGCTAGCTTGATGCTAATGACAGTAACGTTAACTCAGCGGGTTGACAAAGTGCCTCTGCTGTTTCACACCATCATTTCCCCCTTTTACTCTGTGTGGTAACATCCCTAGAGGAAATATTAAAAACGCTGGGGTGTTGTTGTCATACAGTTGTCTACGGCAGCAGATGGTTCTGTGTTTCTACTGGTCAAAGTGACGGCTGTGATGGGAGAATTGGATCTCAGTGAAGGGCAAGTGGTCCATAACTTTAATTTTGGAGACAAAAAAATGTAGGCTTAGCGCCAGAGAGTCTGCTGGCTGTACACACACAGGGACAGAGCTAAATGTCAGCATCACGTGGCTTTTCATCAATGTGCTTAACAACAGAATCGAGTTGCTTCGGTGTGAGTTTGTTGGGACTGTTTAAGGGCCTGGTGCTGGATGTTAGCTGCTGCTGCAGCTGTGTAGCTCGTGCTTACCAGGCAGATGTTGAACTGACCGTTTGAGTAGGACAGTGTCTCTGGAGAGGTAATGATACTACTTGGTACTGACTCATTTCGGACGATACCTTATTGAGAATCTATTTATATATATATATATATATATATATACAGTACAGGCCAAAAGTTTGGACACACCTTCTCATTCAATGCGTTTTCTTTATTTTCATGACTATTTACATTGTAGATTCTCACTGAAGGCATCAAAACTATGAATGAACACATGTGGAGTTATGTACTTAACAAAAAAAGGTGAAATAACTGAAAACATGTTTTATATTCTAGTTTCTTCAAAATAGCCACCCTTTGCTCTGATTACTGCTTTGCACACTCTTGGCATTCTCTCCATGAGCTTCAAGAGGTAGTCACCTGAAATGGTTTCCACTTCACAGGTGTGCCTTATCAGGGTTAATTAGTGGAATTTCTTGCTTTATCAATGGGGTTGGGACCATCAGTTGTGTTGTGCAGAAGTCAGGTTAATACACAGCCGACAGCCCTATTGGACAACTGTTAAAATTCATATTATGGCAAGAACCAATCAGCTAACTAAAGAAAAACGAGTGGCCATCATTACTTTAAGAAATGAAGGTCAGTCATTCCGGAAAATTGCAAAAACTTTAAATGTGTCCCCAAGTGGAGTCGCAAAAACCATCAAGCGCTACAACGAAACTGGCACACATGAGGACCGACCCAGGAAAGGAAGACCAAGAGTCACCTCTGCTTCTGAGGATAAGTTCATCCGAGTCACCAGCCTCAGAAATGGCAAGTTAACAGCAGCTCAGATCAGAGACCAGATGAATGCCACACAGAGTTCTAGCAGCAGACCCATCTCTAGAACAACTGTTAAGAGGAGACTGCACCAATCAGGCCTTCATGGTCAAATAGCTGCTAGGAAACCACTGCTAAGGAGAGGCAACAAGCAGAAGAGATTTGTTTGGGCCAAGAAACACAAGGAATGGACATTAGACCAGTGGAAATCTGTGCTTTGGTCTGATGAGTCCAAATTTGAGATCTTTGGTTCCAACCGCCGTGTCTTTGTGAGACGCAGAAAAGGTGAACGGATGGATTCCACATGCCTGGTTCCC
Organism: Epinephelus lanceolatus; assembly: GCF_041903045.1. Taxonomy (NCBI): domain Eukaryota; kingdom Metazoa; phylum Chordata; class Actinopteri; order Perciformes; family Serranidae; genus Epinephelus; species Epinephelus lanceolatus. The sequence continues at coordinate 25,266,900 of NC_135736.1, read as the reverse complement.
ACTGTGAAGCATGGAGGAGGAGGTGTGATGGTGTGGGGGTGTTTTGCTGGTGACACTGTTGGGGATTTATTCAAAATTGAAGGCACACTGAACCAGCATGGCTACCACAGCATCCTGCAGCGACATGCCATCCCATCCGGTTTGCGTTTAGTTGGACGATCATTTATTTTTCAACAGGACAATGACCCCAAACACACCTCCAGGCTGTGTAAGGGCTATTTGACCAAGAAGGAGAGTGATGGAGTGCTGCGGCAGATGACCTGGCCTCCACAGTCACCGGACCTGAACCCAATCGAGATGGTTTGGGGTGAGCTGGACCGCAGAGTGAAGGCAAAGGGGCCAACAAGTGCTAAACACCTCTGGGAACTCCTTCAAGACTGTTGGAAAACCATTTCAGGTGACTACCTCTTGAAGCTCATGGAGAGAATGCCAAGAGTGTGCAAAGCAGTAATCAGAGCAAAGGGTGGCTATTTTGAAGAAACTAGAATATAAAATATGTTTTCAGTTATTTCACCTTTTTTTGTTAAGTACATAACTCCACATGTGTTCATTCATAGTTTTGATGCCTTCAGTGAGAATCTACAATGTAAATAGTCATGAAAATAAAGAAAACGCATTGAATGAGAAGGTGTGTCCAAACTTTTGGCCTGTACTGTATATATATATGTGTGTGTGTGTGTGTAACTAAACTAAACAGTTTTGGTCTCTGAAGCTAATTTTCCCCTTCATGACAACTGTATGGTGGGTGTTTATAACTCATCATTTCATTAAGGTTTACAGTTACGCATAATTAAGGGCTGGACGCTTATAGAGTGACAAGCTGTCCGCTGATAGTGACCTTGGCTTTCAAGTCAGATCAACCTCTTGCTTTGTCAGTGCCAGTCTGTTGCACAAATAGGGTCCCTGCAGGCTCCAAAAATCAAGGTAGCAATGGCCAAAATGCTAAACTGGAGGCCTCAAAACAGGAGTCCACATACCAATGGGCAGTGTCTCAGTAGCTATGTCAGTTTTTTCTACACTCTACGGTTAATTTGTATAATAACCTTTGGACAAAGCTGGGGCAAGCTGTTTCCCCTTGGTCCCACCCTTTATGCTGAGCTAAGATAACCAGCTGCTGGCAGTGCCTTCCTTTATATCCTCAGAATAAATGCATTTGCACAGAATGTAGGACTATTTCTTTAATGTACAATATTAGGAATAGTTGCAAATCTTCACATCTGAGCAGCTGGATGTTGGACATTTCTACTTCATTAAATGACTTTAACAGCTTATCAGTTATCAAAATTTTAGTCGACTAATTTTCTAAAATGAATTACCTAATTGTCTCAGCAATAATCTTCATCTTGAATTCCAGCCTTTATCACACATTTTTTATCACCCTATCTGTCCTCCATTTCCTACTTTAGAAGAGTTGAAATCATAAAAAAGAAATTCACTTGTCACCACTGATGATGATGATTAAGGGTGATGATGTTGATAGTGATAATATATTCTGACAAAGCCTGACAAATCTTAAAAGCTACCCCATATTCATCTGCTGCCTGTCTATTAACCTATAAACTGCTTGACGTGCTCAGCCTGCCCAAGATTAGCAGCATAATCACAGGTTAATAATACTGCATTTTGCATTTAAGCTGCTGTTTTGAAAAAAAAAAAAAATGAGGACAGCTTTCTGTGAGGATTCAGGCCAAGTGATCACAGACACAACAAATGTTTGGCAGAAGGATTTCTCTTTCTTCTGCTCTCTGTTGGGATTTTGCCCTGGCAAAGTTTCTCTGTTCGTTTTAACCAGATACTTTGTGTGGTTTCTGCTTAAGCATGTTTACACTGGAGCAGACACGGCCATGACTGGTTGTGCTCATAATGAGCACAGACTTGGATTATAATCCCTTCTGGCATAATTTAACGCACCGCTTCAGACAGCAGGATCAAAACAACCAGCCACACTGTCAGTCAGACTGAGGAGGAAGTTATATTTTTTTCCTGACTTTATGGTTTTGCTGAATATGTGACAGCAATCATTTTTGGTTGTTAGTTAAAATGAGGAAGGGATGTCATAAAGCTCACACCAGATGGCAGACAGCCAAAGTCGCAGCAGAGTGAAATGTAGAGGTGTGACGCTGCTTTATGCCTCTCTGAGGGGGGGGGGGGGGGGGGGAATCTGGGTTTTCAATGAAATGAGGCAGCTTCACAATTGTCTCCTCTTTTGCAGTGAACTGAGTGAATTGAACCGGGTTAAACTCGATACCCAACTTCAGTCAATGTCGGGAATTTAAATGACATTTTGTGCACATGAAATTTCCAAAACATAAGCTTTCAGCAGCTGTTTGTTGTCAAACAAATTATATCTAAAACACTTAAGGTATGGTGTATGGCTGCGTGAGATGGAGGAAATTAAATAACACAATATATTTGACCAAATAACTCAATACCCATATTGCAACAATATTGTAGGGCTGACAAAAGTGTTTGTTTTCACCAAACACTTTTCGTATAGTACCCTTAAAACGTTACGTAACCCGTAGAACATGTCAACATACAGTTTGTATGATATCCCACGAAAATGCGCATACAACAATTCGCTCGATATCTGACAAATTAGCACCCCATGACATAAATTCAACACATTTTCACTCTGGCCTCGTCACATATCATTTGGTCATGGACTTTTCACGACCAGATACAACGTGAAAGATACCCTGGGTGCGTTGGTTGTTGACGTTCTGGGACGCCTTGTCAAGTTATGTCTGTTACATGCATTGCTTTTTTTCAAAATACATTTAAGTGCACTACGTCAATACAACACCACAAATTAACGTTTTTTTTCCTTCAACAACTAAAGCACATGGTTGGGTATAGGAAAAAAGAACTGGGTTCGGTTTTATAATCTCACAGGACATGAACACTGCTCTCTCGGTGAACGTCAGTGTTTGTTGGACCCAACCTACTCTGACTTTCGGTGCCTTAACTTTCGTTCCTGTCCCGCCACATTTCCCCCTGATGCCGCTGAGCTCTTTTCAACTGTAATGGTGACCGGCCGTGTATCATGCCAATGTTACAGTACGGCTGTTTTCATCTGTGTCTATACCACAAGTCACTGCCCAGGTGCCAGATTTTGATGACTTCGGAGTGAGACCAGGTGTGAGACCAGGTTGTTATATTACACACATTACGTAAATTTATCTAGGTTAGATTTAGATCTTGCCACCATGGCTCACCAGCAACAACAACAACATCATCAACAACAACAAAAAACCCCAAAACAAACCCCCCCCTCCATCCCACCACCGAAAATCAAGCAGGAGCTAATTTACTGCTATCTGAACACACCAGCAGTAAACAAACATCATGTCAAAAATGTCTTGGAGCAGCATCAGCTTCAAAGTTTGATCAAGCAGTCTGACTCAATAAACAATGTTGATGATATTATTTAGCTGACCTAGCTGTGAATAATTGTGCCATATCGCTAAATATTTCCTGCGCTTGAAGCTACAATGCGTCTGTCATTAGACTGATGGGCACAAGTGAAAGATGCAGGAAAAATGAAAACGAAAAAATGAAACTATATTTTGCTTCTGTGGTTGCTTAGTCAAAAAAAAAATGTAGATAGACCTCTCCTGCCCTGATGACTGCTGAAGGCTGGTGATGACATGTTATCTTGCATACTGATTAACACTAAAAATCAATACACTGTTATTGAGAGGAACACAGACTGTGCAAAGTTCAGTTTAATAACAGCTAAAATAACCTCTAATACTTTAAAAAGTTATAAGTATCTTGTAGCATTTTGTGCTGAATCATGTTTTTTTTTTTCGTGGCCTGGTAGCAAATGTTCTTTGGCCATGTCCTTGGAGCCCGGGGAGTTGGGAACTTCTTGTTGCCAGGATCATCACATGAAGCCACAGCAGCACACCTGCTGCTGCCCATTCAAAGTACAGAGCACGAACAACGCTGGGCAGCAGATGCAGCAGCAGGAGCTCACTGTCTGGAAGCACCTTAAGGCTAAATCTTTACTGCTTACACTCTCAAACATGAGAGCTTGCAGAGTTTGCAGCCACTATCCCTGTACGGATGATCGGATTCTAATGTGCTACATCTATTTTGTCTCTGTTAGGGACAAAGATGGTAACACACTCAGGTGTTTCTGATCTCCTTTCTATAACATCTTCAACTAAACAGCAGCCGTCTTCCAGTAGTCCAAACCTCCAGGAAGCTGTTGTTGTTTATTAAATAGTGATGATGTGAAGATGATGAAGGAGACTCTGCTGACACCGTCTTGCTTGTATATAGAAAGGTTTATTACAAGAAGTACAGCATCAAATCAAGCGCCTAGGAAGCCTGAGAGAGGGTTCGAAGCCAATATGAACTGCTCTGAATAACGGCTCAGTTTACCCTGCATATATAGGTCGGTTGTTTTGATGAACTTTGAGACAAAATGTGACAAGTGACAGAGAGACAATCTAGATGGAATCCAACCTTTCATCTTACTTATCTATCCTTGACCTGAGCCATAATAAAATCTTGACCTGGACCCCTAACTGATCATATAAGACCCCAGTCATCACATAACATGTGGCACGTCAGATACTACACTGTACCTCAGGGTCAAATATTAGGTAGGCATCAGAAGAAGAGCTGCTCTGGACTAACATGGCTACATCCGAGGCTCTGCCTTCAGGGAGAGCACTCAGTCTACTAACATCAGTCTGTGCTGGACACATCAGAGCACAAAGCAGCTGCAGGCTGTGACGAGGAGCAGAAGCCAGAGCACTGCCAGACTAACCTAAGGGTGAAGACATTATTCTTAGTCTTATTTTTTACATTGCTTTCATTTACGTGTCACTCCTTCACACATGCATGAATGGTGGACTTTCCAATGTCTGACTGACCGCCATTTCCTGCCCACAAGCTCCACAAATGCTAAAAAAAGAAATCAATGTCCAGCTCTGGTGACCACTAATAATCCATACATAAACATAAATTATCAGCCCCCTGATTTAATGATTTAATGGCTAACACTGCTCCTAAAAATGTTTTACAACCGGAGGCTATATGCCCTCTGTCTTCATTTTTCTGATACTTAAGGAGTTAAATATATATTAACCTGATCTCAAAGATTTATGATAAATGACTGTGAAATCTTGGTGATGACATATAATGTGTTAAGATTAACAGTCGCAGTTTTAAAACTGTTGACGTAGTGAAAAGGAAGCAGTTTCCAAAATTGTTTGGCTAAGTTTAGGGGAAAAAATACTTGGTTAGTTTGCTCTTAAAATAAGTATGTTTATGTATGTATGTTATAGTTTGTTATGTACAGAACGCACAAGTAACAAAAGTGTGTAAAGTTGAAATAAGCCAGTGCTGAGTTTTGGTTCCACATGGGACACAAGCAGTGATCTCCCGGGTGAAGATCTTGTGTTTGTTTGATCTATTCACTAGGGATGGGTCACGATTTTCGATTTTCGAATAGTCGTTTTATTTTTGAAAAATCAGTTTTTTAATGCAACTATTACTATTCGCTGTCTTATTTCTCCCCCGATATTTGACATGCAATTCAGCTCCTAACCGTACGAGGGCAGTCTAGGATTGCTACAGCGGTGTGAGATGGGCTACCAGCTAGTTTGATGCTCTTCTACAAACAGGAGAAACGTGCAGAGACTACTACTCCATGAGGAATGTCCGCAGTCATTCGGGCTTTCATAGTCGAGCGCACTTCCGCGTTGTAGTTTCCTGTAAAAATGTCCATGAAAAATCCCCGCGATGTGAAAAATACATGCCAAGCAGTCACCGGTGTGCGCGCACAGGGCTTGCGGATGTCCGCTTTGAGCCCGCGCGGACCTCCACGGAGTCCGTTCCGCCCGAGTATGTTCGGGCCTTTAAAGATGAATGGATCTCTGTGTGCATGGCTCTGGGGGGCGATTATTCAAAAAAATTTTGAATAGTTGCCATGATTTTCGAATAGTGTTTTTGCTAGTGTTGCCCATCCCTACTATTCACCTTCTGTCACTGAGATTTTATTAATATATTTGGTTCAGCGTGTAGACACATTTCTGCATCACTGTGTGTGTGTGTGTGTGTGTGTGTGTGTGTGTGTGTGTGTTTGCAGGTGTTTTGTTTTGGTTCTAGCAGAGCCTGATGCACACTGGGGAAAAGCCATTTGATGGATTCAGTCAATCAGCCAATCAATCAATCAATCAGTCACATGAAGTCATACAAGGTACAACTCCAGTGAAATGAGATCCTGTCAGTTCCTTTTACTTGTTCATGCACCTTAGTCATTTTTTCAGCTTCTTTCATTGTAGGCTGCTTTATAATTGTTCATGTTTCTAAACTGGCTGCAGTTTGTGTGTTTATTGCATCCCTGATGGTTCTGCTAATTAGGGGTGCACTGATTTATTGGCATTGGCTGATATTTGCCTTGTTGACTGCCATCGCCCTATCAGCTAATAAGATGACATCGATAGCAGTAGTCGATGTTTTCTGTGGTGTCACAATAATTTTGTACAGGTTAAAAAACAGGGCTTGAGACTAATGGCTTCCTGTTGTCCCCGGGACAGACAGTTTCGGATCAACAGGGATCTTCCACAGGACAACTTCCTGATAATGCTACATCGTGAACATCAAGTCCGTGTTGACATCGGCAGGAGGAGAGCTAGTTTAAGTTAGCTGGTTGGTTGGCCACTGGTTGCACTGAGTAACATCATGATGTGTTCAATCTCTATTCAGTAAAAACAATTATTGGGCAAAGGTAGGTCACGGTGTGTTCAATGTAACAATTTGTTGGTGTATTCGCAGCAATATAAAATAGTAGAGAGGGAATTCTAATATCTTATATATATATATAAGATATTAGCATTAACAATAACATTTCGAATAAACATCTGTTCTCTTTTACTATATAGTAAAAGAGAACAGATGTTTATTCGAAATGTTATTTTAAAGGTTGTTTCATAAATTTATTTAAATTTGTGCACATTCAAAGGTAGTGTAATGAATGACTGAATGACTTTAAAACAGCTACGTAATTTTTTTTATAATGAAGATTTGTCCCTGGCACGAAAGGGGTTATAAATAACAAACACGAAATAAACAACAACACCAACAAATCAGTATCAGCTATTGACCAAATTGTTATTTTAAACATAAGTATCAGCACATAAATTCACAGTTGGTGCTGGTAATCCATAGTTTCTAGTTGTGGAATTATTTAACTGTAATTTCAGGTACTGTTGCTTCTACTATTTTACACCACAGACTCAGTAAATCCGTTGACGTCATTGGTGGTGTCCTGGAACGTGGACCAGACTGTGATGTGGAGTGCAGATAGTAGGGCGACCTCTGATACGCCTAACCATGTCCTGACCTCTTGCATCACTGGCGGCATGCATCGCAGTTTGTATACATATTTTTCCCTCAGAGAGATGGCCGCTGGTCGCTCTTCCTGAACATGGGTGGCGATTTTGCTCTGTAGCTGCCTCTGACGTTGTAGTAGCAGAGATCAAGAGTGTCCATTCCTCCTGTGGCGCAGGGCGAGCAGGAGCAGGACAGCATTTCCAGACCTCCCAGGAGTAACAAAGCCTCTTTTCTGGTGTCATTACCGAGGCTATTTTATTTTCATTGTGAGATAAAAATAAAGACATGCAGTAGATTTATTTACTCAATATCTATCTTTCATAGCCTGTCTGCCTTGCCCTTGTATCACGCTGAAAAATAGATTGTTTGACCCATGATTTTTGCAATTTTGTGCTGCACTGGCAGGAACACAGATAAACAAATAGGCTTTTATTTCAGTTATATTGGCCACTTATCTGAGCAACAAAGATAACACAAACTGTGTAAATAGGCACAGTGATTCCTTTGTCTTAATTACAGAGCTCCATTAGGAGCCACAATGATCCTCAACAATAGTCTTCAAAGAGAAGAATGCAAATTAATGTAGAGACTGAGGGAGAGGAAATGGTGTTATTATGGTGGAGAGGAATGAATGCTGAGATTATAAGAGCTTTAGTCGTCCAGGCCTCCAACTGTGTTTGTGAGAAAGGCTTCTCCGACGACAAGACTCACAGTGTAGCTCCATGTCCCTGCATTCATTTCCAAAGCTATCTATAATACTTCACAGAAAGGGGGCGAACTTTGTTCATAGCCAAACACAGATGCTTCATGCTCCTGCATAATTCACTGTCGTGTGCAGTAGTCCACTGAGAAGCTGGAGTGAAACAGCAGAGCTTTTAATGGTTAGAGGGACTGGTAGCTGAAGGGTCACTGTGTCACTAATGACAGAGGGAAAGAGAATGGACCAGAAACCAGCAATTCTCTTATTGGTGAAAATCAGTTATTTAACTTAAAGTGCAAATAAATTAATTCAGTACCAAAGCAACCAATATCCTGCAGCTAGTGTGTGTAGTGCAGTACAGCCACAAACTAAGTGTAATGCCTTCAACAGACAGCAACCTTGAACCCAAAAACATGACTCACAGACTGCAAAGTTAGGATGAAAGCACAAGTTTACTTTGGTCAAAACCTGAGAGACAGACCAGACAAACAAATCCAATAAAGGTGTAGGCACTTGGTCAGGAAGAATGAAGGCTAGAAAGCAAGGTCAATGCACTTCAGACAATCAGGCAAACACAGAGTGGAGATGGGTCGGTATATATACTGGTATACTAATCAGGAAAATTGAGAGCAGGTGAGTATGTGGGCGGAGATGCTCAGGTGATTGGAATGGCAGTAAAGGGGTTACTGCAGGGCAGGAGGCTGGATCATGACAGGTGGTCTAAGTATGTGCCAGGAAAAACAGAGCTGCCCTGCGTTCCAAATCGCATACTTCTACTATATACTTTTAGTATGTACTGCAGCTGCCCTTAAAAAGTATGTAGTGTAGTATGCAGTGTGCATGCAGTATGCATACTATTGGGACACACTACATCCGCCATCACATCGCTCCCTGAACTCTGACCCTCTTGCTCACTTCCGCCGCCGTCCGTAGCGCCACATTTGAATATTTTATGTTGTTGTACTTCGGAGATGCAGCAAATCTCCTCTCGTCGAGCTCGCCAGAGTCGTGCATACTGTCGGAGGTGCCGGAGAGCTCTGTTGCTGTTATGTCATCATGTATGTTGTTGTTTCTAATAAACAGTCCCAAGCCTATTATTAGTGACCTGTCTATTGAACTAGTCACCAGTAGGCATATTAACCCCTTCACAAATAGCTCTCTGTTGCTGGCAGATGTTTGTTGTTAAATATATTTACAGCTGTGCAGCTGCTGGCACTATATTCTGTCTGCACGTGAAGCAGCCTTACATTCACATTACTTTTATTTGTAGTGTAACATACCTGCACATTCTTACTACATTACTTAATATGTGTTTGACTTTTACTATTCATATATTTACTAGTCTATACTGCTCATACCTGGCCCATATTGTATTCATATTTAGTCATATTCATTCATTATTTATACCACACTTACACCACTGCCTGCACTGGTAGAATCTTCTATATTGTAGTCATAGTTGAACCCTAACACTGATTATACTATAATCACAATAAAGTTGAATGTTGTAACCGTGTTCTTGCAAAACTGTATGATATGTGACAGTATATAATCAGATCATTGCAGTCCTAATATGTAGTGTCTTAGTATCTCAAATTAAATAAACCATGTATGAAAGGAAGTGTGGGCGTTGGTTGTACACGCAGCTCAGTGTGACGTAACTTCCACTGCGCAAAGGATTGTGGGTCAGAATGGCCAAAGAAGCATGCTGACATGCATACTGCGAAATGTGACCGGATGTAGTAGAACATCCTGGTACTTTTGGCATACTGCATCTGACATACTATGTATTGGGACACACTAATTCTTTTTCTGGCATACTAAATAGTATGGTAGTATGGGTATTGGAACGCAGGGCAGGTAACTAAATGATGTTGCCTGCTGAGGTTGTGACAGTCACCCCGAAGCAAAATTAATCCTGCTATATTACAGAATATACACTGTACCACTTTAACAATAAACTGACTAAACTACTTCTATCATAACTTCTACATGATGGGTAAATAGAACAAGACTAAAGGTGGATTTATACTCCTGCGCTATGCCGGTGGACTACCAAGTGTTGCGATGGCCCAAATTCTAAAGCCCTGCCAGTCTGAAAAATGTCCCATTGGACCATAAGCCCATTCCTCTGAAAACCCGTCAACCCCTCACCCCCCACCCCAAAAATACACCCATTTTTCAAAGTCCCGTTTCTCCAAAAATACACGCTCCCTGAGGTTAGACAACCCAATCGCCAGAAAGAATGCTTGCATTCTGTGTTTCTGTAAACAACAGATGCGTGTTGTAATGTAATCTTTTGTAGCAGATACATTGAAACTATGCTTCTTGACAAGGCTATGGTGAGTGTGTGGTTACATTTAGGCACAAAAACCAGTTGGTTATGGTGAGGAAATGATCCAGTTTTGGCTTAAAGCACCCACATTTGGTGGCACAAAAGCTGCTGGGGAATGCAGTGAGGGGTTGATAAAGAACATCTGGGATTGATGGCTTAAATGTTGCTGCTGGGAACATTTTCTGGATAACAGGCTGTGGGAGAAATGGGCTTTTGGTCCAATGGGACATTTTTCAGACTAAGGGGGCTCCAGACTTTTGGGCTGTTAGAACAACGGCATGGCACTTTATGCCATACTTATATCAACCAGGCGCACAGGCACCAAAGCGTAGCTAGCATGACTAAATATATTCAGCCAGGTCCAAATGATATTAGATTGATAGAGATCTGTTGCACTTTGCTCATGTTACTATATTACAAATTTTGCTGCAACAAGTGAAACAGTGTATTCGTACCTGTGCTCTTTGATTCTGTTCATCATTCTCAGTGATTTTACCAGCACATAGACGAATAATTAAATAACAGAGATGAAGAAATGGAAATGGAGCGATATCATGAACCATATCTGAGTTGAAAGAAATGTTTTTTTTTACCTGCCTAAATAAACCAAACTACACACCCGTTTGTTTACTGCTGGAATGACCCCTTAATGTGTTATGTTTGCACAAATATCCTGTTTGATAAGAAAATGCATCAGTGAGACTTTCATTCATCATAATTTATATTGGGGAAAGAAAAGATACTGCAGTCTGCTGTATTTATTTACTACACTAATGCAGTGATACAGTAAAGAGGACAATAAATACATAAAGTGATTAAATAAATAAATAAATAAATACCCACAACTGCATGCTGTGTAATGCTTTACAGTTAAATTATTGATAGAAAGTTTTCAGTCACAACACTGACAAATCCCTGGATGCAATGAACCACCTCTGAGATGCTGTATTTTTATACAACTGGATTGATCACTGCATATATTGAATTTAAAATAAACACATCACAGCACTGTAAGTAAAGTGTGTCTTGACACTCCAGCTGAGTTTCACCTCTACTTTTTATCAGCTCTTCTCTTCTCTGCAAGCCGAGGTGTCAAGTTAGCATTGTACACAAAAGCTGTGCTGGAGTGTCAGAGGAATACTAAATTTTCATCTTAGAAAGTGTCTGTTTTTCCCACCTTCAAACCACCTTAAAAGCAAAACAGCTGCGAGTAAGGCGATATCACAAGTTGGAAGACTGAAAAATGTAACACATCAGCCCCCCTGTTTATATATTTGTGCTTTCTCAGAGGAAAAAAAGACATGCAGTCTGTCCAGATGTCTGACAGCTGACATGTAAATACAGCTTTATTTCTCAGATGCAAATTGCCCGAAAACAATTTACATGGACTCCTGTTATGACGGACAATAAATCACAATACAGGTCTCTTTTAAACAAACCATTTACAGCTTTTTAGTTGTCACATACTGTTAGTGCTTTTAAAAATGTGTGAGCGCAAATGTCATCAATCTGATGGATGAAAACAAAGAAAAGCCTTTAAGTAGGAAGACAGTCTGTCTGCTGGGTCTGCCATGTTGTAATTATGGACTGAATACATGAAAGATAGCCTATGTCTGTGAGGTTTGCAATTATTATGTTTTTGGGCAAACTGCAAGAGGAACACTGAGTGTTTGATAATGTCCATGATTTAATGTGGGAAAACACTAACACACTTACACATAGCAGGGCAGTAATTTATATTTACACACACACAACACTTTAAATTTATGCAGCCCACAACCTCAACCTTAAAGCAGATATATTTAACATTTTTTCTATATTTAAGAGTGGATCATTATCACATGTCCGTATCATATATCAGTCGAAAAAATAATATGTTGAAGAGTTTCGGTGTGAAATGCAAAGAAATGAGATTTGCATCTAAAATCACAGCTTCAGTGTTTTGCCCTGCTCTCTGGTCTTCCCAAAAAGAGTATCTCAAATCTACAATTATTACAGAATTCAGCAGCACGAGTACTGACGAGGACCAGAGGGCGGGAGCACATTACACCAGTTTTAAAATTTCTGCATTGGCTCCCCGTGCGCTTCAGGATCGATTTTACGGCTCTTTTATTAGTTTTTAAATGTCTTAACGGTCTTGGGCCTTCTTATTTATCTGACCTGCTTTTACCATATCAACCCTCGCGGACCCTTTTTACGTTCTTATCTCATTTAACCTTTATCTTTTGTTATTTTAGTTAGCCTATAGGTTTTAGTTTTGATGCATTTTATGTCTCTGTTTTAGATCATTCTTACCTAGCTACTAACTCAATTTTATGAGTTAAATAGCTTTTTGTTTATTTGGTTCTTTTTATACCTTTTATCCTATCTTACTGTTTTAGTCCCTCAACTTTTAGCTCCAGTGTTTCCTCATGGGGGCCTACCACACTGAGTGTTGTTCCTGGTCTCCCAATGGGGGTGCCGTCGGGAGACCGCTCTGACCTAGGTGGCTGTAGGGCACTGCACCTCGGTGTGGAGCCTCATGTCTGCCCGGGTCGGGGAGGTCTCTATGGCGGCGCTCCCTGTGGCCGTGGACCGTGGGCCCTCTCAATGTGGACGGCCCCCAAGGGTGGCTTTTTCCTTGCCTTGGGTCTCAGTGCTCGGCCATGTCTCTTTAGTGAGAGCTTGTGTGTGTGTGTGTGTGTGTGTGTGTGTGTGTGTGCGTATATGTATATTTACGTATCTCTATGTGGGTGGGAGGGTTGGGTTTTCTCTTTTCTTTTTGTTTTCTGTTTTGGATCTTTGTTGTTTTTTACCTCTGTGAGGCACTTTGTGTTACTGTTGTATGAAAAGTGCCATATAAATAAAGTTGATTTGATTTGATTTGATTTGCCTGTCTTCCAATTTGCATTTTTTGGGGGTTTGTGAGTAGAGTTTTTCTCCTCAGTTTTCCTGTGTGCTTTTTTTGTTCCTGGTCTTTTTGGTAAATGGACAAATGTTCACACACAATTGTGGTGCGACTCTGCTGCACTTCTATTATCACTCATGTCCAAGTAGACAGGGACTCTGAGAGTGACAACAGAGCTCAGATGCTACCGATGCTTTAGCATTAGCATTAGCACTCAGACAGTAGTAGTCGCCGATTTGAAACTAAAATTATTTCTACTCTATTGCCCAAAAAAATGTTGGCATTGTACGTTTCTGCACACCCCAGATACATAACATGTGCACGTTACTATGTAGCGGACATGTTAATGTTTTATGTTTCATCAGTGCTGTCGTTAGCATGTAGTTAGGTTTAGGCAGAAAACACAAAGATCATGTTTTGGTTTATAATACCCAGTTTGGGGGCACAATCCCAGCTGGAAAAGCAGCAATGTCTCTGTTAAATACATCAGTTTTTTGTGCCTAAAAAGCCACTGAAAAAATTGTGACGGGTCGCTACAAAACACCCACATTTGGTGACTCAAAAGCTGCTGGAAACACAGTGACAACTCGCTAAATCACAACCGATGTTCATTGTTTGTTGGCCTCTAACAGTTGTATGCAGCTTGGCAGGCACCTTGCCTGGGTGTCACGCCATCCACCATCCCCTACACCTCCCAATGCAAAATCAGTTTGAACAATATGTCACTTTATACATTGATATGATACGTATAAATTATACAAATGTGACGTATTTGTTGTTTGCAGAAATGTACAGGGCTAACATTCTGGCAACGTGGCTGATTATTTCCACTGTCAGTTTTCATGGCTTATTCATGAAACGTCACATAGATAACCTTCTGGCAAGTAAGTTAAGTTACCTACAGTCCTCTGGCAGTTATTGTAAGCAGATGCTGCCAAGCTTGTTAGATTGTTTGTCAGCTTTGCTACATCCATGCTAATCCAGCTAAGTCTGTAAACACTGTTTAACGCTATGTGCTTTCAGGCTGTTTTGGTGAAGATCCTCAACCGCAAGTGCCTGCTTGCATTTCTGCTGTTGAAATACACACACAAACACACACAGGCACACACAGATAAAGGAAGTAAAATATCAGGACTCCGACTGTCTGAGAGGGAATCATTACTTTCTTTTGGTCTGAACTCTGTCTAAACTCTGACTCACACTCCCTTGCCTTCACTCCAATTTTTCCACCCTCTGTCTCTCACTTACACACACACAGACCCACACAAATACACACGCACACACACCCTCACACATACTCGTTCACCACATCTGCGCTCACATCCAAATGTGTGTGTACTCAGGAAGACTTGTGTAGACACCAGTGCTCACAGAGGGATACAAATAGGAGATTCCTCGTGTCTGGTTGTGTGAGTGACGAGAGTTCAGCTCAAACCAACTGCTCTCCCCTCCTTCTCTTGTAGTGTGTGTCCTTCTCTCTTCTTCAATGTGTTAGTCTGTCATTTCCTCTGCCTGGTTCCTGCAGGAGTCAGGCTGTCTGCTCCTTAAATAGGCTTGACCTCAGTGCAGACTCCGGGGCTGCTTCAGTCTTTAACTCTGCACATACTTCTCCGTTTACATTAGTGTGTGGTTGTGTGGGGGTGGGTGATTTTCATACAGGCGCTCTGCCTGTAGCCACACGTACTGTGGCTATGGGTTACACAGACTTTTATGCACCCTGAATGTTAAATTCTTAATTTCAAATCATGTCTTCCAAATACACTGTTGTCCATTTGCCTTAAGTGCTCGTGTAGCATTCAATCATAAGTTCAGATACAATAAAGCTTAAACAACAAATCCACTTCATAACAAAGCTCTCGTTCACCAGGGGAAATCAAATAATGCATAATAGACACAAGGATAAAAAAAAATCATGAATAATAATAAAAATGGTAATAGCATGAAAACAAATCAAACCATTGTCAGGGACTAGTCCTTGACTGCAAGTGCTGATTTTTCATTACAGCCAAATGCCCCAAGGTACGCCACACTGGGCGAGACCAGTATGTAAAGATACAGACATACATATATTAGAAATTATAGTGGCTTGGGTGTGAGGGAATAGGCTACATGTTCTTCTTCTCCCACTGTTTTATGTCCTTTTTTAATACTTTGGTTTAGCCTTTTTTGAGGAAAAACAATCTTGACAATGTACAATGCAATTATGATCCATGACACTGTTAATTTGAATCAATGACTGCTCATTCATTTTGAAAAGAATGCTGTTTTCTGTTTAACCTATATGAAATTACCAGCCTCGTCACACTTCCATGGTGTCACTATAATGACACAGAAGGAACCCTTTACTGTCTTTGTGAGACGCAGGCTTTCCACAAACTCCAATGAAAGTCTGCTGAGGGTGAGAGGAAGTGGAGGTGGATGGGTCCAACAAGCACAGGACTTTGACCCAGGACACCAGTGTTCGAGACCAACAAAAACCAAAACTGGTTGGGATGTTTGTACCACTAAAAGAAAGGTGTTTCTTTGATGACACACTGCTGCCTTTCCAGCGGTGTTTGGGCCCCTAAAGCCTTGTGTGTTTTAGCAACATCTGCATATTTTCCTGATCATAACCAACGGGTTTTGTTGTCTAAACCTAACCATCGACCTCCTCTTATTGCTGACCACCTCTGCATCAAGAAAAAGCACAAAAAGCTCACCTTTTAATTTAATTGATACTAAGTAAAGTTAAGTTAATAATAAGTTAATTAATACAGAATCATCTAATATAGCCTACACTTCCAACCCTCCACTATCACTTCATTAAAATCAACACACACACAGTGGAGCTGGACACAATCACACGCTGCAAAGACAGAGTCTGTGTAACAGGTAAAAAACCCTGCTCCACCCCTTACGTGATGTGACATGTTGCGCCTGTGCCTCATGCATTTGGCTCGAAGAGTCTATAGCCATTTTAGCGGCTCTGTGACGCTGTGTTATGTACAGCTGTGCTTTAAGGTCAGTGCCTGCATGCTAATATTTTTATCATGTTCACCATCTCAGTTTAGCATTTTAGCAAACTAACATTTGCAAATTAGCAGTAAATGCAAAGAACAGCTGTGACTGATGGGACAGTGGGTGTCTGTTGAAAATTATTTCTATGATACTAATTTGAAACAGTTTTTCAGGGAAACGTAATGCAGAACAAATTATGCATTATATGGAAGTAATGATGCCTTACAAGTCGTTAAAATGTTGATGCTGAACGTGTCAGCAGTATGTTCACTAACAACGTATTTCATTTGTTTTTCACCAGAATAGGTAATCTTTAAATGCACTATTCACCCCTAGTGACCACGACATTATTTCTTTAGTATCACCTATTACCAAAGTGCTTTTGCTGCCTGACCCACAGACATGAGTCTGGATGCAATCCCAGGATTCTGGTGTCACAGTCCGACACTTTGTATGTCCACCATCAACCCAGATCACCTCCATGTGAATCCAATGAGGTACATAAATGTAGTGTTTTATTAACTCTAGGAAACCTTTGACTATTGACCATTGTTGCCACAACATAATAGACAAAGTAAAGATTTTGCTTAGCAGCCCGACTTTCCCATCTCTAGAGCCATGCTGCTAGTGCGGCTAAATGTTCTCTGTGCTGATGGTGGAACCTGGACCGCTGTGGACATCAGCATTCAGACAGAGTACCAAAGAGAGAAATAAAACACACATGAAACAAATACCCTGACCTTTATTCCAACTCAATAATAAAATATTATTTTGTACATTGGGCCAAACACAAGTTGCCATCAGCTGGATTTATATAATCACACACTGTGAAATTGCTCATAAGTGTTTCAGACTTATTTACTTTTGAAGGATACCTCACTCCTGAAATCAATACAGCAGCTAAAAAATATCTTCAATTTAAAGAGGTCCAACAATAACAAGGCCAATCTAAGCTGCAAACTTTTTAAATACAAGAAGGCTCGCAAATAAAGTGTTAAAAAAAACACACTTTATTTATGAAGCAGGGTATAAATGCACACGCTGCAGTAACTGGAAGTGCCCGACTCGCTGCTACTCCTGTTGCTCAAAATTACAGCTATTCATCAGTAACTTTGCCTTCCAAAAAGTCCACTCATGAGCTTCATGCATCACGACTTTAATAGGGAAATAATCATGTTTACACCCCAAATTCTGCTACTATTTACTTGTGTTTAACGTAGATCCTGGCTGTTGCTCTGATAAACTCTTGTAATACTGAACTTGAACAGGCGAAAGCAGAGTATCTGCAGGCAATGCAGCTTCTCATTAGTGCTGTTTATTTTGAAAGGTAAAACTTGGGCATAATCATGAGCACCACAAAGTCCTGTGTCAAATTAGATCATACTTTAGGCCATTTTTATTGTCAGCTAAATTGCTACGGTGCATCTAAACTTGATTACATGAGACTGCAGAGGAAATGGACAGCAAATGGTCTCTTTGTGAAGCAATGAATAAAAAATTGCAAAAGCCAAATAAACACCAGTAAACTACCTTCTAATGCCTAATTTAATGTATCAGTGTGGCACAAATGCTTCTTGAATGCCATTATGGTTTTTGTCCCCTGATGTGAGTGCTTTCTAACAGCATGTTGTCTAAAGTGTGCATTGAGTGAAAGTGCAATGATGGGCTTTTTTTCTGCTTTGATGTATTACTTTAACTCAAACAAAGCCAGGAAAGAGCCCACATCTAAGAGTCTCATCATCTCCTCATACCTGCAGGGATGGTTTTACCAGAATGGGGCCATTAAATCATAATGAAAATCTTTTATTTAGCTTCCCTCTCAGCCTGGTGTAGTTTTCACGGTACATTAGTGTTAAACTGTAGTGGCCAACAACATGGAGCTCTTTAGGTTCCACCTGTTCAACAATGTGTCCGTGCTGCGGTTAAACTCTGATTATTTGCAAAGCAAACTGGTGAGCTTGGCTTCAGCTCATTCACATGTGGTGCAGCATCAGTAAGTGTAGAAAAAAAGTGGTTACTTCATGAATTATAAATGCTGTTGAAATGACTGGACATAAGCTTTGCTAAGACATATCCTGTTAGGCCTCCTCCAGTGAAGTGAATCAAAAAGTTAGCTCATGAGCTACATCTGCTCCCTAAGCTTATCACTGCTGGTGGGGATTGCCATAGAATTATA
The DNA here is from genome assembly GCF_041903045.1 of Epinephelus lanceolatus. Lineage (NCBI taxonomy): Eukaryota > Metazoa > Chordata > Actinopteri > Perciformes > Serranidae > Epinephelus > Epinephelus lanceolatus. The sequence goes on along the minus strand of NC_135736.1, from coordinate 25,248,452 downwards.
TGCAAGACGCAATGTTTACTTCAGCTGCGTCCCATTGATAAGGCAGAGGGTGGAAGCAGTGGAGAGAAAACTAAAACCTCAGGAGAGAGCAATAGTTTGTGGAGCAGCAGGAAAAAAAGGACTGCAGTCCAGGACCACCATTAAAAATGATGTAGAGCAAAGCTCCGGACCTAAACCCAGAGGCTGGGGAGGAGCTGAGTGATCACACTGTATAATAATGAGTCATAATGAAATATGTATGTGTCAGATAGTGCGGCCATAACATAAAGCTAACACAAGTTTCTGGAGATAATTGTGGTAGTTCAGACACAGCATGTCTTGAATATTAGAGCAAAATACCCTCCAAAGGAAACTGACTGGCTTTTGAATTTTTAAGTGTTAAAAACAGACGTGGAAGAATCACTCAGATCATTTACTTTGGTAAAAGTAGCAATACTACACAATATAATTATGCCATCATAAGTAAAATCCTGGCTGCAAAATGTCATTTAAGAATAAGCAGATAAGAAAGGACAGGGAATGAGGGGAGAGAAAGACATGGGGAACAAATGCAGCAGAGGTCTCCAGGCGGGCCAGTTGGGTCTGGAGACTTTGCTGTTCATGCTTGACAGCATAACTCTGAGGCCACCAGGGCGCCCCTGGATTAGGTTTTTTATTAACATAATTAGGAAACTTTTTTTCCCCCTTTATTTCTAAGTTGCAACCAATGCATTTGTAATTTGTAAACCGTTCACTGACAACATGTTTCATTTCTTTTCTGAGAACAGGTGAAAAAAAGGTTGTGTTAAGCTAATATTTTAATGTTCTTTTTTATTTTTATTTTCTTTAAATTTGTGAAATAGGTGAAGAACAGAGTTTCTCCTAGGATTATTTTTCTAATTTATTTTTTTGTTCACCTGCCAAATATTAGCTATACTGATGTTAACCTGTTAGTTAGCGAATATAAAACATCCTGTCCATACAGCTACAATCTGGGTTAAGTTGTCTGCATTGTTAACTTTTGTTTAGAGTAGTGTAAGTCGTAGCAACAGGGAGACTACACCTCTCCTGAGTGGGATGTATTACCAATAAAGATTTAAAAAATCCCTCATGAGTTGATATGACGTCAGTTTAGCTAAAGTTAACATGACAGTTATAATACACAACTTGCTAAAGCTAGCTTGTATTTAGAGTGCATGGATAAACTAAAGCTCATGTGGAGGAAAACATGAATGATTTTAGTCCTATTTAGAACATGGGGTGATGGTGCACTTCAGCCTCTTGTGGCCAAAATGAGTACTACAACAACAAACACGAGTTGCAGTTACATTTCACATCCATGTCTGTCCAGACTAATATATAGTAATGAAAATTAACAATATGGATGTTGCTGCAAAGAAGCTCCATATTCTAATACACGGATGCTTCACAGCCATCTTTCCCCAGCAGCACAGAAGATCTATACAGTCACAACATTTTAAGATTAATGTCACTTATTCAGAATCTGACCAAGTGTCTCCCTTTCTGTTCCTGAGTTATGGCATTAAATATTATGATGTCACAATGAAATTGACTTTTGACCTTTTGAATATAAAATGTCATGACTTCATCAGTTTATTCTCTTAGACATTTGTGTGAAATGTTGTCATAATTAGTGTATGAATTCTTGAGTTAGGCCTGAAACATATTTGTGAGGTCACAGTGACCTTTGAACAATCAATTCTAATCATTTCATTCTTGAGTGCAAGTGGACATTTGTGCCAAATTTGAGGAAATTCCCTCAAGGCCTTCATTAGATATTGTGTTCACAAGAATGAGATGGACACAAGGTTACAGTGACCTTGACCTTTGACTACAACATTATAATGAGTTGATTGTTGAGTCCAAGTGGATGTTTGTACAAAATTTGAAGAAATTGCCTCAAGGTGATCAAGAGATATGGTGTTAACAAGAATGAGGCAGACAAAGTTACAGTGACCTTGACCTTTGACCATTGACCATTGACCAAGTGGACATTTTTGCCAAATTTGAAAAAATTCCCTCCAGGGGTTCTTGAGATATCATATTCATGAGAATGGAGATGTGCAACTCGAAAACAAAATGATTCTGCCCACAGCTGTTGCCAGCGTGGAGGCATAATGAACAAAAAAAGGACTAAGAAAAATGACGGTGGTAAAACCTTTGTTTCCTCCTGTTCCATCCATCCATCCATTTTCATAACCGCTTATCCTCATGGGGGTCGCGGGGGGGCTGGAGCCTATCCCAGCTGACATTGGGCGAGAGGCGGGGTACACCCTGGACAGGTCACCAGACTATCACAGGGCTGACACATAGAGACAAACAACCATTCACACTCACATTCACACCTACGGACAATTTAGAGTCACCAATTAACCTGCATGTCTTTGGACTGTGGGAGGAAGCTGGAGTACCCGGAGAAAACCCACACTGACATCGGGGGAACATGCAAACTCCGCATGGAAGGGCTCCTTCCCGGGATCGAACCTGGAACCCTCTTGCTATGAGATGACAGTGCTAACCAGCCCTGTTTCAGAGATGAAACGAAAATTACTTGGAACTCAGAAAGATTATCGTGTTCTAAAGTCATAAACATCGGAGAGAAAACAAGTTAGGTCAGACTAAGAAAATGGATCACCAAAATTCTTTTCCCTAATGCCTATCAGGGCTTCTGTAGTTTTCTCTGCAATATGTAGTCATGGCAACTAAAGCATGATTCACATATGTATGGTTATGTTTAGAGCACTCAAAGCACTCCAGATTAAGGTTACAGGAAGATTGGTTTCTTGGTTAAACACGGAGTCAAGGGTCATTTGAAGCACGAGACAGAAATATTTAACCAGCCACAAGCTTTTCCTAACCTGAACCACAGTGTTTTAGTAGCTTAATCCTATAACCACACGCAGGACGCAGGACTGTTGTCAAAATGGATCCATGTACAGTAAGTAGGATCCATCCACCCAAACACCATTCCTGCAAGCTTTTTTGCAGTGCAAGAACATAATACTTCCTGGGCTGAAAATAAGTTGCCAGTAAACATAAAACCCTGGCAGTAATTATGTTTCCTCCTAAATGGCTAAAACCATTTAACATTACTGTATATAAAGTTAATCTTCAGGAAACAGAGTTGGATTAAAGGTCATGTGTGTCACTTACAGTTCCCACCTTGGATTTTTCTATAGATGATACTGTTGTGTGAAATTAATTACACGTTCAGGATTTGCACTTACGCAATGGAGCTGACAGCAGAGTTCTCACAAGCAATTTCACATTCAGTCTTGATGGTTAATTACATTTCCAAGGTGTTGCTTACTACCTGGGGAGACGTTTGTTCAGTGGAACCTGGAAGAGGAGGTGACTTTGCCTCCCCCGAGCACAGACAGCGCTCTGAGATGGAACATGGGTCCTGAAAGGTGGCATTAGCGACCCGCTGAAATGAAATGGTGTCAGCCTTTGTCTTACCACATGGCTGAATTTAATTTGTGTGATCCCCATGTCCTCAAACCAGTGGAGCAATCAAAGGTACTGCTGATGAAGCTCAAGGGCATCCAAGAGGGCTCTTATGAACTGTGTTAGCGGTTATACTGGGAAGGAAAAAGCATCTCTGTCATCTGAATAAACAACAGGCTTGAAGGTTTAAATGTGAAGTTTATTCATATTTTGGATGACAATAAAATCAAAGAACTGAAACTGAAAAAAAAAAAAAAAAATCAAGGAAATTCAGAGGACTGCGTTCCTTAATTATAATAATCTTGTTGCATTGTTCCAAAATAGCACCAAAATACATGTTTGTTGTTTTTGATGCTGGCAAGAAAGCTGAAATCTATAACTATACACAAATAAGCAGGTGTTTTGTCTTGTAAGTACATGCTCTCATTTCCTTCTGAAAAATAGATATTAAAAATAAAATCTCAAAATCTCTATTATATCTGTCATGGCAAGTATTCCTTATAAACTGAAGATAAAACACAATTCTACATATGCAAGTGCTGACAAACAAGATTTAATAACAACCCTATTTTAAAACATTTTAAATCCATTAGTAGGATCTTTAGAGCCGGATCACGCAGGACGTATTTGGAAAATTGGAGGGACACATCACTGCTTTTATTTAGAGAAACCTGCCCTGCTTGAGGATCTCTGGCAGCATCCTTTTACTGTCACCAGGCAACTGCAACATCAGCTGCTGTCAGTCATTTAGATAGCATAACTGATGACATTAGCCAATGCCCTTAATAGCTTTAAATGCTAATGAAACTCACCACCCATTTCAGCTACGACAATTAAAGCCACTTAATTTGACAGTTGATAAAACAAGCTGGGAAAAAACAGACCTGCCTCTGTTTTCATCCAGGTGGACAGCAGAGGAAAAAGACAGATTTTTCTCCTCTTTGAATTGGACGTTTTCATTCGTGGTTGCTGATATCACTCCCCACAATACTAAATAAAAACCATCTGGGGCCAGATATATCATTGAGTCATGTCCACAAAAACATGTAAATGGATTTCCTACACATATTGTAAACTGGCATAAGAAGATTTGAAAAAATAATAATTCCTTTGTGCGTTACCAGTTGAAGTACTTATTTTTGGCTGGACCGCAGCATGTGAGGCCAGCTCCAGTTCCCCAAAAGTGAAACCACCTGGTGGCTGGCTGCAGTTCAGGTCATAAAGCCCGCTCCCTCCATGTTAGTGGATTGGACATGGGCTAAACTAAAAGATGACAGTATCAAATAGAATTTTGCCCAAAGATGGTTGCTATCATTTTGGGTAGTTCTTATCACGCTGCTGTTTGTTTAAGTGTTCATTTTTCTGATAAGTTTGGTTTTAATTAGTTATTTGATGCTATTAAAAGGGGGGGTTGACATCATGATTGACAGCTGTGTGCCAATCTGTGCGCTCACATCAATGGTCGTACAGGTGTTTGGGAACTCAGTGGGGTCTCACTCGGGTTAGCTGCAGGGGGGCCTCACGTGTTTCTGTTACGGCACTGGATATTTTGGCTTCATTTTTGTACAGTGGGTGTAAGTGGAGACACTTCATCTATCTTTATATACAACACATTCTCACTCCAACTTCGTCACAGTATCAGTGTTTGGTCATGGACTTTCCATGTCCAGATACGGTGTGAAAGTTACCCTGGGTCTGGTGGATATCGACGTTCTGGGACGCTGTGTCAAGTTTATACCTGTTACATTCATTGTCCTCTTTCAAAATACACTTCTGTTTTCACAGGAAATTTACTGTTTGCATACAGTCTCTTTCAAAATAAACTACACTACATCAGTAAAACACCGCAAATTGACCTTTTTTGCCTTTAACAACAAAAGCATGTGGTTGGGTTTAGAAAGAAGTTTGGCTTTATAATCTTATGGGACGCGAAACCTGCTCTCCGGGTGAAGGTCGGTGTTTGTTGGACCCATCCACCACTCCTCCCCCCTGCTTTACTCGGACTTTCGCTGCCTTAACTTTCGTTTGTGTCCCGCCGTGTTTCCCTCTGACGCGACTGAGCGCCATGAAACTATAACACTGACCAGCTGCATGTCATGCCGATGTTAAAGCACGGCTCTTTCGGTGATGAAGTCACATCTTTGGCTGGAGTTAGTGATGTTGTAAGTGTTGATGTTTCCCCATTGGTCGTTGCTCTTTTGAAATAAATAGGCCCTGACAATCCTTTATTACTGTGCTCCCCATTGTCTGTAACCAATGTAGCATGTTAGCATGGTGAAATTAGCAAGCTAGTTATCTACCTATCCAGCCAGCACGAGTAAAATTTATTAACACACATTCTTGTCATAGCATAGAAAAGCACATCATTATCATCAGTTGAGTGACAACTTTGGATCATTTTCTATAACCATTGTATCATTAGCATCTTCTATGTTTGTTTGAAGAACAGCTGTGTCTGTGCGACACAAGCCTTACTGCCGCCTTTATGAAGAAGAAAGTGGAAATAAGACACTGATTGAATTTGAATGTAACATGTAATGAGTGAATAATACATGTTACACTGTGGGAATGGGTGCTGCAACAATGACAGAGTTCTCCTAATAAGATGTTATACAAACTAGCGTTACTGGCAGAACTTGGCTGTGATAGTAGCCGATGGCTTTGCAGCCTCCACTAGACACGTGGGGATGTATGCCCCCAACTGGAGCAAAAGAGGAGAGGGTTGTGTTAAACCAAACAAAAAGGAGCTGGTTGGTGGATACGGCTTCAGAAAGAGCAACTCCCTTCTGCTGTGTGACTGTGTCTGTGTACTGTTTTTCATTTTAACATGTATGTACATACATTCTAGGGCTGGACAGCAATGACAGGGCCAGAGCTGTCAGTGAGAGTCATGGCAAAAGTGACTGAACATATGCTGCGGCCTCCTGTTTAAAATTAAAAGCCCTCTCGTGTTTCTTACTGGATCCAGCCATATACTAGGTTTTCACCTGGTCTTGTTAGTTGGTAACAATTCTTCGGCGTAATTGCTTCAGTGTCTACAGTTTTCTCAGTCATTATGTTCACATTAGAGGTATCGTTTTATTTACCCATGTTCACATTCTTTCATTTCATTGTTTTTGTAGGCGCTTTGAAAAGCCTGTTTTGATATGAGCATCATTACCTTAATCATTTCTGATGTTTACTACTGACGATTAAGATATCACCAGCGCTGATGGCTTACACCTACATGAGATAAATGAATGCTATAAATAGCCACAGCCGTGCGTAATGGATGTGCGTAATGACAGCTGCTCTCCCTGGCATTGTTGGAGAAGCTCGCTTGCCGATGTGTCTCAGTAGGTAAAATTGCACTTCATCTTTACTGTTCTTTCCACTGACAGGTCTAATGAGTGGTGAAGTGTGTGTAACTGTGGGAGTCACAATAAGGCTTGTGCATGTGCGCCCAGCTCCAAGATGACTGACATTTAGAAAACAAAACCGTGCACATGCACAGCTCTCAAAATCTGAGGAAAATAATTGGTATGTGCATTCTGTCTCTTTTTAGTCATGAATTTAAACACAGCTTTATGGTTGTGGCCCCTGGAGCACAACAGTAAAGTAGGGTAAGATGGGGGAAGATGCCCCCACCCCTTTAATTCACCTCCTAACCAATGCCACTAAATCTACTGTCAACACATGATGTTAATGGTTATGCTATAGTGAATTGTGACCTGTCATCTGAATTGCTGCATTCTTGAGATTTACTCCACCAGAAATGTTCAGATTTTTTGTCACTGGAGAATAGTGAGCTATGTATTTATATTAAAATATAATTTAGTTAGATTATCTAGTATATAGTCATATGTGACTATATATATAGTTCATATTTACATATAGCTGTTCAGTCAGGAGACACTCGTTCTGAGAAATAGAATATTTATTTACATGCACACATAGGTATGAAAAACATGAAAAGCCTTTGGCGATTAGAACCCATGATGACACATCTATTCCAGTAGGATGGTAAATATGTAGTAGATTAGGGATCCCCCCCGTGGAGATGAAGAGGGAGCTGAGGATCTGAATGTGAAGAGGAGTGGGCTTTTGATGAGCTGGTCCTGGGCTCTGGATAAGGTGGAGGAGGGTGTAACGATTCTGCCTTAAATGACAGCTGACAGAAGCAGAGCGGGGAACAGATTTAAGGTTTGGCAGCAGCAACATGGACGGCTTAAGGAGATCAGCAGTTTGACTGGCTAACTGGGAGAGGGAACACAATCAGCTGATTGGTGGAAGTGGTGGGAGTGGGATTGAGAGAGACCTGTGAATGGATGTAGCATAAAGAAAGTCTTCCTGATTGAGCTTATGCTGAGCTTCATTAGTATAGTATTGTAGTTTCAACAGCTTACTTGTGGTATTAGCTAGCTTGCTACCAATCATCAGTGTTGCTATCTAGAATTAGCCAACATTTTGACATATCTTGCTGGAGGAAGCCACCCTGAATTAAAAACAATTAGCCAGAAGGAAAGGCTGCAAAGCTGCTAGGTAATCCAATAATGGGTCAGGGTTGGGACTTTAGGTTATTTCATTTAGTTAGATAGCTCCTTCTGAGCTCGGGGGCTTCTTGCCACTTTACAAGATTTTTGGCTACTCTGCCAATTTATTTCTCACAACAGTGTGTTGGTGTGTACATCATCACCCTGCACATGCTAAAGTCATATCCAAATATGTTGTAATTTGACAGTAAATTGACTTTGTTATTAAGGGGTATCTTCCCCCACCTTAACCCCAAATCAATTTAGACTCATGGAAAACAATTAAAGAAATCACATCAGATGGTGATTACATAACATAAGTATGCCCTTTAAAAATGATCACTGATATTTACTTCTTTATTTACTGTATTTATTTTTATTTAAATTATTTCTACCTTTGATGGCAGCTGATAGCAGCTGCATCTTTATCATAACTTGATGGAGATTTTTGTCTAAAATATGAACACCACAGGTAGACAGGAGTATTAAGGTAAGGTATTAAGGATGAATGCTGACGGGCAGAACTCTGTTGCAGCGTCTAAAAGGTTTATGCAACCAAACACCTTTTATTATCATGAGGAAAAACATTATTCACATGAATATGTAAACTGACCCTGGGTTAACAACAGTGTAAAATGAAATGACAATACAGTGCAAGGGAAAGGTTTTTACTTTCCCTAAGAAACATTTTTTTCTGTATCTTGGCTGCATGGCTTTTCTCAGCTTAAATCACAGTAATGTTATCCGAACAATAAAAACAGAATTGCGTGTAAAGCAAAAAGTAAGCATTATTATATCATATCATGTCATATTGTTATATTGGAAGATTCTTTAACTAGTTCCAAAAAGCACACAGCAAACACTACAAATATTGAGTCAAATAGGAACCATTTAATTTCAACTGAACAATTGTTACTATGGCTGATATACAGCAGCTGCTTCACTCTCTATTAGGTCCAGTTCTGTCTCGCTGCAGGTACAGAATGACAAACTCTATAAACTTCTAAACTGTGTATAAACAGTGTTAACATCCTGACCCCTCATAGGTACTGCAGAGGCCCCACAGCAGGTGAAGTGGGGCCACAGAGGGACATCCATCTCACGTGTCCTCAGGAGCTGGTAATTAATGCAGCACTGCCTGGTGCTCTCATCCTCACCCACACAATCAGGCTGCACAGTTTACATAATGCCCGAGATTATTGTTAAACATCACCCACAGGAAGCATTAATGCAATTATATCTGAATATAAATGTGACAGATATTTCCACTTGTAACAATGTGAACAGTTTTTTAATTACACTCTGTTATTGTTTCTATGTTATCTATAGAGAGCAGGAGGAGACTTTATGACTTTTGTAATTGAAATCAAACCTGTGCTTTAAATCTTTGAGGTAATTCTGTGAATGCATGTCTTTTTTGTTGATGGTATATGAATTCTTCAACTAGGTGTTGTGCTGTAGGGCTAGGTGTAGCTACATCATCTTTCTTTGCTAGAGCCAAAAAAGTAAAAACTGAAAAAATGCCATTAAAATGTCAACAAGAGTGAATGAGATCGATGCCGCTGTGCAGGTTATGAATTACAACAATAACAACTTTTGTACAATCAGTGTGAGAAACACTGAAGGAATACTTTGACATTTTGGGCGATATGTTTATTTGCTTTCTTGCCTAGAGTTAGATGAGCAGATTGATTCCACTCTCATCTGTCTGCTAAATATGAAGCTACAGCTAGTAGCCTGTTAGTTGAGCTTATGTGAAGACTGGTTATCCATCCATTAGTGAGCTTTAGATGTGCAGGTGGGTAGATTTCATTACTCTTGGTCAGATCCAGGCTGCAGCTGTGTTCTCCTGCTCAACTTAGTCTTTATTGCTAAGCCAAGCTAACTGGTTGCTTGCTGTTGCTTCACGTTTAGTATAATCACATTAGATCCAGCTTTATTGCCATTGCAGAGAAAACAAAATGTAGAGAATATATAGAATGTGGAATAAACACTAAGGGGTAGGAAAACACTACATGTATGAACACTGTGTATGAATACACTAAGATACATGGTATGAACAGCATGAACCCAACTGCCAGCACAATGAAGCTGACAGTGTGTATTTCTGCAAATCATAGATGTGTTTGAGTTGCTGTTATGTAGTGATGGCCAAATGAAGCCTCATGAAGCATTTTCTTTATTTTCTGAGCCCACTAGATGGCACTTTTTGTTCAACAAAAAGTTTAAAACACACTGAATTGCCATTCTTTGAGCATCTCTCTTTAAACCAAGAGCGCCATCTAGTGGGCTCAGAAAATGAAGAAAATGCTTCATGAGGCTTCATGAGGCCATCACTACTGTTATGTAGCTGATATGTTGAAATGTGTTTAGTTTCAGGCACAACAACCATTTGGTTATGGTTAGATAAAAAGGTCATGTTTGGGCTAAAGAAACCTGCTTTTCTTGCCAATATTGTGGTTAGAAATGCAGCAATGTCTCAGTAAAAAAACAATGCTTTTCGTGGCACTGACTCCATTGGAAAAACTGGAAAGGATCACTAAAAATACTTCTGTGTTCAATGGGTTAAGCCCAGTTCAGACCAAAGATTCATGACGAGATGAGTTGAAACACACAACTACTCGCAATGCACTGTTCTGCAATGTTCTAAAAACCTGCCGGTTCACACCAATGCAACCAGATGAGATGGTGTATCATCTCTATGCAACAACTCTCTGTACTTTTGTTCTGATTTCCAGATTTTAAGGCTTATTTTGTGGCTGAATATAATTTGTAGTTTCTTAAAATATGAGTGAGGATAGTGATGCTGGCTACAGTTGCATTTGTAGTAGTGATGAAACAGATCAGATGGACTGTATTCATAATAAATATGCGACAATAATATAAGTAAGCAGCGCCAATTAGTCGGTTGATTAGCGTGTGTGTGTGTTGGGGGGGGGCATAAGCACATACAGTGAGCAGCTGCATGACCCACCGTTCGACATCAGCACACATGAGAACGGAAACAGAGGGCACAGCGGTGACGGAGCACCTGCTGCAGCAAGCAAACATGCCCTCTGTGGTCATTTTCGCTTGACCACTGGACTACAAGCTGTTGAAACAAGTGATAAGCCTTACGTTCTAAAACCAGCTGCCAGTGATTTGATCAGCGGAGTTGCCGGCTTGAGTCAAGCTCAGATGGCCACTTCATGCTGCTGCAACTTTTCCCTGCAACGCTTTAAAACGGTTTTGTCTTGATCGCAAATCTTTGATCTGAACTGGGCTTTAAAAGGCGCTGGAAACACAGTGATGACTCGCTTAAAAAGTGCCCATTTTGTTGTTTGTCGGTCTTGAACAGTTGTCAACAGCTTGGCAGGCATCTTGCTGAGGTTTCACGCCATCCACCATCCTCTCTAGCTCCTGATGACAAAGTCAGATAATACAACACTCAAGAAACACTGAGATGGATATGAACAAAATGTACAAATGTAATGTGTTTTTGGTTGCAGAAACATGCAATGTCAAACATTTTCTTGTGGCGGCTTGACTGGGACATAGTAGGCAGTGCAGGTATAGTATAAAACCTATAGTGCAGAGTGTTATTTCAAGTAATGCTAATGGCCGACATTATATACAGAGCAAACAGCTGGAGGTATGAAATGAATACGGTACAGAGTATATAGTGCAGTAAGTGTGTGTGCTGTAGATCGGCAGTGTTGGGTGAGTGTGAGCCAGCAGCCAGTGAGGCAGATATAGTGCAAGTGTTCAGAGGTTGGGGATAGGGGTGTGTGTCTCCAGCCACTGAGGAAGGTGTTTATGTGTGTATAAAGGTATGAGAGTGGTACCAATAATAAGTATATTTCTCAAAATGTCAGACTATTCTTTTCATGTAATGTAACTTCAATTTGCAGATGAGATTTTAAATTGATTTATTGTGGAAGTCGGCTAACAACAGAAACATAATCATGTTTGGGCCTTGAGCTGTTCTCGTGATTAAGGAGAGAAAACATTTGCCAAAAAACTGCTGTGATGACTATTATTCTTCTATAAGCTTGCTCTAAAAGCTTATCCGACAAGTGTTTACTTTGTTTCCTTTGTGTCTGAGTCAAATTTTAAATGCTTGACAATATTAGCTTGTACAAATTTTTTCAAGGTGATCTGTCAGCGTGACAGCTGCAGTCACCATTCAAAGATCGGTTTTCAGAGGGATTTAGAATTACACGGTTTTGAAGGCGTACCCGGAATCAACTTTCAATGTAGTTTCAGTTGAAACCCCCCACTGATGTGCATATTTTTTTTGTGCGGTGACAAAAATACAAAGTTGGATTGAAGCTACCAATGTCTTTGTTACAGTTTATGTTGACAGGATCCCCAGGCTACAGCAAAGTGGAGCCGAGGAAAAAGGTCATGTCTGTCTGTTCCCCCTCTCCCTCCTGATCCGAGCCTCTCCTGGGAAGAGCAAGTCTCTCTAGTTTTTCAAGATGTGTCAGTATGGGGTCTGTGTGAGAGAAAATGGATTTCCTTCATGTGCTCAGTGAATATTTGCATCAAAGGAAGCTTATAGCGCCATTGAGGGGGGAGGGCAGTGATGTCTATTAATGCTGCCACTAAGGCAATCACCCATGACAAATTCTCTACAGACAGAGGAAGTCACAGATGCTGTAAAACTTTCAGGCCAATTCTGGGAACTTGTCAACCCTAACTGTCATCAGTACTGACAAGGTCTGCCTCACACAGACACTGTGTCTACACCAGCTGGTACCAAATTGTCAGTGCCGAGCCAAAATCTGCCTGTAATTTTTCTGCAAATATTTCATAGGAATTGCTTCCTGCCGTCTTATCATTGCATCGGAATTTGATGTAGAAGTGAGAAATCCACATTGCATTTTCTTGTTTGGTGTCTGACATTGACTGTCCCCAAAGTGTTACACCGTGTACACAGTGCAGTCAGGAAGTATTACGTCAATGATGGGTTTTATTGTTTTGGCTCTACTCCAGCACGTTGCATTTGGAATGAAACGATGACAGTGAGAATAAAGTGTAGGCCTCCAGCTTTCAGGGTTTAAACATTCGTTCATATTGCAACCCTCTGTCGTAGATATTACATTTACATACAACTAGTTTGCAAAAGCAAACACATAGGAAGTGATGCCAACCAGGTTACATTTGACAATGACAAAATGTTGTTAATCAAAGTATCTGCAAAGTCTCAAAAACTATGATACTAGGGGCGACCTCTGGCTCAACTAAAAGAGTGTGTGCCCAGTGTAGGCTGAGTCCTTTACAGGTTTGATTCCAGCCTGTGGCCATTTGCTGTATGTAATCCCCCTCTTTCTCTCCCTCCCACATTTCCTGTTCATCTTCAGCTACACTATCAATAAAGGCAAAAATCTGCCCAAGAAAGTAATCTTTAAAAAAAGAAATAGCATACTGAATTTATCATTAAATTGTTCCCAGCGTATTTCATTTGTTTCCCACCAAAATATCCAATCTTGCAATAGAATATTGTCTCACTGACTACAGCATTTTCAAACTTTTTATGGTTATTTTAAGTCACTCACAGCAACTAGTTAAGGTTCGGGAAAGATCATAGTCAGGGTTTAATGTAGAAAAAATTTGCAGTGATTTGATGCAACAGACACAATTTGTTTATTAATGTTTAATCAAAACCACAATCGTTTCCCAACCTTGTCTAAAGGGCTTTTCTGCCTAAACCTAACCAGATGCAGGAGTCAGAATGCAAACCCTAGTCTGTGGAGTCAAAGTACTGCACTTTCTATGCTTACCATCAACCTGAACACCTCCCTGTAACTGCGGCACGGTGCATAAACTAAACTATTTAGTAACATATAAAGGTAATTTCTGGGAGAATGTTTCATATCGGGTGTAAACTGTATAACTCGTAGTCTTTCTACACACAGTCCCCTACTTTTAAGAAAAATGCAGCAGCAGGAATAACCCAAAATATGAGACTACCAAGGAGGTTAATATAACGTTCTTGTCTGGCCAAGTTAGCCACCTGACCTCAATCTACTTGAGTTTCACTTGCTGGGGAGCTGAGCTGAAGCACAAAATGCTCCTTAAACAAGCAAGAATTGAAGATGGCTGTTGCATAGGCCTGACAGAAAATCACTGTAGAAGACAAGGTCAAGTGCAGATATACAGAAATTCAGAATGTCTTTAATATTGAGTCAAGCAAACAGGATCTAACAAATAAAACACTTACTGAAAATAAAATCAACAACTAAGGTGACTAGAAACTGAAAGACTGCCTTCATATAGTGAGGTGCTCTTAAATTCAAAGATAGACTCTCTCTTAAATTCTGCAGCTGAGGTTTGAGCTCAAAGGTTACACAGGGTGCCCAGAGGTGAAATGCACGCTGATAACTTAATTGAGTTAGTCTAGCGACTGGTTGTGTAGACACCTGGTTACTCGTCTGCTGGCATGCCAGTGAGCATGCTTTGCATTCCTAAGATCACTGATAATACACTTTCATCTCTGTGTTTGTGTGTACGGAACGCTTACCCAGCTTGTTCTACATAACTTTAGAGTGCTTTTTGCACGCTTCCTTGGGAATGAATGCTCTCCACAAGATCCAATTTAGGACAGGAATGGAGGAGGGGTACTAAAGTATATCAGCAGGTCAGGTGAGGTCAGCAGCAGACAGAAGAAAACACAACAACGACAGAGGGTTTTGAAGAGTGGCTAATAGAGCTTGTCACCACAGCTTGTTTTTCTGACGTGATCTCAACATTAATGACATAGTAATTTAGTAGAGTTGCCATGTTTACCTTTAAACTGTGCAAAATGATAGTGCTTGTGACAAGTACAGCTGTGTCCCAATACCATAGCACCCACAAAGCATATTGTGAATACTGTTTGTTGTGAGTTCATGCTGGAAATGTGAAAAAAATCTGTCTATCTAAGTGTGGTCTTAACTACTAAGTCTGTTTTTGTTACGACCAGTCTTTAGAATGGTCTTTATGCACCAACTTTGTCTTAATTATGCCCAGTTTTAGCAACGCATGCTCATGTGAATGCCCAGCTACAATGGCGCACACGTTACATTGTACACATTCTCCCGCCGTCTTGCTTATGTAGCTAGTCATTTGCGGCAATGTTATTATGGAGGATCAGAGAAAGGAAAAGGAAATTTCACAGACATCGAGATACAAAGATTGATAACGCTGTACAGGCGAGGCATGTCTGTTTGATTGACAGCAGCTGTCAGGTGACGCTCCACAGGTAACGGAAAAGGAGAGAAAAAGTAAACAAATTTAGCTGCAGCTTACAACTCATGGACAGCATGTTGTTAGCAGTGATAACGCCAGCATCTGAATGGACTGAAGTGACATTTGCAGGTAAGTTTATATGCTGCTGCTTCATGTGCTGCAGCTGACCAGCTAATTTGCGAGCTGTCTAGCTTGATAACAGACATTAGCAGCGTGCTTTAAACCGCTGAGCATTTGTTTGGTTGCTCGTTCAACAAGCCCAGGAGAGAGATAGATAGCTGGAGAGAAAGATAGAGGAGACTTCAGCAGGAAAGCTAAAGACGACTTCATATTTGGGGATCTTGTTTTGTGTATCAGGCTGCTGATATACAGAAATTTGAGATTGTGACTTTACATTGGCTGCTGACAAGGCGTAAAATTTACACCCAGCCCTACCGAGAAGAAGGCTAAAGCTTAGATGTTGCAACGGGCTGAACTTTTAGGATGGACCAAGCAGCAAACTTCAGGGCTAAAAAATGAGGCTAACACTGAAGTGCCAAAAACTGCAGTTCTTTGAGCGGCCACTTGAGGCCGGCTTCAGAGGCAAGTCAGTCCCCACATATTAAAACACCCAACTTTACAGCAGAAATAAACACATTCACAGCCTGGTACAAAAAACACTTTTTGTCTCTAAAGCTACTTTAACCCTTCATGACATCTGTAGGGGGAGGTTGAATTTTCATACAACGCACCCGTTTACATTTTATTAAGACTTGAGGTTACGCATAATCAAGGGTGGGCTGCTTTGAGTGACATTCTGTCTGCTGACAGTATCCTTAGCTTCTTAGTCAGATCCACCCCTTGCTCCTCCACAGCGCCAGCCTCTTGCCCAAATATGGCAACTTTCTGCTACAAAAAACCAAGATGGCGATGACTGACGTGCCAAACTTGAGGCTCCAAAAATGAGTCCACAAACCAGTGGGTGACGTCACAGTAGCTACGTCCATTATTCTTACAGTCTGTCGGTTGGACTTAGAGATAGATACGACCGATTTAGCCAAAGACCAGGCATAAGCCCTGTAAATGCAACCAGCCCCTGATGTCTGTCGGTCTACAGCAGAAGTCAGAAAGTCACTGACTGTAAATTCTTTTAACACCAAATATTAAATTTGATGCTTTGGAGTTTATGTTAACTTGTTCAATTACTTTCACTTCCCTAAAATTAGGCTGCTGTGTATTAAAAAAAAACACAGTGATTCCAGCACTGTTCATCTTATGTGGGTGTAAACACCCTCAAATTAAAGTGGAGAGTCAGCACTTTAACCTCATGGTAGTTGTTTAATTTAAAATCCAAAGTGCTGGAGTACAGAGCCAAAACAATGAAAAATGTGTCACTGTCCTAATACTTTCTGATCCCACTGTACGGCACGGTGATAAAAAAAAAAAGGAAAATACGATGACCCCCGCAGCCAAACAGCAAAGCCAAGCCCTGTACACAAATGTGATCAGTTATACGGCGGCTCCAGGCATATCTTTCCTTTGGGAAATTTGCATTTAGAGTGTTGGGTGTGTGGTGCAGCCCACAGTCACTGCCCAGTTATAGAGCGATGCAGCATGCTGACTGTAAATGATGCCAGTAGCAGATTAATGACAACCATCAGGATCAACTAATTAGCAACACCACAGTAAAGCAACCTACAGATGCTATTGACTCTGTCTCCCCCCCCCTCTCTCTCTTCCTCAGTGGGGGAGGAGAGAGGTGGGGAGAGAGGGAGAGGCTGCCCCGGTCTGATTAACGAACAGGAGAAATATTGAAGCCTTATCTCTCCTTTCTCTGAGAGAAGTCATCATGAAAAATGTTGATAACGGCATTCGTGTGTGGAATGCAGAGCGGGACTGGCCTCAAAAAAGTGATACACAAACAAACAGGACAAAATGGAGAGAAATATTTACAATTACAAGTTGGTACAAGGACGACGGCGCTGCAGAAAGAGAGCAGACACATAATAACATGTAGATTTCCGACGATGACAAGGAGTCGACTGTCCTTGAAAAGTACTGATGATTTAAAGATATAATATTTAACTTTTCTGCATAAACATGTCTAAACATGACTAGAGCAGTGTTAAATATTTTCTTGAGTTGTGTATTTACTAGTTCAAACATTTCCAACAATGTCCAAACCTGAGAAATATGTAATTTTAATCAAGGACACGGTCTGTGTCATGTAGTCGCTGTCGCCTGTCAGTGGCATCCTATCCCCTTTGCACCAAGGGCGGATTATGAGACAATGGGCCCTTGGGTACAGATATGCAAAAGGTCTCACCCTCTTTCCTACACAGGAGCAAGACACACAGTCTTTGTGGTGGTTTTGCCTCTTTTATTGTTGCTGTAGCTATGCATCTTTTTGTGATTTTGCATTTCTTTGTAGTTATTTTGTGTCTTTGCAGCTCCTTTGCATCTCTTTGTGGTCTTTTTGTGTCTCTGTGTGGTCATTTTGAGTCTCTCCCTGGTTGCTATCTGCTAATTTGAATGACATTTTGCCAGTGAAGCCCTGGGGGCCCCGACACTTTGGGCCCCCTGGCCTGTGCCCAGTAGGACTGTTCCGTAATCCATCCATGCTTTGCACATGCGTCACGGTTGTGGCTGTCTGCCACAGGCTGTCATGAATTAACTTTTTATCCAGTTTTAAGCAACATTTTTGCAATACTCTTAATGAACCCTCAGATGAAGGATTTTAGAAGTCTGGATCTTAAGTTATGGGAGAAACAAGCTGAGCAAATGTTAGTGCCAGCTCTGCTCCAGCCCAAACACTGATTTTTTTTGTGTTTTTACCAATTTAAATAATGAAGTCCATTTGTTTTGGAGAGAAAAAGACCTGCAGGTGTTTCAGCTCCTGGTAAAATACTTGTGAAGAATGAACAGTGAAGGAATCCAACAGGGAGAAATTGACAACAATCACGGCATTGCTCCGTCCTTCGTCATGGTTTTGATTGAGAGACCTCATATCCTTTTTCCATTGTCACTCCTGGCCGTGCTGAGTACAGCCATGCCGTGCCAATTTGTGTTTCCATTGTCAGTTTAGACGTGCAGTGTCACGCCAAGCCTTGCCAGAGATGAACCTTCTCAGGAGTAGGTCCAAAAGCCGGGCCGCCCGCCCTCAAGCAGTTTGCAGTGACGTCACGCAGACAGCAGCCAACCCACGACAACCCACGACAACCCCTGCCCCCCCCCCTCCCCAAACAAGTCTGTATGTTGCAAGACTTCCCTAACCTCTGCAGGAGACCAGAGAGAAAGGCATTTTTAAAAGTCTCTTTGTGTTCAGCTCTCAGTACGTCTGTAGCTTCTAACTATTCTCTGTGGTTTGGAGTTTAGTTTCTCCCCTGTGTCCTGTTTTCACTTAAGATATCTGCTTTATTTTACTGTTTCATGTTCCCTATCTGCCGTACTAGAAGTTGTGTGAAGTTGCTGCTCGAAAATTCCACATTTCCTTATTTTGGTGCTTCACAGTGAAAGCTTATGGATAACAAATTAAAAGGGGACTTTCATTGTGAAGAATCTATAGGAAATGAAAAGTGTTATTACTGAATAAGCAGAACTTTGTTAGCGGGTTTTTTTCAATAAAGACAAGTCTGATAATACGGCAGGGAGGAAAGTGAAAGCAGAAACAGCCACAGTGAGATGTTGATGAAGAGCTGCAAACAGCAGGCTCTTACTGCACCTCTGCAAACAGCTCACCTCCAACAGGTAAACTTCTCTTACCTGCCTTGCTGTGGAAAAACACATGCAACAAAAATAACAGGGGACTTCAGCCTTGGATCAGCCCGCTGCTTAAATACATTATCCCTGAAGATAAGCCATTATCAGACGGTAGCCATGTTGTAGTGGAAATGCAAATCCCTGCTGTGCTGGGCTGACAGCCCAAACCAAACCAGGCCAAGCCAAGCCAGCCCATCAAAAAGGGGTATTAGTGGCAGAAAATCAAATATTGTACATTCAAGGAAAAACAGTTGGCAACAAATACCAACAATAGTGGGAAGCATCTTGTTTTTTAATTAGTCGTTTCTCATCCCTGTCACTCAGAGGTTGCATAGGTGAGCTCACACAAAAAAGTGCCTGTGACAGCATTTGTATTTTATATGTCAGGAGGGTCACTCAGTCAAGGCGGTGTAGTTAAGAATGTCCGGGAGGGCGAGGGTCAAGCCAGTCTCACCACCTCAAGACCAGACAGTGGTCAGCTAGGCAGGTCATAGGATTGGAAGGTGCTGGCAGACTTGGGCCAGAAGCTCTGCTTACCAGCTGAGATCACGTCCACCAACCTGTGACCAGACCTTGTACTATGGTCAGCCTCGCTAAGGCATGTGTACATTATCCAGCTGACAGTTTCCTGGGAGAGTGCAGTGGAGGAGGCCTATGAGTGCAAGAAGCTGAGGTACGCTGAGCTTGCAGCCGATGTACGACAACAAGGCTGGACAGCGAAGGTACGACCAGTGGGAGTCAGCTGTAGAGGGTTCGTAGCCACCTCAACATCCAGGCTACTCCAGGAGATGGGACTGCAAGGGAAGGCCCACCGGCAAGCGGTCAAGGACCTCTCCAGAGCCGCTGAAAAGGGGAGTCAGTGGCTTTGGATACGGAGGAAGGACTCCACCTGGGAGATGGCATCTAGGGGGTGAACCTGGGACGCTGGGATTCACTGCTGAACCCTCTGGAGGTGTCGTGGGCCAATCAGCGAAATATCAAGGAAGGAGGGCACCCACTTGATAACCCAGAGGATGTCATCTCTCACTTGACCATCCCACAGAGTCTCTAGCAGTGTCTCAAGTGTGCATTAAGGGATATTAACATCTAGTCCTACACAACAGATCAGATAGAGGTCTAAAAACTCTATATCCATCTTATGGTAGAAAATGATGAATCACTAAATTAACTGTAGCTGCTCCTCATACCCTGAGACTAAGAAATGTTTATCGAGTTTCTCCGGTTGCACCTGTTAGGATGACAGGACATCTTTTTTTACTTTTTACCTTAAATAAAATATACTTGATTACATAACCTGTCCATCAGTGACATTTTTCACCAACGAGGTGAAACAACTTCCCAAACACGACACCTGATGTTCAGTCATCTTTGCCGCAGTTTGAACATTTGAAAAGCTGCAGACTTTAGCTTCAAGTTCCTCAGTGACAACAACATGGATTTTACTTTAATGAGATGTCAAATGTCTATGCACTTAAAATGAGCACACAATACAAACAGGCAAAGCACATTTCCACAAACAAGATGTTACATCATAAGACATCTAATTCCAGCTGTATTGGATACAGAGGCTTCTATAAAATGTTTGTCACCACACATGAGACTGTCTAAAACGTCTCAAGCTTGAATTACTGTTTGCTAGAGAATCCAGCAAATCCTCTCTGTTTAAGTGATTAATTTCAAATCCGCAAATACAAGGATGAAATACAGGAAAGCAACAGCAAATTTGCCTTGAATTAATGTGAATATTTTATACAGTACCCATCACAACTGATCCCATCAGATCATCAAACACTTCACAGAGTCATTACGGTGTTTCACTTCGATCAAGTCTTCTCTTACAAAATGTGAAAAACTGTCATGCAGCCGTGTGATGGCAGACGGGTCAGAAACTCACTAACTTATTTGCAATGCAAGCATGCGTCAGAGGTGCATATCACCCACATACACCACAGCAATGTTAGCAAACCAGGAACATATGGTGTTCTCAGTCAGCTTTCTAATTAAAATATATATTATGATATATTAATCCTCCCTCTTTGAACACAAACACAGAGTTCTCTCCTGTAATGAGCCCATGTGTTTTAACAGATAACAGATGGAAATGCTCACAGAGACTGTTTACATTTTGTTGCACTGCGTATCACAATTATACTGTAGCTGTGTTTAGTCAGTTTGAGTCTCTCAGTGGTACTAACAGTTTTATCTGGAATTTTAAAGGAAAACCCGCTGATAGAAAACTGATACTGACAGCCTACTGGGTTCATGTTGTTGTTTTTATTGCCGAGTGCCTGTGCTATTAGTGCGGCTCTAGGGATGGCATTGTTGGTTGGTTTGTCGGGCCATTTGGTTCAGACTGAAATATCTCAACAACTATTAAATAAAGTGCCATGACATTTTGCACAGACATTCGCTGTGCTCAAAAAATGAATCTGATTGACTTTTGTGATCCTCTGACTTCACCTGTAGCACCATCAAGGAGCTGACATTTCTGCCTTTTAAGAAAATATGCTGACAAGTATATCAGTATACCATGAAAGTTGGTACAAATGTCCATGGTCCTCAGAGAATAAAACCTGACTTTTTCTTTAGCACCTCTGTTATTTGTGATTTTAACTAAAATTTCTCAACAACTGTGCCTAACATAATGTGCCATGAAATCTAGTACACACATTCATGTCCCCCTCAAGATGAACTGTAATCCCTTCCACTATCATTGACCTTTCATCTAGCAGCATCATGGGGTTTGACATATTTCCACAACCAATGACATTCCCATCAACCCACAGCTGTTAAATGCCAATTAACAAATATTACAAGCTAAGTTAACACACTAAAAAAAAAATATCTGCTTAGTATCAGTATGGTAACATTGTCATGGCAAACATGTTAGCATGCAGATGCTAGCATTTAGCTCAAAGCACTATTGTGGTTATGTACAGCATCACAGAGCCGCTAGCATGGTCGTAGAGTCTTAAGCCACTGTCACACATACACTGTAAACCTGAGGTTATCTAGACATTACCCAGTGGATGTGTATGTGTAGATACAAATGTCTGAATCAGTTGGATCAGACATTAAAAGGACTTTCCTCCGCTTGCTCTTTAGTACAAAGCCCGTGTAATGTCCAGTTGAGCAGATGTTATAATACTAGGGCTGCCCCCCAATAGTCAATTAAACGTTAGTCAACCAGAAAGGTCGTTAGTTGGCAAGATTTCATTGGTCGCTTAGTTGCAGAAAAACAAAAAAAAACAACAACAAAAAAACAAACAAATGTGAAACTCTATCAGGAGCTGCGCCTTGTCAAAATAAATCAAAACCTATATGACTGGGCCATGTAGGAATTTAATTTGAAAGGTCAGACACAGGAAGTGGCAAGGCTCAGCAGTCAAACAGGAGTCACGTTAATTTCCAGGGCTGGTACCTGCGGTTATTACACAGGCTAGTTAATAACATGTCGGGCAGGAAATCCAAAGTGTGGGTTCATTTTGAGAAGGTGAAGGACGAACCCAAGGTGATATGTAAACTCATCTTCATTGGTCGACTACAAACATGACGTATCTTCTGAAACATGTAAGTAGCTACATGCCCATTAGCCACTTAGCACAATCATTACTGCTTTGCCGACAGCGTCATTAACAGGCGGCTCGCTCAGTGTGTGACTTGCACTTGTAGATAAAATATAGGCCTATATTAATGAAGGTTCATTAGTACGGTTTCTATTTCTCTGTGATGTAGCACAGTGTTAACAATGTTACTGATACTATTCTTTCTCACACCTTCAACTCAAACCCTTGTGTTGCCCCGCCCAAAATATATCATTTAATATCCTAAACATGCAGGTGATTAGTCGACTAATGGCCCTAAATGACGACTAATGGTCGACTAGGAAAATTCTTAGTTGGGGGCAGCCTAAGTGAATACAGCAGGTAACAGTCCAGCAAATTTGCAGCAAGTGAGTGGATGATTGATGACATTTCTATCATGAGGCCCATGCGAAACCAGAAGAATGAAAACATCCAAGGATGAAGAATAAGGGTTATTTACATGAAGATGGCAACAAAAATGTTAAACTGGAGAGATGAGATTTGGGAACTCCTGTCAGGAAGGGCCGAAGCTGAAATTGTTGTGACCGCAGCTTAAAATTGGCATCATGTCTTGTGTCCATGCTCTACCCAAGGCCCCACCCTTGACCTGAACCAAACAGAGTATTCCCAGTAGGTGAGAACACTTCTGACACAGACAGTCTCCTGTTGTGTGCTACATGTGTGAGAGCCGAACTCCAGACATTGTCCAGACCTGATTCTGCAGACATTGTCTGAGTTCATGTGAGAAAATGGCTTTAGTCTTTTGACTATATTCTTATGTGGATAACCAGCCAAACATAGATGTAGAGATATTGCAAGAACCACTATAATACAGTTTAATCATGCACAAACCAAACAAGTAAATCTCCATGGTAATATTTGTTATTACTGAAAGAATGAAAAAATGATTCACAAAACTTGCTGCCAGCAGTTAAGCAGATGTAAACTATATCAAACTAACTTTAATGTGGTCACAAATAACTCGCAGCAGCAAGCTGACACACACCCACTCTCTGGGTGCTCGTTGACAATCATTTCAGCTCCTAAGCAGGAACTCACCGACTGAAGTAGAAGTAGATTTAGGCAGGTTGAGTGAAAGCGGGTACAACAAAAGCTAAATTACAGCACTTCATCATGAAAAAACTTCTACAACATCATAAATCAGTGCGGGAGTATCCAAGGGACATTTCAGGTGTTCTGAAGTTAAACACCATTCGTCTTGTAGGAATAAATTTGAGCTGTCAGCGTGGTCAAGATCCAGAAAACAGGGAATGCATTCTAAATCCAGGTAAAGAGGGACACACAAACAACAGAGTGATTATTAAAAGCCATTACCTTGAAGGATTACAGCTGCTTTGAATCAACCTATGCGAGATAATGTCCTCTTGACCGACATGTTGAGGAAGTAACTGGTTACATGTCTCGCAGGTGTGATATAGTGACCTTTTCCGTGTCGCTGCGTCAAGCTGATAATGGCCAAATCGTGAAAAGCCAGTCGACATTGCTGCTGGGCACATAACAATATGGTTGTCAAGGGTGACTTTGTGCGACAGCAGAGAACGTAGAGGATACCAGAGATGTCTCTGACACTATTAATTATTGTGTTGATGGAAAGAGTTTGACTGACTTGACCACATGTTTGAGTTGAGGCTCACAGAAGCCTCGCAGAGTCTATCACATGCCACTCTCTCTGCTCAACAGGGGGACAGATAACCTTTCTCTAACAGATGAGGTTGATGCGAGCTGAAAACATGTACAGGAAGTGACTGCGACACTGGTGACTGGGACTGCAGGCGACTCTGCAGCACCTCTCTGGAAATAAACCTTGGCAGTGCTTCACAAACAAACGTTAGGTTTGTCCTCTTTGAAAATGTGCAATTGAACATCTCTGTCACATCATTTAGCAATGTATCCTCATACAACGATTTGTATGTTTAATGAATTGGCACCCCACAAATGGCTTCTTCATGTTATGTACTTAATGTTTAGTTATGTAGGTTAGGTTTAAACACGTAAAGTCAAGTAGGTTAGGTTTAGGAAAAGAAACATGGTGATGATGTACCTTAAAATCACTCAAGGTCAGGCCAGACGTCGGGAAATATGGGCAGGGGGACAACATTTTCCAAAGTGGGCCCGTCTTCCCAGGCGTGGGGGGCGTTTAAGAGTTCTGCCTCCCGCTGTCAGACGGGCCGCACCATTTCACAATACCTGCGGGGGGAGTGGCAGTATCAGATGACATGTTGCAATGTGTTTTAATGATCGTGAGTCAGTGATATAAGACAGTAAGTAAATTGTTGTACTTGTTGGACTGTGTCCAAATTAAAGGTCGACTCTAGACCTTTCTATGGGCCCCCGCTTGACCTTTGGCTGGGGTCATCTGTACCCTTTGACCCCTCCGACAGTGGGCCTGCTCAAGGTTCACTTGGTTACACACGTGACATGGGGGAAAGCCCTGTGTTTGTTTGACCCATGCACCAACCCACCTCATTATTCAGACCTTTACTCTTTATACTACTTCTATTTTTACTGCTCTCAGCACGTTGGTTATGTGATCGCAGCCCTCCAATTATGTGGCGTATATATGAATTATTCGTGCATGATTACATGGGCTAGTTACAAATTCTGGTGCATTTTTTGTACGTGTACATACAAACAGTGCACGAGGACAACCTGTTCTTTAACCTTTTCTTTAACTCTTTATCCAGTTAGTTAACCTGTCCTCCAACACCCTGAAGCTATGTTAAGAATGTACCTGCTAGGAGCTTATGTAGCACAAATAAATAACTCCAGCTGCATCTAACGACCTGTTTTTAACTGATTTTAAGGTAACACTTGGTGGTTTTTTGGTGGCCCCAAGCTAAATCACCAGCCTCTGAATCCTGCACTGTATATGCCAGTTTACACAATCATTGGGTTGCACCAGCTTCTCATGAATTCATCACTATGCTCGTATTTCCTAATTTCTCAGACAACATACTAAATAGTTTCAAACTAGAGATTGAGTTGTACCATTAAATCTTAAGAATTGTCTTTGCAGTAAGGACCTTAGTTATTCATAAAAGGTTTCTGGACATCTATTGCCATCCAATTAAAAGAAGTCAACAATGTGAACAAGGAAAACATAAAAGAAGGAAAGGTCCTGACGTTGGTGACAGTGTTTGAGGAGCCAAACGTCAGCTCTGTTGGAGTCAGTGTGTTTAGTTCTTTTCTCCCTTTTTTGTCATTGTCTGTTTTTCTCCTGAAATTGAGGGGAGGTCTGTTTGTGTAAGGCTTCTTGACCTCTCCTGACACATTTCTTATTTTTTCTTTTTTACTGTTTGGATTTTATACAGTTGTAGTATGTGTGCGCAAATAGAAAAAAGGAAGGTGTAAAAGACAGACAGGGAGCTGCAGTGTCAGTGAGTGCCTCTCAAACTTAATCGCTGTCATGACTTATATGTGTGCGAGCTAATTAACATTAGATAGTTAATGTTAGTATAAATGTAAATCACTGAGGCAAACTGCAAGGCATGACAGCATATCCTAGCAGTCCTAGTTTGGCAGATATTTAGCTAACTGACATCATATGTATCAGTAAGCCCAGCCAGAATAATAGTCAGAGCCATTCAGAGCTGATCTGGATATAATTATAGTCTGGTCAGTGATAACAGGTTGGACCTGCTGCATTTGTTTATGTATCATGATGTAGCATTAGCTATCTTGGACCTAACGGGGGCTTGAGATGCAGCTGCTGGACAGAGACATTCTCTGTTTGGAGACCAATAACAAGGACAACCAATGTGCACACTGAGATATAAAAAGGTCAGTCAACATCATGTAATATATGTTTTTTAATCTGGTGGGAAGAATTTTTCAGTCAAAGGTGAAACATCAAAGATACGACACGCCCGCCCCTTTGACTTTGATAGAACTGACACCAAAGTCTGGCTCCTTGAATGCTGTCACTGACGTCATGACCTTTCCTTCTTTTATATTTTCATCGAATGCGAATTGGGATTGATTAATTCAAATAAACAATTTATTTGATGGTACTTCCCAATCTTTGCTGGGCAACAGTTTTGTGTAAAAGGAATTAAAGGCCTGTTCCACATAGACGCCTACCCCAAACATAAGCCTGTTGAGTTCTGTGATTTAAGCAAATAATAACCCGGGCTCCTAAAGCCCCTTTTCTACCGCAGGAACTTTTATCAATTACCCGGAATTTTGAAAAACCTCTGCACGTTTCCACCGAAATTACCCGGGTAAAAAACTTTCTCTCAACCCCAAATTTACCCTGGAAAAAGTACCTAGTGGGGAGGTAGGACTTTCCAGATTACCTGGAATTCTTGAGGGGCAGGGCTGTTTGCCAAAGAACACTGATCAGTGGACTCACACTTGCAGCGTTCTGCACTTGCTGGGGGTGCTGTAGCATTGTTCCGACCTCTCATTAGTCCGACGTCCCATTGTTCTGATATGTGATTATACTAGGCTATACTGTATTTGTGTACCATAGAGGATCAGCAATGCAACAAAAGTAGGCTACTGGTTGAGATACAGGTGTCATAGAGAGAAGAGAGTGAAACACCATAACCTGTTGTTACTAACTCTGGGGTCCGGGTTGTGTGGGGAGCTCTCCGCGGTGCTGAACAGCTCCCGGCGGGCGTATTTCTACCTTGATGGTGCGCCGCGACCGGCTCTGAGTCAGCAGGGAAAGGCTTGAGGTGAAGCAGGCTCACGGCTTATGTGTTTGCCACTTTCTTTTTCATTTTAACCCACACCATGATCCTTTCCTGACCCTAACCAGTGGTTTTTGTGCCTAAACCTAACCAGATCTTAACCACAGGGCATCACGATGATTTCCAAACAACGGGACTTCGGAACAATGGGTTTAATATGGTCGGAACAATGGGCTGTCGGAACAATGGGCTGTCGGAACAATGGGCAGACCCCCTTGCTGGGACGGGCAGCCGCTGAAAACTTTATTTAATTTCTACAAACTTCACTTCATTTGTGTTTTGATTAAGGATGGGTACCGAAACCCGGTACTAAATTAGACCTGGAGCTAAATTATTAAAGACCGTAGTATTGATAAGTGCTAATGGTATCGGTTCTTTTGTGCCAGTGTTGATCTCCTCCACACGCACACATCCACACATATACCAACGCGACACAGTAACCGGTGAACAGCCGAGCGGCCGCGGTGGAAACAAAGTGAAGATAACTTGAAAATGACTCCAGTTGACGGCAGCTACATTCATTACTGTAAGTGACATTAACCCTTAGGGAGTAAGAAGCCAATAATTTATCAATACATGTGTTCAGCAGCATGAACATGTAAACATGTAGACAGCCATATTCAATATGCTCCGTCCACAGACTCTCATCCACAGACACACTGACGTTACACAAAGACAGCACGCTAGTTCAGCTGATAGCGAATTGATACTAATAAGCTAAAATGACAGCTGTTTGTATGGAGACTAACTTTTAAACTGAGCTGCTGGCTGAGACAAACAGCCGCTCCTCTCTCTACACCAGCACGTGACCAGCCAAGCTGGCGGAGCCAAATACAGGGCACACACTGAATCATCTACGTCATCACGCTAATTTGAATAAATTTTCCGGAACTTTGAGGTGTGGTGGAAACGCAAACCACAGGAATTCTTTTACCCAGGTAAATAAATTCCTGGTAATAAAAGTTCCTTGAAATGTTGGTGGAAAAGGGGCTTAATTGAAGTTTTACATTATGTTACATTTGCAAGTTCCATCTGTATCATATCAGTGTTTCTACAGTGACGTACAGTAGTATATGAGCTGATTTTGTTTTCAGAAGGTAGAGGGAATGGTGGATGGTGTGTCCTCTACGGTAGGCGAGATGCCTACCAGGCTGCAGACAACTGTTTGAGACCAACAAAAAGGAAAACAGATTGTTTTTTTAGCATGTCATTGATTTGTTTCCAACAGCTTTTTAGCCTCCAAACATGGGTGTTTTATTAGTGACCCATCACTGTTTTTCCCAGGAGGGACAGTGGCGTGAAAAGCTGTGTATTTAAACTGAGATCTTACTGCTTTCCCATTGGGGATTATGCGCCAACATGAAGCCAAAACAAGCCAACATTATTTCTGGTAACTGGATTGCACTTCTGGTTTGGGTTTAGCTGTGAGAATCCTGTGAGCACAATGTGAAGGACTTGGGATGATCTCTGCGCCAAGACTTGACCGTCAACTTGTAGACAAAAATTGACAGTGGTCTTTAACTGATCCCACAGAACTGAATTTATTTTATCAGGCTGACAGTGTGAACATGGTTGTGTCCTTCTTGATTCATGTTTCCAGATTCAGGCTTGGTAGTGTCATTAGTTAATGCAGCTGAAGTCGATTCCTTGGACTGGCTAGTCCTCTCTGCATTTGATTCAAGAGATTGCAGGGTCAGCAATAGTGTTCCTGACTTTATCTATTTTTGCCTCCAGTGAAGCGAAGTCTGTTTTTAATTCACCCTCCAAAGACACCATGTGTCCCTCCAGTAGATTATTCAGTGCAGCCATGCTGTCTTCGCAATGGTTGGGAGAGATAAGACGGGTGTTCTGTTTTCAGGCTTCATTCTTTATGGGTCTTTTAGAGGAGATTTATTAGTGATAGATGAAGAGCAGGTTGAGTAGTTAATACTTTTTACATTAAGCACTTTAGAGCCAAGTTTGGAGTTGAAACAATAGTAAGAAGTTCTGTGAAATGTGTGGGAGAATGCAGATAAAGAAATAATGTGTTGTTGGCTTTTGTTAGATTGAATTTTTGACATTCCAGTTGACAATACAAGGCAGCAGGAGATATGGCTCTGCTCATTGTAAAATACATGTGAGAATAACTACACATTTTTTTGAGTGATTTTAGTGATACAGTATGATTGCAATTTTACCACTTTAACACCTACAAGAGGCTTTTAATATTATTCCCATCTTGATAATCAAACCAAGAGCACCTTTCTAGCACCTTGAATGGCACTGTGTTTCTATTCCGCGGCACTCTATACATTTTTCTTGTGTGTTCTTTTTAAACCATCTTCAGTATTCAAGAGAGTTGCCATCACTCCCAGAGGGATCACATGCTGCATAATTGGTATAAGGCCACTTTTCTCTGTAGTGGCTACTTACCTGAGAAAAGTGGGCTCTTTTATATAGCTGGAAAATTTTATATTGTACTTTTTTTCAAGTTGAAGTGCCACTTTAGATGCTATTTATACACATATGTAATACTTTCAGAAATCTATTATTCTCCATAGAGTGCTTATTGAGGAGGAGAGTTTGCTGTCAACACAGACGTTCATTTCTCCTTTTCCGTTATGTTGTCGGGTAATTATACTAACAATATGAGCCAGCTGTGTGGAAAAAAATGCACTTTTAGTGGACGTATTTTGACATATTTTGACGCGGTCTGACTGCCCTATTATTTAATATAGCGCACACTCACAGGCTGCAGGCAGGTCAGCCCGAGCTTCGTACTGGAGAAATGTCAAATATTGAACATCCTATCACTCATTTAGACAAAAGTAGATCTGAAAATAGGGCCCAGGTTGAAAAAAACATTAGTTCCCCTTTAATGCTACTGAGGGGTTGCTGTCACATATGTTCCTACTCGGTCCACAATCCATTTGTGTTACCAGCTCAGGGATGTACATACTGCACACTGGAGTAGGTCATATTTTGTTTTGTCCGTACTATATTGGTCACTATAGTCTACTGTCATGTAAGTGACAATGTCACTGGGCCTAAAAGAAGAACTTTTCATACAAACAGATTTGTTTTTTAGTGACATGTACAAATGATTCCAGAGACTCTGTGGCATCCGTCTTGTCATACTTTGAATTTTTCTTGGTCACAAATTAAATTTGATAGTTTGCCTCTGTAGGTGGATGAATCGGTTTGATTCATAAATCACAGTGCCTTAATCTGAGTGAATTGAAAGTAGTACCAAAATAAACTAAGCTAAAATATATCAATAAAACAGACCTAATGCAAAATTGATATTCTGTTCACCAGATCATCATCATCATCATGACTTTCTATTTCCCTTAGAGTTTTTTCCCCCCTAAATTTGATGATTTATTAGTATACTTTGGCACAGCAACTTTGACATTTCAGTAGTTAAACAGCTGCCCCTGAACACAAACAGGTAGCCTTACAGAGCAAAGGTGACATTAATCAGGTTGAAGTGAGCAATTTACAACACATTTGTCCAGTTGAGAGATTTTGGTAGCCTGGGAACTAAAAAAAATCTGCGAGCGCATGTATTCTTTGCTCTGACAGATGCATCTGGTCCTCCTCCTGTTCAGAATCCCATTTGGCCTGGCCCGGGTTTGGCCAATTATAATATGGGCCGTGTTTCAGACGATGGCTGCCAACTTGTGGGGCTGTTGAGCTATACGCAAAATATGTGATGACATCATTTTTTGACTTCCGCACCCTCACACTGGGGACAGTACGGCAAGTATAAACCTAGCTTTGTAACGAGGAGCGCCATTGAGGTGTTTTTGAAAACAGCCATGATGGCTGCAGCTGATGTTGAACTTTCCGTTAAGTAATACGTTTAAATTCTGATGACAAAAGCTGCAACACTCGTGCACAGACATATAGAATGCTTCACTATCACATATCTGTACACTATAGTCTATTTACATTTGTCCATCACATGGTACTACGTAAAGCTAAATTGCTGTGATTGGCTATAAGTCCATCCAGTTGTAACCAGCATCACTGCAGGAAATATGAGTGTTACAGCACCCAAAAATATATTTACTCAAAAACAGATAAATTCAATCAAATTAATGAAATTCCATTAAGATTCATTAGAAAGGCTAATGACTGTAACACTGAGTCATTAAACCCCTCGGTCTGTAATATTAAATGTGCTATTTGTAGAATATCTGTGAAACAAAAACAAATTTAGGATGAGTTTTATTTGCTCTTTGCTTACCTCAAAAGAAACAAAAACAAATCTTTCAGGTATACAGCCACTGCATCGCTGACTGTTGTCTTGATGTTAAGCAGACAGTGTACAAGCATTCTGCACAGTCAAGCTGCGTTGTTAGTCAGCTGGTTAGTTATTAAGTTAGTTAACTAGTTAGCTAGTAAAGCATCCCCCCAGCAGTTGTGACTTGGTCTGGCAAAGTCAGGCTAAGAGTTTGGCGACTTGGAACAGTTGTACTACTACTACCACCACTACTACTACTATGTTCAAACCAGAAGCTTCCAAAGAGGCAAAGTCTCTCGCGGACGCCCAAGAAACACAACTGTCAAAAATATTTGTGGCAGCATTGGTCACTCTAGTCACTCATCACGTAATCATTCAAACGCTCGATCATGCTTGTCAATTTAAAGGAGCCACAAAGCGGATTACTGATTTTGTGAAATCTGTGTTGATAAAATGCTTTACAGTATGTCATCCTATTCAAACCAAGCAAGGAAAACTTGCATGCTACATCGCAACATTAGACTGCAATTCTCTCCTCTATTACATTACACACTTTAAAACTCACCAGACCAACCAACTACCTCCGCGACACAATCCCAAGCCTCATTCTTTTTATTTTGGTCTCTGTAACCGAACAGCGACACATAATAAAGGACTGAGTGGGTGCGAATGCAAGTAATAAACTTCTCGATATCCGTTGTCGAAACAAGTGTGCTGTAGGGACAAAAGTTAAATGGCTTGTTCTCTGGGACCTGCTTCATTGAAGCACGTCAGCATTCCGATTGGTTGTGGTCGAACCGCGTCAGAGTTCATTACCATAAAGTTAAACAAGTTTTAACTCCCCTCTGGACCCGGTCCGGTTGGCCAAGTCACTGGGCTCTCATTGAAAATTAAGGACTTCCGCCGTTTTGGAAGCTCTGGTCGCTGTTGGTTGGTACGTACAGTAATACTACCATTACTATTGCTGCTGCTACTACTACTACTGCTATTGCTGCTCATTAAATATAATAGATTATTAAATTGTTATATTATACCTGACGTGAACTTCAGTCTCTTTCATGAAAGCCAGACATGCCACATCCTCCACCCTGAGTACATCTACTGTACATAAAGGGTACATAACTTTCTGCATTGGCAGTCATTGTTGGTACTGTATGTAAATTGTGAGACTACGATTCATCCAGTACGGAGTGGTCTGCACGTAAGACACTAATTAAAGCTTGAAAAATGGTCACTCAATGTAGGTGATCTATTGAGACATTCAGGAACAGGAAATAAATCTTCCTAATTCTTGTGTGCATTACATAAGTCTGCAAACTCTAGTCTCCTCCAGTACTAGCATAAACAGAGAAGGAATGCAGCGTTCCCTCCAAACACCTGATGGCACAACATCACAGATGTGCTGTAAAGATGGCACATACAGACACACTCTGTACTTTGATGTTACTGGGTACAAGCACTGTCTCTTGCTCCTTCCTACCACCTTGCTGTTTTCCTTCTTTTCTCTCTCTCTTACACACACACACACACACACACACAGACACGCACACATATACACCTTTGTCCCAACTCCATATCCCCTGCAGTGCTCCAAGCGGCCCGCTGTCACTCTCCCCTCACCACAGAGTAGCACTCTCCTTCCCTGCCTGGCCCTGCGGTGCTGAGTGCCGGAACTTTCATCCCTGCCTGTCAGAAGCAGTGAGAATAGAGACGCCAGGGTGGTAATGGAACCGGAGTAACCAGCTCTCACTCCGAGGCTGTCAAGAGCATACATGACCAGTGTGCAGGACTGTCCCCGGAGCCAACTGTGATGCCTCATGTTTATGCACTGCATGCACTTGTTTGTAGGATATAAAGGCGATGTTGGGGGGTCTTGTCTCTTTAAAAAGCAAAACACTAAATCAAAGTTTCATGCTGATAAGAGCAAACGGAGCTGCAGACGGAGAGATGTTCTCTCATCATATTTAAGCTCTAATTTACATAAGCACCGGACTGTTTTCTGTTAGGCAGCATAATATAACCTTCTTCCGTGTTGTGAAAATATTTTTTGAGACCATTACCAGTAAGGGCCATCCGATGACATGCTGCTTCTATGTTGGCAGATGTTGCAGTGACTGTAGGCATATGATTACTCTTGTGGGAGTGGGAAGTGGGAGATCTTCACACATCAGCCACAACAGCAGAACCCCCCCATGAGAAGCCAGCTCTGAGCTTCCAGTGGTCGCTGAAGGACTTCTGAAGTAGTGGCCACTTGATGTATCTGCTGCTCTGTCAACCCACCAACATTACCGCCATATAGCGCAGAAGAAGTTTCATCATAGAGCCGATGGATTATATATGGCCTGAGTACAAAGACTGGTTGTGCTTAAGAAGCATGAGGGACAAACATGTCAGACTACACTAGATTCTCTTCATCAGTGCGGAATATTTTATCTGGTGTCCGCCTGTGTGGCTGAGCACACTGGGTTTTGTGGTAATTTTATATACAGGCTTTGATTGAATCCAGTTACATCATGAGGGGACGTAAACTGGTTATAACAGCCTCAAAATGAGAAATAGCTGACGAGCTGTGCTTGGATACTGTACTACACTATTATTCAAACCACGCAAGTGACTTGCATATTAAAACAAATTTACATCCATATCTAATATCTGTAGAAAATTGGGTTTATTGGTTTATGCAAAATCGCAAAGCTGAGGGTGAACCTAATCTATACTGATCTGCTCCTACTCCTTCTTTTTTGTTTCCCTTTTTGTTTACCGACATGAATATAAATATAATAATTATACAGTACCTCAGATGGCAAACAAAATCTTACAAAAAATAACATCAAAAGCTGGAGACAAAATATTTTGACATAAAAAACAAAATACCACAACACTAACAGAAAGAGATCATACTGAATTCAGTGCAAAGATTTTGACATGTAATGTAGTCGTACTCTTTTTGACCTTAGGTGTGATATACAGATAGGTATTATTATATTTTGTGGTGAATTTTATTTGTAAGTTGAATTTTTTAGTTCATTTTTTTTTTTTTTTTTTTTTTACAGTGCAGCACTGTACCACCATTGACTTTTCGCTAAGCCCCGCCCCTTTGTGATGGTCAGCCAAGTTTTCAGAGTAAGCATGGAGCCCACACTGTAACTAACTGCACTCCCTGAAGAAATATCATCATATTTTTGGAAAAATGAGACAGTGACTCCAGACAGAAGCAGACAGAGGGGGCTACAGTTTGTGTTTGAAGGATATATCCAGGATGTCAAACTGACTCAGCAGCAACAACAGGTTAAAAAGACAAAGATAGTTAGAAGCTAAAGCCGAACTATAGGCTACAGATCACAGTGTAAAAGTGAACCACCACATCACTGCTGATCACCACAGAAGACAATGAATATAAAGGGAAACTTTGCTGATATTGAACCAGCTGTGTGGCATCACAGTGTGTGCAGATGAACCGTGTTTGGCTTTGCCCCCGTGCCGCTGCCAGCACCTGGACCTCTGCCGATGAAGGGGCAGGGATATCTGGGGGAAGTCAAACAATGTTCATCTGCTCACAGTGTGATGACACACAGCTGGTTGAATATCAGCAAAGTTTCCCTGCTTCCCTTCACTGGTTCCTGTATAGCAGGGTCAGCCTTTGTTTCACTGTTATAATCATTAAAAAGCAAAAGCAGCATGTGTGTACATTCAGTAGGCTATATCTTCAGTAGCTAGCTAGCTAACCCTACACTTTTCAGGGTTTGATTTTGGTTTTGGAACAGGGAAGAAACGTATATCTTTTTCCAACCTCTCCAGGTAACAAGTATCATTAATACACATTATGATTGGCCAATCTGCGTCCTGGGGCAGGACTTAACAAAGGGTCAATTAGATTTTCACAGTGGGGTAAACATTTAGAACAGCTTTTGTTTTGCATGATTTTGTGTTTAATATGAAAATTCACATTTGATTAACTATGTATAATGTATTTGTAATCAGACATAAGGACATATTAATGTGTTTATTAATGGTTTTGTCAACAATTACACAACATAAACATCAATAACTGGTGTATCAACAGTTTAATAAATGATTGATAACAGCATGATATAGCTACAATATTATTTTGTTTAAATAAAATTCTATTTCATAGTTTTTAGTCAAAGAAAGTAATACACACACAAATCCTTACAATAAGGCACTAACACATCATTCATACTTTAAACTATTTACACTTGTTAAAAACTTACAAAGGCATGTTCAGCTTGAAAGTTAATTCTAAACTCAAGGTCCACTTACTAGATTTCAGAGCTTTGCCCTGCTGCATCCCATGGCCTTCATCAGTGGATGGAGTTTGCTCAGTTGTCATGGAGGCTAATTAAATAAATAAATTAATACTTTCTTATTCATTTGTAATATGTCTTCAACTGTGTTATGTTATACTGTTAATTATTCATTATTTGTTTAATCACATCTGTAGATGCTTTACAGGAAGAGTTATAGCTGCTGACAAATACACTGACAACAAAAAAATAACCCTAATCCCTCTTTTTTGTTGTTTTGTTGTTTTTGCTAATAACTCTATTATAGTATGTTATAAACAATCTATTATTTGTTCATAGACCGATTGGTAAACAATAAATAGGCTATCAAACTGTATTGAATTAAAAGCATAATTCAGAAACCTCATGTGCTACTGACCATTATTTCAGATTTTACAACATGTAGTATAATAGCCATTGAGGTTTTTACACACTATAAACCTGCAGTGCAGAGAGAGCTGCAGCACACAGATGGCCAGCAGAGTTTGAAAGACTCCATCCATTAAATGGCTTTTACACTCGTTTGGATTTGATCAGAAACAGCATCCAGCGCTCTGAAAACCTGTAGGAGTCAGGGCATGCAGAGCACCATCTTGATTGCGCTTTTTCATTTATGACACATACGGCCGTACAGTGCAGCTGCAGAGATGGGGCGGCAGCTCTTTTGTACATGTTTCTGTATAAATGAATCCACTGGAAAGCTTTAATATTTCATCTGAATGGTTTCTTCATTTTGTCAGATGGGGAAACCTCAGCATCTAGGCCTGTGAGGATAAATGCTTCCCTCTGATGAGAACATCTTCTAAAATGAGGTCATGTGCCAGGACACACTCACAACAGAAGAAACCACTCAGGGACAGAAACGTAAACTATTATGATCAAAATGACTCCATGTGAAATCATCCCTTCACTTCATCTGGATGTCAGAGATTCATCTGCTGCTCTACAGTTTTTGTACCATTACAAAAAGAATTCATCATTATTTTTGTATATCTAAAACAGTCTTGACGGTGTGACGATGATGTAGCCTCTGCCGGCAAGAGCCAATATATCTGGGGCTCCGGTGAAGCCAGGGGATATCCAGATAACAGATATTTAAGCCAAGACTTCCTCTTCCATGGGCTGGTCTTTATTTACAGTGCAATTAGCAACTTGAGACGCTAACGGTTAATGGACTTGCACTTGTATGGCACCTTTCTCGTCTTATGACCTCTGAAAGCACTTTTACATGACACGTCACATTCATCCATTCACACATACTCATACACTGGTGGCCGAGGATAAGATAAGATACTTTATTGTCCCCAGAGGGAAATTTTGCTTGAGCATTAGCGCTACTTTTAGTTGCACTTACATTGTCAGCCCGACAGTGGGTGTGTTTACATGATGGCTTCTCATTCGAAATAAAATAAATCTGAATGAAAACATTCGGAATTAAAGTTTTTCCAGGTAGTTTACATGGGAAATATTCATTCTGAATGAGGGTTTACACAGGAGATCAGTTTAATCGGCTTTTAATCGCCTTTATTCGGGTCCGCGCAAGGTTTGGGGCAGGGAAGATTTCTGATTGGATAGGGGGCGGATGTTACATGTTTACGTTTATTGGAAGAAAACACTGTAGTCCTCGCTCCGGATAACAAGATGCTTGATGCCGCCATTCTTAGTGCCTTTTTCGGGCTTGTTTTGCTTATATTCTTGAAGCAGCAGTACGACGACAACCTTGTTCTGCTAATGCTTCGTCTGTTGAGGAGGAGAAGAGAGGTAGTAGGTCGAAGACGGGAGATAGAAGACCGTACTTTGGCAAATGGAAACTGGTTAGTGCAACGAGTCCGACTGCTCTATCTCAGCCCGTTGCTATGAGCGCTATATACGTCATCGCGCGAGAAGGGCAAAGAAACGAGCATGGGCAGAAAGACGAGCATGGGCAGAAATGAGTGTATACCAGTGCAAGAAATTCTTTCATTCGGAATTAGAAATGGAATATTCCAGCCCCTTACATTGGATTGAATTTTCAATCCCATTGGCCATTTTCATTCTGAATTAGGTGTTTACAAGATCACTTTT
This sequence comes from Epinephelus lanceolatus, assembly GCF_041903045.1. NCBI lineage: Eukaryota > Metazoa > Chordata > Actinopteri > Perciformes > Serranidae > Epinephelus > Epinephelus lanceolatus. The sequence goes on along the minus strand of NC_135736.1, from coordinate 25,210,649 downwards.
AATAGGAATCAACTTTCATTCTGAATAAAAAGGAAATTAAACTGTCCATGTAAACGCACTAAGTGTATTGGTACAACACATAATACATACAACAAAAACAAAAACAGAGGGTGTACAAAGTGCTGCACATGCCTTGAAAAAGATATTGTAGAAATTAACATCTTAGATGCTACAGGGTGCTACCTGCTACTCACTTAACAATTACACACACACACACACACACACACACACACACACTGATGGCACAGCAATCAGGAGCAATTCAGGGTTCAATGTCTTGCCCAAGGATACTTCAGCATGCTGAGGACCAATCTTCTGATTAGTGGATGACCCGGTCGTCCTCCTGAGCCACAGCTGCTCACATTAATGTAGTCATGAAGCTCTATAAACAGATACCTGCATATGAATGCAGATTGAAAAAAAAAAAGGCTAATAAACAGCTTAATTGTCACCAGATGATAGCCAATATGCTCTGAGAGTGCATTTTGCCCAATACGTTTGGCTCTCCCTGACTGTTTACCTGCACATAACCGAAGCCCATTTAACCGTGATTGGTCATTAGTACTCAGACTACAAATGGATATCAGAACCTTTCAAATACCAAAACCTTGTCCTGTTGCCTAAAGATTCTGTATTCATATTCATACTTCATGCATCTTGGGTGGACTGGATAGCTGTCCAATACCAACAATTAAACAGTGATTGTAGTTTTTAAATGCACTTGTAGGTCCACTAAAATCTAATGCCAAATTTATACTATCAAGCATGAAAAAAGCACAAGAAAATGGCTACATTCTAACCTAATATTACGATACAAAATTGTCTTACAAACTCAAATGTTTTACAAAAAAAACAACCTTACATTAAAAACAACTACAGTGAAAATCTATGCACTGATTCCTAATATAAAGGATGTGGGAAAGACAAGCTGCTTTATGTGTTCAGTGATCTTGTTGTTCAGAAGAAAGTGTGTAAACAGCATGTGAATGGCTTTTGTTTGAAATGTGTATAAACCAGCTGTGCGATGTACATCTTTGTTTAGCAGACAACCAGCTTCCAGGATTTGATGCTATAACCTAACAAACAAAGTAGTCATGGTGACTGAAGTACACAGACATTGACCTGCAGCCCAGCTTTACATATCATCTGCATCTGCATGAAACAGCATCTGCTTTTTTTATGTTGACTTACATCTGGCGCATGACTGCAAACACCTGAAACTGTCATGATGTTGCGTCCAGTCTTACAGACAGTGTATGACATCCTCACCTGCTGCAGAGCTGTTAGGTGATGGTGGAGTGTAAACACGGACAATGACGCATATAAGCAGCGGTGTGGCTATGAGCCCAGAGCCAGCAGTTGAGCAGATTATATCCGTATTCAGATGGGATTCTTTTCAAGGACAATGTGCCAAAATAAGTGCTAACAAAAGACATCTGCTCCTTGGAAATTTACATGGGATAAGACATCACTGTGAACTCTCAAAGGGATGATGGTTTCTGCTCCATTTACAGGTTGTCATCACACCAAAAATCTACCATGTGTGAAAGTGTTGGAAGACCAGAGCAGTTTTCCTGACCAGTGGCAGAGAGGTAGGCACTCTTACTGTAACATGCCCAGACAAATTACAGCCCTGATAATGTTGCACTAATAATATCTGACAAGAAGCCTACAACAAAAGGCACGTTCATATATCTGTAACATAGGTTCTAATGAAGATTGATATAAATCTTCATGCACACACCGTGCACTTAATGACAGACATCAAGCATCACAACAGGAATATATTAACATACTGTAGTGAAATTATGAGTAAATATATTTGCCTGCTTTGACACCACACTCTACCAGATACATTTTAAGCACTTGGAGAAATATTATACAGGCATTTTATTACAGATTTGTAAGTTCCTAATATTTTCCTCTAATATTTCCTGTAAGCTTGGCACTAATTATATTTCCAGTTAAAAAGAGACAGTGTTTAATTTGTGCATGCACATCCAATTAATTCATGCCAATTACTGCTATTCTAACAATATGGTCTTTAATCAGTGAACAGCTGAAAATACAGAACATTTAAAATTATCTACAGACAATTCAGCATACATAAATAATAAAGTTTCCAGTAATACATCAATGAAATGTATATTTACTTGTATTAAAGGACACTGTTCTTACAAGGAAAGTCCTCTGAAAGTCTACAAATGCCTATAAACTTAATACAATTGAATAACTAAATAGCTGTCTTGGAAATTTCTCTATTTTATTCTAAAATTAGCATCAAATTATGTATTTCTTTATTGCAAATTCTCTAGAAATTATTAAGAAGTAATAGGCCCGTATAGTAATATAAGCTGCTACAGATTAATGATTAATTTTAGGTACTGCTCCAGAGTCTTACAGGTCTTCTCATTAAACTTTTTTCCTGTTTATCACCAACAAAATCAACCAGTCTGCTGTAAACACAATTTATAAAGAGTTTTCCCTCTTTTTGCCAAAAACCCTGCTGCTGGAAAGTGGTGAGTATAATTACATTTTTCATACAGGCCTGGTGTGTTATAGCACACACATCTCATGCTGTTTCATGTGGCAGATAATCTATTCTAGATAACGATGATGAAAATATACAAATTTAATGATTTCTTAAGCACAAAGTGTGTTTAGAATCTGAGAGAAGAACTTTTAAAGGTGCACCTTTCAATGTTTTTATATTAACGATGGGTCAGATCAGATGACAATGTGTAATAGAAGCAGGTGCACGTTTGGTGAGCCCTTGCTTAGAGGTAACGATAACTAGCTCGCCTTCTGCCGATTTCATGTTCTTTCTTTTCACATATACTCCTGTCAGTAGTGTAGCAGTAGCTGAGTGGGCAGCAGAGAGCTTTTGCTATTTGGGCATGACAACGATATGGCGTGTTTTCGGGGTTCACGTGACGTCGGATAACTCACGCATCTTCCCCACAGAGCAGGTAAAGTATACGAGCTGGGGGGCCGACAGGACCCCAGAAAAAAACGGCCTCTCTATTATCTAGTAGGCTTTGCTATGTTTTTATGTTGTTATGACCCCATGTAATATTTCAACATAATAGCAGTAATAGTATTTGTAAAAAGTAGTCAAAGATACACATTTGTGTTTTTTGTTTTTTGTGCCCTCTTTATTTGTGGCACCTCCGATGGATGACAGCACCCTTAGCATTCGCCTATACCGCCTATGCACTGCGTAGAAGACAGTTTCCCTCAGCTTTGTGGAGCCAACAGTCTCAGCCAGTGACCCTACATGTCAAACTCTGATGCTCTGTATGTCAATTTACGGTTATAATACATATTGTGTCTATTCAAAGTGAATGTCTGTTTTCACTTGAGATGTACAGTTTCTGCTTGTTAAATGCATACAGTCTCTTTCCAAAACAAATTTAGAATGCAGGTATTAACTAAAGGTTACTTCCTTAGGTTAAGGCAACAAATTTATGTTGTTCAGTTAAAAAGAAAATCATGGTTTGGCTTTAGATAAGTATGTTTGTCACTAACATGATGTGGCATGAGTCACTTGTGTGGTATGCTACATGTAGTAGCACAATATATTGTTATTAAAGTAACGCAGATGACTTGATGTGAATATTGGTCTTCCAGGTGAAAGCTCATTGTTCTGGTCTTTTTTTACTGTTTTAAATCACTCTCAATGCTAAACCAAGTAAAAGCTACCTTCCTGGCACCAAACGTTAGACAGAAAAAGCTAACTCGCTGACTCGCTGATAAACATATGGGAGCATTTAGCAGCTACAGAGCCAGATATTTCCCTCAGGAGTTGCTGGAGAACCGAACAAAGCAACAAAAGAGAGTGGAAATTGGAAGTACATTTGTTGGGTGAACAGAAACAGGACTCCAAATGAATGCTAATGTTGTTCTGTTTGCAGAAAATCTACCAACATAAGATTTAGTTGTATCTTTCAATAGTAGCTCCAAATCCAAACTTTCCTTCCACCTCACTGTGTGTGTTCTTTTCTAAATTTAGCCGGTGTGTTTTGGAAATTCACGTCCAATAACAAAAGGCAGGGTGTCTTTACCGTTTGGCATTCTCAAACTACAGCCCTCTCTTTGTCTCTATAAAACACAAACATGCAATTTTGATCGACTCGCAGCGACGTGCTTAATGGAGCCCGCAGTTTGTATGTGGCTCAGTGATGAATATCAGCCAGTGACATCCTATCCTCAACCTTTCTCATGCTAATTATCTTTCCAGAGCAGGGGAGACGGATTTGGCGTGTTTCTGCATAGACTGGCATGAGCTCAGGGTCTTGCTGGTGAATAATGGCTTTCTAATGGCAATATTAACCTTCTGAACAGACAGAAGTGCTTAATGTCTCCTACGATTAAGCCATGAGAGCTGTAACATCAGAGGTCAGATGCTCTAGGCGATGAGTGGAATTATCAAGACAATGTGCGAGTGATGATTTAAGTAAAGAAAAAGGGAGGCCAACTGAACTGCGCTTCAACATAAACTGCACAGTAAGTTTTTTTTCTTTAACTGTAGTCCACTGTATTAGCTCACACTCAGGGATGTAGTGGAGTATAAGCTCACAGTTTCCTACCTTTTCATTTGGGTGAGAAAACATCTGTTTAGGTTAATCATCATGACCTGGATTCACTGCACATATTGTACAGAATAACTGCTTATTTTCAAGGTGCTACACCTTCAGCTTTAACAGTCAAAGCAGCTATGATCGAAATTTTTATATTAACAATCGATTGCATGACTACTTGTATGTGACAGGAACTTTCAGTCAAGGGCACAGGTTTCTTTTCAACATTGGGAGGACACATATTGTGCCTTTTTCTGCAACAATTTCTGTTGTAAATGTCTTTAATATTGCTTAAAAAGTCATCTGCTACTTTCATGTCTTTATTGGGGAAATGAAATGCACATGTTCTACATATCCTAGTTTCCATCACCCCTGTATGGATTTTTTTTGGCACCTTTTAGCTCATTGTTTTGGTTTTACAACCTGCAACTTTCTGCATCTCGCTCTTCATATCAAACTGACAGAATAGGTCGACTTACACTGACTTTCAAAATGACATATATTACTGTCCTAACGGTTGCAGTTTTAAACATGTCCTTAATGTCATGAAATGGTTGTTGTTAAACAATAAAACGTAATGGTTACGTTTAAGCAAAAAAAAAACTAAGCAGATAGGTTTAGATAAATAATAAAATAGAAATAAACAGCAAGGGTAAATTTGAGTAAAAGTTTTAATTAAAAGAAGTCAATGCTGGCTTCGGGCCACAAACACTGTTCTCCTGTGTGAAAGTCCTGTGCTTGTTTGACCCTTCCGTCCACCCTACAGGGAATTCTTCTATCTTAATACAACATAACACAGACTTTATAGCTTTTTACACTAAGTCACCTCACTTCCTTCTCTGCTCTCTTGATTATTGCCATGGGCACTAGGGTGTCACCTTACAATAAATGTAAGTGGGAGTCGTAATAAGCTGTTTGCACAGTCGAGCTATATGGCTGTTTTTTGGTGAGAGCGGCCAGTTTTGCGCATTTTTCAGCTGCAGCAAGTAGCTATTTTCAGAATAAAGAGCTCTAAAAACTGACTGTACACAATCTGTCGAGCATCAAACGCAGACAGAGTTAGTGACTAGCTGGTGAGCATACTGGAGCGTTCAGCATCTATACAGCTAGATATTTTCCACAGAATTTGGGGGAAAGCAAAAAGGCATTAAAAGGAGAGTGAACATTGGACTTACATTTATCAAGTGTCCAGAAAACATGACTCCAATTAAATGTTAATATGGCTCTGTATCTGCTGCATATGTATACATCGGAAGCTGATCACTAATTAGTTATAGGCCCATAAATTTGAGATATCAACTTAAATAGGTGGTATTCTTCTGAAGTAAGCTCATTTCTGCTGCTCTCAAATTTAAATAGTTCTTCATCACAAATAGTTGACGAACAAAAAACAAACATTCATATGTGGGGCCCATGTGGGTAGTAAACAGGCTGAAAAATGGGCCCTATATGGAATTGTTCATGGGTTCCATATTGGCCTCATTCCAATTGCCTACATGGGTGTGTTTACCCAAGTGGGCCCCAGATGAGATGGGCCAATACCCACTTGGTACCCAGGCAGCCCTAGCATAACCATGTGGGCCCTACTTAGGTAAAGCCATCAATGTGGGCAATTGGCATGGAGCCAATATGGAGCCCATGGATCATATAGGGACCATTTTAAACCCATTTACAACCCACATGGGCCACACATAGAAATGTTGGCTAGGTAGTGAACTTTCGCAATTAGTTAATCTACGTTACCTTGCACAACATGACATACACTCTCGGAGAGTATTAGATGAAGAAATTTCCATGAAATTAGATTGTTTTTATTTGATTAGAAATATAAATGGTAGGACCAATAAGCTGGCCACATGAAAACAGGGAGGGAAGGCAAATACAGCAGCTGATGAAGTGAACGTTAAAGTGTGAGAGTGAAATAAAAAGCATAAAGAAAAGGGCACTGGCAGCCACAGACTCACACAATCACAGTGGACATGTGCAACATGCACAATTATACAGACAGCAGACACTGAATGAGTGCCGAGATGCTGCAAACAGGGTTCAGAGCGTCACTGAGTCTCCAGCGACATGTTTCTGCATCACTGCCATCAAGACTTGTATCAGAGAGGAAGACTGTATTGCTGTGATGTTTTCTTTATGCCTGAAGAAACAAGAGCATGAAAGCAACACAACAACAATCAAAAACAACAACTGGTCAGCAGGTGGATGCAGGGCAGGCAGAGCAAGAATCAGGATAAAGGTCATAAAATAAAAATAAGGCACGCGCACTTCAGGCTTGAGATTAGGTCCTTAAGACCTCCTGTAACCACTGATGAGGTTTTTACTTTTGAAAGGTGTTAGAAAGGTTATTTAAACTTGTGCAACAAGTAGAAATTCCTCAAAAATGTAACTCAGATTTGTTGACGGTTTAGCAGCATTCTCAGAACCTATCGGCTGTACAGCCTCTGGGGGCAGACCCCCGATTTTGTGGCATTCTGGTTTGATTTGGGCGGAGGAGGCGAATTTCCGTTTCCGACTTCCGTTTATCTATAAGTAAATATGCTGAACCATTGCAATGGATTCAGAGTTTGCAGTGACGCCAATTATGTTCCGCCTCGTTAGTTCACCGCATGGACCGTTTAACCTGGCAACAACTGCAGCCGGCTCAAATGTAGGGTGACCATATTTTGATTTCCAAAAAAGAGGACACTCGGCCGACCACGAGATAGCCTACTTGAATGATACTCGCAGTTTACTCCAAGATGCCTTATAATTTTAATATATTTAAAGTTTATATGTATGGATAGAAAAAAAATAGAAAAATAATATCTCTCAAAGACAGAAATTTAGATAGGCTTCTCTGAGGTTACTCAACTGCTTTTATTATGCCTGAAGAAACAATAATAACCTTTTTACAAGTTTCAATTGTACAAATATAAATATAAATGTAAAATAAATGTAAAATCTCTGGAATGAAATAATGATAGAAATAATGTCTCTTCTGTATTAGAAAAATCAACTTGTAAAACAATAGCTATCTTTTCAAGTCTTACTGGACAAATAAATAAATAAATAAATAATATGAAATAATGTTCTAAATAATACCTCTTCTGTATTAGAAAATCCAACTTTGAGGTCCCCGGCACCTTTATTAGACACAGAATCATATGTGCCAGCTTTGCACATGGTGCACTCAGCCTCCCATATATATCCCGATCGGGTCGGGACAGTAAGTTGGGAATTTTTTCTGCAGTTCATCTGTGAAGCTACACTTGTGCTTCAGCATCTTGGAAGCTCAGAATAATGCTGTGCCGCCGGTGTCTGCTGCTTCCTCGTTGTGAGTGTTGGAGATCCACCAATAAGGCAGCCTCTCAGGGACACACACACGCACACACACACACACACACACACACAAGAAAAACCGGACATTATCGTCAATTTATAAACACCCCCCAGACGCCCCGGACAGGACCTGAAAAGTGGACATGTCCGGGCAAAAGAGGACGTTTGGTCAGCCTACTCAAACGTGATTGGTCAATATCACACGGACTACAAACAGCCTCTACAGACTCTACATTCACTGAATGTAGAGTCTGTATATAGAGACTAATTAAGCAGTAACACACATCATGCTTTAGTACAACTCATAGTGATTATGGGGGTGATGTGTGTAAAAGGTGTTGGCAGGATGCTTGTTAAAAACAGATAAAGCCTCACAGTCTACGCAAGTTAGACATAATTTCACTTACAGTTCACAACACACCACAAGTGTAATATTCACACTGGCTTTTCACAAGGTACACAAAAATAGACCAAAAATTTAAAGATGCAGCACGATTAATTAAAACGTCAATGCAAAGGTGTGAGTAGATCTGAGCTGAAAACATTTCAACTTGATTAAAAAACCCACATATTCTCAGGCTTTATGACTCCAACAGAGACATCAGAAAGGAGAGGGCTTTGGAGGAAAAAGGCAAAAAGAGCTGAAATTCAATTGGGTTTTGGTATCAGAGGCTGAAGAGTCGCACAAACACATCAATAAGCATGAGTGCATACATTGCTATGTAGCTACCAGGCATTCAGTACATTGACTGTTTCTCAGTGTACAGGCAGCTCAGACTGCATAAACAGTCAAGCGGTCCAATTCAGAGAAATAAAGCAGTCAAAAACATGAAACACTTACTTTCATACAGGGGAACAGGTGGTGTCTCTATCCGGATCGAGTGCTGGGGACCTGTGGTAGTATGCTATGAGCGAACAGAGCACTTAATCTCATCTTTCTAAGGACAACAGGCCACTTCAGGGGTTACATTTCGATGTGTCAGACTGTATTACGTCTGCAATGTAAAAAAAACACTAACAAAAGTGATTCTGATTTTGAATAGCTACTGACTGCCGCAGGACATCTCATTCAGGATTGAAACCACAAACACAACTGTGAGCTGTGAGCATGAATAAGCAAAATTATACTGAGTGACTGCTCATCCTGCTTTGCAACAATTGGGCTACTAGTCCAAAATTAACCTTTTGTTGCCAGTGTGACATTTGCAGCTCACTTTCATCTTTTGGGTAATCAGACAGAGAGGCAAATTGAGACCTGTGTATCCGAAAACATTGTTGTTATTTGGAGTGGACTATTGTACTATCAGACTCTGTAATACTGACTTTTACTGAGGTATTAAGATGCAGAGAGATGAATGAAAATGAATCTGCAAAGGTTATTTCTACTGTGCTCAACCTTTTGAAATTCACTTATCAGGTTAAGAATATGCTGCATTTGAAAATTTTAATCGTGAGGTTGTGAAAGGAGGCACACTTTGGATTCATGAAAGAGAACTACAATCAGTCCCCCTCTGTTGTGAGGCTGCGAGCAGATGTGTGGAGCGAAAGATGACATTTTACATAAACAAATAAATTGAATTTCTGGCATGGTGCATCTTTATGTTTTTCTAGGAGATAAAGACACATTTCCTCTTGTGCATAAATGTCAATGGAAAAATAATATTCAATCTGAAAGACTTACCGTGAACACAAGGATTCATTGTGCTCCAGCTCAGGCATGCCCCAGGAAACGGCGGATATGAGAATGTGCCGCTTTAGTTGCAGAGAGGCGGCTTCATTGTACTGATTCACTGTTTCTTTCACACTAGGCTGACAACACATTAAACACTGTAGCTGATCAGAAGCTCAAAGCAGACCAAGCATGCAGCTCTTCAGTATATGCCCATAGTCTGGCTTTTCAGATTTAGTCATTATTTCTGTGAAAAATAAATAAACAAATACAATAACTGTGGCTGCACTTTAGACACATGTTTTTCCATCTTACTATATAATGACGAAAACTCTGTCTGTCTGTATCTCTGTCCCATGTTTTTCTCCTCACTGACTTGGTCAATCCATGTGAAATTTGGCACAGTGGTAGAGGGTCATGGGAGGATGCGAATGAAGCAATATTACATCAATTGGCCAAAGGGGGGCGCTATAGCAACCGACTGAAATTGCAAACTTTGAATGGGCATATCTCATGCCCCGTATGTCGTAGAGACGTGAAACTTTGCACAGAGATGGCTCTCCTCATGAGGAACAAATTTGCCTCAAGAACCCATAACTTCCGGTTATATAGATTTTCCGCCAGTTTGAATTTTTTGAAAAACACTTAAAATTGATCTCTTCCTAGGAAGTTTGACCGATCTGCATGAAACTCGGTGAACATAATCTAGGGACCATTATCTAAAGTTCCCTCTTGGCAAAAGTTGGAAAACTTACTAAAACTGAGCTTCTATAAGGCAATGAATATTGCGGAGGGCGTGGCTCATCACATAAAGGTGTATAACATCTCAAGGGTTTCACCGATCACCACACAACTTTGTAGGCATATGACCACACATAATCTGAGGGGACCCCTCCATTATTGACCCCATCAAACAAAATGGGGGCGCTAGAGAGCTAATTTCTTATCTAGGCCTAACCGCCATATCGATTTTTACTAAATTTGGTAGATATGTAGAACAGGACGCCTCAAGGTGACTGGAGAAATTTAACTCTAATAGGCAACTGGGTGGCGCTATAACAACAGAAAATTGCTTAAAAATGGCTAAAATGTGACCGATCGCTGTGGCTCCCCCTGTGGCCCAATGTTGTTGTTTGTTTTTTTTCTCCAATTTTTGGTATGACTAAGTCATGGTATGGTATGCTGTACATAATCACAGAAACTGTCAGTGTGTCATTCTGTCAGTCAGTCATTCTGTCTGTCCCATGTTTTTCTACTCACTGACGTGGTCAATCTATGTGAAACTGCACATACTGTAGGCATTGAGGATTTGCATAGGTAGAAGGTGACAAAGCTACCAATGGGTATGGACTAGTTTCATCGTTAATTTTTTCTCATTTTTCTCAGGAGTTGTGGGAGACCAAAAACAGAGCTAAAAATATTGAATGTTGGACTTGTAGTTATCAGGTGGCCAAAAACCCACAACTCTAATCTCTGCTGGATGTGTTAAAGGCAACTGTTGCTTTGTGATACCAACCATATGGGGGAGGAATTTGGCAGAGTTATGTGCACAGCTTGTTGGTGAAAATGTTAAAATCAGTGCAAGTTATATGTATATCCCTATTGTTGAGGCGTTGAATTGAAATATCTTAATACATGCCCTAACACATTATTTGGTTTTGCATTTATTCTTGATTTCCAGGCAAACAGAAACGCTTTGGAGTCAAACTTGGATTTTTTTAGAGAAGTTTTTTATTCTTAAAAGATAAACATGATCTCCCAGAATACCAGTTGGAATAAAATAGCTTCAGGACATGCAGCAGACTGTTTTGTGGACAGACTGGACCAGTAGGTCTCAAACTATCCCTGATCACACACAAGTTTCTATCTAATAAATCTGAATGACCCACATAAGCGTACACACACACACACACACACACACACACACCACAAACTCTCCTCTGACAGTTATTAATCTTGACAGAAGTCAAAAGACAAAATTGTATTGATTTCTTTGTGCGCAATTCCAGACTCCCTCTAACACGTTGCCATCTCAGTCCACACAAAAATAAAAAAAAAGGTGATAGAAGGCAAATGAAATTTCTCTCTCTGTCTGTCTCTCAGACTTAGATACACAAAAACACACATTCACACATACAGAAGCTAATAATAAAAGCCACCGAACATGTTGGTGAGTTGTCCAAACCTTTTAAACGGAGCAGAATCTGGCAGTGTGAGTGGACATGTGAGGTGTGTCTCAAACTGATTTTTCTCAGAAATCATTTTACTGCTGTAATCTTGTCTTGATTGCGGTGATTGCAAATCACAGCCATAAATGACAAGCCTGAGACTTTATTCTCTGGATCCAGACATTCATTGTCACTGGGAAACAAGTCATAGAAGAAAACTCCAACAACTGCAGGTCAGATTTTTTGGTATTTTTGAGACATGGATGGAGAGGGACTAATGGTGTCAGTAAAATTAAAATGAACTTTTTTCTTTGTTATGTTCAAAGGTTAAAGTCTTTACATCTGCTCTAAAAGGTAAGTTCAAGTGGCGCGCACAAAATTTGTCCTCAAAGACATCCACTGAGTTGTATTTGTTCGTACGCACGAAAAGTGAAAGGAGTAATAGTGTGAAAAATTATAATAGAGATCTGGGTGTGTGTCCCTTTGTCTGTTTCAAGGGGTCCCAGACACCGTTCAACCATCTGACAAGCACTTTGGATGAAGCTAACTGACACCTTAATGAGGTGTGAGACACTATTCTTTCCGTGAGGTGTGAAACAAGAACATCTCACACACTGGAATCAAGTGGGACGCCATGTGGGCAAATCATGAAAAGCCAAGATTTTGGACCTTTTATGCCAAGATTTTGAAACTTAAAGGGAACCTATCGTGCTCATTTTCAGGTTCATACTTGTGGGTTTACACTAGTCCAGCCACAGAGTTCAGATTTATCCTTAGTCATTAGTTCCAAGGTCCACACAGTTTAATACATTTAGTGTCATGCTCACGTTTGACCATGTCGTCAAGCTAGTTTGCTGTTTCTGGTTTTTACTCCCAGAAAACAAAGTCCAGTCTGCTCTGATTAGTCAGCATTTACGGGCACTTTCTACTGTGGAAAATTTGCAACGGGACATATTCCAGCAGGATCTGATCTGATTTTGGAGAGAACAAAGAGCAACAAAGATAGCATATTTCCCTGACGTTGTAGCTTGTAATGAATATGTATGACGGCAATTTTTAAACCAAAATCAACCAAAAAATGCTTCTAAACACAACCAGACATGATCCGACAGGAATTTGATCCGAAATTGAGGAGAAATGAACAACATCAACACCAAGATTACAGGTTTTCCTGATGTTAGCAGGTAGCAACATGTAGCAGTGTATAAATATCTAAAAAGATCTGTCACAATCTGATGTCAGCTTATTTCGAAAGTAGAAAAAACAGTTGGAAACAGTATTCAGGACAGTTTGAAGCCTGAGGTCTTAGCTCACAGGGATTACTACGTTTACCTACTATGGCCACTTTTAATATGAACATCCGACAGTGTAATATGACAGAAAATAAGGAAAAACATAGTAGATCCCCTTTATAATTTCAAGATTGAGTATTTTGTCATACTAAACACTTGGGGGGACCAAATCTATCAGGGTCCTGAGTGCTCCCTTCCCCTCGATCCCGGTCTCACTCCAAAGACGTCGAAATCCGGTGCTTGGGCAGTGACTTGCGGCGTCAGAAAATAACGGAAAAAAAACGTGTCCTTTAATGTCGGCATGTGGCTGGTTGCTGTTGTAGTTTAACGGCCTCCGGTGGTGTTGGGGGAAACACCGTGGGACAAGGATGAAAGTTAAGGTGGTGAAAGTCAGGAGGGATGGTGGTGGTCCCGTAAGATTCTAAAGCCAAACCCTGTTCTTTTTTCCTAAACTTTACCACGTATTTTTTTTTTATTTTATTTTGAAGATATTTTTTGGGGCATTTTAGCCTTTAATCGATAGGACAGTCAAGCATGAAAGGGGGAGAGAGAGAGAGGGGGAGTGACATGCAGCAAACGGCCACAGGCTGGAGTCAAACCTGGGCTGCTGCAGCAACAGCCTTGTACATGGGGCGCCTGCTCTATCCATTAAGCCACCGATGCCCCTTTACTACGTGTTTTTGTTGCCTAAACCCATCCACGTGTGTTTGTTGTTGAAGGAAAAAAATGTCAATTTGCAGTGTTGTATCGACGTAGTGCATTTATTTCCTGTGAAAACAGAAGTGTATCTCGGAAGAAGACACTGCATGTAACAGGCAGAACTTGCCACCAGAACATCAACAACCAACGCACCCAGGGTACCTTACATGTTGTATGTGGACGTGTCACAGCATAGCTATTTTTCATATTTTCTATTTTTTCAGGGGTGGGGGGTATGCCTTGTCATACATATTTTTCTGTTTATAAAGCCTGAGTGTTATTGTTGGTTAATTGTCCTCTAAGACTCTGATTAGTTGTGTTATTTAAATTATTTTAAATTACTGTACCTAATATTTGTGGTAAGGTTTCTACACATTTTATGGCTTTAATTTCTCCCACCAGAGCAGGAAATACACTACGCACTGATGAATGGTGGTGTGTTCTGGCATCTGGTATTGACATGAAGTCAGCTCAGCCACAGAGCAGGAAAATGGAAACTAAGGGGGGGTCATTGAATTATTAATGCCTTGCTCTGCCCACTATATGGCCTATGTGTCATGTTGATGGCCTGCCTCAACAATTCCTGTTTCATGCTGCAACATGCTCTCTGAAACATCAGTGCACAGTGTGCTGCTCTTTTTGTTTTATTTCCACAATATGAGATGTTACCCTTTTTCAGAGACCATACACCACCTACATCCAGCTTTAAGGTCACAATAGTTTTTCAGATATTAGCTCACACTTAAGTATATCACAGAGCCACCGAGGAACCACAGCAATGACCTTTCCTGTGCTAAATGCCTTTAATTCAATTTTCCAGTCAGTCAATCATTACAGGAAAAAAGTGACTGTGCTCACCCAGAAGTTGCTCACCGCCTCCACTCCAAGAGCCTTTCTCACAAATGTGACTCAAGGCACCTTTCTATGGGGCGATAATACTACAGACAGACAGGAAGACAGATTTTGATGCAGTAATTAAATTTTGCAGCATTGCATTTTCATGTCAGCAGTTTGGGATGCATAGAAATATTGATGCATTGGAAGACTGGCTAACTTTCAGGGTTGTGGATGCTGTCTGAAATGCAGAAATCAGTCCCAGGTTTTTTTGCCACCAGTGCTCCACATCTATCTTCACTGTTACTGCACTGAGGCAGGAGACTTGAGGTGTGAGTGAGAGGTGTGGGTTGCAAAAAAAAAATCTGGGTCGCTTTTTTTTTTTTTAGAAATTAGAGCCAGCAAACATGATACGTGGTGTAGGTAATAGGTAATGAGCCAGGCGAATGCTCACCAATAGCTGTGGTCAAAGCCTGTGAACTGCGAGCTTCTATAAATGGATGTAAATGGGAGTTTAGTGGTGTGTAATCAGAAGGTAGCAGGGAGGAGAGGATGAATAATTCACATGGTCTCTTGCCCTCATCTTTTTACTCTCTACTGGTGTTTTTTTCTGTGATGTACACACATACACGCGCGCGCACACACACACACACACACACACACACACACATAATTATGCTACCTGACCTCAGCCCACCAGCTCCTGACAAAGCGCCATGTTTTGGGTCAGGTTTGTTTGTGTTAGTTTCAAATGTTTTTTTTCTTTTGGTGCTGCAATGATCTGTGTCACGTGTTGCATGTGCAAAAATAAAAAAGACAGAGGACATGGCCCACAGTATGTGTCGCATTAGCCAGCAAGTTATCTGTCAGTAATACAAAAACTAATGGGATTTTTTCGTCCCCAGTGATTCAGGGAAGACTTCTTCATTTTAAGAACATCTGGCCAATTTTAGGAGAAAAGGCGAAACTGATCTTAATGTGAACTAACAGGTGAGGCAGATGGTTTTTTATTATTATGAGATGCTATTGTGACACAAGCTGGTAGTTGGCAGTAATTTAGTGTAATTGCCACTAAACATGCGACCAAAGAGACTTATTGGTAATTAAAGCCATTTGTGTTTTGGGCCGTTGCCACCGTACAATATTATATTTTTAGCCATGTCAGCTATGTTGATGGCAGTGCCACTCTGTTGGCTGGTAGAAATATCTCAACAACAGACATTTGGCGAATGGTAATTGGACTGCATTTATAGAGCACTTTTCTGGTCTTAGCGACCACTCAAAGCACTTTACACACAAGCAAGCATTCACTCATTCACACACACATTCATACACTGGTGACAGAAGTAATTATGCCACCTGGAGTGATAACCATTCACATGCACACTCACACACTGATGGCACAGCCATCAGGAGCAAAATGGGGTTCCGTATCTTGCCCAAGGACACTTTGACATATATAGTGCAGGGTCCAGGGAGACTGAACCGCCAACCTCCAGCACCACCTTAAGTTTTCATTTACATATGCAATTACCATTCATTCACTAAGATTTTTTTTCCCTTTTCTCCCTTTTTTTCTTTAATGCTGGTAAAGTTTTTTGCCCGTTTCATGGCATAAAATTTCATGGGCAGTAACTACTGGTCTGTATTATGTCACAACATTTTTTACTTTGAAAAACAAAAGGAATAAAATGCATCCATAAAAGAACAATGGTGCAAAAAATTCTGTTCACAACCACTCTTTAAATGAACAAAAGTATTATGAGTTTCATTTGAAGATTGTCTTAAAAGAGACGACCAGAAACAATACAAAAGTACCAATAAAAAAATCTTTTTACCATCTAAGCTTAGTGGAAGCACACAGAACATTGTTTCTGTCCTTTGACAGTCGCTTATCTGGAAAATGCTTGTAAGATGCCAATATTGATTTTGAATTTTCTTTTCATGGCATTTTGTACAAAGGAAAAAACTTCTTTCGTCTTCCTCCATTATAAGGTAAGTCATTCAGGATCACTCAAACCAAGAGATTGGATGGTACTTTAAGACAAATTCCCAGCCTCTCCATACAGTCATGTTGCTGTGCATAGGAGCACACAAAATTATTCAGCATCCTACATAAAAACTGTACCCAATGCTCCAAAGATGTTTGCTACAGGGGGATAATAGGGCACACATTTGTTTGCAGGAAACCAGACTTCTCTTATCAGTCGCCCCAAGAGCTTGCGAATTTGCAGTTGCAACAGTTAATGCAAAATCACCTTGCAATTTCTGTTCAATCAGCACAACTTTACCACAAAATTAAAACAAGTAAAATTCATTGCCATTGTAGAACTGCACTCAGCGTATCGATTTGTCTCCTCCCCTCTCTCTCTCTCTCTCTCTCTCTCTCTCTCTCTCTCTTTCGCTCTCTCTTTTTGTTTATCATGAGACTTATGGAGCTTTTTCCCTATCTTTATTCAAGAGAGTGGTATATCAATTTGAGAGCATTATTTATTGATTTCACATTCAGATTTTGTAATATTGTCCCTCAAAACCCTGCCCTCGCACTCAAATAGCATCTGCTTGCGCTTAGATCTACTGTTTCAGCTCAAACTGTGTGCTCGCACTCAGATACTATGTTGCCCGCACAGATTTCCTGCTCCAGCTTCAGCTCTTCTCCTCAGTATAATAGTAGCTGCATGGCACAGCGCCCCCTAGTCGGAGTGCTGGAGGAGAAAAAGATGCCTATGTGGCTACTGTATGCGGCTATTATAGTAAAAAATACGGGTGCACATGTGTAAATTAACAGTCCCTTTATTCCAAAAGTTGTAAAGAAAGCAAGGGAAGAACATTTAATAAAGCCCTGGAGGGTCAGAGTGGATGAACCCGGTTAAAGAGTACCCGCCCGGACGGGACACTCTAAAACTAAAGCAAGAGCACCCACAAGGCGGCAGGGCCCGGGGCCACCCCTGAAAACTCATTGGCCACCCCTGTGGCCACCCCAGATCTGATAGGTAGTTGGTCAAGTCCGTCAACAAAAGAAACAAGAGAAATGCTGCCAGTCAATGATGACAGGTAATCAGGTGATTTAGGGCCAGTTTTACATTTTTAACTAACACAGTAATGGTCGTACTGAGGCTGTGAGAGCTGATTTCTGCTCAGTGGAAGTTTGGCCAATGGCCATGCAGGTCTGATAGGTGAGCCATCAGCCATGAGATGAGCACGCCGCATCTGCTGCTGCTGCTGCTGCTAATGAAACAGGAGGACGGTCACAGTGACAACGCCAACTGCAGAACTGCCGGATAAAAACGGCACACTGAATCAAAGCCAACGTTTCAATTTATGCCTTCATCAGGGCCCTGGATATGAATACTGTCTGGTTTGAAAACCACTTTTTGCACATTTTCATACGGTGCCGTAGCATTGCTCCGACCTCTCATTGCTCCGACCTCTCATTAGTCCGACGTCCCGTCGTTCCGATATGTGATTATTACTGTATTTGTGTACCATAGAGGATCAGCAATGCAACAAAAGTAGGCTACTGGTTGAGATACAAGTGTCATAGAGAGGAGAGAATGAAACACCATAACCTCCTGTTATTAACTCTGGGGTCCGGGTTGTGTGGGGAGCTCTCCGCGGTGCTGAACGGCTCCTGGCGGGTCCGCGACCGGCTCTGGGTCAGCTGGGAAAGGCTTGACGTGAAGCAGGCTCATGGCTTATGTGTTTGCCACTTTCTTTTTCATTTTAACCCACACCATGATCTTTTCCTGCCCCTAACCAAGTGGTTTTTGTGCCTAAACCTAACCAGACCTTAACCACAGGGCATCATGATGATTTCGGAACAACAGGACTTTGGAACAATGGGTTTAATATGGTCGGAATAATGGGATGTCGGAACAATGGGCTCGCAAAAAAAAATGGGCAGACCCCTTTTCATACATCATAAGGCATCCTATATAATGACATTATTCAGTCATCAGGCCTTCACCTGTGTCACCTGTATTGTTAGCTATGTTTGCTTTACTAATTTAGGCCCCATCTTGTGGTTAAATAAAAACACACTTGGCAAAGAACAAACCAAAAAAATCAAATTCCAGTATCTCCAACAAATTATATCTAAGCTAAATAATACCATGAACTAAGCATATAAAGAACAACAAATATTCCTTTTGTCCTTACAAGCTTATTTTATCTTTTGCTTACAGATGAACTTTTTAATAAGACCTATCTTTAAGTATTAAACTTTGATTTGAATTTTTTGGTTTGTTGCCTGGATTGCTGTGTTTTTATGTAACCACAAGATGGCGCCTCAATTAGTAGAGCAAACACAGGTAACAATACAGGTGACACAGATGATGAGCTGATGACTGATTAATGTTATTCTATAGGATGAGTTAAGAGCAGTTGAATATTGCTACCCTAATCTAACTTGTGAAGAGATGAGGACTTTAATCCACAATAAGGAAATGGCTCTTAGAAAATTTGTACCCTATCCTGAACATAATTACTGATTAAAAATCGACATGTTAAAATAACCAGAGATTCCTGAGGACTGTGATAGGTGGAAATGGAATTAAAAAAACAAGACTCTTTTTTTAAAAAAAAAAAATAATTTTTTTACCTGCATAGACACCTTTATTTGACAGTTACGAGACAGGTAATCACGGGAGAAAGAGAGGGGATGTGACATGCAGCAAAGGTCCTCCAGCCAGGATTCGAACCGGGGTTGGCTGCATACGTGGCATTATACTTCGCTATGCCATGGCCATCCCACACTAGCTTTGTGTCCCATCTTGGCCACCCCTGTAAAAATGTCCTGGATACGCCACTGGTTGTTACACAAAGAAATCCAAGAGCAGGGCAGAAATCTGAGAGCAGAAATTCCACGCGTGCACAGAAGCAGCTTGAGCGCCAGAAGAAGAGCTGAAGCTGGAGCAGGAAATCTGTGCTCTCAAATTGATATACCGATCTTGAACAAAGATAGGAAAAAAGCTCTATAGAGACTATTGTTGCAGGAGTGAGAGCTCTAACAGCGAGCAGGAAGAGAGCGCCTCACATTCAATGCTGTGCCACGACAGAACAACAACTATTTTTGCAATTTTCACTCGCTCAAAAACAACCTTAAAAACACTGCATCATACATCACCATTTTTGTCGTGACATCAGACATTTCAAGCTGCAACAATCCCAAAAATAGCCCATGAAAAGTTAGTGCTTGTTTCCATTGTCAAATTTGGATTTGATCCCATCCTTTCACGTCCTTTTGTTCTTTAATGCGGTACCTCCTCACTTGACTCTCCTCAGCCGACCCGGACTGGCCATCGGGAGCTCCAGGAGAATTTATGGTGGCTTGCTCAGCTGATTAGCCTGGACTGTCAGGCCTGTGTTAAGAATGCAAAAATGCAGCCTGGAGAAAAAAATGACAGCACAGGTGAAAGGAAATGAGAGGAAGAGAGAGGGCGAGCATTAAAAGGAGAAAAGTGAAGGAAAGTGCAGCTAAATGCTACGAAATTACAGACATGTTCATGAGCATGTTCCCTTTCCAAAATTGATTTTGTGTTTGTATAAAATGTGAATAAATGGCATTAATATTTATGCTGGGTCGGGTTTTTTGTTGTATGTAATTACAAAAAGTGGCATAAATAGAAAAAGTATTTTGTGGGCTGTTTTGAATTTGTGGGCTGACGACTCTCCGGCTGAATTGTTATCCCAGTCAGACTCTGCTCTTCAACAATGATGAGCGTACACAACTTGAGAGAGAAAGAAAAGCACACTCGAAAAGAAATCTGCAAATATTTAATGACTATGTAGACATCTCAGCATTCAGATTTCTCCTCATTATTTTGATGTGATGTTCAAAGATGTTTTTACTGACTGTTGATTTAGTATGTAAAAACGCCCCCAATGTGACTCTTAATTCTTTTCAACTACATTTTTTTCAGCTCCGATTCAGATGCAAATGAAACATTTCTAGACATCATTATTTAAACAACAGTGTAATTTCCTTTTTAAAGAAACAAATTCAAAAGATTGTGCTGCCTCATGTGAACTCTAATGTTTAATTATTCTCTGTGCAAGAGCTGATGTAGCCTCATATTTCAGCTGGTTCAGAAGAACTGTATTCTTTAGATTTTTTGGCTTTATTCTTTGAAGTGCACCAGTGCTCTGACTCAGTGGTGATTTTGGCTAAATGCTAACATCACTTTCACAACTTTTATTTTTCTAATAAGGTTTATATTCAACCATATGTTTCTAAGGACTTGTGTGACTTCAGAGGCGACACTGTGGTGCAGATGAGCTCATCAAACTTAAAAAGTCTGTTTTTGGTTTCTTTTTTTTATTGTTTCTTTTTGTGTTTCCATCAAAGTCAGCCGTTGCTTTAATCAAAACATTTTAGATGTTTTGTGGCATTTTAAGTGGGCACTGAAACTGTCACACATGCACAGATTTTACAGATGAGAGGAAGCACTGACAACATTATTCACCTTTGGCAATTGTTGTTGCAGTGTAGATTAAAGCAACACTTACCTTTATGCAAATTTTATGCTTTTCTTTGTTTAGGTTAAAATGCTGAGATAAAAACTCATAATTGTACCATTCTCATATGGTTCTAAGAAAACTCCGACCAATCATTGCATTCGCCGAGCGTCCTGTCTGTCTTCCCCATGTGGAGGCCTCTGACGTAACCGCTTGCGGTAGTCAAAGCTCGGGTCAACATAGGCTCTGCTTTCGAGCGATGGCGAAGACTGATGCAGCTTCATCCTGAGCTAAAAAGGGACGAGATGGTCGCAGAGTTTCTGCTGGACAGGTATTTTTAGTTTGCCTCTAATGTAACATAGGCTATAATGTTATATGACAACACAGCATCCAGTTGCTAACAGTTAGCCTACTGTAGCCTAACGTTGCCTGAGCCTCCTTGTTTGTTGCCAGTCACCAGTATTATCTAACGTTAGCGTTTACGTTAGCTATATTATAAAACTCATCAGTCATCACTGACCCCGGATAAGTTTCAAAACTCCAGGGTTGCGTTTGACTGTGCAGGAGGTAACATTATGTTTAGTTTGCTTCTAATATAACATTTAACGTTGTATGACAACACAGCATCCAGTTGCTAATGGCTAACGTTAGCCTACTGTAGCGTAGCCTCTGAAACATTGACGTTATCTTCCTTGTGTGGTTCCACTTACTCGTAACGTTAACGCTACTATCTAATGTTAGCACTGTAACCTTATTCTGAACTCATCAGTCATCACTGACTCCGGTTGAGTTTTAAAACTCCAGGGTTGCGTTTGACTGTGCAGGACAGGTAACGTTATGTTTAGTTCGCTTCTAATATAACATTTAACGTTATATGACAACACAGCATCCAGTTGCTAATGGCTAACATTAGCCTACTGTAGCGTAGCCTCTGAAACATTAACGTTATCTTCCTTATGCGTTTCCACTTACTAGTAACGTTAACACTACTATCTAACGTTAGCACTGTAACCTTATTCTAAAACTCATCAGTCATCACTGACTCTGGTTGAGTTTAAAAACTCCGGGGTTGCGTTTGACTGTCTTGGTTGTAATGTTACACTCGCTCTCCTCTTCCCTGTATCTAACGTTACCTTGCCAACGCCTACGTCTATCATAGACGTAAGGAGGACGTAATGGAGGAGGGGGGAGTAGGCCTTTGGAGGGAGGTAGAGTTGCAGGAGGAGGGGGATGGGACTTTGGAGGGAGGCGGGAGTTGTGGATGTTCAAATTTTTTCTAAGTGCTGTGTGAAATGCAAGAAAGTTAAGAGTTGCTTTAAGATACGGGGAAGGAAGAGGGGGAATTGTTGTAGAGCAATTTCAGACTTACAGGGAAAGGGGAGAAGGTGATGTGAGTTTCCTCCTGGAAAAAAAAAAGTTGTCAACAGCAAGGTCAGACAAACAGTCATTCATTCACTGTGAGGATGTCGGGAGGGAGAAGAGTTGAGACTATATGGAGAGATAACCAGGCAGGAGGGCAGCTAAGTGAAGGCACAGCACTGTGAGGTTGTGGTGGATTTTGATGTGAGCGGCCACTGCAGAGACTGTAGGAGGAGAGTGGCGAAGGACAATTAATGAAGGTTGAGTTGAGGCACAGCATTCTGAATGAGTTTGTAGGTGTTGAAGGGAATTTTTGGGAGGGTGTCAAAGGGAGAATTGCAGTAGTTCAGGCAAGAGATGATGGGCTGAAAAACAAGCTGAGCAGAGACAGGAAGAGTCTGAGCCAAAGGATATTGTACACTTACTTGTTATTTTGTGTTTTGTTCTTTAGGTCTGTTTAAAAGGTACAAGATCCTTTTTCAAAGTCCATGTATAGGTATATTTTTGATGTATTGTGCAAAGAATCTAAAGTTAACTGTTAAAGGGAATGAAAGAGCATAAGACTTAGGGGGGGTTTAGTGACATCTAACAGTGTGGGGGGCGTCTAACTGCAGTGGCCAATGCAAACCCCCCCCCCCCCCCCCCCCCAAAAAAAAAAGCCCTATCAAGGACAAGGATCCACTCCTTACGTAGATATAAACGGCTCATTCTAAGGTAACGAAAACACAACAATTCTAATTTCAAGTGATTATACGCTGAAGAAAACATATTATATTCAGTTTCTGCCAATATATCCCCCATAATCCTACACGGACTTTAACTGTTACATTAAATGAGAGTTTAAAAAACGATCTTGTAGGAGTGCTGCCAATATGTTAGAGGAGTTTCTATTAAATCAAATCGAGATAATGATGTAAGTAAGTAACTTAAAGCTGTGCACAACATATCCCACACAGCCATAAACTCTGTGATTGAGCTTGATAAGCTTTTAACAACTGGTAGCAGCCTCACTGTGTACAATATCAACACATTCTCACTCCGACCTCGTCACACATCGACATTTGGTCATGGACTTTCCATGTCTAGATACGACGTGAAAGGTACCCTGGGTGCATTGGTTGTTGACGTTCTGGATTGCCGTGTCAAGTTCTGCCTGTTACATGCATTGTCTAAACTTCCATTTTCACAGAATATGATTAGTTTTCATACAGTCTCTCTCAAAATAAACTCACTACGCTGGCTTAACACCACATAGGCCTATAGATGTCTTTTTTCCTTCAACGACAAACACACATGGTTATGTTTTTCCAACACTCGCACGTGGTTGTGTTTAGGCAACAAAAGCATGTCGTTGGGTTTAGGAAAAAAGAACAGGGTATGGCTTTTCAGTCTTACCGAATGCAAACACTGGCCTCCTGGGTGAAAGTCAGTGTTTGTTGGACCCATTCACCACCACTCCCGCACACCCTACTCGGACTGTCACCGCCTTAACTTTCATTCTTGTCCTGCCCAGTTTCCCCCCCGACAGTGGCGGCTGGTCTGTAGAGGGCGCTAGGGCGCCACCCCACCACTCTCCCCACATTTAAGAAATAAAATAAAAAATACTTTGCAGTAAGAGTAAATTGTATCATCTGCAATAAAAATGGAGATAAAAAATGTTCTACGTTGTCTAAAGTTACTGATCGGTCACGTGTTTCCTCCCTGGGGCACAAGAATCTTTGCTCATAGACTCTCGTTGTAAGTTGTACATGCGCAGTTGGCTCCTCTTCAATACAAGAGACAGGTGCTGTCGGGGCACAGCTCTCCTGCGCCCAAAACTGAATGCAGCTGATTTACGTCCCACCCAACCGCCAGCGGGATGATGTCACAGCCGTCTGTCATAAAGTGCGGAGTGACAAGTTTGAGTTTGAGCGAGAGTTGGCGAGATACAGATGGAGAAAGAGAAAGCAAATACGGTGAAGTCTTTAAAAACAACACCATTTGAGAGGAGGACATTGCAGGAGAAGCTCGACGTGAAAGAGCTTGGACCTGATCAGCCGGACATCACAATCACTCAGCAGTCCACAGACAGAGGGAGACAATACAAAAAGTAAAACACTACACTACATGTCATTATAATGTTGCTTTTGTTGTTTTCATTTATTTAACAAGGTCTGTTCTGGGTTTTTTTTGGTTAGTTATAAAGATTGTTTTCTGTTGCTTTGGGATATTGGAAATCCTTTTTGGCATTAAATGCACTGGTGTGATACATGTTTTCTTGATTTTTGGTATATGTATATTTGAGTTTGGTATAGCCCCCCCCTGGAGAAAATTACACCAGCCGCCACTGCCCCCCGATGCCTATAACAGCGACAGGCTGAGTATCATGCGGACATGAAAGGACGGCCTTTTTCGTTTGTGTCTGATGTCAAAAGTCACTGCTCAAGCATCAGATTTCAATGACTTTGCATTGAGACTGGGTTGACAATATCGTCTCAGGCTGAAGTTGGGTGGAGCTATGCTGAGAATTATCAGAGGTCATCTGTCTTCACTGTAGCCTGCCAATAACCTTTTTTTATAAGGAATGGAGACATATCTGCTTCTGGTATCAAACTGATCCTTAGGGGCTTGGATTCAGCTCTCATTCAGGAAATATGTGTTTGTATCCTTGTTTATATAAGGCATGCACAACAGAATAATAAAAGCAGCAGAGAGAGAGCATGCTGCTTGTCTGGAGTGAGTGCAAGGACAATGACTGCTGCTGTTTGCCTGCTAGTCATGCTAACTTCTGCAATGCACGCTCACAACCCTACCCACAGTCTTGTCCAGTTGCCTGTCAGAATCCTGTCTGACTGCAGCGTTATGAGGATAAAGGTGTACATTTTCTCACCTCAACAGGTGCAAGAAGAGAATGAGGCAGATGTCAATCACACAGTCCTGAGAGGAGGTATAATCAAACCAAATAAGTGAAAACACCTGAGTGGGTGGACAGTGTTTGCAGAGTTTTATCAGATTTTGTGATGGTTAATAGTGGCGTTTGTGGCCAGAGACAGAAAGCAAAAACATCAGTGGTAGGAAACAGCTACTTAATGTGCATTTAGACTGCAACAAGTCGACAGTGCTGATGTGTGGACAGCTTGTCAACTGTGTAAGACTGGCCGCAGGATTAGCAGTCCATCAGCCAGTCTTCTTTTTGTAATGATGTGATTTCACTTCATCACAGATTGCTTGACAAGTGCTTAATGACCTAGTAGCTTATTAAAGTAGTTCAAAGCTTGAATAAGATCATAACCCTACTTTGAGACATCTTTTATGATTAGCTTCATCGCTTAGATTTTCTGTTGATGATGTCTGAGTTCATGTTGTGTCACTCTTTGCCTTTCAAGATGTAACAGCCACTGCCAGTCTGTTACTTCTGAGTTCATCTGGAGCTTTACTCTAAATGAGTCACTGCTAAAACACGTGTATTTTGTGAGGGCTTACACACAACTCGGTAATGAGGACAGAAAACAGATCTGCAAAGAGATCTGCAAAGACAAAACTAATCAATTTGTGTGAACATAAATTACAATGTAGCTTTTCACCTTATGTTGATTAAGAAGATTTTATCATTTCATTTAAAAAATGCCAAAGTTACACAAAAGTATTTTCCACTTTAATTTGCAGTCCATTGTTGTGTTTAGGAATCTTAATGAGTGAGACTGTTTATATTTTGGCTTCATGTGGTGTGTAATCTAGCTGTTGCAAAAGGTCAGTGCTTAAGTTTCCGTATAAATTTTTACAAACTTAATCAGTTCCTCTCTGATTTTAATTGAGTGTTTCAGCATGTGGCGCTAGTTGACAAAAGGTCGATTGCATAATTAGAGAAAATAGGTTCATTGGCTCTGATATGCATCTTGATTAATGACTTGTCAGTTTGGTGCTTTAATGTGTCCATTTATTTCCACTTTTCATGTTGGGGATGATAAAGGTGTTTATGTTGGTATCAGATTATGCAGATATGTTTATTAAGATAAATACACCAGAGGATTTCAGAAACCCTTTTAGTGAGTACTATGATTTGAGGCTACAAATCAAGCTTTCAAATAATATGTATAGGTAAAATAAGTATAAGAGGACATGCTCTTTATGTAAAATAAATTTTAAAAGCAGTTTTTCTCCTGAACATGCTGATCCGACTGTGACGCTCCTTAGATTAAAGGTCCAGTGTGTAGGATCTAGGGGCATCTATTGGCAGAAATTGTATATTAATGATGATTTTTCATTAGTTTATAATCACATGAAAATAAGTTTTGTCTTATTACCTTAGAATTATATCTACTTAAGGAGAGGGTCCTCTTCCACGGAGTCTACCATGTTGTTCTACAGAAGTACCGAACGGACAACCAAACACTGGCTCTAGATACAGGCATTCATGTTTTCATGTCAGTCAACATAGTTCTCCGACATGCTTTGCACATGGCAGAAGTTTCAGTTCTGCAACCTAATCTCTAGATGCCATTACACCCTACACGCCAGGGGTCTCAATTATAAAACAATGCATAGGATCCATACTAAAAATGTACGTACAAACAAAAGCCAAAAATGGTGTGCACTAAAAAATACTCACAAATTTCTACAATCAGGCCTCCACCTCACCTTCTGCATTGCCAATTTCTCCCATCAAGTCTGTTTTTATACATCACAGCTTTTGCGTGGGAAGTGGCGTATGCCTCTTTCAGGCCTCGTTTTGCACGTATGCAATGTTTATAAATGATACCCCAGACCCTCAAGTTAACTGTATTTATTTTTTTATAATTAAACTGAAAAATGTAACTAAAATTCTTTATTAGGTTCTTGTGGCATGTGAAGCCATGTGGAAGAGACTAAACACATTTTTTTAGCCATGGTACAGTAGCAGGGATGGAAATATTGTTCAGCTGGTCTGTTGTACCTTACTTGGGTCCAGACTGAAGTCTCTTATATTGCTGTAAAATTCTTATCATGCTCTGGATGAATTTTAATAACTTTTAACGCCTTAATCTGGACAACTTTGCTCATGACCAGATAGTTGCAAATTTAGCACTAATTTGCCAAATTTAGCCTGCTAATATGCTAAACTAAAATAGCATTTAGCCAAAAGCACCACTGCTTCAGGATAGCCTTAAAGCATGGCATGCAGGGCTGAGAGGATTGCCATACTACTCTTTCTTTATTATTCCTTTCACAAATTTGATAGAGATGAATGACTTAAATGTCCAGGTTCTGGGAGATGTTTATGTGGGAGCTGCCTGTTGCTTGCATGACCCAAAATTTAGAAGTCCCATTTGTCTGAAAAGCATCCCACTGGACCAAAAGCCTATTTCTACAACAGTGTTTTAACATAAAAAATTGCATGATACATTGCTGTAAATCACAAATACATTATATATGTCAGCAGTGTTGTGGTAAATATGTGTGGTTACGTTAAGGTACAAATAAACACTTGGTTATGGTTTGGAAAAGATCACGTTGGCTTATAACAGTTATGTTTGGTGGTACAGAAGTTGCAGGAAAAGCAGGGATGGGTTGTTGAAAATCACCCAGCTTTGGTGGCTTAAACGCCTCTGAGAAATGTTGCAAAGGGTTGGTATGAACACTCAGGATCAGTGGTGCAAATTCAGCTGGGAAACGCCATGATGGGTTGATAAAAACACATGGCTAAAATGCTGCTGAAGAAATGAAACTAACTGCAAAGCGTGTGCACTGTCAGGGAAACAGGACTTTGGGGCAATGGGCATTTGTATTTGGGATAACGGGCTGTCAGAGAAATAGGCTTTTGGTCCAGTGGAACATTTTTCTGACTAACAGGGCTTGGGAATTTTGGGCTGTCTGCACAATGGCATGGCACTGTTCATCCAGGATAGGTTCTATGACCCACTGCAGAGCTGCTCTTTCATGAGTAGATTAATTTGAGGGCACATTATAGAAAGATACTCACATAATGAAGGAGCGAATACCAGAAATACCAGAACCAGATGTCTCTCTGTAGGAGTTCATTAGTAGATTCCCTGGATAGAAACATCACAGGAAACCAGTGCACGCCTATA
Organism: Epinephelus lanceolatus; assembly: GCF_041903045.1. Classification (NCBI taxonomy): domain Eukaryota; kingdom Metazoa; phylum Chordata; class Actinopteri; order Perciformes; family Serranidae; genus Epinephelus; species Epinephelus lanceolatus. The sequence continues at coordinate 25,182,218 of NC_135736.1, read as the reverse complement.
GTTTTTGTAGGTCTGTACCTAACAGCATGTGAAGACATCAGGAGCACATTGCAGAGAAAGGAAAAATCATCTTTTTTGGTGGATTTGAAAATTATGCTCTTCCAATTTGTTCTTTCAGAGATACAGGTGTTATTTCTTCTCGACAGGCATTATGCTGAATATGTCTAAGAACTATATATGGAGATTCACTAATGACATAAAGATCTGAAGTCTTGCAAAAAGCAGGCCTAACAGCCTTTAAATAAAAAGAGACAGAGAGATATGTCTTGTACATCACTGTGCCTGAAGATAATGACCACAATTTCATGCTTAAATGCTGATGTTTTATAGAACTATAACTAATGTAATTGATCATCATCATAATTTGCAAGGTAATCTTAATTCATCCTCCCACTTAAAAAATAAAATCACTTTTGCTTAATCTAAAATTTGACACAACCTTACTTTTGCTCACTGACCATCTGAATCTCTTCATTACATTCAGCTGAAAATGATTTTAGAGGCTGAAAAGAGAGTTTGAATCATCACTCCTCAGCGGTAAGGACTAATAAGCATTTTTCTTCATAGATACAGCACTACAAATTAATGTGTTTATCTAATGACAATACTGTATTAGGGCACATACCTATATGATGTCTACATGTTTTCTGGTTATCTTACATTCTCTGGGACATTTTCAGTAAGAAATATTATTTCATAAATTGGCATCATGAAAATAAATTATGTGTTTAATCTGCACAAAATGAAGTGAAAGATGTTAAGCTGTTTCCCCATTTTTTGTCCTTACGCCAAGCACATACCTCTGGGGCTGAAAAATAGAATAAATGAGTCAGTGCCAAAAACTGCAGTTCCCCAAATGGCCACTTGAGGCTGGCTTCAAAAGTGAGTCAATCCGCGTACACCATGTTAAAATGCCCAGATTTTTTTTTTTTTTTTTTAGAATTTCTTTTTTTTTGTCTGTGAAAACACGGATGCTTCAGAAAAAACAAAAAAAAACACATACTGCTGAAATTAACATGTTTACAGCCTGGCACAAAATAATGGTTTTGTTAAAATGGTTAAAGTTAAGCATAATTCAGGGCATGGTTGATTAAGTGACAGGCTGTCCACAAGGCCTCACAACAGTCTACAGCACCGTTTACCTTGCTCGTTCAAGGTGGTAATATTGAGGCATTATGCCACCTCACCATTCTGCATATAAGGTACAATCACAGAATGGGAAGACGGAGTTCACTTGCTCTTAATCTGCCACAGGAGGTAGTAACAGTGCTGAAACAGTGTCTGTATAAACAGGACAGGGCCAAAGGCAGGATAGGTGTGACATTTTGATGTGTTGTGTGTGCAACCCACCGCAAAAGATTTTAAAAGCAGGTAGTAGCAGTTAGTGGCTAACTCTAAAAAGAAGAACTATGGCTGTAACTGTCTGCAAGTTGGAAAAAATTGAATTTCGGGAGCTCCTTACCCTTAAAGCGGAGGACGAGATCAGCTGCCACTTAACAGAGAGAGTAAATGATTGTTATTGCCATGTTTTGCCATTGTTACTGTTTATAAAGTGCTGCCAACGCATATGTTATATGTCACACTATAGGCTAACACTGATGTGTTATATGTCATGCCCGTCACGCCTCTTTTGATTCTGTGATGCTAGCATGCTGTCTAAAATCTCACACTGGAGTGGAGTGAAGGGACTTGCGCTATAGCATGATCACTGTAAAAGGGGCCGTACACATGCCGTTTTTAATCGCCTGGAAAAACACAATGTTGGGCGCCTGGAATGATACTTTTGTGCCTTTTTTGAGCCAGCTTTCAAGAGCGTGGTGGCTGGTTGCATCTGAGGTTGCTAAGCAACCTTAACAAGCACCGTATTATAGCCTATTTACAGTACCTGAAATCCTGAGTGCAGATCTTCTTTGAGGCTCTGTTTATAAGTGTGTGGGTATATTGTCCATGGGACAGATGAAAAGCTCTGGCAGCCCTGCACCAAAATGACCAACTTTTCCATATTTACCACAGACTTATATTTACAGAAGAGGGGAAAGATATATAGGTTAATTTCAGAGCCCCCTGAAAAACAGGCGCTCGGGAATGTGTGCGTGCCTCAAGGAGTTGCTCTGGCATTTGAGCGTGCCTGCTACGTGTCTACATTGAAAACAATGAATCTGAGGGCACAAAAAACGCGGCATGTGTATGGCCTCTAAAAGGGGCTTATGGGTCAGTTCTATCTCTTGCTCCTTTCACAGCTGCTTCCTCTCATCCAGATATGGTCACCTCTGGCTCCAACAATACAATATGGCAATGGCCAAAATTCCATACTCAAGGCTCCAAAATGGGAGTCTACAAACTAATGGGTGACATCACAGCGGCTACGTCCATAAGTTTTATACAGTCTATACTTTATGCTAAAGCTAAGCTAAGTGTCTCCTGACTACAGCTTTCTATTTACGATGAAAATTGTATCAATCCTCTCATGTAGCCCTCTGCATGCAAGCAAATACACTTATATTCCAAAATGTGGAACTATTGCTTTAAACATTAAATTCATTTGGAGTGGAGGATGTGAATATATCGAGTGCACAACACCATGAGGAATCTGCTCCTGCCATGGTCTGTATAATTAGACCCAACATGAAGGAGGAGTTTGGACAAGAGTTGCATCTGTTTCAGAGACAAAAGAGACATCAATTGTGCGTCTCTACCATTCATAAACAAAGTGATTTTACTGTCCAGCAGCACAAAATGAGCACAATATATCTGCGGGTGTCAACTGGGTTGTTGATCAATACAAATGACCAGGTGCTGAGATTTCCGGCTGTTAAAAAGTCACTTTACAACCTGTAGTGAATTTGGGAGGCCTCCCGCCTTTAGCCAAAACACAGAAATGACAAAACATTGTTATTGATGTATTGTGACTTCTTCCCCTGACATTTCTGTGTTGAATCTCTGCAGTAATTATTATGTTATGTTTTAGATTTATTGTTAAAATGCTAACTGCGGATGCTGTGCCAAAGAGCTGTTGATGTTAAAAACAGCTGGTCATTTGTTTGGAGAAAAAGAGAGTTGCACCTTTAAAAAAAGGGGGGAAAAAGGAAAATAAAAAGAAGCACATAGAAAAGGTCCTCACAAACCACTGGAAGGAAACATCAATTTAATCCTCTCTGGGATAATTTCAGGAGGCTTTACTCTGCAGCTGCAGGTTTATTTGGGTTACACAAAATAAAATAAAAAAAATCCAGGAGAGATTTTCCAGTGCACTCCGAGAGGATTTGTCTTCACCAGTACATACAAAACCTAGATTGCTGAAACTTATTGTGCCTCTGTGATACAGCTGCCTGCATATCTGACGCTGGAGTCCTACATTGAGGTTTGAATCTCAACCTAAAGAACAAATGTTTGAAAGTCTGGAATAGTTGGATTTCTCTGCTATCTCCTGAACCACTCCTGACCACAGACCTTCAAATCATGCGGAAACTTCTATTATGAAACATGAATTAATAGACATTCATATTCACAATAATGTGCATCTCCAACGAGGATAGGAACAGGATCAGGATCATTAAAGCAGTGGGTTCCTTTATTACTTGTATTCCTTTATTGCTAAGAGCAGAGAATGTGCACATCATTACACAATACGAAAATAATTCTGTTTGTGACACCTTAAAGAATAATTTGTCCCGTTTCATAGTGTTTCACAGTGTGAGAAAATCAAAGAGTTCTGTTCACTTGACGTACCCTGTGACAGGGTGTTGAGGGTTTGTGTCAAGTTTTTATTCAAAGTTTCAAATTTGTGAAGCAAGTGAGCTGAAGCTGCTCTTTAAATGAGCATAGGACTATTTTCAGTTCAAGCTGTCCTCATGCACTGTTTATGTGAATACCTACAAAAAGTACTGCATCACAATTTGTATATAACCCACGTAATCATGAGCCAGTAATTCCTGTATAACCCACTTAATCAGGAAAGCTGCGATCACATGAACGTTGCGCTGATGGGAGTAAATAAGGAAGTAGTATAAACACCAAAAGTCAGCATAAGGGTGCAGGCCGGGATGGTGGATGGGTCAAACAACCCAGGACTTCACCCCAGGAGACCGGTTATCAGAACTCTGTGAAACCAAGTGAACTTTGAGGTTCTTTTAAGGTACATTGTCACCGTGTTTCTTTTCCTAAACGTACAAAAATAATTTTAGGTCAAACACGCAACTTTACATTAGGTAAATAACATCATCTTGAAGTGCTAATTCATAAGTTATCATATGAACTGTTGTATGAGGATATGTTTTTCAGCTGTAGCATAATTTGACTCGTGGCTGAGGAATTTTGATAATCCTAGATTACATTAGGTTTAAACTTTAATTTTCACAAGATAGATCAAGAATATTTTACTGTCAGTGGCTCAGTCTCTACATGCATCCATTCCACATGCAGTAGCAAAGACAGTAATAACAGACAAGCTCTGGGATTACCCATAATTCTCAGAGATGTACATGTGATTTATTCACATACACACAAAATTTCTATATGAAATATGGTCAAAACCATTCAGAAAAATACTATGAGATGACTCACAGGCAAAGATTTTGGTATTGGACATGACATCAGTCTGAAGTCTGAGGTCCCATCCCATTGTTCATATTAACATGTTGGTATGCATGACTGGCTGTGAGGGCCCGGTCTGTAAGTTCACAGGGCGAGGTTTAAAATTCATCAGTCAGTGTTGCTGCATTTACTTGGTTACTAATAGAGGTCTATAAAGGTTACCTAGTGCGGCTTTAAAGTGAATGTGAATGGTGTGTATAGGTAAGGACTGCAAAAGTTATTGGTCTGCAAAAGTTTCAGCTGAGCTGGGATCAGACTAGCAACAGCTTCAGCAAGCCAGTGGTAAAATGTGGCTTAAAAACTGTGCAGAAAAGCAGATCACTTATTTAATTGACAATCCTGCAGACATTTTCTGTGACAGAGAAAAAGAAGAGGACACAAAGTGTTGTTCCTGTAAGCCTTGGCTGACGACCTCGCAGTGTCTCCTCTTCCAGGAGAAATATGACCACAAGAAAGTCTGTTTGCATCGGAATAAGGGACAGAAATACCAGACACTGGATGATAAAGAATGGCTGCACTGATCGCACATCCTGCTGTTTCAGTCTGATAAGACAGAGGGCATAGAAAAAAACCCACAAGACTACATGCATCCATCATAACGTCTCAATAGTGCAAGCTGGTGGTAGTGATTTGACGGAGGAGCGTGTGTTCATGGGATTTATTGATAAAAGTGGTGCATAGATTAAGTGCTGCATATCTCAAATCACTGCAAATGATGTGCTGTTATTAGCAATTTCTGGGCAAATCAGCTCATCTCTGACACAACATGGGAGCACTGAAATGATTCATGACAGATAATTATTTTTTATATTACTATTATTACAACCATTATTTAATCCATTTGTCTTTTTTTCAAGCTTTTGTAACTTGGAGGATTTAAATTTTTTTTATTTTTTTTTTTATTTAAAATGTATTTATTTTTTAAATCCATTTATCTTTTTTCAAGCTTTTGTAAATTGGAGGATTTACTGTTTTTCTGTGTTCATTATCACTGTAAATGAAATATGTCTGGATCCTGAATTGTTGATGCACTTTCAGCGCTAAATTATTCACAAATAATTATTGAAAAACGCCCCAAAAAAGGCTATTTCCATGATTAATAGTAATATCAAAAATCCAGTCTCACAAATGGCATGGTGGTACAGTGGTTAGCATTGTAGCCTCACAGCAAGAGGGGTCCTGGTTTGAACCCAGGGTTGGGGAGCCCTTTAGTGTGGAACTTCCATGTTCTCCCTGTGTCGGCGTGGGTTTTCTTCGGGTACTCTGGTTTCCTCCCACAGTCCAAAGACATGCAGGCTAGGATAATTTGTGAACATGAATGGTTGTCTGTCTCTATATTTCAGCCCTGTGATTTCTGGCGACCTGTCCAGGGTGTACCCCACCTCTTACCCAAGGTCATTTGGGATAGGCTACAGCCCCTCCGCGACCCCCAGCAAAAAAAGCAGTTACGGAAAATGAATGAATGAATGAATCTCACAAATGTATTGATTGAACAAACTGTTCAGTCAAGATGATGAAATCTTTGACCATTACTGTCAGTGTTGCAGCCTGCTGCCTGTAGGAGCAGCCTGGGTGCATAACACAGGCCCAGGTTTTGACAGCAAAGTACACAGTGATGGGAAGTCCTTAGAGGAAACAAGGAGGCACAGTGGAAGTCATGATTCCATTACATTGTGACATTCATCAGTGCTGGCAGGTTGGGTGATTATTTTCCAGTGGCTGCAAAATTAAATAAATGCTGCAATCTGCTCTTTGTACTGCAAGTCAGAGTCAGTATTTCACCAAATTGTGTCCCAATAACACCGAATGGGTAGACATAATTGCAACAGTCTTTTAAGGTTTCTGTGTGTGTGTGTGCGTATCTGTGTGTGTGTGTGTGTGTGTGTGTGTGTGTGTACTTGTGCATGTGTTGTTCAAACAATTCGAAGGATGTGTTACCTCACTAGGCCTCACAAAATAAAAGGATGGAACAATGAAACAAAAGAGAGGGGTGATGCCTATTTCCCTTCAGGAGGAAAACAGTTGCTTCAAGAGTGCTGGTTTGATTTGGAAGGTGGTAATGATGTACAAAACATTTAACAATTTGCAATCAAATCTCCTACAGTCCTACTCAAATTATCTGTGAAAACATCTCTCATATTTTTGGGCACAGTAGAGGTGACAGCCACAATATTTCCCTGACAAATAATTGTTGTTTTTATACTTGTTCCAAGGACAAGAACTGAATCAGTTGTTTTATCTAGTCAATTTAGGATCCTCAACCCCACCACGATGTTTTCATGCATTGTGTCGCTCTACAGGGCAATGACAAGCCACAGATTTTGCTGTTTAATTTAAGACTGTTGGCTTATTGAAGCTGTTAGGACCAGACATCCCACGAGAACCTCTTTTTCTCCAAGTGTTGAGTCCAGAATTCACTGGCATTTTTATTTGGTCCACCAACTCTTAAGAAAACTTTCTGTTGACTGTTAATGTTTGACTTTTTCACTAATCCGCTGCTTTACTCCGGGTCTTTCTCAGTCATTTGTCATTTCCTGTATTCCGTTTGGCTTGTGTATTCGTGTACTCAAGAGGTAGCTGGCTAGAGCTTTCATATGGTTTGTTGGTAAAAGCTGAGCTGACCCAAGGAGATATATCGACAGGCCAGAATAATAGGCAGAAAGTGGTAGCAGTGACAGGGCGGGCTGCTGATTCTCAGTGGGATCGGCATGATCTCCAGTGAAGCCTGCACAACCTCTCCATGCGTGGCATTTGTCCCACTGTAGTTGTCCTACTGTAATGAAGAACAGGCAACCCCCCACCCAGTGTCTCTCTCACACTCTGGTATACATTGAGATTTCAAGAAAAGGTCAGATTGCATTTGCTTGAGGTCACCTGCCCACATCTGAGCACTCATGTCAATCGGTAGATATCGCTATCACTTCAGACAGGACTGGTTGAGGACAAGACAGGATGGAAATTACAAGACAATGTCACTCTTTCTGGCCCGTACACTGCAAGTCTCCAGTGGCTCTGAAATCAGATATCCTGCCACTACTAGCCAACTCAGAGCCATCGTAGTGAATAACATTGAACTGTAGCAATTCAACAGTACAGCAGGACATCATATTTCATTTATTGTACGTCCAATATGTTTCTTAATCCCAAGCGAGAGACAGTTAAAAGAGGCTATAATTCCATCAAACAGCACCATTATCCATGCCCAGCATCATTCAGTTGGTGTTACTTGTCATCTACTGCATGCTGACATTAAGATCTCAGATAAATGCCACCCACAAACTTAATTTGCACAGCACAATTGGGCAGTATAGGATCCCTATGAAATTATAGGAAGTCATTGTGTTAAAATATTGCTTAATTGTTACCAGTCCTCTCTCCTCTCCTCTCTTGAGAGTATTGACAGGCACAATATGACACTGACATTGTTTTCTGTCTCTTGGCAGAGACTGTCAAGTGAGTCCCTCCTGAAATACCAATTATATGTACAATTTGACAATACTACAGCCTGCCTGGTTGCATCTGGTCACTCTGTCTCTCTCGCTATCTCCCTCTTGGGTGGTTGCATTGACAACCACTATATGATACTTTTGACAACTTTTTAAATGTTGCTGTACTCGAGTTACCCGAGGACATGTAGTGTATGTTGAAATGCTCAAAATCTGAAATCAGTAAAGCATACAACAAGCTCTGTGGACACTTTATTAAACTTTTTTTATGAACAGATGTTAAGTTCTGTATGACTTAATTTCATATCAGCTGACAAGACTTCAGTGCTTAGTTTTTTGTTGTTGGTCACGCTAGAGATTGTAATGACTCTAAGTTGGTCAGCCCCATTTAGACCAAATGTACTTTTGCCAAACCAACCACAGAGTCCTTGTTCCTAATGTCTTTCCTCTTATAAAATATATATTTTTAAAAGACTTTCCGTGAAGAAATTCCAATACAGAACTGATCTTATTTTTGTGTAGCTTGTCTAAATCTGTTTTCAAGTGTGTCTTCTTTCCTCACTGACCTCCTTTAAACCTTGTAGTGAATTGTGTCTCTTATCCAGATTGTATTTATGATATAATTTGACCCTGGTTACATTTACACCAGGTACAAATATGTGTTTTCAGTATCCACATTAAGATCCGATTGAGATCTGATTACACTGCAGCTCAAACAACCGAATGTCACTCTAGTTTGTAAGTGTTGTCCAACGTGCTCAGTTGCGATATTCTTGTCAAGTTTTATTTGTATATTTTCAGCAGACCAAATTAAAAGCAGATACTTGATCTCATCTTGACCCATACACAACTATCTTGAATAAAGACAAGCTTTCTCGTTGCTTTCTTACTAGTAGCATAGCGTGCTAACTGGCTAATGGTTGTGACCTCGAAGGTTGGGAACAGTTGTGCGATTATGTAGGTCTGCCAACGTAGATGCTCTATGTGATTTAAAAGCTGCATTTACACTTGTGTTCAATATGGTCACAATGCATCTGTGGCCACCTGCAGAGGTAACTTGGCCAATCAGATCACAATCCATCACCCAAAACACATTTTAGGCCAAATGGTGTAAAACACTAACTGACACTTGATGGTTGTTGAGAGCTGCCATTTTCCCTCCAAGAGCCTTCTGCTCACTTTGTCAAGTGCCACAAAGGTGAGATTTATGCTTATCAGAAATGTTTTCAAACAGCATTTTTGAGTTTTACAAGAGAAAAGTTTTCAAGGAAGAACACTTAACGGCATTTTTGGCAAGTGTATGTTTAACTTCCACACCTCCGTTGAAGAGCAGCACACAGCTACTTCCCTGAGCTTTTCTGTGGGAACCATCTGGTACTTTCTTCACACAGAGCATGAGACAGTCCTTATTGAGGCTACAGGTTAGCCAATCACGTACTGCTCCTTGTGAAAAAACAGTGCATAAATCAAGACCATTTTGTATAAATTGATGCCAGTACACTGGGATCTCTCAGGTTTCCAACTAAGATAATCACACTGTGCTTTTGGCAAAATCAGTCATTTTGTAAATCTCTACCCAAGGGGGAAAGAGCAAAGTGTGAACAAAGGGTGAGTTAAAGAATCCTGTAGATGAATTAATCCCAACAAATTTAGTCATAGGACATATAGGAGGAGAAAGATATGTTTTGTGTTTACTTTGGCCCTCCATTCTACAACCAGTGTCTGCTAATTTGGGAAGAGGATTAGACTGAGAAAAACACAGATTGATGGTTTTCCATGGTGCACAACCTTATATAATAAAAGTCTTTATAGATTATACGCAGTGCTCTCTAACCTGAATTTATAATAATATAGTAGAATCGATGCAGAGAAGATTTGCCACTGAAATAAAACTGGAGAAGGTTGTATATTAGATAAGCATAATGCTGCACCCGTCTCAAAATGAGATGTAACAGCTAACTGTTAGCAATATGCTTAAGCTATGACCCATTTGTTGTGGGTATTTCCTTTGTTAAAAAATTACAAATTCTGGTGATTTATCTGCCGCAAAACACTTTCAAGTCTCATTTAAAACCAGTGCAGCAGGTTTATTGTATGTATAACACCAAATACCTTACAATGTAGGCTAAATCCAAATGTTCAGACTTCACCTTGCTTGCAGACTCGCAGACTTTGCAGGCGCATTCCCGGAAAGTCTTAGGTGCTTAGGGCTGTCCAAATTTACAATTCAACCAGTCCAAATGGGGGCCTCAAGTGGACTTCCAGAGAGTCTGCTTGGTGTGCAGACCTCAGCAGACTTCACTGATTTAATTGCCCACAATTCATTGTAATACGGACGTAACATGGAATTTTTTTTTTGTAGCTGACTAAAAAATCAGAACTTATGTATATGTAAAACAGTTACTGTCGCCTATTAAAACAAAACTTGAACCATGTAGGCCAGAAATATTCAACAACATCATGATACACAAATATATAGAAATATAGGCTGTAGAGGGGAATGAAAATACATCTTATTTTTGCAGTCTACCCTATAGGTTGCGCAGTGTTATGCCAAATATAAAGGCCAGAAAATCTGCCGGAAAACAACAAAAGATCTTCTGATGTATCTAATAGGCCTTCCCAATTTATTTAGCTGTAGCTCGGTCCTTATTCACAAACCTCTCTGTATTTCAATGTCTTCAGTCCATATGTTAAACAGAAATGTATTTTGTTCACTCACAAAACAACCCTATACATGGGATTTATATCTTATTATCTGCAGGGACAGATGAGCGGACAGAATATGACAGCAGTTACATTATTGTAATTTGCTCAAATGTTTCCATGGCAACAAGTAAAAACAGTCTTGAGGGCTGTCTATTGGCGGCATGTGGTCTCCGCTGTCGCAGACTGTACATGACAACGGTGGACTTGTCACAGTACATACAACTGAAGGGCTCAGTATGTAAGCCCAGAGGGTGGACATTTGGATTCAGACGTAATGTGATGCAACACAATTACACAAACAAACAAGCCTCAAAACTTCATCATGGAGTTGAATCAGCATTGATCTGACAGTCTGAACACTAATTGGTTTTGCTTTTAAGCATCAAAAACCTATTACTAACTGCATTGTTATTGGGTTGAATTGGATTGATCGGCTGATCATTACACTTAAGTCTGTGAAAGTGTTAATTTCAAAGTCATTAAAAGTTTAAAAGAGATTAATAAATCTTAAATTAAAAACAGAGAGAAATATGACAAAACATCTCTGTGTCTGCAAGACAAGAGTAAGTCAAGACACAGGATGCAACACACACACACACACACACACACACACAAACACACACACAGGAATCTTAAAGGCGCTGTATGTAAGAATGTGGCCAAAACGGTTACTGCACTCAAATTCAAAATACTGCTGCGAGTCGTGTCCGCCCCCCCTCCCCTACAGATTCGAGGTTGCTGGACAGCGGCATGCTGGAGACTGATTTGTTTGCCCATGGGCGGCTGCCGTGGCAGGGCCGCGTTGCCCGTCCTTGATCTTCGGTTTTCCAGCGGACCGTTTGAGCAAGTCCGGCTTCTCTGCTGCTAACGCTGCTGCTGGGATACAGTGGAGAAGGAGCCGGCTGCTAATGCTATGTACCGGGACACTGCTAATGCTGCTTGCCGTGCTGCTAACATTTGTTTCTCAAAAAAATCAGTCGGGTCGATGACCCACCTGCACATGGGCCAGCCCCGGCTCCAGAACCATATTGTAAGGGGGGCATGTGATGATCACAGGGGGGCAGCGTTGCATTTCTCACAGACCTGCACATACACAACTGCCAAAATAGACAAATGGCAATTGTCTATTATTACCGGGACAAGCACAAATTTCACTTCATATGCACACAAAAACCAGTTGTACAACTGACACACACTGCAAACACTCAAAATCATACCAAGAATATGTGTCTCATTTCTAGTCAAAATGTCTCATTTCTAGTCAAAACAAATATCATTACACTTAAAATAAGACTCATCACATAAAAAGTAACTTGTTTTTAGACAATTTTCACTTGTTTCAAGCAAATTTTCACTTGAAAGAAGTAGAAAAATCTGCCAGTGGATCAAGATTTATTTTCTTGTTACAAGCAAAAAAACAAACAAAAAAACACTTAATCCACTGGCAGATTTTTCTACTTATTTCAAGTAAAAGTTTGCTTGAAACAAGTGAAAATGGTCTAAAAACAAGTTACTTTTTATGTGATGAGTCTTATTTTAAGTGTAATGAGATTTGTTTTGACTAGAAATGAGACATTTTGACTAGAAATAAGACAAATATTCTTAGTAAGATTTTGAGTTTTTCACACCCCCTTTAGCTAAATAGCTTAGGCCACTCACCACTTAGTAGAGCTGCAGTCGGCATCTCCCAGAGTTGAACCTCTTCATTAAACAAAATGCTGCGTCGGATTTAACACTGTACGCTAACCAGTCTCTACGGTTGTACCACAGGGCAACAAATGAACGTTTCTGACCCTTGAAAAGGCGAGAGGGAAACTTATTCAAAATGACCTGAGCGGGCTTGTCCTCACCTAGGTCATCTGGAGGGCCACCATGATCTTGTGTTTTAGAAAGTCCGCTGCATCTTGGGCCTGGTGACGGCAAAGGACACTGGTCATTATCACTGGGTTTGGCGCTATAATCTGCTTGCTCGCACTCCGGCTCCACTGGGGGGGCTTGTGCCTCTGTGTAGCTACTAGCTGCTTGCTCCTTCTCCGCGGGGATAAAGTGCTCCTGCTCCGCTGTCGCTTGTTCCTCAGCTTGCTCTGCCCTACTGGAGGCAGTTTTAGGTCGCAGTGGTCAGAAGAATTTCCTTATATCCATAGTTCCGTTTTTAATTACACATCTCCTCTCGCTCATAGACGGTAGAAAAATGTGAATGTAAACACACTAACGTCAGCGCCAATTGCAGCAGCACGCACGAGTCACGTAACACGAAACGTATCAAATTAAATAAAATTAAAATATTTTTTGTATTTTAAATTTTACTGATTAACTGACTATGAATTAATACAATTTGACACACACAACAAGTTATGACTAGTCTAAATTATTTTCAGGAGGAAAAAAACTCCTTACCCCTCTGACAGCCAATGGGGGGGCAAGGAGGCAGGGCCGGGGGGGCATTGCCCCACTAATTGACCCCCTAACGCCGGGGCTGACATGGGCTACAATGTATGATCGAAAATGAGTAACAGTTGAAAGTATTCGAAATGTTCATTCCCATCTAGCTATGATGCTAGTTAGCCAACTAAAGCTTACCTGTCGAGGAGAAGAGTAGTCACTTCGACATCCGATTTCAAATTCTTCTCTGCTTTCAGCCGTCTCCACCGTTTAAAAGCATCTCCTATATAGAACCTCGCTTTGCCTTGAGTTTTGTCTTGGCATTTTTGGGAATCATAACAAGGTCATTTGGGTTTAGTCGCACCGTCAGCCGTCAGCCATACTCAGTCGTAACTGTAACTGATGCTGAGACTCTACTGACTGTGTGACTGGTAGACGGTGGTGGGTGGTGCAACAGGCCAAAACACAAATTCAAAACATACAGTAAACATGATTTGCGGACTGTAAAAATGTTTTTTAAATGCGAATATTCTGGCTGAGATCAGTATGTTATATGAACATTATTCCTTAGTCTCTGTGACATAATAGGATGATTGTACGATTATTTTCTTTAGATTTCTTACATATAGCTCCTTTAAGGTCATATCTTTTTCAAACTGTATTATCAGTATCGATGCACATCCAAAATGCCAACGACGTTTTAAGCATTACACTTTGTTTAGTTGTGTCACCTTTGTCTGGACTGTGCACCTGTGCTGAAATATTCTCTCTTGAGGCTTGATAAAAACAACACCTTTGTTCTTAAAAGTATGTTTGAAAGAGTGAAGGTGCAGGGAAATGCATGGATACCCTTGGTGTGACTCCACATAATCAGCCACTATACATAAAGTGAAATATCTCAAATGGTTCTGTCAGCTATGTGCACTGTATACTGATAACGTTGTTATGCCATGGATTGGCTTTGTTTATTCTGATAAAAATGTGTTTGAACATCAATTACACTTTTTTAAATGGAAAACGTCCCTGAAATATTGTGAATAACAGCCACTGAAGGTATGCAACACCATGAATCAGCTCCACAGGGGGTATTAGGCTTTATTTACTACCCAGCAGTGGCACTGTACAGAGCTGGAGCACTGTGTTAACCATGCTGTTTTCTTTCACACACAGCTTTTGTGCCATTTCAATGCTGTTAACACCCACATTTGTTCACAAATGTGTGTTAAACAATGAAGGTTTGGCACTTTTAATAAGAGCGCTGTGGGACGACTGCAGGGATTGACACATACACAGATGGCGAGCAGAGTTCAACCAAAACATCATTTATTAATTTTCTTTTCATCACTTTTGGGTTCACAGGTGAGGATAACATAATGATTAACAATCTTCCTTTAGCAGGTTCTGTTATTGTCTCATCAGCCTATGAACCTCTCTTGACAGCGTGGTAGACAAATTGTGGGAGGGTTAACAGCATTGGATGCTACCTTTGTCATGAGAGGCCACCTCTAATCTCTCTCCACCCTCCAAACACAGGCTGACATCATTTCTGCTTGCAACACATATTTTTGTGACTCAAAAATGAAACATGCAGTTTTGCATTTTAGAAGCGGAAATGCCATTTAGAATGATAAAACAATGCAGGCTCACTTGTCAGCACATCTCTGTGTGAGAAGGAAACTATCAAGAATTTCTTGTTTTTAAAATGATATTAATTATCATTAGTATTTCAAGATCAAAAATGGTTATCAAATTTAACACATTACAAACAGAAAATACACGTTTATACTAATTGGTAAGAAAAGTAATGTGGTTATTCTATTCTCTCTGTGTAGGTCAGTAAACAGCAATTTAACCATCTGCGCTGCGCTGCTTTACAGAGCATCTCTGGCAAATAGTGCTGGTTGCCTTGCAACTGTGACAACAAGACTCCAGGAGGTCACTTTGCCCGGTGTTGTTTGCCAAGACGAAGTCACAGAGAATGGTTGTCTGTGTTTACATTGCTGTATGTGTATGAATTAACAAAATAAACTGTGTACAACATTGATTAGTGAGTTCAGGAGCATGTTTTGAACTTGTAGCTGTTTCAACTTGGTTCCAGTCTTTATATGAAAAAGTAGATTTGATATGGAAAAGAGGTAATCATGCCCTGACTATTGCTCCATACTTAGTAGGTAGTACAACATTAACCAACCAGGCTCACATGTTGTACATATACTTACTAGAAAGTGCCTTTATCATCAGCTGAGTTTCACTCCCTGGTCACTCCACTCGGGCATATAATAATGCCGGGAAAACCGTTTAGCATCTGTGTGAGATGCACTTGACTTACCGCCAACTCAAGTGTAAACCCCTCTGTGTCATTATTAGACGCTCAGAGCAGCTGATATAGTTGAAAGAGTGTGAAAGTCCACTCACGGTGGGCAGGAGGGGAGGTAGATGGTCCAACAAAGGACAGAGTTTGACCCAGGACACCTGTGTTCGAGACTGACAAACAACAACATCAAATGTGGTTTCTTATTCAGTGATACACCATGGTGTTTTTAGCTGCGTTTGTGCGACTCAAAACCGGATGTTTTTTTTTAGCAACATCCACAATCTTTTCCTAACCATAAACCAGGTAGTTCTGTTGTCTATCCCTAACTGACAACTCCTTCGTACTACTCAGTCAAAGCTAGTTGTTTTTTAGCAACATCCATGTTCTTTTTCTAACCATATCCAAGTACACTGCTAAAAAAAAAAAAAAAAAAAAAAAAAAAAAAAGGGAACAGAGGCCAATGTCCTCTAGTGGGACCTGTGCTCACAGCCCAGCACTGTGCAGCTCGACTGGCATTCACAAGAGAACACCACAATTGGCAGGTCCACCACTGGCACCCTGCTCTCCTCACAGATGAGAGCAGGTTCCCACTGAGCACATGTGACAGGCGTGAAAGAGTCTGGAGACGCCATGATGAACATTGCTTCCTTCATCATTTAGTATGACCAGTTTGGCAGTGGGTCAGTGATGGTCTGGGGAGGCATAGTATTCTTGGAGGGTCACACAGACCTCCATGTCATAGCCAATGGTACCCTGACTGCTGTTAGGTACCGAGATGAAATCCTCAGAGAGATTGTCAGACCTTACGCTGGTGCAGTGGGCCCTGGGTTCCTCCTGGTGCAAGACAATGCCTGGCCTCATGTGGCCAGAGTGTGTAGGCAGTTCCTGGATGATGAAGACATTGATGCCACTGACTGGCCCTCTTGTACCTCTGGCCAAATATCCGATTGAGCACCTATGGGATGTTATGTATCAGTGCATTCAATGCCACCAAGTACTGCCACAGACTGTCCAGGAGCTCACTGATGTCCCCGATCCAGGTCTGGAAGGAGATCCCCGATGACACCATACACTGACTCATCAGGAGCATGCCCAGACGTTGTCGGGAGTGTATTCAGGTGCACGTTGGGGCCATACACACTACTGAGTCACATATTGAGTTGTCGTAATGACATTCACACATGCATCAGCCTGTGATTTAACTTTTTTACATTGATTTTAGATGTGATTTTGAATCCAGGCCTCAGTGGGTTGATTTTGGTTTCCACTGACCATTGTTATGTCATTTTGTTCTCAACAAATTATACAATGTACATCAGTAAAGATTTTAAACTTGAATAATTGATTCATCAAGATCTGATGTGTGATTTAAGTGTTCCCTTAATTTTTTTAAGCAGTGTAGTTTGGTTGCTTAATCTTAACCACTGACCCTTTCTGTGACAAGATACAACACAAAAGGCTGCCCCTGGCGCCATTTTAGTAACTCCGGGGCTTCTTCCCAAGTGGCAAACTATAACAAATAGGAATGAGATCAGACATTTATGGTATTTGTACTGTAACAGTAAAATACAATAAAAGTGCTACCAGAGCACTTTGGTTTTAATAGGTGACGTTTTTAAAGTCAAATTAGTTTCTTTTACTGCAGTCACACCTCCCTGAGCACCTAGAGCACAATTCTTACATCATCATATTCCCCAGATCTGGGTCAAACCAGGTTGTATAAAATCTCCAAGAAAAGGAGATTTGGATCTCCTACAGCGGTCTTTACGCTCTTCAGCTTAAGCGCCATTTTTAAGCCCTCTTTCTCCACATGAAGGCATGAAAAACTCAGGGGATTTACAAAAAAAAATATCAAACCTCAACCTGGAATTGCCACCTTATCACAGCGAAGACGGTTTCTGTGCCCCCATGACCCTGAGGGCTGCAGTGTGAGGTGTATTAAGCTCTCGGTCCACAGTGAGTGATTTATTGGTTTATATGTGAGGAGAGGCCAAAGGTGAAGCAAGGTACCCATATAGAGGAGAGTGGGGGCTCATACTGGAGCCAGGCTGGGACAGGGGAGCTTGCAGGCTCAGGGCTCAGCCAAGGCCACTTCCTTGTAGGCTCACTACCTTAAAAGAGGCAAATAAAGGTGTTTTTCAATTTCTTGGCATGTATCTGACCACCGGAGTGTTGCAGTCTGTGCTTGTTCTCTTCACACAGCCAGTGCAGGCCCAGAAGACATTAGCTGTAACTACCTTGCTGCAGGCACTGACTGTGTGTGTGTGTGTGCGTGTGTGTGTGTGTGTGTGTGTGTGTGTGTGTGTGTGTGTGTGTGTGTGTGTGTGCATGTCAAGTCTGACTCTGTTTGTTTTTCTAATCATTTTTCGGGCATTTTAGGCAGAAAAAAAAGAAAAAACACATGAGAGGGAGATGCAACAAAGGTCCTAAGCCAGACTTGAACTGGGGATGTTGCTGTGCAAAGTTGGCATCTTAACCCCTAAGCCATCGGAGAGGCTCATGTTTGTAATTTAGTGACAGCTAAGACTTAAAATGATTTAAAAAAACTTATCAGGTTCTGTGGTAGCTGCTTTTTTTCTGCAGCTGCCTCTCTTTCTTGTTGTCTCTGCACATCCATGAAGTCCCACAGATTCTGAGCAGGTGTGGATTTTTCACCTTACTTGAAACAAATGTCCTCAAGAGTTAAGCCAAAGATATATAGCTTGTACAGACGCTTCTTGTACTCGTGTCTTTTCATATCCCTCAGTGTGTCTCCACTGAGTTTGGAGGCAATGTTACAGCCTGTAGAATTTGTTTCACCTTCACTCCTGAAAGACCTGGGGCTGCACTCACTAACACTCTGAGAACACTCTCAGAGAGCTCCTACCTTAGCCAAAAGAATTTTACTAAGGTGTCCGAGCTTAGGAGTGATTTAGGAAACATCTCAAAGCAACGTCTCAAATGTGTTCATTTCAACTGGCCCATATACAGTTTTTGAATCCATATAATTTCTCATATCCACTCATGTCTTTGTCCCCAGAATTTTCAAAGACTTTGTACAAAGGTCATTCCAATACAAAGCTCCATCTGACTGAAGTAGTAGTAGTCTTTCCATTCACATCTAAAAAAAACCCCTCTTGTTTTAAAAATGCCGTACTAAACACGGCTGTGTTACTATTCAAGGTCACTGTATCCAGTTCTAATTTTTCTTGTACAGCAGCTGAGGGCAGTGAGTGTGGATGGGAGATGGTGAGCAAGATGTCTGTATCTGCATATTTATAGTGTATGTTTGTTAGGTTATGCAATTATGTCTGTATGTTTTGTATTTTTATCCAGAGGACCCCAATGAAAATGAGATGCTACATCTCAAGGGGCTGTCCTTTCAATACATTCAAATTCAAAGTCTGAGCAAGGAAAGGACAGAAACTTTTACCTCAGTGAGGAGGTGGTGGCGGCCCCACTGCTGTGATGCATTCTTTTAACAGATGTAATTGGTTGTCACGGACACCCCCTTTTGTGAACTTGTAAGGTGTGGACGCCCAGTGGAAATGAACTACATCACAATATTAGACAATGAAAGCGCTGTTAGTATGATCACTGCTGATGGAAAGTTGAGACAGATCTAATTCATCACTGCTGTACTGGTGCATTTTTCCATATTTCCAAATATCTTAGTGTTGTGATCATTACATTTTCGATGTTATGTAGTTATTGCATTGTGTGGGAAATGTGAGTGTATCCCTAATGAGATCGACCACAAACATTATCCCTGCATGATCTAATCTGTAGCATTTCATTAACTCACTGTCATGCAGCCTTAAAGCTCAGGAAAACTCCTCCTGCCTCTAACAGTTTTTCACCTTAGGAGCTCTCTTAAGGGCTAAGATGCTTTGTGAATAATACTTATCTATACCAGGATCTACTCTTAACTTTAAGGGAAAATTCTTAGAAAACGTTTTAATTCAAATTAATTAGAATTTCATCATTAGGAGCAGCTCATTGGTCTGGCAAGCTTTCAGAGTACGACCCCTGGAGTGAAGTGAGCAGCGAAAGGCTCATTGGAAGCTGATTGAGGTGAGTCGTTAGACCAAGGTTATGGTAACTAGCTCTTATTGCAGAAAATTCTAAAGAGATTATATACTAGCTCGCTAAATACCACCCAGAAGGACATATATTCCATTTTTCACCTAAAGCAGTGTGTGCTACATCAAATTAAATTTTTACTCATTGTTTATGAAAGCTTCTCTTTTACAGTGGAATGCACATGTTAAGAATGTTCCAGGAAATTCTTAACTATTAAAGAGGACAAACTACATCCATTGGTTTTTATTTAAAGCTTAGGTGGATCTAGAAATCTGGAAAAGGCAGACTATAACTCAATTTGAAAACACACCCTTCTCCTGCACTTTTACCTTCTCTTTCCTGAGTTGCTGAGCCGCTTACAGTAGAGCTGCACGCAGCTCATTCACTCAGCCTCTGTTTATCAGAACACAAATGAGACAGGAATTAGACAGCAGCTTGGGAGATGGGAATTCAGGTGGCGGTTGTAGCAGCTCGAATCCGGCCATTGCAAACCCCACAGGGTGTCACAGTGAGCTGGTGGCAGCTCTGGGTCTAACCTGTGGCATAATGTTTTCTGATTGTGCAGGGAGTCAGGGCCGTCTGGTCCCCCGGAGCTGGGGTTTGAGCTGGATGTGTTCAGGTTGCTGCCTGCTTTCCTCTCAGCAAGGCACGGGACACACTATGATTTGAGGCTTTAGCTAATGCTGGCTACGTAAACATGAATGCTATTTCTCTCCATCTCCGGTCCCCCAAGATGCACCACAGAGCGCAACAGGAAGTCATTCCTGCCGGTTGCCATCAACCTGTACAACTTGTCCCTCAGAGTGTCAGGCGTTCTGAGTCAACTGGCATTTGGACTTTTAAATCTATTGCATTTATAATCATAATTATCTATTGGGTGCAATAATTCAACTGCTGCAATATTCTGTGCAATTATTCACCTCTGCAATATTCTTCACCTCTTGAATGTATATATTAATTCAACATACAATGCATATAATTGTACATATGTCTTAGGTTTACTCTAATTCAGAGTTAAATTTTCACTCTTATAACCTAAGGACAGTGACATTATGTATTTTATTTTAATATTTTAGTTACTTATTTTTTAAGTACTACTGTTAAACACGGTAGCATAATGCGCATTTTATCTTTATGTTAATGCACATTTATTCTCTACTTTATTTTATTTTGCTTTTATTATTTTGCTTTTATTTCATGCTCTTATTCTTACTTCTTATAAGTCTCTATTCTTTACATCAGAGCGACTGTAGTAAAGGAAGTTGTTGCCAATGTTGAAGTAGCAGCTTTCTCTGCAGGACTCTGCCACTGAATCAGGCTTTCACCAAAGGGACTTGTATACACATCTGCATTTGTAGAACAGCCAATAGGAAGGCCCTCTCTGAAGTGACCTGTGATTGTCCAGAGTCCCTTTCTAAAGCCTGAAAACAGAGCCAAGAGTAGGTGAAAAATCTAGTGTCTCAGTCTATTTGAATTACAGTACGCTCAAAGGTTATGATAGGATTTTTTCCCAATTAAGCCAAATTTTAACTGCGTACCCAGCTTTAAATGTCCAATTATGAAGAGATGCATGTCTTGAAATGAACAAGAAGTTAACATGTTTCTATTATGGGGTCTTTGTTGCATCACTGCTACATGTATTATCAATGTGAACTTCAACACATTGTTACTCAGTGCAAAGATACTACGTCATGCAATGATGATGTTGCTTCTGATGATGATGAAAAACATCTACACCCATCGATATACTGTATGACTTATGCATAGATTGCTTCATGTTTGATGTAGCCTCGCACACAGGAAGTGTGCTTTCATTTAATGCCTTAGTCACACGCTCATCAAAAACCAAGCAGTCTTTAATTTAAAGTATTCATGGGTGTCTCCGAGCCACTTACAGTTTTACTTAGTAAAGGGATTTACCTCATTATGAAAGACCATCATTCTTTTGAGCATCATCAAGGTTTGATGATGTGCTGTGCAGATGCCATCAGCTAAAGCCCAAACACTGCCTGACGCAAAGCCATGCAATAATGATGCAGAGTGAAATTTACTTTGATTTTAACAGGAACTAATTGCTGCGATCTGAATTGAGGATAGTGGCTAGCTAGTCATGACTGGATGTGTTAAATTGCCATTGGTTGTGCCGCAGAGCGTTGCCTTCATTAATCACAGCTTCTCTTCAAATCAGCTGTTTGGGTTATTTAAAATGAGATGCACAAAGGTCATGCTTGGTAATTACAGTGTAGCTGAGGAGTTACTCTACCAGATACTTGAGCTAATGTCCTTCATTTATAACATCATGGAACTCATCATGATGAAAACAAACATGTAATATCACATATACACAGCCTGAACTCATACATGTTAATGGCCGTCAGCACAAGCAGCTACTGTGCATCATTTCAGCTCTCTGTATATTATATGTCAATGCATTCCTTTAGTTAATGACTGCCTTTATTTCCCTTCTCAGGAGAAAGAGACAAATATAGCAGTGGCACATGTTTATTTCAAACAGCCTACAGCTAAATACACATTAGCAGCATTACAGACTCCACCATGATGGGATAGGTTAATGGGACAGGGCCTGTGGGAATAACTCACACAGTAGTTGCCCATATCCTTGGCAGCACACACGTAAGCAAGACTCCTCTTTGATTCTGTGGGGTATTTTTGCAACACTTTAGTTGTCAGTGGTGTTATTAGAGCTGAGTTACAAAAGGATAACAACAGCATGGCTCTTACTATTCTCCCGAGGACCTTTCCATGCCTGCAGTGGTGGGGTGTAGTCAAAAGTGAGATCACCTTGTTACCAGTTTAATTAAAGATAAAACAGTTTTCCCACTCTATTCCAGCAATACTTTTTCTGAGACCTTTTCAACAGCCTGGAGCTGTAATGACAGACAGAAATCACAAGTGAGACTAATAACTCTTCTCTCTGTGCAAGTCTTGTTTAAAATAGTGACAGGTTGGTTGGTCTAGATAATCAGACATTATGGGCAATTATCAGCGGGTGCAGCAATATCCCAGGCAACTCCATGTGTGTGTGTGCATACACACACAAAGCCACACCTGCAGATATATTACTTTTTCTTTCCAAAAAGAGATGAGACACGTTTCAAGATGTTTTCATAAAGTGTTTGAAAATGATCAGTGAGACTGCAGCTTGTTGGCAATACTGAGCCACACTTGAACCAGTGTGGTACAATAAAGGAAAACAACTACCAAAATGTTTTTGATTGTTTGAAAATGGATACTGGATACTTTTTTTTATAAAATCCATCCTTTAATTTCCCTTTATTTTTCTACCTTTACTCTTTATATAACTTTCTTTTAATCAATGGATCTACACATGCAGTGGACCACTGTTAATTGACAGAGTAGTCAGTATTGATTTCCTGTTAGCACAAATATTTGGCAGGTTAATGAAGGTGTAATAGTTTGCATTAACAGTTATTAGTAGTTATTATTATTTTACCTATGATATTATCATGTGTATGGTGTGTAAAGTAAAGCACATTGCTACGTGACAGATAGCTAGCAGGGTTACACCTGTCAGCCTGGGAAGAGTTAGCCAAGTGGGCTGGAAGCTTTTTGTATAACCCAGCCAGCAGAGATAAGCAGGTAACAGCTGCTAGTCAAACTTTATCATCCCACAAGGGGGATTTGTTTGCAGCCAGGTATCCAAACACATTCATCATAAGAAAAAGAGAAAAGAAAAAACATAATCATATAATGCAACAGTTTACACAAATAACAAACAGTACAAATTCAAGATCACTTTGATGATGACAGTGCAAGAAACAGCTGAATGCTGACTATATAAAGAGCTTAGGTGCTGAGATCACATCTGTAAATTAAGGCTACTAATTGCTGTGCAAACACAAGAAAGCAGCTCTGTATTTGAGTTATATTACTTAGTTTAGCAAACAGTTGCAGAAAATTTGTAATATGGTGTTTACAGTCTGTAAAATAGACAATGAGAGAGTTGTGTGAGAGTTTAAATCATACAGATGTGATAGCATATTAATTGCTGTGTATTTTTTTGTACTTCTATGCAGAAATTCAGGGAGCACAGTGGTGCAGTGGTCAGCATTGTCACCTCACAGCAAGAGGGTTACTGCTTCAAATCTGGGGGGAACCCTTTCGCGTGGATTTTACTGCAGGTACTCCGGCTTCCTCCCACAGTCCAAAGACATGCAGGTTAATTGGTGACTCTAAATTGTCCATAGGTGTGAATGTGAGTGTGAATGGTTGTCTGTCTCTATGTGTCAGCCCTGTGATTGTCTGGTGACCTGTCCAGGGTGTACCCTGCCTCTTGCCTAATAATAATGATAATAATAAACTTTATTTATCTAGCACCTTTCAAAATGCAACACAAAGTGCTTTATAATAAGGACATTACAAGCACTGAGTGCTTCACACAAAAATACACAGAATGAACAAAAAACAAAACATCATAGAATTGTTAAACTATAAATCATAAAATCAAGTAAGATTTTAAGAGTTGCAGCGGCATGAAGCGTGAATAGAAAGTAAAAGTGTATAAAGAGAGGGTTTTTAGAACTGTTTCAGGACAGTCAGAGCTAGTTAAAGGGTAAAGTGAGCAGATACGTCTTTAGCTTTCTTTTAAAATATTTAGTGAGCTAGCTTCTCTGATATCTATAGGTAGCTTTGGTGATCTTCTTCCAGCTGGGAACCTCCAATAACCCTGCAGCAGATGATCGCAGTGTTCTTGGAGGCAACTAGTTAACAGGGAGTTAGCAATATAACTCAGTCCCAGCCCATGTAGGCCTTTGTATACAAGGAGGAGGACCTTAAAATCATTTCTAAATGTAACAGGGAGCCAATGCAGAGCAGCTGAGACTGGCCGGATGTGCTCTCTTCTCTTGGTTCTGGTTAATAGCCGAGCTGCAGAGTTTTGAAGGAGCTGAAGCCCAGTGTCAGCTTGGATAGGATCCAGCCCCCTGCGACCCCCATCAGGATAAGCGGCTATGGAAAATGAATGAATGTACAGAAAATGGTTTAGGTGCAGTGTACACATGTTTATGTTTTCCCTTATTGTGTAATCAGTATTCAAAGTGAAGGATTTAAGTTTATAGCAAAATTATTAGCAAAGAAGATGCACGTTGTATTGCACCAGTCTGGACCCAGTGATTTATTCCCACATGGTTTCATCCCTACTTCTCATATTCTTCTTGGGCAGAAGCCCTGGGTGTTACTAAAATGATGCTGGGGGCAGCCTTTTGCATCATATCTTGATGCTGAAGGGGCTGGCGGTTTGTTTAGGCGACAAAACTACTTAGTTATGGTTAGTGAAAAATCATGGTTGACATTAGTCACATGAGGCAACTCACATAAAGGGTACACCATTAGGTGTAAGCAACACTTTGGACTACTTGGATATGGTTTGGGAAAACATCACGGATGTCACTACAAAACACCCAGCTTTAGTGGCACAAACGCTGCAACCAATGTTGTTTGTTGGTGTCTAACACTGGTCTCCCAAGTCAAAGCCTGGTGTTTGTTGGACAGCACTGCATTAACAAAGAATGCTGTCAGAAACCCAAACCCTGAAAACAATAAGAAAACATGTTCATTGTCAAAGAGATGATATGAATTCAGTAAAAGGGTAATGAGTATTTGGTAGCCTCAATTTACCCCATAAAGTTCACATATCGCATACATTCTTTCAAATTTCTCCTCAGAGGAACAGGGAAATGGCACATATAGACGACTCCCTTTAGTCTGAGCCAGATAAGGGACTGAAAATGGATGAATGGAATGATGGATGGGCATATTTTTAAACCCCTTATTCTCTCACATTCCCGTCATTCAGCTATCACCAGTGGCACTTGTTCTTTCTGTCCAATTTCTTTTTTGAATTCACACATCTCATCCCATTTTCCATCAAAAGCAATATTCCCTGCCTTTTCTCTCTGCCCATTTTTAAGGGATTGTGCATAAAATTCATCATCATATTACGAAATGCCTGGAGACTGCACATTCATCCAGGGCATTCCTTATCACGGCTTTCAGGGAAAATATAGGCACTAAACCCACAGACAAAAAAGATTCACCGCCATCCACTGCTCAGCTAGTCATTGAAAGGACATTTAGGCCTCTCTCAAGAGCAGAAAAGTGGAGAAGCCCACTACCTTCCAATAGAGGACCTAAAATAAGTCCCTGTAGTCATTACAGCTCCCTGCATTCTTCACATTGTAGTTTTTAGTGGGAAGATGAAAAGGAAGACTCGGAGGAAGAGATTATTGGGGGCAATCAAATTCAAACAACAGACCCTAAAAAGTCAGCTCAGATGAAAGGGACGAGTCTGAGTTACTTTTGTTAAAGATGCCTTGAATTTTATAGTTTAATGATATATACCACCACTTTTGTATTAATATGCTGATTCAGTCTCATTTGGAGTGTTGTGTTTCATAATGATTAGAACAGACAATGAAAAACAGTTTCACTGAATTAATACACATTCAGTACACTCTCTTGTAATATTACTGTAGGTATGCCTTACAAAAACTAATAAACTAAACAAATGCAACCATTCCAATGGAATTGCCACAAGCAGTAAAACTGGTCATGGGTTAACTCTGGTAACTTTGAAACTCAGTTATATGCTGTTGAATAAAAGTTAGTCATCCTGACAGTGCTGACCTTTGAGGGAACAAAGAGTGGATGTGTCAAAAATGGAGGTGGAGGTAATTATCCAACCTGTTCTCATTCAGAACTCATCAAATACCACTGTTTTGTCAGTGATGTCGGAGTTAGACACCAATGCAAAAAGGCGCCTTTCGGGACAGTATGGTATGCTACCAGCCAGTTTCAGTTTGAAACGCTGCCCATAACACCATAATATAAGGAGCTGGAATGTCCCTATAGGGTAGATGGGAAGGGTGGTGGGTGGGTCAACAAACCCTGGACTTTCACAGGCAACCTGGTCTCACTTCAAAGTTGTCAAAATCTGGTGCTTGAGCAGTGACTTGCGGTGCCAGACACTGACAAAAAAAAGCCGTCCTTGAACGTCGGCATGATACGCAGCCGATCGCTGTTGTAGTTTAATGGCGCTCCGTGGCATCAGGGGAAAATGCGGCAGGACAAGAACAAAATGTTAAGGCAGCGAAAGTCCGAGTAGGATGGGTGGAGGGGGTGGTGGATGGGTCCAGCAAACACCAACTTTCACCCGGGAGAGCAGGTGAGAGCCAAACCTTGCTTTTTTTCTCAGACTTACATGTGCTTTCGTTGCCTGAACCCAACCACAAGCGTGAGTTGTTGGACGAAAAAAACATCGATTTGCATTGTACTGGCGCAGTGCATTTATTTTGAAGGAGACTGTATGTAAACGGTAAACTTCCTGTGTCAATGGAGGTGTATTTTGAAAGAAGACAGTGCATGTAACAGGCAGAACTTGACACGGCGACCCAGAATGTCAACAACCAACAACACCCAGGGTACTTTTCACGTCATATCAGGACAGGAAGGTCCATGACCAAACATCAATATGTGATGAGGTCGGAGTGAGAATGTGTTGTTACACGAGAGCCCACTGTTTGCTTCCTGTGTAAATGCTGAGCCAAACGATAATGTTTTAATCTAAATGTAACCACATGCTCTTGTTCCACAAGGAAATAAATGCAAAAAGAAAAAGACAATATGACTCTAATAAGCAGAAACTGTACATTTCCTGTGAAAACTGAAGTGTATTTTGAAAAGACACAAAGCATGTAACAAGCGTCATCCTGGAACGTCAACAACAGATACAGGAGGCAATTTTGCAGTGCCACTGACTAGGCCTTAATGCAAGGTTAATGTTGATTTTTATACCTCAGTTATACTGTCTGCATGGACAGTCACATAACCATGAGCTGATGCGTGATTGTGATAAAGAAATGTTTGGATCTTTCATACTCTGTGCAGTTTCTTCTCACTGCAAACCAATACTCTCCTGGACTGTAGGGGGCAGTGTTTGAAATACATACAGCATCTACAGCATGGTTTTCCGCCCATCCCCGTCTGTGTAATTGGAAAATTGGATGTGCACAGAGAAAAACCTGACGTTTAGGACCCCCTGCAAAGGTCCATGTCTGATGATGATGATGTCACTTTGGCAGTGCAGACTCATGAGTATGGCCCTTGCAGATGTGTCAAGCATCAAAGAGGTGTTGATTCAACGTTATGGTCATTTGAAAGTGTTTGTGGTGTACTTTGGTTTACTGTATTGTGTTATACTGATCTATGTTTCCACTACTTACTCTAACCTTTCTTTTGTAAATATTGTCCCTTTAGTTCCATCCTCAAATGCCACACCGAAAAGTTTCTCCTGCTTTATAAAAATAATTTACAGTGCTTCACGCTCCCATAGTTCCAATATCTGCCAGCTAGAATGAAGCTGAGGCAGAAATTCTGGCCTGCACTGCACTCAAGCTGTCTTGGACCACTTGCTGTGTTTCTTGATTCAGGACAAATCTATACATACATACATACATACTGGTGTCATCTCATTATAGATCTGGCTGTGCAACTTGTTTGGCAATGCACAGACTGTGCAGCAGTGGCAGTGCATTCAATCTGACAGAGCCTCCTGTTGTGAGAGTATTATGGAAAAAGGAAAATTCTACAGTTTCCTCCACAACAGCACGTTTTTACAGTAATGTCTGTAAACAGTGACTTGACACCTTATCAGAAATGTGTTTCACTGTCCAACAGTGAGATGCTGCAGTGCAAAGACTGAGATATATGTCTTTTATTACACATTTCTCACTATATTCATTTTGACAATGTCTCCCTGTGTAGCTACTGTATGTGCAATGTAATTAATCCATAACTGACAACAGTGTGTTACAGTTTTTCTGTTAAAGCTAAAATTAAAGACATACTGCATATTGAACATCATATGCACATATATGTCTCATTAATTTAGAAGCCAAAGATTTTTAGTTGCACAGTTAAGAATGGGTATTCTGCCTCTGGCCATAGAGGTTGGTCCATTCCAAAATGTTCATGGGGATTGTGTGAGCTGTGTGATTTGGCTGAAGCGGAAAGCAAGTCCCATTTTCTTTTGTACTGTACAAATTATGATGAGCTAAGAGAGTTAATTTTCCATGAAATGGCTCGACAAAACCCTGAAATGTTCTGGTGTACAGACGAGCAAAAAATTGGAGTATCTGTTTAATTCTGATGTGTTAAAGTTTGCAAACTGTCTCTAAAGTCTGCAGGAGAAGGTAAGATGGAATATTTAATATGTATCTGATTTCTTTAGTGAGTGGATTTTGTTGTAGGCAATGATGGTCTGAGGGTTTGGTTGTGAAAGAAAATTGTTTTCTATGCTGGGGCTGTTTCTGTTGTTTGGAAATGTACACACTGCACTTTAATCTTTGTAAGGATTTATGGTGTCTCGTAAGAGCAGGACTGGACTGGGCATAGTTATCTGTGTGAGACAACAATAAAATTGTCATTTATTATTTTACATTTTTACCCTCTGCCTTCTTAGACTCTGAGAGTGTCATTTATCCAGTATAGTTGACCATTTTTGACTTTTAATATTCATCTATCTCATATTTCTGTCAGTGTGACTGACAGTAAGTGGAACATAACATACAGTAACGTGCAGGAAGGTAATAAAAGACCTGAACCAGGGCAAAATGAAATGTCAATAGCAGGGAAACTTTTGCAAATCCAGACTCAGGCTTTATGCTTATTGTGATGCATTATATAAGCTCTGGCAATATTTAAGTCTGGCAGCGAGAAGCTTCCTAAGAGAACAGGCTCCATTACATCTGCTCAATACTGACAGTGTGGAAATCCAACAGGGAATAATGTGAAGGAGAAGAGCAACCTAGATGACAAACACAAATTTCTGGTAAGTTCAAGTTTAAGTTGAATTTATTTGTCACTCCAACCATAAAATAATATATTTGAAGGTAAATATTGTTTCGTCAGGGCAAAACTAATAAATTTAAGAACATCAGACTAAAGAAAAGCAATGAAACAACTAGTGTGTGGGTTGAATAAGTGAAATAAAGATATGGTATATATTGAGTACACACACTGCTGCTATCTTAATGCTCTGACTGTCGTATACAGAACCTTTAAGCTCTCTGGAAAATTATTGTACCCTTATTTAAACATGATCATACATAAATGTACTCCGAGCCTCTTTAGGTGTGACAGCTAATATGTCATTACAGATGCTGGTGAGACAAGAGTAAGAAAAGCAGGCAGCTTCCTGGAACGTAGCAGTGTGTGTGTCAGTTCTGTCTGCACTCCAGTACACCCTGTATACTACTGAATGTCACTGCTCACATCTTCAACACCATAAACATTGATGAGACTACGCTAAAAATCATTTCACAGTTTGCAGTTTCCATCAAACCCTCTCTGCAATTTGCCCCCAGTCATGTACATCTCCATCCAGATAATGTGTTAATCTTCTCTACAGTGAAGACGGAGTCTCTGGAGATCACTTGTCTATTTCATGGGTAGTTTCACACAGAAACTAAAAGGGAAGCACAGTAACTTAATTATTCTGAACATTTCAAGTTGGATATCACATGACTCTATACATGTAGTAAGACATATTGTCAAATCAATAAGTAGTTTCCCAGGGTGTGATATAGATTCAAAGTGATTAGATATGAGCATCTAATAAAACCAAATCTCACGTGTGTGCTAATAAAGGAGTAAGCAGTGGTTAAATGGTAAAACTAGGCAGCGAAGACTAGGGATGTATACCGAGAGCCGGTACTTTTTGGTACTGGTTCCTAATTGGTCGGTGCCAGAGAACCGCTAAGATTCTGGACAAATGATACTTTTATCGGTATTTCTTAAAAGCGTCTCCCTAACTGTCGCGTAATTATGACACTTCCACCGTCGACAGGTTATGACGCAGCTCCGTGTTGATCGGTAAGTTAGTCATGTCGGCCGTCAGAGCTAAGCGCTCGAAGGTATGGGCTCACTTTATTAAAATGAATGAATCCTCAGCTCGATGCAATATATGCCAGAAAGTAGTTGCGTCCAAGGGGGGTGACACCAGCAACATCATAAAACACTTGCAGTCTACTCATAGTATAAAGCTGAAGGAGTGCGGCATGTTTGACTGCCTAAACAAAGCGGCTAAAGTTAGCAGCCCGGCTAACGCTAACTCTTGCAACGCCGTGGCCTCCTCAGTGCAGGCTGACTCTGACACTGCTTCGTCATCATCGAGTCACAGTAAGAGTATGAATCGTTAAGTATGTAGTCATTAACTCAGGAGGATATATTATCAATTTTAGCACCGCTGATATATATGTTACGTTAATCCTGTAGGCGGTATCAACGAAGCAGCAGCCATCTCCGCTGGTTCGCTGATGCAGACAACCCCATTCACAATCGCCAAGCGACGTCAAATGAAGATGTCTGCAGAAAAAAACAAGGAATGCCACAGGGCCGTTACCAAGTTTATTGTGAAGGATCTACAGCCCTTCGCTACAGTCCAATTCAAGTGGTTTAGGTAGGCAGTAGCATAAGTAAGCTTAGACTGTATTGCCAGCTGCTAGCTGTAATGTTGGTCCAAGTTTGAAGGCAGAGCACTGTTAGCTGTCCTATTAATCATACAACTAATTTTGTATTGCTTTTTCTGTGATGATTGTCAGGGAGATGACCAGAGCCCTCATGCCAGGTTACACCCCCCCTTCCAGGCAAGTGTTACTCTCACAACTGTCCTTCACCTACCTCTGCGTCCAGGCCTCTTCAACGCCATCTGAACGAGTGTTCTCAACCACAGGAGACACACTCTGTCCAGAGCGATCTCAGCTGCTGCCAGAGAAAGTAAATATGTTGCTTTTCCTTAACAAAAACTGTTAGGGCTAAATGCGTCAGGAGAAGTGCCTACTCTACACTGTTCTGTTTACATGTATCATGTGTCTGTTGGGTTGAACATGTAGGTAAGGGCTTTGGTCATCTCCCTAGTTTTTTATTTCATCTATTACCTTCTTCTGAGAAGCATTTGTAATTATAAGTTAAGCTTCTGTTTTGCTGAAGTTGAAGTCTGTATGGATGGTGTGCTGCCTGCTCGTTTTTATACCTCGCACTGCACATGTTGACTTGCTAAAGGCTTAAAAGGCAGGTGCTGTAAGTTGTTTAATGATGTTGCTGGTGTTACCCCCCCTGTGGTAATAAAAATCGACTGCATCATTTACCATCTTATAATGTCTTTATTTTTTACACTTAATTACATGTCGTGGTATCGATAAGAGAATCGATAAGTACCGATAAGGAGTATCGGTATTTGTATCGGTATCGATAAAATCCTAACGATACACATCCCTAGCGAAGACTGCTACCTGTTACTGTATTGACTATTTTTTGCCTAGAGTGTCCTCAGAAACATATTTTAATGCCCTTTTTGGCAGTAATACGAGAACTTGTGAACAAAGAGCGGGTGCCATACTGTAAAATATGGAGGCTGAAAAAATGAGATCAAATGGTAAAACTAAGCAGTGTTGATCGAATATGAGCCAAGATTCTGTTACCGTGTTGCCTATTTCTCACCTTAAATGTTTTCAGAAACATACTTTAGCTTACTTTTTAATGCCAGGTTCACACTGGATGCCAGGTTCACACTGGATGGAGAAGTGGCACTGCACGCTTGCTTTCAGCCCCCATGTTAACTGATTGGGCCATTTACACTGGATGTGATGCGGCCAGTGCCCAGGCTGGCTCGCGAGTTGCAGCAATAGTTTCGGTGTCTGGTCTATTTTTTCGCGAATCTGGCAAGAAAACACACTGAAAATCTTTTTTGAACAATCTAGATTATATCTTACTATATAATGACGAAAACTCTGTCTGTGGGTCTGTGTGTGTGTCTGTTCCACGTTTTTCTCCTCACTGACTTGGTCAATGCATGTGAAATTTGGCACAGTGGTAGAGGGTCATGGGAGGATCCGAATGAAGCAATATTACATCAATTGGCCAAAGGGGGGCGCTATAGCAACCGATGGAAATTGCAAACTTTGAATGGGCATATCTCATGCCCTGTATGTCGTAGAGACATGAAACTTTGCACAGAGATGGCTCTCCTCATGAGGAACAAATTTGCCTCCAGAACCCATAACTTCCGGTTATATAGATTTTCCGCCATTTTGAATTTTTTGAAAAACACTTTAAATTGATCTCTTCCTAGGAAGTTTGACCGATCTGCATGAAACTTGGTGAACATAATCTAGGGACCAATATCTAAAGTTCCTTCTTGGCAAAAGTTGGAAAACTTCCTAAAACTGAGCTTCTATAAGGCAATGAATATTGCAGAGGGCGTGGCTCATCACATAAAGGTGTATAACATCTCAAGGGTTTCACCGATCACCACGCAACTTTGTAAGCATATGACCACACATAATCTGAGGGGACCCCTCCATTATTGACCCGATCAAAGAAAATGGGGGCGCTAGAGAGCTAATTTCTTATCTAGATCTAACCGCCATATCGATTTTTACTAAACTTGGTAGATATGTAGAACAGGACGCCTCAAGGTGACTGGAGAAATTTAACTCTAATAGGCAACTGGGTGGCGCTATAACAACAGAAAATTGCTTAAAAATGCCTAAAATGCGACTGATCACTGAGGCTCCCCCTGTGGCCGAATGTTTTGGGTTTTTTTCCCTAATTTTTGGTATGACTAAGTCATGGTATGCTATGCTGCACATAATCACGGAAACTGTCACTGTGTCATTCTGTCAGTCAGTCATTCTGTCTGTCCCATGTTTTTCTACTTACTGACGTGGTCAATCTATGTGAAACTGCACATACTGTAGGCATTGGTATAGATAGAAGGTGACAACGCTACCAGTGGGTATGGACTAGTATTAGATATGATAGAAATAAGTTTGTAACAGCCGTTGGCCTGGTTGAACAAACTTGCAGAGTCCCAAACTGATGCTTCCCGGTTTGTTTATTTGTGCTTATGGGTCACCGTCTCGTTACACCATGAAAAGCACCATGAAAACTATAGAAAAATACACAAAATACAAAATTAGAATGTATATTGATCCACAGTTTACAGTCATATCAAAATACAATACACAAGTAATAAATTGAATTAAACAACTATTAAAAGGTAGTCACTAAATTAGACTGACAATAGCCTTTCTTTATAGAGCTAATGTCCAGTTAACAAAGGTATACCGAGTGTAAACATTATATAAATCTCATACCACACACAGTGAATAAACAGGCAATCCTAAACATTGAAATACATAAATACGTTACCCCTCCTTCAGTCAAACTCCAAATGACATTTCCCTTGAATAAACAAACATTTAAATTCACACAAAAAACAAATCCACTGCTACTCTAATAATAATAATCTAACAAAATAGTGCTGCACGCTAATAACGTAAACAAACGAAACAAACGAAACAAAGAACTAAACAAAACAAACAAAACGTTTCAAACAATGTGAGTGGACAACTCAAACCCGTGGTACCTGCAGTAAAGGCAATTAAGACCGCTTAACGTACCTCATTCCGCTCACCAAGGGTGTTACCCAAGATTTCAGACAGTTTCTCGTCGTCTCGACCGTGGATTAATCTCCTTGCCGTGTGAATAGCGTTAATGTCGCTCCACTCTTCTGTGTGTGTGTCTTCGCCGAGCACGCCAGCAGGTGAGTAGATTTAATATACACGGGCTCACCTAGTCAACTTAGCATGGGCGGCTAATCTACTCAGCAAAGGGGAAATCTGCCACCTTGAGGGAAATGCGGGTACCTACACAGGAGGAGCTGTCCAATTCAAAACGTAAACATTTAACTCTCAACTAAAAATAAAGAATATATATATATACAGTACAGGCCAAAAGTTTGGACACACCTTCTCATTCAATGCGTTTTCTTTATTTTCATGACTATTTACATTGTAGATTCTCACTGAAGGCATCAAAACTATGAATGAACACATGTGGAGTTATGTACTTAACAAAAAAAGGTGAAATAACTGAAAACATGTTTTATATTCTAGTTTCTTCAAAATAGCCACCCTTTGCTCTGATTACTGCTTTGCACACTCTTGGCATTCTCTCCATGAGCTTCAAGAGGTAGTCACCTGAAATGGTTTCCACTTCACAGGTGTGCCTTATCAGGGTTAATTAGTGGAATTTCTTGCTTTATCAATGGGGTTGGGACCATCAGTTGTGTTGTGCAGAAGTCAGGTTAATACACAGCCGACAGCCCTATTGGACAACTGTTAAAATTCATATTATGGCAAGAACCAATCAGCTAACTAAAGAAAAACAAGTGGCCATCATTACTTTAAGAAATGAAGGTCAGTCAGTCCGGAAAATTGCAAAAACTTTAAATGTGTCCCCAAGTGGAGTCGCAAAAACCATCAAGCGCTACAACGAAACTGGCACACATGAGGACCGACCCAGGAAAGGAAGACCAAGAATCACCTCTGCTTCTGAGGATAAGTTCATCCAAGTCACCAGCCTCAGAAATCGCAAGTTAACAGCAGCTCAGATCAGAGACCAGATGAATGCCACACAGAGTTCTAGCAGCAGACCCATCTCTAGAACAACTGTTAAGAGGAGACTGCGCCAATCAGGCCTTCATGGTCAAATAGCTGCTAGGAAACCACTGCTAAGGAGAGGCAACAAGCAGAAGAGATTTGTTTGGGCCAAGAAACACAAGGAATGGACATTAGACCAGTGGAAATCTGTGCTTTGGTCTGATGAGTCCAAATTTGAGATTTTTGGTTCCAACCGCCGTGTCTTTGTGAGATGCAGAAAAGGTGAACGGATGGATTCCACATGCCTGGTTCCCACTGTGAAGCATGGAGGAGGAGGTGTGATGGTGTGGGGGTGTTTTGCTGGTGACACTGTTGGGGATTTATTCAAAATTGAAGGCACACTGAACCAGCATGGCTACCGCAGCATCCTGCAGCGACATGCCATCCCATCCGGTTTGCGTTTAGTTGGACGATCATTTATTTTTCAACAGGACAATGACCCCAAACACACCTCCAGGCTGTGTAAGGGCTATTTGACCAAGAAGGAGAGTGATGGAGTGCTGCGGCAGATGACCTGGCCTCCACAGTCACCGGACCTGAACCCAATCGAGATGGTTTGGGGTGAGCTGGACCGCAGAGTGAAGGCAAAGGGGCCAACAAGTGCTAAACACCTCTGGGAACTCCTTCAAGACTGTTGGAAAACCATTTCAGGTGACTACCTCTTGAAGCTCATTGAGAGAATGCCAAGAGTGTGCAAAGCAGTAATCAGAGCAAAGGGTGGCTATTTTGAAGAAACTAGAATATAAAACATGTTTTCAGTTATTTCACCTTTTTTTGTTAAGTACATAACTCCACATGTGTTCATTCTTAGTTTTGATGCCTTCAGTGAGAATCTACAATGTAAATAGTCATGAAAATAAAGAAAACGCATTGAATGAGAAGGTGTGTCCAAACTTTTGGCCTGTACTGTATATATTTAAACAGCAAATGTAAATCAAATAGAAATAGGAGGCAACTTTGGCCTTATAAACTGTAGGAATTAGCGGTCATTTACAAAGTTGATGATGATAAATCATAGAATATGCATCCCCTGCTTCACGTATTTGTCATTTGTGTCTAAACAGAGACTGAGAGAGACACAAAAACAAACACACACACAATGACACATGCAATGACATACAATGACACACAGACACACAGACAAACACAAATTTGCAAATCCCAGCGTCACATTTAACTATGATACAAAATAATTTGTCATCAGTCATCTGCTATATTGTTTCCATGGGAAAAATGTCCAGGCTTGCGTTACGTCACAAGCTATTACGTCACGTCATGTCACTATTTATTGGACAGGTATAGTGCAGTGCATTCTTGAAATGGTAGGTTTTCTACCTCTTGAGCTAAAGCAAATGCCACAGCCCTTTTCCCATGTGTTCTCTGGTCATATAGCACCATTTTCAAAAGTATATGTGTCTTCCGACTGTCTTTCCAGCATTGAAATACTTCTTGAAAGATTGTTATATCATGTCGGTAACTCAAGATTGGTTACGGCTGAAAATAAGAAGAAGGGATATAGGGATAAGGGATAAGGTCTGAACTACCCCTGTTTTTTCTTTGCAAATTTGACACAGTTACAGATGATGGCTCTTAAATACAGCATGAATAAATTAAAGAGGACCAAGTCTTGAGCCTTGGGGTACACCACCTGTGATGTTGACTGTCATTGTGTCATACGGATTACTGTTTAATTTAATTTATCATGTTAATCTGTTCTGTACGACATCTAATGCACGTCTGTCCGTCCTGGAGGAGGGATCCCTCCTCAGTTGCTCTTCCTGAGGTTTCTACCATTTTTTTTCCCCGTTAAAGGTTTTTTTGGGGAGTTTTTCCTTATCCGCTGTGAGGGTCTTAAGGACAGAGGGATGTCATATGCTGTAAAGCCCTGTGAGGCAAATTGTTATTTGTGATATTGGGCTTTATAAATAAGATTGATTGATTGATTGATACAGTACATGTCATTTTGATCTGGTTTAATAGTTTTTCGTATTCAAGGATGATATAATGGTCAGCGGTGTCACTTGATGTCACAATGTGGGATTATAGGAACAGAGACTCGACCCAAATGCACCAGTTGAGGACAATTTCAGTAATGTATTGATGAGCTGAGGCTTACAGGTGGTCCAAATAAGGCAGTAAGTCTGGCAGGCAGTAAACAGGCAAAAGGCCAACAGATAAGAGGCAAAGAAAACACAGTGTATAAACAATGACATTCTGACAAAGCAACAAAGAAAGTGGGATGGTATAAGTAGTGAGCAATGGATGAGGGAAGTGAGAACAACAGTCTGGTGAAAAATTCTGAGGGCATCTGGTGCACAGGTAGAAAACTGCACATAATATTCTGGGAGAAAGTGTGAATGTATCTGGGGAGAGTGACAGAGAGGCAGAACGCTACACTTTAAATGCTTTAGTTCAGCAGAACAACGAGCAGCAGAGTGATATAATTTTCCTTATAGAATTTCCAAAAATTAACAAATATGTCTTATTAGCTCACATTTTATGACAAATATTGTGATGATTAAGTTTGTCTCTTTCACTTGCTTTTGAGGCTGTCTGCTTTTTATACACAGTAAAAAGTCCAGATACTGTCTCAGTCACATCTCACTACTTTTTTGTTACTGTAGCTCCCCAGTGAGGATAACATCTTTCAGGTAGAAAGATGCTTCTGATTTGAGACCGCAGAGTTACAGCAACGGAAAACTTTGGAATACTGATGAAATCTAGAGTGCGACTATTTTTAGGGTTGTTGTCAGCAACATGCATATCTGAAAATGAATGGCTTTGAGTCAGCTGTGTTCTCAAAATGTAGATTAAAGATGTAGAAAAATTTAACAATAAAGTCTGTTCTTTACCTTTTTTTTTGTGTGGGGGGGGGGGGGGGGCTTTTTTGCCTTTAATGGAATGACAGGACAGAGTAAAGATTGTGAAGTGGGGAGAGGGAGTGGGGGGACGACATGCAGCAAAGGGCTGCAAGCCGGAGTCGAACTTGCGACTGCTGCAGCGAGGCATCACCTCTATACATGGGGCGCCAGCACTATCCACTAAACTACCGACGCCCCCTGTTCTTTACCTTTTACTGTTTCTTAGCCAAGTTTCTATCACTGATAAATGTGTTATTAGTAAGAGCACAAATAAATTTAGGACAGTCAAATGACAAGTATACCAATTACACAGATATATATTCAGCAGAAATTGATGAAGAAATAAAGCCAAATTAAGTGCATACATTTCTGTCCAAGTGAAGCACATAGCTTCTTCTTGCTACTTGAGACACTCATAATTTGGAGAAACCACAAAAACTTAATTTATTTAAGATTTTAGATGGAACATCATTGAATAAAACAAAAGATGATTACATGACCCAGCTCACTGCATCCCTTAGAGTCTCTATATTCCTTAAAGTCTGGCCATCTTGGCTTAACCAACTAGAAATTTCATCAGTACCTGAACTGTCCTATCATGTTGTGCAGCATACACAGGTTCAAGAGTGCAGCTCTTCATTTAGAAGATGTTTATTATCACCATCCTGCTTCTGTTGAGATTTATTTTTAAATGATTAGCCCTTTAGAAGTTGATTATGTTTTAGAAAATTCAAAGTGTAATTTGCTAGAACATACATTGGTAAAATATATATGACATACTAAGAGAAGAGATGGGATATAAAGAAGCGTTGATGGGAAAATGAGTGTGAATGAGGGTGCAATGGATGAAAAAGAGAGTGGGTCAGTTTGTTAGCAGAGGAGACTGCATGTCTCTGAGCTTCTGTGTGCTCTGCTTCGGGGATTTAGCAGCAAGTGAAGCGAAAAAGACAGTAATGAAGAGAAGCAGTGAGGAATGATACGGTACTCTTCTGAAATTTAAACATACTGATGATACAGCATCTGCCTACAATCACAGAGCAAAACACTGCACTTAGAAACCAGAGTCAGATTATATTAAATCAGATTTATGTAACCGTAATGCGGTCTGTTTACCTTTAGAGTCGGTTTATTTCACTTTGTTTTTCTCCATTCATGTCTACTTACAGTTTCATTGCAGAGGAAAGTGACATTATGGTATAACCCTGCAAAGTCTTTCTGTCTTTCTTGCTCTGTGTTTGTCTCCCCTGGGATGTTTTTGTGGGATCATATTGTCACACTGCTGTGTTCATCCCTGGGCGCTTTAGTTTCAGAGTGACAGCTCAGTGCCTTGTTCTTCAAATCACAAAACAGTGAATTGTAAACAGGGACTATGGTGGTTCACAAAAGCCGCCAGCTGAATGATGTGTTTTACACAGCTGCTTGCTTTTTTCTTACGATGTGTTTAAACTAAATGTGCCACAAACACACACCACCAGTTTCTGTGATAAATATTATAAACAACAGGTTCACTTACTCAGCTATTCCAAGAGCTTTTGACCATGTCCTTGAGCGTTTTTTCAGAAAATGAAACTTGCTCAGGTGTTATCACATGACCTAAATACGGGATCTTGTCGAGTGATAAGAGATGGCAGTTTCAAGTGTCAGATCTGCTTGTACTCCCTGAGGACAGAACCCTTCAACCTGAGAGGAAAACAGGGAGGATAGATCACTAGTAATATGAACATGGGCTGTAAGTGGTCACAGCATCGACCGAGGAGGGGTCAAGGTCACTGATCAGGAGTTGGTGGACATCTGGAGAAAGATCAAGGAAGCCATTCACATCCAACAGCAGAAACCATCTTTGAACCGTGACCTCTCCACCCATATACGACCACCTCTTATCACGTGACAGAGGTCCTGTACTCAGATAGGTAGTCCTCAAGGTCAAGTATGAATCTTTACAGAAGTGTCAAGACTAAAGCAGCTAGATATGGCTTAAATACTTGAAGACATTTCTTTTTTTCATCCTTTTCGTTGGTCATTTTTTATAGAGTTTGAAGTAATGATCTTGAAATTTTCTTTTGAACAATTGTGGCCCACTGTTGAAAGCATTTCAACATTTATGTATTTGCAGAACTGGGTGTTGAGGGTAACATCTGCCCTAAAAAAAACTGTATTAAGTTATTGCTAATGCAAACCAAACCTTTCCTGCTGCTGCAGCTTCACATTAAAAGCATTTAACAAGCAAAACATGAGTTGA
This sequence comes from Epinephelus lanceolatus, assembly GCF_041903045.1. Taxonomy (NCBI): domain Eukaryota; kingdom Metazoa; phylum Chordata; class Actinopteri; order Perciformes; family Serranidae; genus Epinephelus; species Epinephelus lanceolatus. The sequence continues at coordinate 25,142,070 of NC_135736.1, read as the reverse complement.
CTTTTATTTTGGAGTAGTCACAGGAAACGCAGTGTGGTTTCCAATGATGCTTACTGCTATTATTAATCATAAATGTGTCTACAAATGGTCATTTTCAGCATGTTTTGACAGCTTATCAGTTTAATATTTTGCAGGTAGTTAAAGATGATGAAGAGCTGCAGGTGACAGGCTGCACTCCTGCAACACAAGGATGTAACCATCTTTCAGTTTCACTGTGCCCTGCTGTCCGCAGACTCATGCTGTATGCAGCGTAAAATCACAGAATGATAGAGGAGGGCCAATTATTGTCTGACTTCTTTATTAAAATGACAGTAGTTTGCTTGATGTCCCCAGAGCTCTCTGACCTGCAGTATTAAACCACATTTACTGTTACTGCCACTTTAAATACCAGTCCAGTTGCTTTTGGCTTCACACTTCATCACTATACAATGACCATCATAATTTTTGTATCTGGGCAGTGTCGATCATTTTACAGCCCATCTTTCAACACTATCTTTCAATGGTTCCTCTGTCCTCAGTTTGAGACATGTTTGACTGAACAGATATGCTTCTGTTTTAATCAATACAACTGTCTATACCAGCCACTCAACAGCTGAGGATAAATTCAAAGTTAAAAGGAAGGTACGTCAATTTACAGTTCAAAGTTTGTTTACAGTGAATGTGAAAAAGTTGTATGAAGCCTTTTGTGGCTCCAGAGGGAGCTGTGCAAAGACCGATCAATTGCCTCAACTTAGCCTTGACTTAACTTCAAGATTGCGTTGGTTGAGGGCGAAGACTAAAAACTTTGAAAAGTTTGAATCTGGAGGTAGAAGCTGAGAACCACTGCAGTCCAATTCTCATCTCTGCTTGATGGTACAGTAGCAGCTCAAGGCTATATTAGCTGCCACTATATCCCATCTGAATATCCACCCAAAGTAAAAAGGTAATATCTCTAGTCCTGCTGCAACAATTTTGATACTTTTACATAGAACAATGTTACAGAAGTGTTATGACAAATTGGTGGAGTAACCCTTTAACATAGGTGAATGCATCCCGAGTCTTACTGTTGTTCTGTAAGTCCATTTTTCCTCCAACTTCTGAGAATAACAAAACTAATATCATGTCGAGGTGCCAAAACTCTTGTAGCACCAGTACTGCTGTGGCTGAATGCATCCAGTGTACACACTGACAGAGGGCTTAAGCTGCTCCCGCTGCACTCCTGAAGCTTTAGATATGCAGCTGGTGTCTTCAAGGTGTTTAAGACTTTTCACAGCGGTGCAAGAAAATCACACTTCCTCTTATTTCACTCCTGAATGCAAACATGGGTTTCCATTGGCCTTACATGCTGTCATTGAGAATCTGAAATTAATCTGGCATTTAGTGTGATCACACGAGTATTGTGAGGTCATGTCCATGCATTCTCACACTCACTGGACATACAAAATGTTGTTATAATACTGCACTTTGTGATTCATATATAGATTCACATATACTTTCTCCAAGACTGTGTTTGTACGTTTTATTTCTGCTCAAGCTATGATACTTGTACTAGTTCAAGACTTTTTCTCGCTGTGTGCCTTTCTCTCACAATATACCTCCATGCATTTAATTTCAGTTGTGTACACAAGCCACAAAAGCATAAAAAGAGGGTAGATCAGCTAACTAAGTAGCAGGTGCTCCAAGATTCTAATATAAACTGAGTAAATACATAAGTGATAAAAAAAGGCTTTCGCAGCTGGTGCGGAAATACAGTGATTTAAACTTGTCAAAGTTCTTTTCTTTACTTTTACTGTGTCGAGAGGCTTCCTTATTGTCATTATGAAAAGGTCATTGATAATTAATCATTGATAGCTTCACAGGAATCTCTTGCATTTCTTTGCCACCTTGATTCGGTATCATTTGCATAAAACTCAGACAAACAGAAAAGTGCTCCGAAGTCATTAAAGTTGGATAAACATTGTGTAAAAGTCAGGAGGTGATTGCGGTCTTCCCATGAGTGCTAGATTTTTTATGTATAATTCATTACAGTATTTACTGTTTGAAAGCATAATGGTAATGCACCTATAATTATAGTTTATGAGAAACAGTGTGCTTAAATTATGTGTGAATAGCTTATGAGCTTTGAATACTTTAATGTTTTACTTTTCGTGCTGGAGAAATTAAGAGAAAAATTCCAGTTTTGGCCTGACAAAAAAGTCAAGGCCACGTTTGAATGTTATTTACTACACAATGCTCGAGGCCTCTCATGCTTGCCCTGAAAATGAACATGTATTAACATGAACAATGGAACATACTGTAATCAAAATGGGCATTCCAACAGAAAGCCACTGTCAAAGGAATGATAGACTAAACTAAAATCAAACTCTACACTGTACTGTTATAAATCTACAGGACGATCAGACGAGCAGCACACAGGCCACCAAATGTAAATATTAGTTTTGAGTGTATGAGAGCAGCTTTGTCAATGAGGTCATCAGCTGGGCCTAGTAAATTGTAAATTGTCAGCCTCAGAGCTACCCTTCAGATGGATGAATGAGTGTGTTCATGTGGATGAAACTATTCCAGTTATGAGGGTTATCCCAGTTTTGTTCATGTTTTGGATTGGATGAGCACAGAGAAATCGAGTCATTCATATTAACTGTATACATAAAAAATATTAGTTGGGGCTGAAAAATGAAGCTAACGTGGAAGTGGCAAAAACTGCAGTTCTTTTAATAGCCACTTGAGGCTGGCTCTAAAAGCGAGTCAATGATACAAAAAACGGTTTTGGTCTCCATAGCTAATCTTCTCCTTCGTGACGACTGTACAGGTTTTGAATTTTTATGGACCTCACTTGTTTAAATTTTACTAAGGCTTATATTTACACATATTTAAGGGTGGGGCCACTTAAGTGACAGTCTATGAGTCAGATCCACACCTTGCTCTTTCACAGCTCCACGTTCAAAATGGCAGTCCATAAACCAATGGGTAATGTCACAGTAGCTACATCCATAATTTTAAATGGTATATCATTCACTGTCACTGTCACTCTCACTGGCCACGCCTACATGAGGCATTGAGCTATGTGCATGCATGAAGAGGTGAGCTGTGATGGCGTAGCATCAATATGTCTGTAAATGAGTGTTGCCTTTTTTATTGTCAGAATTTGAAAGCAGTGCCTGAACAGAAAGTTCCACATCAGCTGCAGCCATCTTGTTTTTGAAATGCCACAACTTCTCTTTACGAAGCTAAACTTATGCTCGTCATTGTGTCCCCAGAGGGAGGGGACATCATCACATATTTTACATCAGGAATGCTCCTGAAGTTGACATTCATCATATCTAACATGCCCCGTATAAGATAAATGGTTGTGATCAGTTTAAAGAGGGATCGGCTGGGTGGAAATCTGTTTAAACGGGAGGGGGACCAGAAGCATCTGCCAGAGCAAATAAAAAATGAGCTTGTAGATTCGTCCGGTTGCCCAGCTACAGTTGAGTCTTATTTTGACCATTGTCTGCTATTGCTATTTCCTGATTGATGATAAAATAGAATTTAGTTTTTCTGCAACCAGTTCACTGTTAACTTACCCGTTTGCTGTCTGAAGCTAATGTGTAGCTCATACAACAAATAACTTTAAATTAACTGTCAGGTTAATTACTTTTGTGGATTCCATGTGTAGCCTATTTTACTAGATTAATTACTGTGTTGTATGGTGACTTAGAGTCATCATCCTTCCAGGTGATACTTTGTGGTTTCTTTGTGGCATGAGGGACAGTGAACTGATTTTACCAGCCACTCTACACAGTATGTGAAGTTTCCTTGTTGTGGTATGTTATCCATGCTATGGGCATGCCTCTGTGAATGCCAATATCAGACATTTATGTTACCCCAGTATAATCAGTAGTAACTTTGGTGATTCCCTGACCTTTCCAGTAGTGCTACCATATTGTCAGATTTTCAATATGTCTAATACATCAGCTCATGACCAGATACCTGCAAAAGTAAGGACATGCCCATCAGCCTCAGCTGTACTTTAGCCTCACAGAGTCATTAGCATGGTTGTAGTTACACTGTCCAGCCACCAGAATAAAATACTTGCATTGTAAATTTCTGCAGGCTGTTCTTGTACACTGTTTGTACGTGTAGCCTTCCAACAAAAAGTAATGCACCACAATTTGTATGTAACTCATGTACTAATGAGCAAGTAATTCATGTGTATCTCACAAAATTGGGTAGGCTGTGATCAATGCGCTGACAGGGGTACAGACATAAGTAGTCCTTGTAAGGAGGCAGGTTGGGGTGGTGGATGGGTCAAACAAACACAGGACTTTCCCCTTGGAGACCGGTGTTTGGAACTGTGTAAAACCAAGTGAATGTTGAGTTACGTCACCATGTTTCTTTTCCTCAATCTTACCTATGTAACGTTACGTTAAGTATGTAGCATCATTTGTGGGGCAGTTGTGCAAGGATACATTGCATTTCTGCACACTGCTATGCTAAATGTAGCTCGTGAAACGACATCAACCAAGGCTAACAAGCCTGTAACTTAGTGCCTCTCCCTATGTGTTGCATGACATGTGAAAAATGAACCTGGACTTCTCTGGGCGAGTGTGACCATTCCTATCTGGGGGGTGTGTGTGGTTGACTCACTGCCAGGCCACTGCTCTTGCTCCTCGTGACCAGCTTGCTCAGAGAACTCCGCTGGACACCCCTCAGGTTCTGTTCAGTCGGACCAGTCGGTCGGCCAGCTCACTCTTCTTTGTGGTTGTTCAAAGTGAATGTGTATTTACATAGATAATTTGTGGTGTAATCTCTTTTGTCTTCAGAATGTCTTGCCTCGGGCGTCTCCCTCGTGGTATGCCCGCTCAGCTCAAAGGCCTCTCCAGCTCTCCCCCCAGGTGTGGCTAATAACGGCTAATGAGTCATTATCACCAACCCCTGAGTGTGACATCAGTGTTGACCCTGCCTCCTACCACCTGCCTATACCACACCCACAAGATGTTCATTATACTATCAATAAAGCTATCATAACAATACATATGACATAGTTCAGATTACATATATGAGCTGAGTTTCTAAAAGGTGTTTTTCAATGAGAGTTCAGGGCATGTCCAGCTGTGTTTGTGGAGATCAAACTAGGTATTCTAAGCTAAAATCTGATGTTTTCCCAACCTTATCAAAATAGTTTTAATGCCAAGACGCAACTGCACAGTAACCACAGCACTGTCATGACATAAAATTGAAAATTGAAACATGAAGACACAAAAGGTTTCAGCATATCATTCATATTCATTCATCATATTCAACATAGCTATCAAACGCACAATTGTAACACATACAGACACATAAAATGGCAACATTTATTCTGCTGTTTGAGTTGGTCTGTAGCTTATTTATGGTCTCATTTTTGTCTGATTTTTAATCACTGAATTTGTTGACCAGCATTGTTCTCACTGTTTCACTACTGCTTCCTACAAAAATCTCAGTGGTTCTCTTATTAACTTTGATTGTAAATGTGTAAAGCCGCTGCATAGCTGTGCACCTACACACACGGAGTGATGAGGGCAGAAGAGTGTGTGCCTGTCTGCATCCGCTCTTCTCAACAGCAATACAACAGCTGACAGATCTACTGTAGCTGAAAACAGCCCATTCAGTGCCTCAGAAAACACATTATATCAGCAGATATTTTCACCAACACCTGAGAACAGTGTGTGTCCGCACTTTGTGTACACCTTTGCACAGTGAGTTCTTTCTAGCTCAGTTGTAACATAGATTTTCTTATTTTGATCCTCAGTTGTTATTATGTCCTTTCAGCCAAAGCAATTATGGTGACAAACAATATAACCTCTAGCATGCAATGCTGACAAACACACGTATTAAAAGGTTAATAAATCAATAAAACAAGCACAGTGCTGGTAAACAATGCACCAGCAAGCTTTCTGCAGTCACACAGCCATTCTGACTTTATAACACTCAAGGGTACCTGTCTGAGCAACTTTGTGCCCCAGTCAGAGAACCTCCTCCTCAGTCAGTCTGGCTCACACTGCTGCTGCTGAATGCCCAATTCACCTGCTAGTGTTAACGTGGACTACAGACCTATTGCAACCAGCCCCCTGTGGGCGCAGCCTGGCCTTCCAAAGTAGCCGGTCCAACCCTACCTACACCTCAGCATACTAAAACATTTTCTTTTCTTATGCCTCATCTACCATGCTCTCCCTTGTGAACTCCACGAAATATAGCCCACAATCTGCTGAACCTCTGACCACAGGCTTGCTTCATGAAATACAAGTAAAGAAATGTAACTTACCAAGATAAGTTCAACCTTCTGAGTAAGACTGCTTTGTGATATATCCCTACGAGTGCAGCTCAGTGGTGCTCTAAGTTCTTTGAGTTTAAAAGAGCAGAGATCTCAGCTGTTAAATACTAAATGTGTTTACAGAGTGCAACCAGAATTTTATGCACCTTTGATCTAGTGACTGAGTCTGGTCATACACTCATTCTGTGTGCTGCCAGTATTGTTTAGTTTGCATTGAAGCTTTGGACAACATTCAAATAAATATGCCTATCCACTCTGATGTTTTTTCATTTATTCCACAGGTAAATATCTGCTATTTCTACCTGCACTAACCTTCTCCATCTCCACGTCTGTGAAAGTCTCTCTCATCATAACCAAATCTGTACTTACATGCTGTTTCCTTAAAGCCCCTGAAAACTTGGTTTCAATGGTTAAAGGTCCAGTGTGTGGGATTTAGGGGAATATATTGGCAGAAATTGAATATAATACAGAGGGATGTTTTCGTTAGTGTATAATCACCTCAAAATAAGAATTGTCATGTTTTCCTTACCTTAGAATGAGTTGTTTATATCTACAAATGGTGCAGATGCTCATCCATGGAGATACCTGCCATGCACTGCCATGTTTCTACAGTGGCCCAAAACGGACAAACCAAACACTGGCTCTGAGACTTGGCCAAGACAGAGTCATATAGCACCAGGATGTCATCATCAAATCACAACAGCAAAAATGTGTCAAAAATAGATTACATAATACAGTGCATTAACAAGGCAGCAACATTTAGTCTTGGGTTTCTTCGTTAATTGAAGCAACTGCAGCCAACAGTGACCACTTCCTTTATTCTAAGTTTACAATTTAAAGAGATAAGGGTCTCAAGTTTGAGCTTGGCCTGCAGATCGTTCCAAGCAAAAAGGACTGTAATAGAATATGATATCACCTTTTACCAACTGAGCCCCACCCATTTCCATAGAACGAGAAGAGCACAGACAAAAACACAAAGACATACAAATCTTGCATATGAAATAACCAAAATGGTTTGTAATTTGGCAGAACACTGTGTGTTGATGTAGAACCACATTGCTCATATTAACAAGTTAATTGAGAAAGTAGGATAAGAGAGACTTTAAATATCATTAGGAATATGTCTTTCAGATCTAGCTGTTGCACAACCGACCACTTCTCCATCCCCACTGTGACCTTCAGGATGTTCCCATTCAGTGGACTGTCATTTCACTTCACCCTCAGCAGAATCATGGGGACCCTGCTCTCCAGTCTCCATGGGCCGTTATTTAATAAGAGGCTCTCGTTAATGAGGTCTAACCACTATAGCCTCTGTTGCCAACATATAGATACAGTACTTATATACTCTCAAATAATCCCTCCTTATTGAAAAGCTCTTTATTCTGCTGTTAATTATGGCGTTCCTGTGAAAGCTGCAGCATCGCTGTAATTCAAATCATTTAATATTTGCTTTATTAGGCTAAAAGTACAGTAATCAGATGGGGGTTTAACAGTAATGTAATGCTGTGGTCATAACTAATAGTAGCTTCACTAGGGCTTCAGTGAGTATTTTATTGGATTAGAAAGTAAGCCAGATACCTGTAGAAATGTTTTGTTGTGTGTCTGTGATTCTGATTATGTAAACCAACACCTGAAAATGATGGTTAGGAAATTAATTCATGAATGCTGATCATTTCTAAAAATGCAACAAAGAATTTACTACTTTTTGGCTATGATACAGGATGACCAGCGCTCCATCCAGTGTAGTTTTGGCAAGGTGTTTGAAACATCAATAAGTGCTTTCGGTCTACTGGACTCTGATGAAAGTCTAACAGACAGAGGGCTCAACGGTGAAGTGAAACACTGCATAGATGTAAGTGTGCAGAAAGCTTTTTACCGGTTTGAAGCTTTCTGGTTAACAATTGTATCTCACGGTAGAAAGGTGAAATGAAACAAACAAACAAAGCAAGAAAAATAGAAAAAAGCCCACTCAAAGACAGGATCACAGCACTGCAGCCTCCTTCACATAGTTTCTCTGTCTAGTGTTCAGGATTGCCATTTAATTTTGAGTGCAGCATTGATTTGCTTAATTCATCAAAAGACTAGAGATTACACTTTGGCACAGCCTCACTTCAGTGGTTGGTTGTGTGCTGAGCCACTTCAAACATGCTCTGGGTCTGCTGTTGCTCATGACTGTGATGATGCTCACTTTCTGTTTGGAACCACTGTATTGCAGGTGGTTGCTTTTAATTTTACAAGTGAATCAACTTGTGGCAGAAACTGGCAGAAATGGGATATGAGTATGTTTTCTTAAGTTTCTAATTGCCTGAAAATAAGAATTGACGTGTGTCTGTTACCTTAGATTGAGCCATTCATATCACATCCATGGGTCCTTGCCCACTGAGTCTGCCATGTTGCCCCACCATGATTCTACAGTAGCCCAAAACGGACAAACCAACCCCTCTGCAATGAGCCAAACAGCTTCTGAGATTTATAATGTGACACTGCTTTATATAGTGTTTGAAGTTTGGTAACACTTTACTTGAAGGTATCTACATAAGAGTGACATGACAGTGTCATAACTATGACATGACACGGTCATGAACCTGTCATGAACATTATGGACATGTCATAAGCGTTATTATGACTGCTGTCATTAAGTGTCATTCGGTTTTTGTAATGACAAGTTGACATTGTTTGGGTTGTCTTGATTATGACAACTTGACATTAATTAAAGTGACATTACCAGAAGTTGTCTTTGTCATGACAAGTTGATGTTAAATTTGTTTGGGTCGTCTCATTTTCGGAACCCATCGGCTGTATTCGGCGTCTGACTTCCGGCAGACGGCGATACAGCCTCTGGGGGCAGACCCCTGAGTCTTTGGCATTCCGGTTTGATTTGGGCGGAGGAGGCGAATTTCCGTTTCTGACTTCTGTTTATATATAAGTAAATATGCTGAACCATTGCGATGGATTCAGAGTTTGCAGTGACGCCAATTATGTTCCGTCTCGTTAGTTCACCGCACGGACCGTTTAACCTGGCAACAACTGCAGTCGGCTCAAACGTGATTGGTCAATATCACGCTGACTACAAACAGCCTACAACCGGAAACCAGGGCTCTTCCGCTCTTCTTCCGGAGGCAAGATCTCTGGGGTTTGCCTACAGACTCTACATTCACTGAATGTAGAGTCTGTATATAGAGACTAGGGTTGTCTTGATTATGACAACTTGACATTAATTAAAGTGACATTACCAGAAGTTGTCTTTGTCATGACAAGTTGACATTAAATTTGTTTGGGATGTCCTTATAATGACAAGTTGACATTAACCAGGATGACATTACCAGAAGATGTCTTTGTCATAACAACTTGACATGACAAGAAATGCACCTCTTTTTGTGTTCATGACAAGTTGACATAATGAGTATTATTGTTATGACAAAGACATCTTCTGGTAATGTCACTTTAATTAAAGGGAAATTTCGGTTTATTTCAACCTGTCTCCTATCGTCCTAAATTTGTTTCAAGTGACTAGTGACATAAAAATAATAGTTAGCATGTTAGCTGTTAGCCTAGATACAGCCGGGGCGCATAGTAGCGTCAGACCTGTTAAAACGGAAGTGAACGGGCATACCTTCAAGTGCAAAGTTAGTCCACTAAACAAGCTTTTTTTCCACAAAGACCGCCTCATATCATTAGGATAAATGTCAGAGAACATATAGAAAACGACATGTAAACGTGTTGTCTTACCTTACCGGTGTGCTGCCATGTTTGTTTATCATTAACCTCTGCTTTCCAAAGCGTGGCCGAAATATCGCGAGAACAAGCAGTGATCTCATACCGTGCCTGAAATCTCGAGAGAACAAGCCGCAGCAGCTGCAAGTGTGACGACCCTCTCTGCCCTGCCTGCCTTGTTGTGTTCTCCCTTGCAGGTAGCAGTGGGCGTGGCTGCGGGTAATCAGGGAAGTGGCAGCGCCTGAGCTCAGTGAGCTTTTAAAAGCTCTGGCTGCTCACTGCTCTTTCTCTTCTCCTTCCTGAGGCAGCATTTGGTTTTGGGTTTGGTTTTATCTTAGTTTCTGCACCCTACAACATCACACACATACATTGTTTCACTCATGCCCTCACCCACACCACTGACTTTACTGATTGCAAACACCACGTTTAGTTAGGTTCTTTTTCTTATGTTTATTCTTTAGCAAATAAAATCCTTTAATTGGCTTTCCTTGTGTATGTGTCTCCCTCTTTGTCATGGCCGTGCGGCCCGGTTCGTGACACAAGACAGAACCGGACAGTAGCCTGAAAGGTTCATTCATTTATTTTATGAAAGATTTATAGAATAATGGCTGACTTTTTGCCAGACTTTGACTTTGTGGAGGAGGAATTTGATTTTGCAGAGTTTTATGGCCGCCCTTATTTATTTGAGCCAGAATACACTGACGAAGAGCTTCGTGAAATTGAAGAACGGGGGAGGAGAGAGAGAGAGGCACAGCAGGTAGAGGACGAGAGAGGAGGAATGGCTGCTGGAAGGCTTTAGCTCTGGAGATCGGTGGTGTAACGTTACCTGTGAATGCTGTACCCCAATGCCCACAGAAGAGGAATACCTCTGTTGCAAGGAATGGGACCGGTTGCAGCCTTAGCTAAATGGTAAACAACAAACATGGCAGCACACCGGTAAGGTAAGACAACACGTTTACATGTCGTTTTCTATATGTTCTCTGACATTTATCCTAACGATATGAGGCGGTCTTTGTGGAAAAAAAGCTTGTTTAGTGGACTAACTTTGCACTTGAAGGTATGCCCGTTCACTTACGTTTTAACAGGTCTGACACTACTAATGCGCCCCGGCTGTATCTAGGCTAACGGCTAACATGCTAACTATTATTTTTATGTCACTAGTCACTTGAAACAAATTTAGGATGATAGGAGACAGGTTAAAATAAACCGAAATTTCCCTTTAATGTCAAGCTGTCATAATCAAGACAACCCAAACAATGTCAGCTTGTCATTACAAAAACTGAATGACACTTAATGACAGCAGTCATAAACGTTTATGACATGTATATAATGCTTATGACAAGTTCATGACAGTGTCATGTCATAGTTATGACAGTACCATGTTACCCTTATGTAGATACCTTCAAGTAAAGTGTTACCTTAAGTTTAAATCACCTGATCTATTTGTTTTGAGGAGGAAATGATCTCATGAACAATGAACACTTAAGAGATTCTAACCAGAAGTTCACTCTTGCCACATGGGAGAAGTTTCAGCTGGCTGCAATCTGCAATCCTCACCGCTAGAAGTGACTACATCCCTCACACTGCAACTTTAATACATGTTATTATGTGATTAACAAACAGCTCAGAGTGCAGAACTATCTCTGATAACTTCAGTCAAAATAAGAGCTTATTTTTTAGTGTGAATAAAGTACGTAGAAACATTTTCTCTGAAGACCATTCTTGAAATTGGTATTACTGCCAAGCCATAAGTGTCCTCACTTATGAGAACACATAAAACACTTATGTGGTGCGTGCATACAGAATACTGTCTGATTTTCTTACAGTGTATCTCAGTAGGAAGGACAGCAAGAGTGTGCCCAGAAGATAAGGGCAGACCTCACAGGGCCAGAGCTGACGTGAAAGAGCTCTGTCAAAGAGCCAACCATGTGGAGAAGAAAGCTGCTAGTATTTCTAGGTCACAGAGACCATGTGAGTGTGCTCCAAGCTCCTTCAACTGGACTGAATGATTTATTACTCGGTCAAGAGTCAAGAACAGAGACAGAAGAGGGGAGCAAGGAAATAAAATATGGAAGGAAATGAAGAAAATGGAGGGAGGGGAGATAAAAATAAATTAAATTTATTCATAAACTATGACATCTTTCAAAAAATGTTATAATGTGCAGTGCAGGATAAAACTGAAAGAAAATTCAATGAGCAAAATGTGTGTGTGTGTGTGTGTGACAGAGAGAGAGAGAGAGAGAGAGAGAGCAAAAGAGAGAGACACAAAAGAGTGGCCAGTTGAAGAAATTCAGTTGAAGAAATTAAATTTGGACGCAAGACCTAATGGAAAAAACAAAAACATAAAACTTCAAAAACAAGTCAACAAAACCAAATCAAACAGTTAAAACAGGAGCTAGAGGAAGTGTAAGCAATATCAGCATTTTTGCAAACTTTCTGTCCATTCTTGTTAACTTCCTGCTCCCCACGTTTCCCCTAAGCTTCCAAGAACAGAGCTAAGCCTTAAAGTGTGACCAAACAGTGGAATTACAGCCTCCAGGTCCACCACGGGATACCACTGACTGTGTAAAATAATGGATGTAGCTACCATAAAGTCTTCCATTGGTTTATGGACCCACATTTTGAAGCCTTGAGTTCGGCATTTTGATTGTTGCCATCTTGGTATTTTGCAGTCAGAAGTGGCCATATTTAAATGAGAAGGTGGAGGTGTTGAGGAGTGAGGGGTTGATCTGACTCGCTGACAACCTGTCGGTCAAAATCCGTTTCCACCAAACACTTTCGGTATACCTTTGGAACCAAAAATAACCCTTCAGACATGGTACCTGAGTGTTTCCATCGCAAACAGTACTCTTTCATGTGGGCGGGGTTGTTTTCACTCACTGCTCCGTCCAGCACTCACTGTATTTCCTTCTTTATTAGTCTGTACTTCGTTTATCGTCCACAGAACGAGACTGCATGCCAGCATTTTCAGAACAAAATAAAACAGGCTGCAGTGAGAGTCTCTGTCAATAGGATTTTCAAAAACAGCGGATTTGTGCATTGAGTCCTTCTTAGCCAAGTCAGGGGTTTAGTATTCCGTCGCCTGCAGGAACGGCGCTCCGCAATACTTTTTTTCATCTCCGTGTGAGGTTTAGAATATACGCAGTTCACATAATCTGGTCGAAATCAATAAACGCTTGAGGATCCACTCATTACTAAAATTGTATGTCATATAAAGACTTAAGTAATGGACAAAGTTGTCACAGTGAAATTTAAGGTGTGCTGATTGATATGTATTGTCACCTTGTGCATTGAGTAACGTAACGAGTTAACGTTCCACCTTAAAAGTGGGTCCCATGAATTAAGTTATTTGTTTCTCTAACTCCAGCTGCTGCAAGATGCAACAAAGCATCCTTTCATTTTTACTCTCCACAGTATGAACAGTGGTTACATGAGCCTCAAATCCAGCCACAACTCAGCCCTGAGCAGAGTGACTGTCTGCTGTTGACCAATCAACGGACTGCAGTGTTCACAGCTACACATTTTAGTACCAGATATGTGTGCTAGGTACCCTAACAAGGGGGGACCAAAAATGGCGATGGAATGGAACGGTTCCATTGGTACCATCCACAACTTTTCATGGTGGAAACAGAAAAAAAGTGTACTGAACTGAACTGAACTGAACTGTACCGTACTGCTTGGTGGAAACAGGGCTAAAGTGTCCCACCTCTAACTTGAAATAACTTCAATGCCTCAATAAAATGGAAACAGATGAGTTGTAAAATAAAAATAGTCTAATGCACAGATATGATGAGTGGCACTCTTTTTTTCTTTGCAGATGCACTATTTCACTGCGCCCAGAGTGGGACAGATTCAATGATGTGACTGGGCCAACTCACTGTCAATTAACAAAAAACTACAGGCCTTTCTACCTGTTTAAAGTGCCTTTATATCCCAGATGGCCAATCCAGCCCTGAAAGCCACACCAAAATAAATGCAGGTTGTGCATGACTGTTGTTTCTTTTTCTGGTGGCTTTGTTTTGTTGTTGTCTTTTCTTCAGCTGCTTTGCATATTTGGTGATAAAAACTGTTCTGGGAGTGTTGGAATAGGTAATGTTAGCCTGCCTGTTTTGCCACACAGAGAGGATCTCCTCTTTGTAGTGCTTTCTCTCCGGATTGGATAAAGTGGGAACAGGATACCAGAAAATTTAATTCTGTTTACTGCACAGCAGAGGGACTCGTGGTAATGATCAAACACTGTGTTTAAGGGATGGCTGTCAGAATGTAGAGCCATTAAACACGAATTTCAACAAAAAAAAAAAAAAAAACACTTACAGGCCCTTTAATAAGAAGCACAATAACAAAAGAATCACAAGAAAATGCTTTCAAGTGAAAGTCTTGGGAAAACTCAATGCCAAAAATCCTTTGACAGGGATAATCAGGTTAAAAGTGTGAACCACTGATTTTAAACAGTTTCCTGATGAGTCTCTTTAGGAGGTGAGTGGCATTTTGTTTATTTAAGTGCAGAATGCAAAAGGAGTTCAAAAACAGCATACATCAGAATAAAGTATTTGAAGTTATACCTCTCAAAGTGTCTGATCACCACGACTGGCATTAAAGCCCAGTGTGTGGGTGGTTTTGTAAGAATGCCCAGAAATTAATGCACCACACTCACCCTACAAGCTAAACCTGTTAAACTAGGCAGGACCATAACATTCTGCAATAATCTGATGTAATGTATTTCATAACAACACACACACATATGATCATACGCCCATTCATATAGTAAACACAGAATACATACACACAATAATCTCCAATAAACCTGAACAAGCGACAGGGATTTTCTTCATATATACGACTACATGTACCAGCCTTGAAAATACACTGATCATTGCTTCCGTTGGGCTCAGCAGCCTTCACAAAAAGATCTGGATAAATTCGCTTTTAACTTGATTGTTGGGGAAAATTTGCATCAGGGAAATCTTGCAAAAACAAAATTCTTACCAATTATGTGAAATTTAGTAATTTAATCAGCCTGTCTGTGTTACCACTGTAAAGTACAGGATCATCTGCTAAATAAATGTAACGCTAAATTTTGAATGTCATTAATACTGCTGCATCTGTTCAGTTTAAACCATTGGTGGAAACAAACCAGTGGACGTTGTGCAAAAGTGCAATGAAACACACAAAAGAAAGTGTCATAAGACTGATACTGTGTTTATAACGGAGCACCAAAATTATTTTGATACCTTTTGAGAGGGCTTTACAAGTAAAATATGGATTAAGAAATGACACAAGCTCGTCATTAATGAGAAAGAAATATAGATTTCAGCAGAGTTAGCCTACATTCTGCTGATAGATTCAATCAGTTTGCTGTATATCTTAAAGGGAAACTGCCAATTTTCAACCAGCACTGTGTCATCAGTGTGTGCAGATGAAAAGTGTTTTGCTTTCCCCTGTACTGCAAGCACCTTGCTAACTTGCTGGTGGAGATCCGATCCATTTCGCATCCTGGACCTTTGCTGGTTTGATGAGATCACAACAAACACACTTGGGTGCGTACCAAACAACTGCATTGAAACAGCCCGACCACCAGAAGAGTGTTGGTATTGTACGTCTCTCCGAACCATCAATATGTTACATTTGCACTATTTATATGGATCATATCAGTGTTTCTTGAGTGACATAGTATAAGCTGGCTCTGTGATCGGGAGGTGAAAGAGATGGTGGATGGCGTGACACCTAGGTGTAGCTCATATGCCAAGTTATTGCCAAGTTATATGTAACTGACGCTGACTAACACTATGAAACCAAGGATTTCTCATTTGGCAGCTTCAGCTCCTTCATCCTTGCCTCCCGTGGGTGGGACTGAGATGCAAGGAAAAGAAGCGAGTGAGGAAAGTGAGGAGACACGTCACTGTGATTCCTGCTGCTTTGGGTTGGTGGTTCAGTCTGTCTACCAACATAAGGTCTTCTGAATTTGACGACCTGAGAATGAGACTCAACAATCAACTATCTTCCTCCAGAATTCCGGAAAAAGTCAGTACCTCATGTTACTCTAAATTATAAAGTATAAACTGCACAGGAAAAATATACAGACAACATCACCTCTTTGTTTTCTTTGTTTCCTATGAGCAGCCTCAACATATTGTTTATCATATAACAGAAATTATATGGATATATTGACCTTTACCCCTGGTTTTGACACATTCTTGATTGTCTAAAGGCAATGTGGTGGTAAAGTTGGAAACATTTCACTTTATGACATGCACAGAGCTGCCCACACAAACCTTTTATTTTGGTCTCTTTTTAGAGAGGTGGTACAGGCTCAGGTTGGCCTTCCAGCTGCCTGAAGGACCCACTTTCTTGGACTATATCCTGTCCGGCCTCTGAATTTGAACACATCTCTCTCTGCAGGCCTTGGTGAACAGAATAAGCACTACACGAAATAAAATAGTTTGTATATTTCAAAATGTAAAAATGATTCATTTAACATCCTGGTAACAGTCTATGTAAGTCCAGAGGCCTAAATATAGCTGAATATTTCAGCCCCTGTCAAGGTATCTGTTGCTAGGTAACCAGTTGCCAAACTTTGTCTTACTACTTTTAATTTATAAGTGACTGCCATAACCACATGGCACTATTTAATGTTTAATCATTTCTTTTAATTATTTTCTCCTCTCATTATTTGTTCTATAAACACATCTTGTGACTTTAAGCACATTATATGTATACTGGGAGCAGCCTTTCAGAGCAATTAACCTAATGTTAATGAGAACACATCTCTAAATTGAGTGGACCTGAGCTAAACTGGCACTAGAGTGAATGAATATTGATGGCTTTGTAATCACACAGACAAGACGATTAACAGCTCTTTATTAAAAACCAATGAATGACCCACCAGATCATATCTTTATCAATGATAGTACAAGACGCTACAAAGCTAAAAGTAAGATTTTTGTTGAATCAGGAGTTTTCCCACAAGGATTGTAGTCCATTTCTCTAGTTTTGCGGACCTCCTTACTCACGAGGCGATTCATCAGCCTCCACAGGTAAAGATATGAATCACAGTAATGAGTCTGATTTCTAGCCATGATATCCAATTAAGTCCATTTTATCTCAATATAACTTTTTATATTCCTGTGAGGGCCACTGCATGCAGCAGCTCACCACAGAACACACACACAATAAATGAGGAGGAAACACTAAAATATTTTGAGGCTACAAGGTCAAAAACTGTATCTGAACTTCTGGCATTTACTTTTCAGGTGTACCTTTACACCACTGCTCATACCTTTGCCTCTATTCTGTTTCTAAAGTACTTTCTCTGATCCAATTTTTAATGATCATGATTCATCTTGTGCTGGTTAAGTTCAGGGTCTAAACCCCTTTTTTAGGGATTTTTATTAAGTAGGTTTTCAAACCTGTTTTGTTTGGTCCTCTTGAATTGCTCAGTTTTCCTCCTTGGTATGATTTGTTTGGGCAGTTTAAAGACAAATCAAGCATACTCAGGGGCATACCAGAACAACTGCACCAAAACCCTGGATATGGTGCTTTTGGTCGAGTTACAACAATAAATTCTTGACTGGTTCAGTTTTCTTGATCTGACCTAACTACAAGGTGTACTCTGCAAGCTGAAGCTAAATGGCTCCAGTAGCTGGGTGCATCTACGGTTGAGGTCTGGCATGAACAGGAAACAGTTTACTGCCTTGTTTGGGTGGAGGGGATCATGTACAGGACCTTCTACCTCCTACCATGCAGCAACCTCTGAAGCAGAAAAATTAAGCCAACAAGGAAGTGTGAAAAACTGCAGTTTGGTAAACGGCCACTTGAGGCTGGCTCCAGAAGCCCATCAATCCCCATCGACGCTCCATGTTAGAATGCCCAGCTTTACAGCAGAAATAAACATGTTTACAGCCTGGTATAAAAAAAAAATCACTTTTGTTCTCGTTAGCTAATTTCCCCCTTCATGACAACTGTATGGGGGTGGATATTTTGTATAACTGACCGGTTAACATTTTTAAAGCCTTTAAGTTATGCATATTTGAGAGTGGGTCGCTGTGAGTGACAGGCTGCCTGCCAATAGTGTCCTCGGTCTTAGTCAGATCCAACTCTTGCTCTTCCTCTCACTCAGATATGGTCACTTTTGGCTAAATCAAAAAAACAAACAAACAAACAAAAAAACAAGACGGCAATGGCTGAAATGCCAAACTTGAGGCTCCAAAACAGGAGTCCACAAACCAGTGGGTGACATCACAGTAGGTGCGCCCATTATTTTTACAGTCTCATATGTGGACATCACATTTTGGGTTTACTTGACCTTATGCTTCATTCTGCTTAACTAAGACCTGTTGTCCTCGTTCATGGACACTTTTTTGTGCCATCTAGTGGTAGTAAGAGCACAATACACCAATCCATGTAAAAACAAGATGGCAGTTATCTCTGCCAAGTCAGTCTGTAGCTGACCCCAGCACAAAAGTAGACAAGGTCCGAAACGTGATTACATTTTATCATTGAAACTTGTTTATTTATGATTAATAATGTTTGTAGTTTGATATGTCAACAAATTTGACCAGTTTTAGCAACAGTAACAAGCTAAGACTCTGTTAATTAGCAAGTACTTGTTTGAATACATTGGGACTTTATTGTCATTGACAGTGTTTCGTTTGTTATACTTATAGGGTCCTACTAATCCCAAAATAGCTAGGAGAAATTAAAAATGCGAACCAAACAAAAGTTCGGGTCTCAGGAGGTTAAAGGTTCCAACTTCCAATAGCTGTTTTCTAAACCTACACTATATCCCTGTTCATAATCTACAAGAACAATTAAAAAGAAAGAGCCAGAGACATTTTATATTTTCACACTTATCTGAAAAACACAGAAAACCGTCTATTTTTCCACTCAATGTAGCCTGGATTTCCATCTGGCAAAATCCAGCCAAATAATTATCTCCAAACACTGGCCTGGCTTTTTCAAGTCATGCTGCTTTTGTGCCACCGTTAGTCAAAGCCCTTCAAAGCCTGTCTTCACAATAGCCAGTAACCCAAAAAGCCCCATTGATACTGACTTGGTTTAACAGGAGGTTGGTGCACTAATATCTGCTATTTCAGTAATTATTGGGCACAGTGTGTATTCACACTGGTTCATTTTTTTGGCTTCTTTTATGGCCTAAAATACGTCCAGTGACACGACTGCAGGTCAAACTAGTTCTATCTGAACCGACATCACCAAATCTTAATTTATGCAGCGATTATAATTATGTCTCTGACTTTCCCTCCAGTACCTCAAAAAACTGTTGCTTTGTGACAAAGCTCCAAGCCTCCTATTTTTAAAGTTAAGATAGACTTTATCACAATTAGAGTGTATGTATAGTGTGTATGAGTATGAATGTATGGGTGCATGTGTGTATCTAGATGGGTATAGTTTTGACATCTTTTTAAATGTAAATGTTTCTTTAAATTTAAATGTAAGATCATATGTAATTTTCCTTAATGTAAATTCTGCATCTGTTCATTTAACTGTGGGCCTTAATGTAAATAAACTTGAACTCAAACTCAGTATGTGCCCGCAAAGAGCTTCAGCATTTGCATTTTATCTGCAGTTTTACAGCCCATGGAATAAAACCACACTGCTGGCCGGTGTGACCAACACTTCTCCTAACAGGGTCGTGCAGACCACAAGAAATGAATCCAGGACAGGTGTCCAGGACCCCATTGCCATGTTTTTTTCTCTGAACACAGATTACAGTGTGCATGCCCGGATACACAATCAATGGCACAAACAATAGTTGTTCCAAACATCTTCCATTTAAGAATTATGGAGGCCACTGTGCTCTTGGGAACCTTCAGTGCAACAGATTTTTTATTTGTTGTAGCTTTCCGCACATCTGTGCCTCAACACAAGCCTGTCTGTGCTCTGCAGACACTTCCTTACATCTCCTGGCTTTGTTTCTGCTCTTATATGTATTGTAAGCTGTAAGACAGGTGAGTGCCTTTCCAAATCATGTCCACTTAATTTAATTGAACACAGATGGACTCCAATCAAGGTTTAGAAAATATAGACTGTATATAGAAAGTATATATGGTGTCTCCAACCATGTCTTTGCTGCATTCTGCCTTCAATGCACATGCATGAAGGAGAGAGATGCACTCCGATGAATTGATGCAATGTGTGCATCAGATGACCTAAACTAGTCTTCAGATTGGCTCTGCTGTTTGATAAATAAGACAGGTCTCCAGGCGTAGAATGCAGCTCAAAGCAGGCAGGTTTAGTGATTCTGGTCCTCTGTGTTCTTCCCTCAGCCTCAAATTCTTCCTTTATTTTTCACTCCGCCTCCCTTCTTCCTCCCTCATTCAGTGCCTTTGCTGCCCCTTCTCAGCACGTCATCTCTCTCACTCTGTTTTTCAGTCCACTCCATCACCTGCATCTCTCCCACCGATGACATCTTCTCTGGCTTTAGTCTCTGTCAGACCACCATGTCCTGCTCTTTCTTCATATTAAGTAGAGGCTGCTGCTGCTGCTGCAGATTCAAGGCAGTGGGGGCTATAGGGGGTCTGCACTCCATCTTATCATCCATATAGCCTCTACTGCTACATTTGGGGAATCTTGAACTCCAGAGAGAATATGTTCAGATATTTTAGTTCAGAATCTGCTCTGAGAAATGTATGCAAATGGTGTATTTTCAATTAGATAATGCCTCATTTGCATATTTAAACATAACATTTTAGAACATTTTTTTGAATTCAAGTTAAATACATTAAGTCTGAATATGAGATCTCTGCGATAACCCTGTTTACACTTCAAGGTTAAGTCTGTTTCTCTCAACAGTACACTTTTTGTGAAATTCATTAAATACGTTCATTCTCCATTTGCTCTCCTTTTTGTGTTTTGCTGAAAAAAAAAGAAGTGCTCACACACAGCCTTGGCTCTGTCAATGTGAAG
Organism: Epinephelus lanceolatus; assembly: GCF_041903045.1. Lineage (NCBI taxonomy): Eukaryota > Metazoa > Chordata > Actinopteri > Perciformes > Serranidae > Epinephelus > Epinephelus lanceolatus. Next base: position 25,121,159 of record NC_135736.1, on the reverse strand, counting down.
CAGAGTGGCTCAGACTGAGCTACATAACACTATGCTGACAAATCTTTCTCTTCCACATTCTTGCCCATGAGTAACAGAGCTAACATTAGAGATACTACTGGAGCTTCTGAAGGAGCACTAACGGGAGGGGATGTATTTGTTTGGGTGTTGAGTTCAAATATCAACAATTTTTCTCCAGACTTACCCTCTCCACCTTTAACTGCAGTGTTGTCATGCAGTAGAAAACACAGGCAGGAAGTCAGATTTCTCTTACAGTTTACATCCATGTCTGCAAAAACATTGATGCTTCACATACATCTTCACCCCAGCAGCACAGAAGATCTACACAATCAGCACAGTTTCAAGGTGGACACCCAAGATTAGTGTCACTAATTCAGTGTCTGACCAAATGTCCCCCCTTCTGTTCCTGAGTTATAACGTTGAGTAATGGCCAGGAATTATATTATGAAGTTGAACTGAAGTTGACCTTTAACCTTTTGGCTATAAATGTCATCATTTCATCATTAAATCCTATTAGACATTTGTGTGATGTTTTGTCATAATTAGCATCTTGAGTTATGGCCAAAAACATATTTTGTTAGGTCACAATGACCTTGATCTTTGACCTTCGACCACCAAATTCTGATCCATTTATTCTTCAGTCCAAGTGGACGTTTGTTTTAAATTTGAAGAAATTCCCTCAAGGTGTTCTTGAGATATAGGTGTTTATGAGAATAAGGCGGATGCAAGGTCACAGTGACCTTGACCTTTGACTATCAAAATCTAATCAGTTCATCAATACGTCCAAGTGAATGCTTGTGCAAAAGTTTGAAAAAATTCCCTCAAGGTGTTTTTGATATATTGAGTTCACAAGAATGACACAGACAAGGTCACAGTCACCTTGACCCTTGACATATGACCATCAAAATCTAGTCAGTCCATTGTTGAGTCCAACTGGACGTTTGTGCTGAATTTGAAGAAATTACCTCATGGCATTTTTGCATGGCATATTCACGAGAATGGGACAGACGGACAACCCAAAAACATAAAACAAGCTACTTACAAGCTCTTCCTGGAGCTTTCAAGCATATTACATGAACTTTTTCAAGCCTACATGATGGGTGAGAAGGGAACACAGAGATCTTGAATAATATGAAAAAAAAAATAGTGCGTTAGCCTTTTAGGTCAAAAAATAAATAAATAAAAAATAAAACTGTTTATGAGTAAGGATGAAAAAAGGCCCCCATTAGCAGTTGTATGAGTTACAGTTAGTTTGAAAGTTTCTAACAGCCACCAGTGCTATCACCTCATGTGGTGCAGCATGAGTCTGTTCTCTTGCAGCCAACACTCTGACGTCAGCGCCACTCTCTTTCTCCAACTTCCATCTGTACTGCCAGAGGAGAAAAAATAGGCACAGAATACAGAGTAGAGGAAGTAAGGTAATAAAAACTGGAAAACCCTGATAAGACACATCTGTGGGATTAAACAAGACTCTCTCTGGCTGCTAAATGAGCACCCTCACCCCCATTAGTGGGGTTCACCAAAACATTCCTGAGTCGGCTGGGACGTGCCCCTCCTGCAAGGATGTCAGGTTGTTAAACACAGACACACAAACTCAGACATGGTCCCTTCTATTCTCCCGAAAGATTTAGACAAAACATGTATTTTACATTCTATAATGTTAGTATGGTTTGAGTTTGTGAAGGAGATAAATGTTGAAGCCTCTGGTAATGAAACTGATTAAATGTGCAGCTCCTTCATGTGAACACTGGCACAGATGGATTGAAGAATCCTGGTTTTAACAGAGCCATGTGATTACCAGCTTTATCCAGGATTGTGGATGTTAGAATTAGTGATGCTGAATAATTAGGTAAGCCTAAATTTAAGGAAGAGTAATTTGTGGAAATCTATGCCATTGTTTTCTTGTCTAGAGTAAGAGGACAAGATTGATACCCCTCTCATGTTTGTGTACATTAGACATAAGGTATATGGAGCTTTTCAGAGTTTCAAAGACACTTTACATACAATAGCCTAGGAAGGACCAAAAACCCTTAGTACTGTACGCCACCCAAAAAACTTTTTATATAGAGCATGAGGAAAGTGCTGTTGAAAGGAGGAAGAATCTGAGTCACACCGAAGGAATTTAAACTAATGCTGAGTTGACCATTTTTCTCCTGGATAGGTGAACATAATTTATATGACACTTCTTATCTTTGTGTGATCTATGGCTTGTGGAAAATCTAGTCAACTCCAATTTTTTTAGAGCTTTACTTCTTTGGGGTTTGTCTGTTGTATAAAAAATATGTACTGTTTGATAAGTTTTGTGCTCAGTGGCATTTTTAGGAAGAAAAAAATGGTGGGGAGGCAACTACTTTGGAGAGTTTTCTTCAAAAGACCGACTTTCAAATATGTGCTGTGGAAGATAATCAACATTGTTGCGGTGACAAAAGTTACTGTATTAATAAATACTAACTTCTGCCAAATGTGAGCTAATGATGACGACAGCAACTTGCAAACAGCTCATCGAATTGTAGCAGGGCAAGAGGCAATCAGACCCACACCGGATCAAATTTTGTGCATTCACTTTCATTGCCAAAGCCTTTCGGGAAGTGATGCATGCATTATGTTTTTGGGTTGTCCGCCCCATTCTCGTGAACGTGATATCTCAAGAGTGCCCCACTTTTTTTTTTTTTATCTTTTTCAAATTTGGCACAAACGTCCACTTGGACCCAATGATGCACGGATTTGATTTTGGTGGTAAAGGGTCAAGGACATTGTGACCTTGTCTGCCTCATTCTTGTGAACGAAATATCTCAAGAATGGCTTCAGGAAATTAACGTCCTGTTGGACTCAACAATGAAATAATTAGCATTTGGTGGTCAAGGGCCAAACGTCAAAGGTCAAGGTCACTGTAACCTCACAAAACTGTGGAATTCATACCCTTGACACAAATGTCTAGCAGGATATAATGATGAAGGTGTCACATTTCATATCTAAAAGGTCAACTTTACTATGACATCATTAAGTTCTGCAAAACACTTTTCTGGTCATTATTCAATGTCATAACTTAGGAACAGAAAGGGAGACATTTGGTCAGACACTGTTGGTGACTCTAACTAGAATGTCCACCTTGAAACTTTGCTGACTGTAGATCTTCTATGCTGTTTTGACAAACTGTAATCTGACTGATTCACAAATGCATACCATCACAAGGCTGTAATTCCAGTTGACTGCAGTGTTTGGTGTAAATATATTTGTTTTGGCTTTCTGTGGCACTTTTTGTTATCCCTTTGCAGCATATTTCTATTGTTGTATTTGTTTTGGATTTTCATAATTGTTTTTGTGTAGGCATCATGTGTGAAGCTGCAGCGTGTTCTCCTAATGGAAATGTTTCTGTCATGGTGTGCTTGCCCTTGTTGGAAACTGTACTGGCCACTGTAATGTAAAAACACTTAATACTGTATTCTTTGATATATTACATCTGTGCACTTAGCTAGGGCCAGTAACATAACTTAGACGTTGCACTCTACTTGCCTTGAGTGCAACTGCCCAGATATTAACCTCACCAAATAGGCGAAACACCCACTGGCTCCAGCACTTTGCTATGTATTTTCTGTCTGTTTATTTGACAGATTTCCAATTACTGATTTACTTAGATATGATGAGTCAAGGGCATACTGTATATTTGGTGTCATTAAATTGTGTCTGCTGAGAAAATGCTCTATAGAGAAAGCAGATTACCAAGGGTGAAAGCATCACCCCTATTTACTGTATGATAAACATCTGACCTTTTGCCAAAGGCCTTGCAAAAGCACACCAGTAACTGGAATGTGACTTTGCAAAGAGCTGAAGCTCAGGGATGCAGACTACAGTCTCCGGCACAGAAACACTGAAGATTTGCAAATATTTAAGTGCAAGAGGTCTCACCATTTAATCTGAATCCTTTCAAAATTGCATTTCTCTTTTTTCAGAGATAGCAGGACTATTTATTATCCGAACGCTGTAGAAAAATTAGAATTACATTTACTTGACACACAGATCAAATCCTATTTTTGTATGTAGGGCTGCTTCAAATGAGTATGATTTAAATTCAGACCAATTGCACAAAACTTCCATATAAGTTCTAATAGACTTGCAGACTGGGATGTAATCATAACTATGCATTGAGGTTTTTTTTTCCTAATTCCTATTAAGATTAAAACATACATACTCATTGAAGCATTTCCCTCTTGCACAGAAATCACATTTGACTCAAAACTTAAACCTCATCAACTTCATTCTAATCAAGTTCCTGCTCATTTACAGCATTTTGTATAAGTGTTCACATATGAGACTTATGAAGTGAAGTAATGGTGGCTACTTGACAGGCTCCACTGATTACAGCTCAGCATGACCGTAATAACTGCTCAGGTACTGCAAGACTCCTACACAGTGTCTAGCTGATCATTGCGGCTGCCGCTGATCGACACTTAGCTCTCCCTTGATATTAAATAGAACTGTCAGCAAAAACATTAAAACTGCCTCAGACCTCTGAAGTCACTCTGAAAGGACACTTGAGGCAAAGAGATTCACTTCAAAGATCATTTCATCCTCCTTAAATCAAATACAAGAGGAAATACAAATGGATCAGTGATGCACTCGCAATGAACTTAGTTACAATACTTGGCCACTTCAGAAACAACCCCCTTTGAATGAGGCCAGCAGTTAGCAAGACTACCTCCTTAATGGTGTTCTCCGAGAGCTGTATGAAATCAGCACTTGAATTTGATTAACTGAGTTGAAAGAATTTCTCTGCTCTTGATTACATTCATATTTAGTGGCTTAACATCATGATTAAACACACCCACTTCTTTAAATTCACAAGTTGCAACAGCATTACTAAAAATATCATAGTTGATGTTAGCAAGTTTAGTTTAGTTTAGTTTAGTTTAGTTTTATTCACACATCATCCAGGAAGTACAATACAATACATGGTGTATACAACAAGTATTTTTACACAGTCGGATGTGTGAAAAGGGTCACCCCAAGGAAGCTATTTAAAGCTTTTAATAGGGGGCCCGGTTTTCCATGAATATAGGATACTGGCCAGATATCCTTATAATATGGACCAACCGCAGCTACAATGACTGTAGTCTTTCTGCCTGAATCTTTTAACTAATTTCCAGAAGAACTGTAAGATTAAAGCAGTTAGTAAGAAAGTTATCATGCCACGAGAGAGTAGCACCATGAGGATCTGGAAAAAGAGAACTAGAATTTGTTGATGGTTATTGCCCTAGTTTGACACCTTGATGCTAAAGAGTTCACTTTGAAGCTGCTTTAATCAATATTCTTATAGTATAACAATGAATTAAATGCATGTGAGTCAGTCATAGTGATGAACCCACAGAGAATTATTACCTAGTTCCCCTCTGTTGTTCTAATAGTGTCTTTCAGCCTATTGTTTTGGTTTTATGGACGCAACTTTGCTGTTGTGATCCCACTGCCCTCAACACTACTGTTTCCAGGTGCAGTGTGCTTATCAGATACAGTTAGTGACTTGCAGTGTTGAGCAAGTTATTCTCAAAATGTAATAAACTAAATATTTCTTATTAACTTAACTTGAAAGTGATATGTTACTTTACAATATTACTCTCTGTGTAGAGTAATGTATTACTTATTACACTACTTTTGTGCTACTTTCAGCAAAATTACCTCAGAAGAACAACTAGGCATTATAAAATGTTGTTGTTTCCTAGCAGCTATCAAAGCATTAGGGCTCCAGTTACTGCAGTTCATTTCAAATCCAGCTGTACGCAGATCTGACTCATTCATGCATTTACATACAGTACAGGCCAAAAGTTTGGACACACCTTCTCATTCAATGCGTTTTCTTTATTTTCATGACTATTTACATTGTAGATTCTCACTGAAGGCATCAAAACTATGAATGAACACATGTGGAGTTATGTACTTAAAAAAAAGGTGAAATAACTGAAAACATGTTTTATATTCTAGTTTCTTCAAAATAGCCACCCTTTGCTCTGATTACTGCTTTGCACACTCTTGGCATTCTCTCCATGAGCTTCAAGAGGTAGTCACCTGAAATGGTTTCCACTTCACAGGTGTGCCTTATCAGGGTTAATTAGTGGAATTTCTTGCTTTATCAATGGGGTTGGGACCATCAGTTGTGTTGTGCAGAAGTCAGGTTAATACACAGCCGACAGCCCTATTGGACAACTGTTAAAATTCATATTATGGCAAGAACCAATCAGCTGACTAAAGAAAAATGAGTGGCCATCATTACTTTAAGAAATGAAGGTCAGTCAGTCCGGAAAACTGCAAAAACTTTAAATGTGTCCCCAAGTGGAGTCGCAAAAACCATCAAGCGCTACAACGAAACTGGCACACATGAGGACCGACCCAGGAAAGGAAGACCAAGAGTCACCTCTGCTTCTGAGGATAAGTTCATCCGAGTCACCAGCCTCAGAAATCGCAAGTTAACAGCAGCTCAGATCAGAGACCAGATGAATGCCACACAGAGTTCTAGCAGCAGACCCATCTCTAGAACAACTGTTAAGAGGAGACTGCGCCAATCAGGCCTTCATGGTCAAATAGCTGCTAGGAAACCACTGCTAAGGAGAGGCAACAAGCAGAAGAGATTTGTTTGGGCCAAGAAACACAAGGAATGGACATTAGACCAGTGGAAATCTGTGCTTTGGTCTGATGAGTCCAAATTTGAGATCTTTGGTTCCAACCGCCGTGTCTTTGTGAGACGCAGAAAAGGTGAACGGATGGATTCCACATGCCTGGTTCCCACTGTGAAGCATGGAGGAGGAGGTGTGATGGTGTGGGGGTGTTTTGCTGGTGACACTGTTGGGGATTTATTCAAAATTGAAGGCACACTGAACCAGCATGGCTACCACAGCATCCTGCAGCGACATGCCATCCCATCCGGTTTGCGTTTAGTTGGACGATCATTTATTTTTCAACAGGACAATGACCCCAAACACACCTCCAGGCTGTGTAAGGGCTATTTGACCAAGAAGGAGAGTGATGGAGTGCTGCGGCAGATGACCTGGCCTCCACAGTCACCGGACCTGAACCCAATCGAGATGGTTTGGGGTGAGCTGGACCGCAGAGTGAAGGCAAAGGGGCCAACAAGTGCTAAACACCTCTGGGAACTCCTTCAAGACTGTTGGAAAACCATTTCAGGTGACTACCTCTTGAAGCTCATGGAGAGAATGCCAAGAGTGTGCAAAGCAGTAATCAGAGCAAAGGGTGGCTATTTTGAAGAAACTAGAATATAAAACATGTTTTCAGTTATTTCACCTTTTTTTGTTAAGTACATAACTCCACATGTGTTCATTCATAGTTTTGATGCCTTCAGTGAGAATCTACAATGTAAATAGTCATGAAAATAAAGAAAACGCATTGAATAAGAAGGTGTGTCCAAACTTTTGGCCTGTACTGTATAGGTTTTGCCACTTATACCATTAAAATGTTCTGCTTTTATTTATAATAGCGTGATGAAAACGAAAAGGACACAGGGACAGGCAGGCAGACAAAGAAGTCTGATAAATTATGAAATAAGGATCAATATTTAAAGGCCTATTGTACGGGCTGGTGTGCAAGTCAGTCACTATGACAAGCTGGAAGACCCACCTTTTCCTTTTGTGGTGGTCAACTACAAACGCATCAGAGAGAGCTGAGTACAAGATGGGGACGGTGTGCCAGCGTTACTTTGCCTTTGTAGTGGATGTGAATGGAAAAACAACCAACATTCTAACAGACATTTGGTGGCATCACCCAGATGTGCCAATCATTGGAATGAGGAAAAACACACCAGAGCAAGTGTACTTATCCCAACTGCTGTCAAGCAGTCTTAGGATGCAAAAGCCAAACAGGATACATTGTAGACATTGCAGGTACAGTATGTGAATGGAAACACATTGAACATGATAATGCACAGTAGGGGTGACCCCGAATAGTTGATGATTCGGTGATTCGATTGGGAGAAGTCTGAGTCGACTGCCAGTCTCGCTGTTGAATCGTCGCAAAATGTGGTTATGAAACAAGACCGTACCATTCTGACTAAATGGGGGTGCTCACTGCTGCTGAACATCTTGATTTGACATAGAATGTATTTGTTTTCTAGTAATTCATGATATATAGCCTATTTTGATACAAACATCAGCCTAATTTCTGTTGATAAAAAACTGAAAATGACACGTGCATTTAATCAGTAGGCATAATCATTGCGGAGGTGAGTGAGTGCGCTGCAGGACCATCAGAGCAGCATCGAGGCCTACAGTGATTCAAAGTTAAAGTCCCATTGATTGTCACACACCTGAGTGTGTGAAATTTGTTCTCCACATTTTACCCATCCCCTGAGGGAGTGGTGAGCAGCAGCGGTGCCGCGCTCGGGACTCATGTGGTGATGATTTATGGTGGCGGAGCACATAAACAAACAATTTGGAGGAGGTATGTGCTCTCAAATCAAACTTTTTTGAAGGATTATTTGTTTACCTGAAGTGTCTTAACACAAATTTCACCGCTGATTGTTTTCTTGATAGACCCTGATTTTTTATTTGGCTACTTTTTGTCCAACGATTGAGAGCGGTGACGCACGGTCCGTGTGGATGAACTTGTATGAATCTGAGTTGATTAATGAAGTACCTTGACGTCAGAAAGAAGGACAACTGTTTTACTTCTACTTTTACTTTTATTATTATTATCTTATTATGCCAACTGAAGAATTCAATTTGTTCATTTGGGTGTTTTAGCTCTTTTCTCTGGAGTGGAAACTGACGCAAATGAGCTCATTAATCAATGAAGGGTAAAACAACATAATTCGACGATTAGTCGGCTAAAGGAAAAATTTGTCAAATCAGATTCAACTATGAAAGTTCTTAGTCGGGGACACCCCTAATGCACAGTACAGATGTGCCGATCACTGGCACCCCTCTGTAATGAAGCCTATAATCACATGACAAGATACAAAAACCTTCGTGAGATATTTCTCCTGGTGACACACTGGCGGAAGGGGAGTAGTGTGGATGAATGACCAATGAAAACAATAAACACTTACATTTGGATGGTAACACACAACATGACATAATATTAACCAAAATCCTGTTGGTAATGCATTACACCCAATACTGGCAACTAGCTGGTGAACATAATGGAGGATTTAGCCGCTGGAGAGCAAGATATTTCACTCAGAAGCTGGTGGAGACCAAAACAGATGTAAAAGGTGAATGAAGGTTGGACTCACATTTGGAAAGTGAACAGCTGTCTACTGCTGTCAAAAGACATTTTGTTGACCCATGCAACAACCTGATCTACCTCTGTTCATTTTGTAGCTATACAGTCTATGGGCCAGGCCAGAATATGGTACTACCTAGGTGGCAAAATCTCGTTGGAACCAGTTTGTTCATGTAAGTAATTTGAAACATGATAACTGCTTCAAATGTGCAGCTTTACTTATTTAGAGTAAACCAGACACAAAACAACATGGTCTTAACAGCAGATCTTTTTTGGCATATGAGCACTGCTTCACAAGGTAAAGATCTTCACATTAAAGATACCCACATCATCCACTTGGTCCATTGCCTTGGGCACTCTCAAATCCAGATGGCTTATTGCTGAAAACTAACATGGCTGCTCTTTCAAGAGAGTTAGAGAAAAAAAGGGTCAGCAGTTGAAAATATTGAAGAGCACTCTGTATGCATCACTGATGGAATGAGCCTTGGTCAGAAACTAAAAGGTGATGGCAAGACTTTTGGAGAGATTGCTGGTTTTGTACTGAGCCTAACTTTGCACGGAGTAGAAAACAGTGAGTGGATAGTGATGTTTAACATGTACTGGAAAATATCAGTCAAGCATGCTGGGAGATACAGTCATGGTTCAGCATGACAACTAAAGGTAAGCACATTGGCGCTTCTTATATATATTATTTTGGTGTTATTGTGAATACAGTCCATCTAACGCTCGCTTTCTTCATGTTTTTCGCCATTTTATGACCACTACTGATGCAACTGTAGCCAGTATATTACTATCACTATCTTCATTCATATTTTAAGAAACTACAAATTATATTCAGCCACAAAATAAGCCTGAAAAGGTGGAAATCAGAACAGAGCTACAGAGAGCTGTTGCATAGAGATGATACTTTGTCTCATCTAGTTGCATTGGTGTAAACTAGCAGGTTTTCAGAACATTGCAGAATGGCGCATTGCAAGTAACTGCCTGTTTCAACTTGTCTCGTCATGTCTTTGGTCTGAACTGGGCTTTACAGGCATGCTGGTGTTAGACTGGATGAGCGACACCAGTGGCTGTTCTGGAACACATGGTCCTGCAAGCTTCGACTGCTAAGCCTAGTGCACAGCTCCAAACCTGCATCATTACAGGAGGGTGTAGAAGTTGTCATGAAACTGAATGAGTATGATGATAATAATGATGATGATGAATAAACAGATTGTGATTATTCTAAATGGATATTACTGTGACAGTAGAATAAGATGTTAATGATGATGATAATGATCACTGGTTAACAGTCACACTGAACTGTAACATCACATTATTTCCTCTTTATGTTCCCACCAGAAAAGAGTCATAATTCCTACAGCTGCTTCAGTACTTTAGCCTGCTTTCAAGATATGGTAGCAAATTATACAAGCAGTAATGAAGGTATTAATTATACGTTACTTGTAAATAATTCTTTAGGAATCTAGAAATATAGTCCTAAAATGGGGCAATGATGCTGACCAAAGTTTGATGTCTTGCCCAATTAGAGTAGATATTGATCTTGGTGCTTTGTTCGCAAAGATGAATGAAGAACTCTATCTACTGAACACTTTCATTCATTCCAATAAATCCAACCATCAGTTTTTCAGTTTTTCAAAATCATTTGACACATATTCACATATTCAGTCCCAGTGCGGTGCAGCATAATTATCAGTTTTTTTTCAAGTTTATCACATCACGATGTTTACCGCCAATATGTTACTTTTACATTCAATACTTGACATCTAACATCAGCAGAGACACTCCTGCTGTTTCCCTCTCACATTAACACATCTTTTTTAATCTGACATATTACTTCCCACTTTCAAATAAATTCACATACTCCACATAAACATTTTCAAAAACACACAAAGCTCTTGTAAGTGTTTTGCATCAACACTCGTTTCTTTCACACCAGTGAAACACACTCCAACAGACTTAGTTTTGTCTTAGAAGACGTTTCACCTCTTATCCAAGAGGCTTCATCAGTTCATGCTTGTCTGACTAGGCTGGAACTAGTCTGACAAACTGGTGTGGAAAAACCCAGGTATTTAACCTCTGAGGAGGTCTTCAAAAGGCCAGTGATGTCATTGGATCGTTAGTGCTCCAAAGGTGTGTCAACGACGGTCGTTGAAACTCCTGCTGCAACGTAGGTCGTTGAGGCCATTTGTGATCGACCATTGTTTTTAGAGGTTAAGTTGTTAAATCTCCTGGGCAAGGATGAAAGGACAGCATTATAGGTGGGGGGATAGGTGGTGTCACAGACCTCCTCTATTGAGAGATGGTTTTTCCAATTTCACATTCTAAGACAAAACTAAGTTCAGTTGTGTTCGATTCAATTGCCTTGAGATAACTATGACCTGGATAAATGAGAATATCCACAGGCAAACTCCGACAGCTTTCATACAGGAGTGGAAATTAGTTGTTTGCTGTTGTATGTCCAATAATCTCAGTTTTCTTTGCATTGGGTATTTGTCCTTGGAATTAAGTTTACAGTGCCAATAGTTTGTGAACCATTAGAATTTCCTGTATTTCTGCATAAAAGTGATCTCAAATGTGATCAGATCTTCATCTAAATCCTAAAAATACACGAAGAGGACCCAGGATTGTTGTTTAGTGTCTGTAAACATGCTTGCCAGCAAAAGTGAAAGTAAAAGCCAACCTCAGTTTGGCTTTATTTTGGTGTCACTACCTTTTTTTTATGGCCCAATCTCACCTGAGCTCTGCAGGGTACGCGCCAAGAAATGTCCCAAACTTAGAAACTGAGAAGAAAATAACAAAAATACAGGCAGAGGGCAAAGTCTCTGCAGATAAATACACCACCACACACTATAACTGCTGATCAGTACCACACATGGGCTTGGAGGAATTTTGGCCCATTACTCCACACAAAACTGCCTCAGCTCAGTGATGCTGCAGGGTCTCCTTGCGTGATCTGCTCTCTCAGGTCTCAACCTTGCTTTTGTAGACTGACTTGTGTTTAGGTACTTTGTCTTGCTGCATTGCCTATATGTTGTTGAAGTTAATTATATGAACAGATACCCTGACATTGTCTTGTAGAATTTTCTGGTACAATCCAGAACTCATAGTTCTCTCAGAGATTGCTGCCCTGGTCAAAAAGCAGCAAAGCACCCCAAAACTATGACACTGCCACTGCCATGCTTCACAGTTGGGATGAGGTTGCTTTGATAAAATGGAGTGTTTGGTTTTCCCAAACATGTTGTTTCTCATTTAAACCAAACGTTCTATTTTGGACTCATGTGTCCACAAAACATTCTTCCAATACCCCTCACCCACACGGCCTTTAGCAAAATGTTCTTCTTGGGGAGCTGTGGCTTTCTCCTTGCTATCCTGCAATACACACCGCACTTTTTTAGTGTTTGATGGTGGACTCATGAACACTGACATGTGCCAGAGCAAAAGAGGCCTGTAGATGTTACCCTGGGTTTCTTTGTGACCTCCTGGGGTATTACACACCTTGCTCTTGGACTGATTTTTGTTGGATGGCCCCTCCTGATGTTGAATTTCCTCCATTTGTACAATATCTGCCTGACACTGGATTGGTGAAGGTGAAACTCTTTGGAAATGATTTTGTAACCTTTTCCAGCCTGGTGACCATCAACAACTCTTTGTCTGAGCTCCGCAGAAATCTGCTTTGTTCGAAGTATGGCACACTTTGGCAAGTGGTGAAGACCAGATAGTAAAGACCAGTGTTGGGAGGGTTACCTGTAAAATGTAACAGGTTACAGATGACCAGTTACCCTGTTAAAAATGTAATAAGTAATGTAACTATTTTACTAAGTCACTCTATAAACTTTTCACCTGAAAGAATATGCTTGGATGTAATCCCTTTGTAATCACCAACATGTTGATAAGTAACATTTAATTACATCTAACTAGTTACTCTCTAACACTGGTAAAGACCCAGGTCAATATTGTTTCAACTGGGCAGCAACTGATCACATCTGACTGTTGTTCCATTAATTGAAACACCTGACCCCAGTTAGCCCTTTTAACAAACACATAATGCTTTGTGAAATAAGTGACTGAATGATTAAGTACATATTTTTGTATCATTTGTTAAACTGGGTCCTTTTTATCTAGTTTTAGGACTTGAAAGATGGTCTGATCAGATTTTAGCATGAAGAAAGAAAAAAGCGATCCACACACCAAAAGAGCTCCCATATGCAATTTTTTATTTTGCGTGACGTTTCAGGCGTGATGCTCTTCCTCTTCCAGCAGTCTGAGGAAGAGCATCACGCTTTTTTGCGTGACGTTTCAAGCGTGATGCTCTTCCTCAGACTGCTGGAAGAGGAAGAGCATCACGCTCGAAACATCACGCAAAATAAAAAATTGCATACGGGAGGTCTTTTGGTGTGCGGATCACTTTTTTCTTTTTTCATGCTTTTGATACTTTGTGATCCAGCACCCAACCCAGTGGGCTTCGGGGATGTGCGTGTCCTATTTTTTATCATACTGATCAGATTTTAGGTCATATTTATGTAGAAGTACAGAAAACTCTAAAAGGTTCACAGACTTCCGAGCAGCACTGTATATAAGACAAACATGCATCATATGATTTACACCCACAACACCTTGAAAACAAATATTTAAATATATTGTATTCAATCTAAAGTAAGTAAAACTTAACGTATACAACCAACAGTTAACCTAGCACTGTTTGCACATGGTGTTGACAGTACATTTGTTTAAAAAGTGCAAGAGACTGACAGCCCAGTAGCCTAGGATTATATTCATATTGGAGAATTTCACACCTCACGTTGTACATCCATTGCCAACTTTCAGTGCCAATGCAGGAAGATGTCTACAAAATCCACCTAACAGCCAATTTATCATTTACCAATTAAAACACAATATCTGCTTTATTTAGTTCCCACAAAAACCGAGGTATTCACCACAATCTTTCCATAACCTTAACCATGTCATAGTTGCAATATGCAGGTGTTGCAGAAAGACAGAGTAATCAGAAAAGAGTGAAGACTGGCTTTTATACAATGGCTGGTAAATAATGTTCATAAAGGCTGCTCTTGATGTGTAACAGAGGTATTGTTGCTATGGTTACATGCAGGGCTTTCTTTGTTCTCTGATTAAGGATGGTGGTAATATTATTGATTGTAAACATTTGAGCATGGAAGCTGATATCTGACCTCTGGGAGCAGTAGAGTGTGTGTGTAATAAAGTAATCTAAGCTCAAAGATAAAATATGACAAAGCTACATTTATCCAGAGGGAAACTGCTGCGCAGGAGCTGCAGTACAAAGTGAGGGGAGTGCAAATATAACAGTGCAAATATTAAAGGTGCAAATCCAAAATACAGTATTTATAATACATACAGTGTTAAAGTCAGGTTACGGATCATAAAAATGTAATGGTAGGGATCAGTCTTGGTGGGGTTGCAGATCAGATGTGTATAGGCAGCGTAAGAGTACATGTAGTAGTACAGAACCCCATGTACTAGCTTTTCAGGATTTAATGTTAACATACACCTGTGAACCAATCACAAACAACTCTAACTGGCAATAACAGACCACAGAAAGCATTATTTTGCCAGGAAACTAGTGCTCAACAAAAGTGTATAATCAGAGTAATAAGAGTGACACAACCCTCCGCTGTTGACTGCTGCAATATAACAACCCAGGAGCCGTTCTAACAGCTTCAGGCTAATCAGACAGAACATGGACCTCCTATTTCCCATTGCCTGTCAGCCTCATCACCTGTGAAAAACCATACAAGCTGTGGTAGGACTCTTCCCTCTATCCCCATGGCTTTCCTTGACTGACACTTTCTGCAGGCCAGGCGCTGATCACTGTTGAGTCAAGCTGTATTTTCGCTCCGTTTGGCATAAAAACCCACTACAAAGGACTGCTGGGAGGTATGGGGAATTGTTGTGGTTAATGGGTTAGACACGAAACAAGAAAGTGGAGGAATTCCACTTGAGATCACGCCTCTTATTTCCTGCTATTCTTCACTGTGGTGTTTTAAGTAGGGACACGAGCAGCTTTGGAGTTTATAACTTTAGAGAGACTCATATATTGCATGGACAAATAAATAAACAACTTACATACTGATTTTAATAAAATGAATCAAGTATTTTGTATTGTATGACACAATTACATAATAAAAACTTCAGTATTTTTTTTTAATAATCTTTTTTCATGTTTTTATACTTGATTGTATTCTGTGTAATTCTAATGTATTTAATAGCAGCCAGATAAGCAATAATTCATGTATTGTTTCCTATTATTATTGTTGTTGTTTAGTGGTTTTATTCTGTTGGAAACATAAAACATGTATGATGATTCATTTGCTTTAATTACAGATATCACATTTAATATGTGGTGCAGGCTTAAACCATAGCCAAAAAGAGAATTAAAAAAAAGAATAAGCTGCAGTTCTGGATCAAGGACATGTATTCCATGAACATTGCATTTGTTTTGATTCAGATCATAATTTCTACGCTCTAAGACTGGAAGATATTTCTGGGAATTGTTCAGCCTTGGTGAATGTATGCACTCTCTTTCCCCCCCTGTTACTGTGTACGCTCCGTGCATATAATGAAGCTGTGACAGTCATTTTTAAGCATCAAAAAATAATAACTGAGAGTGTGTTGTTAGGAGCAGGCAGTCCTAAAATGTGGCAGCATAATGTCAACCCCCCCTCCCCGGCCACCTCTGCCCCAGTGGGAAAGTGAAGCATCACGTTGGAGAGGATGACATTTCATGGTCCAGTAGCATTATTGCAATATAAAAACAAAACACCCTTGACTTTTAGTGAGAGAAGCAAAGGAGCCGTAGAGAGATGGAGGCAGACAGAGAGCTGTCTAATGTTCTTAACACTTCATCGAAAGCAGTAAATGCTGTAGTAAGGAGCATGGTTGAACAATTAGAATTAACATGTGGTTGTTTGGGCGGGAGATAATGTATTTCTCATCTGACAGCTCATACCATATACAGTACAAAAAGCACCAATATAATTTTCCTTCTTTTTTTTTTTTTTTGATAAATAAGTATTCCACATAATTTTCAGCATACAGTTTACAGTCATGTCAGTGAATCACATGGTGGCTTCACACACATCTTCCCCCGGCAGCGCAGGAGATCTATAGAGTCAGCACAGTTTTAAGATTAGTGTCACTGATTCAGTATCTGACCAAATATTTCCTTTTCTATTCCTGAGTTATGGTGTTGCATAATGGCCAGAAAAGTGTTTTTGTCAAATATTATGATGTCACAGTGAAGCTGACCTTTGACCTGTTGGATATAAAATGTCATCACATCATCATTTTATCCTATTAGACATTTTTTTTTAATTTTTATTCATAATTTATCAATGAATTCTTGAGTTATGGCCAAAAACATGTTTTGTGAGGTCACTGTGACCTTGACCTTTGACCACCAAATTCTTATCAGTTCATTCTTGAGTCTAAATGCATGTTTGTGCCAAATTTGAAGAAATTCTCTCAACTTCTTTTGCGATATCATGTTCATGAGAGTGAAACTGACGCAAGGTCACAGTGACATTGACCTTTGACCATTAAATTCTAATCATCCTTAATTCAAAGTGGACATTTTTGCCAGAAATTGAACAAAGTATTAGTCCAGGCAGGACAGGATGTCAAGCTCAGCTCACGTTCCGGCTACATCAGCTGATCTCAAACAGCCAATCAACTAATGGAGCAGCTAATTGATGGAAGGGAGTCAGCTGATAGATCACATGATTCCTTTCTGTGCAACTAATTGGCGAATCTCATTCAGGGCGCCCTATTTAAACTGCTCTGGCCTGCCTACTGTTGCTGCTTCCTCTGCAAGCTCTCTGCAAGCTTCCTCTGCAATATTTCTTGACCAGAAGCACTCACTACAGAAGTTGTGTCTTCATTGTGAAGATGCCATCCAAGTCTTTATGCTAAGCTACCCTAACTGTCCACAGGTGGCTTCAAATTTAACCGACAGTCATGAGAGTGGTGTCACTAATCTTACCTAACTCTTGGCAAGAAATCAAAGTAGCATGTTTCCCAAAATATTGTACCATTCCTTCAGGAGGGACCAGTGTGGAAAAGTGGAACTAAAAAAACAGTCATTTTTAAAAAAGTGAACTTGCAGAGGGACATGGTTAGAAAAGAGAAATTCTCTATTAACTAAACTCCAGCCAGACCACATTTTTTCCCAGAAACCAGACTGCCCAGCTCTCTGCCTCTGTGGTCGAAACGATTTATGACTGTGGCACTGTGAGGTGGGTGGCACAGCATGGTGGCAGATGTAGGGCCACAGTTTAATTCTAGTCTAGTCAGATCAAAGTATCAGCAGAAGCACAGAAAGGTGTGGAAAAGTACAGTAAAAGAATGGGCTGGGTGTACCATTACTTTACCAAGGCCAATCTTTCATCAGCAGCTTTCTCGCCTTGTGTTTGGAC
This sequence comes from Epinephelus lanceolatus, assembly GCF_041903045.1. NCBI lineage: Eukaryota > Metazoa > Chordata > Actinopteri > Perciformes > Serranidae > Epinephelus > Epinephelus lanceolatus. The sequence continues at coordinate 25,103,487 of NC_135736.1, read as the reverse complement.
CCCCCTTTGTTGTTTCCACTCCACTGCCAGTGCTTTTGAATTACATCAGCAGTGATATATTAATAATTTCTGCCCTGTTTATGCCTATTTGTAATTGACAAGACGTTATGTATTAATCATATTTTGTGGCGAGGTGAGCTCCAAATTAAACAGAGGCACTGTTTGTTCCTGTGATTTTACTGAAAGAAGTGTGGGATGCTGGGAATCTATCTTTCCAGCCAACTGAGCTAAGCCATTGGGAGACAGTCTGGGGTTGGCTGCCCCCACTTCCTTTTGGTAATGGAAAAACCCACACTCAGAGTCAAGATAAAGAATGGAGAGCAGAATTCATACACTGTGTCTCAATTCCCTTTGGATTTGGGCCCCAGTGTACATGAGGCACATTTTGTTCCGTGCATATCTATTAATTTTCCAAGAATGTATTAATTTAATTTACAATACTTTTGCAAGAGTGTCAGCTATTTTAAAGCTTATTTGATCTTTCAGCAAATCCTCATTAGCCGCACGCTCTCATTGCTACTTGTCTTCAAAGCGGACTGATTGAAACATCTTAATGCCAGTGCAGTTTCCCTTGAATGAGAAAGAGGATGGCTTCAATCTTGCACACGTTGTCAGGAAAAGGAGGGAAGGAAACGGATTCCTCCGGGAGTTCAATGCATTATTCCAGTCAATATATTGATGTATGTTTGAGACTGATCCAAGGGTAAAATCCCCTCAGAGACAAAGGTAAGAAGAGAAGGAGAGATGGTGATGTTTATATTCATTTGTCCTCTACTTGGCGAGACGTGCACACTTCCTCTCACCCGCTCATGAATAATGAATGCTCACACAGCCTAAACTGACCTCATTGCAATTACGTCAGATGATGGATTTGTTTGAAAACCACTTGACCTTGTCTTAAACATTACTGTTTTGCTGTGTCATTGACACTTGTACAAGGTTGCCAAGTCACAGCCTGGCAACAGCAGCTGAGTCGCTGCACAGAAATGCCTATTCAGAGCTTTGGCTTCAGGGACCGTTAGCCCTGCAGGTCAAACAGATATTCAATCATAACCTTTCTGTCTCATTTGTTTACTTTCTGCCAAATTCTGCCACACTTTGTTTACAGTAGTTCAACTGACAACATCTTAATTATATCTGAAATGTCTCTTCGCCAATCTCTTTGTTTGTGTCTAATTAATTAAAATCTGATGGCAGCTCATTCAAATAAAGTGAATGCAATTCTCTAAATTCGTTGTTAACTGACTTTTTTTCCCCAGTGCTGCAACTTGTAGTTAATTAAACCTACTGTGTGCATGTGGAGGTACGTGTACTGAAAACATCAGTTGCTGTGCTACTTCTATGTTCGCCATCTTCAAGAATAATCATCCGCAAAAGGATTAATTTGTATGTGGGTCCTGTTTCATACAACCACATGTGAAAACACCTGCCAAGAATGCAGTATGTAAAACATGCAAACCATGAGAATGTTGTTGACTTAAATCTCCCGTGAAGGGATGAAGGAAACACATAATCTCAACAACAGCCCTTGAGCAAAGCATTTAGAAGCTCCTGGTGTACATTTGATCTCAAGGCTGACCTTTACTCCTCTAGTATTTCACACAGGTTCCATGCTTTAACGAGGCTCTACTGGCTTAACCATTCATCTACACATCTACACTTTGATTTAAATGTACGTGCAAGGATTAGATAAATAAACCTTTTGCACACTTTAGGACTCTTGCAGTACAATTTTAGTGCATGAAAATATAGTCAAGTTATGAGAGTGCCGGCCAATTCTTCAGAGTAATATGACGCAGCAAGATGCCATCTAAAATATCTGGACTGTATTCCTACTTTCTAGCACGTAAGATCCCATGGGTAAGGAGGGACAATTCACAGTAATACATCTTTGGGGAGGCTCTTATGTCTAGTGACTCACAGAGGGAGATTCAAAAGAAGAGTTCTTTGTTCAGTCAGTTCCTTGCAGACATAACCAAGCTACCTCTCACAACAATATTATATTTTTCCCCATTTTTTTCCCATTTCTCAAATCTAGCTCCTGAGAATTATCCCCTACCTATCTCATCCTGAAGTAAGCCCTTGAAATGGAGATTTTTTTCAATGACATAAGCTCTTACCTGTCAGATTGGAACACTTTAGTGAATTACAAATTCACAGTATCAGAGAGAGCTGCACAATATCAGGTTTGTGTCTTTGTGATTTGAAATTAATTTTCATAGGGGTCTTTTGTAAAATAATAAAAGAGAACTGAGCATTTGAAAAGCATGGTCATAGAAATCTTGATTTTGATGATTTTTTTTACTTTTTTCAATTTAAATTGACATGGTGGGCAACACGGTGGTGTGGTGGTTAGCACTCTCGCCTCACAGCAAGAGGGTTGCCGATTCGATCCCGGGCGTGGGAGCCCTTCTGTGCGGAGTTTGCATGTTCTCCCCATGTCAGCGTGGGTTCTCTCCGGGCACTCCGGCTTCCTCCCACAGTCCAAAGACATGCAGATTGGGGACTAGGTCAATTGGTAACTCTAAATTGTCCGTAGGTGTGAATGTGAGTGTGAATGGTTGTCTGTCTCTATGTGTCAGCCCTGCGATAGTCTGGCAACCTGTCCAGGGTGTACCCTGCCTCTCGCCTGATGTCAGCTGGGATAGGCTCCAGCCCCCCCGCGACCCTCAAGAGGATGAAGCGGTTAGAAGATGAATGAATGAATGAATTGACATGGTGGCATGGTGGTGCAGTGGTTAGCATTGTTGCCTCAGAGCAAGAAGGTTCCTGGGTCGAACCCAGGGTGGGAGTTCTGTGTGGAGTTTGCATGTTCTCCCTGTGGTAGCGTGGGTTTTCTGCAGGTACTCCGGCTTCCTCCCACAGTCCAAAGACATGCAGGTTAAATGGTGGCTCTAAATTGCATGAATGGTTGTCTGTCTCAGCCCTGTGATAGTCTGGCGACCTGTCCAGCGTGTACCCTGCCACCCTCCCACGACCCCTAACAGGATAAGCAGTTACAGATAATGAATGAAATAGTTGTTTTTTGTCATTAAAAAAAAAAGAATAAAATAAAAATAGGGCAAATGTTAGAGTGGAGTGTTTGTGGAGATCTGAGTGCAGTACAAAACAAGAAGAAGCTGAAATTAACAACTTTGCATATATACCTATTCTCTTCTAGCAAGTTTTTTATTTGTGTTGATTTATCTTGTCTTGTCTCGGGCGCCTTCAATATGCTACGTACAAACCTGACTGGACTCCAATGATGTAGGTGTCAGGCTTTTTGCAGTTCTAAATTATTAATGCAGCAGCATTCAACTGTAAGTATAGACAGCAGCAGTAAGGCTGACAGTGGCAAAAGAAAAGCGTTAGTGCTTGTTTTATTTGCCTAACATAAAGAAGAAGATAATAGATTTATAGATTCTATGTGAGAACCATACATATTTAATTCAAGTGTATTTTTTATTTATGTAAATCTGAATGTCCAAATCAACTAGACAACAGACAGGGCTTTGGAAGTAACCATTGGTGGGCCAACTGTGGAAATCTCTTCTCTATAGAATTTATCTTATAAAAAATAGCATAGTCTGGCAACAATTATTCCTTACATCAACTATTAGGACTCCCTGTCGTCATCAGTGTAAGACATTGTCAGTGATCAAAATCTGATTCCTCCAGACTGGGCATGTCCAGATAGTTTTAAAACCACTGACAGAAATCTGAACAGTTACATCATGGGATAAAAAAAGGAAGCACTTTTGATGTAGTGACTACCAGTGTTGCCTATCATGCATACTTGATGGACAGCTAATGTGAAGGAAATCCTAGTGGAGAGGGACCAAGAAAACATGCCCTCCAAGACGTAGCCTACAGACAAAGAGAGAAGTTGGAGAAAAAAATTATATGAGAGGGACCCAGGAGTGGAGACAGAGAGAGTCTGTGGGAGAGAAGGAGGCTGACAGAGATGAAGAGATGAGCGTGTACGTGACAGAGAAAGCTAAAGGTGATGCGTAGCCGCCTCTGGCAAGATCTTAATAATGTTGTGTAGTGTGTCATGCACCGTTATTTTCTAATCTTGTATGAGTATGTTTGTGATCAGGCAGCAGAAAATCTCTGAAACTGTGTGTGATGCATCCTGATTCAAACTTGGTAAGGACCTTAGGTTTGTTTATATAGGCAAAGATCTACAGGCAATAATTAAGGCTCCGCCTGCAGTGACATTATGTCTGCATGAGGTTTGACTGACAAAATACTGAAGCCAGATTTCCTGTGTGAGTTTGTGAAGTCATCTTTAGCAACCTGACAATGACAGTAAATGCTTGTGTCTCGTGTTCTGACAAACAATTAGATGAGATTCATTTGTTTAGCGACCGCAGCTGTCATCTCTGGAGCCACACGTGTGTCCACGGGAAGAGATAATAATAAATGTCATGATGCTGCAACTTGCAGACACAAATCCACCAGAGTATGACCTGCAAATACCAGACGTGTTTCTAATACCTGTGGGTGAGATGAAATGCACGAGATAACAGAAAATAGTTTAGCAACAAAAGGTATTCAGAGGGAGCTAAATCAGAAGGCTGTCATTTATCATTTAATATATTCTACTGAGACACTTTCAGTCCCACCTGACAATGTGGAATACAGATAATTTCATCTGGTTAAAATTCAAAGCCTCAACAAAACAATACAGTGGAATGGCATTATCAGGGATGTCTTCAGGGGTCTCTAAATTTAGAGTTCTACTCAAACACTTTAGCAAGCAAAAGTAATTCAGTTTCTCCCTGACAACAAACAACTAGATCTGACTTTAAGAAGCAGGTTCATATTTTTACCTGAATGCATTTGATGGGTTGTGTGATCCCAAAATGAATACCAATGTGCTGTCTGATATGTGGCATTGTGAAGGAAAGACTTTGTGTGTTAGTATGACATCTCAAACACAAACATAGAGACGGGGGCTATGTCACCCCTAATGATTTCCTATAAATTATTCATTCCTTTAATTATTGATGAAGTGTCTCCTGAGATGTGAGATGGACTCTGCACACTGTGACTCACACATCACATTCATTGACAAATACAGAGTAGTTATTTCTGTCACTTATTTTTTTTCATCCATGCTGGGATTGGATTCCATATTTACGTGCTCTAAATTGTTTGTCTGTGGTGTACTTACTTGAACTTGTAATGAACAGATACAACTAGAGAGAGAGTATCAGTCTGGAGGAGGAATCTGCACAATATAACGCAGAGACATGTCTGGACTGCATACGGTACAGAAATTCAAACCAGGTTTTGTATCTAAAGCATGATCATTCTGTTCTGATTAATATTATGATCTAATTAATGGCCTCATCTTTATTCAATATGTGGCATTCCTTTTAAGCAAGAGTTTCTGACGCTTTGCAAGCTACATGTAAGGATTTTAAAATGAAAATGTTTTGGTTTTCCACCTGCATTTTTCAAGGTCCAGTGTGCAGGAGTTAGGGTCATCTATTAGCGGAAATAGTAGATACATAGTATGTTTTTATTACTTTATAATCACTTGAAAACAAGAATTGTTGTGTTGTTGTTAACTTAGAATGAGCTGTTTGAACCTACATATATAGTGGGTCCTCTTCCACTGTGTTCACCATGTTGTTTCAATAGTGGCTCAGAAAGGACAAACCAAACACTGTCTCTAGTTGGGACCATTTGCATTTTTATGCCGGACCTCATAGTCAACCTGGTCTCAATCCGAAGTCGTCGAAATCCAGTGTGTGGGCAGTGACTTGCGGCGTCGGACACTGAGGTTATAGTTTAATGGCGCTCGGCGGCATCAGGGGGAAACAGGACAGGAACAAAAGTTAAGGCGGCAAAGTCAGAGTAGGGTGGGTGGGAGTAATGGTGTATGGCGTCCAGCAAACACAGACCTTCACTCCTGTTCACGTCCTGTAAACCTAACCACGTGTTTTTGTTGCTTAAACCCAACCACATGCAAGAGTTGTTGGATTTAAAAAACATCAATTTGCACTGTTGTACTGACGTAGTGTGTTTATTTTGAAAGAGATGGTATGTAAACGGTAAGTTTCCTGTGAAAACGGAAGTGTATTTGAAAGAAGACAATCCATTTAACAGGCATAATTTGACACTGTGTCCCAGAGCCTCAACAACACGGAAGGTCCATGACCAAATGTCAATATGCAATGAGGTCGGAGTGAGAATGTGTTGCCATAGTTCCTCTTCACGCTTGGCACACAGGAAAAGTTTCAGCCCTGCAATCTCACTGTTAGATTCTACTAAATCCTACACATTAGACCTTTAAATATGTCCTTTTTGGTTAAAATACATTTTTATTCTGTCTTAAAAAAATGGTTTAACATATTTGATTAACACTGAAGAAGCATTTCTTTGTTTGTGATACTTGTTTCCTCTGTAAACTTGTTGCTGAATTCTTGTTGCCAGGTGTTCATTTCACAAACAAGTGGAAATACAAAAGGCTGTAGGAGGAAATGTCTAAAGTGAGCACATAAAAATGGAAGACATGTATGAAAGAAAAAAAGGAAAATGTAAAAACAGAGTAAAGTCTTTCAGAAGAACTGCACAGAAACAGCAACAACAAAAAAACAAGGACTAAGTGTTGAAACTGTGCGTGGATAGTCAAAATCAGGGCCTCCAAGTGGTGCAGCTCGACCAGCTTGTTCAGCTTGTGAAACTGTTCAATCAACCAGAGGATGACATTGGCATAATGCGCAATGCTGCTTAAGCTGAGACATGTTCAAGTGGAAGTTCCTCTGTGAGCAAATCAATATGTGCCATTTCCTCAGTGTGAACTCATAGTTTGGAGGCTCATGTTTTCAAAACCATTACAGAGTGAAAAAAAGAAAGAAAGCATGGGGTGTTTGAAAAAAGCTCCCTATGTGATCCTGACTGCAAGATCATGCATTTCATCCATTTAGTTTAAATGGAAAAATCAATATACATTTAATGTATTGTGACACCACCATCACTAAGCCTTATCAGCATCTTTTAAACCTCATATGTAATGTATATGTCAGTCCTATGTGTGTTTCAAATTATGGCTTTCATCTGCTCAGTCATGCACATTGTACATCCACCATCCATCCAAACCACAACCTACAACCAACCATGTCTCCTCGTAATTCCATTTATATACGACTGAATTGTTTTCTTAGTTATGTTCTGCTGACAAATGAAGCTCTAGTGAAAGTTCAGTCAGGAAGACCATACTTTGGCATGCTTTGGTCTGTAATTTATTTCTCATACCATCTGCCATTCAATAAATTGGCCTAGCGGTCAGCGAACTTTTCTCATATGAAGCCAGGGACAACAGCAACATTTAACAAAGGTATTATTACAAAATTTGGTTTTATTACAACTCACAAGGTTCACTGACAAAACTGTCTTAGACTAAACACGTTTTCCAAACAAATACAACATGCTAACGTTATTAGCACAAGCCATGGCATTTTACATTGTACAAATTAGCCTAGCAATGAGCGAAGAATTCCTTTGCTCATATGTATGGAAGCCAGGATAAATCCTGAAGTATAAGTTCTGGAAGGATAAATTAAAAAAAGATTGTGGAGGCTTCATTGTCTTCACAATTTATTGTTTCCAATCTGTGAAATTAAAGTAAATAAAAGCTTCGTTTCAACTACAAAGACAGACAGGAGGACTGCCTCTCCGCAACGTGTAGTTACATTTCTGGGGAGGTGCACATCAGGGTACGCCATAGGTACGGTGTCAATTCAACGCAGAAGTATAAATTCAGCCTAAGATGTACGCACCCTGTCCCTTCCCATCTCCGCTTAGTCTTAGCAGATTCATCAGCTTCATCAGCCATTCAGTCTCCGCAAAGTCATCAGCCACCACCACCACTAGTGTCTCGCTCCATGGGTGGATATATCTTGCTGGTACTCAGGGTGGACGGACTTTGATTTCAAATTTTCCCAGTAGAGTTTAAGCGGCTAAGTCTATCATATCTTAATCATGACATATCAGCTGTCAATGTGTACATCTGTAAACTGCAATAAACAATTATCTTTACTTCATTTACTTGTCTCTCCTGACTGAAATGTGATAGCTGCCTGGATTTTAATCTCAGGCAACATATCAGTGTGGCACAGACATGGATGGTAGGAATACAAAGTGCAGGACTGTGACACCAGAGTTCATATCCTGAGTCCTATCTGTGATTAGGAAGCACTTTGGTCAAGGTTGTGGAAAGATCCTGAATTTGGGTTAAATGCTGATAATCGTGTTTCATGATTCAAGTTGCTGCAGACTTTATCTACTTGTACTAACATGATGTTTATCTAACTTTAAACCAAATGCCTGAACAAACTGTAACCATAAAAAAGTTGAATAATACTGTTTAATAATACTGTAGTCACTACAATGTGAATGTTGCATTGCAAGATTGATATTTTGGCAGGAAACAAATAAAATACGTTGTCAGTAAACACTTTACAGATTCAGTATCAACAGTTTTGTGACTTGCCGGATGCTTTAATTAGCCACATTTCCTCATTATGTAAATAAAAAATGTAATCAGGCCAGCAATACATTTCATTCAGGACATATTTGCTATTGCAAATTAGTTGTTAATAATAGTAATTTGATAGGGACAGGGCTGTCTTGAGCAGGTTTACATTATTTCGTGACAATAAAGGAACATTTTCTCCTGAATTACCCCCGTAACAAGAAATAAGGCAAGAAATAAGGCAAACTGCTGTGTTGAAGAAGATAAATGTTATTTTGGCAGGTTACACATTTTGGAACAAACTGTTAGCTGTTGTGTATCCCACCATGTGTGTACAACAAGGCCCATGTGTCCTTTAGATTTTGTTCCAACCAAACATTTCTGCAGGTGATTTCACTGAAGAGATCTCCCCTGTGGTTGTTGAAGGTATTTTAATTAGCTGCAGAAGTGTTTGGCTGAGGAATGACAACCTGCATGCTCGTCCCCCGATGCCTCGTGGTTTGAGAGGCAGTGGTGTAGAACAATGAAAGACTATACCTCTCTGTGCTCCAACACATCCCCAGCTGCCAGATCAAATCAAAGAGCAACAATGTTCAAAAGAAGGGCACGCCCCAGTCAAACCAATCCATCATCTGATGCAACAATGGAAGGCAGGTTTATGTTGGCTCGACATTTATTATTCATGCACCATTCATAAGGAAGGCAAGTGAAGGGGAAACGGACATAAAGCCCCCCATCTCTCACTTACACACACAGACACGGACACATCTCTCTCTCTCTGTCTCCATGAAGCAGTTTCAGGATGTATCAGTATATTGACCTGCAGAGCAGATCCCCACAGGAGTTGTTTCTGCTTCCTTGTCTTTCTGAGCAGCCTAAGAATGACTGAATCCTGACGACTCAGAGATGACGAGCTGTTGTTATGCTGTGACTTTCTCTTACACGGTGTTAAATTGTTGCATTATAACAGTTAAACAGCAGCTGCATTACATTATTCTTTACTTTGACAGCAATAATGAAAACATGATGGTGATAATGATGATAAAGTATATTGATTCGAGGCAGATGTGTTGTTCCTGATGCATTTGAGTGGTTCCTGTCTTCAGTCCTTGTTATGAACCAGTGAGGCGTCTGGTTTGGATCTGAGTTCAGTCACATTCTTGAGGTATAATGTTGCTGTCATTTGTGGTTTCACTCACTATAATATCACTTTGTCCTTATGTCCTGAGTCAGGATAAATTCCCAAAGTGAAATGAAAGTGTTCTGAGTTTTCCCACTGTTTCAGAACAACATAAATTATTGACTTGCAAAGCTCTATGGCATCTTGTACATATGGTAGCTCAACAGTGCTGTGATGCGAGAAAAGAGGTTTCCCCCCAAATTATTCATTTTCTGTAACAGCTTATCCTGTTGGGGGGGCTGGAGCCTATCCCAGCTGACATTGGGCAAGAGGCAGGATACACCCTGGACAGGCCACCAAACTATCGCAAGGCTGACACAGAGACAGACAACTATTCCCGCCTACGGCCAATTTAAAGTGACCAACCTAACCTGCATGTCTTTGGACTGTGGGAGGAAGCCAGAGAACCTGGAGAAGGCCCACGCCAACATGACGAGGGCAAGCAGGCTCGGGTCCATGTCATTGGTTCGACAGCCCACTGGTTCGACATCCCATTAGTCCGACTGTCCGTGGTGCTGAACAGCTCGTGGCGGGCGTATGGTGCGCCGCGACCGGCTCTGGGTCAGCTGGGAAAGGCTTGAGGCGGAGCAGGCTCACGGCTTATGTGTTTGTCACTTTCTTTTTCATTTTAACCCACACCATGATCTTTTCCTGACCCTAATCAAGTGGTTTTTGTGCCTAAACCTAACCAGACCTTAACCACAGGGCATCATGATGATTTCGGAACGGACTTCGGAACAATGAGTTTAATATGGTCGGAACAATGGGATGTCGAACCAATGGGCAGTTCCCAGCAGGCTCCACCCTGGGTTCAAGCCCCCCACCCTGGTTTCAACCAGGAGCCCCCTTTCTGTGAGCCGACAATGCTAACCACTACACCACTGTGCAGCCAACAACCCTAAGTTATGTCATAACAAAATCAAATCTAGTAACATGACAGCATTGATGTTAATACTTTTGGTCAGTGTTTGTCAGGTTTAGATATATTAACTTCAGGAGATCTTACTTAAACTTTCAATTAAAGTTACCCCACTGAAATTTTAAGCTGCCCAAGTTGTCATTGCCCAATTTTCAGAGAGCATTCAATGAGTCCTTAAAGCCAAAGTGTACAGGTCTGATGAATGATCCATCTCAAGTGGGATTTTGAAGGCACCATACTGGAACCTGTGGGGTGCCACAAGGCTCCATTTTAGGACCTATTTTTTTTTCTCTACTATGTTAATTGTAGGCTGCTGAAATGGCTGCGTAAAAATGATGAAAAATTTTGATGTTTTTAGGACTGTCAAATGAAAAAACCCCATCAACTTCATTCTCAGAAAGGGTTTCCACTACTGGGTAGTGCCACACATCGGTTTTAATGTACTGTATATAGGCATCCCGGTGACCTGTGGGTCTGATGATGCAAACGTACCTGTCATTCTCTCTTTTCCCCCATTTTTCCAGTCTGAACAGGACAAGATTGAGGACCCAAATGCACAAATAGAGAACCAAAATACATGGGACATGGACGCGGTGCATGTCTGCATTGGCATGCCCGCAGCTCAGCGCGTCAGTTATAATCAACTGAAACTGCTACACTGACCACGGAAACCACGCTCGCCAGTGTGGGCACTGGGTAGCTCTTCACCATTTCAACCCAACTGGTTAATTTTTTCTTCTTTACGTGGAGCTCTGCAGCCCTTCAACAAGTAAAAAATTGAGCTGTGTAAAACATGAGAACAATCTGTTTAGAAATGATTAAAACAAATATCTCATTTTACCAGAGGCAATGTGAAGCAATAGAGCAACCTTCAGGGTGTTTTTACAATTCACATTAAAATGAATCAATCACATCAATGTATCCTGTAGTTTAAATGACCCAGCTGACAAATTCAGTACTATTTAGTACTACTATTTATTTTAAGGCTTGCTGTCACCATGTTTCTTTTCCTAAACCTAACCAAAGTAAGTTTATTTGCCCAAAAATAAACCTATGTAACTATGTAAAGTATTTAACATCATTCCTGAGGCACTAACTTTTAGGATATCATACAATCTTTCAATGAAGGGTTAGAGTTTTTAGCAAAAATATCTGATTCTCCTCACACAAAGGCAGTTTTGGCAACATATAAATGCTTTATCTTAGTTATCAGTGAGCTAATGTGATTTGGATGCATAGCAAATATTAGTTATTGCTGCAAAATACTACAGATTCAGTCTATTAAGGTACACACGGATGAATAGCATAAACAACAGATGCACTAACTTGAGCAACTAACTGTGTCTTATATTGTATACATAAACAACAGTAATTTTTGTTATTATGTACTGATGACCCATTAGCGTTGTAGGGGAGTTTCACTCTCCAGCAACAGTGAAAGAAGTCCTGTACTTGAAGCTGTTTATTCTCTGCCCAAACAACTGAATAAATCCACTGACACAGTATCTCACCACAGTGGTGTACGTAACAGACAGCATTGATGTATCACTCTCATTATGCCACATTAGCCAGACTAAAACAATGACCAAAGAGCTAAATGAGAGGGGGAGAAACAGGCCTAAAAGGAAAGTTTAACAAGTGCTGTGTCATTAATCTCAACCTGCTCTCTACAACTAGCGTCTCTGTTTCCTGTTGACACGCATCACTCTTTAATCTGGAAGGACCAAATTAAAAGTGGCGCATGTCCCACAAAGGTCTGTGCCACCCAAACTTTTTACCACAGTCACCGTCTCTCCCACTTCAGAGAGAGGTGGGAACTGGGCATCTTGGCAGCATGTGCTGTGCAGACTTTACCGTTGTTTAGAAGAGAAACAACCCAAACAGTAACTAGTTTACAGAGTTTCGAAAATGTTTGAATCTCTAAGAAAGGCTTTCTTCTTCACCTTATACCTTAATACATCAGTCAGAGAGTAGACTTGAGAGAGCACTTACAGACTCAAAGGGATTTTACAGTTTTTTATAAGGGATGTGTGATCTTAAATATGTGTCAGATCAGAGCACAAAATACAACAATTTATCAATTAGTTAATCAAAAAAAAGAAAAAAAAAAGGCAACTAACTTACTCATCACACTTTCTTGCAAAAAATGTCAACCATACCCTCGTTCTGTCTTCTCAAATGTATTACATTTTCTGTTGTTTCTTTGTGTTACGTGACTGTAATCTAATATATTTGGGTTTTGGACCATTGGTTGGACAAAACAAGACATATAAAGATGGCACCCTCAGACTTTTGGAAATTGTGGAGGTCATTTTTCACTGTTTCTGACATGATTCATCACTTAACGAAGGACAATAATCATCAGATTAATCAATAATGAAAATAAGCCTTATTTTTTTCTGAACAATATATTAGCAACATCACACTTCTGTTAAAAAATTAACCACAATTAAAGGTAAATGAAAATAACATTATGAGGGGAGACAATACAAGTGAAAGCAATATATTTTTCACAATGCATTGGTCACCTTTGAGATTTTGGGCTATTTCACTTCAATAACACGTCTTCCTTCAGATTAGTGGAAAGAAAATGTCCAAAATACACATTACGTGTTTCTTCTATTTCAGACATTGGTTCTTGAAACTTATGAAAAGGCACATATTTCATTAGATAATGCCTCATTGGCAAATTTAAACATAAACTTTCAGGGTGTTGGAAGCATAGTGGATAGTGCTGGCACCCCATGTACAGAGGCATTGCCTTGCTGCAGCGGCCGCAGGCTCGAATCTGGCTTGTGGCCCTTTGCTGCATGTCAGTCCCCACTCTCTCTCTGTCTCCCCATTCCACTCTCTGTCCTGTCATTAAAGGCAAAAAGCCCCCCAAAAAAACATAAAATTTCAGAAAACTTGTAATGCAAAAAATAAATGTCTTTATTTAAGTAATGAACTGGGGAAGTTTTGTGGCAATATCTGTGAGTTTACCCTGTTCATCTGTTGTGTCTTACTTTTTTTGCCCAAAAGTGTATGGAATTTTACAAAACATATATTTAAAGGCCATTTTCTCAAAATAGTGTTGTTGTTTTTTTGTCATAATCTGAAATCTAAAGATTTGTACAGAGGAGTTTGCTCATTCATAGCCAGAATTATATATTATTTTATTTTTAAAATCATTGTTTATTGATTTATTTTACAGTATTGTCTGATTTATGGAGTGATAAAATTTGATATCCAAAATGTGAAAACATTTGACTCTAATGTGTTAACAAAATGAAACAAGAATTTAGAACCTCATTTTATCCGATGTTCAGATTTTTGCTCTAGTATGCATGTAAATTAGTGCATATTTAATTAAATCATGCTCAACTTGCATATTTAAACACTCAATTTCAGAAAACTTGTATTATAAAAATAACTGCTTTGACATACGTAGTAAATTGGGCGAAGTTTCACAGCAATATCTGTTCATTAAAAGTTTTACTCTTCACCTGAAGAGTCTCCCCTCAATAAACACAAGTGTTTGACAAGTTTGACTTTCTGAGCTAAAATTCTAATTGTAAATTTAACTGTATATGATGAAGAATGTTTTTGCTAAATTTGCTCATTTGATTTAAACGTATATCATCCAGGATATAACTGTACAGAATTTTGTGCAAATGACTTCATCTTTATTTTTTAATACCTTTAACGCATTTAATGAAACACTCATTCCAGAAGTAGCTGTGTGTTAAAGATCTATTCACACCTTGTCCTCGCTAACACTGTATCAACATCAGCTGGCTCTCCTTATCTGTGTACTTTATCCACATCTGCCAACCTGAAGATAAGGATTGTCATTTTCAGCCCATTAGAGGTCTTGACTCTACCTATCTGATGGGAGCTGCTAGCCGGCCAGACATTACTTCATGGCTACTATGTGTGTGGTGAGTGACCTTCTTTAGGATCTTACAGCCACGCAGTCACAGTAAGGACTCCCTCGAAAACAAGATGATTCATCTTAAGGGACTATCCTTCAAATAATTAAATAAAAATTAAATAAACAGTATGTACTGTAGTTTTAAATTTAAAATGACATTATTTCTCATGCCATGACTCAGTCTAATTATTGCCTCAAGATGAAAAAGAAGATGCAGTGAAAGTTGTTCAGAGACATCCATCACTGTTAAAGGCTGTGTAAGAAGACATCATTCACCACAGATCTGCAAAGGACAAAATCTAAGATTATTACAATCTACAATATAATAGATGATGGATATCAAGTTGAAAATTGAGTGTTAGCTGTAATACCAATGAGTGTTACTTGTTCTTCATTTATCATTATTCCTTCATTATCAAAGATTAAATCGAAACATCCCTCTCATAATACTGACTGATCTGGCTTTAAGACCCTAATTTGGTATTTTTAGATATATCCATTCAGTAGACTGGAATTTACAGATTACTGATGAGAGATACTTTAAACTTTTTTTTTTTTTTGTCAAATGTCAAATCACTCAGGATTCAAACCCCAGTGTGATGGTCCTGTGCCTGATCCACTGAGCCAACACATCTTTCTCAACACATCGTGTTGAGAAATTTGTATGACATCCTAGGAATTACCACCCCACGAATGGCATTATGTACTTAACATAAAGTTACATAATTAGCATAAAGTTACAGATGTTAGGTTTAGGCAAGTAAAGTTACTGTAGATAGGTTTAGGAAAACAAACATGGTGAGGATGTAGCTTAAAAAGACTTGAAGTTAATTTAAAGATCACACAGTTCCAAGACTGGTGTCCTGGAGGAAGTCCCAGTGGAAAGTCCTGTGTTTTGTGACCAATCTACCACCGTAACCTGCCTCCTGACTGAACCACTCGTGACTGCTTCCTTCTTTACTTCCGTCCCAACACATTCTCACTCCAACCTTGTCACATATCGACATTTGGTCATGGACCTTCCAAGTCCAGATACGATGTGAAGGTACCCTGGGTGCGTTGGTTGTTGATGTTCTGGGATGCCGTGTCAAGTTCTGCCTGTTACATGCATTGTCTTCTTCCAAGGTTCTTCCCAAGTGCCAGATTTCAACGACTTTGGAGTGAGACGGGGTTGTCCGTCAGCACATTGGTCACGTGATGGCAGCTTTCCAAGTGGGTTATGAACGGATTAATTGGCCTAAAAGGTTCAGCACTAAGCTGGTTTAAATCTTATTTATCTGATCGTTTTCAATTTGTTGACGTTCGTAATGAATCATCCTTACGTACCAAAGTTTGTTTTGGAGTTCCGCAAGGTTCTGTGCTCGGACCAATCCTTTTTACTCTATATATGCTTCCTTTAGGTAACATCATTAGAAATCACTCTATAAATTTCCATTGTTATGCGGATGATACACAGTTGTATTTATCGATGAAGCCAGAAGAAAGTAATCAATTAACTAAACTCCATAACTGCCTTAAAGACATAAAAAATTGGATGAGCACCAATTTCCTGATGTTAAATTCAGACAAAACTGAAGTTATTGTTCTTGGCCCCAAACAACTCAGAGACTCTTTATCTGATGACATAGTTTCTCCAGATGGCATTGCTCTGGCCTCTAGCACTACCGTAAGAAACCTCGGAGTAATATTTGATCAAGATTTGTCTTTTAATTCTCATTTAAAGCAAACCTCACGGACTGCATTTTTTCATCTGCGTAATATTGCGAAAATTAGGCCTATCCTGACCCGAAAAGATGCAGAAAAATTGGTCCACGCTTTTGTTACCTCAAGGATGGATTACTGTAACTCTCTATTATCAGGTAGCTCTAGTAAGTCCTTAAAAACTCTCCAGCTAATTCAGAATGCAGCAGCTCGTGTACTAACAGGAACTAAGAAACGAGATCATATTTCTCCTGTTTTAGCTTCTCTGCACTGGCTCCCTGTAAAATCCAGAATTGAATTTAAAATCCTACTGTTAACTTATAAAGCTCTAAATGGTCAAGCTCCGTCATATCTTAGAGAGCTCATAGTGCCATATTATCCCACCAGAACACTGTGCTCTGAGAACGCAGGGTTACTCGTGGTCCCTAAAGTCTCCAAAAGCAGATCAGGAGCCAGAGCCTTCAGCTATCAGGCTCCTCTCCTGTGGAATCATCTCCCTGTTACGGTCCGGGAGGCAGACACCGTCTCCACATTTAAGACTAGACTTAAGACTTTCCTCTTTGATAAAGCTTATAGTTAGGGCTGGCTCAGGCTTGCCCTGTACCAGCCCCTAGTTAGGCTGACTTAGGCCTAGTCTGCCGGAGGACCCCCTATAATACACCGGGCTCCCTCTCTCTCTCTCTCTCTCTCTCTCTCTCTCTCTCTCTCTCTCTCTCTCTCTCACTCTCATCCTATTACTGCATCTTGCTAACTCGGCCATTCTGGATGTCACTAACTCGGCTTCTTCTCCGGAGCCTTTGTGCTCCACTGTCTCTCAGAATAACTCATACCGCAGCGGTGCCTGGACAGTGTGACGTGTGTGGTTGTGCTGCTGCCGTGGTCCTGCCAGATGCCTCCTGCTGCTGCTGCCATCATTAGTCATTAGTCATACTTCTACTGTTATTATACACATATGACTATTGTCACACAAGTATACTGTCAGATATTAATACATACTTTCAACATATTGTACCACAGTAGCCAGAACTATAACTATAATATTATTACTTTCATTAATGTTGTTGTAAGCTACTGTCATTACCTGCATCTCTCTCTCTCTCTCTCTCTCTCTCTCTCTCTCTCTCTCTGTCTCATTGTGTCATATGGATTACTGTTAATTTATTATGCTGATCTGTTCTGTACGACATCTATTGCACGTCTGTCTGTCCTGGAAGAGGGATCCCTCCTCAGTTGCTCTTCCTGAGGTTTCTACCGTTTTTTTCCCCGTTAAAGGGGTTTTTTTTGGGGAGTTTTTCCTTATCCGCTGTGAGGGTCTTAAGGACAGAGGGATGTCGTATGCTGTAAAGCCCTGTGAGGCAAATTGTGATTTGTGATATTGGGCTTTATAAATAAAATTGAATTGAATTGAATTACTGGCTCATCATTACGTGGGATTTGTAGGAACTTTGACACATTGCTTTTCGTAAGAAAACACATGAGCAATGCATGAGTACAGCCTGTCTTACTACCTCTATAGACCGTGTCATTCTTTATAATACGCTACCTGACTTTCTGGTGGTACATTTATGCATTTTATCTCATAGATTTTATCACTTTCAATCTCAGAAAATATCCCATATTGTCTAGTACTAGCACTAATCATGACCTCTTTGCCTTAATCCTAACTGCTGCCAACCTCGACGCCTTGACGTGACAAGTACTAGCCAATCACAATACATAAAGTGTTGTAGGGATGGGTGTAAATAGCTGCAGGGCAACTATTCTCACTCGGGTCCAAATAGCCACTTAATTTTTTTTTTTATCCAAATTATTTTTGTCCTGTATATGAAAATGTCACGCTGGGCAAACTTAGGTTAATACTAGAACTTCAAAACTTGGTAACCATCAACATTAATTATAGATATAAATGTCAGATCAGTATAAAAGTAAGCAATGTTAAATGTGAAATTAATACATGTCAATAAATCTTCCACAGCCATATTAGTGGCTCTGTGAATGCCCTTGGTTTTGTTGGGCTAATAGAGATTTTCACCTGCTGGCGGTGCTGAAGGAAAAGTCAGGGGATTCATTCATTGTTTGGGACCATAAATGTTTCTACAAATTTCATAGCAAGCCATCCAATAGCTGTTGAAATATTAAAGTCTGTACTGACGCTGAGCTTGGCTGTATGGAGGAATGTCAAAGAAGCCATCTGAAACTAAAATACTGCACCATTCTTTGTTTTCCATCCATTTGATGTTTTACAAACCACACAGCTCATTACTGCCAAAATAGGAGGCGATTTTGCCCTGCTCTCTAAATTAGCTTATCACAAAGATTCAGTGCACCATTGAAAATGAATTATAAAATGTGGAAACAGAGATTGGAAAGCCTTAGGTATGAGCGTTCTGGCATATGGGTCCTTTTTCTCATTTAGAGTGGTCAGCGGTACAATAAAAAAGTCTTATTTTTCTTGAGTTCACAAGTTCATGTTGAAGATTAGAGTGTAGGTTTGATCATCACTCCAAACATTAATTACACAGCTGCGGGCTACAGGAAAGAAATATGTCTGTTAAAGTCTAAATGGCATTCCCTCAAAGACTTTCTATTGTCTTTTTGTCTGACAAAAACAAGAACCATGGGCACAAATCAATACTTTACCCAAAAAGTCTAACTTAACCCCATCAGAAATGTTACGAGCCAAGAGTAAAAAAGATTCAAGAGGGAGAGTGGCTAAGACACTAATTACTTTTGCTCTGTTATTTAAATAAAAACAAGTAAAGAGCAGCATTGCTCTTTTGGTTGGACATCATAACTATTTCCATCCCAGCTGCACGTTCTGTTGTATTAGACGCTTGATCTAATGTGCAGTCATTAACAGGTACATTAGTGAAGTGAAAGCAGAAACATTCAATGGTGTGAAGTGCCTCTTTTTTGTTTGTTAACTGTGCCAGTGTGGTTAGTTCCTCTGTAAGACCGTCTTGTCTTGAATGCAAACTTCACCCGGTAGTGAAATAAAACTTTAGCCAGCATTGTATGTGCATAATTTGGTGTGTTAAAAGGTGCCAGAGGGAGCTCTCCTCCCCTCAGTTAAAGTTAATGAATCATGGAGAGACTACCTACAGTATGCATGTTAATTAGGACACTTGGTCAAGTCATTTTATTGTGAGCTGGTAATTACCAGCTGGGTCATAAAATTCCCAGCACAGAGCATGATCACCAACCTTATGCTGGGGCCTACGACTACGAAATATTAACTTTTGAGACACCATTAATGTTAGGTTCTTGCAGGACTGAGTAACTTTGTCAGCGACAATGTATAACTCAAATTATTCCGTTTGATGAGCCATGACAGTTAAAGAAATAATAGCTATGTGTCATCTGTGGCCTCAATAAGACAAAGTTCATCTCTTTTCATAAAAAACAACACCCACACGATCTGTCTGACTCTGCACACAAAGAACAGTCAGTGGGCAGTAATAGCATATAGCTGCTTGATAGAATGAGTGGAAGGTGGCACCCTGAAAAGAGACAGGGGGGTGGAATATCTTAAACTTTTATTAGAAAATGTCAGAATACTTCACATAAATCAAAGGCTTATAGAGTCTACAGATGCCTGTAATCGTGTTACAATGCATGAGATTTGTATGCAAATGTTACATCTACCTCCTGCGTGTGGTAATTTCTTATCTTTTTCAGGAGTTACAAATTTTAGTTTAGTGTTCAAAATTATCAACAAGCTCTGATAACTGCTAAACTACTTAAACCCGTGGTTGGCAACTTTAATCAAAAATAACTTTTGTGACATTTGCTGAAACTGCTGTGTTCACACAGCACTTAATGAGACACTTACTCTGTGGGGAAAAAATCCTCTGCCTACTCTACACCGATCAGCCACAACATTAAAACCACTGACAGATGAAGTGAATAACACTGCTCATTACATTAAAATGCAATGTTGTGCTGGGAAGCCTTTGGTCCTGAGATTCATGTGGATGCCACCTGACACTTTAAAATTCCAAAGATCCTAATCTGATTAGGTAACCATGGGATGTGCCAGTATGCCACCTCACAACCCACTGGATTGAAAGGATCTGATGCCAACGCCTTGGTGCCAGACACCACAGGTCACACCCAGAGGTCCTGTGTCCATAACTCCACAGGAGGCCCAGCCATTGATCGGGGGCACCACTGGGGTATGGGCAAGCCCCACGACTGGTAAATGGTAAATGGACTGCACTTGTGTAGCAACACTGTGGTCTTCCGACCACTCAAAGCGCTTTTACGCTATGTCATAGTCACCTATTCACACACACATTCACACACTAGTGGCCGAGGCTACCATACATGGTGCCACCTGCTACTCAGTAACCGCTCACACACCGATGGAACAGCCATCTGAAGCAATTTGGAGCTCAATATCTCGTTCAAGGATACTTCGACATTCGGACAGGAGGAACCGGGGATCAAACCGCCAATCTAACAATTCTGATTGGGCCCCACAGCCGAAAACTCAATGAGATTGGGATCTGGGGAATTTTGAGGCCAGGTTGACAACTTGAGCTCTTTGTTCCTCAGGCCGTCCCTGAACAGTTTTTGCATTGTGGCATTGTGCATTGTCCTGCAAGGGGTGGGCTCTGCCATCAGGGAGTGTTGTTGGCATGTGGCAGTGTAATTAGTCTGCAACAATGTTTAGGTGGGTGGACCACATCAAGTGGCATCCACATGAATGTCAGGACCCAAGGGGTTCCAGCAGAACATTGTATTGTAATGAGATGATAAATATTATTCACTTTACCCACCAATCGTTTGGCTGATCAGTGTGTCTCCGTGTAGCATTGGTGCGGCCAGTACTTCAGTGGACTGTATTCAACATGGTGGACTAGTCACAAACTTTCACATTTTATATTTAGAGCCAGTAGGAAAAGGAGAGACGTGATTTATTTGGCAAACCATCTGTCTCATGTACTACTTTCAGAATATATGCAAATATGACACAAAGTTATTTTCATGAAAGATAACAACTGTAGCTTTAATGCACACAGTGATGGAAGCTCACCACAGGTTACATAACATTCAGCTTCACTGTATGATTTCACTGTAAGTTCCTTACTACTATGACAACACATCAGTTTTATGTATTTATTGAGACATTTTTAAGACATGTAATCTTTCCTAAAGCAGTGTTATTAGATTTTTGGCCTCTTGGCACTGGCAGAAAAAGTTGCAAAAACAACATTAACATTACAAAGTTAAAACACATTAACCTTATAAAGTTGATATGAGGCATGTGTAATGTGTGCTATTTACACAACCAGCAGACACAGAGCAATATTAGCATTGATTTGGAGTTGTTTTTGTGTCCACCTGATGAATGTAAGTCATTTTAGCTCTGGTTGGATCCTGCAAAGTACACCCACGCAATCTCTCCGCCTTTGAACACTGCATAATAATACAAATAACCCTGTGTGGCTAACATTAACATCCAGCAGAGCACACATTATGATGTTGAGTGTATTTTAAGAGGCAATAGTAACTTAAAATGAAAATCCATAAAATCTTTGCTCGTTCATTCACCTACAGGTCGCAGCAGTGTTTTTGGGTGGTTATTCTATAGTGACATTTTTCAGGGAAAAGTTTTCATTTTCAGCCATTTGGTGACTATTTGGATATTATTTTCTTGTTTGTGAAGTTTTTGCTTTTTATGGAGCATATTTATGCTTTTCGTCACCTGTTCCTCTCACATTAAGATGAACTGCTGAGACGCGGTTTAATCTGTTTAGCAGATTGTTTACCATATTGTGTGTTAATGTTAAAAGCTGTGTTGTATCAGTGGGGAGAGGTTTAAACACTCTGTGTGCCCGCAGGTCACAGCAGTGTTTTAATGATATTTCTATAGGGAGAAATTTGGATTTATTAAGCAGCTGCTTGTGTTTTAGCGCCCTGATTGTGGGTGGTT
Source organism: Epinephelus lanceolatus (assembly GCF_041903045.1). Taxonomy (NCBI): domain Eukaryota; kingdom Metazoa; phylum Chordata; class Actinopteri; order Perciformes; family Serranidae; genus Epinephelus; species Epinephelus lanceolatus. The sequence goes on along the minus strand of NC_135736.1, from coordinate 25,081,369 downwards.
GTTTTACCAGGCAGGGCAAAGGTTGAAAGATTTTGTCTGAGAGTGTGTGATGCTGACCTAGAGCAAACTGTACCTCATACTTGAGGTGGATTCACCTGTTACTGATCTATAGTAGTGGATCTACAGTATAGCAGCATGTTTGGACTCGGCTGAACTACAACATTAAAGTTCTGGACCATGTGAGATGAAAGATGCTTAAACGTTCTGTAGAGTTGTGGGGAAACAGCAGAGTTGGGTGATGATTCTCAGATACACTCCACATTATGTAGTCATTTGATCAATATCAGCTGATATAAAACATCAATCAGTGCAGGTTTAATGTCCACATTCATCACACGTATCCAGTGCTGCCAGTTTGAGGACCTGCAAAGGACGTCGCCAATGCGTTTTTCTCTGGAGGTGCACAAGGCTTGACTGACTGGAAGGAGACTTTGAGGCAGACACACAACAGATGGCAAGAAAATAGCTAGATGGATGCATTGCATGCCTTCGAATGAACAGATGTGATGTCAAGAAAGAAGGTAGCAGAGGTAGTGAGATTAAGAAGTTCAAATGGGTCATGATATAAGCCTCTCAAGATAGCAATGAGATGGAGGGATTATCCAACACGACGAGAACAGCTAATCAAAGGAACAGTCTGAAGACCGCATAGACAGAATTTTAACAAGGACTAAAAATTTTGACATATGATTGACAGTAATCCTCATGGCTGGATTAAAGAACCATATATATTTCACACGTTTTGTCACTGCCCCTTCACATAATTTATCTCACATAAGCGGGGATACTATGGTATTAGATAGAGGAAAAAATGTATTAGGGGATGACACCAAGGACATATCTGTCATTTGAACATTAGCGGGGACATCCACTGGGAACTGTCAAAGCCACTACAATTATAGTCTTCACCAAGAGTGAGGTGTTCTTAATAGGAGACTATTCATGTGTGTAATACGTTGCATATACTATATGTAACCCTTAGGCACTAAACATGACATCCTGACCTAAACAGTGTATTAAAACAGGAGCATGATAGCTGTAACTCTGGCTTACACCCTCCCTTAGATGGAATCTAATTAAGGAAACTTGTCTCTTTGTATAAATGGCTAGTTATATATAAATTGATCCAGACAGAATTTGAGGCCACAACCTCTCTTGCTTCATAAGAAGTATCACCTTTCTGGACTTAAGGGGCACTGTAGTTTTACAGGTACATAGATGATTATTTAAGAATAATGATTTGTACAATGTAATCAGCTGAACCTGTCAACTCTGTCTGTAAAAATATATTCACTCACTGCCCACTTTATTAGGTACACCTTGATTGTTCCAGGTTGGACCCCTTTTGCCTTCAGAACTGCCTTAATTCTTCATGGCATAGATTCAACAAGGTGCTGGAAACATTCCTCAGAGATTCCGGTCCATATTGACATGATAGCATCACACAGTTGCTGCAGGTTTGTCAGCTGCACACCCATGATGTGAATCTCCCGTTCCACCACATCCCAAAGGTGCTCTATTGGATTGAGATCTGGTGACTGTGGAGGCCATTGGAGTACAGTGAACTCATTGTCATGTTCAAGAAACCAGTTTGAGATGATTTGAGCTTTGTGACATGGTGCGTTATCCTGCTGGAAGTAGCCATCAGAAGATGGGTACACTGCGGTCACAAAGGGATGGACACAGTCAGCAACAATACTCAGGTAGGCTGTGGTGTTTAAACCATGCTCAGTTGGTACTAAGGGGCCCAAAGTGTGCCAAGAAAATATCCCCCACACCATTACACCACCACCACCAGCCTGAACCGTTGATACAAGGCAGGATGGATCCATGCTGTCATGTTGTTTACACCAAATTCTGACCCTACCATCTGAAATTGGCAGCAGAAATCAAGACTCATCAGACCAGGCAACGTTTTTCCAATCTTCTATTATCCAGTTTTGGTGAGCCTGTGTGAATTGTAGCCTCAGTTTCCTGTTGTTAGCTGACAGGAGTGGCACCTGGTGTGGTCTTCTGCTGCTGTAGCCCATCTGCTTCAAGGTTAGACGTGTTGTTGGTTCAGAGATGGTCTTCTGCACACCTTGGTTGTAACGAGTGGTTATTTGAGTCACTGCTGCCTTTCTATCATCTTGAACCAGTCTGGCCATTCTCCTCTGACCTCTGGCATCAGCAAGGCATTTTCACCCAGAGAACTGCTGCTCACTGGATATTTTCTCTTTTTCAGACCATCCTCTGTGTACATATATACACCCTAGTGTATATATGTTCTCTGAATCTCGCCCAGTAAAGTCAGACCTTCCGACACTTTGATGCATTGTGTATGTTCTCACAGCATCATTGCCTCACAAATGTCACTAACTTTCATGAAATGAGTTTCCAAACAACCAAATAATCTCATGATGGACTCTCACAGGACTTGTTTTCTCTCTCCATCATGAACATTTCTTTTCTTGTTGTAACATACGAATATTCCATCAAAAAGTAATATGTCTGGCTCAAACAGATGACAAGATTTTAAAGTAACATCTGACAGTAGCGGTACACTGTCACAGATGGCATTTAGAATCTTTTGCAATCAGTTTCCATCCGTGTCCGACAAAACAGCTTCCAAAGCCCACACTGTGTAAAGAACTGCAATATATAAAAGTTGTGGTGCATTTCAAGGTACATTTGGCAGGATGAGATGTACCTACTTATCTTTCCATCAGTGTCATTTGGCCTGCTGCCTCTGTGGACTTTAAGATACACAACATATAACAAATGGAATGCCACAAAGCAATCACTGCCATCTTAAAAGCTTTTGCCTCATGAAAACACATTTATTTGCCTTTCTCAATGGAATGCATTCACCTCCAGCTGCAGGGACAAACATCTGTAGAAACAAGCAACATATCAGAAAGATTAGGGATATGTAGGTCCAAAAAATATTTACATAATGTGATTTGTAATGACTTTTAAATATTTAACCAATAGCAGGTTGAAAACTCACACTGCTAAACGTGAGCCAAAACAGTAATTAAATATTAAAAGATATTATATTAGCTCTTGAGAAAATGGAAAAGTGCTGCATCCATCCAGTGTAATAGATTAGAGGAAACATTATTTGTGTGTTCTTTTCTTTCTAATGTGACAATGGCATGGGGGTTGTGGTACTTAGACACTGACTGTTGCAGCTCCCAACCTTAAAGGCGCTGTATGTAAGAATGTGGCCAAAACGGTTACTGCACTCAAATTCAAAATACTGCCGCGAGTCTTGTCCCCAGCTGAGGAGAAGCCGGCTATGTACTGGGACACTGCTAATGCTGCTTGCCGTGCTGCTGTAGCTCAGTCGTAACTGTAACTGATGCTGAGACTCTACTGACTGCGTGACTGGTAGACGGCAGTGGGTGGCGCAACAGGCCAAAACACAAATTCAAAGCATAAACATGATTTGCGGACCGCAAAATTTTTTTTTACATGCAAATATTCTGGCCGTACTATTGTTGTCGGTGAGATCAGTATGTTATATGAACATTATTCCTTAGTCTCTGTGACATATATTAGGAGGATTTTATGACTATTTGCTTTAGATTTCTTACATATAGCTCCGTTAAATCCATTATCAAACAATTTTGAAATCCTGTTCAACCAATTATCTAATGACAGTTGCACATCTGCTCTTGGTTGGTTACGTATATATTTGCCTTGTAGTGCCAGTTATAGACCATTTCAAATAGCAAGGCTGGGGCCACATGAGATTTTAGGGGTATCACTTAGAGCCGCCATTAGCCCCTTTTACACTGCCAGATTTTCTGCAAATGTTGGGCCGTTTTGTCAGCAAGCTGCGAGTGTTTAGACACACAGAGCCGGATTGGCGAGTTGATCCGAGGTGCCCAATTTTCCGCCTCGTAGGGTAGACATATTGGCGGAACCTTTTTAGTTTAAACAGACTGAGGCGGCCTTCTGCAACAGGAGGGGCTGTTGATAACTTGTGGGAGGAGCTGTTGATGACGCCACATGTGCGAGCCACTGGCGGTGGATAAACAGGAAACAGCTGATAGCAGGAATTAGCGAGCAGCTAGTAGCAAGAGGGAAACGCAAACCTGACAGACACTGTAAAGATGAGCAACTGGGGAGACAAGGAATTGTGCGCCCTCCTTGTCCTCGCAAACGAAGAGGCCATTAACCGTCAGATGACGGGGACGGTGAAGAACGGGCTGACTTACGGGAGAATCGCCGAAGGACTGACCAGCCGCGGCTTCCCTCTCACGTCACTGTTTACGTCACACGCTGAGCTACATGTTTTGTTACTTGCTCACGCCTCCCATTGCAAAAGGCACATTCTGTATATACAAAAGTAGGTAGGTGGCATTTTGCAGCACTCCCCGATTTTGTTTTTATAATGCCAATGCTGAAAAAAGACTGAATGGGTTTTCCTGAGTGTTAAAACCTTCCTGCATACTGCTGGAAGATGCAAATAGAACCCCATTTCAACTTGTTTTATAGCTTAAACATAGGCACCAATTTAGCTTGGAAACAAACCACCAACAAAAAAGCTGAGCTAGATGTTTTTTCATTCTATTTAAAATCCTTCCCCATTTTGGCAACAATTGAAAATAAACAGTATGTAACCCACTTGGCTTACATGGTCTGTTTGTAAGATAGCAGTCACCTGGGTTCCTAACAGGGATTCAAAATGAAATACTATATGCTGAAAAGGGCAATGGTCGGGAAATATTCAATCTTGTGATTGTACTTTTTCTGTAGAAATACTGTGGAGACTCAACAAAACTACAACCCTCAACAAATAATCTAAAGTTTGCAACAATTGCAAATTTGTCAAGTTACTGATCTGTGGGTTGGCACTGTTTTATTTCCAATGCTTTTCCTGAGTCAGTTCAATAATGAATGCTACATTTCTACTACTAATCATTATTTTTACATTACTGCCCTTGCTGTTTTTCAGCCATCCATGCATGCAGTCTTCTGTCCTCTCAGATCCTTTTGCAGAGTCTCATAGGGATACAGGCTATAAATGGGATGCAAGCCATTTATGAGCCATTTGAAGTGATCTATATTCAAGCTTTCATGGTCTCTTATGTCAGGCTGTCCCTGGCTGTGCTCAGTTTTGCATACGAGACCAGTAAAAGGGAATTACATCATTTTGGAAATATGCAAGGACCTCTGGATTCCAAGAGAAAGGGATTATCCTCTTATGCTCCATTTGAATCCCTGGAGGGAAGTACAGCATATCAACTGCGGTACTGACACACACATTTTCCCTCTTTCATTCATACAATACATGATGCCAAATATGCAATGAAAAATGTACTTTTAAATAGCACCTTACGGTCCAGCTGGAGGAATATAAACTGAAAGTCTGTTTGTGAGAGACAGCGATACATAAATGCAGGATTTGCTGGTGTGATCACTCTGGGGACTGAAATAAAACCATTCTTAACAGTCATTTAACACCTTTTTGTTACCAGCAGCTTCAGGGCTGGTATTGTTTTGTCCTGGTGAGTCTGTGTGTGTGTGTGTGTGTGTGTGTGTGTGTGTGTTATCATGGCAAAATGTTGTCATGGATACACCTTTTAGAGCTGGAACTACCACAGGGGTGGTTTTGAGTAATTTGCCAGGTGTTGATATGCCTGTCTGCCTGCCTGTCTATTGTTGGACTTGAACGCGTCACAACCGTGCAAATGCAATAATAAAACTTGACACGTGTAGTTTGAAGGATGAGTTCGAACATGGGTGTGGTCCGAGCAAAGGGGGCTGGAAGTAGGTAGTATAGGAAGTAGGGAAGGGGCCATTTTCCCCCCACCCCACCTCACTTAAGCACCTGGCCCACATTTGTTTTAAGTCATGGATCACTGTATCACAATTGGTTTGATATTGTGCACATTAGCATATAACGTAATACTTCGATGGACAGCCTGGTCCCAAGTAAATGACCAGTCCCTTTTACTAGCCCAGTGTTCTTTTTTTTCAAGATTATTTTTCTGGGCTTTTTGCCTTTAATTGACAGGACAGTGTGTGAAATGGGGAGACAGAGAGAGAATGGGGACTGACATGCAGCAAAGGGTCGCGGGCGGGACTCGAACCCGCGACCACTGCAGCGAGGCAATGCCTCTGTACATGGGGCGCTAGCACTATCCACTACGCTACCGACGCCCAGCCCAGTGTTCATATTCATTCATTTTCCGTAACCGCTTATCCTGTTGGAGGTTGTGGGGGGGGCTGGAGCCTATCCCACCTGACATTAGGCAAGAGGCAGGGTACACCCTGGACAGGTCACCAGACTATCACAGGGCTGACACATAGAGACAGACAACCATTCACACTCACATTTACACCTACGGACAATTTAGAGTCACCAATTAACCTGCATGTCTTTGGACTGTGGGAGGAAGCTGGAGTACCTGGAGAAAACCTACGCTACCATGGGGAGAACATGCAAACTCTGCACAGAAGGGCTCCCACACCCTGGGTTTGAACCCTTCACCATGGGTTTCGAACAAGGAACCCTCTTGCTGTGAGGTGACAATGCTAACCACTGCACTTCATTAACACCTAGCTTGGTTTGGCTACACATTTAGACAAATATAGGTCTGTCTCAATTAGATGCCTGGTCTGGTTGCCAGGCAGTTCATTTTATAGAAGTTCTTTGGATGTATAAAACCAGGTTTTTGGCTACCTACTTTGGATAATGTTAGATAGCTGTTTAGATCACACACACATATGTTTAACCTTTTGTCAACATGGAGATGCTACGCATCGTTACCTCAGGTAGATTATCCATAAATCATTCAGTTAATTTTACTGAAACCATGAGCACCAGAGAAGACAGTACCAGAGAAGACTTCTCTGAAGCTGTCATAAAGTCAGAATATGTGTCCATTCCTTGATTATCCGGTAAGTTCATCATACTTCTTTTAGTCGGTAAGGGTCCACCAATCAAATAAATGACAAAGGGTTTTCATAGAAAGTAATCCAAGTTCTGAATATTGTTTTAACAGGATAAAGTAATGGTTCAAATTAACAATTTGATCGTTTTTCCCATCTTTGCTGTGCAATAGTTTTGTGCAATAGGAATTAAAGGCCTGTCCCAAATATAAACCTGCTGACTTCAGTGATTTCAGTTTTACGGTAGTGTTACTGATCACATTTATATTTGTATAATCTGTTATTAATGACAGATAAACAATGACAGTACTCACCATGTCACTCTCCCATTCTTCCTCTCTTTAACGATATAAACTGCAGCTGTACAGCCTACAAATTCATGTAATGGATGAGCTTATAAAAGTCAGCAGTCACCTTCATTAAATTAATTTTGTTATATATTGTCACAAGGTTTTTTCCCCGGTGTTACTATGTCATCACAGTAATATGTAGCCGTGAATAATGAAATAAAATCACAAACCCATTAGGTATCCTCTTTCATGCGAGGACGCTGCTTGAAGATATTGAAAAGAAAAGTGTAGCCTTCTGTCCAAATAATCTATTTGAAAATAATAGCTTTTCACTCACATCATCTTCATCACTAACTCAGTTCTGCACTGAAAGGCTCAAGTCTTTCTTGGGGAAAATGAAAAACATACATGTGCTCAGACACACACACACACACACACCCACACACACAAACCGACACACACATGCACACACTTTCTACAGAGACCCAAACCATCTGTTAGTGTTTCTAAACACCTGCGTTGGCGACCACCTGTGTTGGAAATATCCTGGTTGGACAAGTTTCATATTAAGTCTGTAACTGACTTTGCCCTTTGTAAAATCTGGAGCAATTTGGAACTCTTCCCTTCATATCTTGGAGGTGGTTAATGAGTTTCTGACTTGGGAAAACCAATACCTGCTCTCTTAATATAAGCATTTGTGTAATATCCTCTCAGAATCCACAGTTTTAACCTCACAACTACAGTGCATTTAGCTGAGATCAGAAGTCTGTGCTGGTAAGATCTACAGACTCGATTAACTACAGTTACTGAAATGCAGTAGATAACAGAGTCTTCACCCGGTGTCAGAGTTCATGTTTGTTATTCTATGACTGAGACAACAAATGCTTCCCAAGCAGTGAGCTAAAAAACAAAGCAGTCTTTGATGCCATGCAGACAGTGGATGTGTTAATTTGGTGGTGAATAGAGTTTTTTCCTTTGGTCTTAAATAGAAATAAGATAGAAAAATACATCTGATTATATTCTGCATTTTTGTGGCTTTCAAACAGGGAAAATTAATGTTTGTTTTTCCATTTTCACTTTGAAGACATTAATCTGATTAACAAACCAAAACCACCAAACCGTGTTTGTGTACAGTCGACATTTTTAATCATTTGTTTACAGCTTTGGAAAAACAAAAGCAAAAATGTGAATGCAACTTGAAATTGATTTTTAAGTTAAAGACATTTTGAAAACCTATCTGCTCTATCTATTGTCATAAAATCAGTAATTTTCAATGGAAATAGGATTGCTGCGTTGTTTGACAAACATGACAATAAGACTTAAGGGGTCCGTTTCACAAAGCAGGTTCAACAAACTCTGAGTCTAATTCTGAACTCTGAGCTGATCTACTCTGAGATAGGAAACTCTGAGTTCCGGTTCCAGAACAGCTGATTTGAATCAGTTTAATCAACTCGGAGTAGTTTCACCTGGAGTTAAGCTCGTGCACCACAACTATAAAAAGCCAGCATCAATGGAGCCCCGATTCAACGAGTCACCATGGCAACGGGGACAGGGAAGGCTGCGTTTTTCACCCCACTAGAATTAGAAATCTTAATGCACTCATACGGCGAGTTTGAACACGTTTTCAAAAAGAAGTGCAACACCGCTGCAGCTGCAAAAGAGAGGGAGACGGCGTGGGAGAATGCATAAGTTTAAATGTAGTCCTTTGCAATCACAATAATATTACAGGAGAAAACTGCTTGAATGGTAGCCTATTAATTTATTTCATTTAGGTGCAATCCCGCGGAGGAGAAGCGTACTTGGCAGCAGTTTAGGATGAAATATAAAAACATTGTTCAAACAGGTAAGGCTCAGCATAATCTCATGGGGGTACTGCATTTTGATCACGCTATACATTGTAAAGTAAATATTAAGTGGCTGTTTGACTGTGCAGTTGTTTTATCCTAACATAATGCTGTTTTCACACACATAAATGTCTTCTCATCTTTATCATGTTCTGTTAAATAATTAAGCTTATTTAAACTAACACAGACTTCTACTTAGCCAACAGAAAGAAGGCAGATGCCCGTAAAACGAGCACACTTTTCTGATCGCCCTGCATACAGTTGCCTTACTCAAGTGCTCAGCGTCTCCGACATTGTACATTAACTTCCATATGCAAAGAAACACAGCGCATTTTTATACAGTCTATGAGCGCAACACACAATATCTGCTGGGATGTGAGAGCATGACTACGATTGGTAATGTTGCAAATGTAAGGACGGATTAGGTTGAGTATGTAGATGATGGACTGTGACATGAAACGGTATCGCTCAAAAAGATAATTGTGTGGAAATGCTAAAACATCTATGCGCGGTCTGATAACCATCTCCTGACGAATATTTAATTCTCTGCGCAGTAATGCTGCACCTTCATCCATGGGATTGTTATCAAAAGGACATGCCATGTTAGTGAAAAAAGTCACCACCTACTGTGCCTAATGGACTTCTAATATACTGACTCTGATTTTTTTAATGATTTTTTTTTAAATGACAGACGGCAGAACGGCTACACCAAAACTCGCCTGCTGACTGAATGAATGAGGAAATCAAATGGAGTGTGTGGCTCTGAAAGAGGGCGGAGACAGAGAGAAACTCGAGGTTCATTGAGAAAAACCTGGTCCCGACCAGGTTAGGTTCATAGAGTCTGTTACTACGGTAACTGACCGAGAGCTTAAGTTACCTCTCTCTCTGAAACAGGCTAGAGTTACCCCTCTTTCTCTGGTTTGAGTTACCTCCCTTTTTGAAACGGAAAACTCAGAGTTTCCCTCATTTCAGGGTTAACAGACTCTGAGTTTTCACTAAACCTGCTTTGTGAAACGGACCCAAGGACTTTAGAAATAAAATTCCCTGATTTTAATTTAAAATGACATATAGAGTTGTAGGAAGAGCTATTTTTCGTGCCCCTGGCTCTGGAAGTAAAAGTCATTTTCTCTCAGAATTAAGAAGTCATAGGTTAAATCTTGTGTACATTAAAATGTAGGATGAGAAGTTAACTATGGCTCCCAAGGTGCATTTTGGAAAGACACATCCAGTCACAGAGTTCAGAATTCTGTTACGGTGATGCTAATGGTTGGCAGGAGCTAAAAATTATGCTATTAAATAAACTGATTTTACAGTCTCCATCTCAAATGAATTCAAATTGTGGGTCAATTTTTGAATGAAATCAGCAAGAAAAGCTTTGATTTGCACCTTTGACCGTTTTTTTTCTCCATAGTATCAGTGCAAAGACTCATGGGTATTATAGTATTTAGATCACTCCTTCATGCTTAACTGAAAGAAAAATAAGATTTTTAAGAAGCAGTTAAAATAATTAAAATGTGTGGCCAAAGAATGAACTTTGATAGGGTATATAAATATTCCAACCTGGTCTCACTCCCAGCATGTTAAATACCAATGCTTGGTCAGTGGCCAACTGGCGTCTGATACTGACGCACAGAGGCACCCTTAAGCAGTGGTTTGAGACGCTCCGGGCAGCAGCATTTGTTGATGGTCCAGTAAACTGCATAGGGCGAGTGGATGGGTCAAACAAACTCTGGACTTTCACCTGGGAGTCCACTGTTCATGTCCAGTGTGAAACAAAAAATAAATCTAGTTCTAAATAACTGCGTAGTGTGCTGGTGTGTATAGCATACTATGCGAGTGACACCACATTAAGTTAGTAACAGATGCACTTATCTTAAGCAAAAACATGATTTTTCTCTAAATCTGTGATATTCTGTAAAGTTTATGTTCATGTGTTTGTGTCCAGTTCCTGTTTTATATTACAATGCATTCTCATTGTGTTTAGTGTTTCCTTACTTCCTGACTTTTCCGGCCTTTGTTGGTTACCTCATGTGTTTCACCTGTGTCTTGTTCCACTCACCTGTGTGTAGTTAGTTATCAACTCTTGTGTAATTAAAGCACAGTGTTTCCCCTCATTCAGTTGCCAGATTGTCATTGTCGCCTTAGTGTGTTCATACTCTCCAGTCTTTTCGGGGTCTGCCCATTGGTCCGACAGCCCATTGGTCCGACAGCCCATTGTTCCGACCATATTAAACCCATTGTTCCGAAGTCCTGTTGTTCCGAAATCATCATGATGCCCTGTGGTTAAGGTCTGGTTAGGTTTAGGCACAAAAACCACTGGTTAGGGTCAGGAAAGGATCATGGTGTGGGTTAAAATGAAAAAGAAAGTGGCAAACACATAAGCCGTGAGCCTGCTTCACCTCAAGCCTTTCCCTGCTGACTCAGAGCCGGTCGCGGCGCACCATCAAGGCAGAAATACGCCCACCGGGAGCCGTTCAGCACCGCAGAGAGCTCCCCACACAACCCCGACCCCAGAGTTAATAACAGGAGGTTAGGGTGTTTCACTCTCTTCTCTCTATGGCACTAGTATCTTGACCAGTAGCCTACTTCTGTTGCGTTTGCTGATCCTCTATGGTACACAAATACAGTATAGCCTAGTATAATCACATATCGGAACAATGGGACGTCGGACTAATGGGATGTCAGACCAATGGGCTGTCAGAGCAATGACATGGACCCGTCTTTTCTCGTGTTTTATTCCTTGTTTTGTGACCCCGCTTGGATTTACAGACTTTGCTGTTTGTGTGATTTCCCTGAACTGATCTTTCTGCCTTCACATGTTTGACCCCTGACCTCCCAAGTAAAGATTTGGATTTGATAAAGTGTTCTTGGTGTTTGGTGTTTTTCTCTGCAACTGAGTCCCAGATTGGACTACATTCCTTTGTTGCCTAAACTTAAGGAAGTTAATCTAAAAGCCAAAGATTTCTTTTACCTACATTTAAAGTTCATTTTGAAAAAGACTAAATACCAGAAACTGTACATTCCCTGTGAAAACAGAAGGTTATTTTGAAAGGAGACAATGCATGTAATAAATGTAAACTGACATGCCATCCCCGAACATCCACAGCTGACACAGGACAGTACGTAGCATGTCACATTTTGACATGACAGATGGTGACCAAGCATCCGAATTGATAAGACTAAAATAAATTCTTGCCTTACGTACAGTATCAGTTCAGATTTTTCTCATCACCGGTGCTTGATTACATTTTTATCTGTGGCAGACAGCAGGGAAGGCTCACCTGTTGTACAGAAAATTACTAAATGAAAATACATGCACACACTAATCTTTTTGTACATTCAGTTACATGATGTAATCCTGCTCTCACTCCCTTGTCATTCGCTGCTGGTGCACTTAACTTACCATGTTGTCATGAACTGACCAAGCATCTAGTGTAAATCCCTGCAGTGAATCTCATTCTAATTCATATTGGATATGGATACTTGAGAATCCCAGTGGGTGTTGCAGTTGACAATGCAGGGCTGTCGTCTGGCACACTGTTGTCCCGGTAATGTCGGTGGCTGTCATCCCGAGGATTAGAGGATGAATGGAATGATGAAGGATACATGCCGTTTCCCAGATTAGGATTGACCTGCTTTAAAACATAATGGTGATTTCTTCTTATCCGATTAAAGCCACCGACTGACCCAAATGATTTGCTTTCTCTGTGTTATATTTTGAAATATCTGCAACAGCAGCGTGAGGAATAGTTGGATCTTCATTCATCTAAGAAGCCTTTATTTCACTCAAATCAAATCAGAACCAAAATCTGAACCAGTTTAATGAGACTTTGTACTCTTGCAGCCTGTATTTGCTCTGCACATGTTGATCTGTGAGCTGCATGTTGCACTGCCTGTCTGTCACAAGAAACATGAACCACACAAATTAAATCCTCAGACTGATTTCAGAGATGTCTGGACTCTGTAATCTGCCTCTCTCTTTGTGTGCTGTTGATATATTTATTAGAGTTAGACATTCCAGATTGAGTTTTATTGTCGAAATAAACACTGTACCAACAGCAATTCTTTTAAAGTATTAGTTTTTAATATGTTCTACAATATTACAGCACAACCTCCAGTCACAGCGTGGAATATCTATGAACTGAATTGTTACAAAAAAGTCGTAACCATCTGTGTGACATTAGGCATAATTTTAAATTGTGTTTTGTGTTTAGTGACAAAGCATAAATTGCTGGCAATTACCAGCTCATGACACTATAGTATCTCATAACAATAAACCATCTGTACCACCTATCAAGCTCAAATTAATCATCTCCCAGTACTGGCCAGATGAAAGTAGCTGCTAAACGCTGGTAAACTTTTCTCTCTGAAGCTGCTGAACCATGGGTCATACATGTCTATACAATAATCCCACTCTTCCTGTAATCACTGGGCATTTCAAATAGCTCCCGTTTCTTGCTCTATTTTCCTAACTGACCGTTAGCTTGCTAGGCTGATGCCGCACATGAAGTCTACAGTCCTGTCTTGTCTTCCCACTGTGCACTGGCTGTCCTACTTGCAATACATGACAAAGACAAACCCAAAACACTGGTGCAGCCATGTAATTTCTGTATAAAAAAATACATTTAAATTATAAATCCAAACGGAGATCCGATACTAGTCTTGTGCCATGTAGCAGCACTCCGGACTGGAGAGTAAAGTGTGGTTTGTGTAGACCATGTAATTTCTATAGAAACAAAAGGAAGAGGGAAAAAAAGAAGTGGTGTATGTACTTTGTGCTCCATAGCATTACTTATAGTAAGCCGTGGCTGGTGCCTCCGCAGCATGACCACAAGCTTATATGCCTCCTACTATGGTGGACATAATTTACATATACAGTGGATTTTAAAGGTTTAAAGGTAAATGCTTTTTCAATCTTCTTACTTTGGGCTGTTGGCTCTACGTAGGCACACTGTTTTCTGACAAAGTTTGCTTATTTCACGCAAGTGATTTGTGTAGTTTTTCTTTCGTCTACGCTCCCATTAGAGGTGGGAATGAAGGCCCAGACACACTAAACCAACATCAAAGAGCTAGTGGCGATGAAGGCCAACTGTTGCGTTGCTTCACATCACCTGTGTCTCGGGCAAAACGTTGCAATTGAAGACATCACAAAGACTGAAGTTGATGGCCAACAGGGAACAGTCATACCCTCATTGCAGTCGCTTGTTTGCTTTCCTCACTTCCATTTTACTTTACGTGCACTGAGCTAAAATGCCAGTCAGAGTGATTGTGCTCCGAGCTCCGTTGCCATGGCCAAATCAATATGGTGAACTGGCTGAGAAACAGCTGACGAGGATTGATTAGTTCCCAGTTCTGCCAATGGTGCGAGACAAACTGCAAAAACTAGTGCCTACAGACGGCCGACACTGACCAACAGCCGACCATCAGCTTGGTGTTTCAGGTCCCTTAGTTGTAAAAGGTAAAGTCAGATACTTCCTTGCACCAGCAAGGTTTTAGCAACATCTGAATTTGATGACAGTTGTGGTAATGTTGGTTCATTAGTTTTTTTAGTTTCATTCTATTAATAAATATTAGCTAAGGATGCTTTTTCCTAAACTTTGCACATCAAGTAAGGTTTTCAGTGGTATATAGATAAAATACTTGAGATCTGAAACCATGGCATTTTTTGTACCCACATATTCATTGCACACTCTGTGTGGAAAAAAAAAAATAAGCCCATGAGACTTCAGAGGAAATCATAGTTAATCCACAGGAGCATCAGACAGAGAGGACTGTTCACTAATCACCTGATAAAACATGTTACAGGGTGAAATATGCATCTGGGTATGTCATGAGGGGAGTGGAGTTGGCATCTTCCATAACAAATGTTATGTTGAATTAGAAACTGAACCTCCACGAGCAATAAATTATGTCTCCTCTGGAGTTGCAAGAAAATCTACATAAATTATTTAGCATTTAATTTGTCCTTTGTTCTTTGGATAAAAAATTAAAAGAGATATGCCAGCCCAATGGTAAGGGGTGGTTTTAATAAGCAACTCAGATTCTGTTAGCACAATAAAAAGAGACAGGACAGCCCAACACTGCTCATTGGCCTCTGAATAATTAGAATAGCAGTTAGAGCAATTTGATGATAGTATGCGACTTAGCTGGGAATTTGTACCCCTACATTTATGTGCTCATGTTTTGTAAGGGGTCATTAAAGTTGACAGCACAACCAGAGCGCACAGAGAGTGCCAAGAGTTAATTTAAATGTGCTGAGCAGACATTGTGTGCATCCAGCGTAACTTTATGGTTGGAGCCTTGATCACTGAGCCACTCCAGCTATTTGGGTGTATCTCATTAAGTAGTAAATGGAAAAGAGAAGAAAGGAAAAAGTCTGTAAAACCCTTTTCGGAATGGATTACCTTCTCTCAAGGAGGTCAGATAATTTAATTTTTACAGCACCACTCAGTAATGTTGATCCTGTCTGAATCAGAGAGGTCTGCTGTTACGCTCTATTAATGAGGAAATGTCACACCTAAAAGCAGATTGTATTTTGGCGATGTTCACTTCAGTTGAATTAAATAGTGATCTGATACTGTAACTACCCGGCTTTCTAAATGTCTACTTTCAATCAGATACGAGGCTTGTAAATACAAATCTAACCATCACGATTAAATAAAGACTGTAAGTGCACAGTCACAAGAGCGGCTCTGTGAGGCTGTACTTAGGCACAGCGGTACTTTGAGCTACTGCAAGTAATCACATCATCACATCCGAACATTCTCACAGTGGCAATTCTAGCATGTTGACGTTAAGCACCTATGATGTTTCCTACTGTATAGTGTTTGTCACAGCCTGACTCTTAGGCTTTACAAAAAGTGAGAGACATGCAGGAATATTAAACATTTAGAGTGATTTATTAACCAACAAATAATGAAACAAGTCATAAATAGAGAAGTTTAGTGTCAGTAGTGTAGAAAGTAGATGAGTGACAATGTGCTTTAGGATAAAAGAAACAAAAGATGGAAAACAAAGAGGTACGGTGAGAAGGTCTGCCAATCCCAGGACTGACTGCTCTGTCTTAAGCTTGGTATACACTGCGATTTCGGGCTGTCCCAGATGAAAGGTGACCAACGTGAAAGAAATGTGGCGATATCTTTGGTCATGGCTCTAAAACGGAGGTCCTACGTTGCACAGTGAGAGAGGTTCAAGGATGGCTGTTGTCATGATCTTGGGATCAAAGACATCTCACTGTGTGACTGCTGTTACAACCTACGTTTACTAACCAACCAGTAGAAATGCAGCATGAAATGACACACTGGTGCTACACCCAAACAAACAGATGGATAGCAGCTCACCATGGAGGCAAAACGCACCAATAGAAATGTTTGGGATTCCAGTAAAGAGGAAAACCTTGTGGAATTGTGGCAGCAGAAGAAAGACGAAGCATGGAAGGAATTAGTGGTGGAGTTGCAGCTGCCAGGTGAGCAACCTGTTATTATAGCACCACCCAGTTGCCTATTAGAGTTAAATTTCTCCAGTCACCTTGAGGCGTCCTGTTCTACATATCTACCAAGTTTAGTAAAACTCGATATGGCGGTTAGGCCTAGATAAGAAATTAGCTCTCTAGCGCCCCCATTTTGTTTGATGGGGTCAATAATGGAGGGGTCCCCTCAGATTATGTGTGGTCATATGCCTACAAAGTTGTGTGGTTATCGGTGAAACCCTTGAGATGTTATACACCTTTATGTGATGAGCCACGCCCTCCGCAATACTCATTGCCTTATAGAAGCTCAGTTTTAGTAAGTTTTCCAACTTTTGCCAAGAGGGAACTTCAGATATTGGTCCCTAGATTATGTTCACCGAGTTTCATGCAGATCGGTCAAACTTCCTAGGAAGAGATCGATTTTAAGTGTTTTTCAAAAAATTCAAAATGGCGGAAAATCTATATAACCGGAAGTTATGGGTTTTTGAGGCAAAATTGTTTCTTATGAGGAGAGCCATCTCTGTGCAAAGTTTCATGTCTCTACGACATACAGGGCATGAGATATGCCCATTCAAAGTTTGCTATTTCAATCGGTTGCTATAGCGCCCCCCTTTGGCCAACTGATGTAATATTGCTTCATTCGCATCCTCCCATGACCCTCTACCACTGTGCCAAATTTCACATGGATTGACCAAGTCAGTGAGGAGAAAAACGTGGAACACACACACACACACACACACACAGAGTTTTTGTCATTATATAGTAAGATCCACCTTGGGGGAATATGAATGTCTTAAATGTTGGACTGACAGACAGATAAAAGACATTGCCACCCCTTGAGCCACATCTCTACCATTGCTAGAAAGTGGTGACCCTTCATGTACGCCTACTGATGAAGCAAAAGCACCGACATCTGAGGCTAGAGAGTCAGGTGCCAACAGTATCCCATACATATATCCCATATCCCATACAAACCCGGTTAACAAAAATGTCATTGCCACTTAATGAATAACACTTTTGCTTTGGTACTTTTAAACATGCACACAGAGTTGAGAGCGTGATCTGTCCGAATAGCGGCCAATAGTTCCCACTGATATGGTTTGGCTGTTACAACAGCTAATTTTGCAGAGGTTATAGGAACTTACATGATTCAGTACAACCATGAGTGGTCAGACGTAAGACTTACTGTAACTCAACACACATCAACGGCTGTGCTTTAAATCAGACTGTAAATGGCAGAGTTGATGCACAGTCTAATCATCTGATTTAAAGCATGAATAAATGTTGGTTAAGTCCCTGTGGGGATAACCATGAGCCCCCAGCTGAGCACCGCTGTGTTGGAGTTTTCCCTGGAGAGTATGAGGGTCACCTCTATGCAACTGAGAGGAAGGCTCTGACTGCTGTCTGTGTCTGTGTGTTGAACAAGAGTCCCTGGATGGGGTCCCAGAGCAGGCATTATTTGAGGACACTGTAGCTCAGCCAGGGGACTTCAACACTCAAAAAAGAAACCTGGAGGGGGTCGACTTAGAGAGGGAGCCTGCCTGATCCGAGCCTGTGTGGTGTTATTGGCTTCTTTGTCATGGATTGTGCAGAACAAACACTATTTTCAGCTCATAAGTGTAGCCTATACCTGAATATCAGGAGATCACTTATCACCTGTATCACCTGTATCATCATCTCTGGAGCATATGTCCTGGATACACAGGTAAAAGGAGAGGCAGTGGGTGCTTTGAAGTTTGCTGCATACTGTCAGTCAGATATTAAAATAACATGTCAAACATTATGTGAATTTGACATAGATCCAGACTTCTTGTGAGTGATGCTTCAACCCAGTTTACCTGCGTCACCGAATATATGAATACATGAGCCAGGGACACATCCCCCTCAATATTTAGAGTGTGTTCATTTGCCTCCCCCGAGTACAAACATGAAAGTGGCAGAGGACTTTAATCTTGACAAAATTAAAGACATTTAAACCCTAAATTGATGCAGAAAAGGCACAAAATTGGTGCATGAAATTCAACATAATAAAGGACATTAAGCGTTAGGACCCTCACCCACCCCAGTTTCATAAGTGCCCTCCGCAAAAACATTGAAACGAAACCTACACCATTGTTACCAAGTGCTGTAAAATGCTCACACTGAGCCATCAGTTATTTCTCGAGGTCGGCATTTTAATGTGCAGACAGGTGATGTTTTTAAGAAGATGAGTAAATGCTGATACCTTAAAAAGCACCACTGTGTTGAATGTATGTCAAGTACGGTGCAGACACTCCAGATAGATGCTGAAGGTAGTGTTTTCTCGGGGGGTATTGGTAGAAATCCAACTACACACACACCTTGGGAATTCTTTAATCCTGTGATATGGAAGAAAGGGTTTAAGCAATAAGAGTCCCTAAAAATAACACCAAAGTGCCAATATAGGGCACTGATATGATACACCATTGCCGCATAGTCATCAAAGGTGACAGGCTTCATCCTAAAGTAACTTCTACCAGTCTTATCTCAACAACACCACCACATATCTGCCTATAAAAAGCATTAATGTCACACCAGCCACAGACAAATTACACTGTTAACAATATTATTAACAAATCCAGCGCAGCATATCTCTGAGGCCTGTATGACGAGATATGGTTGAAGGATAATTGTTATCCATTACATGTACAGTGGTTTTACAGAGGGGCCAGGATGGGTTGTTTTTTCGATGGATAATTGGAGTCTCCTCTTTCACTTTCTGTTCACTCTGAGTCACCTGCATGGGCGAACAGCTGATAAGCGACTCAAATACCATCTCTCTAGCTGTGTGGTAATTGAGCTGCCAACAGACATCCAACCCACTGGCGGTTACTTGTATGACAGTCTAGCTCTGAATCTTCACTGGGTTTCAGATGGGGAGGTCATGTCATGCCACTCAAAAGGAGACAACTCAAAAGCCATCAGGTCTAGTGTGTGTAAAATCTTCCCTGCTATCACACTCCATCAGTTTCCTTACTGTGGATGTACTATAACTGAATTTGCTGATAGCTCGGCGCCAGTAAAAATGTCAAAGCTCTTGCTCAGTATTTGCTAACATGTGCCTCTTCCACCATTGGGGAGCATTGAGCTAATGCCAGTTTCAGGCTCTTGCCAGTACAATCACATTGCTGGCATGACTGGCTGATATGCTCAAAGTTAATTGATGTGCCGCGTCTCTGCAGGTGAAGAGGGGGTTCTTCTTATGCCTCAACTTCAGGGTGTTATGGAGTACTCAGTTCTTAGCAGAAAAAACTAATAAAAAAGTTGGGAATATTGAAAATAGAAAAGTAATTTGGGATGGTTGCTATGGTGAAATATATGTGTTTGGTAGTCATTGCCATTGGTAGATAAATTAGCGCCAGGAACAGCACCTCACTTCCTGAGGTTTCTGCCATTATTTTTCCCTATTAAAATGTTTTTTTTTTTTGTGTGGAGTTTTTCCTTATCCGCTGTGAGGGTCCAAAGAACAGAGGGATGTCGTGTGCTGTAAAGCCCTCTGAGGCAAATTGTGATGTGCGATACTGGGCTTTATGAAAATTGGGGTTAGGGTGTGCTATAGGTACGTCACACATTTGCATAACCCTAGCTACTCCTCAAGCATTTTATTCATTTTCATTTTTAAATAAAGAAAAAGGTTGAATGAATAACCAGATATTCTGTACCCAGTCCAATCCCTGGCTATGTGCTTGTGTCATGTGTGTACGCAATGATGTGTGTGTGTGTGTGTGTGTGTGTGTGTGTGTGCGCACCCTCATGCTGAGGAGCACCAGCCCACCCTCATTCCAAAGTCATCAAATACTGCTGCTTTGTCATTGATTTTTACATCTGACACTGACACCAAAAGCCACATTTTGCATCGTTATGATACACCACCGGCTGGCCAGGCATTACATGTCGTGCCACTACAATATGCGGACAGGGCGGTTTCACTTCATAACACAACTGGTGGAACCTATCGTGGCGGTATGACATGCCGCTGGACAGCTTTAGTTTGAAATGCTGCCAGTGACACACAAGGATCTGTAACATCCCTATAGGGCAGGTGGGAGGGGTGGATGCGTCCAACAAATCTCGGACTTTCACCCGGGAGCCTGCTTTTGCTTTCCTATGAATGTAAAGACAAACCATCATGTTTTTTTTTGTTTGTTTGTTTTTTTTTGTAAACCAAACCATGTTCTTTTGTTGATGTCCTGGTGTTCAAGGCATCAACAGCAGACACAGGAGGATACCCTGTGCTTAACATGTAGACGTAAAAGTGCACTGACAAAGTGGCAATATGTGACAACTTAGGATAACAACGTGTTGGGAGCACCCATCTGCCCATGCCCTTATCAATAGGAAGTGCAGCACCTCCTATTGACAATGGGTGGAACATCTGTATTTGGATATTTTGTCATACCTAATAGGCTTTCTGAATATTTTACATTTTGAACAGGCTACAATAAGGTGTCTGTCAGAGTATAGATGGCAAAAAGATGTTCAAAATATGTGACTTTACCTAATTGCTCCTATTTGACATTATAATGTCAACCCGTCTGGTCAAAGTGCTGGGGGTCAGGGCCAGCGAAACTTAGGGAGAGATTTGCGATAGCAGGAGCCAATCAATAGTGCGAACAAGCTGAGGAGGCTGAAAAAGACCAGAAACCTGCCAGGTCAGTTGTTTTGGAGCTGCTCTTAAGATCTCTAAAATATCTTGGACGTGAGGGGCTTCCACTGTAAGAGCCATCAGTATGAAGTTTTATGGCAGCAAATGATGGAGCAGAGGTAATGTTGTGATTTTCCCAGGGGGTGTGAGTGGCTTCAGCAGAGAGACGAAAGGATTTCTTATATCATTCAAAATGACATATTAGAAAGGAGAAAGTGTGTCCAATGTGAGGGAGCGGCCATATTTTGGATTAACGGCTGACAGAACCGCCAATGTAGGTAACATCTGAGCAGTCTTCCTGTAGCCTCTTGTACTGTGCAGCACATCTTCAGTGAAAATATTTCTACATGCATAGCTGGGGGGTGTCAGCTGTGTGTGCTTGTGCACCATAGGCTACTAATGTTACTGACATTGTAATAGCTTTTTCATCTGAATCATTGCTACCAATTCACAGTTGTTGCATTCTGGATGCATTGTGCTGTTATTAATTGTGGCTACATGGGCACGGTTTGCTGCTGAAGTGTTTACTTTTGCACATGAAAGATGTATTTTGCATTACCTTGTATTAGGCCTATAGCGATTTTGTTCATTACAAACTACATTCATATCAAATGTGCTGTGTGCCATATCTGCTTTTAGTGAAAGAAACCTGAGAACTTCCTTATAAATAACTCTGAAGTCATGAACAAGTGTTGTACTCCCATGTATTGGTCAAGCTCCCCCTCAGTACCAGGAGAGAAAGAACCCTGGCGCCAGCAGTGATTAGAGCTAATAGTGGCCTTACAACAGTAATAGTGTTACAACATGTCTCCACCATGTCATTTCACCACATTTTTTAGTCCTACGTCTGATGGAACAGATATGCTTCAATTTTAAGCCATGCAGCTGTCTACACATGACGGCTCGCACTTCACGCACACTTCATATCAAATACACATGTGAGTATATGATTGTATATTGAGCTGTAAACTCTGTCAAAGTGCTTCAGATTGCAGGGCATTACTGTGGCTGAAATGATCCAGTCACCCCGACTGAGGGCTGCAGCTGCTGCTGCTGTGCTCTTTTCGCTGCACAGGCTGTGTAGACAAGGTGTTTGTAGCAGCAGTGACAGAGGTCCACTGGGAGGGATTGGGAGCTGTATGTGTATCCATGCGTATGCGTGTGAAAAATTGCTGACTCACGGCCAGTTTAAACCAGTTAGCTCTGAGTGAGGGAACAGCAGATTTAACCGTCAAACCCAAAATGGTCACAGCTGAAAAATTTGACATTTCTCACTTCGATTTTGCGCTCTGTGAGCAACAGCAGGCTCAGCCAAACATGTTAGAACAAAATAAAATAAAGTATCTAAACTGTGGGTGAGACAGTGAGAGTCACTCCATGCATGATCATATGCTTCACAAAGTGCTGCTGAGATCTTGTGTTAAAATTGCAAGGAGGCATAGTTTAATTTCTTATCTTATTTCTTATTCACTTTTTATCTGGTTCAGATAACTACATTAGGAGCCAGACTGGGTGATGTCACTAAGGCTGCATTACCAATTATCCAGCAGGAAACTGCCTTGAGGCCCTGATAGCTGCAGACCTACTGTGTGTCAACTAATTGCTAATTTAATTGAAAATGTTTTTGGAAATTTGCGCCACTAAAGCATATATCAGCTGATGTGATAGCGGCCTTGAGCTGGGTCCTGCTTAATTACCACATCTTGAGGCCCTGTCATGGAGAGGGTCCCCATTGTCAAAACCTAGTTTAAGAACTTCATTATACGTAGTATTTATTATCTGAATGTGTTTTACCACACAACGGGTCATAAAGTATTCTTTCACAGAAAATCATTTGGGAAGAGTGGAGGTGTTAATGGGGATCCAACAGCTCATTTATGTCTCAGGGCCCCGTACAGGTTAACCTGGCCATGGGTGTCACCGATAACATCACAGCCTCCAGCCATCACACACTGACTCTCATTAAAAAGTCTAAAAAACTGCTTCGTTGAACATACACCCCAGAGGATTTCTAAAGTAAAGTTATCTGGTTGAACTCAGCACTGTTAATAGATGAGAAGCCCTTTTTTAATGGCTTTTTATAAATTATACGCTAGATAGCACAGGTGATTTTTGTCATACCATCAATTCTGCTGTATATATATGGTCAAATCTGAGATAATTTGAATTTCAAGCAGCTGCTTTCAGCTACCCCAACTAACTGGTAAAAAGGTGGATAAAGACAACAGATCTGTGCACCTAGTACAAGATGCCAGAAATGGCTAACTTAAGTAAAGTTAAATAAAATAATTTATCATTTTCCAGAGTAGTGGTCTTACTGCCTTCCCTCATACAACCTGTTCATGTGGGGAAGACGAATTTAACACTTTAATACCTTGGAAACATTTTTTTAGAACAATTTACAAAACAACAATCGATTCGTACACCAGAATTTTTCAGTTGAAGATTTTCTTTGAATTATTGCTGCTGAAAAACAACTTCATATGTTAAATATTGAAAAATCATCACTATATAGATTTTGCAATGAGGAAGAGGAAGACCAGTTGCATTTGTTTTTCCACTGCCCTTATCTTGCAGGTCTCTGGACTGATATTAAAGGCTGGCTGGAGCCTCCCAACATTTCTTTTGAAGTAACACCTTTAAATATTTTATTGGGATTCCTGGATGAAAACTGTCCCCAGATGATAAATACAACTATTCTGTTGAGTAAAATATTTTTTATTTAAAGCTCAATCAAGAAGAAATTAGAATTTAAATTTTCTAAAACAGACAGTGCAATGTCAATTTCTTATGGAAAAAAATATTGCAACAAATCATTGCAAAGTAGCACAGCATAACATGAAATTGGAGAAAATTTGCTCTATTAAAAAGTGGAACTATGATTTGATTCTACTAACTTATATATGTCTTTTCTTTTATCCACTTTGGTCTGTGTGAGTCTAACTTTGTTTTGTTTTGTTGGTTTGTTTGCTTTTGTTTTTCCTTGTTTCTCTTTGTGAGACCATATTGTCATGTCATGTTGTCAGCTGTGTTGTGTGTTGTTATTTCCCTATAATTTAAAAAAAAAAAAGTTAAATATGGGCAATAAACTTCTTTTCCATTGCCAGTACACCAGCGCTGTGTATTTGTCTCTGCAGTAGACTGGTGTTTTCTGGCGTGTCACTTTCAAGTCACAGCCTGACTGGAAAACAGGTAGTAAAGTAAGTCTTGGTGCAGACTTAGTTTTGAACGATGTCCGAGCGTTGCTTGGACAGAGATTGATGGTATTCTGTGGCGGCCTGATATTGCATCCTCCCAGTAAATGGGTTAAAATTAGCATGTCCACCGAAATGCCGTGTTTCCATCACTGCCAATCGAAGCTGATTGGAGCTGGAGCTGATAAATACCTCCTGCAGAGTGATTTCTCCCAGGAGGGAATGCTGATTGTAACCTTTTCCATTAAATACAAAAAGCAGATGTAAGTGGGTGTTAGTGGTTTTTGTCCAGTGAGAAAGTGGCTGAATCTTCATTTCTCAAATGTGCATGTGACGCCGAAAAAGTTGCAGGAGCAGTGGGGCAAAAAGAAGAAGAAAGCTCACATGGCAGTAATCAGTGAAAAGTTACATTTTGGCTTTTCAGAGGCAAAATTACAAAGTAGTAACTCAAGATTTTGAGGTCAAGGCACCAAAAAAAGCTGCATAGTTTCAGCCATTCTGAGTGTTTACCAGTTTTTATACAAACTCTCAGGGGTAGCTGGTGGATGGTTGAGTGGCGTGGGTATTTATGAAAAATGTAAAATAGATGTTTATACAAACAAACAGTGTATTCATGGACAGGAAAATGCCTGACATATACTCTCCCCGTTTACTAACCCTGCTTGAAATATGTCAGATAAAAGCCCGAACGCCTTCTCTGTAGAATTTGAAAGAACGTTGGTCATTGTAATGCACGTCCAACTCAGCAGCACTTCTGAATACTCAGAGGTATTAAAAACTGCTTCAGAACTGTTTAAACTAGGACTCTACAAGCATACTGAACAGCTCAGAAAAGGATGTGTTTGGAAGATATATATTCAGTGGGTAAACACAGTTAAATCATAAAGCCGCAGTGGGCAATTTTTGTGGAGTAAATGAAGGTGTGATTAATTCTAGTATCCTGGTTCCTGCTCTTGTGTGATTACCAGTGGGCCATGAATCATCCACTGTACCATCCTGCACCTCACTCTCATCCAACTGAATTACAGGAGGGAAAATTTTCTAATTAACTGTGGGTTAATTGCTCCAGCAGTTAATGCAAAAAGAAGGATGTGCATCGTGTGGAAGTACATTTTCTTTGGAAGTACATTTTCTTTTACCTTTAAAGGGACTTCAGTCCAACTTTCAATATACAGAACACGCTTAGAGGGAAATCAGGGTATCAGTTTATATATTGAAATAAAAAGAAGGGTGTCTGGTTTCAATTTCATCTCTATCTTTTTATCTGCATTGGAACATATGGAAGACAAATGAAAGGATAAAGGTGTTTTTTTTCCCTCTGTCGGTATAAACAAAAATATATTGCAGTCTTTTCTGATGTGTTTTATGTGTATTATGGTACTTTTATATTATAGTAATATGAATTATTTGTGTTTTACTTGGGTGGCAATTTCACAAAGGTGGAATCAGTAAGAACAGTCAGAGTAAGGAATGTAATCGAAAAGAGAAAAGTACAAATGGTGAGAGAAACATGCTGAACCAAAGACTAATTCAGGGTTAACAGACATATATTTTCAGAACCCTGTGGGGTTTTCAACCATGAGTGCTAAGAGCCAGATTCTTGTGAGTTGGTCCCTGTTTTGTTTGTATTGTGCAAACATTCATTTTATGTAACTGCTTATTCTGTTGGGGGTTCACCCTGGACAGGTCGCCAGACTATCACAGGGCTGACACATAGAGACAGACAACCATTCACACTCACATTCACACCTATGGACAATTTAGAGTCACCAATTAACCTGCATGTCTTTGGACTGTGGGAGGAAGCCGGAGTACCTGGAGAAAACCCACGATGACATGGGGAGAACATGCAAACTGTACACAGAAGGGCTTCGAACACCCACAGGTTCAAACCCAGGGTGGGAGGTTCAAACCTTGAGGTGGAGAAGCCCTTCTGTGCAACATACTGTATGGCCAGTGCAATGCAATATGCACTGACAGGTAAGACAGAGAGAAAGAAGAAGAAGGCTACAAGCAAGCAAACATGAATGTAAACCATGGATGTCTCATAATCCTTAGATAATGGACCCCAAGATGGCGCCTGTCCAGTCCAATGGAATTGTTCCCGCTCAGCTCATAGACTTTACATATTGATGATATCTTGGATTTTATATTGCTTTTCACAGCTCAAACAAAGTTTTACAAGTTTTTATCCATACTACTACTATTACTGATCCTCTCTATCGGTTTGCCACTTTATCGATACTCTTGTTTCTTTTTCATTTCTAAATAATTGCTTTATAGAAAATATATTAATTTAAAAAGAATAAATTCACTGTAAGTCATTCCTCCTGTCCTCTGTCCTCTGTCCTGCTCCCTCTCTATTGATGTTATTCACTGCGTGCAGGTTACCATAGCACTGGTAGAGACAGGAGGGGCTGTTTGTGTCAGCCAGCAGCTAAGTTTAAAAGAATTTGCCCAATCTTAAGATAAGTGGCAGACAGACTACATACAGACAGCTGTCGTTTTTGCTTATTTGTAACAATTCGCTGTTTGTCAAATTAGCCTGCTGTCATTGTGTGAGATATAATGTTAGCGTTAGTGGATGAGAGACTGAACCAACAGAGCAGAATGAAATATTGCTGTCTGCATGTTTACATCTTTAAGCTTGCTGATCATATTGATAAAGTATTGTTTTTTATTTGTGAAACTTAAATTGCACTTACAGTCATGAGTGTGGTTGCCTGCAACTAATTTTTGCATTATCTTCACGTCGTTTCCACCACGGTGTCTCTGCTGTTTATTACTCAATGTCGTGAGGCGGTGTGTGTGGATGTGTGTGTCTATGTGGAGGAGGTCCACCCCTGCACAGAGCGCAGGTAAGAGTCTGTAGGATCATAATGAATTAATAAAAAATGCTAAAAAAGTACCAATAAAAGGATCGATAATGTCATAGTTTATCAATACTACAGTCTTTGGTAATTTAGGCCCAGAGCTCATTTAAAACTGGGTTTCCGTACCCATCCCTAGTCAGGAACAAATGATACAGACACTCAAAAGTAACATAACTTTGCCAGAAACCCAGCACCTTTTACTAAGAGGCTCATTTTTCTTATGTTACCTAGCAAGGCTACAAGGCTCAGCATGCTCAGCCAACCATTAAAATAAACTGTTAGCTAATATTACTCACCTAATCTTATGATACAATAGCCTGGCTAAATGGAAATAATAGATTCTTTGTTAAGAGCTCAACCCCTAACTTTAAAATGTGATCATTTTCTAAAGAAAAGAAAAGAAAAGAAAGGAAAGAAAGGAAAGGTACTTTCTCTGAATCTTACAGATCTAATGCAGAGGTGTTAAAGGGGTCTGTGTGAGCTGGGTGTGGCAAACAACGATTGGAAATCTGCCTCGTCCTCTCTCTGTATCATTTCATTTGAGTGACACTGCCAGAAGATATGTTAATTAGAAAATGTATTGCTCCAGCTCTAACAGTAAACAGCAAAGGAAGACTTTGACATTTTACTGTAAGTGACAATAAAATTATTAATCTGTGAAATTATAATTTTTCATTTCATCATCTTGACATCATGAGGGCAAGACGTCTCATTTCCATGCCGCTGCAGAAAGCTTTCGTTTTTTTTGTATTCCATTTGTGAGTTGAGGGGGAAAATCACGGGCTGTTCCATATCACTTCTGATATGGAAATGTACCATTCTGTGAATGTTTCGCTTGATGAAAACAGAGATACCTCTGTGAGTGTGTGTGTGTGTGTGTGTGTGTGGGCACGCTCAGGCAGATATCCGAGTGCAGCTTGTGTTCAACATTACATTTTATGACTGACGAACCTGACAGATTGCTGTATATTGGAATTCCTCTGATCTGGTAACATCCTGTAATAACAAGTACAAAACCCTTTGGAGACAGACATCTTGTCTTTCTGGTGATTTCAATCTTGTTTCCACATCTGCGTGTCTCCTTTCCAACACTGATTCAAGCATCACAGCCTCACCACGGCAAATTAAAAAGGGCAACACAATGATTATGTGTAGCTGTTATATTACATGGAAAAATTACGTCTCAGTGTAATCCATTATAGGTCTAATTTACCTTATCTATGTGGTTCCTGAGATGCAGCAAAAAATGCAAACAAGTCTGCAAAAAACTGTTGTCTGGTCAGTGAGATCTGATAAGACGTTAAATACAGCTCAGCTGCGGTGCATTATCCAGCACACTGTGACTTGTTTTTTAGTCAAAAAGCATTGATTTCGAGCCAGCCTTCAATAAAAGCTTTTATAACTTATTTATGGTTTTGGACTGCCTTCATTTATTTTGTTCATTTGGCTGCAACGATCAAAAACACATTTTCTCCCCCTTGTGAGATGCTATTATCAATAGAAGAATAGAACTGAAATGGCTTATCAATAGAATTTTGAAGTGAATCATTTTTCCACATCATTTTCCCTGATTATTATAAAAAATTGCAGAAAACATGTGTATTAGAGCTGCTGCTGCTGCTGCTGCTGCTGCTGCTGCTGCTGCTACTGGGAAACGTTGACCGGGTTTGTTGGTGTCTTTTGGTCAGCCAGCTGACAATGCCAAAGCTGTCACACATTATCAGTTCAATAAATACTTTATTTACAATGAATTGATTATTTTCTACATTTTCTTACAGCAAGGCGAGCCTTAAAGCTGAACAGGCATCAGTGGATCATGAGTTACTGTATGATGGCCTTATGGCTTACAGTACGCTGCACAACTGGCCCAAAGGTTACACACTGCCATGGCAAAGTTGCTTTTCTCATCGCGGATATATGCATTGACATTCTCCTGTTTTCACCCACACTGCCGAGCGAGATAAGGCCCCGTGTTTGCACAGCGAATACTGAGTACAGTTACAAAGGAAAATGCAACTCCAGCTCCCCAGTGTTACTAGTGTTTTACACCATGTGAAAAATGTTCAAGTACAGTAGTGTAGTCAAATCAAATGTCATTTTAAGCCTTGCAGTAGCAACACTAATAATAGTAAACGTGTGTTGGAACGTACACAAGAGACAACAAATATTAGAATAGACATACATTGTTAGGAAAAAGAGATGACTGGTTGCTCTGTGTAATCAAACGTAGATCTGAAAAGGCTGTCGGATGATGTCGGAAAACAGAGGAGAAAACAGAATAAAAGGAAGGCAATCTCAAATAGAAGAAATACATACACCACATAATAAAAAGCCTTAATTGTAAAGGCTAAACATGTAAAAGCCAACATGTCTCGGCCTTCACTGGGGCTTTTAAAAGAGCTTCTGTTAAAGACGTACACTGTTACTGTTGTTGCCTCATTCTTTCTCTGTGGACTCGTTCCGCTTGTGTCTTCGTTTTTCCTGTACTGTAGGAGTAAATGTGGGTGTGAATGGCTGTCTGTTTATGTGTTTTAGACAGTGAAAGACTGGCAGCCCATCTCTTGCCTTAATGTGAGCTCCAACAGGCCCCCACCCTTTGTGACCCTGAACAGGACAAGCAGATATAAATAACGGACGGACGGAGGGGTGATTTAGAAACAAATTAAAAGTCTGACATGCAATAATGAGTCTTCTACAGGTAATAATTCCACCTGTCTGTCACTGGTAAGGTAAATCAAGGTGGAATGTTACTTTTTCTTCCAGTGTATTCATTTAATGTACACACTTTTGACACTGAACATTAACAACAGAAAATTAAACATGTAGCTTCACTTTGTAGAAAGCTGAGCAGCATATCATATGACAGGTTGTGCTAAAGCATGTGACTGTCTTCACTCTTACACACAAATCTGTTTACTACCCCCTTCTTTGCAACTGTCCATATTGTATCTGTATTGTGCTATACAAGTGTCACAATAATGCATTCATCAGCTGGTCACAGCAGCTGCAGATCGACAAATAAATGAGTGCTTTGTATGTCGTCCAAAAACTGACCAAATGTAGTAAAAGGTCATCAGACAAGTCAAACATTTAGGTGAAATAACTGAGTGAATTAAGGAAAGTTTTCTTTAAACTCTAATCACTTGGTTAAAGGTATACAATACAGAACCATCCAACATGTTTTTTTCCCAACCCAAATACTGCCGCTTTATCAGTGGACCTACCCATCTAAATACGACGTGCTAGGTAGCCTTTTGCATCAGTTCAGCGACAGCATGTCAATTTACGCTTGTTACATGCATTGTGTCTTCTCAAATTACACTTCTGTTTTCACTGGAAATGTACAGTTTCTGTATGTTACATTGTCTTAAGGGTTATTTTCTGAAGTTTAGCCAACAAAAGTCTGTGGTTAGGTTTTGTAAAAACATCATGATTTGGCTAAAAATGAGTACAGTCCTTACTGACATCATGTAACATCATGTGACACACACCATGTGACATACGTCACTAGCATAGCATGCTACACATACTAGCTCGGGCTACCTCGACTAAGAATTTTCCCAGTCGACCAATAGTCGCCATTTAGGGCCATTAGTCGACTAGTCGTCCGCATGTTTATGATATTAATTTAATTATTAAATGATATATTTTGGGCGGGGCAACACAATGGTTTGAGTTGAAGGTGTGAGAAAGAATAGTATCAGTAACATTGTTAACACTGTGCTACATTACAGAGAAATACAAACCGTACTAATGAACCTTCATTAATATAGGCCTATATTTTATCTACAAGTGCACGTCACACACTGAGCGAGCCGCCTGTTAATGACGCTGTCGGCAAAGCAGTAATGATTGTGCGAAGTGGCTAATGGGCATGTAGCTACTGACATGTTTCAGATGATACGTCATGTTTGTAGTCGACCAATGAAGATGAGTTTACATATCATCTTGGGTTCGTCCTTCACCTTCTCAAAATTATCCCACACTTTGGATTTTCTGCCTGACAACTCCATTGGCATTTGGATTCACACAGGAAACAAACAGTGGGCTCCTGGGTGAAAGTCAGGAGTTTGTTTGACCCATCTTCCCGCCCTCCCCACACACTTTTACACTTCTTATACTAGGGTAGCTGCTGGCAGTGTTTCAAACTGCCTCTGTGGGTCAGTGTGTGACGCTGTTGTTTAGTGACAAAGCGGCAGCAACTGATGAGTTGAATTGTTGCCTGCTGTGTCAACAACTGTCACCACCCAGTCTGTATCACACTGCCAGGAAGGGTGCTTCTTAGACCACTGACAAAACTGCGGTATTTGATGAGTTGGGTGTGAGGACAGGCTGGATTGTTGGTTACAGTTTGTGAACATTCTCGCCAGCGAAAGAGACAGTAAAAGCCAAACCCAGATTCACTCTCGTTTGTTTTGCCTCTCTATATTAGCGGGGGATTTTTTTGGCGCTGTGTCTCTTGCATGCCTGCTGCTTACAGTCAATAATTGGATGGGACATTTGAAGCCTTTTTCGATGGTGTACAGTAATACTAATGAAATGTATTACATATTCAAAAATTTCACTTATTTCACTCGGCTCTTGCTTAGGGTACAGGACGTCTTCATTTTGTTCATCATTTCTACTACAAACACCTAACCACCTGCTGACAAGAAGGAGGTGTGTCAAAGGCCATAACAAATCTCTCGAAAACTCATTAGGGGTGATTGTGTTGAGAACATCCTTGATGAGGAACTGACAGGAATTTCATTAACATCAGTTCTCTTTGACAGCGACTTACTGGAATATAAAATTGTCAGTGAGTTTTAAGGTGTATGTGCTATCATGACGGCTGAGTGGGGAGGATGGAGTGGATGATATCCAATTAAATAGAAAAAAAAACTGGTGAATGTTGGATGAACTGATGAAATCCTGGTGAAATATTGTAGTGATACTAATATATCCCTGCAAGCAGGAGATACAATAACCAGAGGTAGCGCCCTATCTGCCCAGTTTGTGAGACAGACGTCCAGACAATTAAATCAGTTTCCAAACCAATTACAGATAGTGACACTGATGGAGGTATGTGGGTGTTCAGGCTCTGGCTGCTATTGTGACTGTATACATTAGGTACATGATAACTGGCTGCTGACAGATATATACAGTTGGATATAGCTAGATTTTCCTGAATAGAAAAGAATAGCAAGGGAGTACAGCTGAATAGAATAGAAGTACACAGATAGAATAGATGAGAAAACCTTGTACGTACAACACAGTCCAAAATGTTTACATGTGTAGACTCACTCTTGTTTTAATGTACATCCCTCCAACATAATGTGCTAAATGGCAAATTACTATGGAAACTGTCATTGTGAGCATGATAGCACAATGAATTTAGCATTTTGCACATAACAATGATGTGCCAAAGCACAGCCTCACATTTAGGCGACATCCACACTAACACAGTTTCATTGTAAAACAGCATTTTGAAATGAAAACAATTTCCATAGGCATGTAGCACTGTAACTGACCATTCACATCCAGAGGACATGCACAAGAGACAACGGATAAAGAACAGCAGTGGCAAAAAGTGAGACGAGAGATTTCTTTTCCTGGACCACGGACGAAGTACCTAGAACTGTTGCTAAAAGTAGCACATGAGAGTACAACACATTCTCACTCTGACTTCGTCACATATCGACGTTTGGATATGGCCTTTCCAGACACAACATGCAAGGTTTCCTAGTGGTGTTTGGTTGTTGATGTTCTGGGACGCCGTGTCAAGTTGTGCTTGTTAATGCATTGTCTTCTTTCAAAATACACTTCCGTTTTCACAGGAAATTTACAGCTTACATATAGTCTCTTTCAACATCAATGCACTGCAATGGTACAACACCGTGAATTGATGTTGTTATTCCTTCAACAACAAAAGCACGTGGTTGGGTATAGGCAACAAAAGCACGTGGTTGGGTATAGGCAACAAAACCACATGGTTGGGTATAGGCAACAAAACCACGTGGTTGGGTATAGGCAACATAACCACGTGGTTGGGTTTAGGAAAAAAGAACAGGGTTTGGCTTTATAATCTTACGGGACACAAACACCACTTTCTCAGGTGAAAATCTGTGTTTGTGGACCCATCCACCACCTCTCCTACCCGCCCCACTCAGACTTTTGCCTCTTGTCCCACCCCGTTTCCCCCTGATGCCACCAAGTGCCATTAAACTGTAATGGCGACCGATCGCGTATCATGCTGAAGCTAAAGGATGCCCTTTCTCCGTTGATGTCTGATGCCACAAGTCACTGCCCAAGCACCAGATTTTGACGACTTTGGAGTGAGACCAGGTTGGAGAGTAAGGTGGTCAAGGTGACGGAAAACAAATTGGGAGTCATTGTATAGCAAATAGCTTGACATGCTAGAGTGGTTCTATCAGCGGTACAGTGATCTGATGTTTCTTTTGTATTATCTTTCATTGGAGGAACCCAAGGCAACCTATGGGAAAGGAGCAATGTTTACCCACACAAGAGAGATGGAATAAAAAGGGATATTGATCTAGCTATGATGATTTGGCTTGACAGGTCATGACTAATAAGACTCAGTCAGGAAACAAACATGTCATCGTTTTCAAAAATCTCTTCCTGTCCAGGCTTAAACCTGGAGTTTTCAAACTAAAACAGGGTCAGCAGCCTCTTCAAATAGGGTTCAAAAATGCCTGAGTAGTGCTGACACTAGGCTCAGACCCAGATGTGTTTTTGCACTAAATGAAAATATATTAGTGTGGACGTAGCCTTAGTCTTGCTACAACATGTTTGCTGCACTTCAAAATGACTGTGTTTGTGCTAAAGGCTTTGAAGGGATCCGTCCCCAGGCCATTATCCAGTTTTACACTCAGCCAATGCTTTCTACTCTGCCGCCATTGATCACTCTACTCCCCCCTGTACCTCAGTTCTGTAATGACCCTCCTCACTCCAATCAGAGCAGCAGTCACTACCTATCTCACATCACAGAAAGAGAAGCTTTCCCTTCAAGGAGTGCCTCACGTTGACCTCTTTCAGTGGAATAATTTCCCATCTCTGCTTCCACTTTTTGGTCTTTACTAAAAATTACCTTTTTATCTGTCTTCACTTATTTCTTTATTTCCTGTCTTTTCTTGTCTCATATCCTCTTACATGATTGCTCTGCAGTCAAATAAACCTAATGGGCCCACAAAGATGAGATGGTGGTTGAAAGCACTGTGTGGGTATTTGACTGGACCAAAGAGGAGCGGGTATGTGCTTATCAGGGCGGCGGCAATACCCACAGAATGCCAGAACCTTGACCTGTTGCCACTGTTTCCACAGGAAGCTCAAGCATGGAAACTGCTTTTCTACTCCAGTTCAGCATTCAATGTGAATGAGTAAATGCTTTTCTTTAGAGTAAGTAAAAACAAACAAACAAAAACAAAAAAGATAATGGGGCAGGGGGTGAGGGTCCTGATACACCTGACCACACACACAAAACCTCAAGCCCACTCATCCAGCCCAATGTATACAAAGCATCTAGAGCAAGTGTGAGCAGGGGTTATGAACTGAGAGATCTCTTCACTACTCTGATTGGTGTCAATGGAAAATGTACATGCAACTCAATAACAGTAACAGTGAGTGTAGTGATGTTGAAGTCTTTGCCTTAAATTAGATTATGTTTATGTAATCTGTGGGGGTACAAAGACCAAAGCTCACCTTGTTACACTCACTGTGGGTGGTTTTAGGTCAAAGCATCAATTTTCTGTTATGTACACAGAAGGAATTCAGAAAAGAATTCTCTGCAACACTAATGCAGGACGGAGGTGAAGAGGTAAACACGTTTAACTGAAATGTGATAGGCACATGGTGATGTGAAAATGATGGTGTTGTCTTTCCATGATGTTTCTTACATTGGGAAGATAGATCACTCACTACTTATTCTCTCAGCCAGGGAGTGGCAGGTATATGTTCATAGTTGATATAATTTTAGCAGCATGTTTGGGTGCACCATATAAAGGTAAAGTTTCTAACCTTCGGGAAGTACGGTTTCTTTTCTTGAATTTAAAGAGAAGATTAAGTGCACTCTAATGTTTCTGCTCTAACTCACTCAGAAAGAGCGCAATATTTCCCCCAATTTTAGTGTACTCATCCAAGAGTGTAAGGTGGTTACAGCATATGCCACATAACAGCAAAACTGTCACTTCAAAGCCAGCCTGGGATCATACAGTGACACCCCAAGAGGGGGCCAAGACCCCACTGATACAACATTTGCCCCCCCACCACCCAGCAAAAATAATCACAGGCAGACATTACTGTCCTCAAGAGGCTGTGGCATGCTCATTTTTATATGCTAGAGCCTGAAGGCAGTAGTATCTTGTGAAACTAGATAACCCAAGGCATCCATTAGTACCAACCATATCAAGAAGGGGGCTTAGTGAAGCCTCCATTTAGGCTAAATTTTGGCGAGGGAACAAACAGCCTGGCCATTTTCAAAGGGGTCCTTTGAACTCTCAGCTTAAGATATCTAAATGAAAATGGGTTCTATGGGTACCCATCAGTCTGCACTAAACTTGGAAAGGCCTGTTCCCAGTAAATGTTTTGCTCCTTACAATCAATGTATCCTCATATCAAAGCTGTATATTTGTCTATTTGGCAACCAGCCTATCTGACGAACAATGCCCAGATACATAACACATTAAAGCAGTACTGCTGTGGAACTCAAAATGTCAAATGTACCAATATTAGTCTATGAACATCTGATAATTAGTAATGGTGACTGTTAAATAAGAAAACAAAGTGGCATACATCTGTATGTGACTCTTTAACTAGCCTATATACTTCAACAGCATAAGAGACTGGTTTTGGTGTGCCATCCCAAGATTTTACGTGGGCTCATCTGGCTACCCCCATAAAATATTTCTGGGGGCAACACTGGGATCATCGTTGCATATCATAATCAAGCTGGAACCTCTGGTACTGAAAAATGAAGCTGACACAGAATTGATGGAAACTGTAGTTCCTTGAATGGCCACTTGGGGCTGGCTCCAGAAGCCAGTCAATCCCCATAGACCCCATGTTAAAATGCTCAACTTTGCAACAGAAATAAACATGTTCACAGCATGGTACAGTTTTGGTCTCTACAGCTATTTCACCTGTTCATGACAACTGTAAAGGGGTTGAATTTTACTAAGGCTTAAAGTTATGCATAGTTAAAGGCGCTGTATGTAAGAATGTGGCCAAAATGGTTACTGCACTCAAATTCAAAATACTGCCGCGAGTCGTGTCCGCCCCCCCTCCCCTACAGATTCGAGGTTGCTGGACAGCGGCACGCTGGAGACTGATCTGTTTGTCCACGGGCAGCTGCTGTGGCAGGGCCATGTCGCCGCGTCCTTGATCTTTGGTTTTCCAGCGGACTGCCAACCTGTTGCCCAAATATGGTCACTTCTGGCCCCCATAAACCAAGATGGCGACTGCCAAAATGCTGAACTCAACTCCCAAAACAGGAGTCTACAAACCAGTGGGTGAAGTCACGGTAGCTACGTCCATTATTTTTACAGTCTATGGTCACAACCCTCTCTCTCTCCCCCTGCTTCCTGTCAACTTTTTCACTGTCAAAAAAGGGTGAAAATACTGAAAATTAATCTTGAAAATAAAAAAAATAATACATTGCTATCCTTAATACAAACACCTGTCCACTATTACATACACCTCTCTCCTATCTATCTATCTATCTATCTATCTATCTATCTATCTATCAACCTTTGATGTAAAGCCTTCAGAGACAGAGCACAGCTCATACACTGCTACAAAATTTAGAGAGGAGGGGATGCACCAAAACCAGCCAGTGGGTTGACACGACAAAGAACTGGGCTAAGTGGTATAATTAGGACAATTTTGTTAACAGAGAGCAGGGTTAGCATCAGGGTCCAGTCTTTTCAGTCCAGTGTTGATCTTGTAATTGTTTCCAATGCTTCCACAGTCTGCCATACAACTGAGGAACCACAACAGACGGTGGAAATACTCTGCTGTCACTTCTGCTGGCCAGTGCAATTGTTACCTCAGCTGACAGTTTAGTCATGGATGTGTAGACAGAGGGCTTGTAGTGTATTTGCATTTTATCCTTGAACTAGGATTACAACACGTCTGTTTTCTTTGATGTTTGATGATCACTGAGACTTTTACCTCACAGCAGTGAGCTGCCAGCAAGAAAATAAACTATAAATCTTTCAGATGTGTGTCCACGTTTTAACTCCAGAGCATTGACAATAATAAAAACCACACTGTTTTGCAGCAGTAAGTTATTGTTAAAAATAATTGCCTTTCAACAGCATCTTGAATTGCTGTTCTGTATAAAAACTAGATAGTTATGAATTTAATCATAATGGATAGCAAGACTAGCTGTGACATGTATATCCAAAATGCTGCATGCAGCAGCCCTGTAGAGTGACAGAATATCAAGCATGCGCATGCTGCTTTTTTTTGTCCATTAATCTCACTTGCAAATCTACCAGCAAACATATTTCATGGAAGAATGCTTTGAGCAGCAGCTTGTGTCAGGTTTCTGCAACTGTGGCATGGATACCTGCCTTTGGAGATAGTCATGGATTCTAATCTACCGAGTCAACCAGAACCATAATCTCTGTTTTGTTCTCATGTGACTACAGAACACTTTGAGCCAACCTTTATCGTGATACCTCCAGTTAATACAATCACAAGGTTGTCAGCAGGAGTCACATCATCAGATAAAGCAGAGATGTAGAGCTGTGTGTCATCTGCCTAACAGTGGAAACATGGAGACCTATAGACGTTCACGACAGCATATATGGACTGAAAATAATGTGGACAGAAATGAACTGGGGATTCTGTCTTGACTTTGTCATCATCATCTTGAATTTTAAGTTAAAATGAACATTTTACTATTTGTAGAAAGAAAGTGTAACAGTTATCTAGAAGTGTTGTGTCTTTTGTCCCTTTTCCAATTACCCTGAATATGGTGAACAGATCTCTGATGACAAAAGCTGATTAATTATTAATCCCTCAAGGGAAATTTTGTGTTCAAACAGGACCTGTACACATGCAGGAATGTATATGGAGACATCAGAGCAAGAGGGCTGCCTCATAGGATGGCACACCGAACAGTTCAGGGTTTCAGTGTCTTGCACAGAAGGTGAACTGACACCTCTCTGGCTACCAGTCCTCACTCTGTACTTGGTCTGAGCTGGACTTGAACTGATGACCCTCCAGCTCCCAAGCCAATCAGACTGAGCTAGTGCCGCCCACTTTCCTGTCTTTTAGTCTTCTACTCGGAGGAAATTTTGATGTGGGCATTTTTAAGCAGCTTGCATTCCCACAGATACCACCCTGGCAATTGCTGTTATCTAAGGAGTAAGGGAAATGTGGGTGGGATTCAGTAATGGCCAAACAAACCAGCTCCCCTCCTTGACTTTTAAAGCAGCAAACATTTTCCTAATGGGCCTGAAGGAGAATCCAGGTCAGCTTCTCCAAAGAGAAAATTGCTCTTCGAGAGGCACAAAGCCCCATTACACAAGCGCACAGCATCATGAATATGAAAATACATCACCTCAGGTGTTGATATGAAGCAGTCCAAATGGTGTTCAAAGGCACACGATGTCCACTTTTTGGGTTTCCATCCAATTGTAGCAAAAATTTTAACTGAATTTTTTGAAAATTGGGCAACAGAGAATGGGAATAGATGTGCTTTTCCATTCACTACTGTTATGCAAAAATTGGGAGTTGGTTCATAGAGATAAACAGTAGGTGGCATTAACCCTGGTCAGGTGCCACTGCTGATGAGGGTACAGCGAGATGACGTAATCAAAGGAGCGCAAGTCAAACCCCAAATGAAGCATAGCAACAGATGTATAATAGAGTTTTGGACAACTAATAATACAGCTATGTGCTGTGGAAGATTTCTTGTAACAGCCCTGTGTGCATAAGCATGATATAAGCCATCCAGAGAAAATGTAGGGAGCTTAAAGTGGCCTGTGCAATGACAGTACATCATCACTGTACATCATCATTTATTCACTGAATCTGTTTCCACTGTACTTATTGCAGTTACCTCTTATCGATACACCAACGTTTCCACATCTCCTAAGCATAGAAACATTGATATTTCAAGACCTTTTGCAAATTTTTGGCCTTTCTACTTGGGTATTTATGCGCACATTGAAAATATGCATAAGAGAAGGTGGATGGAAATGCACTCTCTTGAAATCTCTTCATTATATTCAATATTTTTTCAGATAAAAACTTGAATAGGTCTGTGTGTGTGTGCCCTCACCAACTAAAACCACCAAAATCCCATTCATGTGAGCTATCAGGGTGGTCTGAACAGTCCAACCGAAAGTGTAATTTCATACCACAATTGTCCTGCATCACCTTACCTGCTTATACACAACCTCAGCTGCCCCACTCCACCCACATCGGCGCAAGGGAGTTCCTTTGTAGACATGAAATGGCATAACAGCCACAAGTGCAAACAAGATATCCTGTACCCGACTCCATTAGTGCCTCTGCCAATGCATAGAGCCCCAAAGTGATTCTTTAAAATATATATCTTGAGAAAAACACATAACATCAAAACAAGAGGTTTTGTAAGTGATAGTACTTTGATCTCTTTGTAACCGCTTCTTCAAGAGCTTTGCTGGAGAACACAAAAGTGCAGTGTTGACATCCTGTCAAGAAAACAGAAATAAACAAACATAAAGAAACATGGTTGTGTGGGCTTCTCTAGTGGCTTTGTAAGAGAGCTACAATAGAGGTATGAGCTGACATTCTTGCAGTGTTTCTCTTCGGGGAATCGGCTAATGAATCCCTGCATAAGTCTATAATGTGGAGTTGCAGCTATTGTGTGTAGCTTCATAAAAGCCTGCTGAAAAGACAGAGCAGGTTAGAGCAGAATCAATCCACACGCACACAAACACACACACACACACACACACACACACAGTGAAACTCTTAACAATGTTGTTGTGACAAACTGTGGTTTAAGTGTAAATAGAGTGCAGAAGAGATGCCCAGGAGAAAAAGGCTGAGAGGCTTGGGCATATTTGTG
Source organism: Epinephelus lanceolatus (assembly GCF_041903045.1). Lineage (NCBI taxonomy): Eukaryota > Metazoa > Chordata > Actinopteri > Perciformes > Serranidae > Epinephelus > Epinephelus lanceolatus. The sequence goes on along the minus strand of NC_135736.1, from coordinate 25,041,092 downwards.
AAGCAAAGATGGGGTAACCAAAGAAATGCAGACATGACAGACACAACACACTGCATATGATACTCTAACTGACAACAGAGACCTTATATGACGTCTTTATTTGCTTCTTTTCTTCAAAGTCACTGTGTATTTATTCATCTTTAGCTCCCAGGCACTCAGGAGGTGTATTTACTGGGCTGCATGATGCTTGAGTTTTATTTAGAAGGTGTCATCTGAATAAATCAGTGCTGGACAGAAAGTTACTTTGTCACATTTTGAACCCCCGCGCAGGTGTTTTCACCTATGTCACCTGATTAGATCTTTTCCAAAGAATGTGTGGGTGTGTCCATACGGTGCTTGACTGACAGCTCCCTCACACTCCTGTGAGTTTTGATGCACCTGTTAGGGTGGGACAATTTACACCAAGAGTTTTCCCCCAAATTGAGCATAGTATTAGTTCAGGCAGGACACGATGTCAAGCTCAGCTCACATCCCAGCTACATCAGCTGATGTCAAACAGCCCAATCAACTGACTGAGCAGCTGATTGATGGAAGGGAGTCAGCTGATAGATCACATGATTCCTTTCAATGCAACCAATTGGCGAATCTCATTCAGGATGCCCTATTTAAACTGTTGCTGCTTTCTCTGCAAGCCGCTTCACAACGTGCCTCCACCCCAGCTCCTCCTTTACATGTTGTATGTGACTTATCAGTGTCATTTCTGTTTGTCATTAATGCTGCTTTGTTCTGTTCCTGGGGGTATTTGCTGCTGCTCTTCCTGCCTTAGGCTTTCCGTAGCCACATGGAAGGGCAGAGAGGTTTGCTCTCTCTGCCTTAAGGCTTTCCACACAGGCACATAGAAGGGCAGGGAGGTGTGCTCTCTTTGCCTCAGGCTTTCCTCATTTGCATGTGGAAGGGCGGAGAGGTGTGGTCTCTGTATGCAGCCCTGTCTCCTAGAAATTATGTTTGTATACAACTAATTTGAAATGAAAAATACATTACTGGGGAAGCACAATCCAAAGCATCCCATTTTATATAAACATAATGAGGAAATGTTGATAATTCACATATCTGGGGTGTTGCAAAAATGTTGATATTGAATGTATCAGCAAAATTTTTACTGACGATGTACAGTACAGGCCAAAAGTTTGGACACACCTTCTCATTCAATGCGTTTTCTTTATTTTCATGACTATTTACATTGTAGATTCTCACTGAAGGCATCAAAACTATGAATGAACACATGTGGAGTTATGTACTTAACAAAAAAAGGTGAAATAACTGAAAACATGTTTTATATTCTAGTTTCTTCAAAATAGCCACCCTTTGCTCTGATTACTGCTTTGCACACTCTTGGCATTCTCTCCATGAGCTTCAAGAGGTAGTCACCTGAAATGGTTTTCCAACAGTCTTGAAGGAGTTCCCAGAGGTGTTTAGCACTTGTTGGCCCCTTTGCCTTCACTCTGCGGTCCAGCTCACCCCAAACCATCTGGATTGGGTTCAGGTCCGGTGACTGTGGAGGCCAGGTCATCTGCCGCAGCACTCCATCACTCTCCTTCTTGGTCAAATAGCCCTTACACAGCCTGGAGGTGTGTTTGGGGTCATTGTCCTGTTGAAAAATAAATGATCGTCCAACTAAACGCAAACCGGATGGGATGGCATGTCGCTGCAGGATGCTGTGGTAGCCATGCTGGTTCAGTGTGCCTTCAATTTTGAATAAATCCCCAACAGTGTCACCAGCAAAACACCCCCACACCATCACACCTCCTCCTCCATGCTTCACAGTGGGAACCAGGCATGTGGAATCCATCCGTTCACCTTTTCTGCGTCTCACAAAGACACGGCGGTTGGAACCAAAGATCTCAAATTTGGACTCATCAGACCAAAGCACAGATTTCCACTGGTCTAATGTCCATTCCTTGTGTTTCTTGGCCCAAACAAATCTCTTCTGCTTGTTGCCTCTCCTTAGCAGTGGTTTCCTAGCAGCTATTTGACCATGAAGGCCTGATTGGCGCAGTCTCCTCTTAACAGTTGTTCTAGAGATGGGTCTGCTGCTAGAACTCTGTGTGGCATTCATCTGGTCTCTGATCTGAGCTGCTGTTAACTTGCCATTTCTGAGGCTGGTGACTCGGATGAACTTATCCTCAGAAGCAGAGGTGACTCTTGGTCTTCCTTTCCTGGGTCGGTCCTCATGTGTGCCAGTTTCGTTGTAGCGCTTGATGGTTTTTGCGACTCCACTTGGGGACACATTTAAAGTTTTTGCAGTTTTCCGGACTGACTGACCTTCATTTCTTAAAGTAATGATGGCCACTCATTTTTCTTTAGTCAGCTGATTGGTTCTTGCCATAATATGAATTTTAACAGTTGTCCAATAGGGCTGTCGGCTGTGTATTAACCTGACTTCTGCACAACACAACTGATGGTCCCAACCCCATTGATAAAGCAAGAAATTCCACTAATTAACCCTGATAAGGCACACCTGTGAAGTGGAAACCATTTCAGGTGACTACCTCTTGAAGCTCATTGAGAGAATGCCAAGAGTGTGCAAAGCAGTAATCAGAGCAAAGGGTGGCTATTTTGAAGAAACTAGAATATAAAACATGTTTTCAGTTATTTCACCTTTTTTTGTTAAGTACATAACTCCACATGTGTTCATTCATAGTTTTGATGCCTTCAGTGAGAATCTACAATGTAAATAGCCATGAAAATAACGAAAACGCATTGAATGAGAAGGTGTGTCCAAACTTTTGGCCTGTACTGTATTTAATTTGGTTTTCACCAAAATTAGCAATTTGCAATACAGTATCCAAATGTAGTGGCAAAAGCATTATTACCACTTCTATTAAAATGTAATTAAAATTACGCTCTTTTCGTAACCTTAACCAAAGTGTATTTGTAGCCTAAAGACAGGAGTCTGGGCACAAACCCATAGTGTCAAGCTCCTGCACTTTGTACATCCACTTTGTAAACTTGTGTATGCTGGGTTTCCTTTGAGATCATTTGTGTTTATGGAAACAAAACTTCACATGAAAAATAAGACTTTTTTAAGTAAAAACACAACTTCTGTCCGTATTATCACACGTTATTACTGTTATAATATCAAAAATAGCACCAAATAACTTCAACCTGACTAGAGGCCTAACGAAAGCCTTTGCACACAGAGTCTGTTTTTTTTTTTTTCAAATGCGTTTTTTAATCTGTCATCCGTAAAAAATCGTCACACACAGAAACCTTGCACACTGATTACGATACGTTTCATTGTTCTGTTCGCTGCAAAAATTCACAATACGTGACAAAATATAAAGACACACATCCTCAAATGGTCTAATGTCTCTAAAGGCTTCTGATGGATGCAAAAAATGCAGAAAATTGAACCTGTTCCGAAGATTTTAATGAAGCACAAAAGTTTTGGACAAATATGATTGACAGAGTGTGAGGTCGTATTAACCTTTAACATACAATTTCAGACAAAAAAATGGACTCGGTGTGCAAGTGCCTTTAGTCAGGATAATGGTGTATGTGTTTGTGAGCGTGTGTGCCCACTTTCGGTTTGACATCCAGGTAAAGAGGATTGTTATGGCTGAACCGGCGTCAGCAAGTACAACCTCTCCAGTTATAGGACCACTCTTATTTCTTGCTGTCATAAAAATTGAAGCAATGTCACCATGTACCTTGAAGGAAATGCTGGACATAACCTAATCTTTTTTTTTTTTTTTTTTTTTCTCAAGATGGTGCCCCCAGTGCAGACGCCTGTTACAGCAGCTCCTGCTCACTGCTGAGCTTTTTTCAATTTCTATTTCATTTAACTTTCTTATTTGGAGGTTTTTTTTTTTCAGTTAGCTAGCTAGCACTTATGTTCAGTTTTGGTTGGATGTATATTTTACCAGGTTGTTAGTGGCTTCTTCTTCTGTTATGCATTCAATGCTATTCAATGTCCAGGTAAAAGCCTGGGGCAGAAACTGTGGAGCTCATACAGAGCGTCTAGGCCAGTTTGGGTCTGACTGACTGTATTCATGCAGAAGTAACTCGAATACCAATCCCATTATCTGGGTGTGTTAGTCTGAATTTGAGAAATTCAATTAAGTACGATTTCAGTCGGGCTAACATGTTGACATGTATTTAAAAAGTCCAGTTTTAGTCGGACTAACACAATAAATCAATGTTCGCTAATGTCATGTTTTATAAGGGCAAACCCCAGGGAGATCAATAAGCTAATTCTATAAGGCCGAGTAGATCCATACATACATGCACCCTTCCTTTCATCTGCTTATCCTGTTCTCAGGTTCTCTGTAAACCAACATGTGAGAGCAGTAATACAACAGTTTGCGGAATACATTTGTTTCCTATCTTGCCCAGGGGTCGACCTGTTCTCATTCTCAAATACAGATGCTTTGTCATGCCCCTCAGTGTGTCACAAAAAGATCATGTTTTGGGTTAAAACAAATATGTTTGTTATGTAACAATAGCATATGTAAATTGGTAAATGTTCCATTAAAAAACCTTGACTTTAGATTTCATATGGGACACAAACCACCTGGGTGACACAAACCCCCCCCCCCCTTACTCTTTGGACTACAGCAGTTGTCAGCATCAAGTATTGCCACCAAAGTGGTGATATTTGGCACCCTAGGAATGAGAACAGACTGGAGGCGTAGATTCCAGGAAGTTATTGCATCTGATCAAGGAAAAGCCCGGCACACAACCCTCTGTAAACATAACATGTCTTATTAATGTTTGAGCTTTGTTTGGTTTAAATTATTTGGGGAGACTATTCTTTGAATTCGGATTGCACCAAGCTAGCTGTTTGCCTCTGTTTCCAATCATTACGCTAGGCTCAGCTAACTGGCTCCAATTACATATTCAAGACAGACATGGGTGATATCAACCTTCCCATCATTCATCATTCTCTCTGCAAGACAGGAAATAAGCGTTTGGGCATATCTGTGAAGGGGGAGGGCAGGTCGCCAGACTATCACAGGGCTGACACATAGAGACAGACAACCATTCACACTCACATTCACACCTACGGACAATTTAGAGTCACCAGTGCACCTGCATATCTTTGGACTGTGGGAGGAAGCTGGAGTACCCAGAGAAAACCAACGCTGACACAGGGAGAACATGCAAACTCCACACAGAAGGGCTCCCACACCTGGGATCGAACCAGGAACACTCTTGCTGTGAGACGACGGTGCTAACCACTCTACCACCATGCCACCCTATTATTATCATGATAACAATGAATATAAAATGTATAATTAATTATAAATTATAATATTATAATGGCTGCTGAGAGATTCAAAACTATCTTTGTTTTATATAATATGAGAATACTATTATACTTTTACATTATTGGTAAGCTCTCATATTCCACGGCATTAACACGGGAGATGTGGAGTTGCATTTTTCCCTCTAAATATATTCAGTATTTTATGTGCAAACTCAGGGCCTTATCTTTCCCAGCAGTGTTGGTGAAAACAGAGGAGTGTTAATGCATACATATTTGAAATGAGAGTACCACCTGTGCCATGCTAATGTGTAACCTTTGGGAAACCAGAGTCTATGTAAAGCAAAGCCATATGGGCAGGATGTAACTCCGCACAAATAGGCCCCAACAGGCTGGCGAAATCAAACCTAACACCAACAAAGCAAGCCACTCAGCTTCTGTGCCCCCTTGGGAGGGTACAGTTTGTAAATTTGTGGTGAGCGACTAAATCTGTGAAGGCTTGTTAAGGGGCTACCTGTGTGATCATAGAGCTAGGGTTACAATACATAACCTTTCCACCCATGTGAGTTCCACGTCTGGGAAAAAAAAGGCAAGAGGATGTCATCTGGTGCAGACAGCTCTGAAGGTTGCAGGAGTAATGCAGCACCAACCCCTTCAGGCCATGAGGAGTCAGCGGTCAGGCTGCAGGCTGGCTCAGAAAATAATCTCTGACCCGTCTCATACCCTCCACCCAGAATATTGCCTTCTCCCTCAGGCGAGTGTTTCAGAGCCACAATACAGGATAGGCTGCTAACATTTGTACAAGAATCCATTTGAGGGCCTGAAATAGTCATTCTTTAGATGCCTACATCTTCACTGATGTTATTTATGTTGTATCATAGTTTTAATATAAATCTATCAAAGCTTACCCTGATGTTTCTTTCATCTGCGGCACTGATTCTCTGATAAATTTCCCCCCTGGAGGGATGTCTGATCTTAAACATGTAAATTCAAACAAACACAAACATAATCATATGCATGATTAGGTGAGTGTCTTCACTTTCTCCCTCTTACACACACTCACACACCCTCACAGGCATTGCAACAGGCAGCGCATGTTGAACAGTGGAGATCATGGAGTGAGGACACTGAATTATTCATCCAGTCCTCTGTCACTCTGTGCTTACACAATACTCCTGTTCACATGCATTAATGGCAACCCAGGGTTCACACACTTTGACCACACACACATTTCACTACATGTCTGTGTGATGCTTTTACCTCTCTATCTTTCAACCTCACGCTGATGGCAGTCCCAGTCAGTGTTTTCAACGCCTGCGCTTATTTCGGTTGATTTTTCCAGCGCTTCCTCAACGCTTGATACCCTCCTGCCCTTGTCTTCTCCCTCTGTGTTCCGTGTCATGGACTCTGTCTCTGTGCTTCCACCCCCCGCTGTTTGAGGGATAGTCGTTATTGATGCGACGTGCCATTGCTCTAGAAGTGACAGGCAGCCATGGGATGAGAACACAGGGTTTGAAATTGGTGCGTGGGATATCTACATCTCATTACCTGGTTGCCTCGGTGCATCTGACACATCCAAGTCAGGGAGAGTTACAGTCTACAGCACATCATGGATAAAAGCAACAGAGCCGGCATGTGGGTTCAACTACTTATTGTGTGGAGCTACTAAACAGTTATTAATTTTCAAACAAACTAAATGAGAGAAGCAGATAAAGCTTAGTTATATGCAACCATAAATGAAACAGTTTCCATTTTAAAACATATCTACAGATATATAGCCACAGTCTGCTGGCTGCTCTTAGCATTCAAGCATGATTTCCATTTGTAATTTAATTAATATTCAATTTCACATTTCCTAAGACACGCTCATTTTGTTCTGCCTTAACAAACTAATTACTGGCAGAGCCGCAAAAACAAATTCTCATTAAGTTGTGTCCCATGCCTCCCCATTTAACCTAAATTGTAACTGAGCTCTGCTGGCTGAGGGAAAGAGAGAAGGAGAGAGAAAGGCACAGACATAGAGAAAGGGAGACCACAGTATCCTGATGCTGATAATATGGCTTATTCTCATATAAAGAATATATTGGTGGCAGATCCAGGCAAAAATGGCCACTTACACAGTTAGCTGAAGCCCATTGATGTAGACTCATTTCATAAGCAGGAGCCAAACAAAGGTTCAACAGTTTCTGAATCTCTGAGTTTGTTGTATTTTTAGATGCAGAGTTTTTTTGTGTTAGCTCTGTAATAAAGGCAGAAAAATGTGGCATTGAAAATCTGCCATCATAGTGTGATTTGTGAATATCAACAGTATGACAAATACCTTGCTGAGTGACAAGTGATGTGTTGCTTAGCTACAGTTAAATCACTTTAATTAACCGGATCAGTGAAATTAATTGGAGGCTAAAAAATTGTAGTGTAATTTCACAAATGATCTTCTGATGGCAATTAATTCTCAAAGTTGAATGAGAAAATATTAATAAAACATAGACGGTGATTCAGTGATTACAAAAGTGAAGCTTGATTAGAAATCAGAAAAATATATTGTGATTAAAATGTATTACTTAAAATGTGGCTAAAAACCAGGATAACACTTTCTGAGCATCACATTAAAAATGATTTCTGCAATTATGATGACTGGAACACTTAGATCCAGTGTACAGTATATTTAAAGCCACGTGGTATATTTAAAGCTAATTACAGATTACTGGACAGTCAGGCACTTAGTGAAAGACACCTACACAATATGCATTTCTGGCACCAAGGTAAGAACTGGTATTACCATATTCAGATTTCTCATTAATTGTTATATACATCCATGACTTGCCAGTCAAATTATTATCTGATGCATTATGGTTTGCAGCTAAACATTCCAAATTTCCATTTATTCTCCGCCCTTGCTTGCCTTTGTTTGGGATTTTCCCTTTAGACATTATCATGTCAAACATGATGACCTGGCAGACATAAGGAAATGAGAGACCCAGGCTGTTCGTGTCTCGGCATGCCCTGAGTTTAGAGGCAAATTTTGAGATAAAGCCTAAGCGCATACATATTTTTAGTCCTGTCATTCTGCTGTATTTTATGCTGACAGTGATGAGACAACACATTTCTAATAAGCTGCAAATTTGCTTCACAGTAGCTAAGCTGTTGGGAGTAAAATAGTCAGTTAATGTTGCAGTGGTCATTGAGCCAATGCTACTGTCATTAGCCCGGAGTTAATAGTGTAATATACTCACCAAATCTGCTACTGAGATGCTGAGCTTGCTCAGCAAAATGCAGTCCATTACTGTGACAATTTTTTTTTTAATTCATCATAAGAAATGTAGTGTTTATGCACCACCCACTGACACCCTTGTGAAAAGTCTAAATATTTGTTGGAGCCTAATAAGGACCCAGATTTCTATTTATGTATTACATTTAACGTTTTACCCTCCGTCATGTCAGCAGGAACTTTATATATGGCACTGTGATGTTTATTTATTGTTTGAAACAGCAGGATAAACACTCATTGACAAAGTGTTTATCCTGCTGCCTGCATACTGAAAAAGAAACCAAAAGTCACTGCATCATTAAGGCTGCATTAGTTGTTGTTTTTTATGCTTGTATTGTTTGTTTGTCTGTTTACAGTTGCAAGACATTTTAGTAGTTAGTTGATTTGTCTGTCTGTGATACTTAACTGGTGCTGGAGCCGCTAACCTGGAACCCGGATACTGGTTTGATGAGCAGATGCCATAAAACCAAAACAAAGAGCTGAAAGATGCTAAAATGCTCTGTAGAGTGAGTGTAGTCAGATGATAAATCTCTGTGGGTTTGTCACTATGGGACCCTTTTTACATTGCACAGAGTCAATTAGGAAATTGTTAAAAAAAAGTAATTCACTGCAGGAAATGGCCTTTTAATAAAACTAGGATATCTTGCAGTAGACAGACGTAAGTGCTTTTGAAATTGGTGCCACAGAACCAGAGAAAACACAGAAAAAAGGATGCCTTTGCTCAAGAGGGAGAAAACCTATAGCCACGCAACGTTTATCAGCACACACTGTGATGACACACAGCTGGTTGAATATCAGCAAAGTTTCCCTGCTTCCCTTCACTGGTTCCTGTACAGCAGGGTCAGCCTTTATTCACTGTTATAATCATTAAAAAGCAAAAGCAGCATGTGTATACATTCAGTAGGTTATATCTTCAGTAGCTAGCTAGCTAACCCTACACTTTTCAGGGTTTGATTTTGGTTTTGGAACAGGGAAAAAACGTATATCTTTTTCCAACGTCTCCAGGTAACGAGTATCATTAATACACGACGTGCCCCAGGCACAACATTTAGCTCCAAATCCACAAAACCAGCCTGAAAATGAAGGAAATCTGAAACGACTGCATTAGAGTCAATGGAGCACAGCTGTGTTGTTGTTGGACAATGGTCTGAGTCGGCCTGATGCGACGTCATGATTGGCCAGTTTGCGTCTGGGGACAGGACTTAGCAAAGGGTCAGTTGGATTTCTTTTTGTATCCAGTGGAGTCACCCCCTGCTGGCCATTAGTAAGAATGCAGGTCTTAGGCACTTTTGCATTGACTCAAATTTTTAAACTCGAAAACAAGCCCTTGTTCAGGACAACCTTGGTCCAAATGGTTTCTGTAGGGCTGTTAATTTGATAACCTCATACTGCCCCCTCAAGACAGTGTAAATACACAAGGAAATGTGTAAACAAATTTGGAAAAAAACAACATCTAAGATGCTACGAAATCTGAAAATCAATATCCATCAGCACCAGTTTGGCACAAACAAAACCTCATATATATTGTTCTATTAATACCTCGGTGTTGACACTGTTTTGTGGCCTTTTCTTTTGATATTTTACCTTACATCATAAGCATGCCAGTTTTGAGTCTATTACCAACTGACAGAAGCTAAGGTGTAACCTTTTTTTTTTTTCTCCAGTTTTGACCTTTGTGCAAAGGCGGCACACAGACAAACACTCTGGCGGTTGTCAGGTGTCGTAGCAATAAAAAAAAAAATCATTTATTTGTTTATGTTCTTTAAAATGTCATTCCTTTCCTCTCAAACCTATTAACTGGGGTTACAATGGAACTGGATTCTTATCTATAGAGCCTCTCATGAATGCATCAAAGCCTCGGTGCATTCACTGAATAACAATGAGAGTTTATACTGGGAGAAAATATTTCATCCAGATCTATGGGGAGAGATAAACAAGTGAATATTATACAGACAATAATGCCCTGAAGAATGATTAGTTGTAGCCTATAACACACAGTCAAGCCCTTGAGGGCTGTGGGAAACCTCTAGGCGCGTTGAAAGCACTGCTGTTTACATGTTGCGGTGAAACAAATCAATCGTGCCTGAAGCTGCACTCACAAATGATGATACAGCTGTTGAATGTTTTGGGATTACAGCTTTCAGAGAAAATGTAGTGAATCAAGAGTAAAAATGCACCGTTCATTGTGTAAAAACACAAGGCTGTGTGGTTTGGTCAAACTTGCAAAATTGTCTTGATTTGGTAATAAAATAATTATGAGATGAACAAGGCACCCATAATCAATCTCTTTAATTTCCTCACACTCATCCTTAAACACACTGGAGTGATTATCATTTTATTAACGTCAATCTATTACGCTCTAATGAACAAAAGCATAACTGCTTTCTTGATTAAGCCTCTGGCCAAATTGGTCCAGATAAACACAGCTCAAGGCACAATTATTTGATTTTGGGTTTATGTGTTATCCCTTGTGGGCCTTGTGGGCTATCTGTCCATTAGCCTTTCACTGCACATAAAGATAATTAAAAGTTCAATACGATCATGTTAAATATCAAACCTATTAAACACAAATACACACAACATTTCTTGATGCAAATCACTGCTTATATTTCCATGTTACAATCAATGAGAAAAACCAGATCAGCCAAGCTTCAATTATCTTATTAAAGGTTTTCACATACTTCTTGAAACTAATTTTAAATATGCTTGCACGCTAACCCAGATGTTATAGTAAGAGTCAGATCACATGCCAGGGTGTTTGGTATGTTTACTGAAAGTCTCTTCTTCACTTACTGAATGATGTTAACACAACTCTTGGTTTCTGTTTTCCATGAAAATAGAACAAGACAAACATGTTTGTATCCTTCACTGATAACCCTAAGCGAGTCCTGAGGCGCTCCATGGTGCTGGTGTCAAATGGCAAACGGTGGTCTTGTTTTCACTACCTGCAGTCTCTGGGTCCTGTTGCCTTCTATTCTTAGTTTCTTGTGTTATTGTCATGATTGCTGCAGTTGCACAAGTGCGCAACAGAGTGCTGCCCCATACTGTTAAATGTGACAGTCACATGTGTACAAGCAAAAAAGTCAAGGTCCCGAGCCGGGCCAGTTAGCTCGCGACCTCGCTCTTTTCCTCTCAAACGGACTTTCTTTATCTTCCATTAGATATCAAAAACTCAAATACTCAGAGGTCAAAAAAAAATCACTGGAGACACGTAAAATCAGATGCAACTGAGTTTAATGTGCTCGCAGGCAACAAACACATCACAACCCAAATGAGCCAAGCTCCGGAGCAAGGCTGGAATTTCTTTGTTTGCGCTCGCTCTTTTATCGTAGAATTTCTGCTGAGTCATTTCTTTCCCTTAATCCTTCCCACTTGGCTCTGATCGTAACGATATCCCACCTCTGCTGAGTCACTTTTTCTCCACCATAATGGTGTCATACTTCTGCTGACTCAGCACTTTTTAGTCCTTCCCCCTCTAGGGTCATTCTCAGGACAAGCTGTAATTCCCCTAATTTTCCACTAGTGTTTTCTGAACCCATCCTCATGCTATTTTTAGAAATGATTCACAGTGAGTCCTAGGTACTTCTCCACCACAATGCTTAAGTGCTCAATAAGTGTGTGTGTGTGTCATAAGAATACATGAAATATTAAACCAGTGTGTAATTTGTCAGTTGCACAGATTATATTGCTTCAACACATATCTTTTTAAAGGTCAACTAAAAGGTACAGTATATGTCTTCAGTAAATCAGTACATTACACTACACATGGCTGCGGTGAAAAGATGTCTGAAGACAAAGATAAATGACTGTGCTGTTTAAATGTACCCTATATGTAAACAAAGTTATGTGTACATCCAGTGTTTCCCACAATCCATCGTGTTTGCATGCTAGCAGTCTTCTTATTACTTGCCTTTGTTGGCTCATTGCTATGATTCCTGGCCCATAACTGCTACTTGGGGTGCAAATAACTACCTTCATCATGATGAATACATGATAATGTATTATATCGATTCTTTGGAAAATGATGCAATACTCACTGATATCACACAGTCTGCCACAATACAGTTTCAATTCAGTTTAATTTAGGGGCCTACAATTGATATGAGATGATATAATACGCCCATTCAACACAATCAGTCACAGAATAAGCTGCCTCCCTTTCCCTTTTTGCTTTTGGCCATAAAAGATAAAAACAACACAAAAATAATGTAAATAATTGTAACCAGTTAAGTGCAGCAAGGTTCACTTTAAACTGACTCCACTAACACACATTAAACAGCACATGGGATATGCTAGTCTAGAAGAAATCTTTTAATTTTCAGCCAAAACATCATCTTTTTCCTAAAAGTTCTGGCCTCATGCCCTGAAGGCCAACTTCTCCCTTCAGCCATCAAACATAGATTAATAACAAGATCGTTCTTGGGATGAAGGAATAGTTCAGATATTCTAAATTTAGTGTACACTAAAACTAATATATATATATTTTTTTATTTGGGACATTTTTAGTTGCAGGTGGATTGAATACATTTTGCTACTCCCATCCACAGCAGTACATCACTTAGTTTTCATGTTGATACTCCTGTGTGCCTCTCCAAATGGGCCTTGCCAACTGACATCAACTGTAGGTAATACACTGACTATGGGTAAATATAACCCCATTCTAAAAGACTGTAACTGTCCCTATAAATTACTCTTTAAAAAGTCAGTTCAGCCAAATTACAACAAAAAAATATTTCTCACTTCTCTCTCACACAGGGGTCGGCAACCTTTACTATCAAAACAGCTATTTTTGACCAAAAATAATTAAAAGAGTTTGAATTTGGTATCCATAGCTGGCCAGTTAGGGAGATTTAAGACTAGCCAAAGGGTTTTTTGGGGGGAGTTTTTCCTTATCCGCTGTGAGAGTCCAAAGGACAGAGGGATGTTGTATGCTGTAAAGCTCTCTGAGGCAAATTGTTATTTGGGGTATTGGGCTTTATAAATAAAATTGAACTGAATTGAATTGAATTGAATTGAATTGAATAGCCACTGCTTTCAAGTTTTGGCAACATTTTTAAGGAAAAGTTGCCAGGCAGTAGATGTATTATGCACAGTTTAGTTGTTGAAATATCAAAACCTTGTATTTTTTTTTTTTTTTTTATTAACCAGTTTTATATACTTCACATTTTTGCACTTCGAGACTGTAAGAATTCCTTCAGGCCTACAAAATTGATAAATGAATTCAATTATTCAATTCATTTCAACATAATTTCTTGTCAAAGCCACAGGGAGCCACTGCAGATGGCCTTAACACCTGTTCTAGCAGTACCTCACCATACAAAAATAATTTGTTTAATTTGCCCAATTTTTGAGATATATTTCTCTGAGATTACCGCTAGCATCCTAATTCAGTGAAAGTGAATGGATTTTATTTTGTTTGTGTCTTCTGTTGCACTGGTTCATCTATAAAATATGGTGTGAGCAGGTTTCAAATTTGTTTTAATGCAAGCCGTTCAAATCGAGGCCTGTAGATTATCCACCTCACATGGATCATGGTTTAAAAATGTGCTCAACAATGGCTGTTTTAAAACGTATCTATCCATGGCTTAATGTTATCCTGTAACATTAAGGCACAATATAAGGTTTGCAATTCATGTACAGTATGCCTACTACATAGAGTGTGACATCATCGGCAAAACCAGCAAATCTGTGTATAAAACAATTATGTGTGTAATTATAAAGCAAATCAACTTTAAACCATATTTTTGCACAGCTGTCTGTGTTATCCTTGAACATACGGTTGAGTACAAACTGGCAAAGTACAGAGTTAGAGAGAACTTTCCTGTGACGGTCCATTTGTTAGCTGAGTCATGTTTTAGTGATTTGGGTATTGGCCTTTAAATCGGCTGTCTTTGTTTGACAGTGTGCAATCCATTGGGCTTGTACACATGGCTGCTCCTGTAACGGCTCATTAACATGTTGACATTAACAATGGCCTTCATCCAGAAAGGAGCTGACAATAACAGAGTGGTATTGTCATTCGGATGTGCTACCTGGTAACTTAATAAAGCAGCTTATCTGACGGTGCCACGAATTTTGTGCAGCACATTTTTGTTTTGTTGTGGTGTGAACATGGGCTTGAGGTAATCAAACAGTGAATACATTTCGTGATCCATATTTTGATCTGTTTATCTCTCTTCCATCTGTTCTGCTGAGATTTACTCAAATGTTTTGAATGGCGTTTATTCCTTAGGTTGCTTGATAGCAGTAAAGGTGGCAAAATATGAGGAGATCGTGATAACAAGAAACAGCCAGGGGGCAAAGTGAATGTAAAATCTGGATGAAGACTGTGTTCTCAGATAGAAAAACTGTTAGCAACACTTGTGGTAATTGTCACCAATATTTCACACTCCATAATTTCAACAAATTATTGCAATATAAATCTTGTTTTTTTTTTACACCAAAGTGTTTTCCTTCTTTTACCCATTGTTGATGAGCTATAAAATGAGCCCATAATAATTCAGTTTGTGTTAATCAGTTTTAACTAAAGCAAACACATTGTATCACATTTCAGTTTGCTTCTGGAAAAGTAATGAAAATCTTGTCTGTCTACTTCACTTTATTGTGCGCTGTAATTAGGCATTCGGACTGTAGGCTGTGCGGAATAACAGGAAGCCAGCCAGAGACAAGAGAAAGGAGGAGAATCATGAGAAAGAAAAGTGAAGAGTAAACATCAGAGACACTTTGGAGAAATCATAAGCAAGACTGTGCTTTCTCCACATTCCATATCTTTAAATGCTTATATTTTCATGTCCTTTAATTTCTTGATGCTTAGGCATTATTTTTGCTCGACTCCTTGTTACTTGTTACTCGTCTGTTAGCAGAATCACTCACATCATTAAAGGGCTTAAGTGTTTGTAGATATGAAGCGAATGTAAATAAAGTTAGAATTTAATGATGCAGGCTTCTCCAAACTGAGAGTAGCAATAATATTCAGATCTTCAAACAGTCACTTTTGGATCTTTCAACGCTCCAATCTGGGAAGGCAGACTGGTAACAAGCAGAGAAGTCAAAGTCAGAAATAAGTGATAAATGGCTGTATGATAGCAGTGGTGTGCTGGCTTATCTCCGCTAGCCAGCAACGTCTCTTTATAACTTCTTTTTAATTGCCTTGGTAGTTGCAGAAACCCAGTGAAATATACACATGGTGTGCACAAACAAGTTTAAAGTGGCACTCCATCCAGAATCTCTCCTTCAAGCATAAAACACTCACCCCCTGTGGACTTAAAAGGTGGCTGTCATGATAGAAAAGAAGCACTGATAGGAACTTCCAAACAGTTTCTTAGGCATAATCCACTTCTCCACTGTCCATTTATATGCTCGGTCTGATCCTGTTTTTACCAAAATAGGTCTGAATACACCGCTTTTATCTAAATCCTCACAAGTGACCTTGTGAGCTCATATAAGTGGGTGCACTGGCTTTTGCACAAAAGTGTGATACTGCAGTTTGTTACTGAGCATGGCTGAGTAGATGTTTGATATTACAACACCACCCCTGGAACCATCCCTACAACACTGAGTCTCTGGTGTAGTATAGCCTTGATGACATATTCTTCAGTTAAGGGTCAAGTGACATTTTTTCTTTTTATATCTTCAGAAAATAATAGTTTAACATTTTGAGAAATACACTTATTTGCTTCCTTGCAGACAGTTAAAGGTCCAGTGTGTAGGATTTAGGGGGATATGTTGGAGGAGTGGAATATAATATAATTAGTAGAAGAACTGTTGTGTTTTTCTTACCTTAAAATAGGCATGTTTGTATCTACATGGTGAGCGGGTCCTAGTTTATGGAGATTGCCATGTTGCACTGCCATGTTTCTACAGTAGCCCAGAATGGACAAAACAAACACTGGCTCAATATGGGGCCATTCACGTTTTCATGTCAGAAGCCCATTTGTAACGAGCAGTATTGGAGTGTCACTGGTTTGTATCGTGAAACTGCTTTAATCAGTGTTTTTCCTCTTTAAATCACTGGTTCAGTTTGTTCTAGAGACGAAGAAACCACTGCGAATAATTTCACTCATGGTAATAACCTCCTGAATGTCTGTATCAGAAATAGGAGAGCACACATTATGTTGTCAGAGAAAAATGGTGAGCACACAATATCATGTGGTGGACGAGCTGCCTGTCTCTGAGATGCCAAACACTGTCAGAGATACACTGATTTGTAACATGAAATTGCTTTATTCAGTGTTTTTACCGGTTTTAATCATCTTGTCTGTTTGTTTTGGAGAGGAAGAGACCTCTGCTGATAATTCAGCTCACAGTAAATACCTCCTGAACAATGAACACTGAAAGAATCAAGTTACGGAGCAGGAGAGTTCATCGAGGAGTGAAGCAGTGACATTTCCAGTCCCGTGCTATAAACAGCTAGCACATTATCTTTACGCCTTTTCTTGCCTACTTTCGCTAAACTACTTGGATGGGGAGCAAAATGTGTGTTTTGTGTGCCTGTAGACTGTCAACAACACCTGTCCCGTCCCTTCCTTAGCAATGGCTAGCGAGGAGACAGCGGGCACTGCGCAGCCAGGTGATGGAAAGGACGGGAGATCAGGCGCCATGGCGCTCAACCCCGGAGTGCCTGATTTTAGCTGGTTGCAGCTTCACCTTTAAATTAAATAACTGAAACCAATTTCATGTCTGTATACCAAATATGAAGCGACAGCTATGAGACAAATTCAAACTTTCAAGGCTTTTAAAGACCCCTGGGGACCCTGCTTAGCTTAGCATAAAAGCAGGGGTAAAATGTTGGGCTGGTACTGTCCAAAGGTAACAAACTATAACTGAATAGCAGCACCTCTAAAGCTCTATAATGAACATATTACATGCCGGTTGTTTAATCTGTATAAAAAATTGAAGGGATGGCTTTGAGGTTTAGTAGGCAGCTTTCTTTCAGTCTTTTTGCTAAGGTAAACTAACCTCTAGTGATTGTAGCTTCATGTTTAACAAACATGAGAGTGGTATTGATCCAACGCAATCGCTAAAAAATTTTCAGCACTGTACATTTCTGCAAACCGCGGGTATGTGACATTTGCACATTAAAATGTAGTGGATACACTGAAACTTTACATTTCAAAAATGCTGTGGTTAACATGTAGTTAGGTTCAGGCACAAAACACACTTGGTTATGGTTGGGAAAAGATCATGTTTTAGCTTAAAATACCCAATTTCACAGACACAATTCCAGCAAGACAGGCAGCGCTGTCTCATTTTTCATGCCACTATCCCCGCAGACCGGTTGCTACAAAACACATATGTTTGGTATCTAATAGCTGCTGGAAACACACAGATGGGTTGCAACAAACACCCATGTTTGGTGCCTCAAAAGCCAATGGAAACAGCAATGACTCACCAAAACACAACCAGTTTTGCTGTCTGTTGGTCTTGAACTGTAGACTGCAGCTTGGCAGGCATTTTGCCAAGATGTCACGCCATCCACCATCTCCTCCGCATCCTGATGACAAAGTCGGCTGATATACTACGCCATTTTAAAAATGTTGATATGATACATACAAATGTAATATACTTGTTGTTTGCAGAAACATACAAGCCCAACATTTTCTTCTGGCGACTGGGCTAATTTATCTTCTCATTCAACTCTCAGCAAGGCAGGTAACAAGGCTGTTACTTACATGAGCATCTCAAAAATGTTCAGGAAGATTGGGTGCACCTTTGCACTATTCTGATTGTGTTAACAAAAGAGTGCCACCAGCGAATGTTTTCTCTTTGAGAGAAGGAATAGGGAATTTAGGAATTCCTATAACTCAGTAATGGAATGCTGAGATGCTCGAGGTCGACAGCTGTGTGATATTACACAGCTTTCCAAGAGCAAAAAGATCATGATAAATGAAAGTCTTCTCAGAAATAAAATCACCAGGCTAAAGGTCCCCCTGGGCCACCAGTATCCCTCCATCTCTCAATTCTGTACGCTCCCACCATCTCTAATAAAAGTATAATATCCCTAAATTGAAGACATTTTACAGGGCATCCCTGCAAATACCAGTTCAAATTGAACAAAATTAGAAAGGGCGGTAGCGCCAGTTTGCTTGATGGGATTCTGTACACCAATAGAGGTGTAACAGCAGGCTTGAAATGGATAAACGAGTTGACACGGAGGGGTTGAAGTAAGTGACCTTGAGTTAATACACCTGCAGCAGCAAGAAACAGACTCGACTGAGAGTAGAGGTACTGTGGGAGAGAACGGGTCACTGATAATATACTCTTGTCTTGTGTTATTGTAAGCAAAACAAGGCTTGTTTTGTTTACCTTCACAACATTAACAACATATTGTAGAAGGCATGATTAAACAACAAAAGTCAACTCATGTCATTACTAATATGTATAAGAGGCACTGTCAGTGACAGCTCTGACAACTCCTGCGCTCTGCTCCGCTGCAGATTAAATCATCTCAGTCTACATGTTATCAAAATGACAAGGTGCTGATGGTAAAGGAGCAGGAGATGCTTATATAGCAGGTGTTTAGAATGGCAAACGTAAAACCTTAATAGGTTTAGTCAGTGATGTATGGTGTGTATAAAGCTGGGATGGAGAGCAGCAGTATGGAAATATATTTGCATTTAAACATCATGGATTATGTCTTGGTTTGAAACTGACTTACAACACATGTCTGACACTTGAGGCCTGTCAAGATTATGTTTATTATAAAATAGTAAGTACTGGTGGCCTTTTTATTTGATTTCATTAAATTTATCTGGCTAGAAAGTCAACACCAGAGGTGCCTACCTTACCTAAACCAATGCAATGGGGCAAATTGTGTTTAGAGGGACAAATACATAATATCCTTGAGCACCCTCGCAGCTCAGACTTTGGATAGGAATATAACGCGAATATGAGTCATTTAAATTCACAGCCTTTGTTTTCGTCAAGCTCTCCCCGTATCCAGAGGCCCTAAAGCTTAAGGCTTACTGTGTGTTAACTAGTTTTTAACTGATTTAATTGAAAATGTATTTAGAAATATGCACAATAAATGACACTACAGGGGCCTTAAGGTGGGTCCTGTTTTATTATGTGTCTTATTATCACGTTAGGACATTTATTATTTCGCTTATGTGCTTATATGGTGAGTATTCCAAAATGAATGCATGAAATCAAATTAGCACACAGCAAACCTGGGCCCAGGCAGTGTTTAAACCTGTATACACTGTAGAGAGGCTGGAGGGAGCGGGGTTAATGGGAGCCTGACAGCTCCCTAGTATTCCCTAGCGGTTTAATAAAGCCATGCTCAAAGGTAGACTATGCAGGAATTATTGTTACTGTTAGTAAACACAACATTCAAATTGGGCCCCTCCTCCTTATACTGCTTATATGCTCATTGCAAGCTACCATTGCAGGAATGTTTCACTTGTTGTAATGGCAGAGCTGAAACTTAAGCTAGCTAACTGAGCTAGCAGCAGGCACCTACCTGTCCAACAGAAAACAGGCAAACTCTGTGTTGCTAGCCAGAGAAAGTGAGAGTGAAAGCCAACCCCAGATTCACTCCAGGGGATTTAAAACTGGTAAAAACACCGAATGAAGCTATATCACATCACAAATCAGAGTTTCTGTGACACTGTTTGTCTCGTCACACTTGTGCCACTTGCATAGCACCTGCTAATGTGAGCTCCCCTTTTTCCTCTGATAACTTAAGATCCAGATGTTCAGGAGGTTTTTATCAGGAGCTGAATTATCCACAGAGGTCTCCTCCTCTCCGAAAAAAATGGACCCAGTGATTTAAACCAGTAAAAACACTGAATGAAACACTTTAATGTTAAAAAATGCAAATGCAAATGGCCCTATCTCGGGTCAGCGTTTGGTTTGTCCATTCTGGGCTACTGTCCGTGGACAAGGACCTGCTTCCTATATAGATATGAATGGCTCATTCTAAGATAAGGAGAACACAACAGGTCTTATTTTCAGGTGATTATACACTAAAGAAAACATCTATAATGACATCTAACATCTATAACATAACAACAATATGTTTACCTTGAGTAGCTTTAAATTGGAAAAATCACACAGATTTGATTTTGTGGCTTCACTGTTTAATGAAATGGAAATATTCTGGTCTTCATTTGCATCATTTTAAAAACATTTCTCAAGAATTCACCTCAATATATTTGGTATCTTTGGAAACTTTGGGATATTCACTCAAATATGAAATACATATTTGAGTGAATATCCCAAAGTTTCCAAAGATACCAAATTTTGGGATATTCACTCAAATATGAAATACATTTTTTGGGTTGAATTTTTACAGAAGTAGGCACTCGAGGGTAATAATTCATGAGAGCAGTGTGTAAGATTTAGGTTGATTTTGTTTCAGCCAGCAGCGAGGATTGCAGACCGCAACCAACTGGAAAATCCCAGAATTTTAATCGGTAGATCTATTATCAACAGAGGTCTTCTCCTTTCCAAAACAAACAGACAAGGTGATTAAAAGTGGTAACATGATTGACTAAAGCTGTTTTTTAACGTTACAAATCAGTGTTTCTCTTACTGTGTTCAGACGGGCAGCTAGTCAAGTACCTGCTGATGAGTGCTTGCTTATTTTCTCTAATGACTTGAAAGCCAGATGCTCAGATTTTTATCAGAAGCAGCATTTATTGAGGTCTTGTTCTTTTCAAAACTTTGGAGCTGGTGATTTAAACCAGTAAAAAAGGTGTGAGCCACTGTAGAGACACAGCAGTGCAACATGAGCTCCTGAAACAAGGACCTGCTCCCTACGTAGATATAAATGGCTCATTTTAAGGTGACAAAAACACAACAGTTTCTATTTTCAGTTGATTATACACTACATACTTATGATATTATATTCCATTTCTGCCAATATATATCTCTAAATCCTGCACACTGGACCTTTAAAGACACATGTACTTTGTTTTTACTTTTTACTATTACTTTCTGGAAATATTAGCAACTACTGTTCAGAATTCAGCACAGTTGCATAACGGCTAAATCCCCTTCCATATCTGACACAGATTGCCCATGATTGTTTTGTCTTCCAAATTTACAACTTGGCGTGTTCTCATCTTATTCCTATGCTCTAACCGACTCTATTTCAACACTGCAGTAACTGATGGATCACCACAACTTCTCATATTGAAATTGTGATATCAGTTTTAGAATCCACGTTCACCCAGGATTTATTTCATAAGCGTTAAGGTGACTTTTGTCAGGGAACACCTCTGAGCCAAATATGTAATTACCTACTGTAACACTGCAGAGCAAAACTTTCTTAAGGAATCAATTACAGCGATGATGGGGATAAAATGAAGGTCAGAAAGTATTGTGTGTGAAAGGTTGCTTTTACGATGCCTTAAAGATAGACATATTAGAAGACGATATCTCAATTTTTTTCGAACTGGGGGCATCATCTTTATGATTTACAGTCCTGCAGTAAAGGACTTGCTTTGAAATATGCTGTATGTAAATGTCTGATATTACCTGAGTCTAATGGTATTCAGCTGCACCACACAGAGGATAACAGGAAGGGGAATAGAGGGTAATTACATCTCATATAGATGATGTGAATAAAAAAAAAATCAATATGCTCTGACTGCATGCAATGATGGGGTGGGGAGGAGTAAACTTCATTTATTATTATTGCGTATCAGCTGGCGAATCATTTCTGCTGAGCTACAAAGTTGGAAAAAAAATAAGTGTTTGGGGGATAAAGTGAGTGATGTGATTAATGAGAGAGAACTGGAAATCATGGACCAGTCTGAATGCAAATGGATGCTCTTCCAGCCAATCAATGCTCATTTTCCTCACTGGATGGATGAAACGTGCAGCACTGCAAAAAATTATCTCATGGTTAACCAGGGAGTACAGTTTATCTGAAAAACAAGCTTTCATACAGCGTTCAGAGGTGAGAGAAGACTCATCCGAATCCATGTACATCATATCAGGGTTCAAGTCAAGTGTCAAACAAGTTCAAATCACGGAGCAAAGCGAACCATGTCAAATCAGATCAAATCCTGAGTAACATGTCTCATGTTAAGAAAAATAATTGGTGCCAGCAATACCTTCACCATGTTCTTTTTATCAGTCAAGATTTTGCACTTGATCACATTACTTCACTGAGCAATGTTACTGTCACTACACACCTGGACCAAGGTGAAACTGCTGAGACAGAGACACTCCATCTTCACTTTAGCCCCATTTCCACTGAGCAGTAAGGTTCAGTTCAGTTTGGTATGCTTTTTTTCTGTTTCCACTGTGAAAAGTTGTGAATGGTACCAATGGAACGGTTCCATACCGTCCCCATTTTTGGTCACCCCTCTGTTGGGGCACCTAGCACACAGATCTGGTACTAAAAGGTGGAGCTGTGAACACTGCAGTCTGCTGATTTGACCATTTCTTTAGTTTTTATATGACATAAATTTTTAGTAATGAATGGATCTTCAAGCGTTTATATACAGTATATATTGATTTTGCTGGGTTATATGAACTACATATATTCTAATCCTTACTTGGGAAAAAAAAGCATTGTGGAGTGTTGTTCCTGTGGGCTATGGCAACACTAAACCCCTGCACTTGCCTGAGAAGGACTCAATGCACAAACCTGCTATTTTCTATTTTCCCATGGAGAGAGACTCTCACTGCAGCCTGTTCTATTTTGTTCTGAAAATGTCAGCCTGCAGCCTCGTTCTGTGGACGATAAACGAGGTGCAGACTTCCATCTGTGTCACAGGTGATGAGGAAATACAGTGAGTGCTGGACGGAGCAGTGAGTGACATCAACCTTGCCCACATTTAAGGGTACTGTTTGCGGTGCAAACGCTAGGGTCTAGGTACCATGTCTGAAGGATTACTTTAGGTTCCAGTGGTACCATACTTAAAGCATTTGGTGGAAACCGGGCTTTACTTAGCCATAATTTCTCATGCAGAAGATTGTAGCTTCAAAGCAAACCATAGCTGCTCTAGTTTAGATAATGGTGTTAAACTATCATGACCTGACTTTATTTTCTGATTCTTTAGTTCTCTAAAATCAGATATTGCACTGTTAGTGTGCTTACAGTGCTTCCACTCCATTTTTTCTTAATATGTGCTTTCATTTTTCGATGCCTTTGTAATACATCTTTCAGTTTCAATACTGTATTATTTCCCACATGCTGTTTCGTTCATCGCAGTGTACTCACTTCTAGCTTGCTGCCTCGTGCCTATATGTGTATGTGTGTGGGCAAAGCAGTTGACTGTGTCTAGAGATGTTTATCAATTCATTATATGCTGTCACTTCAAGGTTCATGTACACAAGACTCTACAGAACAGACACTTTCTTTTCAGTGTTTCCTTCACAGCACCCTGATATGTGACTAACTGCCTTGTGATTTCAAGTTGTGTCAAGAAGGGGGAAAAAGATTGGAAGAGATACGTGTTCATACCACTAAAGAAGTGCAGGAAGAAAATGGCAGTAGTTCCATATTGAAACTGCACAGTAAAAAATGAGGTGATTGGAGTTGAAGTGATAGATGGGCACCAACAGTTTCTTTCATCTGTGATGCTCTGAGTGACCTGACATTTTCCAGGTTTATATAACCATGGCACAAAAATTGCCCTAACCTTGATAAAAGTTCTGGTTGTGTAACATTAAGTGAAGTTTTGTTGTTAGGAACCACTTCTGCCTGGTCTGGTACAAAGTTGTTTGCTGCTGTCACCACATCTGATGGCAGTTGTTCCATTGCTCAAGCTTTTGGCCCAAAGTGGACATGGTAGCCACATACAGATTGGAACACAGGGCTTAGTGACCCTTAGCTAAGCTGCACCTCCCCTCAGTTACTGTTAGTGTTCCTGTTAAGCTTTTCATGCCAGCATGGCACATAATGCTGTTTACAATGATAATGGTGGCAGATATTAATTTTGAGGCAATGACTGTTGTTTTGTTGCATGAAATGGCAACTGTCGCGAGCAGATTTTATCAGGCCAGCTATTAGGGAAAGAGATATATACTTCCTGCCATTATAATCCAATTAATCATATTTCCACATGTATCTGCTCTGTGTTAAGACCTTGTATTTTGAAAAGCAGATGTAGTCACATGTTTGTCCTGGGCTGAAAAAAGCCGTTCAATGCATGATTACACTGAGAAGTACATTGATTGAAGAAATTACTGCAAGGTATTAAATCGGAAGATGAAATCAGGAGTGAACTAATAGGCCTAATGTTTTTTTTTTCCATATTTATTCATTCAGTCTTGAGGGCTACTTGAATCATAAGCCCCTTTTACACTGCCAGATTTCCCGTGCAAGTTGGCCCATTTTGCCGGCAAGCTGCGAGCGTTTAGACACACAGAGCCGGATTGGCGAGTTGATCCGAGGTGCCCAATTTTCCGCCTCGTGGGGTAGACATATTGGCGAAACCTTTTTAGTTTAAACAGACCGAGGTGGCCTTCCGCAACGGGAGGGGCTGCTGAAGACTTGTGGGAGGAGCTGTTGATGACGCTGCACGTGCGAGCCACTGGCGGTGGATAAACAGGAAACAGCTGATAGCAGGAATTAGCGAGCAGCTAGTACTCGTAGCAAGAGGGAAACACAAACCTGACAGACACTGTAAAGATGAGCAACTGGGGAGACAAGGAATTGTGCGCCCTCCTTGCCCTCGCAAACGAAGAGGCCATTAACCGTCAAATGACGGGAACAGTGAAGGACGGGCCTACTTACGTGAGAAGAGCCGAAAGACTGACCAGCCATGGCTTCCCTCCCACGTCACTGTTTACATCACACGCTGAGCTACACGTTTTGTTACTTGCTCACAAAAGGCACATTCTATATGAACAAAAGTAGGTAGGCGGCAGTAGATGCTGCACACCCCTATTTTGTTTTTATACTGTCAATGCTGAAAGAAGACTGATTGGGCTTTCCTGCAAATTTACACAATTCCTGTTTAAAAAGGGCTATATATTGGTTAAATTGTGTGGTGAACTGAAATACTGTAAAGAGTATATGGTTGTCAACTCTCAGTTTTCCAGTCACACCCAAATTATGCAATTCCAAGACTGTTCAGGGACCCATGTATGCAGATATATTTAAATACATCATTGTGAAAGAGGCAGTGTTCCTTTTTCCCTCGCCAAGATTTAGTGTAACTGTGGAGCATTATTTGGCCCCCTTTCCGACAAGATAGCATAACATGGCTGGTACCAATGGATGCCTTAGGTCAGTGGCAGCCCTAGCACATTTGGTGCTGCTGACGGGTAACGATAATTAGCTCTCCTCTTGCCGATTTCAAGACATGTTCTTTTCATGTTCTTTCTCTCCACATATACTCCTCTCAGTAGTGTGGTGGTAGCTGAGCAGGTACCAGAAAGCTTTTGTCATTTTGACATGATAAGGATACAGAGAAAAAGCCCTCTCTATTATTTAGTATGCTTTGCTATGTAGTTATGTAGTTAGTCGCCTATACTGCGTATGCCCAGGGCCGGCACTGTCTTGGGTCCTCTAGTTTGACATGATACCAGTGTCTTCACTGCAGCTTTAAAACTGAGCCCCATACAGCAGGTTTTATTCACTAGCATTAGTCTGCCTCACTCACCATCAGCTCTGTCTGTCATACCTGCTGTTCCTTCACTTTTTTGTGCTTTTTCTTGCCAGACATTTGCCTCTCTGCTCGCTTCATTGTCAGGTTCTCTCTGTGCCCTGGCTTTCCCTCAGTGGTCTCTGATTTTTGGCAAGGCTGCAGTCCACCTCACATGTTTACATTAACAGTGCTTGTGATTCTTGCACATTGTACCTGACTCCTCTGTCAGATGGACTAAACCACTGACCAATTGTAGGCCAACTTTAGTGTATAAAGACACAAACATAGGCATGTGGTAGCCATTAGCTTCAACTTTGAATTGTCCACAAACGGCAGTAACAAGTGAGCCAGCGTTCTTAAGTAAGCTAAATTTGCCTGCTGTCAATATATGATGGTGGGGGAAATACTAGATTCTTAGATGCATTGCTATTCCCATGAAGGCAAGAGACTGTGAGGTGCTTTCAGATTAATTATTTAATGCAGGTAACTTTTCACAATAAATAGGCTGTGGACCATTTACTCTTTCATACTCTTTTCTGTGAAAAATTACAGCATATAATAACTGGACACCTTCCTGGCTTTAATATCCCACAAAAGATTGGTGTGTATAACCACAGATGCTGACAATCTGACTAGTTTTAATAGGGTATGGAAGCATTTGTGGCGATAAGTTGGAATGGAAAAGGGACCTGTACAAGAGCCAGATGGTAAGCAAGTGCAGTGAGAAAAAAAAAAATCATGTACAGAAATAAAATGTTGATGCATCGATAATCTTTTTTCATCTAATCGTTGCCCTCTGAATCGTAATCGAATCATGAGATGCCTGGAGATTACCGCCCCTAATATACATAGGTCACAGTGGCGTGTTGTGTCCCAGGCAAACCCTCAAACACCAGCATGTTTCTCCAATGGAGAAACGCCACTGCAAGAATCATAAAGGCTCCGCTCATGAGTCACATCTCAAGTTTGTTTCTGTTCTTTCTGAAGTGTCTCTTTGTTTGACAAAGGTGATGGTGCATCTGTCTGCGTCAGATTTGTGCATGTTTTGACAGACAGGGAATGAAAGAAAGAAAGCTGTCATCTAGAGGAGCCATTATTATCAAAAAAGGCGCTTCTCTGTTGCCATCCATGTTGTTGCTGCGTCTGAGCAGCATTCAGACAAAACTAAAACAGACAGCTATACTCTCCATCAAACCCAAACTTGATAAATTATTTTTACTTGCAGCCTCTCCTCTGTAACGTTTCAGTTAATGCATGAGTTGTTTGTGTTCTGCCTTGAAGGCTCAGTGTCAGAGGGTGGTAGTAAAAGCAAATGTGTGAGACAAGGTGTCATCAAAGGGAGTGTGGAGATAAATCCACTGAGAAATAAATAACATGCCATGGTGAGGAAAGATAGATTTTACAGATTTGGATATAACTCTTAATGTTAACAAGAAATGACATGCTATTCCACATACTCCTCAAATTCTTGGTTTTAGCCACCTCTAAGAAATACTGTAAAGATAAAGTGCTGGCTAATGTTACTCATCCAAAGAAATCACTGCTCTACTGAGGGCTGAAAAGCAAATAATACAAGGCTGGAAAAAGGTCTACTCGCTGAAATGAGCAGCACAAACACATTACCAGACGCTTCACTCAATTCCTTTTCTTCTTGTTTCAATTAAAAAATATGCATTTATAATCACAGGAAATACTTTTCTTTTCACACTAAGATCTGTGATTATTCTACACCCTTCAAACACCCACCTATCACCGGGTCCATGTCATTGGTCCGACAGCCCATTGGTCCGACATCCCATTAGTTCGACGGTCCACGGTCCTGAACGGCTCCCGGTGGGTGTATTTCTGCCTTGATGGTGCACCGCGACCAGCTCTGGGTCAGCTGGGAAAGGCTTGAGGCGAAGCAGGCTCACAGCTTATGTGTTTGTCACTTTGTTTTTCATTTTAACCCACACCATGATCTTTTCCTGACCCTAACCAAGTGGTTTTTGTGCTTAAACCTAACCAGACCTTAACCACAGGGCATCATGATGATTTCGGAACAGACTTCGGAACAATGGGTTTAATATGGTCGGAACAATGGGCAGTTCCCCTTCTCACCATCCCACTCTTGAGTACAGAAACTATCCAGTTAATTTATACATTTTATAAGTATAAAAGTTTGGACACACCTTCTCATTCAATGCGTTTTCTTTATTTTCATGACTATTTACATTGTAGATTCTCACTGAATGCATCAAAACTATGAATGAACACATGTGGAGTTATGTACTTAACAAAAAAAGGTGAAATAACTGAAAACATGTTTTATATTCTAGTTTCTTCAAAATAGCCACCCTTTGCTCTGATTACTGCTTTGCACACTCTTGGCATTCTCTCCATGAGCTTCAAGAGGTAGTCACCTGAAATGGTTTTCCAACAGTCTTGAAGGAGTTCCCAGAGGTGTTTAGCACTTGTTGGCCCCTTTGCCTTCACTCTGCGGTCCAGCTCACCCCAAACCATCTGGATTGGGTTCAGGTCCGGTGACTGTGGAGGCCAGGTCATCTGCCGCAGCACTCCATCACTCTCCTTCTTGGTCAAATAGCCCTTACACAGCCTGGAGGTGTGTTTGGGGTCATTGTCCTGTTGAAAAATAAATGATCGTCCAACTAAACGCAAACCGGATGGGATGGCATGTCGCTGCAGGATGCTGTGGTAGCCATGCTGGTTCAGTGTGCCTTCAATTTTGAATAAATCCCCAACAGTGTCACCAGCAAAACACCCCCACACCATCACACCTCCTCCTCCATGCTTCACAGTGGGAACCAGGCATGTGGAATCCATCCGTTCACCTTTTCTGCGTCTCACAAAGACACGGCGGTTGGAACCAAAGATCTCAAATTTGGACTCATCAGACCAAAGCACAGATTTCCACTGGTCTAATGTCCATTCCTTGTGTTTCTTGGCCCAAACAAATCTCTTCTGCTTGTTGCCTCTCCTTAGCAGTGGTTTCCTAGCAGCTATTTGACCATGAAGGCCTGATTGGCGCAGTCTCCTCTTAACAGTTGTTCTAGAGATGGGTCTGCTGCTAGAACTCTGTGTGGCATTCATCTGGTCTCTGATCTGAGCTGCTGTTAACTTGCCATTTCTGAGGCTGGTGACTCGGATGAACTTATCCTCAGTAGCAGAGGTGACTCTTGGTCTTCCTTTCCTGGGTCGGTCC
Organism: Epinephelus lanceolatus; assembly: GCF_041903045.1. NCBI lineage: Eukaryota > Metazoa > Chordata > Actinopteri > Perciformes > Serranidae > Epinephelus > Epinephelus lanceolatus. The sequence continues at coordinate 25,011,864 of NC_135736.1, read as the reverse complement.
TCATGTGTGCCAGTTTGGTTGTAGCGCTTGATGGTTTTTGCGACTCCACTTGGGGACACATTTAAAGTTTTTGCAATTTTCCGGACTGACTGACCTTCATTTCTTAAAGTAATGATGGCCACTCGTTTTTCTTTAATTAGCTGATTGGTTCTTGCCATAATATGAATTTTAACAGTTGTCCAATAGGGCTGTCGGCTGTGTATTAACCTGACTTCTGCACAACACAACTGATGGTCCCAACCCCATTGATAAAGCAAGAAATTCCACTAATTAACCCTGATAAGGCACACCTGTGAAGTGGAAACCATTTCAGGTGACTACCTCTTGAAGCTCATGGAGAGAATGCCAAGAGTGTGCAAAGCAGTAATCAGAGCAAAGGGTGGCTATTTTGAAGAAACTAGAATATAAAACATGTTTTCAGTTATTTCACCTTTTTTTGTTAAGTACATAACTCCACATGTGTTCATTCATAGTTTTGATGCCTTCAGTGAGAATCTACAATGTAAATAGTCATGAAAATAAAGAAAACGCATTGAATGAGAAGGTGTGTCCAAACTTTTGGCCTGTACTGTATATATATGTATATATATATATATACATATATATACACTCAGATCACAAGTAGCCTATTAATATGAAATCATTTCAGAGATCTGAATAAGTGGTTACATGAGCTCCGTGTGGAAAGCATTATTAAAGCTATTTCAGGTAATCTAATAGATTTCTTCTGTTTTAATTAAAGACAGTTTTCACTCGCTGACAGCTGCAAAACAAGAGTTGTAAATGGAAAATGACAAACTGTTGAAAAAAAAATGACTTTCTCTCTAATAAATCTTTCCTCTTTAACACAAAACGTTAACTGTGTACACATACTGTGAATAAAAGATATATTTCAGGGATAACTATGGTCACCTCCAACATGCGTCTGGTCGAACGCCGCAGGAAGCACAGTGACTGAAAAGCTTTGTGCTTTACTGCAACACTGCTTCTGGTGATTTTTGTTTAATTAAGCTAATTTAATTAATTACTATAATACTCTTACAAGGGATTTAATTCAAGAGGCACATGTAGTTTGAGAGAAATTAATAGAAAATTAAGTAAGTGCCAGAATAATGGCCTGTCTACATGTATACAGATATTTTTGAAAATGGATATTTCCCACTTAAAAAAATAAAAGGAAAAAGATTCTCCACACGACCTTCATTTTATAGAATATCTCTGTCTACACTAGAATACAAAATTGTCACTCACAAACACTCGCCGACCCTCTCCCCTCTTTTCTAATGCAGTCAAGTGTATCTCATCACTGTTGATTCCCCTTTGATGTAAGGATGAAGGAGTTCACTAAAAGATGCAAGCGATGCTTTGGACATGTGAGTTTTCCTTCCGCTCCTCATCGACAGCAATCCCATGCTTGAAACATACTGATTTGACCAGGCCTGATCCTTAACCATTGTTTCTGGAGGACTGTAAACAGCGGACACTGAGGTGGACCAAATAACACTGCATGCAGCAGATGTCTCCGTTTGTCTGTGAAGTGGTGCAACAATGCTGAGTGAAAGTGTGTTCACAAAGTGTAAACAAATCGACAACTCCTATCTAAAAACCGAGCCCTTTTTAGATAGGGGTTGTGTAAATTTGCAGGAAAGCCCAATCAGTCTTTTTTCAGCATTTGCAGTATAAAAACAAAATCGGGGAGTGCAGCAAAATGCCGCCTGCCTACTTTTGTTTATACAGAATGTGCCTTTTTTGGGGCAATGGGGGGCGTGAGCAAGTAACAAAACATGTAGCTCAGCGTGTGACGTAAACAGTGATGTGGAAGGGAAGCCGCGGCTGGTCAGTCCTTCGGGGATTCTTGTAAGTCAGCCCGTTCTTCACCATCCCCGTCATTTGATGGTTAATGGCCTCTTCGTTTGCGAGGGCAAGGAGGGCGCACAATTCCTTGTCTCCCCAGTTGCTCATCTTTACAGTGTCTGTCAGGTTTGTGTTTCCCTCTTGCTACGAGTACTAGCTGCTCGCTAATTCCTGCTATTAGCTGTTTCCTGTTTATCCACCGCCAGTGGCTCGCACATGTGGCGTCATCAACAGCTCCTCCCACAAGTCATCAACAGCCCCTCCCATTGCAGAAGGCCGCCTTGGTCTGTTTAAAGTAAAAGGGTTCCGCCAATATGTCTACCCTACGAGGCGGAAAATTGGGCACCTCGGATCAACTCGCCAATCCGGCTCTGTGTGTCTAAATGCTCGCAGCTTGCCGGCAAAACGGCCCAACATTCGCGGAAAATCTGGCAGTGTAAAAGGGGCTAGTCCGTCGTTTCTGGCACATGCTCATTACACAAAGCAACAATGGGCATGATCACCTAACGTAGCTAGCGCACTACCTATGGCTGATTGCTGAGAGCTAGAAACAAACTTCTAAGATCCATCATCCGTTTGATAATCTAAACAAAAAATTTGTGGTGTACTTTCTAAAAGTCACTATATTAAATTATATTATATGGGAACGTCTCCACAAGTACTAATCAGGGACAATAAGCTAAATCCATGGTTGACAACTGGAGACAGAACTTTATTTTTTACGACACATAGATCATAATGTATGTACGTCTATATGTCTGTGGTCTTGCACTAACAAACTAACCCTGAGCAATAGGGTGAAGCTTCCTGACTGTTGGTCACTGGGTCAAAAACCTAACTAAAAGGCCAAAGTTACAGTGGCCCGACATCTTCATATACCTTGTGGAAAAATCCAGTGTCTATGGGAAAGAATAACTCAAGACATACAAATCTCTCGATTAGTACAATTTTGTACTTTGCGGTCACATCCATGATGTTAAGAAATGAGACCAGTCATGTGATTTTTGTCTATTGTAGACAGACGTGCTGCTGAGTCAGTAAAACAGACATGACAATGAAGCTATATACAACATAAACAAGTCAAACAACTATATACTGACACCAAATTGCACTGCATGGCTTGGTTAGTATTAACTTCTTTTTATTGTTTAATACATTTTGGAACAATGTACATACTGCTGCCACTAGGTGTTAGTAAATATAGGCCTAAGTCATTTCATGCTGTAACTGTAGGGCTCTGTAAACTGCATTTGTGAAAATTGTGTAAATTGTTTGTTTACAGCAAATTCTAGCAGCCATAAAGGTCTTTGTCTAGCTTCAAATGACATCCTTGGCGATGGTTTTCCATACAAATGAAGGTTATCTTTTTTGTATTCCTGCTCTGACATCCAACGGCACAACAAGACATTTTTATCCCGGGTATCTTGACTGTTTCCCTCTGGTTTCCACTGCTTTTCTGCCACCACAATGTGCACGCAACTGCTGTGATGTAACTGTGACATACACTCCACATTGTTCTATAGTTGATTTGCCCATTCATGACAACTGTACAGAGAGGGAGGGGGAATTCTTATTTAACTCACAAGTTTACATTTTGTTAAGGTTCAAGTTACACATAATTGAGGACAGGCCATTTTGAATGACAGGCTGTTTACGAGGTGTCTGTGGGTTAGATACCACCCTGACTCCTTCAGTGAACCACCCTCTCATCCAAATATGGTCTCTTCTGGCTCCCAAAAAAACAGGATCGTGACAAACTCAACTCAAGGCTTCAAATCAGGAGACCACAAACCAGTTGGTGACGTCACATTCGCTACGACCATTATTTTTAGAGTCTATGATGCTGCTCTGCATAATAGCATTGTCACTGTGAGCGCATTAGCATGCTGATAAAAGCAATTAACTCAAAGCACCCCTTTGCCTAACTACAGCCTTACAAAGCAAATCAGTAGACTTTTAGTTATTGAATCAAGCTAATTTTATAACACTTTTCTTCCCCACAGGGAATGGATTCAAGATGCATGTGCATTTTGAGGAAAGTTAATTAAAAAACCGAGCAGTAAATGCCAGAATGAGGCAGCTAATAGAAAGGGAGAGAAATGAAGGCAGTGAAATCTTTACAACTGCTAGGTTTTCTGGTTTTTGACATTGACCAATTGGCACCAGAAGGTTCCAGAGACAGTCTGTCTGTATGGTCTGCATCTCACTGGAGCCAAACTCACCACTGGTAACTACTGGTTTGACAGGTTTCCCAGAATCAGCCAGAAAACTTTTCTTTTCCTCAGCATCTGTGGCTGCCCCCTTCTCTGCTGAGGAAGAATTTGTCACGGGTGATTACCTCAGTGACAGTGTTATCAGGCATTACTCCACCCAGAAGCCTCTTCTGATCCAAATATTCAAAATCCATTTCTCACACACAGATCGCATGCTGGCACGTCTCTAGCACACTGAGTGATTCCTCCTGCCCGAGAGAGGCTCAGTGCAGGAGGGAGGAGTGAGAGTGAAGGGCTTTATGTGGGCTTAGTTCCTCAGGGACAGAGTCCTGCTAATCATCCGTGATCACAGACAGAATGTCAACATGCAACAGCGGCACAACTTATATTTCCCCAAAATGCCTCCCCCAGTCGTTTGTGTCCTCCTGTTGTCTATTGCTGCTGCTTGTTACATTTTCCATTCACTGCACAGTTATTGTTAACATTTTCACACCCACACACACATTGTCTTCCATTTCCATTTCTGTCCAAAAAAAGACAAAACCGCAAATGACAATTTGTTCTCGGATGACAGGGTGCCTAAAACACCAGAAGATTCTCTCAGCTTTTGTGAAACATAAACCTCCTGCAGCTTTTCTACAACATGAATAGTCTAATCTTCATCCTCGCCATTATATACTGTATGTATATTGGATCACTTGAAATAATACAATTTAAATGTGTTAAATGAGAAGATGGATGCCACTCTAACATCTGTCCATTAAAGGGATTTTGATTTTCAACCAGCTAGTGTGTAAATGAACAGCAGTAAACTTCCCTCCATTTCACCAGAGCCCAGATATCCCTGCTCATCTCTCAGCTCAAATCTCTGGCTCTAGGGCTGTTGCTCGTTGCTGTTGTTGTGTTACAGACTGTAACACTGCACCATGGACACAAAGAGTATAGAAGTGGATCAACAGAGCGCTGCCTGTCTTTCTCTTTCTCCCTCAAACTTAGACCAAATTCAATTCAATTCAGTTTTATTTATAAAGCCCAATATCACATATCACAATTGGCCTCAGAGGGCTTTGCAGCACACAACATCCCTCTGTCCTTGGACCCTCACAGCAGATAAGGAAAAATACATTGTCTATTTCTCACCTAAAATGTTTTCAGCTACATTTTTTTGTGCACTGTTTGGCTCAGATATGAGAGTTTGTGAACCGGAAGTGGGCGTAACACTGTTTCCTTGTTATAAAAATGGAGTCTGAAAAAACTGGAATCAAACAGTATAACTAAGCAGTGCTGATCAAGTATGAGCCAAGATTCTGTTTCCACGTCTATTTCTCGCCTCAAATGTTTTCAGAAACATATTTTAGTGTACTGTTTTACTATAATTTGAGAAAGTTTGTTACCAGTCAGTTGCATGTTATTGACTTTGTTCAACTTGCATGACATCATTTATCAGCAGGACCAACATATTCTCACTCTGACCTTGTCACATATCGTAGTTTAGTCATGGACTTTCCATATCCTGATATAATGTGAAAGGTACCCTGGGTGCATTGGTTGTTATAGTTGCATTGGAAGTTTTTTTTCCTTCAAACAACTAACACACGTGGTTGGGTTTAGGCAACAAAAACACGTGGTTAAGTTTAAAGAAAGAACAGGGTTTGGCTTTAGAATCTTACAGGATGCAAACACCGCTGTCCAGGGTAAAAGTCTGTGTTTGTTGGACCCATCCACCATCTCTCCCACCTGCCGTACTCAGACTTTCGCCGCCTTAACTTTCATTCTTGTCCTGCCGCGTTTCCCCCTGACACTGCCGAGCATCATTAAAGTATAACGTGACCGGCTGCGTATCATGCTGACATTAAAGGATTGCTTTTTTCGTCAGTGTCTAATACTGCATGTCACTGCCCAAGCGCCAGATTTTGATGACTTTAGAGCACAGTGCATTCTGGTAGTTGTAGGTCTTCCTCGGTTTTCTGTGGTCAAGTAGCAGCAGTTTCAAAAGTATGTGCATCTGTCTGCATAGACAGCCCAGTTTTATAAAGAGACTACCTTTCCTGCAGTAAAATACCTCTTCTTTAGTTATGAAGCCACAGCAAGCAGCCGATTAACATAGCTTAGCTTAGCATGAAGACTGAAGCAGGGGAAACAGATACACCTCTGTTCTATAAGGTTATCAAATCTGCCGTCCGTCACTTCTAAAACCCACTAATTAACATATTATATCTTCTTTGTTTAATCCTTACAAAGAATGTAGAGTAAAAACAACAAGGTTTTATTAATGCTAAGCTCACAAGCTGCTGACTCCAGCTTTATATTTAACAAATATGACAGAGGTTTCAAACTTCTCATCTAACTGGCAGCAGTAAAAAGCGATTAAGCTTCTCTCCTAACATTAATACAAATGTTAGAAAAATTATAAAATGCTTTTTATATCAATCAGTGTTTCTACTTAAATAGAGCGCTTTAAGCTTATTCCTTCTTTATTTTCTTACTTCATACACCTGGAGTAATTCCAGTCTGTTCTAATTGACAACATGTGTAGAGTGAATATTTAAAAGGTAATTGGGTTAATGTCTTTCAGTCTGAGAGAGCCGGTTTCTACAGCTTTGATCTGCCAAAGCTCCGTGGAGCTTTCAAAGCCCCGTGGTCTGACGGTGTAAAGGATGGAGGATGTACCAGGTGAAAATGTGTTAATTATGAACTCCTGGAGCCACAGGAGGCTGATCTCTCTCGGTGACCTCTTTATGGCACCAGCTGTTGGTCCTTTGCAGCCCCTTTTTTCAGGGGTCAGAATGCCACGGTTGTCCATGTGTTGTTTCGGAATATGGTGAATCGTGTGACAGGTAATACAAATGACAGTCTTTACTGGATATAACAATTATCCAGTATCATCATTTGTTTTCCAGTCTGTGACATTTTGATAGGCTTGAATGACTAAATTGCAACCAATACTTTTGAGGCCACTCCACACATAGAGAGATATTTTTGAGTTAAAAAAAAAAAAAAGGAGGGGGAGAGAGGGGTTGGGGCATCATTCTCAAAAAAAAAAAAAAAAATCCGTCCCTACCAATGAAAACACAGCATGCTGTCAAGAGCATGCCAAACCAAGCAGCACTATAACCCTAACCCTAAAGCCATGCAAAGAAGAAGAAAAAGATGTTGGCCAATCACAAGCCTCTGTTACCTGGAGCAATGATCTCCGTAGCACATTGTGACACCTCTCTTCCTCACTATAGTGGAACAGTAACTGCACATATAAAAAGTCCTGTTAGCAAGGTTAGAACCAGCACTAGTTTAGCCACATCTGGTGTTGCAGGAAATGTTGCCTCATTTGTGACTCCTCACAAAGACAACATATTCTCACTCTGACCTTGTCACGTATCAATGTTTGGTCATGGACCTTCCACATTCAGATAAGACATGCAAGGTACCCTCGGTGCGTTGGTTGTTGACGTTCTGGGACACTGTGCCAAGTTTTGCCTGTTACATGCATTTTCTTCTTTCAAGATACATTTCCGTTTTCACAGGAAATGTACCGTTTATATACTGTCTCTTTCGAAATAAATGGACTACGTCAGTACAACAACGCAAATTGACTTTTTTCTTTCCTCCAACTACTAGCTTATGTGGTTTAGAAAAAAAAGAACATGCTTTGGCTTTAGAATCTTACGGGACGCAAACACCGCTCTCCCGGGTGAAAGTCTGTGTTTGCTGGACTCATCCACCACCCTTCCCACCAGCCCTGCTTGGACTTTCGCCACCTTAATTTTCATTCTTGTCCTGCCGCATTTCCCCCTGACGCTGCCAAGTGCAGTTAAACTATACCAGCATTAAAGGACGGCTTTTTTCATCAGTGTCTGACACCGCAAGTCACTGCCCAAACGCCGGATTTAGATGACTTCGGAGTGAGGCTGGTTTCACAAAGAAGATAATAACACATACTTTTATGTTACAAGCCAAAAAGTTTCCCCGTCTCCACTCAACACTGACATCTGAGTTTCTGACTATCTTCACCCTTGAATGATTTTTACAAAAGCTCCGTTTTCAGTGACCAAAAACACAGTTTGCATGTACCAAACATGGGCAAACATACAAACACATAGATAAAGGTACCTTTTCAGACACACCCATGCATGTGTGGACTTGACCTTAATGTGGCACACTGCTAGGAGGGTCTTACCACCTGCAAATGTATCTATGGATAATTCATTGGCGGACATCTCTGTCATGTCTAGTCTGCATGCATGTGTCTTTGTCTTGTAAAATTCGTGTCATATGAACTGAAAGAAGGTGATCTATTGTCCGTCCTCAGCAGTTAAAAGCCGCCACCTTCAAGGGCTGTTTTAAAGTCACCTCTCTTCTTTGTTTTGCTGAATAAGCACTTCCAGAGGTAGTGAGTGAATAACACCTCTGAATTAAACCTAATTAACCCTTTTCCCTGAACTCACATGGGTAGAGGATGGTGTGCTGGCTTTCTTGTTTCATTTGCCCCACAAACTTCAGCTGGATAGATTAGACTTTCCCTGTAACAGAGTGAAGATAGACCCTACAGATCCAGCTACCTTACATACTGAAAGGAGTGGAGGAAGGAGGTCTACCTTACATGATCCAAGAGTTTTCAAACTGTATTTGATGGGTTCATGAGCATGACCACATTTCCAGGGACACAAAGACTGGTTTAAAGGGCAAATAAGCAAAAATATGAAGCAGTGAACCCAGAAAAGGTCACTCTATATCATCCAAAAGTAATCTAATAGGAAAATGTATCCTCATCCTGACAATCAGTCAGTCAAGAACTCTGCATGCACAGTAACCTTTTCAGGAAGCTTGCAGTGATGGGTTTCACACTAACATGCTTCCATCTGAATTATGACATCAAACTGTACATAATAATGTTAAATTATCACATGCTTCTCTTTAGGAAGTAGTCCCTACATGCCAAGTCAAGTCTGCAGACTGCATATTGGCATAGGCTCCTCGGCACAAACTGAATTTGAGTTCATACAAGCTTTCATGAAAAATACATGTCTGTACAGTCGTCTGTCTCCATCTGCTATTGTCCTTGGCAAGAAAAGTGCAATGTCTCACTCTTAAGAGATATAAACTCTCCAGTACAATTACAGGTTGTTCACATTATCATGTCAGTAACTCTGAATCATCTCCGGTCTCTTGTTTTTATCCCCTGTGCCATTATGTTCTCTGAAGCATGCACTGAGTGGTAAAACTCTTCCTCCGTTGAAAACATGCTAAATATGATTTTGATGTATGTTGTCGGTTGGTTTCAGTGGTTTGGGTGCTTATCCAGATTCACTTGATGTGAATAACATGTATGTCAGGACGCACAATGGTATTGTGGTGAGGATGACAAAGTTTACATTTTGTTGCATCACTGGAAAACCGCAGCAGTAAAGAATATAGTTTTTAGTACAATTGTATGTTTTTGCACACATCAGATCCCATTGCACACAGGAGGCAGTGAATTAAGTCTCTACTGTACTGAATGTCTGACTCTCTCCACTTTTGGGCTTTGATAACATGTAGGTTATGGTGAATGAAATTAAATAACAACTAGTCCATACCCATTGGTAGCTTTGTCACCTTCTACCTATGCCAATCCTCAATGCTTATGTGCAGTTTCACATAGATTGACCACGTCAGTGAGTAGAAAAACGTGGGACAGACAGAATGACTGACTGACAGAATGACTGACTGACAGAATGACACACTGACAGTTTCCGTGATTATGTACAGCATACCATACCATGACTTAGTCATACCAAAAATTAGAAAAACTACAGCATTCGGCCACAGGGGGAGCCACAGCGATCGGTCACATTTTAGCCATTTTTAAGCATTTTTCTGTTGTTATAGCGCCACCCAGTTGTCAATTAGAGTTAAATTTCTCCAGTCACCTTGAGGCGTCCTGTTCTACATATCTACCAAGTTTAGTAAAAATCGATATGGCGGTTAGACCTAGATAAGAAATTAGCTCTCTAGCGCCCCCATTTTGTTTGATGGGGTCAATAATGGAGGGGTCCCCTCAGATTATGTGTGGTCATATGCCTACAAAGTTGCGTGGTGATCAGTGAAACCCTTGAGATGTTATACACCTTTATGTGATGAGCCACGCCCTCTGCAATATTCATTGCCTTATAGAAGTTCAGTTTTAGTAAGTTTTCAAACTTTTGCCAAGAGGGAACTTTAGATAATGGTCCCTAGATTATGTTCACCGAGTTTCATGCAGATCGGTCAAACTTCTAGGAAGAGATCAATTTTAAGTGTTTTTCAAAAAATTAAAAATGGCGGATCACAGGAGTGACACAACGGGACTTGACTGGTTTTTGCAATCAACAAGCCCTCCAAAAAGACACAACTATTTTAAATTCTTCTGGACATGTTCATGCAGGCGAATTTTCTCTGTTGCCGTCAGGTCATTGTTTTGCTTTACCTGCTTGTAAAACTAAGCGCTAATCAAAGTCTTTCATTCCCCTCTGCTTTTAGTCTTTTAAATTCTTTGTAAATTTCCGTTTTTATTCTTTTTATAGTTTTTTTTTAAATATTTTTCATGATCGTGTGTCTATTAACTTTTTTTTTTATTTTATACTCATTTATTTATGTATCTACATGTTACTGTATGTTGTGTATAGTATTTGTGCAAGGCAAGCTATTCAAACAAATTGCCCCTGGTGGGATTAATAAAGTTGTCTGAATCAGAATCTGGATGAAAAAAAAACACACATAAATTTGCATTTCCTTTCCCAATTTTTTGAAGACTTGTTTAAAATTTGCACTACATGTGGATGGAAACCTAACTACATACACAAAGATCAGCTCTCACATGCACACACACACACACACACACACACACACACATCATACATATGCATCGCCCCTCATGCAGAGTTAAAGACAGAAGCAGCGCCAAGTTTGCGCTGAGGTCAACTCTATTTAGAGAGCAGACAGCCAGACTCCTGGAGCCAGCAGAGCAAAAGACAGACTGAAATACAGGAGAGACGAGAGAGGGAGGCCTGGTAACCTGAAACCAAGCAATAGTGGAAGTCACTACACACACAGGCATGCATGCATTTAAGCCTATATGGATGTGTGTGTGTGTGTGTGTGTGTGTGTGTGTGTGTGTACAACCCACTTTCTAAATTAGAATTTTCCAAATCCATCTGTGACAGGAATGTGGCAGAGATGTGTATTTTTGGCGGCTGAACGGAAGGCAGCACAATGCCACAAATTTTAAGATGCCGAACCTGAAACACATAAAACAACTAAAAAAAAGGTAATTGCTTTTAGAGGGTAACTGTTGCTAAATTACATGAGTTCAATAAAAAAAAAAGATGAATTTATGACATTAAGAAACTCAGCAGCCTAACAGTCCAGGGAAATAGCAATACTAGCCAAATCCATTCAATGTTTGGAAAATGTCTGATGTGGTCGATGCTAATCAGCCTTGCAGAGCCAGATGACTATCAATATGAAATGTTTAACTGGTTTAAAAGGGAATGATAGAATAACAGCATCAAATTCCTCATTATTAAATCATTTTCGGTCAAGTTCATGACTACAAACACAGTGCATATTATTAAATTCCAATTGAAAGTAAAGGATACACTAGAGTGTGGATTTTTTATGGATTTAGGCTTCAATACAGTTCCCTTAGTAAAGGAAAATAAATGATGTTAAGGTGTTAAGGTTATGGTAAATCTATGATCGGGCTGCGGGCATTTGAAGTCTTTCTAATGATGATGATCAGTTTTTTTTAAAATTTATTTTAATTTCACATTATTATCAGAAAAAAAAAATCTGAAATTTGCCGTGTTTCCCAGGATGTCTGCTGTTTCACATAGATGCACATAAATGCAAAGATTCTACACATAAAAAATACTACTAATGCCACAAATCACATCAGGCATTACAGGTTGTACAATGTCTGTCACTGTTTTCCTTTTATGAACTTTTGCAAGCTTTCTTTCCATCATTTTCAAAGAAAAATATTGTGCTAATTATTTCTGAGAAAGCCAATAACCTGAGCCAATGTTCAGCAGCAGTGTCAATACACTGATTACAGAATAGAACAATAGCAGCAGTACAAATACACAGAGAAGTAGGCCATATGAAAAGGTTGCATAGGAACTACAATCACAGGAATAATAGGAGAGTTAGGCGTGGGTGGTGTACTGTAGGTACGTGGTGTATGCGTGATTTATATGTGTCAGTGTGTGAGGACTGTCAGCGTGTGTAGGCAGAGTTCAGCAGATGGCAGAGTTCAGTTGGATGACGCTCTGAGATGAAACTATTCTTGAGCAGGGTTCTGAGGCCTCAGAGACAACTGTATCTCCTACCAGATACATTTATGTGGTCAATTTTACAGCATGTTGCTGACAATATGTTAGTTTTGTTCATTCTGTGGTGTGCTGACTCACAGCCCTAAGCCCTTCAGCCAAAATGGAAAAGAGGCTTTGAATTGTGTGACAACCCTCTTGGATCTGCCTCTCCCTCCAGGAGCCTGGTGGGTGGAGTCAGATATAATCTGCGATACTCGGGAATGTATCTTATTGAGCATGCAGTTTAGCCTTCAGGGCTTTAAGCATTCATTTTATAGGAATCCACCCATTTAAGGTGAGCTATGTGGGGTACATTCATGTTTGTTACTGTACAGAGTGTTTTACCTCTCTAGCTCCATGTATAATATTCAACATAGTCATATAAATCCATCTAATGTCGGCCTTCTTATTGCATGTGGAGAATGTGATTGGTTGCAGACTTAAAGCCACTCCTTGGTTAAGATGGTCTGCCTGATGAAGGTTTAACTGAAACATCACAAATACGTTTATTTTTGCAAGTTAGACAGTATGCAGTAGTATGCAGCTTGCAACACCACATTAATCTAATATGGGCTAAAATATATACAGTGCCTTAAAGTCCCCATTACATGAAAATACATCCTCACAGTTTTAATCCCATGTTCCTGCTTTAATTGAAAGTTTATCACATTATATGCCAAATATTTGTCCCAAAAATCCATATCAGAGTATTTTTACATTATAATCCCTGTCTTTTTTCTTCCTGTAAGAAGCTTTTAAATGTTTGATGACTCATCTTGCTCTCGGGGATGCGCACAAAAGTTCATGAAATCAGATAAGACTTTGGGCGACTAGCTAACCACACCGGACATACACCACTCTTCACTGTTTGTAGGTTGTAGTAGCTAACAGAGTAATATGGAGAGACACAGGAAGAGAAGTGTGTTTGGATATCAGGGAGCAAACACTTTGTTTTCATTTCCAAAAATATGTGGCAGAGGTCTAATTCATTCATCTAAACTCTAAGCAGGCAGACTTATGCAAAGGTGATATTGATATAAATTGATATAAATCACTATGGTAACTGTGCGCGGCTCAAATATTCAGTTTCACTGGAAATTACACCACCGTAAAGAAGCTAAAGCTGCTCTAACATCCATTTCACTGGGACTTGGAAAGCCAAAACACGCCGGCAGCAAACGCCACGAGTCAGAAAATATGCCCCTATTATTTTCAATGTACAACCCCACACCAGCAAAGGCTAGATGAGCATCGGTGCTCCTGGACGCGCCAACTTGAGGCACTTTACGCCACTATGCTATTTCCAGCCTCGCTGCACCCAGAATTAATGCGTTTCCCTCCACTCGCTCTCTGCTTGCACAAACCAGCTCCCATAGCAGCTTGACTCCTCTCCTAACCGTTGATGCACAAAGAGAACTCTGCAGCTGTTGCTGTGTCTCATGTGTGATGAAGAATGGATGACGAGAGACTCGTTGTTGAGGTCGAGAAATTTCCCAAGCTAACTGACCCACAGTCTGGTCATTATAAAGACAATGAGCAAAATGATGTTGAGTTAAACTTTGAGACACAATTGATGCCATTGACCAACGACATGGAAATGGAAATGGAAATGTATGGAAAGCCAGACAGTCCACAAAGCAGAGGGCTAGCTTACTGGTTGTGTTGCATCAACCAATTCAAATTAACCTTCTCTATCAGAGTATACACTGGCAGGTTTGCAAGCTTGTCATGTTTCATTTACATTGAATAAACTAAAAACATGTATTCTAGATTGTCAGTGTACGCTTGCCTGCAAAAAGAGCTCTTTAATGCGTTTGATTGATATATATTGATGTGCCTGATTTAATTCCCCATGAAAATGATTTCCCGCTTTTCACACATCCATTCCAGGATCTTTTACTCATTGTGACGGGTTTCCATCACCTCTTCTGTGCACCCATGTACCTCAGTATGCAGAGGGGGTGGCAATATGACATATAGAAATGTAGGCTATGCGGAGGTCTTTTGACAGTCTCATGAAATCATTGCTGTAAAATTTTATTATTCTAAGAAATCTTGTGAGAGATATGAATTAAATTGTCAGGGAAGAGGAAAATTACCTTTGAGGGAAGTAGGGGATAAAAAAAGAACAGTGCAGCCATGTGGCAGACACGTCAATATGACCATGTCAAACTTATACAGTGGGCTGATGTATTTCAGCACACTGTGAAGTTTTCTGATTAGTTCCTTTGGTACAGACTCATACTGATAACATTAAGTCATTAAGTGAGACAGACAGAGACCCTGTAAAATAAAAGACATTTTCAAAAGAGATGCAGGAGGCGTGATTTGAGTTTGCACTTCATGTGCTTTGAATTTCAATTTGTCTCTGATGAATACAGGGCCATAAATGCTCCCAGCAGGGTGTAATATGCCATTTCAGATCTGCGGATGATGATTGATATAATTAGGACTAATGGACCAGGCACCGATTATTATAATGAATGGAAAAAGATCTGACTTAACGTACAGAATAATATCAGATATCCCTGTTGTGTAAGCCTCAGTCCATAGGTACATTTTGAAAAGATGCACGTAATAGTATGATTTGCATGAACATCCCAAAACGTCAACAACCACAGATGTTTTTCACACATAAAATTACCTCGGCAGAATTACAAACAATTTAAATATCAGCTAAATACAACCAGGCATTCAGGCAAAAATAGGGATCAGTGTTTTTAAAGTACCCACTTGGACTATTCATGTTTTGTTTTGTTTTATTTTTAAGTGAGTATGCTCTCAATAAATACAGTTACCTTGTTTTAGTATATTAATATACAATTTATTTAACAAATGGATCAACTTAAAGTGTAAAATGCTTGGACATTGCTTGGACAGGCATTGTCCCTCTTTACATATAAGGTAAAGCTGAAAATATACATACTATATAAAATAGTATCTCTGTGAATGCAGTCCATTGAGATGATGAGGCCTTGTGTCATGTCTAAAGAGAAGTTGCAGCTGTATGGTCCACAGATGTTTGATGGGTCTGGGAATGACAAAGAAGCAGTTCTCACCGTCATCGTCTGAGAGTCATGCTAGTTGTCTTGCTAATACTGGCATACAGCATCCATACAACTCACACTCACAGCCACCTAAAGAACCAGTCAGGACACTATTTGGTCTATCAGCCATGGAGGAACCAGCCACTCAATCAAAACTGGAGACATTCCCAGCTACTTTCATAGGTGGGAAATTGTGCTCAAGTAGTTGGTATGACAAAGCCATAGTAATGCTCCTGAGATCATCTATGTTGACTGGACACCTCAACAACTTCACACCTTTGTCTTCTGAAAGAGAACTAATTGATTCTTCAGATTTCGATAACAAAAACAACCTGTTCAACTAAAGTCCAGATGGCTCCACCCTTTGTAGGCAAGACGAAACACCAAGCAGAGTGAATTTGGGGTTGGCCTTTACAAACACTACACTACAAGCACTACTTACAAACAGTAAGAGACACATCCTGTATCTGTATCCTGTATCTCTGGGTCTCCAGGCAACTATTGTCCAGTGGTTGGTCAGCCTACTATAACCTGATAGTGCTATCTATCAGATGGAGCTGTATGAGTGTTGATGTGAGTACTACTAATTTACAACAAGTCTGACAGTGTTCTCCCATATACATATATATATATATATATATATATATATATATATATATATATATATATATTTTTTTTTTTACAAATCTAAGATTAATCATTTATTTAACGCTTACACTGGTCCATTTAGTCCAAAAGTTAACTGATAAACAGTCACCTGTTGATTTATGTTTAATACATATTTTTGGAGGAGGGGGTGGTTAAATCAGCAGGTTTGGTTAAAAAATTGCCCCGACAATTAATTAATGATTTCAGCACTAAATTAAAATGTCTTATTGAAACATCTCTGCAATAGTACTTAATTTAAAAGCAGCACCTTCTCTCCCTCACAACACCAGAGAAACACACAAAGAGAGACCGAGAGAAATGAAGAAAGAAAGTTACAGTATAAACGGTAATGGTAGTCCCCTTCTTGACAAATTTCAAAGCAATCACTGTAAAAGTTGTATTTTATGACAATCATAACTGCTGGAAGTCAGGACTGTTTCATTTTAATCAGGATGTCTTGCTGCTTGAATAGAAAATTTGTGAAACGATTTTTTTTTTGTCTGAACGGCCAACAGCGGCAAGACCTACAGTGTGTGGAGCTCAAAGCCTGTTTTTCAAAAATATGCCAGCACCTTACTGATAGACCCTGCAATGATTTATGAAGTGCATTCATCATTATCACATTAGCTGTTCTGGTGGGATTCACATCAATGGGCAATCATGTCAGTTACTCAGCTTTAAACTCCACCTCAAATAACAAGTCACCAAACGTGAATAGTTTTGTTTGAACATCTCAGCTGCTGTAAAGAATCTGCAAAGAATCTGAAATTAGATTCCAATGTGGAAGACAGTCCTTTTAGCTGACATGACAACTTTCTCATAGTAACAGTATAATCTAATAACAGTGCACCATATTTATATTGGTGTGTAATGACAACAGTGCTTAAGCCAAAGTGCTTTACATGACTATGATGAGCATAGAAGTAGATTCAGTGTCCCAAATTAACTTTTTGATTCAGCGGGCAGTATTTGACCCCTTTGGTAAGCAGTGATGGAGTGTATATGTCAAGGGCTTTTATTGTGAAAGGTAAGAATGGAAAGAGCAAAACTAATATGCTGCAACTGACAATTAGGGGGAAATCAGAGTAAGAGTTTGCCTTCTTGGAGTGAACTACAGGCTTTCATGTTATTCATTTTTAATCATTATTATTATATAATTGTTTGGGTTTGAAGGCGGATAAAGCAGTGTGTCATCAGCATAACAGTGAACGGGATGAAAGACATACTTTATTTTTAAATACTGCAGCCTTGTGGCAGCACATAAATGAAGGAAACACCTGGACCTAAAACCAAACCTTGGAGGATATGGAGAGGGGAAGTTGAGGATATGAATAACTTGCAAATGCAGATTGTTCAGTTCTCATGGATAAATATGTCAAATACAAGTCCAAAGGTGAAATTGAAAATTCTTGAGAGTGGTTCATTTGATTCAGCCTGAATATGAGTGGTGACGTTTACTTTCAGAAGCTGCACTGAAATGTGAAAACCAGAAGACCACAATTTTCTGCATCAGCTTCCAAAAGAAGACAGTACCCTTTCTTAGCTCATTCTGTGGCACAGACTACTCTAAACCAGGCTGGGATTTTTATTTTTTATTTTTTAAGTTTTTATTCATTTATTTCAAATAAAAAAGAAAATAGCAAAGGAGTGAAAAATGCTTTTCTGGGATTGTGCATAAAAGGGAGAGTTTCTGAGGAAAATTCTGAAAATTGTTAGTGATCAAGATCATAGAAGGACTAATTGTAGTAAAAACAAGTTCAAAAGCATGTCATGGGTAACCCTACAATTGAACTATGGTTAAGTCCTGCCCTCAAATGCAATGAGCCAATCACAGTGCGTATAACCATTCCCATACACTCGGACATTCTCTGCCTAGGCGTACATTGAAATGCATTACAGAAAGTCAATTTTGTTCGGTTTTATGAGCTTTTTCAGAGATTTGAAGTTTAAAAATGGTCAAATGGTGTGCATGGGGTACATGCAACTTCGACACAAGGTATCCTAAGAGGCTGGGCGACGGGGTGTATTTTCTACCCTTTAAACCACATCTCAACTGAGAAAAGCGTCTCCTTTGGATAAAGTTGTGTGCTAAAGTTAGACCGCAACATCAACTCAGCGTGAAGATTAACAAGGATGTCTACATCTGTTCTAAGGTAAGTCAACATCGTGTTTGAGGCAACATATTGTCACTTTGTTGGAAAGAAATATAAAGTTATCTTTAACATCTCTAGCTAATGTTAGCTAAAGTTAGCCTAACGTTCACTCCTAGCTGCGTTGTTCATCCTGTCACCTTGTTTGCTGGGAGTTCATTAGCCTGTTTTGTTCTAGTTTTGTACTTTGGTGATCGTACATCATTGTTAGCTGTTGTCCAAAGGGCTCTAGTTAAGCTAACGTTAACTTCTGGAGCTTAGCTTCATTAATTTATCTGTGATAACAAAGGTTGGCAAACGTTATGCTGAATGATTCAGTGTAAATACTGTAGCACCAAACTAATGGAGAGACACTCTTGGTAAAGATGGTAAAAAGGCCGTTATCCTTTTCTCATATTCTGTGCCAAAAACCTTAACTTCAGTGGTACTTTAACTTGTTGTCTTTGATGGCGACGGCAACGGGGAACTGCCCATTGATTCGACAGCCCATTGGTTCGACATCCCATTGTTCCGACCATATTAAACTCATTGTTCCAAAGTCCGTTCCGAAATCATCATGATGCCCTGTGGTTAAGGTCTGGTTAGGTTTAGGCACAAAAACCACTTGGTTAGGGTCAGGAAAAGATCATGGTGTGGGTTAAAATCAAAAAGAAAGTGACAAACTCATAAGCCGTGAGCCTGCTCCGCCTCAAGCCGGTCGCGGCGCACCATACGCCCGCTGCGAGCCGTTCAGCACCGCGGACAGTCGGACTAATGGGATGTCGAACCAATGACATGGACCCACGGCAACGAGATGCGGTTCACAAGCGTACACTGTGACCTGTAAATTTTGGCTTGTAATTTAAGCTTTTCATCGACCTTCTCAACAATAAGATGATGAATATATCCCTCCAATGCATAGCTTAGGCCCTTTTAGTTACTTCTCAATGACATCTGATCGTTATGTCCCCAAAAATGATCAGTTGCCTCCTGCAAAATACTGTGTACTGTGACACCTGCCATAGGGCCGGTCACTGAATGTTGATAGGTTGTCCGAGTGAGTGGAGGGGGGCTTGGCTTAGCCATAGGTCAATTAACTCCTAATTTTAAAACGAAAGATAATGAATAATCAGATACATCACTGTAACTATAAATTTGACTGCTAAAAATGGAATGAAAAGTAAGTTGCTGTAACAACCGAAGAGATTAATTACGTTTGGAGTAATTGTTTAATCAAAGTTAATGAAATAATTGTCGGTTATTTCATTGAATTACCACATGATTGACTAATTGATGCATTCATTCAATCAATCACAATTAACACACCCAGATCCTTTTCTAAATTTGCCGCTATGTGTCAGACAGTGATACTACCCCTCTGATGATGCTCATGTGCATGTGTTTGTGTGTTTACCAGTTTCAGCATGGCATAAATATTAATCTTGGAACTATAATCTTTTCCACTATAAGGAATTTGTCAGACACAGCAGTATCCTCGGGGTGTATGAGAAGCATGTGATTGCAATTACTCCACTCCATTCGCTCCTGGCATAATGATGTGTTTAAAATGTCATCGCACAGTTGGTGGGGTTTCTTTTCCGTAGTGCACAACCATTGCCAACCAGTGGTATACTTATTTACAGTGATAAATCTGATTAAAATTTAGTGGCATCTTAAAGCCGCAAGGGAGAGGGAGGAGAGATGTGTGTTTATGGGAGAGACCGTTTGTTAATCAATTTTTGGCACTCTGTAGTATGTATAATATAAGTTTTAATCTACCAAAGAGTAACTTTGAAGTCAGTTACGTGTAGGTTCCACAGTACAGGTACACCACAAGTACCCAGCATAACACAGGAGCAGATTTACACCGGGTTTTTAAAAAATAAAATTATACAATCTATGCCCATACAGCCGTCTTTTTTTCTAATTAAGAAGTATCGTAATAGCTTGTGGAGTGCTCAGGAATCTATATAATTACAAATTTAACCAATTAAGCGGAGACTGTCTTCCATTCCAAAAAAGCCACCAACACCAGTGCACATGAACAACAATTTGCTGCCTTAACTATTCCACACTAGTACCTGTAAAATTGGTAAGGATGGCTCATGGTCTTTTCCAAGTGGTCACAGCTCAAAGTTTGATCTCATTTACACGGCACAAAATACAGTTCCTCAGCTCTGTAATTTTCTTTTCTTTTAAACTTCCACTCTTTATTTCTATGTCTGAAGCTCCTCACCTTATTTGCTATCTTGTAGTACCCTGATCATATCCAGTATTTACTTGTATGAAGGAGCAGTGGCTGGGGCGGGGTGGTTTGGATAACGTGAAGGGCTAGGTTGAGAATGGAACGGGAAGGGCTGTGTAAAGCCCAGTTCAGACCAAAGAGAAAAGTTGCAGCGGTGTGAACTGGTCGGTCTGAGCTCGACTCAAGCCTGCTGATGGTGTCACCTGCAACTCTGCTGGTCAAATCGCCACAATGGTTTTGGAACGTAAGGCACGTCATCTGTTTCAGGTCAAAATGACCACAGACAATATGTTCGCTTGCTACAGCAGGTGCTACATCCCTGCCAAGCCTGTTTCTGTCCTCACGGTATGCCAGTGTTGGACGGTGGGTCGTTGCTACTGCTCACTGTATGTGCTTATACCTCCCCACACACACATTCTCACTGACTTATTAATTGGCGCTGCTTATCTATATTATTGTGGCATATTCATTATGAATACAGTCCATCTGATGCTCATTTTGTTTCTGTTTGCTACTGTTTCATCACTACTACAAATGCAACTGTAGCCACTATAACTATTCTCACTCATATTTTACGAAGCTACAAATTAGATTCAGCCACAATATAAGCCTGAAGAGCTGGAAATCAGAACGGAAGTACAGAGAGTTGTTGCATAGAGATGATACAATGTCTCATCTAGTTGCATTTGTCTAAACCGTCAGGTTTTCGAAACATTTCAGAACAGCGCATTGTAAGGAATGGCAAATCTTTGGTCTGAAGGGCTTTAGAGAATTATTGTTCAGTTGAAGGCAACATTATGAATGTCTTTGACAGAGTATCACGTCTTGTCCTTCAAGTGTGGCTGTACAAAAGAGATAAAAAGAATTTCACTGTCAGACGTGGTTGCACAAACTAGTTGTTTTAAGCATACCCCCATTTTCAGTATATATTGTAAAGCTTCAGGAAGTTGTTAGCCACAATGGCGGCTATTCCACCATGCCATTTGAAGCACATATTTTATGTAGTTGAGTGGAGTAGGAAACAATTTCCCGTATACCTGGGGAAGGGGACTAATGCAGCTCTTTCTGTAATCACAGAGTTAACTTCCTCTCCAAACTGATTTGCATTCTGTTATTCAAGGACTTTGTCAGGGATCAATGTGGCATTTACTTTCTAATGGAACTCTGTAATAGTCCAAATGAAGATGGAAGAATCAGCCCTCCTATTGACACGCATTTCTGTTTAGTTTGCCTCCATTGTCTTGATTCTCTGTGATGAAAATTGAGACTAATCCATATTCTCACTGTCCTACACGATTCCCCTATTTCTCACTATATTACGGTACATTGTGGTCTCAATTAGCATATCATTTCTTGGGACTGTCCTTTGTGCAATATTGGATTGTAGAAGAATCCTATCACAGTATTCCCAGGCTTATACACATGGCACAGTCTTCAATTCAGTCTTGAGTTTCATGAAGGGCCCTTGAGGCTTTCATACAAACAGTCGTGAAGAACCTGAGTTTGATATATCCTTTAATCATAAAGCATTCATATCTGCATCCTTTATATAGCTGTCATTATGCCAGGTTATCAGTGGCTTCAAAGGTACAAAGACAGAGAAATGGACACTGTGGGCTGAGCATAATTTTCTGTGAATACGTTTTCTACATCAGAAGTATTGTTATGTATTTCAATTATACTTCAATAAAATTCAAGTTATTCAGGCATAAAAGTTAAAAAATTCCATCCCAATGCACTTAATTTTTCCTGTCCTGAACTGTCACTATATGACTACTACTGTATACTAAAATATAACTTTAGCCACGCCAGTAGCTCTATGAATTACAATGTTAGTCATGCACCACTTGAACCAAATTTTAGGCTTAGCAGGGATTGCACCAAAATTTTCACTTATGGTGCCCAGAGAAGGACTAACTTTGGGGATCCCCTCACTCTCTATTAGATGAATTGAAATAAAATTTGGCACAGATAGCCCAGTGGATCAAACATATCACAATTTTGGTGATCTCCTGACTTCTATAGGGCAACCATGAGGTTCACACTTGTGGTTTGCAGTTAAATGTCTCAACAACTATTGCACAAATTGCCATGAAATTTGGTACAGGCATTCATGTTCCCATCAGGGTGAATTGTAATAACTTTGGTGATCAGTTATCTGTTTATCAAGCGCCATCATCAGGTCAAAAATTTTATTTTCCCAATAATTTGGTTTATGACCAAAAATCAGCAAAACCAATGATATCCCCATCACCCTCATCTGTACAAATATACCTACGTTTCAGTGGGCCCAAAACATTCATGTTTCTGGCTTGTTGAAATAAAGGCCTTTTATATGTTTCATTCCCCTCCATGAGCACCATTGGTTTGAGGGACACTTTTTCTTACTCTCATGTGTGCCTTGTTTTTCTGCTAATTACCAAATTTGCATGCAAACATGTTAAATTAAGGTGGTGACCACAGAAGACACTACGGGAGCGTATCTATGTTTCCCAGGTTCTATGTTACCAGCTTAACCCTGCAAATAAGGTTCTGTGTTTCCCGCTTACTAAAAAAAAAAGGTTCTATGTTCCCTGCTTACCCGGGAAACGTAGAACCTTTTCGGGTGGTAAGCGGGGAACATAGAACCCGGGAAACATAGGGATGACCCCGACACTACCTGCTAAACGGTAGGGTGTTAGCATTGTCATTGTGAGCATGTTAGCAAGTTGACATTGGTATTTAGTTCAAAGCACGGCTGTGCCTCATACAACCTTTACACAACGGCTAGCATGACTGTAGACTCTAGTGCTGTTTCTCATTTTGGATACTTCCATCTGTACACTTCCATGTAGCAGACTTACTTGCGCAGTGTCAACAGTGTCGTGTCAAAACAAAAACAGCTGGCTTGCACTTACCGGAAATGCTGATTGCAATATATCATAACTTCTTCTTCCCCTTATTGCCAAATTGCAACCACATAGAGGATTACCGCCAACATTTGAATGCAATTGTAGCCTGCCAAAATATCTGCTAGCTTGTTTACCGCAACCGCAGCAGGTGCTTGGCTGCCATGTTCACAAGTTTGGTGGTCTCTCTTCTTGCACTACGTACCCAAAATGCTGCCCATTGAGGTAGAGAAGCCTCCAGAGTTCCACACTCAACTTTTTACCATTATGAGTACATCATCACGGTACTCACTGTGCACTGCATTTTGCCATACTAATCAGTGTGAACACACTTGTGCACTCAAAATAGTAAGTGCAAGTACGAAAGAATGCTAATTGAGAAACAGCATTAGTCATGTTTCAAGATGGAAAAAGAGTTTGTTTGTATTTGTGTATACTTGAACGGTCATTTATATTAAAGAGAGGGCAGACAGAGAGAGTGTCTTCAGCATTCTCTGCTTGGCCGAACAGATCCTGTTGACTGATTGCTTTGAGCAGAAAACACAGCCTGACATTGATTTAATACGCTGATTTTCAAAAACCACATTTTGACAGATGAAATATTTTAGTTCACACTCCAAATGGCTCCCAAATATTCATTCTGTCACACATAAAAACCTCCTCTTAGGATTGTGTCTTTATTATGATAGATGTAGTGGACACATGATTAAAGTATAGTTTTGGTGAATAACTACGCCAGATGTCCATGTTTTATCGATATATATGTTCTCTCTGAAGACTGATCCATAAATTAGTGTCAGTGATAACAGTTCTAGCGGTGAGATGACACATGTATAATCAAAGATGCTGCAGAGGCTAGACCTTTGATCTCTGATGGTGAAGCTTTCCCCGATGTGTCTGGGTCCTGCATTGACTAACCGCTGAAACCAGAACAAAACACCCACAGCAGACTGTAAATACTCCCACAATACACTCAAAAACACAAATAGTGTGTGTGTGGTGGAGAGTCTTCTGGCAGCTCTTCACACTGACATGTCCACTAAGGAGTGATGGATGATCCGCTGTGGAGTCTCTCTCTGCAGGCAGAGAAGCACAGATGCTCAAGTTTGTCCAGTCCAAATACTAAAATATATTCCTAAAAAATATACAGCCGGATGCCTCACTGACAGAAAGCCTTTCAGCGTTTACACAAACCACCAAAGCCTCACCTCCTCTGACTCATGGCAAGAAAATTAATTAGTGTGGGCCAGATGAACATATATAAATATATAAATGAGTCATACTACAATACAGAGGGAAAGATGTTGTGTCTTTATGTGTGTGAGTGTGTTTGTGTGTGACAGACGAGAGTTCGAGAGTAGCCCCATAATGAAGGAAGCTGGGGGACAGAACTTCTGTTTTATAACCATACGGCAGATCAAGCTTGTTATGGCTCACTGCAACTATAACCAGGAACTAGAGCTGTATAAATAACGAAAAACAAAAAACAAATGTGAGGACAGTGCTTTGCCTACAAAATACCACAACAGAGACTCAAACAGAGCAAATCCAATCATTTTCTTCGTTAGTCTTTTGATCATTGGAGCCAATATGAAATAGTATTTGTCAAGTGAGGAACAGATCCAGAAGGATGCCTGAACAACTTGCAATCACAAGAGATCCATCTGGAGGAAACCACAAAGAGGAAATATCTCAGGAAAATTAAAAAGTCAAAACAGAAACAATGGAATAAGCTGCAAAGTCAATTTAACAGAACGGACTGAAAATAAATGCAGCATAAACATACCGTATTCACCTCTATATTCATCGCAACTGATCATTAAGACTATAGTGTGAGTAATTAACACTAATCAAAACACTTCAATGCTCAGGATGAACCACCTTATTCACACAACCCTTCTTTTTTTCTCAGTATACATACAACTGGTGCCCAAAAGAACAATTTGCTGATTTCATTTAACACCTAGTTTTTCTTAGCTATAGCCTGAAATGTGTTAAACATCTAGAATTTATAAAATTAGCCAGGACCTTTTTAATTATGAAGGAAGTGTCGTGATTAAAGATTTCATTCATTCAATATAAGGGCCCGATGCCACGGGTGTAACTGTAGTAATCCACAGTGAAATTACACTTGGCTGGCAGAAGCCATATGCTCCAGTGTTTAATTAATCATATATGTGGCCCCTGTGCCTTTTGCATTTTATGAAAATGATTAAAAGTGTTAGTCGTTTTTTTTTAAATGCTCCCAAGTATCCTTTCACATATGTGCTAAATTTGCAAAGGCAATTAGGCTTTTAATTAATTGTTAAATTGCTAATTGCTCATTTCAATCAAGCGTTCACTCTTCAGAATGCCAGTTGTGTTTTATGCCGTGATAGTGTAGGTGACAATGTGTCAAAATAAGCTGTCACTCACTGATTCATTGGCTTTTCCAGCAATTATAAAAGAGGCAAGTCTTCTTTAATATCCCTGCAACCAGTGAATGGCCTTTTAGTTAGTTAATGTGTTCCAATTCAGACGTGTCCCTCATGAGCTATCAGCTCTTGCAAAATTTGTGTTTAATTCATTTAGAAATCTATTTGAGGTTTTACAGACTTCAACACTTTGAAGTCAAGCTCTTAACCATATTTGACCCTGGAACACTTATGAGTTTCCACTAAGGGCAAGATTTCTTCAATTTTCATTCATGTGCAAATGAAGGTTTTTAAGCATTTGAAGAATCCCCTTAAAATACACCTTTCTTCCTTTTAGTCTGTTGTTATCTGTGTCATCTCTGACATGATCAGATTCCCTCAGAAATCAGTTAATCTGTTTGTTTTTCTGTTTTTTGGGGAAACATGTCATCATGCATTCATTAGTGCGACTGACATTGTAAGACCTCTGTAAGAATTAGCCTAACCCTGACAAATAAAGAAATAAATGTTACAATTGTACTTGTTCCTGAGATATAATCTCTTTATTCATTGATATTGCTGGTAACATATTACTGCTTGTAGGTTAGGTTATTGAGATGAAGGATGTGACGCCTGATGCTGAGCCATGACACCAACAAGTTTGTTCATATGCAGCTATTTTATTTTGCACTATGAGTGTTAATATTTACAAAAAAGACAGAACAAATAAAACAGTCGATCAGTTTCAATCAATCAATTTAATTTGTGCATTTAAAAGAGTGTAATATAATTTAACGTGTAGGTGTGGGTATGTGTTTTCTCTTTATGGTTTGCTTCCTTGTTGTGCAGCCCTCTGCACTTGTGCATTAGGGACTGTGTCCACCAAAGCATTTTTTTTCCTTTTGGACACCATATTCTTTAAATCCTGAGTCCGTAGTTACATTACGCTACAAATGGCAGCAATGTGAGAAGGTGCTGAGCAATTTTTCTGTACTGAGTCCTGCACATTTGCGGAGACTTCCCTAGGCGCAGAGAGTTGATGTTCAGAAATGTTCAGTTCTGGGTAAAACGCTGCACTTTACCATCACTTTTTCCCAAGCTGTTCAATCACAGGAGGAGGGACAAATACCATGAAGACTAACTGTCACATCTCACATTTACACGTGCTGAACAACAACAATGGAGGAGATATATGTAAATCTGCTGTATATACAGTATACAGTATGCTCCCTCAAGCGAGGGATTTCAAGTATCTCAATTCTTGTTCACAAATGAGGGTAGAATGGAGTGTGAGATGGTTCGGCGGTTTGGTGCGGTTTCTGCAGTGATGCAGGCACTGTGCGGGACCGTCATGGTAAGAGGGAGCTGAGCCAGAAGGCAAAGCTTTCAAATTGGTTCATCTACGTCCCAACCCTCACCTATGGTCATGAGCTCTGGGTAGTGACCGAAAGAATGAGATCGCAGATACAAGCGGCCAAAATGAGTTTCCTCCGTGGGGTGGCTGGGCTCAGCCTTAGAGATAGGGTGAGGAGCTCGGACATCCGGAAGGAGCTCGGAGTAGAGCCGCTACTCATTCGCGTTGAAAGGGGTCAGCTGAGGTGGTTCAGGGATCTGATCAGGATGCCTCCTGAGGGCCTCCCGTTGGTGGTGTTACGGGCATGTCCCACTGGTAGGAGGCCCCGGGGCAGACTGGAATGATAACATATGTCGTCTGGCTTAGGAACACCTTGGGGTCCCCAAGGAAGAACTGGAAAGCGCTGCTGGGGAGAGGGACGTCTGGGGTGCTTTGCTCAGCCTTCTGACTCCGCCACCCGGCCCCGAATATAGTCCGTCCATGGATGGATGGACTGTATATACAGTATGTATATGTTTCTTCTTATGGACCCACATAGACCTACGGGTCTGTGCTTTCGACCTGCGTCCTTCAGCCTCCCCTCCATCTAGAGCAAGGGCCAGAGCAAGTAACTCTACCTTGTGCCAACATTTTTACTTCTGTGGATATTCTGCATCATAGCTGACAAAAACACTGCACCCCCTTTTCAGCTGGGGACAAAGCACCTTGGTGGACATGGCCCAGAAGTGTCTCTTTCCCTGGGCCCACCAGCCCATCCCAGTAACTTTACACTGAGATCAGATCACACATTAATGAGAGCAACTTCACAAAAGCAGTGGACACCATGCCAAATTCCTGGCTCCTAGGGCAAAACCTGTGGTCTGCAAAGGGTGGGAACATTTTTGTGGACCAGCCAACCAATAGAGCAAGCTATAGAGCTTCTTGTCGCAGCTATACAGCTTTTCTTGGCTCTGGGAACATTTTATTTAACCAACATGGTTTTTGTTTTGAGAATAACCTTGTTTGCAGATTTGAGGCCTATCGTGGATAAAATCTAGAGCTCTACATCAAGATGCTTCTTATCTGGCTGAACCACTGGAAATAACAGCAATTCATAAACATAAATGTCTGACTGAAATGACTTACTTTAACACCTTAACACTTTAACACTGTGAAGGCCCAAGAGGAAAATTTGTCAGATGTTTAGGTCACACCTTTAATTACTGATCAAAATACTGCACAGCAGGGTGTAACACAGCATTCTGAATGAGCAACATCCTCCGTCAGCATTGTAACAAATGTGTATAATGTTATGAATCACAAAATGCTCATATTGCAGGAGTTTCAAAAAAATGATTTTGAAATTAGGTTGTATCAAACGCACACACACACACACACATACACACACACACACACACAATCTTACAGATTATCTACACTTAAACAGATGAAATCCTCACCCCGCAGGATTAGACAATACTGTTGAGATAAAAGATACTCTTGCCAGAGGGAGCTAAGCATCACCTTTCTATCTCACTTCCTTTCACTGTCACACAATCATCCTCTGGCTCACACACACACACACACACACACACACACTGTCTCTCACCTCTTCAACTCGTTTATGTTCATACCACAAAGACTTCTCAGAAAACACATTAGCCTTGGTACTTCTGACCAGCGGCCAAGACCAAAATAAACCCAAGTCAGAAAAAATTATCTCAAGAGAAACAACAGATTTGTGTCTGAAAGCAGACCTAAAGTATGTGCTGGTGGGTCGCTTGATAGAGTATGATAAAGAAGCCACAAAAGATTTTGATGTGAAATAATTCATGTTTAAGGGGACGGGGTTATTGTCATTTTTTAATCTACTCAGGGTTAACTCGATGCATTACAGATTTATTACAGAATTACAGACATTACAAATTTAAGCTAACACCTTCACACCTCTCTAAGTGCTGGGGTCATAGGGACTTTGATAATCAAAAACTTCACAGGCCAGATAAGTGTTGGGAAATCATGATATGCATGCATATTTGACCGCAAGGTGATGAATGATTAGATGAGGAAAATGAACAGACTGGTTAATGATTTGGGAGGAGAAGGAGCTGCACTGATTGGACAAGAAACTACTGGGTGCAGGAAACCACCCATGTCAGTGTTTATATTACTTCACACCAACAACGTTTCTTCACACTTTCAGATGGTTTTGAAAACTCACCCAGAATTAGCGCTCTAATTGAAACAGTTTCACTTTTTTAACACATTCAACACATTCATTAACGCTTTCAGTGTGCCTGCTGACTTAAATCAATACTTGTGTAGTGTAAGAATAACAGACTATTCTGCTCCAGTAATAAATTAATAGATAAACCATTTAAAGCTATCTAAAAAATAATTACTATCAGTGATATTAGTGCTACAAGTGCTCTTTATGTTTCGAGTATAAAAACTATAAAGTATAAAAACTAATTTACTTTCTGATGGCACTGACATGCCATGGAGTTTCCTTTAAGTTAGACTGACTTCAGAACAAGAATTGTCATTTTTCGCTCATTGAAAAAAATCTATTGCACAAATATTACAGTTTTTTAGTTGAGCCATAACATTTTTTTTTTAACTTTCCTGAGTTAATGGAATGTCAATCTTTAATATGGCTTGATTATTTGCACTGACGCTGATGTTTATCATGGTTTTATCGCAGCATCCTGTCACTCTGCCAAATGTATTTTACAAATTAGATTAAAGGAACTATATAACGTCTCTTTGGCAAGTAATTCCAAAGTCATTTAAGTTCTTGAGTGTGTGTAAACATGACACTTAAATCAACATCCTAACACTGAGGGAACATAATTGCTTTGCAGCCAAAACAACCAAATAAGCATTGCTGGTGAACAGATTAACATGATTTAATACTAATCTTGCAGATTGTGGCATTATTAGCCTGTGATTATGTGACTAATCTTGGCCTCAGTGAGCTGGCCAAGTGGTTTAGCGGTTTCCAAGGGTTATTTCTGTCTCTGTCCAGTATTCTACTGATCCAGTGACATATGGCCCACTAGTGAGCCAAGATCTTCAAGCACTGTCAAACTGTCATCACTTTTTTCTATCTGAATAAATCAACATGGTGATAAAAATATTAAGCATTCTTAGGACAAATTTGTTGGACTGCTGTCTGTATGCTTCTTTTTTCTGTGGTATAAAAGGTTTTATAAAGGTAGCATTCTGCTTAGGTAGATGATCAATTCCTTTTTAAAGTTGTGAGCTTTAACATTTCAGTCCAGGCTGATCTGGCAACATCCGTGGTTACTGGTGGGAACAGCACGTGTGGTTTAAGCTCAGATCCCTATTGAGGTCAGCGCTAACCAGTGTCAAATACACGTGTTGCATTTCCTGTAACTGACAGTTAAAGCTACCATGTGTTTTGCCAGTTGTATACTATTAATGTGAAGCAGTGGCACCGGGAAATGTTCAGTGGGCATTAACTGCATCTCAATACCCTCAATAGCCTGATACCTTGTTCAGAAAGTGAACATTGAGCAGTAAAGATGATTTAAGTGAGATACAATTACACTGGATTACATGCATGCATTGTTTATCGTGCATCTCTTATGCTTGTGAATGCAATTTGTTCCAGCATGGTTTCTCTAGATGGCATTTCTCTGGCCTCTAGCACTACCGTAAGAAACCTCGGAGTAATATTTGATCAAGATTTGTCTTTTAATTCTCATTTAAAACAAACCTCACGGACTGCATTTTTTCATCTGCGTAATATTGCGAAAATTAGGCCTATCCTGACCCGAAAAGATGCAGAAAAATTGGTCCACGCTTTTGTTACCTCTAGGCTGGATTACTGTAACTCTCTATTATCAGGTAGCTCTAGTAAGTCCTTAAAAACTCTCCAGCTAATTCAGAATGCAGCAGCACGTGTACTAACAGGAACTAAGAAACGAGATCATATTTCTCCTGTTTTAGCTTCTCTGCACTGGCTCCCTGTAAAATCCAGAATTGAATTTAAAATCCTACTGTTAACTTATAAAGCTCTAAATGGTCAAGCTCCATCATATCTTAGAGAGCTCATAGTGCCATATTATCCCACCAGAACACTGCGCTCTGAGAACGCAGGGTTACTCGTGGTCCCTAAAGTCTCCAAAAGTAGATCAGGAGCTAGAGCCTTCAGCTATCAGGCTCCTCTCCTGTGGAATCATCTTCCTGTTACGGTCCGGGAGGCAGACACCGTCTCCACATTTAAGACTAGACTTAAGACTTTCCTCTTTGATAAAGCTTATAGTTAGGGCTGGCTCAGGCTTGCCCTGTACCAGCCCCTAGTTAGGCTGACTTAGGCCTAGTCTGCCGGAGGACCCCGGGGTTTTTTTGGGGGAGTTTTTCCTTATCCGCTGCGAGGGTCATAAGGACAGAGGGATGTCGTATGCTGTAAAGCCCTGTGAGGCAAATTGTGATTTGTGATATTGGGCTTTATAAATAAAATTGATTGATTGATTGATTGAATGGCAGACCTTGCTGCCAACAATTAAAACCTTAACACAGAGAGGTAAGTATGCAAGGTATCCTGTTACAGTCTTACAGAAATGCAAATGCAATGGTTTGTATAATATCTAATAAATATGCACCCCTCAAATGAGGTGACAGAGTCTGTCTCTGTGTGTTTGCTGGGCATGGCCTTCTGGTACCCTCCTCCTGGCAGTCCTCCTGAGTGCCAGCAGCTGCTGAACCTGCACACCTGAACAGTACTCAGTACAGACGAGCCCACTCTCACTCCAAAGTCATCAAAATCCGGTGCTTGGGCAGTGACTTGTGGGTTTCCGAAACCAACGACAAAAGGTGTCCTTTAACGTCAGCATAGTCTCGCTCACCAGACCTTTCTCAAGAAAAGAAAGGTCTGGCTGGGCCGACTCTCACTTTAAGATTGGAGAAAAAAATGCCCCAGCTGCTTGTATTTCTTTCAACCAATCACAATCGTTCTGGGCGGTGCCACAGCAACAGTGCGCTTGCAAAAATATTGCCAGGGGGAAACAGGTTTTGGTGTAACACGCCCACAAAAATATCACCTACAGGACGCGAACCATGGCAGAAAAATGGCTACATCCCCGCAAGATCAAACACCGCAAAAGTTAGTAAAGGACGTGTTGAAAACTGCAACTAGAGGTGGTAGGGCGGGACTTCAGCGGGTGGCTCGTTCCGCCCAATGAGAGGTTGATCTTTGCAGCGAACTTCCACCCACTCGGACTAACGTCAGCATGATACCCGGCCGGTTGCTGTTGGAGTTTAACAGTGCCCAGTGGCATCAGGGGATTTGGACTGCTCTGCCCTCAACTAATCTGCCTGCTCTGCTTTGCCATTCCCTGCCCACCTTGGCCACCATTTCATCCAAGCCTTCAGCTTCACTTCTTCAAACTGTCTCAAACCATTCAGTTTCCTGGTTGAACTGCCACAACAATAGGTTAGGTTTAGGCAAGTTACATAGCAAACCATGGAAATTTTGAATAACTAAAAGTTCAAACAGTTCTGAACACTGGTCTCCTGGGGGAAAGTCCTGTGTTGTTTAACCCATCCACCACTCCAAGCTCATTCCTTACACAGACATTTAGTCTTTTGGTCTACCTTCTTCTTTACTTCCATCAGCACAATGGTCACATCACCGCAACCTTTCTGATTATGTGGGATTGACACAATTTACTGGCTCATGATCACGTTAGTTATATATGAAGTGTGGTGCATTCCTATTCATAGGTATATGTACAAACAATGCATTACAACAACTGACTTTCGATACCCTTGCTAATAAAAATGCTGACCATAATTAGTAGTACAAATGGAATTTAATTCAATGAGAATCTTACAGATTACAGTTTTTAGTCATTTCTTTTTGTCAGTTATTTCATTTTGCTAAAAGACGAAACAGAGGCAGAGGTATAAGATTAATCAAGGGTATAGTTTGCCCTAATCCATCACAGATAATTTAAACCAAACGTACAGCCTGGTATCTGAAAACTCTGTTCATACGGGGTTCATAATTAACACCTATGTCAAGATTTGTGTCTATAAACTCGATTAAAATGCTGCAGATGTGTCATTAAATTGAGTAGTTAAAGGGGTAAATCACCTTGTCTTTCTACAAATGATCTGTATTCTGAGGACTGTGTTTTTATTGTTAAGCGTTAATGAATCACAGTTGTCAATGTTTTTGTAGATTGCTGATGACTACAATCCCATTGAATGCAATCAATTACTCCCCGAGCCTGTCAATACATTAATCAGGCTTTAGAAGGCCTCTCAGTGCTGAACAGAGACCACTGCTTTGTCTGGACCCCATCCAATCAGACAGAGAGAGACTCCGAAGCCAGCAGGGTTTCACTGAGCAGTTAATTTGTCGTTTTCCTCCAGCAGTTTCGTATTAGTGCACTTGTTATCAGCACAGAGATCAAAGAAAGTCCACAGAAAACATTTTATTCCTTTTTTTTTTGGTCATTGTTCAGCTCAGTCATTTGTATTCAGTCTTTTGTTTTTTAAAACTCATCAAAGCGTCCTCATAAGCGTCACTAACACCATCTTAAAATAAGGCCAGCAAAACACCACTTCTCAGTTATTAATCATGGTTTACAGACACACAGGCTTCAGTAAGGTCTAATGGTTACCTCATAATCAGCACAAAACTGCCATTTAGTTTTGACCCCCACTGCATGACTTGCCATCATATAGTCAGGTGATTATTTCTGTTTCCATGTACTATTTTCTTCTACAACTCGATATTCTGTTAAGTGTGCCTTGTCAAA
This sequence comes from Epinephelus lanceolatus, assembly GCF_041903045.1. NCBI lineage: Eukaryota > Metazoa > Chordata > Actinopteri > Perciformes > Serranidae > Epinephelus > Epinephelus lanceolatus. The sequence goes on along the minus strand of NC_135736.1, from coordinate 24,977,993 downwards.
ACTTCAACAGAAAAATGGGCGGAGGGAAAGACTCAAATTAAACGGCTAATTTGAAACACTCACTTGAATGTACATACCAGATGCAATTTTGAAGTTCATTTTTACTTTTAATAGAGGCATAATTGTCAAAACAGTGCTAATGGTTCTTAAGAGGTTCTGTAATTGTTTTGAACATTTAAGTTGACTTGCCAATTGAAACAGCTCAGCGTGATGTAACAGTAACCAACTATTAAAGTCCTCTGCACTCGCTTAACGGAATTAGGGAAATGGATTTAATCATTTAAGTACACTAAATAAATACATTTAAACGTCTCCCTCTGCTGAAAAATGTGTTTTGCTTCACTTGGATGTTTGAGCTTCACTGTGCAGAATGATGTATGTGCAGTCTGACACTAGAAGGCTGTTTTCACATTCATCTGCTGAGGAGGCAAAGTTTTTCTGTGCTCAATTTAAATCTGAGTTTAAGATGTGTAGCCTATGTAACATAAGTTTGTGACATCACAACTAGTTTGGAAGTAAATTATGGTCCAATATGCAACCTACAGAAATGTGCTATGGAAACTTGAGAATGGACAGTGGAGCAGTGACTAGTATTTTGCCTTTTGAAATATAACAAAAATAGTATATTTCTAGACTGAGGATTTTTCAATGAGGTGGAAGAAGTTCATCTGCAAAAACAGATAAAACAATTAAAAAAAAAAAAAGAATACACCAACACCAATTTTATTGATATCCCCTTGAGTGTTCAATAAAAAATGTGATTTATGAAAATTAAAATATAAATATTTTCAAAACAAACCCAAAACCAGTTTAATTGATATTCCCTGGCTTGCACACACACGCATGATTTAGGAAATACATGACAAATGGAGATACGTGTTTTTGCAAATGAACTGTATTTTAGGTTTTTATTTTTGTGGAAAAACCATGCCAGATACTATTAACAAAACCTTACTATAGAGAGGTAATTATGCAAAATATCCTCACACAATGGACTGTATAATAGCTAATGAATTAGTATCCCACAAATGACATTATGTATTTAATGCAAAGTCACGTAGGTTAGGTTTAGACAGGTAAATTTACATAGGTTAGGTTTAGGCAAGTTAAGTTATGTAGGTTAGGTTTAGGCAAGTTAAGTTATGTAGGTTAGGTTTAGACAGGTAAATTTACATAGGTTAGGGTTAGGAAAGTTAAGTTATGTAGGTTAGGTTTAGGCAGACAAAGTTACATTGGTGAGGTTTAGAGAAGTAAAGTTACATAGGTTAGGCTGATGCAAGTAACGTAACATAGGTTACGTTTAGACAAGTAAAATTACGTAGGTTAGGTTTATGCAGGTAAAATTATGTAGGTTAGGTTTAGGATGGTAAAGGTACATAGGTTAGGTTTTGACAAGTTACGTAGGTTAGGTTTAGGCAAGTAAAGTCACATAGGTTAGTTTAGGCAAGTAAAGTTACATAGGTTAGGTTAGGCAAGTAAAATCGCATAGGCTAGGTTTAGGCTAGTCTGAGTGGGCAGAAGTTCGTTGCATAGATCAGCCTCTCATTGGGCAGAACGAGCCACCCGATGAAGTCCCACCCTACCACCTCCGGTTGTGTAGCAGTTTTCAAGTGCACCGTTGCTGTGGCACCGCCAAGAACGATTGTGATTGGTTGAAAGAAATAAAAAAAGCCGGGGCGTTTTTTTCTCCAATCTTAAAGTGAGAGTCGGCGCAGCCAGACCTTTTTTTTCTTGAGAAAGGTCTGGTGAGCGAGACTAGCTTAGGCAAGAAAAGTTACGTAGGCTAGGTTGAGGCAAGCAAAGTCACATAACCTAGGTTTAGGCAGGCAAAGGTACATAGGCTAAGTTTAGGCAAGTAAAGTTACGTAGGATAGGTTTAAGCAAACATGGAGACAAAGTACCTGAAAATAACTCAAAGTTGGGGCGTCGGTAGCGTAGTGGATAGTGTCGGCCCCCAATGTACTGAGGCGATGCCTCGCTGCAGCGGTCACAGACTCGACTCTGGCTTGCGACCATTTCTGCATGTCACCCCCCGCTCTCTCTCTCTCACCCCCTTTCACTCTGTCCTGTACAATAAAGGCAAAAAAGCTCCAAAAAATAATCTAAAAAAAATAAACAACTCAAAGTTGACTTTATTTCACACGTTTCCAAACACTGGTGTCCTGGGGAAAGTCCTGTGTTGTTTAACCTGCCACCTAACACGGACATTTGGTCTTTATATTACTTACTTCTTTCTCCCGTCAGTGCAATGGCTATGTGATTGCAGCCTTCTCATTGTGGCGCATTACTTTAGATTTACGTATGAACAGTGCACAGCCTGTATTCAATGAAAACTAATCTTATATGTCTGACATATGTCTGTAAATCTTGTTAAGAATATATGTGTGGATATAAATGCCAAAGTGACTGGATTTGATTTTTTAGTTTTTTTACTCTTTGATTATATTGTATATTGGTATTTGCTGAAATTACCTTAAAACATATTTCTTGGAATAACGGTCCCTGCAAAATGCATTCACTGTTTCTTAACGCAAACACATGTACGTACTCAGACCATTCCTTCTGTGTCTAATTATCCCCAACGGGCCAACAATAAATGTGTGGTAAAATGCTAAAGGTTCAGTTTCATCCACAGTCAGGACTCAAGATGGAGACAGTGATTTAAGCAGCTCTGAAGAGAGAGCCAGTCGCTGTCAACAAACTAATGTCACAAGAAGTGGCAGTATGATGGAGTGGGTTTCCAGTGAGGCTGGAAAAATGGAAAGTCGATACTGCTTTTATGAGGGCCAGAATTCAATGGTTTGAATTTTTTTTTGAAGTCAAGTCAACATGTGTGTGCTTCTCGGTCCACATGATGCATAATGCTGGGACACCCACCCATCCTCACTGATTCTTAATGCAGCAAGATTGATTTTGTATTAAGCGTGGTTATCCTAAGAAATCAATTGTTATGATTATTTTATTCTATGGGTATTAATAATCATTTCTGACTTCTTATCTGTTCAGTCATTGCTCTTTTGTTTGTTGTTTCCCCTTCTAATCACAGCTCACTTAAACTGATTTGACTCTTAATCTTCTCCACCTCAGGAATCAGACATCTTAAAAGCAAAATACTTGAGGTCATTGCCACTATTTTTGGTTATAATTATAAAACTTATCTTAACAAACCCTTTGATTGAGAGTCTGCTGGGTGATCTATTAGAATTCAGCACTTATAATTTGTTTTTGCATTTTAAGGAGTTGTAGCAATAGATGTTTTGATGTTGTTTACAGTCAGTTTGTCAGAAACCAGAGAGCGACAGGTGCAAATCTTCCTAAACAAATGGAATGGGAGATCAGTTCTGGGTTCAGCCCTGATTACCTCCCATAAGCCCTATCAGCTGATGCCTCTGAGGCATGCATCTGCTGTTCTTCATGAGCAAATCCACAAAGTGGGAGATCCAAAGAGGATTTATTAGGCTCTGGTTTGGGTTAATCTATTCACAGGTACGCTCAAGTTATTAGCTAATTATCAGGAAAGTCCTCTCAAGACACAGCCTCTCTTCATGTGAGGCCATTAGGTGGATTCTGTGTGCTCAGTAGTCATCATGAGCATCACTAAGCGCAGCATTAGATATTAGATATTAGATTAGTAGATCTACAAGTTGCAGTTTACTGGTAACAACATAGAGTATTTACTACTGTTAGGATTTACTGAATAACTGGTGTCTAAGTTCAAGGTCAGCCCGAGTAATTAATCACAGTAACTTTGGAACCTGTCACAATGTGACGTGAAGACGTGCTTGCCGAGGTTGAATTCAATTATTGTCTGTCAGCTGATGGGGAAAGTGTTACATGATTCACCTGTGAGCAGAGCTGACAGATTCTTCAGCCACAGATGTATTTCATCTACAGTCTCTGAGTATTTGTGCACTGTAGCATCATGATGTTGTTATAAAACAAACCAAGGTGCGCCTGATCTCGGTGCAGCTTTTCTCCTGCTGCCTTTATCATTTTTTGACATTTGGAAAACTACTGATTTAGTTTGAGCTTTAAAAAGTTTTAACCCCCCCCCTTGTACATTGTCACCACTATCAATTCCTGATCAAATCATTCTGGCAGAATCTAAGCCATCGCCTGGCCATTACCCAGCAGAAAGTGTCAGAAAAGGTCATATATTGTTGGAGTGGGACACTCTTCAGTCCTGCAGAGATCATGGTACCCACCACAGGTCTGTCAGTGTGGAGGGTGAGCTTTGGGAGTTTGATCCTCAACACGGTCACAGGCAGAATATGAAATCGGATTAGAGCTAAAACAGTATGGGAGCAGGCCTCAGTGTTTTGGGCACATCTTGTTTTCTTCCACATTTTTGAAGCTTGGAGTATTATCAGATCAGATTGGACAAACAGTGGCTATTTCTGCATGTGAATCCGGCATGCCGCATTTTAAGATTTTTATTTTTATCTAATGTAGCAGATGGGTCAGCTGGATGTCTGCCACACAGTGTGTGCTGCTCACATATATCAGTGTCAAAAGGGGGAATTTATAATCGAACCACGTGAAGGGACATTTAGTATTTTTAAAAATATGTTTTTGGTTTTTCCTCCGTGGTTTGGGGTATGTATGGGGAGTTTTTAGCGAATCATTCAGGCAATTATTTAACAGTATGCTGAGCTAACTAGCTCACTATCTACATCCTAGGTCTTCAACAGGGGGTCTGTGAGCCCTAGGGGGTCCTCAGAGTTACTGCAGGGGGCCCGCCATTATTGTTTTTTTTTTGTTTTTGTTTTTGAGAGTTTCTGCCCTTATCTATCTGAAAAGCAAATACAGGTCCAAACTGCATCCTTAGGCTGATATGGCCCTCTCACTGACAACCTCCATACACCCAGTTAAATAGGCTGTGGGGGGCTGATGCGCCTATCTTTCTACTAAGGGGTCTTGGCCTGAAACACATTGAAGACCCCTGATTCACAATAGCCCTGTTTCCACCAAATACTTTCGGTATGGTACCTTTGGAACCTAAAGTAATTCTTCAGACATGGTACCTAGACCCTAGTGTTTCCACCACAAACAGTACCCTTCAATGTGGGCGGGGTTATTGTCAATGTGTTTTTTTTTCTTTTTTTTTGAAATGTGGTTTAAAGGGCTTGGTACTGTATCGACTGCTAGCAGGATGAATTGATTAGATACTGTAGCTGGTGAGCTCACCATTAAAGCCCTGCTTCCATTAAACACTTTTGGTATGTTTCCACCACAAACAGTACCCTTCAATGTGGGCGGGGTTATTGTCACTCACTGCTCCGTCCAGCACTCACTGTAATTCCTCATTACTGGTGATACAGATGGAAGTCTGCACCTCATTTATCGTCCACAGAACGAGGCTGCACACAGGCATTTTCAGAACAAAATAGAACAGGCTGCAGTGAGAGTCTCTCTTGATGGGATATTTAAAAATGGCAGGCTTGTGCATTTAGTCCCTCTAAGGCAAGCTCAGGGGTTTAGTGTTGCCAGAGCCCACAGGAACGACGCTCCGCAACGTTTTTCTTTCTCCAAGTGAGGATTAGAAAATACGCAGTTCACATAATCCAAACACTTGACGATCCACTCATTACTAAAAGTGTATGTCATATAAAAACTAAAGTAATTGTCAAAGTTGTCACGGTGAAATTTAAGGTGTGCTGATGGATTCACGTCATCAGCTCATGCATTGAGTAACATTACAAGTTAACGTTCCACCTTAAAAGTCGCCGGCAGTTGGCCCAGTGAATGAAGCTATTTTTTCTCAGACTCCAGCTGCTGCAAGAGGCAGCAAAACATGCTTTATTTTATAGTTACAGTCTACTAAACTCTCCACAGTATGAACAGTGGTTCCATAAAGTTCAAAACAACAACAGACAAACGGAAGTGAACTGTACTGCTGAGTGGAAACAGGGCTAATATTAACCGAACACAGCCTCACTTTTAAGGCCAAGGAGCATTTTTCCAGCTAAATACATTTGTTGGAGTTACAGGTTACGTTAAAAACAAACTAAGGAAAAAACTTTGTCTCATTCATTATAACACTTCCCCACTGTGTTAGCCAGTCTTTGATGCTAGCTATACCAGAGTTAAGACATGGGCAGATTTTGAGACAATGGGCCCCTCGGCACAGATATGTAAAATAACCCACCACTTCTCCCACACAGGAGTAAGACACTCATCACAGTGTTATGGTGGTACTCCCTTTTTTTGTTGTAGTTTTGTGTCTCTTTGTAGTCTATATGCATCTTTTAGGGGTTTTGTGTCTCTAAATATAATTTTGTGTGGTCATTCTTTGTCTCCTTGTGGTTCCTTTTTGTTTCTTTCTAGTCATTTTTTGTGTCTTTGCTGTTCCTTTGCATCACTTTGTGGTCCTTTTGAGTCTCTTTGTGGTGTGTACAAGCTCATTAGAGTGACATTTTCCAGGTGAAGGCCAAGTGGGCCCATGGGGGTGTGTCTGGTAGGCCCATTCAGTGATTCATCAATGAGTTCAGGGTCAGGGTCTTGCTCATTATTAGAGATAACATTATTTCCTCTGACCACATTTAGTCTTTATCTCTTCCTCCACTTTCTCCCTCCTTTTTTAAAGAGTGAAGAACACTTTGAAAATGCAAACAGTAAATGTAACCTTTTCCCTTGCTTTTCCAGGACTGTAAGCTTATGAAGCTACAGAGGGTGATGTTAGAGTGAAGTAACAGTGACATTTTTCCCTATCATTCTTATGATACAAAGACTAATTAGCTGCGATACAAGAACAACGCTGCTCCTTTGTCTCCATATTCTACATGAATCATTAACCGGTAAGGATGCTGACTTTTTGCCTGGGACCTGCACAGCTTTAGCCTCAGTCTATTAGCATGATATCATGTATGCAGCATCCGTGTGCATATTTTTGGCCCCCTTTTTTTCAGGGTTTTTTGAAAAGTCAGCTGGAAACATGTAAATGTCAGCCAGAGACACATTTACACCAACTCACACAGTAACATAAGTTTAATTAGCCTGCTATCTAGTTAGGGGCAGGGCTTAGAAAATGGCCAATTAACCAAATACCATGTGTCAGCATATCACAGTGTGAAGAAACACTTTTTTCTAAATCAAATATTTAAGTTTTTTTGCACAAATTTCGTCGCTTTGTGTTTTTTAAAGCTGAAAAACATGAATTCAAAGTCTTTTTACAATCTCAAATATTTGTGTGTAGAATACCTCAGTAGTTTGTGCACCCCTTCCAAGCAAAAAAACATCCTCTCCCTTCCTCCTCATGTGCTCACAGCTTTGGAGGACCAAGGTGAGTACAAAAAGAAAAAAGAAAAAAAGTCTTTGAAGCTTGTTAACACTTCCATTCTTGCAGCAAGGAAACTCTACCAAAAGGTGCTCTATCTCCAGCGACAGCCATTTGGAGATTCATTTGTCATCATCCATCTGATCCTCTCTGCCTCCTAATTAGGAGGAGAATACAGGGCTGTCGTTTGTGTGAGGAAAAGAGGAGCAAAGAACAGAGGCTGAGCATCCACTCCTGATGTGTTTCCTGTAGAGAAAAGGCTGTGAGAGCTGTTTGTGTCAGTGGGGTCCTGAAATCACAGAGTCATTGTCTGAGGAGCCATCAGGGCTGATAAATGACTCTCGCTATTACAATATTCTCCTGCTAAATGGCTGCTGAACAGGGTGGTCATGGACATGGCAGAATAACTGTCCATTACCAGAAGTATCCATACACATAAAAATAGCTCCATTTTAAAATCTATTGGTTTCTATATTCTAAAGAAAATACCCTATGCTTCATGCACCGAACCCTAAAGTCATAAATCTGGATTCAAAATACACAAATGTGTGCAAACATTGAATACACTAAATACAATGAATATATTACTGAAAACTGTTGTGGGTAAAAATGCCATTAATAGATGTAGTAAATCATGGAGGTGCTGTACGTGTGAACGATGTGGTGGTTATGGATGAAGTGATTTTGATGTATGTGGTGATGAATCATTTGGGTCACATTTAGAATGATAACACACAACAAAATGTTCTGAATGAATGTCCATGAATTCTACACTCGCACAAATTATTATACATTTTCAACACACAACAGTTCTTATAGTATCCTATAAGAATGCAAACACAACAGTTTGTAAGATACCCCAGTCTGTTCTCATTCTTAGGTCGTCGAATACCGCCACTTTGTCAGTGATTTTGGCTTTAGATACCGGACGCCAAAAGCCACCTTTCGTAGCTGTATTATATGCTACCAGGCAGCGTCAGTTTGTAACACAGCCTTTTGTGTGCTTTCTGGTACGCCCCTGGTCAGCTAGACGGCACCTATAGTGGCAGTGTAATACACAGATGGGCAGCGTCATGTTTTCCTAAACCTAACTATGTGCCGTTGTTGACATACCAACATTGGTACGGCATCCTGGAACATCAACAGCAGACGCAGGAGGATACCTAGCACATAATACACCCATTAGCCACTATTAGATACACCTTGCTAGTACATGGTTGGACCCCTTTTTGCATTCGGAACTGCCTTAATTCTTTATGGCATAGATTCAACAAGGTGCTGGAAACATTCCTCAGAGATTTTGGTCCATATTGACATGATAGCATCACACAGTTGCTGTAGATTTGTCGGCTGCACATCCATGATGTGAATCTCCCGTTCCACCACATTCCAAAGGTGCTCTATTGGATTGAGATCTGGTGACTGTGGAGACCATTGGAGTACAGTGAACTCATTGTCATGTTCAAGAAACAAGTTTGAGATGATTTGAGCTTTGTGACATGGTGCGTTATCCTGCTGGAAGTAGCCATCAGAAGATGGGTACACTGTGGTCATAAAGGGATGGACACAGTCAGCAACAATACTCAGGTAGGCTGTGGTGTTTAAACCATGCTCAGTTGGTACTAAGGGGCCCAAAGTGTGCCAAGAAAATATCCCCCACACCATTACACCACCAGCACCAGCCTGAACCGTTGATACAAGGCAGGATGGATCCATGCTTTCATGTTGTTTACACCAATTTCTGACCCTACCACCAAGTGGCCAGTGAGTGTACAGTATGTAGACCTGAAAGGCCACTAACAAAGCAGCGATGTGACGATCTGGGCTGAGAACACGTTGGATAATCGACGAATTAGCGCCCCACAAATGACGTGCCCTCACATGTAATTAAAGTAAAGTTACGGAGATTAGGTTTAGGCAAGAGAGGTTACTGTGGTTAGGTTTGGGAAAAGAAACCTGGTGAGGTCGTACCTTAAAATGACTCAGAGTTCACATGGTTACGAACACCGGTTTCCTGGGAAAAGTCCTGTGTTTTGTGACCCATCCACCACTCCAAGCCTCCTAAACTGATGACTCAGGACTGCTTCCTTCTTTACTCCTTTCAGCACATCAGTCACGTGATCACAGCCATCTAAAATATGTATGTTATGCACAGATTACTGGATCATTATAACGTGGGATATGTATGAATTTTGTTGCATTGCTTTTCGTAGGAAAACGTATGACAAACGGTGCATGACAACAGCCCGACATTTTTTTGTTGTGTATGTCCTCTGAAAGATTTTAAAAAGAAAAGATCTTCCTAACATTTATGTCCTTTGATAGCACAAAGAACATCTTATACATTTGTTTGCCTTACACCTTGATGATTTGTGACTTCCTCCTCTCTCCACTCACCCTTGCTTTTCCTGGTATTTGTTGCAGCTGTCCCCCCTCTGTGTTTAGCGAAATACTGGGCAGTGATATTGGCTCCCTGCAGTTCCAGATGACCCTTCTGTCTGTCAGACACTTCACACCTGACTGCCAACTGAAATCCCCATATTATGGCCAGCAGCTCCCTGCTGTGTCTTCAAATGCTCCATTGAACATGAGGGGTGAGGATGGGGGTGGGGAGACTTTTGGAGCTGCACTGTCTCATTCTAACCAACCTCGGCCTCTTCAGGCAACCTCATGCTGAGGTTTTAATGGATTGATGGATGGTTAGAGTAAGAGAATGCCACAAGGGGATATCTAAAAAAGAGGAGACCAGCCTGGTTTAGGATAAACACCGCGGGAACTTTGTTGATGTTGGATTGTCAAAACACAAACTGGCTAATATTTGACCCTCTCACATGGCTTAAGAAGATGCTTTCTCCCTCCTGAATGTCATTGAGATGTCAGGATATATGTTTCGGCATTGGCCTGTGTCTTTAACAGATGGTACAACATAAAATGTGCCATCTATAATGGAATGCAGTGCTGTAAATCTACAATTCTGTGCCACATTTCCATGCTCCATTTTATGCCACACAGCATGTGGCATGTGTGGAGGCATAAAGCCGGATTCCAGACCTCTGAATTGATGCCCGTGACTCCTTTTTTTCAGCAATTTTACGAGGTCTGGTGTTCATTGATGGCTCTGTCCCCATTTGGAAAAACAACTGAACCAATCAGATCTGTGTGGCCGGGATTAAGAACAGAAATGTCATCTTTCTGAAGGCAACACAAAAATTGTGACTCAGATGGCGACAAGCATTGATGACATGAGCACAGCTGTACAAGTTGTGGGTCTTACAAAAATCACTCATAAATCAGTATTAAACGGTATAATTACATAACCCATTAGTGATTGTTAAGCGCCAAATAACCCCTTGTAAACAACAGCTAAAGGAACATACTATCAGACTGAATAATGAGGTGAAAACAAAACAGCTATTCAGTGCGATTATCGGGCCAGATGGATGAAGACATGAAGACCGTTACACAGTGGCTACAAAAAAAAGGAGTCCATTAGGCAAAAACACTTTTTTCTTCAGACATCCCTCTGTAAATTTCTGTAAGTTTCTATTTTGAATAGATATCTAAAGCAAAGTAGAATAAGCCAAAATATATTTTTTCATAATCTGATCTCTGATAAATTGTGAAATTTGTGCACATACACTTATTGTTTTTGACCACAGAACATTTCTGAGCTGTTTTTTTTTTTTTTTTAATTAATTTGTTCACTAGATGTGTTTTTGAGGACACTTAAGGAATTGGTAATGTCATATTTTTTAAAGGAAGTTTGGTGTAATATTTTAAACCAGGAGCAGGATGGGAAAAATCCTCAAAAGAAATCTGGTTGTCATCTTGAAAACAGTGACCCTGCAAGATCCTCAGTCTCAAAAAAACCTTATAGTGTGTGATTAAAAGCCCACACTCTGTAGATGTGAGAGGGTGTTAGACTTTGCACTTTAAAAAGTATTTTCAAAGTGTTCCAGTGTAGCCCACGGCAAGCATGTAAGTTTCCTTGGGGATCAGAAACTTGTAGGAGAAAACTCAACTTAACCAAGAGACATTTTGGTTTGTCATATGTCATGTCATTTAATAATTGTCATTATTAAAATGTAAACAATGGCTTTAAATTCCCAGGAGCTAAGGTCTTGGTACTGTGCTAGTGATGGCTCAGTCACAGTGCCCTGTGTGACTGGGACACTTCAAGTTATTGGTAACACCAGTGATTCTCCATCTTTAACAAGTCAAAATGTTTGCTGTGAGAAAGGCTGCCATTCCTCACCTGTCCACTAGCTCCTCCTGCAGTGAGTCATTAGTCCCCAGTATGCTGTACATATTGAACTGCACAGTTGTTTCAGGCCGATAATCAATGTTTTCTTTTGTACCATTGCACTCTAGCCAATTCTGTTTCCTGTTTCTCTGTTCCCTGCCTGAAATCCCTGTCCTGAGTTCCCCTGCCCTGCTTCACTGCTGATTGTGTATTTGCTTGATTTTGACCTGCCTGCCAGTCGCCAACTGGAGGCCTGAACTTTAAACCAGCAGAACTGCCTTTAAAAAACCTGCCTTGAGTCCCAAAGTCTTCCTTTGGGTCCAATTACCTGTTGTCAGCTGACCTCAAACATGGCAGTGTTCCAAAACAAGCTGTAACTGTGGTATCTGTGTTGTAGCTCCACTGGCTAATTAGCCAGATAGCAAAGGATCCAATAGATCAGACACTAGCAGTTTAAAGCCATATTACCCAACCTTATATGCAGCCTGTGAACCTTACAGTAATGGTCACTTCAAGAAAAGATACCATCCTTACAGTACATCCTCTGATGCACATATTTGGACACATCATTAGCGTTATCTCCTGGGGGTCATTGGCTGTTTCAGGTCTTAAGTTTTTTTTGCTTTAACTTATAATTATGTAGTGGGCTAAATGTTGATTGCACATTGCAACGGCTCTAAAATAATGACACCCTCAGCCTCTAGATTGGTTCACTGTAAGCCTCGCTCTCACTATGCCATTCTGCCCCCCACTGGGTATATGATTGGAGAAGATGAAGGCTTGATTTACAGCACAAAGGAGGTGTATCAACCATTGCACTACTAAAACAGGAAGAGTATAGTGCTTCTATTTTCCCCGGTAGCTATCCCCAGTTATAAAAGAAAGTTCTTTGCAGGTATTCCCAGTGGTGAAAATGGCGGACAGTTGAACTGAAGTAACTGTGGAAACTCTATCTGGCAAATGAAAAAAACAGCCAAATTGTTATGTGCTAAGGAAAACAGAAAACGATTGGTTGTCTTCTCGTCAGTGGTGCAGACAATAGGTGTTTTTGGACCAGAGGAACGTTTTCATAGTTCTAGGACTCCCCTTTTTGTTGTGTCTGCACCACAAAACCTAGGAACGACTGTAGTTCTTAGAATGCCATTTTGACTGACTTCTTTAGCTCCTATTTCAGAGTACATACCCTCCCAGCACAAGCGGGACCATGAGTGACGAAAGTGATTGGTTGAACACAGCCAATGCAGCACTGGGCAACCGCCAACAGACAACACAAAACACAAACAGCTCACAACAAAAAAAAAAAAGAAAAGAAAAGGAGGAAACATGGACAAGCATTCGTACTGGCAGTGCAAATCAAACAGAAAAAAGAGCTTGAAGGTATGTAGTCCTCGAGAGGAGTTCCCCAGTGAGGAGTTCCTCTCGGACAGTCCCCAGTACAGTTTGATCTGAAAATACCGAATAGTTAACCTGGAAATCCAGATGCCCCGCCCCTAGCAAATTCGAATTTGCTCTGCACGGGGATCTGGCCCCGACGAGCAGAGCCCGTTGAATCGCCATCGGACCAATCAGATCAGTCTATCTGACAGAGGCGGGCTCTGGGCGGGCGTAACATGATGACGACAGCGCTGCGCCGTAAGAGTCTAAAAGTAAACAGCCAAGATGGCAGCTGCCAAAGGACCGCGTCCATTCAATTTAGCTTTGGAAGAAACGCTAAGCCAACTACACTTATCTTTTTCCTTGAGAGAGGAACAGAAGACTGCCCTAGAAGCCTTCACTTCCAGGAAGGACGTTTTTGCTGTTTTGCCGATGGATACGGCACAAGCATGATATATCAATTAGCCCCACTGATTGGCAAACCAATGGGGCTTACTGCAATGAACACATCACCTTGTTTGTTGCTCTGATTGGCTATCCAATTGCATGTCGCAGCATTTAATATGCCTCAGTTAGTGCCGCCCCTTGGGTAGGAAGAGTGAATCGGTGAGGGCCAGACTCAAAATCTTTCTAAATTTGAGTGTGGATTTCGAGGCTACCTAATAGTACTGTTTGGAAAAAAAGGTTGAAAAGTTGTCTGTCTCAACTTTAAACAGACACATGGCGAACCAACCAAGGTTGATCAAGCCTCATCCCATGTCCAAGTGGCACCTATTGACCCTACTGGTCACTTCTCACCAAATGGTGAAATGCTGTACATAAAGTGATCGATTGCAGTTGCATTCATATATCTGTCACATGTGTTTTAGAGTCAGCCAGGCACGGACACTCATAGGCCTACTATTATTGTATTTAAGATGGTAATCTTTTTGTTGTTCCCTCCTATTGTGCTAATTCAAATAGAATGGGTTTGCTATGGTGTCTGAAATAATATAAAGTTGAAATGTTTATAGAACTCATAAACTCTTACAGTGAAGATAGTATTAGTATTACCACATGGTGCCTTTTTTGTTTTATCCAGTTTTATCCTCTGTGTGTTTGGAGTCACTTGGTATTTCCATTGATCAGTTTTACTGTCAGGGCTTTCTACAACATCTTATAGCAGATGCCTCACTTGAAATAAAAACTGATTCCACTAATGTCAGGGGAAAAATTACATATCTTGGAAAGGTTAATCTTCATGGGAATAGAGCAGAGCACGACATCAAACAGCAAAGATCACATGTTTAATGAGCCGATTGTTAACACTGTCATCTTAATTTGATCACAAGACGAGATGTGTCATGATCTGTCTGATTCAGCTCTGCAGGTGACAATTGTACATTTGCTCTAATGTAATTAATCAGAGCAGCGTTTCACTATGCTCAGGAAAAAGTAAACGTTGAATTTAAGGGATTGGATAAATTTTAGGAAAGAGGTAAGTGGTTCAGTCTGTCACAAGGTGCGGATGTGTGTGAGGAAGCAAAGGAGCAAAAGCAACGCAAGTAATCAAACACAAGGCAGAAGTGAGTCTGATTATCACCACGTGGACACATTTAACTCAACAGAGTCTGTAACGAGGCTCGTCATATTTTCTTGTCTTCAGATTCCGTACCTGATATATTTGGTGCAGTCACAGTTTCCTCCATTTTGGTGTAGTCTATTGTATTGAGTGTACTGTGATAACCCCCACCCCCAAGCTCACACACACCTTCCCGGAATGACACCCCATAAGCACCATCACACTCACTAACACATACTACAATACATACATTCACATATGATTGAGAGCATTCCAAAAGACTGGTGTGATATCAGGATGAAACCTCCTGAAACAATTCATTGTAGGAACACAAGACTTTAACAGCCAGGGAGATTTACAGCCGGGGAGATTCAAAGGCTTTAGACTGTGAACTGATTTCCTACTGTTTTACCAGCTCTGCTCACATTATATTGTATCTGGAAATGCTGCATGTCTTTTGTGCTTTTGGAACTTTGCTCTATAGGATTATGAGTAAATACTGTATTGAATAATGATTGAGATATTTCTAAAATCTCTCTCAGGTCATGCGTATAACCAATATGATCAAGTGTTCCATGTGCTGAGATAGATGGTCTTGTGAGGACATCCTGAGACAAAGAAAACTGACAAATTTAAATTTTCCTACAATATTGCACAAAGAAAAAAAATGCTGCAAACTGTTCATATGTCGGTCAGGTCTAGGTCACAGTCATACTTAAAGCTCCTCCTTTACAAAAGGCCACCACATTCCATGCTTCATAAGGCGGTTCAGTAACTAGGAGACTTTTTTTTTTGCCTCCAGGGCCAAGGTTGATGCTAACCAGCTTCGCTTTACCCAACAGTTCAGAAGTAGGACATGGGAATTTTACGAATTACGTGGTGGTGGGCACAAGATGTGTTAAATTACGTGCTGGCAACATGAAAATGCCAGTGACTCTTGTTCGTGTACCGTGTGACACCAAGAGTCAACATAGTGACGTGACTTCCCAGACTTTACGTAACTACATAAAGTACGTAATATTACGTCACTTATGTCCCCTATGTAGTTATTTTAACCAATCTTTTTTTGTTCACTAGACCTAACCCAGTGTTATTCGTTCCCTAAACAGGAGTCAGCAACCTTTTGCCAATTAGCCAATAAACATTTCTAATAGGTCCAAATGAGAATTTGTTAATATGTTTAACAACAAAGCAGCTACTCTGCAGTGGGCTATTTATGATTATTTGGTATTTAAACTTTGCAGTGTTAGTGGTGAAGGCAAAAAAATCTGACCATCGAACATGTTTTCTTTTTTGGATTTGGAATCAATAGCTACGTAGACTCACTAAGGAGACTCGACACTTGCCATTGTCATTGAGATTTGGCAAATTTTAGGAAAAGGCACCAGGCTGTAGACGCATGACGCACATTGTTGACGAGATGTTAAAACCTTTTTTTTTTTTTAAATGAAAATTAAAATGTTAAAAAATTACCATTATTCATTACCATATAATTTTTTGTCAAAGCCACAGGAAGCCACTGGAGAAGGGCTAAAGAGCCACATGTGGCTCATGAGCCACAGGTTGCCTACCCCTGCCCTAAATCTAACCAATATTTCAGCATTTCCCAATAAAATGGTGACATTTCATTTTAGAGTTTACATTGGGATTATTTTGATGTTGCCAAAACATTTCGTGCCCTTCACCATGTAATGCATTGTTAAAGCAGCTGTGCGAAAGTTTTTACCATTTATAAAACTGTCCCTAGTTCGTATCACCCCCCCATGAAGAGCTGCATATGTATTTGAACCCAACAGCGACAAAAAAGCCTTTCTCTATATGGCTATTTAGCGTAGCCTGGCTCGGGTCGGACACAATGGAAGTCAGCAAACCAGAATACGGCACCCGGAGGCGGAAGTAAGTCTGCACGCCCACAGCGGCCCGCAGCCATTAAACCACAGAAGAAGAAGGAGCCGTGTTTACGAGTAGGATTTAAGAAACAGGCTAAATGACATGTAGTAGGGAGTAGTGAATGATTTCGGACACATTGCACACTCTTGTCCAGTAGGTGGTGGTATTAACCTGATGTTTGCGATCCACCAATAAATTGAGAGAAGAGAGAAGAGAGAGAGTGTTCTTCAAGTAAGCGGTACGCAACGGGCATTGCTGAACACATAACAGTTTTACCAGATGTATCTATAAGGACTTGGTTGTACTTTCGATGTCATGGCGGATAAAGAAGGAGCACCATCTAAAAGAAAAAGAACAGAAGAAGGCTAAACAGGACAGTGATAGGGCTGGAGCCCAAACTCGTGTAAACCTCAGTCGGGCATTCACCAAGTGAAGAGAGCTGAGAGATTTGAAAGGTTTTAAAACTGATCCCGAGTTGGCCCTTTTCCTAATCGACAGGTATGTCATTTTTGTTTTTATGTAGAGAATATACCGCAACTTGTTAGACATCGTTTCACTTCAATATATGACGACATGGAAGTTATAAGCAAGCTAAATGTAACGTTAGCTGATGTGAACCGCTTTTGTCTAGTAACGTTACAACAAACGCCACAAAATTATCTGTGACTGTGACCATGAACACAAATATACAGCAGGCAGTTTATAAGAAATTCAGAGCTACACCAGAACATTTATGATTTTCCTCTCGCTCTCCAAAACAAATGCATGTGGTAATTGCCGGTTGCAGTCGAGATTTTAACGACACCAGGCTGTGGGTGTCATACCACTTCAACCAATGGGGGGCACTATAATCAACGAAAACGTAAAGTTCCGCACGGCTGCTTTAAAAGGTCATGGCCATTTCATGTTTTTCTGTGAGACGTATTTCTATGACAACCTTATAGACAAACTGAAACCTACACTACATTTACTTTTACAATTTCATCTCTGATCGCACTGATCACAGCTGTCTGCTCTGAACACAACCACCGTCATTTTCTCTCTGCTACCTTTACTCGTCAGCCCTTTCACAAACTGCATGCGTGCACCTGTATGCAGCTGATCTTTCCACATCCATGAATCCACCCTATAAGCCAGAATTTATGGCCTCTGTATACCTACTGATGGCTTATGAGAAGACTGCACCAGAACTTATGATTGAAAAACACTATCTGGAGGTACACAACAATATATGTAGCACTCAAATAGTTCAGTTTTCTTAAAATGCAGTTGCTGTGGTGGTATTACAAAAGTTTGTATGGTTAACATGCTATCCACATCTAAGGTGTTCTAAAAGACACCGAGTCCTGGAGTAGTTCCTTCAGTAGGAGGAAAACAGCAATAACAAACCTCAGATGAAAGATGAGATTAAGGGAGGAGAGGCAGCAGCAGAGGCTCGCTCCTCAGATAATTCAGGTCTAATCTATGCTCTGCAGGTGTGCAGTTAGTACCAAGAAGGTGAGCCAAGTACCTCTACAAAGATTTACTCTCAGCACTCACCCTGTGTTATCGTGCCAACACATGACACATCTTAGCACACACACACACACACACACACACGCAGAAACACAATATTACACAGCTGATTTTAGGAGTTTGTCATGATTAAGTTTCATTAAGACACCTGGTTATTGAACAAACATTCAGAAATATATATATATTTTAGTATTTTTGAAAGTGTTTGTTTGACATACACATTTATACACAGCAATAGAAAAAATTATAATTAAACCATGTTTGCATGATAATGACCAAAACAAAACACAATTAAATTATCAATTAAAAACTAATTAGAAAACAGACAAGGAAATTAAAAACATGGCTAATAAGCTTTGATGTGCATTCAGTGTTTAAAAAATTATACTCTACTGATGTGATTTGTGAAGAGAAAGCACACTTTAATGTGAAACCAACTTTTGTCTATGGCAGGTTTTGAGTTAAACTGAAAATCTTCAGCAACTAATTTTGCTCTGTGAAGATATTAAACTTAAATTTTGTGTACTTAAATTAAAGGCATATTAGTATGGGAAATGAGTTATTTGACTGCATGTAAATTAATATTGGATTGATGGACCTCTCGCTTTGAATTTCACCATAAATGTATTGTATTTAGCCATATTTTGGAGACAGTTTCTACCATTCTGAGCACACTGATGAGGTGGTTTGATACGTTTCTATCATTGTTTTTGATATTTAAATGTACTGAAAACTCTCCACAGTTGGAATCAGTATCATTCAACCTGATCACCACACTCAGCTGTCTATGAAGACACAAGCTACACATTTTTTTGCAAGTAAGGGTGCTTTCAGACCTAGAGTTGTTTTGCTTTGGTCTGAATCAGGGACTAATTTTGTTACAAAGCTGCATAATTGCCTAGAGTTGGTTCGTGTTCTCACAGCATTAACAAGAGGACCAGATCAAATGATTTCGCGACCCAGTGCTCTTGATTGGTCAGAATTTCCACGTGGGAAAAATCCAGGAAGTAAATAAAATGTTGAGGAAGAGTACACTTGAAAGATAAATGTGACACTTTCTAATGTCACAATGGAGGGACAACTACGCAGGTTGATTTTAGCGCTGGTCATCGTGTGCTATATTGCTGTCATTGTTCATTTTAGTCAAACCATACAGTTTGAAAACGAGGCGCGGCTCCAACTAGAAAACAATGTTTTGATGCATTGGATGTGCTGAATGTGCATATTAAGGCAGTACAGGAGGAGGCGCACATTAATAATCCTCCAGGACTGTAACATGCTCATGTTTAACCCAGTGTGACAATGTGTCATGTGACTGCAGCTGGTTCGTATTGAGGTTGGAACAGGTTCTCACCACAAATGAACTGCACAAGAGTTTGTTTGTAACCGGACCACCTCGTGTTTTGGTGCGCATCAAAGTGCGATTGCTGTTTTCACACTTGCCCAATCAAACCGCACAGGGCAGGTGGAAAGCACCCTAAATGGTAAATGGACTGCACTTGTATAGCACCTTTGTGGTCTTCCGACCACTCAAAGTGCTTTTTACATACATGTAACACTCACACCCATTCTCACACACAGTCACACACTGGTGGCCGAGGCTACCATACATGGTGCCACCTGCTACTCAGTAACCTTTGACATGCATTCACACGAATGCAACAGCCCTCGGGAGCAATTTGGGGTTTGGCATCTGCTCACGGATGCTTTGACACGCGGACTGGAGGAGCCAGGGATCAAGCCACAGATCTTCCAATTCATGGACGACCTACTGTACCTCTGAGCCACAGCCACCCCCAAGTCAATAAGAGTGATTCATGCTCAAAAGATTAATTCTGAGTGGAGCTTCTCTTTTTAAAGGACCTGCATGAACCCACACAAGTGTTTTAATTTAGGCAATTAGACCTCTGCTCAGGTTGACACTGGAAATCACACTGGAATACAGCCGAGCTGGTCTATTAGATCTTTCTGTATTTTATTATTTTATTTATTGTCATTTTATTTTAAGTTTGTGCAGCTGTACGTAACTTTTCTATTTTCATTTGTGCATGGTATTGTGGGGAAATAGTATACTTTTATTTTAATTGCTTTAGGGAGCAGGGACTCATTGATCAAGTCCTAAAAATAGAGTGAATATACCTCACTAAATGTGAGGTATGGAATTAGGACATGGCTCAAATAAGAATAACAGAGGTGTAAGTCATCCAGTTTTAATAGGTGCAGCATTATCAGAGTGATGAAGATGTCCACAGGCTCTAATCAGGTGAGCAAGTGAACACACCTGTGTGGGTGGACCATGCCTCCTTAATATCAGACCTGTTACTGTTAAATGCAGTTAAAAGGGGGCTTTTATTGGATCAAAGTTTTTCCATGCTAGTGTTTCATCTACTTTGTGTTAATAATTAAAAAGATAAAAGACATTACATTCAAGAAAGCTTTATGCCTTTTAACATATGATACTTATTCTGTGACCCTTTGCTACTTGGGCAACTTGTTTCAAAGCCTTTAACACCCTAAGTTTAAAGCGCCCTGAGGATCTGAGGCTGCACACTGGCTCAAAGAGAATTAAAAATATAGCCTGGGGCCGTGTAATCATGTTTTAAAAGCGAGCACTATCCTCTTAAAATCAATGTAGGACAGGTAACCAGCAAAGAGACGCCAGCATTTCATTTTTGTTGCTTTTAACGTCCTAGCTGGTGCATTTGGCAATGTGATAGAGAAATGTGGCTGATACCAGTGCGCGGTGAGAGATTCACAGGAATGGTTTTATAAAGATCACCAAAAGCAGCTTCATTCACATCACCAGATTTGCTATATATGTTGATCTCCAGTGTCTGTAATGTCTGCATTAGATAAAAAGGCTTTGAACAAGGTGTCAGTGAAAGAACTTATTTACCGTGTCCTCAGCACAACATCATAACCTCAGCCTTTTAACCAGGCAGCCATCCCCATTTTGTTCAGCAAAGTTTGTTTGGTATTTTTTTAGCTCCCTACAAGTCAGCATTTCCCTCACCATTTTTCCTACCAATTGGTTCTCTAAAAACCTCCAGCACATTCTTATGTTCCGGCTCAGCAGGATAAGCTATAAAACTGCAGTTCATTTTTCTCCTCCGCAGATGGAGTATGTAGATGGATACTGCTTCTTTCTGTGTTTTAGTGCTGTGGGCTGTGGTGTGGTATACGGTCATGCAACTCAGCCTCCTCCTCCGCCTCCTCCTCCTCCTCCTCTGCCGCATAGCTAGCCAGCTCTCAGCTGGCAAACTCCCCTTCAACTTCATTTTCTCCACACAGGAAAGACACATGCCAAATGGACCATATATGAGTGTGTGTGTGTGTGTGTGTGTGTGTGTGTGTGTGTGTGTGTGTGTGTGCTTGATAAGTGACAAAAATGAAGAGCTCCAGTCATTAAAATGCTTTCCACAAGCCTAGCTTGTTTGCAGGTTTGATTTGAGGAAAGGAACTTGTTTATTTTGAAACGGTGAGAACCGGATACAGAAATGCACCAAAAACAAATTGTACTAACTGAGTTTTCTCATGTGTCTTCGTCATAAGAGGACCTTGTGTCAGCATTCCAACAGCTTGAGGCAAGTTAGATTTTAGGTTTAAGTTTAGATTTTTAAGACCTAATGCTTCTTGGAAGGATATTTAAGACCAGTCTTACAGTAACCAAAACTGCAGGACAAAAACAAACATGAACCAGCATCACTTACTCAGGGGTAAGAGACAATTTTGCCCAAATCTTTATTCTAAAGCCCCCTTCCCACTGCATAAAAAACCTGCAAAGAACTGCTAACATCTGGCTTTTTAATGTAATGAGAAAGGTTGGAATCGCTACTCACACCTGGGGCACTACAGCAGTCATGGCTCTGATCAGCATCGATGGAAACACAACACCCAGGTGTACGTGTTAGTAAGGATGAGCCATGAAAAAATACTGTCTGTCTCCACCCAAGCAGCGCTAAAACATCTCTCCAAATTAGTGTGCATTGAGTTTGAAAGAGAGACTGAATAAGTAAGAGATGTATAAAAAGAAGTAATCACTGTAACATTTTCATTGGCCTCCATGCTGCTTTCTACTGTTTACTAACCTGTTTTCCAGCCTGTCCATGACGTCAAATGTGAGACACCAAAAAACCACACACACAAAGAAAGGCATACTTGTCTGTTGGGTATGGGAAAGGACTCTATAGCCCATTTTTCGCAGATTTACACATTAAAAAAACCCCACATACAGTACAGGCCAAAAGTTTGGACACACCTTCTCATTCAATGCATTTTATTTATTTTCATGACTATTTACATTGTAGATTCTCACTGAAGGCATCAAAACTATGAATGAACACATGTGGAGTTATGTACTTAACAAAAAAAGGTGAAATAACTGAAAACATGTTTTATATTCTAGTTTCTTCAAAATAGCCACCCTTTGCTCTGATTACTGCTTTGCACACTCTTGGCATTCTCTCCATGAGCTTCAAGAGGTAGTCACCTGAAATGGTTTCCACTTCACAGGTGTGCCTTATCAGGGTTAATTAGTGGAATTTCTTGCTTTATCAATGGGGTTGGGACCATCAGTTGTGTTGTGCAGAAGTCAGGTTAATACACAGCCGACAGCCCTATTGGACAACTGTTAAAATTCATATTATGGCAAGAACCAATCAGCTAACTAAAGAAAAACGAGTGGCCATCATTACTTTAAGAAATGAAGGTCAGTCAGTCCGGAAAATTGCAAAAACTTTAAATGTGTCCCCAAGTGGAGTCGCAAAAACCATCAAGCGCTACAACGAAACTGGCACACATGAGGACCGACCCAGGAAAGGAAGACCAAGAGTCACATCTGCTTCTGAGGATAAGTTCATCCGAGTCACCAGCCTCAGAAATCGCAAGTTAACAGCAGCTCAGATCAGAGACCAGATGAATGCCACACAGAGTTCTAGCAGCAGACCCATCTCTAGAACAACTGTTAAGAGGAGACTGCGCCAATCAGGCCTTCATGGTCAAATAGCTGCTAGGAAACCACTGCTAAGGAGAGGCAACAAGCAGAAGAGATTTGTTTGGGCCAAGAAACACAAGGAATGGACATTAGACCAGTGGAAATCTGTGCTTTGGTCTGATGAGTCCAAATTTGAGATCTTTGGTTCCAACCGCCGTGTCTTTGTGAGACGCAGAAAAGGTGAACGGATGGATTCCACATGCCTGGTTCCCACTGTGAAGCATGGAGGAGGAGGTGTGATGGTGTGGGGGTGTTTTGCTGGTGACACTGTTGGGGATTTATTCAAAATTGAAGGCACACTGAACCAGCATGGCTACCACAGCATCCTGCAGCGACATGCCATCCCATCCGGTTTGCGTTTAGTTGGACGATCATTTATTTTTCAACAGGACAATGACCCCAAACACACCTCCAGGCTGTGTAAGGGCTATTTGACCAAGAAGGAGAGTGATGGAGTGCTGCGGCAGATGACCTGGCCTCCACAGTCACCGGACCTGAACCCAGTCGAGATGGTTTGGGGTGAGCTGGACCACAGAGTGAAGGCAAAGGGGCCAACAAGTGCTAAACACCTCTGGGAACTCCTTCAAGACTGTTGGAAAACCATTTCAGGTGACTACCTCTTGAAGCTCATGGAGAGAATGCCAAGAGTGTGCAAAGCAGTAATCAGAGCAAAGGGTGGCTATTTTGAAGAAACTAGAATATAAAACATGTTTTCAGTTATTTCACCTTTTTTTGTTAAGTACATAACTCCACATGTGTTCATTCATAGTTTTGATGCCTTCAGTGAGAATCTACAATGTAAATAGTCATGAAAATAAAGAAAACGCATTGAATGAGAAGGTGTGTCCAAACTTTTGGCCTGTACTGTACATGCATTAATTTTGGTGGAAAAGGAGCGTGATCTTTTTTGTCTCATGGAGGAGACAAGGTCAGAACCACACTTGGAAATACTTGGCATTTGTTGGCAAGTTTTCTTGGCAATTTGTGTTTCCTGCTCTGCATGTTGGATTCCACTGCCTTGATTCCCATCATGGCGAGTTTGAAAAACCTTGCTCTCCTAATCATGTTGTGGCAACGTGATCGCTGCCTGGGTTGTGTTCATTTCTTACAGGTATCAAAGCACTACATTCATGTACTGTGTAGGCTTCTGGAGGAGGTGTTTTGAGGGGGTGGTGGACGTACAAAGTGCAGAACCTTGACACCAGAACTTCTGGTTTGTGTCCAGACTCTTGTCTTCAGTTTAGACAACAAGAGCACTTTGGTTAAGGTAAGGGAAAGTTTGTGATTTTGGTTGAATGTTAATTAAAAAAATCTGATAAAGAAATTAAAGCTACAGTCACTATGAGTGGGTACTGTATTGCAAGAGTGCAGATAAATTCAGGATAAAATTGTTTGCGATTTTCCAGATACTGAAATAGAAACAGCTTTAAAGTTGCCTCAAAGTGTATTTGATGTTTCAAATCACTTGCATACAAACATGATTTCTAGTATGAGTGTTGTTGGTTCCATTATCCCGATCTGAGTGAGATTAATGGAGTAAACATTTGACTTTGTTTTTTAATGGATGTTACTAAATACTTTGAGATTTAAAATCCAACGTCAGCAAAAAAAGTTAAAAAACTATTTCCCTTGCCTTAGCATTTTAAGACTTTTGAAAGACTGATTAAATACCAATCAATGCCTTTTGAGTTTGTCTTTGTTTTGTTTGTTTTTTTGTTTTGTTTTTTGGTGAAAAGAGATTTTTTTCAAAATCACACAGACAGCTCTGCAATGTTTAGTCCTTCCAATCTGCAATGTACATGTAGCATTGAGGTGCTCTCATTTTGGTTGTAATCAGCGTGTGCTTTGCATTTAAACCACATTACACTTGACAGTTCCTAATCTCCATGGTAATCATGTTTATTTTGTAAATTGTTCAACTATTTTCAGTAGAAAGTAGGTAAAGTCCGCTAAAGAGTTCTCAACAGGCTTAAAAAACTGCAACCAGAACCAAACCGACCCATGGAAGTTGAAGCCTGTACCCAGTCCATTCGAGATCATCACATAAAATACAGAGCCCAAGCATGACAAAGCCTGACTCTCCCAAAAAGCACTACTCGGCTTTCAACACCCAGGACACAGTGTCTGTGTGGTGACGCAAACCACATGCGCCTCCAGCACAAAATAGACCAGCTGAGTGGATCACTGACTCTCTACACTGTATTTCCCTGCCAGAGAAGCTTCCTGCCCCAGCAGGGAGAAAAGACAGAGAGCCCAGCATGGAGCCTATGGGTGCTCCCTCTCCTTCACTCCCTGCCTGTACTTTTAATATTATTTTTTCCACATCCTGTGCCCTACCAAACCTGGCCAATCAGTGCACATTTTCAGTCCGAACCCGGTCTAGCCCATCAGGCATCTTAGGATTCATTGGGCTTGGGTTGAGATTGAGAACTCTAGCCTGCGAGGAAAGTCGCAAGATGTTGCAAGATTAAGTCACACGCTAACTTGTCCATCCATTACATTTTCTCTGGGTACTCCGGCTTCCTCCCACAGTCCAAAGACATGCAGGTTAATTGGTAACTCTAAATTAGCCGTAGGCGGGAATGCGACTGTGAATGGTTGTCTGTCTCTATGTGTCAGCCCTGTGATAGTCTGGTGACCTGTCCAGGGTGTACTACGTCTCTCACCCAATGTCAGCTGACACAATGCGAATGACACATTGTGCGTCCAAATTCACACCTGTTATTCTCTATTGATTTTCTCCGTGACCATAGCAAGAAGCCATGCATATAACGTGAAACAGCGAAATTGTAGCTTTCCGACAAGACCAAGCACTTGTCGGTAGTCCAATGTTTTCATAGCGAAAAAAAAAGATAAAGTTACACTAAAATCATGAATAACAGAGCTTTCATACAGCTCTGCACACACATTACTGTTGGATGGATTACTCGCGAATGCAGGTTCGCACAGAAATGCCACGCATATCACATGAAAGCGCAGGAGCAGAGCTTTCATTGTGCTGTCATCCCATCACGCTATAAATACAGATTAATTGTCTACAAAATAAAAACCTGACGAATTTCTTCAAAATCCATTATACAGATCTTGCTATCAGTCACTTCATATAGTGAGGAATATCGTATCTTACCACGTCTTAGGCTTGTGTGTGTTTCTCCCTGTCTATCCACACTTGTAGTCCAGCTTTCAAGATGCAAATATCTCCATATTGTCCAGTTGACACTACATCAAACTTTGTATGACAAGACCAGCCACTTCACCTTTGCGCACCCAGACAACTGAGGCCTAATTATGCATGCATGACAGGGCCGTAGTCACCATATACATTGAGGGGGACACGTGCCCCCCCACCAATGCCCAAAATGCCCCCCCAATATATAACTGAAACAAACTTTGTTTACTGCAAACAAAGTGGCAAATATTATCTTGGAGGACATCATTGCACTTGGTTGACTATTTTGCTATGATCTTAGATGTAAATATTGCATGTTTCCTTCAGATAAAACACATTTTTGACTTGTGAATGAGTCAATGGAATTTCTTGCAATAATGAAAAAATACTGTCAATCATGTCCGCCTGGCAAAAACCACATGTTTCAGACAGCTGTGAAGTGACAGAATGTCCCACCATCATTGTTCTTATATTGCCAGATTCCAGAGAGTCTCCCCTCTTCAGATATGGCAGAATATGTCTTCTTCCAACTTGCTATGGTGAGATACATGTAAAAATGTAAGAATTTAGTCACACAGATTTGTTTTTTTCATTGATATAAAAATTAATATAAAATAAAGGGCACATAGAAGGACATGGAATGATGGCAAATCTGGTTAGCCCTGATTGACCTGAAAAAAACAAGATATAGCATGTGTATGTAGCCTTTATAATGACTGTGATATGAGCTTAAAAGTAAAGGCAGTAAAAATACCCCAAAAACGCCTAAGGCCCATAGGGTTAACTGACTAGATTTGTCATTTGCTACAATTACTTTTCAAGTTGCTATCATTTCATTCATATACATCTAAATCTACCTGAAATCTTTTTGTAGACCATTGTGGAACTGACTGACTGAATCTACTGTGGACAACACTGTTCTCTGAACAGGTTGTTTTTAGTCGGCTCTTACATCTGCAGCCTGAGCCAAACACTGACCTTTAATAACACCATTCAGTCTTCAGTGCCACAGACTTGCCCTGTGAGTCGGTCTTACCTCTCTATAACAGCGTGTCACATTTAGAGATGGATGTTTAGAGCAGCATATTCATCCACGCTGAATAAATCCTTCAGATGTCAACACACTCAAGGACAGGGACTCCCTGAAGTTATGAGCCATCCTTCTTCTGAAGTAATGTTTGTAGCTCTCCTGAGAATAGCCGCCAACATTTTCCCTTTCCCCAACAGAGTTGTAATTTAGACATAAAATGCAATCTGTACATACTGAAGAGAAAAATTCCTTTTAGATGCATTTGACTTTGACAGTGCTTCCACTGTCTGGCATTTAAAGTGACAACAAGGGTGCATGTTTGAGAGACAAATTTCTTTCTTTCAAGTTTTTGTTTATTAATAATTCTGGGTTAACTCCTGTAAACTGCTGCATACTGTTGGATGCCAGTTATACCAGAGGGAGCTTCTGTGTATTACAGTTGTCATGTTGTAGCTAAAAATAAATTGTTTTGCTGTCTGTTAATTTTATAATGGAATGTGAGTGCCCTTTTGGTTTCACCAGTTTGCCATCTTTCTTTGTATTTTGACAATTTCGTACCATTTTAAATTCCGAATAGATGCTAATTTTCAATAATGAGATCTGTGTGACCTCACGCGAAACAGAGCCACGGTTGTCTCGGATGCATTTATGCACAAAAGCTATTTGTTCCTGCGTCCTGTTACCTTTTCAGATCTCTGGCTGCTGATGAGGTCTGGTATGTGCCGGCAGACAGAACATAATCCAGGTCGAACAAAAGAGGAGGAAGACAAAATGAATCCCTGCTAATACAGCCGAGGATGGTGTAGCAGGATCTCTGGTGACACTGTTTTTTTCTCTAACAATGTAACCACCACCCATGAGGGTCCAGGCTGTCAGGATGTTGAGGACATTTGATGGGCTGCCGGTGAGAGGTGTTTTCATTGCTGAAGGCAAACTTCCTATTAACTTACATGTACATTGTCCTGCAGACAGTTTGCAGGTAAATTATGGTTCAGTTCTGCACTTCCTTGTATAGTAAGAATGTTATTAAAACTTTGCAGTACATGCTCCTGGTAGAACATCTCCATGTGTTTGTCACAACCCATTATTTGTGATTGGTACTCTGTAATTTCTGTTCAGATCAGTAGTGACAGCAACCTTGTTATAACTTTTAAACTGTGCAAATGTTGAAACATGCAAACATTAAGACATTTTTAAGTATTTTTAACGCAATAAAATTTTTTCTACTCATAATAAAGACTATTACAATATGCCTTGATGTGTTACTCATTACAAGTATGTTGTTTCTCAGAGTCCTGATTAAACATATTACAAATTATTTTTGTGTATTTTGCAACAGAGCATTCATCATCTCTATGAAGCAGCAATGACCGCGGAGAAACCTATCTGTCTGTCTGACCTTGGCGTCACTGAGCGGTCTTTTCCTTAAATCCCTCCGGGCTTTACGACCCCCATAATGCAAGGCGTTTTACCTTGGTGTGGGCAGGCGATGATGACATTCACAGGCTTTATTGCACCATAAACCACTTCCACTTCTTACACATCCCCCCCAAATGATGATAAGGTCTTAATCAGTGAACATCAAATGGCTCCAAATTTAGTCAACAGGACATCACAAGCTTTAGAAGCATAAGTTCCTTTCAGACGGACATCTATCAAAATTCGAGTGCTTTAAAGAGTTTATTAGTAGAGAGTTAGATTATAGTGAGGGGAGACAATCCTACTTGTTGTGTTTATAGATGAGTTGATAGTTGCTACAACAGATTCCTTGTTTCAAGGCCTGTATATAAAATGGTAAAATTTTATGGTTGAATCAGAATTAAAATTGCACAAATGTAAGAGCACAACTCTATCTACTCTGAGTAACTTTGACACATAAATCACATCTCATCTCATCTCACCAGAAACTGTCTGAACAGTTCTGACCTTTGAGGGAATTGAGAGAGAATGTTTCCAGCTGGCTAACATGTTAAGCCTTGTTTCAGCAGTACAGTACGGTTCAGTCAAGTTTGGTACACATTTTTTTCTGTTTCCACTGTGAAAAGTTGTGGATGGTACCAATGGAACAGCCCCCTACCATCCCCATTTTTTGGTCTCTCCTCTGTTGAGGTACCTAGCACACAGATCTGGTACTAAAAGGTGGAGCTGTGAACACTGCAGTCTGTTGATTGGTCAAGAGCAGATAGTCACTCTGCTCAGGGCTGAGCTGTGGCTGGATTTGAAGCTACCCACTGTTCACACCGTGGAGAGTTTTACATTAGTAAACTATCATTATCAAAATAAAGGATGTTTTGCTGCCTCTCGCAGCAGCTGTAGTCTGAGAAAAAATAACTTGATTCACTGGGCCGACTGCCAGTGACAGTTGAGGCGGAACATTATTTTGTTATGGTATTCAATGCATGAGTTGATGACATGAATCCATCAGCACACCTTAAATTTCACTGTGACAACTTTGACCATCACTTTAGTTTTTACTGTCTCTCTTGGATGTCACAGACTTTTAGTAATGAGTGAATCCTAAAGCGTTTAAAAAATGTATTATTCATTTCAACTGAATTATGTGAACTGCGTAGAATATAATCCTCACTTGGAGAAAAAAAAAAGCACTGCAGAGCATCGTTCCTGTGGATTACCACCGGCTGCACTTGCCTGAGAAGGACGGAGCAGTGAGTGACAACAACCCTGCCTACATTTAGGAGTACTGTTTGTGGTGGAAACGCTAAACAGATCTTGGGTCCTGTCTGAAGGGTTACTTTTGGCTCCAAAGGTACTATACCAAAAGTGTTTAATGGAAGCAGGGCTTTAATGGTGAGCTCACCAGCTACAGTACCTAATCAATTTGCCCTGCTAGCAGTCGATACAGTACCAAGCCCTTTAAACCACATTTCACAAAGACATATCGATGAATATCCCTGTGCCCTTTTCTGGTGTTTCCAGGCTTTAACTCATTTAAAGGTCATCATAAATAACTGGCTAAAACATGACTTAAGACTGTCGCCTTACATGGCTCCATAAAACATATTCCCTATTCAGCCATTAGACTAGTTCACATTCGCTCTACTCATTACACTACAGTGCTGTGTGAAATACATTGATGGATCAATGTCCAACCCTTAGATAACATGCAAGCTAACAGCCCGTGCTTCAGGTTGTGTAAGGTCACTTTATCAGACAGCGAGGGAAAAGGTGGTTGGTTCATGTCCCCTGGGCCATAACACAGAGTGAAACGTGTTCAGTCATTCATTCTCTATGTTATTCAAGTCTCAGCTGAGCTGATCTCATTGGAGGATGTCACCCGATGCATGCCTCACTGGCTGTGTCCATCAAACAGTCGCGCAGATCTTAGGAAAACTTAAATTAGCAAATATTTTTGGCATTCAAATCACTATCACCCCTGAACAAAGACTGGGATGAACTGAAATGTAAACACTGTAATGTCAACATGATCTAATGCCTACATGTTTTGATGCTTTGGCAGACGCCCCCGCTGTCATTTGTGACGCCTGAGGCAGCCTTCTGCGTTGTATCGTGATGCAGAGGGGACCAGCTGTAAGTCTTGTGCTCTTGTTTTATTCTTGATGAAAGGATTTTAGTTTATTCATCCCATTCATCTTATTATAGCCAGTCTCACAAAGGCTAAACCTGTTTTGGAGTGAACAGTTGTGCTTGGGTGGATTTGTTTGTATGTGTGGGTGCATACAGAGAAATAAGTGGAGGACATCCAACTACATTGGAAAGTGATTAAAAAATCCTGCTGCTTATCAGGATTTAACCGTACCTGTAGTTTATTATGTGGCAAAATGGGAAATTCTGTTCAAACATTTTTAGTTGGCATTTAATGTCAGTTTAATTTGAATGTTGTATGTCTTGGCATGTTTTCAAAAGGATATGTAATTTTTTGAAATTTATAAAAATTGAATCCTGTCACACGCATTTTTCTTTCAATCACAGCTCCACCACACCTGGTTGGCTAAAGGCCTTCATGCACATAATCTAGAATGCTTAAGTCCTTCTCAAGTGTCTTTATATTTAAACCATTATGTTGACCATAATACACTTCTTAGATGAAGGCTCTGTACTCAGGAATGGATGGTTGACCAGAGCAGAAGCCAAATGGACATAGAGCCAAATTGTCTCTGGTGCTTTGCAGAGAGAAAGGCAGCATTGTTGTTCACTCTCGCCTCCCTCAGCGTGAAGCTCTGGGTCTGTTCCACAAGTGGATGCTGTGCTTTTCTCTTCACACTCAACTATGGCCAAGAGCTTAAATAAAGGAATATAGGAGGTTTTCCAGGGAGGAAAAAAAAATCTTTCTACATTTTCAACCATGTGTATTCAGACAAATTACCTGTTCAGTGATTTGAAAACATGCATGAGCTTCATCTCTTGCTATGCGGCAAGACAACAGTTTTTAATGGGTTGTATTCATTGAGACAGTTGCAACATCACCATTAAAGTCAATTGTTAGCCTGGTTCCAGACCATAGATCCCGCCCACTCAACTGAGTAGGCTTGCATCTCTGGTCTGGCATACTTCAATGAATTTGCGATTTATCTCGTCCAAACGCTGGACGGACCAATGAACGCCGGGGGTGGGGGCGGGTATAGCGATTAGCCAATCAGCGCCACGCTGATGTCAAGCTGTACGCTGGTGGGTAACTGGTGAGGATAGCAACAATGGCGACCGCTACAGATCCTACAGACCACATTGACGATGCTATCGAGGTATTTCGCCACTACTCGCGTTAATGGAGGACCAAATTAAGGAAGCTGCTAAACTGGATTTAACGGCGATGCAGCTGGGCGTGCACGACGACGGAGACATTTTAAACGGGCAATGCTCGCTTGTTTTCGGCACCCCCGAGGCATGGATACTAATGACGTCAGATTCTGGGTGAGTCGTTGATCTCTACTGATTGGTTAGGGAAAAAATCAAATTCCCTCCCCCTTGTAAATCGCCTTCAATGGAAGCCATGTCAGACTGAAGGTTCTGGGAGCTTCAGTCTGACACTCAGGCTAGTCAATTGTATTTAAAATCTTATATTCTGCTATGCCACATTAAATTGCTGCTCAGTGCTCAATAACCCTGTAAACTTATTCTGAAATTTGTTACCAATTTGTGTCCATTCAGAAACTGGAGTAAACTTGAGGGAAGTGTTGGCATAAAGTGGACAGTGCAGTGCAACTATGGCATTTAGAAAATACACTCGTGCCTCCTCCTGTCAAGGCAAGGGAAGTTTATTTGAATATACTTTCAAACACAGACACAATTTAAAGTCTTTCACATAAGGGGAAGACATACATTTGGACAGTATTTAAAAATGTAGTGAAACAGAAAATAGAGTAACCTTACATAAATAACATGAGTGCATAATCAGACTGCGTCTCTTGCAGGGCCAGGTGATATGAAAGAACTTTGTACAAATGAGAATTATAGCAGGAAGGCTGTCGGCTACATCATAATAATTTGTTCAAAATGCTTCTAGGGAAAAAAAGTTTGTCTAAATAATGATGATTGGTTGATGTCAAGATTGTTTGCAAACTAGCAGCCCACAAGCAGCATATTAATCATATCCTTGACTGCAGCAACAGTGCAGCTGAATCTGATCAGACTGTAAGGTGATGGCAACTACTTCTTTAACTGTAGGGCAGAAAAGACTGATAGGACAAATGATGAAGTTTGTGGCGAAACTGTTTGCTTTACCTGCAGTTTCCAAGGTTAAGAATCAACTGAGAGCCTCAGCTTTAAAGCCAACATGGCAGGCTGTTCTCATGCAGTGTCTGTACGTAGACGTAAAAAAAGTAATGTACCACATTCATATATAACCTGCGTAATTGGAAAGGCTGCAATCATGTGACCAATGTGCTGAAGGGAGTAGGTGAGGGAAGTTCAAAAGCCCATGTAAAGAGGAGGGTTAGGGTGATGGATGGGTCAAACAGCACAGGACTTTCCCCCAGGATACCTGTGTTTGGAACCATGTGAAACCAAGTGAAGGTTGACTTATTTACATTGTCATTATGTTTCTTTTCCTAAATATGTAACTTTATGTGAAGCACTTAATTTTATGTTGACTGAATAACGTCATTTGTGGGGTGCTAATTCATTAGATATTATAAAAACCGTTGTATGTGGATACATTGAATGTGGACACAAAGTTCTTAGAAAAAGAAAATGAAAGTTAAGGACAATCGAACATCTACAATTTCATGACAACAAGGCAAATTTTAGCTAATGCACTGAGATTGCTCTGTCAGCTGCTGTTGCTAGTCCCCTTTGACCCTGAGCAGGAAGCATGTGGAGGAAAATAATAAAAATGCTAAACTCAGAATGCTCACATGCTCACAATGACAATACTATTATGTTGACGTTTGGCAGGTTTAATGTTGATCATGTTCAGCATTTTAGTTTAGGATGTTAGCATGCTAGCACTTGCTAATGTGCTTTAAATAGCTGCAGCTGAGGCTGACGGGAATATCATTAGTTTTGAATGTGTTTGGTCATAAACCCAAGTATTGGAAACATTCAAATGATAACACTGAAGTCAGGGTCCAAAGTTATTTCTATTCACCCAGAAGGGAACATGAATGTGTGTACCATATTTAATGGCAAAGCATCCAAGTGTTGTCAAGACATTTCGGGTCCATGTCATTGGTCCGACAGCCCATTGGTCCGACATCCCATTAGTCCGACGTCCCGTTGTTCTGATATGTGATTATGCTAGGCTATACTGTATTTGTGTACCATAGAGGATCAGCAGACACAACAAAAGTAGGCTACTGGTCGAGAGTGCCATAGAGAGAAGAGAGTGAAACACCATAACCTCCTGTTATTAACTCTGGGGTCGGGGTTGTGTGGGGAGCTCTCCGCGGTGCTGATGGTGCGCCGTGACCGGCTCTGGGTCAGCTGGGAAAGGCTTGAGGCGGAGCAGGCTCACGGCTTATGTGTTTGCCACTTTCTTTTTCATTTTAACCCACACCATGATCTTTTCCTGACCCTAACCAAGTGGTTTTTGTGCCTAAACCTAACCAGACCTTAACCACAGGGCATCATGATGATTTCGGAACAACGGAACTTCAGAACAATGGGTTTAATATGGTCGGAACAATGGGATGTCGGACCAATGGGCAGTTCCCGACATTTCACCCAAAACCACAAATCTCAACCTTATGGTGGTGGTAATGGAAAAGTCAGAGAGTCACCAATGTCAGCTGTCTCAATCCTCTGGCGACCATGAATGTCCACACAAATTTCAGTGTATCTTTATTGTCCCTTACAGGGAAATTGGTTTGCAGCCAGGATTCATGTAAAACACACTAATAGTAATAGAAAACAACAGCAACAGGACATAGTTTACAGAGAGGTTCAGAGGGTTCAACAGTGTCCAGATCAAAAATGCATACAAGATACAAAAGATCACCGCAATGCATCTAATAATTGTTGAGATATTTCAATCTGGACCAAAACTGTGGAGCACCTAGTATTATTGTAAAAACAGATCAGATCAGATCAGTTTGTTCCACAGAAAATGCATAGAGAAATAGTTAATTGTCAAGAGAAGCCAAACAATGTCCTGCACAGGGCCCTTAAAGGGCCAGTGTGTAATATTGTATATCGCTATAAAGTGTATGATCGCTATAAAATAAAATTTGTTTGGTTTTCGTAGCCTTATAATTATGCTTTTATATATATATATATATAGCAAGGGTCTTGCTTCAGAGAGGTCGCCATCTTGCGCCGCCATGTATGTATGGCAGACTGAGCGGACAATCCAGCCAGCCAGAGAACGCGTTTTGTGTGTATAAATGAACCAACGAAGACAGCGGAAGGAAGGAAGAAGGAGGAGGAAACAGCAGAGAGTGTTAGTAGTTCGTCGATAAAGAGTAGTGAAAAGTTTTTTAGTTATAAAGTTTGCGAATGGACCACACTTACCACGCAACAGGAGAGAATGAACCCGAACCGTCATCTGCGAGGAAAAGAAGATGCAACTTCACTCCTTGTGATGCACTCTCTGCGGCGCTTTTCCTCCTGGTGATATCTCCCCAACGATGGTAGCAGTAGCACCAAATCCCATTCTGTACATTCAGCCTCTCTTCTCACCCGCTCAGCATCAAACACATGGAGTTCCTCATCTGTATGCTCCAGCTCAAACAGGTATGGCTCTGGGTCTGTGTCCGCTACAAGAAACTCTTCAAAATCGCGTTCAAAGTCGTCCATTGCAGCTACTATAGTCCGGAAATATTGCTAGGCTAAATAAACAGCTGAGCGCTGTTTACCGGCTACGCTGTCAGTCAGTGTGCGGGCTGGAGATTGGTGGAGCAGAGAGGGGAGGGGGGTCCCTACTTAGTATCTTAAACGAGTATGTGTGTAAAGTTATTAAGTGTGTCTGTTACGCCAGAAGAGTCAGAGTTTGGGACGGAGTGGAGTGTTACCGGAGTTTCTGGAGTGCTCAAATAAACGGGCTCATGAGGGATTCATTACAATATCGTAACATGGTTTAGATTTCTAAATAAACATTCACCTCGTCGCTAGATAGACCTACTCCTGAAAAAGTCGTGCGCAAGGCTTTTTGTCCCTACGAGGCCACCGTCATTTACCCGACGGGAGGGGTGAGCGAGTGAGCCCTGCAATCTAGAATTTGATCACTGATGTCACTGTTTTCAACAGTTTTCAATCCATTTTACACACTGGGCCTTTAAACCCTGGAGCAAGTCCTGTGTCGGGAGACAGCCCTGAAAGCAGTGATTCATGATGGCCATCTAATGGTTTGTGGGTTGGGAGGGAGGGGCGGTACCTTCTTGGTGCTTTGTGACCTGAGCATGTCTTCCTGATAAACTGTCAGGGGGCTCTGGTGAACTATCTACATTCTGCGGAGGTGAAGGATGTTGGTGAGATGGCCTCACTATCATCATTCATCACCAGCAGGCTGGTCTGCAATCCATATTTATTTGTCACCTATGTATTTATTCTCTCTGGATGAAATCATATTTTGAATCCATTTTGTCGATACTGGCTTCTTAATTTTGGATGATGCAAATCATTGATGGCCACTGCTAAAATATAGCCAACCTTAAAAAACAAGACACAAATAGCAGCATTTATAACAAAGCAAAGATGAGCTTCTTTTCTTTCCTTTGAATTTTTTTCCCCATTAAACCTCCTGTGTGCTAGAAAGAAAATATAGCACTCTTAGCTGTTCAATTACCTGTTCTCATGTCATTTTCCCCAACACCATGTTATTTCTACACACTGACCTTTAGACATGTATTGGACACAATTATAGACGTTTCCATGGTCAGAATACATCAAATTATGTAGAAGAAACATGCTCATACATGAAAGTTGGCATTTGTGCGAACAGAAAGTTCAAAAAACAACACTTTACACTGAATGTTAATATAGCGTGACTTATAATGGGTCTTCTGTGTAGAACACTGGGAAAGACAATATCCTTTTAAAAGCAGGTAAATACTGACCAGAAGTCTGTTTTGACACTGGCTCACTTCTCATCAGCCACCACTGTACTTCACAAACATTTTAAAAAACAACTGTTTAATCAGTGTTAATACAAAGCTTTGGTGCATTGGATCAGAAAGGAACAAAGTACAATAGGCAGAAATAAGGAAGGAAAGTAGCAACTCCACAAATACATTACATTCACATATTTAATATGTATTATATCAACATTGTAAGTGGGTGGTGGAGGGGAAGGTGGATGGTGTGTCATCCAGTGAGATGCTTGCCAAGCTGCAGACCACTGCCCGATACCAACAAACAACAAAACTGGTTGTGTTTTAGCAACCCATCGCGGTTTTTCCACTGAGGATATTGCCAAGAAAAGTTTTTTCATCGCTGTGTTTTGAGATTGTAATTGTATTTTAAGCCCAAACATGATCTTATCGTAACCATAACTAGGTGGTTTTTGTGCCTAAACCAAAGGTCAGCAACCTTTGCTATCAAAAGACCCATTTTTGGCTAGTCTCACTAAGGAGACCTAAGCTTAGCCATCGGCAGTGAGATTCAGCAAATTTTAGGAAAAGACACCAGGCCATAGATGTATGACGCACATAGTTGATGAGATGTTAACACATGTATTTATTTTTAAATCAGTGTATAGGCTACACATTTATACAAATTGGGAAAATGATAAATGAAAATTAAAATGATTAAAAAATAATCATTATTTCCATATAATTTTTTTGTCAAAGCCACAGGAGTTCTGTTACTGCTTGTATGGTACAGGTGTTGCTGGAAGACTCACCTGCCAGTACTTTCTTTAAAATTATCTCGTA
Source organism: Epinephelus lanceolatus (assembly GCF_041903045.1). Taxonomy (NCBI): domain Eukaryota; kingdom Metazoa; phylum Chordata; class Actinopteri; order Perciformes; family Serranidae; genus Epinephelus; species Epinephelus lanceolatus. The sequence continues at coordinate 24,940,656 of NC_135736.1, read as the reverse complement.
CCTTATTCAACGTCCACTACAAATGTACTTTTCAGTATTTTTGAAGTGACGTATCTCTACTTATACGTAAATTCTTCCTCACCCACACCAGTGTTTCCACTTCTCATCTGCCTGGTTTGAATTCATGTTAAAGTGTAGGTTTATATGTGTACCTTTGCCTGCCTTTCCTTTCCTGAGATTTCTCTCATGTGTGCTCTACTCTCCGTTCAGTTCAGGAAAATATCGCTGCTGGTGCTTTTAAGGCACACAAACAGTAAATATACAGATAATAAGCACACAAAAAGGGTGGAGGGTGAAATCTCAGTGTTTTGTGCTGATCTCTTGGGTGCTGATTACCGGATCTATATGGCCTCACACTAAAGTATGCTCCAGTGTGTGATTGTGGAAAGAAAGAATTTATGTGAATAAGCACAACTGCTAAACCCACACACCTGAAAGCCACAGGAAGCCTGCAGACACCTGCTGTGAAAAGCACAGGGTGAGTCAACATGAAGCTAAGTCACTTTTCAGTTACCTCCATTTATCACATATACACTGAGCTTCCGTCGCCGTTTGTCCTCTCTTCGGTAGCAGCTACAGCAAATGAGTAAAAATCACTGAGGTCAGTCCCACTCTATGGATTCTTTTAGGCCTAAATAAGCTTGGACAATAATGATGTCCTTGTTTCATAATTTGTAGTATTCCTGTGCCTGGACACAGAACCGGCAATCTCAAAGGGCCGTTAGTCAGAAGAATATGATGAATATTGCATGGCTTGTTTGGAGAGGCCTTTTGGGGGGTAATTGTTCCAGCAAAACAACTAATGCATCTGCTTAAATCTGAGACAACCAATGTCCGTTTAAGGTATTCAGAGCATGCAAATGCCCATCGTTAATGCATTAATAATTATCTCACTTCACACAGTGCCACTGTCTCAATTTGCTGCGCAGCAATGTAGAATTTGCAACCTTGCTATCTCTCAAACAGAGCAAACAATAATTTGTATTTTTCCCGTTGACGCTGTGGATATGTATGCTGCAGCTGATAAGTCAGCATTAATAAATTACTGTCCTTTTGAAGTAATTGTTGGAAGAAAATACTGCTTAAACATGTGAAACAGTGGCAACTTGTGCTCAGTGAAAAAAATATTAATCACTATGTTATGAACTTGCAGCCGGTGTGAGCCGATGTCTCAATGAACACAACTCAACAAGAAGAAACCAGCAACAAAATGACAGAAAATGACACAAATTATAAAATACACTTAGCTATAAGTATGTGGCTGTTGGGCTTGGTTAGAAGTAATACGTCCACAGCCACAGAAAGCTTTCAGAATTCTGTAGATAATGCTGAACTTTTACTGTTCAACCCAGAAGGAACATTAGATTTGTTGATACAGCAATAAAGCTGACACTTGTGCGGTATTGTTACAAAGATGTACAGTATCTCTGTGAAGGGCTCTCTTGGTATCGAGCATAAAAACAAACTGGAGTGGATGTGAGTCATCCGTGTTAAGTACAGAACACATTCCTCAGGAAATGACCCACATGGGTATAAATCAGTGTGACTGTCCCTCTACACCGGCCCACACTCGCCTCTCCTACAGAGCTCCCACTCATCACATCCCAGTACTGCAGGGGTCATAACACACAGGTCTTACTGGGAAATTAATAAATGCGCTATATGACACGGTAGCTGCCACAGTGGTGCTTACATCAGGATGGTGAACAGCTGTAGTTTTTGAATGCTATTCAACATCGCTTATTATTATTAAAGCACAAACTGCAGTGTTATTGTGTTTAAAAAATTAACCTTACTAGGGTAAATATGTGCGTGTACAGATAGACATCTAGGTTAGTGCATAAGGGGAAAACATAATTGCATGTAAGAGGGAAAATAGTTAAAGTATTTCCTAAAATATACAACATTCAAAAATATAATTACAGGGTAACACAATATGGGAAAACAGGATAATGTTATTAAAGTGAATTTAGTTGGGACACAATTTTCTGTATTTTAAAATGATTATACACTTATGAATGAAATTTGCTTTAGGAAGTTGTAAATATTTCTAAATGAGAGGTAAGTATTATTTATACTGTGGACATTAATACTGCTGCTGGGGAACAAAACATTAAGCTAAGCCAGGGAAGCAGGGTGCAACTCTGTAGCTATAACTTTGATGTGTATGTTGTTAAAATGATAATAAAATGCTGGTGTAATGCAGGCTGGGGGGGTCCACTGTCAGATCTATCTACAGTCATAACTAATGTTGAATAGGACCTGAACAAGCTTTTGTGTCTTGTTACATAATTAGATTGTGAGCAATAAGGAGCTGAATACATTTACTTTCCCTCAGAGACAAATCATATAGAACATAAAGAATAATGTGATGAGCTATTCATTCATTTGACAGATTTCATGTCAATGTTTTCTTTCTTTTTTTTGTTTTACACCTTTTTGCCATCTGCTTTTTTAACTGAAATTACATTAAAGAAAGGGGTGACACATAATTACTTATTGTTGCTGTAGAGGCCACAGTAGGTCTATTGATGCTACTTCTGGCATTTAAGAATAATAGAATAAAATTCTTGGTACTAACAATCTACACCGGAATGCCTTGGAAAACTCAGATTTTATGGTAGGCACGAGTGTATATTCATGAATATCAATCAATCATAAATAATTTAATTAATTACTAATAATTTATTCACTTGATGTCAATTATTGACAGTGTGCTCCCGCTAGTCAGCAATTAGCATTTAAATCCCTGTCGATGAGTAGCCAGTGACCACCATATATGGAGGTGATAATCACTATCGATAGGTGCATCCTGCCGACCTGCCGACATGGAGCGAACAAAGAAAGAGAGGGAGAAAAAAACCTTTCTGACGCTGAGGCTATTATTTTAGGTGAAGGACTGAGAGAAAAGTATTTTATTATCTTACTATATATAATGACGAAAACTCTGTGTGTCTGTCTGTGTGTCTGTTCCACGTTTTGTCCTCACTGTCTTGGTCAATCCATGTGAAATTTGGCACAGTGGTAGAGGGTCATGGGAGGATGTGAATGAAGCAATATTACATCATGGGGGTGCTATAGCAACCGACTGAAATTGCACACTTTGAATGGGCATATCTCATGCCCCGTATGTCGTAGAGACATGAAACTTTGCACAGAGATGCCTCTCCTCATGAGGAACAAATTTGCCTCAAGAACCCATAACTTCTGGTTATATAGATTTTCCGCCATTTTGAATTTTTTTGAAAAAAAAAAAAAAACACTTAAAATCGATCTCTTCCTAGGAAGTTTGACCGATCTGCATGAAACTCGGTGAACATAATCTAGGGACCATTATCTAAAGTTGCCTATATTTGACAGAACAGTGAAGCATGACATGAAGGATGGGAGAGAGAGAGAGCAAGGAAGACATGCAGCAAAGAATGAAGGCCGGATTCCAACTCCCACCGCTGCAACAAGGGCTAGCCGCACCTTTCCCATGTGAACTACCAGTGCGCCCCACTTTTAAATCAATACAACATATAAACACTTTAACTATCTGCCTTTCAACATGCTACCTCAACTACTAATGTACAGTTTTAGCCCACTAACTATCCCACTATTGGCAAATGTACTACTGTATTTTCAATAAAGCAGTTGTACTATCAAATTCACAAAAACTCTGTCTGAATACATTGTTCTTCTTAATGGGTTCAGTTGACTATTTAATCTGCAATTTCCTATGACCTGTATCCCAAACACACACCATGTGAAACTGAAACTGTACATGGGCAACTGTGCACTCAATGGGTATGGACTAGTATATATAATTTTATTATTGGTGGTGTGACAGGGACAGGTAAATCAAAGGCCTGGAAGGAGGTAACGGATGTCCTCTGTGGTAAGAACCAACCAAGAAGTTACAAGAAAATGGATCAATATGAAACTTTATGCAAAAAAAAAAAAAAAAAAAAAAACACACATAAGGATACACAAAAAACAAAACAGCTACAAGAGGAGGCTCTTCCCAGTCTCTTTCAAGAGACTCATTCCTGACGAAGACAGCGACACGCCTCCACTGGAGGAGTTAACAGTAAACTCAGACGCTAAGGTGATGTTCATGTTATATTAAGTGTTAAATCACTATCCATTCTGACAGCCACCACTGGAGTTCTCTTTCCTGATTGAATCAAGTGGGAACAGGATGCCAGAAATGTAGAAAACCCATGTATGAGGTTGATTTGAATAACCTAATCTGGAGCCTAAATCTGCTAATTGCCAATTAATTTCTCTAAATGCCTTATTTCTAATCTTTTGTCATGTTTAGCCTGTGTGTTTCAAAGGCATCTGCGTACTGTAAACATAAGAGAGCACAATACAAATTAAAATTGCAATTTCTAATAATCACAAGCCATTCTGATATGCAATCCTTATTTACACAGGCACTATGAGCAGTCAGAAGCAGGTGTATACTCTGTTAGTAACCATGAAAAGATCGGAGCTACAAACTTATTGATAAATGCTGAAATACACGTAAATTTCCTTCTGCAAACAGTTTACACACAAATTCCTTCTGCTCACATTTCATTATTAATATTCATTATTTTGTCAATTACAATTTGACTACTACAAGGTTAAGAATGCCTTCACATTCAAAATATGTTTTCTGGCTTCCAGTGCCGTTGAGTGCACAGTATGATTGTTTTCCCTTTTGGCAAAAATACAATCCAGTTATCTCTGTATTCATCATCTTCCCAAATGCATAAAGGAATAGATGAGTCTTAATAAAGATGCCAAGCTGTTAATGAATTTAGATGGTTAGGTTGGCATCAATTGCTGACATGTAAATCTAAAATAAGTTTCTAATTGGGACACAGAATCTTGGATTATATAAGGCTTCTTGTCATCACTGTTATATCCGCTTGTTTGATTATAGATCATATGCAGTTTGTGAGTTTTGCTTGATTACATCTCTTATTCAAAGTGGCCATCAACTGACAAGCTGATAAACAGTTTCAAATTGTTTCCTTTTTCTCTTCTCAAAAGTTGACATAAGAACACGTTTACACAGTAGAGCTTGTTGGATTCTGCTAACCCCCTCACAGCAGAACCCAGCCAAAAACGCCTCTTTGTACAGTCACCTCCAGGTTAATTAACACATGGAGAAGGAGCCATCTCCCCTGACTGCCACTCTCAGAATAGTCTCCTGCCAAAAGCAGCTGCAGGTGGGCCAACCAATGAGCACAAACAAATCCTGCCTTTGTAGGTTACATTAATTGCATCCCACTCGAACAGAACATACCAACACCAGGTGCTGCAACCAGATGGGCGTGTAAATGCCATCTCACAGCCTGGCACCACACCAAAATTCAAATGCGGCCTCGGTCATAATCATTTGTCACTCTCTTTGTATCAAGAGAAATTTTTGTTTGACGGGGTGCCAAGAGAACTGCTGAGGTGAGGCTGCAGCTCAAACAAAAACAATTTCAGCCCCATTCAGTGTTGTTCACATCTTCACTTTTTATTTTTTTCATCAAAAAAAAGTGATGTAGAAGACTTAACTTTGAATGTTTTGTTCAGTCAGTATCACCTTATCCAACAATCTACTGAACCTTGTCTGTCTTCTGTGAGTTTGACCTCAAGGTCGTGTCTCATTTTTGATGTGGTGCTATGAGCGATGCTCCCCCTCCCTCACCTTACTCCCATGATGACCACCGATGCAGTAAATCTCTTGCTGGGGGAGTCCCCATAACAGAGCCGGCCGGTCTGCGGGCTGTGAGGGAGGAGTGCATGAAGACGACTGGCCATGGAAGGTTTCTATCACTGCACAGTCAGTTCTTATCATTTCTCCCTTTGATGAGAGGAGAGTAGGGGAAGATAATGTCTGAAGGTCAACTCTCAGCACTGAGCAGCAACCTGATAAGGACCGAGCTTATACTGAGTAAAGAAACCTTTCAGCCCTGACCGACAACCGACAACTACAGCTCTTGGAATACGACAGAATGGCTTTTTTGAACACGACTGTACACGGTATCTAATGTTAAGATAAGCAGGTTGTGTGGATACAATTATTTTGCTCCTAGATTTTGTGGAAACTCTTTGGGTGGGCATTTCCAAAAGCAGAGGGTGACTGGCAGACCTGGGTTTAGATGCCTTTGTTGTAGGCTACTCCTGTAGCCTACAACAAAGGCCTGTGCCGTACGAAGATGATAAAATATGCACACATAACATTAGCTATGTACAATTACAATTTTAAGATGTCTGTTTTTATAACGTTCAGCATTTGGATGACCATCATGTTCAGTTTGTATTCGCACTTGGAAAATGGACACTAGCATCACTTGGTCTCTGGAAGCTAGTTCCCTAGGTTGCCTTAACCAAGAGGCGACCTTAGGGGCTAAAAAATGAAGCTAACACAGGAGTGCCAAAAACTGCAGTTCCTCTAATGGCCACTTGAGGTCGGCTTCAGAAGCCGGTCAATCCACATACTGTAGACCCCCACATTAAAATACTCAACTTTACAGATGCAGAAATAATCATGTTTACAGCCTGGATTGGCCTCTATAGCTAATTTACCACTTCATGACAACTGTACAGAGGTGAATTTTATATAACTCACCCATTAACATTCGATTAAGGCTTAAAGTTACGCATAATTAAGGGGAGTCCTTTAGCGACGACGGTAATGCCGAACTCAAGGCTTCAAAACAGCAATCCACAATCCAGTGGGTGACATTACGGTAGCTACGTCCATTATTTTTACAGTCTATAGCATTTACATTAGCATCGATTCCCACTAGATGTTACTCATTTTTCATGTTATATCAATGCATGTTGAGTCACGGGTAGCTTCAGTGTGTTTGTTCTGCATTTTAGAGGATTCAGACTAGTGTTAACTGTCTCACTGTCTTAAGTCCTGTGGTGATTGTCAAAAGCAATGTTGTGAACTCCTTTCTAGCAAAAGTGGGCTCGCTAGCAGCTCCAAAAGTTGCTCAGAGTCAGCAGATGACATCACATCCTCATTTGCATATGTGTGAAATAATCAGGCATCAATAGAAGCATAAAAACTTTGCTGAATTAGATTCAATAGAAAAATTCCTCAACAAACATTTAATGTTATGAGAGCTGATGCTTCTAGTGCACCACTTTCTTGCACTTCCAATCCAGGGAGCAAGAACTTCAGTGCGACTATAGAAACTCACTACAAATGAACTGCCAAAAAAGCAATCGGCGTCTAAGCTACTGCACAGTGGAAGAGGAGAGAGTAAGAGGGACCCCATGCTGATGGCAGAAAAGTCGTGGACTGCGATTACTCTGAGCAGCATGCATGGAAATGAATCATAATATATTTCTGGCCTTTGATGATCTGATTAAGTTGCTAAATTGGTCATTAGTCGCCTTTCAGGAATAAATTTGCAAGAAGAGTCTGAAAAGTCACTAAATCTAGTAAGAAAGTCACCAAGTTGGCAACACTGGTAAAAACTTACTGCAAAGAATAGTGTAAGCACAATACTTTTTTCCTAGGATGGCGAAGGTATGGCCCACAACACTCTCTCTCTGACTGGCCAATACCCGTTGCTTCTCTTAGTTAGTTTGATTAGGTTTAGGCAAAAGGAGTGAGACTGGCTAGGGTGAGGGTAAGACTGTCAGGGTAAGCCAATCAGAGGCAGAGTAAGGCAGAGTGGGGTGGGTCAAGCCTAGAGCGTAGATTCACTGCCTGAACCCGAACCCGACCCGGACCCCCCTTGACGGCGCCACTGGCTGCGCACATGTGAGTTGTTGATGGTGACAACGTGTGTCGGCTTCGTCGATTGTACCAAGTAAAGCACTACGCTGGTATATGACAGCAAAAAGATGGGGACCTTGACACTTGAAAGGCTTGCCATGGCAAGAAAGATGAGAGTCAACCTTCAATATCCACATTCGAATCCTTAAATAAAATGTTGGGTTTAAACTGGGATCGGGCTCGTAATTACAGTTAAAGGGACGGGCAGGGCTGGGCTCGGACAGAACACGCACGGGCTTGGGTGGGGTCAGGCTGGATTTTTTGGGCCTGATCTAAGCTCTTTTCAAGCCTTTGTTATCCGAATGCGTTCTGTAACCTTATCACCTCATGAGGTCATAATTCAAAGCATGTCACAAAGTAACATACAGAGTCACGTTATTTTAATTCTGTAGGGAGTGCTAAGATCACAGGTAGTAAGATATTTTGAAAATTTACTTTCAAATCAGGGTCAGCAGGAGGGCTTTATCTAGATATTCAAGTCAGTCTCCTCAAACTTTGATCAATAAATATCAGGTACCATGTTTCTCTAAAAGGGGATGTATCATTTACTGTTGGATTTAACTTCATCCCATATAGAAGATGATTTAAGAGACTTTTTGGCAAGTCATAATTTGTGGACATTTTCATATCTATTACACAACACTCGACCAGGTTGCCTCAGGCTCTACTGCAGGCACTCTGCGATGCTTAAGTGAGAGCAAATCTGTGAAAACAGTAAACGCTGGTGCCTTCTGACCAGGAACAGCAACCCTGCTCATGAAGTAATATTTAGGCAGCTGTTCAGAGTTCCCACAGTCAGAGTGGACTGACCAAGCCCTTTTAATGATGCAGTCTATTTTCTTTTAGTTTGACAGTATATTGATTTCCTAAATATCCCATGGTAAAATACTATTGTCAATAGCTATGATGGATGATATAGTTACAGGTGCTCTGTATTGTCAGATATGTAATTAAATTCCCCTTTTCTTTAAAACATGCAGAGCCTACATACAATAGCAAATCCACCAGAACCAATCAGTTGTTATAAAGAAAATAAGCCTGTTATTCAGTACTTATTGTATCCATATTCAAAGATGTGGGCTGTTCTCCAGTGATAACAGATAGTAGTGGAATAATATTATCTCCCCCCCTTTGTATTTGAATTTAAATTTATTTGAATTACAATGGAATGTACGATACGCCATTTCTAAAAGATATAAAGAACATTTCAAAACATTCGGATTTGTGTTTGTTAGCCGCATCTAATTTATGCACGCATCTCGATGAATTTCTGAACATTTCTTTTTAAATGGGTGATGCTTCAATCCGTCTGTCACTCACTTTTGTAATTGCAATGACACATTTCTATCAATCATGCTTTTTTCTTTTTCTTTTTACAGTGCCTCAAATGCTTTCAAGCCAAACAATTGGGAATTTAATTAAGCTCATGTTATCATATTTCTTTTAATGTTGTCTTTTAGTCCTCACAGTATTCCCGTTGCAGCAGTGCTCCTACACTGTGGAGGCTAATGATCAGGGGACTAAGTTCCCACAGAGAAAAATTTAGAGCTAACTCAAGAAACTGTAGCCAGTGTTAATATTAAATTAAAAGCAACTATCATGAGCAAATTCCCATAGGGTGATATTAATGCTACACGCATATTAATGCCAAGGTACTACAATTTATGTCTTATATGATGTTTTAAAGTCCAAAGATGTTACTTTACAGTAAATATCTGGCATCACACCCACCCAAAATTAACACCAACTTAAGACCTATAAAAGACCCTTATTTACTGAGCTCACAGTGAACACTCCATTTACTGTTTATTGTACAGAGAAGTTATAATAATTGAATACACTTTATATGTTATTACTGCCCTCACTAAGGGTGCCAGAACAAAAACACATGACCTACAGCAGTCCATAGTCAGCTGCAGGGTTTTGCATTTTCTTAATGACACAGTAAAACAAGACTAAAAACCAGCATCAGCAAATGGAATAAAATGCAATTTTGTTGGAATGATCACAGGACCTGCATGTAACTTTTCTGTCTCTGGGTTTTTGGTCTTGGTAACTCCTGTGTGATAAATGTACTCTCTGGAGTTTTTTGCCTCTAGTTGGCTATATGGAGCAGTTTTTATTCCTCCGCACCAATGATAGCTGTGAATATAAAGTTATATAAAATGTGCACAAATATACAGTTAAGGTCAAAATTATTAGCCCCCCTTATGAAATCAGATAAAACCCTTATCCTTCCAATGACATGGGCCATAACCTTAAGTGTTTATAGTTTGTGTGTGTCCGCAAGAACAAAGACAACATCTGCATAAGGTCAAATGAACATTTTTATTGGTTTGCTGAACTGAAACAAGAAAAAAGCAAAAAATGCAATGGTCAGAATTATTAGCCCTCTGACAACTAATAGTCAATAGTGTAGCCTTTCTGATCCAAAACTGACAACAACATCTTCTGGTAGTTTCTAACTAAGTTGGCACATGTCTCCTGAGGGATTTTAGCCCATTCTTCCTTGGCAAATTGTTCAAGATCATGCAAATTGCTTGTTCTCCGAGCATGGACCCGAACCTTGAGCTCCCTCCACAGATTCTCGATAGGATTGAGATTAGGGCTCTGAGAGGGCCACTCCAGAACCTTGATTTTGGTGTCTTTCAAAAAGTTTTTGACTAACTTTGATGTATGCTTTGGGTCATTGTCTTGTTGGAAGACCCAGCGACGACCTAACCCTAGACTGGCTGCAGATGTCTTGATGTTAGCCTTCAAAATACCCACATAATCCACTTTTTTCATGGTCCCATGCACCCGAACAAGGTTTCCTGTCCCTGAAGTAGCAAAACAGCCCCACAGTATTATGTTGCCACCACCGTGCTTCACTGTGGGGACAGTATTTTTAGGGTTGAAGGCCTCGCCCTTCCTTCGCCAAAAAAAAGCAGCATCCATATGCCCAAACAGCTCAAGTTTGGTTTCATCAGACCAAAGGACAGACTTCCAGAACTCACCCATATGTTTCAGATTGTCTCTGGCAAAATTCAGTCGGGCTTTAATGTGCCGCTGTGAAAGCAATGGGGTTCTGTAAAACAGAATAAAACTGGTAAGAAAAATTACATATGTGAAAAGATCATGAAATACTAAAAATATCAAAACCACTACAGACAACCAAAGACCACTGAAAACATGTAAGTTTTAAGATCTGTCTTAAAGTGTCAATGGATTCCAGAGCTTTGGAGCAGCTACTGCAAAAGCACGATCTCCCTTACCCACCAGCCTCAAATGTGGGACAGTGCACTGCTTGGAGGATCTAAGAGGTCGGGAGTTGGAGTAGGGGCAGAGAAGTTCAGCAATATACTGGGGTGCCAGCCCATGTGGCTTTAAAAACAAATAAAAGAACCTTAATTCGAACCTGTATTTGATAGGTAGTCAGTGCAGGGATGCTAGCACTGGTGTAATGCTGTCTCAATCTATACATATGCCTGTACATCCATCGCAATCTTTTGAATGCCATATCTCAAAAACACCTAAAGGGAATTTCTTTAAATTTTGGAGCAATGACCACTTGGACGAAATGATAAACTGATTAGATTTTGGTGGTTATAGGTTGAAGGTCAAGGTTACTGTGACCCCATCTGTCTCATTCTTGTGAACAGGATAACTCAAGAACACATTGAGGGAATTTCTCCATATATTGCACAAATGTCCATTCGACTTAACAATGACCTGATTAGAATTTGGTAGCCAAAGGTCAAGGTCACCATGACCTTGTATCTGTCTCATTCTCGTGAACGAAATATCTCAAGACCACCTTGAGGAATTTCTTAAAATTTGACATAAACGTCCACTCTGACTCAACAATAAACTGATTAGAATTTGGTGTTCAAAGGTCAAGGTCACTGTGACCTCCCAAAGCTCAAGAGTTCACACTAATTTTGACAAAATTTCATACCAATAGGATATAATAATGAAGTGATGACATTTTAGATCCAAAAGGTCAAAGTCAGCTTGAGTATGACATCATAATGTTCTGCACAAAAACCTTTCTGGCCATTATTCAACATCATATCTCAGGAACAGAAGAGAAGACCTTTGGTCACATACTGAATTGGTGACACTAATCTTGGGTGTCCACCTTGAAACTGTGCTTACTGTATAGATCCTCTGTGCTGCTGGGGGGAAATGTGTGTGAAGCATCAAGGTTTTTGCAGACATGGATTTGAACTGTAAGTGCAGGTTGATTGGTTTACAGAGGCAAACAACACGAAGCAGTAATTCTCGTTTCTAAGTGTGTTTGATGGTTGTGGTATTGTTTATGTGCACTAAAATGCAGCAACAGACACATAATGAACCAACAAAAGTCAAGTCAGGTTACTTAGCCAGGTTATGTGGGTAATTGTTTCAGTCTGACTTCGGATGGAGTTCTTTTAAATACAAGGATGCATCGCTCCATATAATTGTCTGTGATTAGAAACCCAATTACGCCTAAACATGGCAGAGAAATCTACCTGGGGTAATAACTTTTCTCTAATCCCCTACCCTACAGGAGCCAGGTTTCTCATTTGCATGACATTTAAGTGAGAAAAAAAAAATCACAGGAAAGAGCTGACTTAAAACCAAAGCCTTAAGAACATATAAAGGTACTGATGAATGAAAACAATGCACAATTTCAAATATCTGAAAAAATATCAGCTTTGAAAATGTTTTAAGAGTAAGCATTGCATTCAATATGTTTTGGTAGACCTCAAGGATACACACGATCTATCTCGGTGAGTAATACTGAATGCTGACAACTTTTGTTTCTAGAAAAGTTCACAGAGCACCTTGAAGACACGTTTGCCGGTAATTACCTTGAGTGTTTCTGCAGTATTGTTGTGTGTTTTTCTTGCTCCCTAAACATTATTAATATCATGACTAAGCAACTGTTCTTCAATATTGATGTGCTTCAAGCTTGGCCTTTTAAGGATCATTATTCAACTAAATATGTCCACAGTGTATCCACCAGTCACATTTGATCTACATTGTAATCAGCTCAGTGTTTTTATAATGCCATAAAGACAGCAGGCTCCATTTTGTCATTCAGACATGAGTACATTACAAAGTCTGTGTGAAAGTGCAGCATCCAAACTTTAATGGAAACCAGAAAGGATGATGTTAGGGGATGAATTTTGGGTTCATTTAACAGTCTGTATGACATGGCAGTCTAGCTCTGTTTATACCTGGTATTAACATGTTACTTTGGTGATCCAATCACAAGTAGACAGCGCTTGCTGCGGTGGTCTGCGATGCATCTGACCACATATCGTATGTGCTGTAATCACTAGTGTGTCCTGATGCATCCACAACAAGGGTTACGTCACCAGTGCAGGATGTGGCAGTTGTTTTGGTGACAGTTTGCTAATGCTGTACAACTTGCACATTTCATGAGCTGGACAAAGTTTTGTGTGACTATCCATCATTTTGCCCTATGGAAGGAGACATGTTGTATTCTGCTGACAGCGATATCTCCAGCAATACCAACACGACTGCAGGCATGACTAGTGGACATGCTGGCGAGCAGCTAGCGAAAGCGTGGGCATAATAACTGTGTGTGGGGCCCCTTTTACCTTCAAGGTAAGTGATGTAGGCAGAAAAAAAATCTGTATTTACATGGTCAGGGCAGCTGAAGACGCATGATAGACACACATGTAAAAAGCGATGTGTCGCAGCCCTCCACTTGTTGGTAGGTTCATTGAAACACATTTAATAAGTGGGTGTAATTCATCATCGCTGCTAATAATCGCCACGGCCTTAGAACATACGGTAAGACCAGTGGTGGCTGCTGGTCTTTCAAGGAGGGGAAGCTCATTTTCGGCCTACGTCATAAAATGTGTCCGTTTATTTATACGTAAATTCTACCCTCTGGGGCTGCAGTGCGAGGCTAGTGTGACCGCCTGTGAGTGCTTTGGGACAGTGGAGGGGCTCACAGCAGCACCCGCTGCTCGCTGGGGACAGTAACTGCAGAGCGACAGAAGTCAGAGTCTCCAAACACGAGTACAGTCTCCAATAACACCAGAAAAAGATGCTAGATTTGTCGCTAGTCATTTTTAACAAAGAAAAAGTCACTAAGAGGATTGGAAAAGTCTCCAGATCAACACGGAACAATGGAATGAAACTTGAAAAATGCTCCGGTGGTGGTTTATATTTCAAGATCGCTGATTCGCTCATTTCGCTGTCAATCAAAAAGGGATTCAGCCTCAGACAGATCATCCAATCATCATGCAGAAGCCCAGCGTCCAGGCCAGCCCACTGCCCCATAGACCCCCAGAGACGCTGAGCGTCCGATGGGCGGGACAAAACCGAGCATTTATCCAATGACTGTCTAGTTTCGCTGCAGTGGAACAACCCACTCAATGCTTCCCCAATGAAGTCTTTGTACGCTGAGCTTCCACTGTTTAATGCACTGTGACGCTACGGGTATGAATGAGAAGAAATTTGCATCAGTGACCTGTGATAAGTAGCTGATTCTGAACAAAAGCTGAACGCGTTCTAGCGCATATTTAGTCAATGAAATGTAAACACAACAGTACATATATTTGACCACTTATTTTTTGACATTTTAGGGGAAGCTGAGCTTCCCTTGCAATCTTAGAGCTTGAATTAGAATTTGTAAGAGTCTTTCCATTCTTAATTGAAAGCTCTGTTGTCATTGTCCCCTTATGTTAAATTCCTTTCTCTCTGACTGAGTAGCATCATGTGAGATGATTTAACATGCATTTGGTCTGTAAGTTTCCTGGTCAATAAACCAGAGCTACAATGATGCAAATGCTAGAAACGCTCCGTCACTCCATAATGGTTCTCAGCAATTTATCAGTTACAAGTCTGGGTCCAGATAGGACAGTGCCGGGGTCCGGACCCGTGGAATGGAGAGGTGTGACAGGTTAACAGAGGGGATGCATATTGGTCATTTTGCTACCAAGGGGGACGGCATCCCCCTTCATATCACCTATTGGTTATGGTTTAGCAGCCTGTTATATGGCAATATCCATTCTAAAGCAGGATTTATACTTGTGCATTGGCTCTATGCACGTGGCCTACACCGTTGTGAGCATTAATACATGTGCAGTGGTGTGTCTGTGTCACTCTGCAGTTACACCTCCAAATCGCTAGTCAGCAACAGGGTTTCTGTGAAGTGCTGTAAAGTTTAGTTGATTCAAAACACACATTAAACACGCGTTAAACGCACGTTAAATATGGCTTAATAGCAACAATTTCAAAAACAAGTACACAAATCAGCTTCACTATAACTCGCAGCATTCACAGACAAACACTTGTCTTTATCTGGACACATTTTCCCCACAAATACAACATGCTAACGTTTTTAGCACAAGCCTATGGCATTTAACATTGTATAAATAAGCCAAGCAGCTAGCAGACTTTTTCTCTACTCATATGAAGCCAGGGACAACAGCAACATAAAGGTAATGTTACAAAATTTGGCTCTATTACAACTCACAAGGTTCACTGACAGAACAACTGTCTATAACATGCTAACGTTACTAGCACAAGCCTGTGGTATTTTTCATTGTATGAATAAGCCTAGGGACTAGCGTATAATTCCTCTGCTCATATGAAGCCAGGATAAATCCCTGAAGGATAAATTACACACAAGACTTAAAATGCTATTTTGTGGGGGCTTTATTGTCTTTACAATTTATTGTTTCTTATTTGTGAAATTAAAGTAAATAAAAGTTTCATTTCCACTGAGGGAAATGGTTTCAGTTTCCAATAATAGACAGGAGGTCTGCATCGCTGCAACGTGTGGTTACATTTTTTGGGAGGTGCATGTCAGACTACGGCATAGGATACGGCGTAGGATCTACGTCAATGCAAAGCCTATGCCGTAGGTGCGGCGTCGATACGACGCAGAAGTATCCTGCAAAAGTGTCACTAGACTCTACAGTATATTTGCTCATATCTGATTCAGAGTTTGGTTACGTTTTTATTATGCCCAAATAACTGCAAATAATTCCTTATCTATCATGTCCCATGTGTTCCAGATGTGAACAACAGTGGTAATAAAATGTGAAAAAGAATTGCTTGTGAGGTTGACATTTAACAAGCAGTAAAATTTCAGAAGTAATACTCTTGGCAGGAAACAACCTGTGAGGGAGTCAGGACAGGGTCTGCTTTCTGACCAGGTAGCCAGTTTTTTTATGGGCTGGATGCTGAAGTGAAAAATAGAGTGGGACGAGGGAGGAACAAAATACCAATACTTGGACGGACTGAAGGAAATAAATGAGAAAGAAGAGCAAAGACGGGGGGTACAGTGAACAAAAGAGCCAGATAATACCTTATCTCACTGCGGTCAAGGGTACTTGCACCACAAAGTCTGACACTGCAAATAATCCCAGTTGGTAACTCTTTAAAGTTTCAACTCCCATCTCTGAAACTTTATTATTCCCCTTCAATCTGTTTTCTTTTATTTACATAGACATTCTTAAAACTGACCTTGCAGTTTTTGCTGCGCGCTGTGTGATGAAATTGGAATTGATTTTATTGATCTGAGGTCCATATGCATCTGAGTCTCACTCCACTGCAGTTACTGTGGACTAAGCTGCAGTTTCTGATTTAAACTCCAGAAACTTCTGTAGGTAATGATCATAATATAGATCAATTGATGAGCATGAGGCTTTCAATAATTGAAGAGTCCAATATTAGCATTTCACCAGCTTAATATGCAGTGTTGTAGGCTCATGACATGTGGGGTGTGCAGTAACTAATGTGAGCCAGCTGTTATGCACAACTGTGGCATTAGACAAGTTGGGCAGACGTTTCAGTTTGTCTTTTGTGTCATTTTTGAAGTTCTAGCTTCTCTACATGATGTTTCATGGACGAAGATGAAAGCCGACTGTGTATCTTTACATTCATGTTCATGAACTTTCACATGAGCTTATTTACTCAGTGATTTGTAAAAAAGGGATGTGTGTGAGGAAATCTAGCTTGCTCTCAGTTCCGGGGTGTCATATGCTGACACTTTTTCATGGCCCTCAGTGTGTGATATCAATGCCAAAGGCACTCTTTAGCTTGACAAACAGGGCATTCAGCTAAATCCACTGTAAACCCATCCGCAGCAGTGGTAGATGCTGAGAGCAACTGAAATAGAATAAAGAGCAGAAAAGAGCACATAGGGTGGATGGGTCAAACAAAACTGAACTTTCAGCAAGGGGACCATAGATCATGTCCGATGTGAAACAAAGTCACTGTTGTTTTAACTCAGCTTTATGTCACTTAATGTACCTATGACCTGTGTGTTTTAACTTAATGTTAGCAGTAGGGCTGCCCCCTAATAGTCGACCAAACATTAGTCGACCAGAAAGGTCATTAGTCAGCAAGATTTCATTGGTCACGTAGTCGGAGAAAACAAACAAACAAATGTGAAACTCTATTAGGAGCTGCACCTTGTCAAAATACATCAAAACCTATATGACTGGACCATGTGGGAATTTAATTTGAAAAGACAGACACAGGAAGTGGCCACGCTCAGCAGTCAAACAGGAGTCACGTTAATTTCCAGGGCTGGTACCTGCGGTTATTCCACAGGCTAGTTAATAACATGTCGGGCAGGAAATCCAAAGTGTGGGATCATTTTGAGAAGGTGAAGGACGAACCCAAGGTGATATGTAAACTCATCTTCATTGGTCGACTACAAACATGACGTATCATCTGAAACATGTAAGTAGCTACATGCCCATTAGCCATTTAGCACAATCATTTCTGCTTTGCCGACAGCGTCATTAACAGGCAGCTTGCACAGTGTGTGACGTGCACTTGTAGATAAAATATAGGCCTATATTAATGAAGGTTCATTAGTACAGTTTTGTATTTCTCTGTAATGTAGCACAGTGTTAACAATGTTACTGATACTATTCTTTCTCAGACCTTCAACTCAAACCATTGTGTTGCCCCGCCCAAAATATATATGGTTTAATAATTAAATTAATATCATAAACATGCCGACGACTAGTCGACTAATGGCCATATATTATTAGACAGAATATTCTTAGACAGGGGCAGCCATAGTTAGCAATTTAAGCATGGTCATTGGACACTGATGTCACTCACGTTACCAAATGTTATGTAACAAACATATTTATTTGAACACAAAACATTCCCTTTTTCCTAAACCTAATTAAGTTGTTTTGTTGCCTAAATCTTACAGCAACTGTTTCATGACATGGGAACTGCCCATTGGTTCGACATCCCATTGTTCCGACCATATTAAACTCATTGTTCCGAAGTCCGTTCCGAAATCATCATGATGCCCTGTGGTTAAGGTCTGGTTAGGTTTAGGCACAAAAACCACTGGGTTAGGGTCAGGAAAAGATCATGGTGTGGGTTAAAATGAAAAACAAAGTGACAAACACATAAGCCGTGAGCCTGCTCCGCCTCAAGCCGGTCACGGCGCACCGTACGCCCGCCGCGAGCCGTTCAGCACCGCGGACAGTCGGACTAATGGGATGTCGAACCAATGGGCTGTCGAACCAATGACATGGACCCCATGAAATTAATCATGTTACAGTGTGTTTCAGCTGTGCATCACATAGAGACGCAAAACTGTGCCCCATGTGTCATTATAAGATGCAGAGGGTTGTGACAAAGCATCAGTATTTGATGACCTGGGAATGAGAATGGGTTGGGAAATCTTGGCAGTGGTATTGAATTTTATGTAATTTTTGACTAGTTAGCAAACAGCTGTGGAGGCAACATAGCAAGCACGCTGGCTGTTATGCTAGCTAGCTCACACACCAAAATCCTAGTTACATTTGGGATGTCTGAGCTTTCTTAAATTTGAAATGTTTGTCTGTCCACCCCCCTCTACACTCAACTATCATGTCTACACAAAAACTGTTGTAACACCCTCCCATGTGGGCGGGGCCTGGGTTCCGCTTTAAATAAGTGGCGCTACTACCTGAATCAATAAACTGTTTAAAATAATGTCAAATGTTTTTTAACTCAAATTATGACTATTGGCGGTGCCTCCATTAACTGTGTGGAACAGTGTGGAAGTAGTATTGTTATACTTTTAATCTATTTATGTATTTATATAAGCACAATGAACTGTCTGATTTAAATATCTATGAAGCAACACATTTGCTTTAAATCCAATAATCCGGGAGAATGTGAGGGACACAGGGCGCAAAGGACCACCACAGTCCAAGGCACAGCAGCGGGACAGGAAACCAGTCTCTAGTCGTCCACCGGAGGGTTTTCTGATCTCTCAAACTTGACCTCAACTGTCCGACTCCTGAATCAACAGGACAGTCTGAGCTACAAAGTCCCAACACCATTTCGATTTGAACTAGAACCTGTCACTCGGGAACTGCCCATTGATTCGACAGCCCATTGTTCCGACCATATTAAACTCATTGTTCCAAAGTCCGTTCTGAAATCATCATGATGCCCTGTGGTTAAGGTCTGGTTAGGTTTAGGCACAAAAACCACTGGGTTAGGGTCAGGAAAAGATCATGGTGTGGGTTAAAATGAAAAACAAAGTGACAAACACATAAGCCGTGAGCCTGCTCCGCCTCAAGCCAGTCGCGGCGCACCATACGCCCGCCGCGAGCCGTTCAGCACCGCGGACAGTCGGGCTAATGGGATGTCGAACCAATGGGCTGTCGAACCAATGACATGGACCCTGTCACTCAATTTACGTTAACTTTAGCAACACACAGTTAGCTAACGTCACTATGCTAGCTAGGCTAACCGCTAGCCGCTATTAGCTACAATATTCATTTGACACTACAACGGACAGTTATAGTTTAGAAAACATCACAAGGAACATGTAGTTACCTCTGATAGATCCAATAAGTACATACATCCAATGGAATAACTGGCCGTTGATCCCGATGTCCATGTACATACAACTGAAAGTACAGAAGGCAGCTTCCCTCAGCCGTGTCCTCAAGCATTCTGATGGTTTACCTCACGTGACCTAACGTCTTTGGTCTTAGTCTCACCCCTCTACCTCAATGTCTAAGTACACTACTTTAAGGGTACTTCCTGCATGGGCAGTGAATGTGGGAGACTGTCCTTTCAAGAGAAATGACAAAGTCCACGCAGGGAGGAGGTCAGGGTGGGTTAATGGGTCAAGGAAACATAAAGACACAACACAGGAGACCATTTGTTTTCCATTTCCATTGTATTTTTCAAGCATGACTATGATCGTCCAGTATTCTAAGCACAAATGATTTATCCATCTGTAATGAGTCTTCAGATACTCAGGAGTAATGACATCCCACTTTACTGAAGAGCCATTCTTTATCTACTACAGTAAGTTCAACTCTAATTAATTTGCAGTTCATATTCTGCCCAGATGTTCTCCTACATTATTAAGGAAAACTGGGGAGAGAAACCACTGAATGAAGAACAACTAAGTTTAAAGTCTCTAATTAAGTTGCTTTCTGTTCTGAGACCATGGAGCTGTGTGTCACTGATGTTCATACGATCTGTAGGAACCTTTGAGATGACAACCACTCAATAAAATGTGTGTATGTGAATACTGTAACACATAACTGAATGAATGTGTGACTTTCTAAAATTAGAAATTCTTTTTCTCGATTAGAGTGAATATTCTAGCTTTCACCACGGCCTTCATGCCTCACCACATCTTTGCTTCACTGTCTTCAGGAATGTTTCAATTCAATCTGTCTGTTCATCTGCCTGTCTGCCCCTCCCCGAACCATTTGCATGTGCACACACCCACACATTTTTTTTTTCCCATCAGCAGCAAGATACGAAGATCACGTATAAGAGGCTCTCTGCGCCCCCTCATCCCTAATATCAGCCTGCTCTGTCTCCACTTGATTCGAGTAGTCGGTGGCTGGCAGCGAGAAAATTTTCTCTGAGCCTGGGCTGATGCCAGAGACGCTCTGCGGTGGTTCCGTTTTCAAGTTTTACCACAGCAGCCCATTAGGTCATACATTTATTACTACTGACAGGCCAGGGAGGAGAGGAGAGGAGAGGAGAGGAGAGGTAGGAAGAGATGAGCTATCCAAAAGTTAAAATTTCTTATGAGGATAGAATAGACAGAATATAGTAAGGTAGGAAAACTCAGGCATGCTTCTCCTCTTGCCTGATACATTTTCCATGTTTGTGTGTGTGTGTGTGTGTGTGAGATTCATGACTAAAGCAACACAACATGCTGTTAACACAACTCAACATATTATGACGTTATATATTCTATATGGTGAATGCATTAGCTGCTCATTGACACATCAAGCAGTTACAGAGCAATGTTAGCTTTCCAGTGGTGCCCACAACGGGGTGCTGGGAGAAGGTTGATATGACTGTTTTTAAGAGGCTAAGCTAGAACAATGGTAGTGGTATCTTATGAAACAGACAGCCTAAGGCATCCATTGATACTAATCATGTCGACATAGTTTGTCGAGAAGAGAGCTAAAAAATGCTCCAAAGTTAAACTAAATTTTCACAGGGGTCTGTTAAATTCTTACCTCAAGACATCTGAATGAAAATCAGTTATATTGGTACCCTTGAGTCTCCCCCAAACTTGGGTAGGCTTGTTCCAAGTAGGGCTGCCCCCGACTACAAAAATTCCTACTCTACCAATAGTCGTCGTTTAGGGCCATTAAATAAATATCAGCAGTCTCCTCATCGAACCTAGAACAGAGTCAACCCTCATTTCCTATTTGATACATTTAACACTATCTTAAAGTGGCAGGAGCAGGTAAGGGTGACATACACATGCTGCGTCTTTAACTGCCTGGAAAATATGAGGTCGGGTGCTGGGTGCTACTCTTGTGCCTTTTTTGTGCCAGCTTTCAATAGCATGGCGGCAGGTTGCGTCTGAGATTGCTAAGCAACGTTTTTAACGTGACTCCTGTCTGACTGCTGAGCCGTGGCCTCTTCAGATTAAATTCCACATGGTTCAGTCACATAGGTTTTGATTTATTTTGACAAGGTGCAGCTCCTAATAGAGTTTCACGTGTGTTTGTTTGTTTGTTTGTTGTTCTGCAACTAAGCGACCAATGAAATCTTGCCGACCTTTCTGGTTGACTAACGTTTGGTCGACGATTAGGGGACAGCCCTAGTTCCCAGTGATGGTTTTTTTCTTACGGTCAACGTACTCCATTAAATTTAAGCTTTCTATTTGTCTTTTTACGGAAAAGGACAACCAGTCTATTTGAAAGATTCTTGTTGAAAAATTCAGTCGTGTTGTTCAGTTTTGGTGTGCCACCCCAGGATTTTCAGTGTCCCTCTCTGGCCAACCCTATAAAAAGTTTCTGGGTGTGCCACTGTAGCTTTCATTTATGGTTGTAATACCTTTTATTTATTCTCCCTTTAGCTTTCCTTTTTAGCTATGTTCTTCCTTAAACATCTGTCTCTTGAGCTGCTAAATGTTCCCCTACATTCTCCAACTTTGTCTGTGTGCCGTTTGGTGCTGGACAGTTATCTTTCAGTTTGCTCTTAGAGCTTTTTGCTGAAAACAGTGACTGCTAACTTTGTTTTCAATCACAACAGTAAAGCTGCTGGACTTAAAAACAAACTGATGCTAAATAAATGCTTTGAAAATGGCAAAACCTGACCTGACTGCAAAGGACCAGGAAATGTAGTCCACCTTACATGCAATTATTATGATATTAATGTAACATTAATCTCTTGTGGCCTGCATCGCTTGTTCGACAGTGCAACCAAAGTAATCAGGAGTTGGCTTTAACAAGGCTGGTGAGTAAAATTATGATTTTATAGCACATATCTTGTGCACGTTTGATTAGTGTCTCATGCACACAGAAGTGAAAGTGGCTACATACCAAACCACATCACAAACCGAACTCTGTACAAGAGTTGCAGCAGAGATTAAAGCACTGCTCGCTGAAGATGATATGGAGTGATTCCCATAGGCTTTTTCCCCCTTTCAGCAGCGATGTGCAGAGGCTCACAGGTCGACTGTGATAAATGTTCAACATTAGAGATTATAGAGTAGTCAGTTTAATGATAAGTAGTGTTTTCACCCAAAATTACTTCGGTCTATTTCCTGAGGCTCATCTTATTTATTAGCAAGTACATGGGCTGCATAAATCAGCCAGTTAATCGCTGGTTTCACATCAGTCCCCCTTTTTTTTTCTCCATCAAGTGACCCGTATCACACGCTGCTGGGACCCTGATCTCAAGGTGGGTCTTCCTCACGGGTTGCTGGACACGCAGCAACACAATTCCATTAATGGTTGACTCATGTCTGATGCGGGTCAAGGACTCAGTTGAAAAGGAACTCTCTACATGGAGTGTAGCCTATGGGAGTACATACAATATAGTGGCTCAAATTAATCTGTCTGCAAAGAACCATTAAAGAGAGCTGACTTATTATTATATGGAAATTGAGGCTGAGCCATGTGCACTTGACATTAGGATAAACCCAGCTTTGCATTTTGTGTGGTCTGACTCTGCCACCTTTATAAAAACAGTAAAGCTGAAGAATTCCCTTTGTAATGCAGGTGCACAACTTCAAATGACTTCCTGCTGTACCTTTGAGAATTGAGATTTAACACAACACATGGTGAACGATGGCATTTTGATGCCCGTTTGAATTTGTCCTCCATCGTGACATGTGAAACTGTATTTAGGAGCCAATGGCTTCCTGTGGAGGCAGTTCTTAAGTTGCCCATTTGATGTTCCAGTTAGGATCCTGAATATCAGTGGAGGCAGAGGGGAAATGTAAAGGACTCATTAGGTTTAAATCCAGGGCAGGGATCAAGGGAGGGAAGATGAGGGAAAGAGAAGGAGAAAGTGGAGGGGGAACGGGAGGGGTAGACTTTATAGTTTGACTGTGATAGGAAAAAATGATCCAAGAGGGAGTCGGAACAGAGACGGAGACAGGCAAACTTCCTAGGGGGAGAGAGAGATGATTATGGTAAATGATAGACAGCTGCAGGGGTTGGATGAGCTGAGATGATAAACGATACATAATCTGAGGCACATAGAAATCGCGGGGGCCAAGTGATTGACAGATACGCCAATTGGTGGCCGACGAGTGGGGAAGGCAGGCTACAAGTCATGACTAAGTCAGAGTCCGTCATTTCAGTTCCCGATTTATTTGTCAGAGATAAATCTGTGTGCTCAGTATGACAGACGGAGTGGGCTGTGTGCAGCACTCAGAATGGATAGAGATGAAGCGCGCTAACTCTGTAATGTCCACAGAGGAGTGTCGTTCAAAGGTCTGCCTGGGATAAATTATGACGCTAACCATGTTCTTTAGTAGCCTGTGGTTATTTTGTCAGTGAGGTGCAAAAATAATAATAATACTCTTGTTCCATGCAAAGTGCACTGCCTCAAAGACATGCATGGTCATGTCAAATAGTTCCTGAATAAAGCTGTATTAGATTATAAACACAGACCTCTTTCAGTAATGGAACACCTTTTTATGTCATGTAATACAATAAGCAAATGTTATCACAGCAACTGAGTAACACTAAACATTGCACAGTTAAGGGATTAATAGAAGCACTTCAGGGCTGATGTGCTAGGTAAAGCCTTTATTAACAGAGTGGCTCGAAATGTTTTTCATATTAAACTGACCTGCCTGACACAAAGCGTGTGAATGGAGTGTGCACTTCACATTCCAGTTTCACGGCTGTCAGTTTTTCAAGCACTTCTTTTGAATTTATTCACTGAAGGTTTATACTTAAAAATTTCATCCAATTTGTGATGTACTTAATAGTCAGTAATCACACAGTACAGCAATATGAGCCGCGCATATATAGGAAATGGACACAATAACAATGCAATATAATGCTGTGGCATCCGATAACCAGCCCGACTAGTAGCATTAATGCAAGGCTGTTATATCTTTCACTGTGCTCTTACTTCTCTGTGGCTTTGTATGGCTTACATATTATATACCACATTTCAAGCACTGTTTCAAACAATGCATCCACTGTCAGCAGGGTGAAGGAAGAGCCCATTAAATTTTGGAGCAGAAATTATTTTCCACTTTTCTTAACATTGCAAGATAGAGGGCATTCGGCCTTGGCAGAGGTCAGTGTTCTACAAGCGCCCTTTTAGTTATATTGTATTACCTGTATAATGTCGTATCCTAGTAACAGTGCTTGAAATTCTCATTGCCATGATAAGTTGTTATATGCTGCCAGTATGGACCCTATGAAGTGGACTACATGTGCAGTGTGCAACTATGACAAAAGAACACAATGGGCCCAAAGGTTCCCTGTGGAGGTTTTGACCTCTTGTAGCGCTATGGAGTGTTTTTGTCAATGAGTGGGTTCCCATTTTATGTATCTCATTTGTTAGATTTCAAGGATACACAGAATGTGTTTTGTAGAGTTACACTGAATGTAGACATGACTCCACAGAGCACCTTTAATTTGTGCTTTTCAATTATCTTCCTCCTGTGTATGGCATTCCCGGCTCCATCTGATGGTCCATAAAAGGCTTACTGTTGCATAAAGTAATATAATATAATTAGAAATCTAAATAATGTAACAAGAAATAGAATATAATAATAGCTGTATGAAACACTGGGGCTGTTTAATCTTCAAATAATATTCAGCCACAACCTCTAACATCTTCCTCTCTTCAGACTAACACCTAATTACTATTATAATTCCAAAACAACTTCTGTGCCACCATATTATTTTTATTATAATCTGATTTACACTTAAATAGTCCACCTTGTCTAGCTATATCACAGTCATTTCCAAACTATGTGAGAGGCATAAAAAACAACTCATTATTACTGAATATTAAACAGAATATGAAAAACCTTGATAAACCTTGTGCTTAAGAAACATAAAATATGGCATTTTCCTCCATTTGGAAGACACTTTTACACTGCATGCTGAGTTTTCCCTTGCTGTTTCACTGCTGGTATCTCACCCTCGAAAATAAGCTAAGCACTCCAAGGGATAAATAATAACCCAGGGTTGAGAAAATACCTAAAGAAACAAACATGAAAAACAATATTTGAAGGGTACTGGACTATGAGCTTGATGTAAATGAGGAGAGCTAAGGAAGACGAGGAGATAATCAGCTAGACAATCAAGTAATATGATGCAATGCAATGCAATGCGATACGATACGATACGATACAATACAATACAATACCATACGATCGATATGATACGATGCGATACAGTACGGTGTGGTGTGCTACAGTACGTTACGATATGATATACTTTATTGTCCCAGTAGGGAAATTTGTCTTGGACACAGGAGCTGCATATTACTGCCTTACAGTAATTGTCCACAAGAAATAAAAAGCACACACCATAACAAAAACACAGACACATAACAGTATAAGAGTAATAATGCTGGTTTTTAAGAGATATGCTACACTCGACACACAACACCCAAAACCATCTGGTCAAATAAGGTGAATCTAAATAGATGTTAAAGAGTTTGTTACCTCAGATCCACTTTGCAGTTTAGTCTTATGCAATTTGCGTATTTCTACATTTCTACGAAATTAAGCCTTGTAAAGCTTTAACCCATCCCTCAGTGTGGAAACAGCTGTGGTCACTGCTGTACAAACAAACACACAGTTGATTCAGAGTCATTAATCAAGTGAAGCCTGTAGTAGCAGTATCATATATCATTTACCACAAACACACTTCCTGCTTTGTTATTGCGTAACTTTTACAGGCTGGGGTTTAGAGCTTCTATGAACATCACGTGACATGTAAATTAAAATGTCAGATTTATTGTGTTTGTGGCGACAGGATATTGGAGAGACATGTGGAATTTACAGCAGGATGGATGTTCTGTGAGTAACACATCAAACAGGAAAAAAAGCTCCATTGAATGGCAGATAAAAGACTATTGGCTCAGTGAGTAATTGCCTCACCTTCTCCAAACGTCCCTGCCCAAAAGGTGAGGCCTGATTCTTATCAGAAAACAGAGGAAACTCTGAGGCTTTTCTTTCGGGTGACTTGTACTGTTATTTGATCCTGCTGGAAGGAGTAAATGAGCTGTGAAGGTGAGGCAAGAAAAGAGAGGGATTGACACCTTTCTGACCATGGAAATGTGTTTACACTAAACCCCCCTTACATAAGTCAGCAGCTGGGTAGTCCACACAGTACACACATACACACACACACACACACACACACACACACTCTAACCATTCCAGCAGATGGAGACTTCATTATTCGAGGAAGAAACAAGCCTTTGTTTAGCGTACAAGCACAGCAATTTCAGACCATAGTGGAGGATTGGCAGTCTACTTCCAACAGTAAATGAAGTCAGTCTGCTGCATGTGATTGGCCCTTTGTGACAGTATAATGTAGCTTATAGATGTGATCAGAGGGATACTGAATTATTATTTCATAATGTTGTTTTGTGAGCACTTTACAGAGACAGTGGTATTTCTTATTTTAGAAAATCTATATAGTGTTTGAATATGAGTTTATTTGTGTGTGCTTTCCTATTTTCCTGTCTATCTGCGGCTCTGTAGTGTATGGCTGACAGTCCCTTAGCAGGTCGAACAGCATGCTGCTGTGGGATTCTGCTCAGATGTTGCTAACCACAAATCTGCCCCTACAAGCAAGAAACAGCAAGGAAATAGTTTCACCCTTCATCCTGCACACTGGGAGGTACTAGTGGTTCCAAGCCTGCAACCATAGAGACCATATTTTATTACAGCTATATAGATTTCTATTGCAGTGCCTCAGCGGGGCCTAACATAAACACAAATATATGAGGTTGTCCTAATGCACAGAAGACATACAGTACCATGGAAGATTTTTTTAGGAGACATGAGTATAGGTCAGAAATGCAGTGTTTCCAGTATAGACCATATCTCGTCAACTCCTTGGATTCTTTGGAAAAAATGAAGCATTATATCACACTATGCTACAAGGAAGCATTGGTGTGATAGGACGTGTGAGAATGTATTTCTATGTGTAAAATCTGAATCTCCAAATTAAGGTTGAATACAAAATAAGATAACAGAGGGTGTTGGTGAGATCTAAAAGCTTTACGTTTGTCATGTTTTAAATCAATATTGTTTGCACTCACATATCCAGGCATGGCAAGGCAAGTTTTCTTATAAAGAACATTTCAGACAGGCATTTTGAATTGCATTTAAAAGTTTAAATATGAAATTAAGCATAAAAGGATGAAGGACATTTTAAAAGACATTAAAAAAATAAAAATAAAAAAACAGATAAATAAAGGTAATTTGAGATGTCGGCGCAGGGTGGATAATGCTCAAGGTTCAGTCAAAAGCAGTGAAGACAATAAATACTTTAAATTTAGTTATACAGGTAGTAAAAGTTGGTGCTCATCTTTTTATCTTTGAAAAGTTTGTTCCAGCTCTGTGGAACATGCTTTTCCATGTTTTATGTGGACCCTAGAAACTATTGCACTATACTAGACAGTCAGAGATGTGTTTTGTGC